>NC_091010.1:53410000-54660000 GCF_041146395.1 Eulemur rufifrons | reverse complement strand
AATTTCTTTCTATTTTTTAGTAGAGATGGGGTCTCGCTCTTGCTCAGGCTGGTCTCGAACTCCTGAGCTCAAACGATCGGCCCACCTCGGCTTCCCAGAGTGCTAGGATTACAGGCGTGAGCCACCGCGCCCGGCCCCACAAGAAACTCTTCACAGTGGTTTCCTCCTGGGTGGGAGTAGAAATTTGATGGTGGACTTTGACTTTTCACTTTACAACCTTCTGTTCTATTTGAGCATATTTTTTTTATATATATATATAATTGTGTTTTTGCCATGAGTATATATTAATATTTAAACGAAGACCAAAAACCAGAAAAATAGAAAGGAAATAGAATAAGATTTTAGCAATGGTTATTTTGGGAGTAGTGGAATTACAGGATTACTAAATTGCTTCTCATTATATTTTTCTATGCTTTCTAAGTTTTCTACGGTGAGTTTATGGTTCTATAATCAGAATTAAAGGCAAAAATCACTTCAACTAGCTCCCCTGGGGCAATGGCAGTGGGAGGGGAGAAGCAGGTGACTCTGTCCAAAGGGTGAAGGGAGCGCGGGATGGAACCAAGCAGAGGCAGTTGTATTTTTGGAGCATGTGGTTCCTGCTGAGTCAACTCACTTGTTGTTTGGCCCCAGCCTGCCGGTGGAGGTAGGAAATGCTCCCACTCCCACCTGGTTCATTCTTAGTCACCCTGCGGGAGAGTAGGGTAGAGTGTAGGGGCAGGAGGCTAGTTGGGAGGAGACTCCAGCAGCCCCTGGAGCCTTCTAGGCAGAGAGAAGTCTAGGACCCAGGCATCCTGGCCACCTGGCATCGGCACCTTGGCGCTGGCAGCAGCTTGGAGTGAGCAGGAAAGGCTGGGGGAGGGATGCTGGGAAAATGCCCTTTGGCCTTTGGCAGGCACCACTGCCTCCTCCCGTGGAAGCTGTTGTGAAAATTAATCACCGTTTGTCCAGGGCTTTGAGATTCTCCAGATGAAAGACCCGGCACAAGGAGAGTCATGATGAATAGGTGTTTACGGTATTGACTTTCATCCCAAACACCTGTCATGACAGTCACGTGTCCCTCCCCGACCCTCCCACAGCCTGGACATCCTGGCCTCAAAGAACCAGAAGTTGAACATCAGTATTGACTCTGTTCTGAAGGGGGAGGAAGGAAGGGCAGGGGGCAGGTGATCCCCCATCATCCTGCATTTCAGATGGGTAAACTGAGGCACTCATTCCCCCAAGAGGTTAAAAGGAGGAGATTGTGAGGAAGCCTAGGATACTGAGGAAGGAAGCCTTGGATAGAGGGATTGTAGGTTACTCTGGGCCAGGCCCTGCTTGTACCATCATCCCAGAGCCCAGGACTCTGCCCCGCTTTTAGATGGAGGAATGGGAGGAATTCTAGAACTCTCTGGCTCAGGCCATTGCTCTGCCTGCCATTACCCGGCAGGTTTATCCCTATATGCTCAAGCAGCTGGAGGCCATTCCAAGTTCTAATTCCTCTAGCAAACTGAATTGTTCTTTATTAATTGCTCCTGAACACTTTTGACCACAGCTGAATTCTGTCATCTCCTAGCTCCTGGATTTGGGTGGGAAAGTCTTGTTTTCTAAGTAAGGTCTTCTCATTTTATCTTTCCTTCTTCATTTCATGCAAGAAGATAGTTGATTAGTAAAGCCACTTTGTGTGATTCTGGGCAGGTATACAGCACAAAACCGATGGAGAGAGGATCTTGAAGGGGCCAGTGTTCCCTTCCAGGAGGTTGCTTTCTTATGGGAGAGTCAGGCCCCTGCTTATAAGACGTTTAAGCAATCTAAGAGGGCAGGCAGGCCTGAGCCCTGAGAAGAGCAGGATAGTTGTGGACTGGAGACCTCAGGACATTTTTCTAGGACCCAGGTATGGAGGCACAAAGGGATGCAGCTTCGGTGAAGACAGTGACCAGCCCATCAAAGCCAGAAGTGAAGGTTCACCTGAGGTTGGGGCAGGCAGACAGGCACGCTGGGCAGGAGCACGCAAGGCCTTGAATGCCAAGCTAAAGAACTGGGATTTTGTCCAGAGGTCAGTGGAAATTTCTGAGCCAGAGAATGATATCATGTAGAGTTTGAGAGGAGGTTAAACTATTTCACCAGGAGGTAAATCTTAGTATCTCTGAATCAGTGGCTCTAACAAGGACTCCATCATCTTCCTCCTCAGTCCAACCCCTGACTTCTATCTATTTCAGCTAATGACACATCAGCTCCAGTAGCCTCCCCCGGTGCTCTCTGACACACTACCCAGTTTTATTTTTTTCACGGCACTTGTCATCTCCAGAAATGATCTTATGGACTTGTTTACTTCACTTTTCTCTGTCACCCCATAAAATGTAAGCAAAATGGGGGAGGTGGGGGTTTGTTACCTGTTTTGTTCACTGTTGCGTCTCTAGCACCTATGACAGTACCAGGCCGGTGGCAGATGCTCAGTGTGTATTTGTGGAATGAAGGAATAGATGGACTGATGAATGGATTAATGTCACCACTATTTTCTCAGTTACCTGGGCCTCAAACCCCATGGTGATGCTCGATTCATCCTTTCTCCTCCTCTGCAGCAGAATCTAGTCATTTCTGTGTCTCATCTATGGATAATATCTCTGCATCCCTCCCCTCCCCCCCACCTCCCCTCGCCTTTGCATTTCCACCTCTACCCTCTCAAACAACTTTAAGTTCCTTGGGGCACAGACTGCTCACCATCATCCCGCCATGGGGCTCAGCTTAGGGCCTGGGCAATGACAATTTTCACTGATCCAATCTTTACAGCTTTCCAAGTACTTTTCACATCATCCTGATATACCTAGGGCAGACCCAGGACTCAGACCTCAGTCCTCAGCTCTAAACAACACATTTATTCCATTGCTGTTCTGATGAATGCATAATTTATGATGAATGAATGAATGAGTGAATGCTGGGAGTGCTCAAGGTTGATTGTAGAGGGAAGAACTGGGAGTGGAAAGACCAGTTGGGGAAAATGTTGGCTCACGTTGATACAAAAGGACAGAAAAGAACAGGAAAGTGAGGGAATGGGGATAGAGGAAGTGCAGAGTAGCAGAAAGCTGGGGCTGGAGAGGGCTGATTCCCTACAGATTAAATTGCTGTCTTTCCCCCATTACCTTGGTTCTATTTTTTCTTTCTTTCTTTCTTTTTTTTTTCTTTTTTTTTTTTTTTTTTTGAGACAGGGTCTCACGCTGTTGCCTGGGCTAGAGTGCAGTGGTGTCATCATAGCTCGCAGCAACCTCAATCTCCTGGGCTCAAGCAATCCTCCTGCCTCAGCCTCCTGGATAGCTGGGACTACAGGAGCACGCCACCACGCCCAACTAATATTCTGTTTTTTGTAGAGATGGGGTCTCGTTCTTGCTCAGGCTGGTCTCGATCTCTTGGCCTCAAGCTATCCTTCTGCCTTGGCCTCCCAAAATGCTAGGATTACAGGTGTGAGCCACCTCACCTAGCCCATTATCTTGTTCTTTATGATAGAAAGACACATAGCCAACCGAGGAAAAGACACCAGAGATAAAGTTAAGGGGCAGGGAGATTCTGAATCCAACAGAGATGTTATTCACTAGTTTGTGAGCTTATTGTTTATAAGCAGGAGGTACTAAAAATATAAGCAATTTCACAGGGCAAAAATTACCAAGGACAAAAATGCATAAAGAAAAAATAAAATGAAAATCATCAGTTGTTTCATCATCCAGAAAAACTCATTCTAATATTTACATGTATATCCTTTCAGACTATATAAATAAAATCATAAATATAAGTATAAACACTTACATTTTATATACTTATATAAATATTATGTTATGTATATGCATACACACATTTGTCATTGTTAATAAGATGGGATACATATAGTTTTGTAACTTGCTTTTTGTTCCCTTAATAACATGTAGTGAACACAAAGGAGATTTTATAAGCCCAAAGGGCAGTTGGAAAAGATAACCTTTGGGATAAACAGGAAGCCAGAGAAGATATATGAGCATAAAGTAAGCGGTTAAGGTCCGTGGTTTTGATAAATATTATTAAAGTAAATAAATCTTAGATGTCCTGCCAGGTGAGGTAATTATTAGTTCCCTATCAGCAGGGCCATTAATTCATAGACTCATAGGCTGTTGGTACTTGAAGGTGCCTTTGAGGTTATCTAATTCAATCTCCTTCCCTTCAGTATTGAGAAACTACAAGCCCAGAGACATTAAATAATGTGCCTAAAGAGATGTGACTGGTAAACCACAGAGCTGGGATGAGAACTGACTCCTAGTCCAGTGCTCTTGCCACTCAGCCACACTGATCAACAGTGTATGTGCGCTTCAACCATATGACCTGACGTGCAGAATGGAAGAGAGAGAGATAAGGCCCTAAACCCAGTGGTTCCCCATGTGTATAACATCAGTAGAGGGGTGCATGTTAAGAGGACAGCAAAATGTCCCTGGGCAGGCCATTGGTGAGGCGGTAGAGCTCAGTAGTTAGGAGTAGTTGGCCCTCATGTCAGACCACTGACAAGTTCCCTTATTGATCTTGCTGTCTGACTTTGGGCAATTTACTTAAAACTTTCTTGTCTCCATTTTCTCATCTGTAAAAAGGGATAATAGTGGTCTCTACCTCATCAGGTTGCAGTGAGAATTAAGAGAAAATGCACATAAAGGGCTTAGCAAGGTGTTTGGCATATAGAAAGAGCTCAATAAATGTGAGCCATCATGGTTATTAATGCTCTGGCATAAAGGCCAATGTCTTTGCAAACTTTGAGAGCTTAAGGTCACAGCCGTCCTGGCTTCAGGCATCTGTAAGGAAAGAGAACTCAGAAGGAAGCCCAACTATGGAACTATGTCAGCTCTGTCTACTATGTGGGCAGTAACTAAGAGAGATCATTACTCAAAGAAGGACAGGTGGTCCAGAGTGGAGCTGTAGGTAGCTGGGGACTCAGAGACTATTTGATATTCTCCCTGGAAATCACCCCCAAGATGCGGCAGCCATCCTCACATTCCCCCAGCCAGCCCTTATTATACAGAGGGTCTAGAAAATTTTTTCCTCATTTTTCAATCTACTTAAAAGATAATCAACTGTTTAAAGCAATAATAATAATAACTTATTATGGGGTTTATAACATATATCAAAGTAAATTAATTACAATGGCGCAAAGACTAGGAAGGGGGACATGTAATACACCATTATAAGTTCTTTCACTACACACAAAGGAGGAGAATAGCATTATTTAAAGGTAGTGACAAGTTAAAGATATATGTTGTAAATTTTAACACAACCATTAACAACAATAACAACAAAAGAAGAATAACCAATGAGACAATGGTGGAGAAAATATGGAATTTTTTAAAAATACTCAGTGTATCAAAAAGAAGGCAGGTAAAGAGGAAAGAAGATGCAAAGAACAGAGAAGACAAATAAAAAACAAATAGCAAAATGGTGGATTGAAGCTCAACAGAATCAATTCTTGTATTAAAGGTAATTTAAAAGAGATAGAGTGGATAAGAAAAACAAGACCCTAATGTATGCTGTATACAAGAAAGCAACCCTAAATATAAACACACACATACGTTGAAAGTAAAATAAAAAGATACACCACATAAACACTAATCAAAAGAAAGCTAGAGTAGCTATATTAGTATCAGGCAATATAGAAAACAGAACAAGGAATATTACTGGGGACAAAGGCAGACATTTCATAATCATTAAGGAGTCAATGCATCAAGAGGACACAGCAATCCTAAACATTGCTGCACTCAATGACACTTCAGAATACATGAGGCAAAACCTGACAGAATTGAAAGGAGAGATAGGTAAATCCCAATTTTAGTTGATGACGTTCCTTTCTTGGTCATCAATAGAAAAGTAGACAGAAAATCAGTAAATGTATAGAAGACTTGAACAACATTATCAATCAACTTGACCTAATTGACACTTCATAACACTCCATCCAAAACCAGAAGATTACACATTTGTTTTCCATGTGCTCATGAAATACTTGCCAAGATAGACCATATTTTGGGCCATCAAATAAGTCTCAGTAAATTTAAAGGGGTTGAAATCACACAGAGAGTATGTTCTCTAACCACCACAGAATTGAACTAGAAATCAATAACAAAATGATGTCTGGAAAATCCCCCAATATTTTGAAATTAATCAAGTAGATCAACAAAGAAATGACAAGTGAAATTAGAACGTATTTTGAACTGAACAATGATGAAAACACAGCATATAAAAATTTATGGGATGCTTAGAGGGAAAATTTGTAGCTTTAAATGCTTATATTAGAAAAAAATGTATAAAATCAATGATAGATTTCTACCTTAAGGAACTACAAAAAGAAGAACAAATTAAACCCAAAATAAATAGGAAGAAGGAAAAATAAAGACAAGAGTGAGAATCGGCCGGGCGAGGTGACTCACGCCTGTAATCCTAGCACTCTGGGAGGCCGAGGTGGGCAGATCGTTTGGGCTCAGGAGTTCGAGACCAGCCTGAGCAAGAGCGAGTCCCCCGTCTCTACTAAAAATAGAAAGAAATTATATGGACTACTAAAAATATATATAGAAAAAATTACCTGGGCATGATGGCGCATGCCTGTAGTCCCAGCTACTCAGGAGGCTGAGGCAGGAGGATTGCTTGAGCCCAGGATTTTGAGGTTGCTGTGAGCAAGGCTGACGCCAGGGCACTCTAGACCAGGTGACAGAATGAGACTCCATCTCAAAAAAAAAAAAAAAAAAAAAAAACAAACTTATTACAAAACTACATCAATCAAGATAGCATGATACTGTCATAAGGACAGACATACACAGACCAATGGAATAACTCTTAAAACTCAATACAGGTTAAACATCCCAAATCTGAATATCTGAAATCCAAAATGCTCCAATGAGCATTTCTTTTGAGCCTCATGTTGATACTCAAATGGTTTTGAATTTTGAATTTGGGATGCTCAACTGGTCAGTACAGGGATACCTCAGAGATATTGCAGTTTCTGTTTTAGATCACCACGATAAAGTGAGTCCCACAAATTTTTTAGTTTCCCAGTGCATATAAAAGTTATGTTTATACTGTACTGTAGTCTACTAAGTGTGCAGTAGCATTATGTCTGAAAAAACAATGTACATACCTTAATTAAAAAATACTTTATTGCTAAAAATGCTAATAAGCATCTGAGCCTTTAGTGAGTGTAATCTGTGCTGTTGGAGGGTCTTACCTCGATGCTGATGGCTGCTAACTGATCAGGGTGAAGCTTGCTGAAGGTTGGGGTGGCTGTGGCAATTTCTTAAAATAAGACCATGAAATTTACCACTTTGATTGACTCTTCCTTTCATGAAAGATTTCTCTGTAGCATCCCCTGTACCCTAACACTAACCCTAACCCTAACTCTAACCCTAACTCTGTACAGTATAATGTAAATATTCCAAAATCTGAAAAAAAATTGAAATTCAAAGCATTTTGGGTCAGGGGTATTCAACCTGTAATAAGACAAACAGCTTTAAAGAAAATTTTCAACAGTTACCTTACTCAAGAAGTTGTATGAATGACCAATAAACATACAAAATAATGCTCACATCATTAATAATAACGGAAATCCAAACTTTAAAAATCCAATGAGGTACCATTATCATGCTGCTACAATACCTAAACTCAAAAAAACTGATAATCCCACTATGAGCAAGGACATGGAACAAATGGAACTCTCATTCATTACTTGTGAGGGTGCAAAATGGTACAACCACTTTGGAAAATAGTTTGGCAGTTTCTTATAAAATTAGACATATACTTACCATCTGACCAGAAATATGTCCATGAATGTCCATAGCAGAGGTATCCAGAGTAGCCCAAATCTGGAAACAACCAAAATGGTCATCATCAGGTGAATGGATAAAGAAATGTTGGCATACCCATACCATGAGACACTATTACAGCAATAAAAAGGAATGGATTATTAGTACTGATAACAACATGGGTGAATTTCAATGCATTATGCTAAGTGAAATACACCACACTCAAAAACCTACATACTATATGATGCTATTTATATAAAATTCTAGAAAAGGCACAGTTACAATGAATGAAAACATCAGAGATTGCCATAGGCTGGGGTGGGGGAAGGGAAATGAATGCAAAGGAGCATAAAGAAATTCTTAGGGTGAATAAAATAGTCTGTATCTTGATTGTGGTGGTGCTATATGACTGTATGACACTTGATCTTCGCCAAAAAGCTGAGAAGCAATTATATGAATGTATGTATATATTTGTCAAAACGCATTTAACTGTAAACTTAAAATGGGTGAATTTTTATTATATGTACATTATACCTCAATAAAGCTGATTTTTAAAAATTGCAGGCATCATTAATTCCCACTGTGATAGTACTCACAAAGGAATGGGAAGGGATAGGCACCAGAAGGGCACTTAATATGGAATCCTGAAATCCGAGAAGGCTTCCAGGAGTAAGAGACTTTGTGATTGAGGTCCCACGGAGGTCCCTGAATGAGCAGGGTAATGAAGGGAAGGGCCGAGGCAGAGGGAGGTGTGTGTGCAGAGGCCCTGAGGCTTGAATCCTCTCCACAGCAGCCTTTTCAGAAGCAATCCTGCTTCTGCTAGCCCAACCCTCACCGCACTGCTGCAATTATCATAATCAATAATCACGACCTGTGATCATTCACTGAGGACTTAACTGTGTCTTTGACCTCATCCTAGGCAATTATTCCTCATCACATTTACTCTTCAAAATTGTACCCACAGGGTAGATTCAATTTGTATATCTATTTGATGGATAAGAACTTTGTCACTTAGAGAGATGAAGTAATTTGTTCATGTCTACAGAACTAGTAAGTGACAGAGCAAGAACTCAAGCTTGGGGTTATGAAATTTCAGCCCCTGCGTTCCTAGACACTACTCTGTACAACTTTGGTTAGGCAATTCATTGAATCTTATCTACAGGCCAAACATCACTACCTCTCTCTCCCTCCCTCCCTCCCTCCCTCCCTTCCTTCCTTCCTTTCTTTCTTTCTTTCTCTCTCTCTCTCTCTCTTTTTTTTTTTTTTAGACAGAGTCTTGCTCTGTTGCCCAGGCTAGAGTGCTGTGGTGTCAGCCTAGCTCACAGAAACCTCAAACTCCTGGTCTCAAGCAATCCTCCTGCCTCAGCCTCCCGAGTAGCTAGTACTACAGGTGTGTACCACCATGTCCAGCTAATTTTTCTATTTTTTTTTTTTTTACCAGCTAATTTTTTTCAATTTTTAGTAGAGATGGGGTCTCGCTCTTGCTCAGGCTGGTCTCAAGCTTCTGAGCTCAAGCAATCCTCCCGCCTCAGCCTCCCAAAGTGCTAGGATTACAGGTGTGAGCTTCTGCACCCGGCCCATCAGTACCTCTTTCAACTCTTCTTTATGTAGCATAGTCTCCAACTCCTTCATTGCCCTGTTTGACATAATCTATAAACACACTAGTTTGTGTGCATCCCACCTGACGTTCAGCTCCCAAATCTAAATGCAGTAATGTTAGAAGAGAAGGCTTTGTAAAGTTAACAAACTTCTATGATGAGATCACTTGAAACCCTGCTCCAAATAACAAATAGGTGTGTAGACATGGAGATACATACTGAAAAGCTCTTGAATTTCTTTTTCTGCAAAACAGAATAGTGTAGGGGAAAGAGCATGGCCTTGGGAGTCCATGGCAAGTTGGCAATCCTGGCTCTGAAATTCACAGCTTCTAGCTGTGTAACCTCAGACAGGATAGGAAACCTCTCTGTTTTCTTATCTGTAAAACAGGGCTAACGACACCCATCTCGCAGGGTTCTTGCATATCTTAAGTGAGAGCCTATATGCAAAACGCCTGGCATACAGCCTGCCCATAGTAAGTGTTCCATACGTTGTCATCAACTTCCTCTGCCTTTCTATAGAAGACAGGTCATTCTGGGCTAGTTTGGGTGTGGTTCTGAGGCAGGAGATCGAACTCCATGATCTTTTGAAATTACTTCCAACCTGGCAGCTCTGGGGCACGCTTACCTACACACACGTTACCTCTGGGGACAGCTTCCCTCTCAGGTCCCAAGCAGTGGAGTTCCCCAGGGTCTGGCCCCAGAAGCCATGCTTCCTAAGTCTAAGTCCATAGTTCTTTCCTTGTGGGTTAGAGATAATTTTTTTTTTCATCTTGCTACCATAGTGATATATTTGAGGCTTCATTATCTGGGAGGTTTGTTCCTTTCAAGCAACACATTTTCTCCTGGCTGCTGGAGAAGCCCAGAATGAGAAACGCACAGATGCTTCAAGGGTCTGCTTTAAGCCTCCATTTGGTGGCTTCTTGGTTTCTGTAAACGTTGTAAGTGAACAGGTGTGTGTTAGGGGTGGGGGATGGGGCGGCAGGAAGGGATCTGACCTGCTACTACAAATAAGCCAGGATTTAAAATTTAGTTACCATAATCGACCACCTCGGGGTGCTCACTGGAGGTGGGACAAGGGGGCTAGGGTTGGGTTTTATATGCAGTTTCCTGGGCCGCCTTATCCAACACTCAAGCAGCGGGCAGGAATCGAACATTTGACATGTCAAGCGTGTGGCAGGATCTCAGCTCCTTCTAGCCAGCGCTGCCTTATCCACAGCCCCTGCGCAGAGTCTGCACCATCCAGGTCTCTGAACTGAGAGGAAACTGATGGTCCCAGGGTAGACACCTGGCCCAGGCCAGCCCAACCAAAAGCCGACCAGTGACCAATGTCCGAAGTGGGACGAGGCTTAGCACATCACCCCAGCCTGCACCAGCATCCTGGGTGGCATGGACTCTGACCAATAACTAACTCAATCTAGGAAAACTATTTGCCGTGGGATTGGGGAGGAATTGGCAAATATGTGCCCCTGGGGTAAAGGAGCTTACGGTGGGAGGGTCGCAGGGGCTCTGAGAGAGAAGGAGAGAACAGCTTCCCGTTCTGATAGCTTTTCATTCCCAGTTTGTCACGTATTCACTCCTTCCCTCAATACCAGGAAAAGTGAGACCCTGGGCTAGGTTACTCTTGAAATGCAATGGGCCCTGTTCTCCTGGTGCTTCCAGTCTGAAGAAGATGACATTCATAAGATAATCACAGCCAAATAATTTTTAAACCTCAATGAAATACAAAGAAAGGATATAGGGAGCTATGAGAGATCCAACAGGGACATCTGACTTAGTCTGGGAGGGCTTCCCTGGGAAGGTGAAGGTGAACTGAGAAGTAAAGGACCGGTAGGAGTTAATGAGTCGAAGGGTGAATTTAGAGGGGAAAGGTTTCTAGTCAGAGGGACCAGTGTGTGCAAAGGTCCTGAGGCAGGAGGAAGCAGAAAGTCAGAGTGACTGGAATGGAGTATAACTGGGCATTAAATGCCATTTGCATTTATCCACACTTTTCCTTAATGTGGCCTCAGGCCTAATGGCCAGAAGTACCTATTACATACCTAAAAAATCAGTGAAATAGCTTCATTTTGGCTCTACCACTTACTAGTTGTGTGACCGGGCAAGTTACTTAATATCTCTGAGGTTCAATTTGTGCATCTGTAAATGGAGATAATGAAAACATTTGTACAAGGCTGTGATGATAATTAAACCATATGATGCCTGTGTACCTGCCTGGGTTGGTCTGTGGCACACAGTAGGTATTTAATGAACACTTTTGATATTAGCCAAATAGCTGAGAAAGGACTAGGGCTCAATAAGAGCTTACTTCTTTTTGAACTCTGGGGGGGTGGTAGTGGAGGTAGGTGTTCATAAAATGTTAATGAATGATGCAAGACAGCCTAAGGGATGAGGCAGGGTGCACATTGTCAGCCTAGGTGACACAGCCATGTCTACAGGCTGGCTCACCTGGGGGGCTTGGGCATGAAGGTGCTGAACCACAGAAGGGAGAGGATGGAGCTGGGGAAGGGGCTTGTGTGGGGCTGGGGACACTGGTCCAACTGCCAAGGCCAGCTCCAGTCTGGACAGAAAGCCCAGTGAATGGTCATCAGTACTCATGAACTCCATGAGGGTGGGGCCATGTGGTTCTTGTTCCCTCCCCCGAGCCGAATCTAGCGGGTGCTCAGTGCGAAGCAGATGGAAGGGGGGTGGTTATCTGAGCATGGGAATCCCATCCAGGAGAGTCAGAAGGGCCTGCGTCTAGCCTTGAGCAATCTGTCCGTCAGTGCCACGGCTCCCTGTGTTAGGGCACCAGCAGCGGAACACAGGGTTGAAGGGAGAGGGCAGTGCCAGAGACTCTGGGGCAAGGAGGCAGGGTGCCAGCCATGGAGCTTGGGTTCTGGACAGAATCTATTCCAGAAAGAATAGAGAACTTGGCAGACTCACTGAAGAGGCAAAGGAACCCCATCCCATGGATGAATCCTTCTGAGCGAGATAGAGTAATAACACCAAGGATGCACAGGCTTCTTTGTATTTATACCCCATCTCATACCATAAATGCATTGGGGTATATTTAAATAGGGTGTAAAGTGTTTGTTTTTTTAAGGTCACTGAGGAAATGAAGTAAAAGAAAAATAAAGTTGGGAAATTGCAATGGAAACAGGCTGGAATCAACACCAAAAACTCATGTCATAAACTTCTATAAAAAACTGCCAGAGGTGGGCTAAAAATTTAGTTCTGAGCTTCCCGGTGGCCTCAGCAAGGAGGGGGAAAAGGGCAGTCATGAGCTTTCTGGTGTTCAGAAGATAAACCACCAGCAACTCAGAGAGGCAGAACTGTTCAGAGTATTGTAACTGGGGGGACATTTTCCCAGGATCCTCACACAAAGGAGATGGGTGGGTACACAGGGCTCCTGCTACTAATAGCATACTGGATTCTGGGTTGAGGTTGCTCATACAACTCTTGCCCCCATGATTCCCAGCTCAGAAACTAGAGTAGACCCGAGGGGGCTCACCCACAGATGCAGCTGGGAAATAGGAGAGAACTAAAATCTTTATTCTCCCAGACACGCCTCTACCTGAGGTGACTATGGAGTCCAACAGAGGTGTTTCTCAACACCCGGGGATGAAGGAACGGGACACTACCAGCTTGAATTCCCCACCTGGCACTGGAAGCCAGCATAAAGTGGGCCTTGGCAAAAATGGAGATGTAATTAATGAAGAGACCATTAAGTGGAAGGAGAGTTCCAGAGCCATGCCCAGCTGTGGGGCTCCACTTGGCTTCCCTCCCCTCCAGTGACTCACTGGCTTATGAGCAATCCTCATATGCCTCCCTGACTTAGAGCACTTACTCACCCTTCAGAGAAAGACTTTAATGCAACCAAGCAGATGTCAGCAAGTGGGACGAGGCTTAGCACATCACCCCAGCCTGCACCCAGCTTCCTATTCCCTGGCCCTTCCTGCTGGAGGTCCCTCCAGCCACTCAGCACCTGGACAGGCCCGCATGATGGGCAGGCTTCCAGGACATGCTACAAGGCTGATCAGAGGCTCAGGCACGTGGAACCGAGAGGGTCTGGCCCAGAGTTTGGAGATTAGCTCCAGAGCTCTGGAGTTGGGGGTGGGGGCTAGATCCCAGGACCTCTCCCCATCTAGTACTCTTCTCCGTGGAAGTCCCATTTGGCTGCGCCAATGAGGGGCACGGGCTGAAGGAAATTCAGCCTCCCTGGTCTGGGCGGCTTTCTCGTCTGTGGACTTTCCAAGGAAACTGTGGTGGGCGAGTTGGGGAAAGGCAAGGCGTGTGGAGAGCAAGTCCTCCGGCAAACCTTCGCAGGGAAGCGTTCAGAGAGCTGAGCTACCCTGGGCTCAGCTGCCGTCCTGCTATTTGCTGACATGGCGCATGCTGGGGGCTGGAGGCCCCCTTGAGCCCTCTGCAGTTGAGGGGTACAGTTGGAATCCCTGTGTTAGGTATCAGCAGACAGGAATGGCATAAACCCCCACTTCTCTGTTCCTCCAGATAAGGAAACAGGCTCCAAGACTCAGGCCGGAGCAGAGGCAGAGCCAGCCACGGGGGGAGTCGGCACTGCCCCTTCCTTCCTCCCCCGACGCAGAGGAAATTACTCACACAGCAAGTCGATTCAGCCTTGGATTTAAGCCCATTCACTGAGGGACTTACCTAGGAACTCCTGAGGGAATTATCTGGAGGAAGTAGCTGCAAGAGCGAAAGAAGGGCAGGCAGGTCCTCGTCTAGTTCACTCCCCAGCCCTCGGCCGCTTCTGCAGCCTTGAGTCTGCCACGCGCCAGGCCCTGGAGGGAGGGGGCGGGCACAAGCGTGGCTCTCGGGTTTGCTGGAATCAAGGGCCTCACACTTGGAGGGACCTTCGGGATCATCTACCTCAGTCCACTCATTTCACAGTGAGGGGTCTGAGGCTCAGGTTGAACTGCTCGCCTGGTATGTGGGAGCGAAGACCCCCGAGCGGGCAGACACTCCGACCACCACCCTGTTAGGCCTGTGCCTAAGGACATCTCTCGCCAGGCAGCTCGCGGAGGCCCCTCGGTTGGAAAGCAACGCCCTGGATCTCCACGCCCGCAGCTGCACATCCACCATGACCCTACTGCCACCTGGAAATGACACCCGGAGAAGCAGGCTGGGTCCCCTCTCACAGGTATTCCTCCCACCTTACCCCAAGTCACCAACACCACGAAGAAGGGCTTTTTCCTTTTCCTATTTTTATTTTACACTATAAAAAATGACGACGACGACAACAACCAGTAACATACTGCTTTTCTTCACATTCATATGGGTTTTAAAAAATTATTGCCTTTTCCCCTGGAGACGTAACCTACAGACAAAAATAGTAGTACCACATTGCAGAATCTGCAAATCCCAGACGTCGAAAGCTTAAAGACAACCCCCAGGGGCAGGGAGGAAAACAACTGTCACAAGAGAGGAGACACAAGCACAGAGCACACAGGACAGTGAGCCGAGGAAACCACCGCTGTCAACGCCACTGACCCGGAATACCCAGCAGGCACTCCTCCTCCTGGCACCTGCCGCCACCACCACTAAGGGGTGATTTTTGGTCTGTGGTCTGAAAAACTCTTTTCAAAGGAAGAGCTTCTTTGAGGAGAGGTGCAACGAGACAGGTTCAAGTATGAGTAAGAATGCCAGAGTCTAAGGTCAGGGAAGAACCCACAGTGGAAAAGAGACCCAGAAAAGCCAACGTCTTGCCGCTCCAACCACCTGTCTCCACCCACGAAGGAATCTCAAAAACATTTCAGGGTTCAGATCAGCATATATATACATACATATGTACGTATCGTGTCCCTACAAACCCAGGAGGGTGGCTTTCCTGATGAGATGATAATCAGCTTATGCCCTGAAGCAACAGACAGACACCGAGACTGCCAAAGTCCAAAAAATAAGGTGGCAATTGTGCTTCCTTCGAAACGAACTGGCAAACTGGCTTCGTAACTGCCGTTTCTCAGGGTCTCCCCGCTGCTGCAGGTGTTTATTGCCTTACGCTTGAAATGAAAAGGCGAACTCTGAGGTGTGAGGACTGTGCGGCCCGACGGGGCCGGGGGTCTGGAGGTACAGTAGTCAAGCACGCCTGTGCTCTCCTAATGGCTTGGCCTTCCTTCGGTCCCGAGAACCTAGCTCCGAGGTCAGTGTGACGGTCCTCTGCAAGCCTGGTGACCACTCACCGTCTCACTGGGGCAGCCGCACAGAGCGAGGCCTTCAGTATTGCACAGGTATGAAATGTCCGCGAGTTTAAGAAACAAAATCACAGTTGCTCTTGGGGCCGGGCTGGCTCTTCCATCCCAGTTTCAGCAGGAGGTGGCGGTGGCCACAGGGTCCCTGCAGAGCTCTGACACTGCCGAGTGGGTGGGCACCGGGGCCAGCACCGAGGCAGGGAACGTGCAGTAGGCGCCCTGCACGCCAGGGCTCACTGTCTGCAAGTGGCCTATCAGCGAAGAGCCTGCGGCCTCCCCCTGGCAGGACGGCGGCTGGGGGTTGGGCGTGGAAGGCAGGGTCTCGGATTCATACTGCAGGAGCTGACCCATGAAGCCGAAGTTGGGCGAGACCATGCTCCTCCTCTGCTTGACGTACTCGAAGGCCTCCTTCAGGCGGAACTGCTTGGTTTTCATGAGGTAAGCCATACAGATGGTGGGCGAACGGGAGATCCCAGCCTCACAGTGGACCAGGACCTTGCCTCCCTTTTCCCTGACACAGTCTGGAAGGAAGAAAAGATAGTGGGAGTGAGTAGGGATCAGAACCTAAAGGCAATGCCAAAACACAAGAATTAAACCCTGAAGCGACCTAGTTAACAAACTGCCATGCCTGCGCCAGAGCTGTGGCCCTGCACAAGACTTCTGCCAGTCTTTAACCTGCACAGGTGAGAAGAGAACTTGTAGGGTCCCACTACTGCCTACCTCCATATAGGACCTTTATAATCCTCCCAGCTGCTTCCCAGATCCCCAGGATACTCGCACAGATCCTGCCACAGGCAAGCAGACCTGGAGAAATTCCTTCCTGGGGGTGCCATCTAAACCGGGAGTTCCACTGATGGCTTTCAAGAGGGAATTGAAAAAATCCTTGAAATTGTGCAAGTTTTTACCAGGGATGCACACATTTTTCTGAGGAGTGTTCCAGGCTCAAAGACTGACTTAGAGAAGCAACTGTTGCCTCTTTGGGTCTGAGTCTGATGGCGATGACCTAGCCCCCTCCCCGGTAGAGGTCTTCTGGCCTCCCCAGGCACCCTGTCTTGCTGTGCCAGGGCGGGATGCTTGGCTCAGCTCCAGGGTTCTCACCGCCAAACATACAATAAATAGCGCATGGCCACTAATTATAGCCCTGGCAAAGTGACGCCTACCAGACGGAAGATGTGAATGGCTTTCACAAACTCCACCTTGCTCAACCATGGGAGTCTCTGCTGTAAAGCTACCGCCATCAGTTAGCATTCTTTAGCTCAATATGCCAAAAAGGGGGGCCCTTCTTTCCTGCTCCACCCTGGCCTGTGAACAGCTACAACTTTCAAAAAGGGGAAGGGATAAAAGGTGAAAGATATGTACACATCAAATCAAAACCACAAAAAATAGTCTTTCCAATCGCCTCTTTTGCTAATGAGGAAACAATTACATCACAGGAAGTTTGATGTACGCTTACGCAGCGTACAAAAACATTTCAGATTCTGAAGGGAAAAACAAAAGTCCTCTTATCATCTCCCACCCCACCACCACAAGTTTGTAAATGAATCTGCAAGATCTAAAAGATAAAATTTCTAAAGTGTCAGGAAGGAACCCTAGTTTCCCCATCTGAGTAAAAACCCCAAAGGACACTTACGGCAGCTCATTAGCGGTGCCCCCAATTCACTGATTCAAAACTCACCCCCAAACAAAAAGCAAAATAGCCCCTGTAAATTAGTTCCAAGGAGAGATGCCAAGTCCCTGGAACCACAGTTGTGACTCCAGTTTCCCTTTATTCCTGTTGGCCTCCACTGTAGTCTACTTTTAACTGGCCGGGTGCCACATCCAAGAATGACAAGGGCCTGGCGTTCCCTGCCTCCGGGACCCACTCTGCACCTCAGGGGCTTGCCTTCCACCTGGGCCTCTCCCCTCGGTCGGTGCTATTTCAGCCCGCTGGGGAGGTTCAGTCCCTCCTTGCACCGGCAGGGCAAGGAGTGGGAAAAAGCATCCTGTGTTCTCAAAACGCCGTGGGTTTGTACAAGTGTGTGCACAAACACAGACACAGTCCGCACACAGGATGGGGAGGGAGGGTTCTGAGAACTGGATGGGGGCGGGTTTCATGACCTCATCAAGTAGCTATCTAGGTAATTAAACAACAGGCTGAGAAGGGCAAGGCATTCCCAGGGACAGGGAGAACAGGTCAAGGGTTTCCCACCCTGAACCCATCATTCTGGCTGCCTCTCACACTGCAGAGGAATCATCTCAGCCCGGAGCCTCGGGGACAAGCAGGAGGGGCTGGCTCAGCCTTTTGCCTCTGGTGCATTTCTGTGGAGCAGAAACTGCTCGATGAACAGAAGGCCACCACATGGCTTGAGGGGGGCCCTTTAATTGCTCCTGCACTAAGTAATTGCTGAGCCTAACACCTGCTTTTCCCCCTCCAACATCCCTTTGAACAACATACAGGAAAATCACGTCTCAGTTTCAACGTTGACGAATGTTAAAGAGAAAGAAGGGCTCTGGAAAGGGGGGCCATGCTGCTTGCAAATCTGAAACAGAAGCAAGCCAGGCCAGCCCCCTCAGGAGAGGGATGGTGGGGAAAGACAAGATGCCAAATGGGACAACAATCCAGGCTATACGACGTACCTGGAAACCCTAAGGCCAAAGCCCTTTCCCAGACAGAGGGGCCAGAGGCCAAGGCCCGGGTTTTCAAGCACGTACAATGGAGTATATGTCAACCGCCTCACAGGAATGCAGAAAGCATGCAAAAGATGCCAACTTTTCTGTGCATAAAGCATGCAGCTTGAGTCAAGTGCTATCTTTAATCCAAAATTAGCTGGAAATGCAAAACAAATTGCCCCAAAGCCGTTTGCCAAAACTGCGGAAAGCTGCCCGGGCTCTTGGGGCTCAGTGCGTAAGTAGTGCTCGCTCCAGCCTTCTGTTTGCTTTTAAAAATATCCCAACCTACGTAGAAGCACGGTTAGGGAGGTTCTCCCCCCTGCTTTCCTTGTGTGGAGCATTACGCAGGGCCGCGCTCTGCTCCCGCCCAGCTAGAAACAATAACAAGATCGGCAGTGAGTACTGCCATAAAATTATATTAATTCATTTATCTTGCACATTAAAGTTCCTATTAATAGCAGCTCAAATCCTCCCCTCTGCCTTTTTGGTGGCTGCATCCCTTCTTGGCTCCAACTCTTAGTGGTGGTATACACAAGACGTTTTTCTTTCAGTGACGGTAGCCCCCCACCAGGACATTGAACGCCAGGAACCCACGCCCCAAGGGGGCTCCCAAAATAACTGAGGTGGGGTGGCTGAACCTACCAATGAAGTCTATTGCTTCTTGAAAATGGGAGCTAATGTCAGCCGTGTGGCTGTCTTCCACGGGGATCCACTTGTAGTGTAGGTGGGTCGTGCAGGCCTCGGAGGTCCGCTGGGAGACATTCAGCAGGGCTGTGATGTGCAAGTTGGCGAGGAACTCGCACTTGGATGCGTGGTAGGCACTTCCAAGGTAGAGGAAGGGAAGGATTTCAACTGGACCACCCTGGAGGAAGGGGCAAAGGACAACCAGGAAATGCTGCATTAGCTTGCTCGTTTGAGAGAGGAAAAAACAGCCCTGACCTATTTGGTTCTTAAGGTGGGAGGGTTCCCTTTCTGGGTTCCAGGTAGAGAGAGTTCACAGCCAGGACAGTTCAGTCAAGAATGTGGGTGGTACCTCCATCCCGGCCAACTCTCTACCCTACATGACTGCCTTGTGACTCAGTGACAGCAAAACCCACACAGCAAAGAGCTTCATTTTTTGCACCTATGGGGAGGTAGGAAATGCCGGCAGCCTTCTGTAAAGGGATAAGACGTCATGTGGTGTGGTGGGAAGAATCGAAACATCCGTGAAGTTCGAGCTGCCCCAAGAGCACCAGGGCAAGCCCATTCGCCCTTGGGCAGCCTGGGTGAACTGTAGTTTACAGGTACAATGGAGGGTTTGGCAAGGTGCATGACAGCCCTGACATTTTATATAATGTATTTCATCAAACCTGAGACACTGTAGATCCTGAGATGCATCCAGATTTCAGAGATGTTCAAATGTGCCTCCTCCCCCGCCAAAAAAGTATGCTTCTTAGAACTGAAAACAACCACTACCTACCCAGAATCTATAAACTAAGAAATGTTGTTAGGCCATGAGCAGAGGGGTTTCCCCTACCCTTGACTTTCTTCACATGGGCTCTGGCGGGGGTGGTTGATGAGAGATGCTTACACAGCCACCCTCTGGGGAGGCCACCCACACACCAGGTTTCCAGCCAAGGAGGATCCAGAGGAAGGGGGCACCAGAGACCATCTACCCCAAGGCAAGGCCAGAAAGAACTGCCAGCTAGTTAGACTCTGGCAGTCTTAGCACTTCCAGGATTCTAAGGGGGCAAGAAAAGCCAGTGGCAGAACAATGGGAGCCCCTAGAGATTTAGAGGGAAACACGAGGCTGATGGACAGGGGCTGTGTCTTTGGGAGCCTTTCCCATATCATCCATCTGCTTCCTGTGTTTCCAATTCCTGTCCTGGAATAAGAGCAGAATGGAAACTCTCAGCCAGACCTGTAATAGGGACAGGGGCATGTGACAAGGGCCACCCAGAGGCAATTCTTAATTTACCCCACACCTGGCATTTGCTTTTTCTTTCCTGAGAAGTCAAGTGTTTAAGCAAAAGCCAGTTTGGCCACTTGGAAGAAACTTACAGAGCATTTACATAAGGTAATAATAACAACTACCAGTTTTTTTTTTATCAGTACCTACTATGGCAGGCACTTGGGGCTTAAAATTTTAGATGTGCCTACATCTAATTTCACAACAAATCTGTGAAGTAAGTAACATTATTCCCATTTTACAGATGGGCAACTTGAGGCTCAGATGAATTAAATAATTTGCCCAAGTCAGAGCTAGTCAGTGGCAGAGCTAGGATTGAAACTCAAATCGGACTGCTTATCATGAGATGCAAGGCCTTGTCCGACTCCATTTCAATAGTGATCAGTAAGAGAAAGTATTTTAGGTAAAAACAGGAAGGAACAATTCCCTTCCTTCCTCTCTTCCTCTAGAGACAAAACGTCCATTTGCATTGCAAATGTCCCAGCCCAGGCAGTGGTTAAGAATCTGGGCTGGGTCAAGTCCGAGCTCCATGCTTACTACCTGATATGATCTTGGGCAGCTTCTTTAATCTCTGACCCTTTATCTGTATATTGGAGATAAAATAACCTATCCTCTCTGGATCATCAGTAATGCATAAATGGGATAAAGGATGCATTAAAACCTGGCACATGACATAGCTGCCAATTATCATCCAAAGCTGAAGAACAAATAAATGGGACACGGCTTCTCTCCCTGGGGAAGACACAGGGTGACAGGCTGGATACTGAGGCTAGTCAACTCCAGCAGGTCTGGTCCTGGCCTGAGTTGGACCTACCCCCTGGCCCCAGCTCCCCACTGGTTAGGAACCAGGAAGGCAGCAGAAGTGGCAGAAGTTCTTTGGAAAGGGATCGGAGACCCAAGTCCAGGCTCACTCAGCCACTGAGCAACTACAGGTCCCCACCAATGAGCACCAATAGGCTCACCCTCCAGGGGACAGGCTGGACAATTGACTCAAGACCGCTCCCTCTCCAAAGTGCCTGGAAATCGCTGACACACCAGACCTGGGATCCTATCCAATTTCCCCTGGAGCTCAGCCCAACACACCCCTGAAACTACATTTCTTTCCCTTTCTGAACTTCTGTTTAGACTCGTGAGGAAGAAGCCAAAGGCCCTCCGAAACCCTAAAGGTTAACCCGGCCTCGCCTGGCTTCTCTCAGTACAGAAGCGTTTCTAAGAAGTCCCATTAGGGGGTTCCCCAGATGAATCTTGAAGACATATCAGGGCCTCCCCACCCCGTGAGGCCAAAGGTCTGCCATGCTTTCACAACACCCTGCCAGTTCTTGTTTCTCTTTCACTTTCTGAGAAACGGCGGGGGGGTGGGGACAACCCAAACAAAAACAGAAATCCCCTTAGGCCAGCTGCCCACAGCTTGATAACCAGGGTTCATCATATACTGTGAGGATGTTTAATAAAGGAAAACAAACAAAATCAAAACATTGGCACCTCACCAACCTAACAGGCTTCCTGACCAAGGATCCCAACTCAAGAAAAGGTCACCTGGCTTTACTCTGAAGTTTATTTCCAGGGGCAGGGTTTTGCTCATGGCAGGGAGCTGGCATTTTCTTTTTTTTTTTTTTATTTCCATTAAAAAAATTGTTTTTCACGTACCCTAAAAGGTCACAAGCTGGCATTTAGCATCTAGAAGTCTTTCTTCATATGACTTGGATGTGTTCTTGGTTTATGGGAACTGTTTGAGAAGCTATTCCCACCAAGTCAGGTGTTTGGATTAGAGGAAATGTGGAAAACACAACAAGGTCCCTATTGATCCTTATTTCTCTTTCCAGAAACCAGAATAGGGTGCTGGGAGAAAGGGCTTCCGAGCCTAACACTGCCTTGAGCCAGCTGTAGGATTCACTGCAAATCAATCACCTCACCAGTCACAGAACAGTATTTTTCCCTTCTATAAAATGGGGAGGTAGGTTTTGATCTCTGGTTTCTGACAGATTTGGATTCTCACCTGCCTCTTCCTCATCTTCCTGTATGGTGCTAGGTCACCCCCTGACCAAAGCCTCCCATTTTATTTTTCCTTTAATGACTTATCACAAAGCACAATTTTTTGAAGGGGGAAAAAACAAACCCCACACATGTTTACAGAAACATGAAGCCCTCCAGTGTCTCTCAGTCTCCTCTGGCTTCAGAATTCATGGAAATTATAAGTCTCAGGAGCCTGCTTATCCATCCAAGAAGGAGTTTCTCTACAATACCCGCTACCCCCAACTCCTGCCCCATTTCAGTTAAAAATGCCAACAAAAGACACATCTTGACAGGTACCCCGATAGTTTGCAGAAACTGCAGAGCAGGAACAATGACAAAGAAGAGCAACACAGGAAGCTGAAAGTCAGCTCTGAAACATCTTCAGGGAAACCTAAACCAGTGTTTCAAAGCTTCTCTGAACCTCCCAAGCCGGATGATAATAATGTATCTTTCACTTCCCCTTTTCCCCAGAAGCTGCCAAGCATCCTGTGGCTCTTGTCAGCTTGTTTGCTGGAAGGCAGCCCATTTACTCTTGGATGGAAACGCAAGTTGGCAAGCAACAGAAGCTCTCTAAAGCTAGACGATTCGGCCAACACCCTGATGCACAAAAGAACCAGCCACTGTTGCCGAGTGGGGAGAGGAAGGAGCAGAGACAGGCGCTCAGGACACCTCTTCCACACCACGTACCTGGTCATAAGCCGGCCTGTAGCTGATGCTTAGCATGGGTTTTCCACACTGGCTGATGAGGGCTCTCTCACTTTCGATCTTCTCTTGAGAAACGGGTTTCACATCCACACAGCACTCAGGATATTCTGAGTAGAAGGTCTCGTATCCCCCTGCAAAAAACCAGACACAAAGGTGAGACAGATGATAAGCACTGATTTCTCAGGCTATCAGGAAATATCCATAATTAATCAATACTGGGAGTGTGGAATAGTTAAAAAATATACGACGCTAATATAGATTCTGGTCATAAAAAATTGAGCAAAACCACAAACAGTTTTACATTAAAAATGGGCTCTACACACCCACACACATACACACACCACTAAAAAGCTATAGTCCAGAGAGGCAGTGATTAACATTTTGTGTCTATCAGCAGCAGCTTAAACTGCAAAAGGAAATACCTGGCATCTGGGAAATATTAACCAAATCCCTCCAGAAAACAAAAGCTTATTTTCTCTTGTTTATCTAAAATGAAGGTGTGACTATGCAAAATTCCATTAATTTGTGAGAAGAGACTCCTAAACTGGTTTCTTCCCTGGCCCATCTGCTCTTAGCAGGATTATAACCGTAACTCCCTCCATTCTTAAGGGAATGGGGGCTAATAAGTTTCAACTCAGGGTAGTAAAACAGCTTCCCCTTCTCACTCCCAAGGTACTAAAACTGCTGACAATCCTTTCTATAGGTCCAATTTGCATCACCAATCCAATTAATAACCTTCTAAAGCACACTGGAGGAATGAGGACTTCTGAACCTAATTCTCAGCCCCCATGAGTAAAAACTGGCTCTGTTCTCTTGAAGGCCACCTGCCCCCTATCTTACTATCCTACCCTTCTGACCCCCCCCTCCAAATCAATACACCAACTACTGACACATACGACTGTAAAAAATCCTTAATATCACATTTAAACTTCTCCAAATGGATCACTTAAGGTAAAAACACTCTCTGATCAAGTCACAGAAACTTGCATATATATGTAAGCCTTCTCAGGCCCACTAGCCCCCTTGGGGAAGAACCAAATGAAAAACTGGCCTTAGAACTCTCAGAATGCCAAGTGCTGCCAGGTGACAGGCCAGGCTTAGCTGGAAAACCCTTTTGCTTCCAACCCAGAGCAACCTGCAGCACTTCTTAGGGCCAGAAAACCCACTTCTGTCTTTTTCTGCACTTGATGTCAAATCATCAATTCAATATGCATTTTGAGACCACTTATTTTCCAAAAAGCTCCTCCTTTTTCTTCTGACTTTGGTGTTGTGACACCAACTTTTCTGAAGCCCTGCAGTAGATAAACGGTTAATGGATTACATGGCGGAGGGAGCTGCAGCCAATTCCTAGAATGAGTCATCTTGCATTACTGCTTCCTCTCAGCTCACAGGAGCTGCCCCGCCCCCACTCAGTACACCCAGCTCTCCCCTGTGGTCACTCCACTCCCTGGTGAGCTTCTGGTCCTCCAGAATGACCATGTTCCGCCATGACAGAAGGCCATGCCGGACACAGAAGGCAGGGGAAGGCGGTGGAGGCATTTGTGGCTCAGTGCCCCCAGCTGGGCCACAGCCCCTGGTCCCCTTTCCTTCCAGGGGGCAGAATGAAGGCCACAGACTTATAATTGACCCACAGCTCCCTGGAAGGGTGTCTCTCCTCAGCAAACCACCTGACAGCTTCCCATGCCTGGGCCTCAACATTTTGGGTTCCAGGAGGCAGGTTCCAGGAGTGATTCTGGACAGGAATTTGGTGTTAAGAATGGCCGAGGCTCTCCCAAACTTCAGAATGAGGCCTCGGGAAGAAAAGCCTTCAAGTCATCCCATCTCTTGGCTTTAAATAGCTCAAGAGCTGGCTGTCAAGAGGAGGACAGGAGGTGTGGGTATGG
The DNA here is from genome assembly GCF_041146395.1 of Eulemur rufifrons. Classification (NCBI taxonomy): domain Eukaryota; kingdom Metazoa; phylum Chordata; class Mammalia; order Primates; family Lemuridae; genus Eulemur; species Eulemur rufifrons. Next base: position 54,635,256 of record NC_091010.1, on the reverse strand, counting down.
GCTGGATCCTGCCTGCCTGTTGACAAAATAAGGCAGGCAGACAAAGAGTCTCAGTGTAGTTGAAGACAGATAAACAGGGCCCCTGCCTCTTCCAGCTGGGGTCTGGAGGAATCCTCCAGATTAGATGGTCTCTGTCTTTCAGCCATTGCCATCAGAGGTGTGGAGAGACAGAACATTCCTCTCTGGTGCCTCACTTGCGTTGCAAGAGCGGTGGTGATTCTTATGACTGCTTCAACCTTCTTCAGAGTCTGCTTTCAATCACCCCGGCATTACCAAGGGAACAGAGGCAGCACGGATGCTACATATAAATAAGCCCTGCCCATGAGATTCGCTCATCACCTTTTCATTGTAGTGGGTTTTGGGGGGCGGGGCGGGGGCGGGTAGAGGATTATGGGAAGTGTAAAAGGCATTGCTCTCCAAGATCTGAGACGCCACTAGATTAAAACTTGAACTTATTACATGAGTTAGGCAAAAAAACCAAAAATTGTCTCTGGAAGCAATTTAAAGTTTAGTAGTGTTAGGATAAGGGTAGATATCAAGCAATTTCTACTGAGATTTAAAATGCACGTAACTCTTGACCTAGCAATTCTCATGATTTTACTGAAAGATAGAGCACATAGACGAAGTATCCTCTACAGCACTGCTTCCAACATTGAGGCTGGAAGCAACAGAATGGCATTGCCAGGGGACTGGTTAAACCTGAGACGAGCATGTATGTTCTGATATAGACAAGTCTCTAACATCTAGGTGGGTGAAAGAGGCTGGAACAGGAAATATACAAAATCAATATTTTCTAAAAGCTACTTATGGAAAATTAAATTATCTGAAGACCAACAAAAAATACTTGGTAACTGGCTCCAGGGAGTGGAACTGCGTTCTAGAGTATGCAGAGGACCTGCTTTTCATTGTACAACCTTTGTGCCATTCAAATTTTTACCTGTGTATTTGTTACTTTCATTTAAAAAAAATTTTATATATATAATTTTCCTGAGAGGCAAGTCTACAGAACTGCCCATTTTCTGTGGCAGTAACTTCTAAACTGTCAGCATGGTCCCTTTAGAGAAGATTAAGTAGCAGAGGTGGGACCACCAGGGGTTGCCTGCAACATCTTTTGTGCTACCGGGGAGGCAGAAGCTTTTCCTGTACTCATTGCTAAGAACAGGAGACAAAAAAAAAAAAAAAAAAAAAAACCAAAACCCACATCAGGAAGAGAAAGACATCAGGAGCCACGTGTGAAATCTCCCAGAGCCAGGAGAGGTCATTTCTCTGTTCCTGGAGGCTGAGGCTACACCAGAAGGAAGATTATCATCTACCTCTCTTATCTCCCCAAGAGGAATCAACAGGGGACAGTCAGCCAGAGGTGCTAATAGAGGGGGCAGCCGCCCACGTGCCTCTGGAATCTTCCTGGCTGGGAGTGTGTGTAACTCCCAAGTTGCAAGGCTTTAAAACTCTCAGCTCACTGCACCCAAGGTATCAGTACACAACATCCCAAGGTGTCAGCACCAGAGCTGGCAGAACCTTGGGGACCGGCTGGGGCTAAGCCCAAGGCACCCAGGCCAGTTCTCCCCAGGTATCATTTCAGGTTACAAAGGACTCAAATACAAAGCAGGAGCAGCCATAGGAAGTGACCCAGAAACCAATGATCTGGAGTTTGAGAGTCAATCACCCACCCACCGCCAGAAGCCAAAGTTATGTCCCCAGCAAGTGAAATGGAGGCCTGTGGAGACAAGCAGCAGGCAGCTCCTGAACGTCTCAAATCAAAGGCCACCCTGCCCCCGCACCTCTCCCATTCCTGGCGGGCAGGCGGTTAGGCTCAGGACCGGTCCCAGGGATAATCCCGGGGTGGCGGAGGGAGAAGGCGGAAGGAAGAAAGGGTGGGAAGGCTGTCAACTCCAAATTGAGTTTGAAAAAGACAGGAGGGGGAAAGAGAAGGCCGGAAGAAAACAATGAAAAGCAATGTAATTAAATGGAAAGGGAGAGACTCGCCAGGGGCAAAAAAGGCAAGAGAGGTCGGTGAAGACACAGCCTAAGTACCGTAAAAGGCTAGGCGGGAGGAAGGGGGACACCACGGCGCCACACTAGCGGGGGTGGGGGTGGGGGTGTCGCACCCTGCTGATCCTGCCAGATCGTGAATCAAGAAGGCTCGGAGCCCAGACCCCAGCGAGAGCGGCGAAGCCCGCATCGCCCGCGCCCGGCACGAGCCGACGGCCCCCAGATGGCTAAGCAGCAGCACCCTCCCCGCCCCCCGCAGCACAACCAACTCCACCCAGCCCGGCGGACAGACAGGCTGCCAGGCGCTTTCGAGGAACGCGGGTGGGGAGGGGGGGAAGCGCCGAACGCTGACATTTGCAGGGCCCTCCCGAGCGCACGTCAAGCCGCAGTGTGCCGACTCGGGTTAGTAGCGCCTGTCCGGTTTCCAGGGCGCAGGAGGGCGTCCAGCGAGGGGAGGGGACCTCGGGGCCCGGGAGGAGGGTGGCCGGGGACCCGCGGCCCCGACGCGCTCACCTTTGAGGAAGTAGACTCGCGGGCCGGCCGGCAGGCAGGCGAGCAGCGAGGTGAGCACGACGCGCGCGGCGCTCTCCTCGCGCAGCTTCTGCCAGTGGCGGCTGCCCTGGTCCAGCACGACCACGGCCGCCACGCCGCCGCCGCCCTCCTGCAGCAGCCGCGCGCGCGCCGCCTCGTCGGGCAGCACGTAGCGCGCCGACACCGCGCCGCCCCGGGCCCGCCGCAGCACCACCGAGTTGAGGTTGACGTTGAGCGAGCCGCGCACGCTCGAGGCGGCGAAGGCCAGGTAGGGCCGGCAGTCGAGCACCACGCAGCGCGCCGCCGCCTCCTTGCGGAGCATCTTGCGCAGCTGGCGCCCGTCGAGCGACGTGACCTTCATGCCGCCGCCGCCGCCCAGCGGCCCCGCGCCGCGCGCCCCGCAGGTGCCCACGGCCAGGGTGCCCGCGGGCCAGGCACGGGAGGGCGACCCGGGGACTGCGGCCGGGGACTGCGGCCGGCGACGGAGCCAGGCGCCCGTAGCGGCGGCTCAACTCTTCTTTCCCGCCCCGCACGCTCCAAACCCGGCCCGGCCACTCGCCGCCTCGGAAGCCGGGGATTCCGCCGGCAGCGCAGCGTTTTATGTGAATGAGCGCCGCCTGTGACGTGGCTGCCCATATAAGGCCAAATATGGGTATTTCCCCGCCCCCTTTGGGGCGTGGCCACGCCCTCTGGGCGGGGCGAGGGCGGGGCCGCCGCCTCCACCGCGGGGAGCAGGACGCGCGGGGCGGGCGCGGGACGTTAGTCAGCGGGGGAGGAGGAAGTGGAAGGCGCCTCCTCATTCTCTCCTTGGCGTTGCGCGGTGGGACTCACTCGCGCATCACCGCGACTGCCGGTGGGGTGTCCGGAACGCTGCGGGGTCGGGGTGACCCACGCTGTGCGGGAAGAGGAGGCAGCCGCCGAGGGGAGGCGGGGCCGGCGCCACACGGCCGGGCTGTCAGTGTCCTAGACGCAGGCCGCGCACCTGCCTGGGCGGGCAGGGGAGCCCCCAGTGCCCCCACGGGGGTCCGCAGTGGATTCCCGTCATTACCGAAGCCTTCACGCGTATAAGGAGACGGAGATTTGCTTCAAGGGGTGGGGTATAGATGACGCGAGATGAAGTGGCTGTTGGTAAATCCTTAAGGCTCCGTGATGGGTACTTGGGGTTCCTTAAACTGTTTTTTTTTTTTTTTTTTCACTTTTCTGTATGTTTGAAATTTTCCATAACAAAAGTTCCTGAAAATAAAAAACGGGGAACCAGGCTGTGTGTGGAGAAGAGCCAACAATTAATCTCCCCAAATGGATTCTGCCCTCAAAGGATTGAGAGTCTTTTTCTCTATCACTCCAATAATAATTAGAATAATAAATTGCTTTTGGAGGAGCCATTTTCTGGTCCCTGGGAAACCTGTCATGAGCTCAGCAGCAGCAACAACAACAACATGCATGCGACGGTGGAGCTCAGTCCAGCCAAATGCTGTCCAGGTGGCTTCTGGATTTAAGGGATTATATGTGGATCAAGTATAATCCCAGCCTGTCTGCCCCCACCAGTCCCCAGGGGCTTCAGGCTTCCCACCCCTATTCCTGGGGAACTACACACGATTCATCCGTTCAGCAAGTATCTATTGAGGGTCAGCTTTGTTCCAGGGCTCTGCTAGCTGCAGGACACATGGATGGAAACATGTTTCTGCCCTCAAGTTTACGGCCAAGCATTTTATTGCTAGACTGTCTGGGACTGCTTGATGGAAAACAGCCTACCTCCACTAGAGAGGGGCTTGCTGACAGCTGACATAAGGGAATGAGGTTGTTAGAAGGAAGCAGAAATCAAATGCAATCAAATCAGACACCAGGACAGCCGGCATTGCCTCTGGGTCACAGCTGCAGTCGAAAGCCCTGTCCTCGCCTTGCCAGTGAGGTCTTGTGATGTGGGGGTCCTCTTTCTTTGGGGTTATCTGAGCCAGCCTTCCCTGCAACCTGCTCCTCCCCCCGCATGTCCTGTGTCTGTTACCAGCACTATCCATCCCCCAGACATTTCACCCCAGGGTTTTGTATTGGGTGCCGGCAATACTAAAGTGAGCTCTGTGCCCCAGCTACTCCCTGGCCCAAAGGGAAGGCTCTTTAAGGGCCTGTAGGGAGTGCGGAAGAGCACCCGGGGTGTGTGTGGTAGGGGTCTGGGAGGGGGCGCTGGACAAGGCCTCCCAGAGAGGTGAGAGCTGAGTCCACCAAATCAAGGTAAACCAGGCTGGGAAGAGGGAAACTGCTTTACTTCCTCTGCATGAAAACTGCTTGCAGTAAACAAAACAAAACCCACAAAACCCAGCATGGTATGTACTGAAGGTGTGTGGGAGACCAAGGCACTTCTAGCATCTATTAGAAAATTAAGCAGGGTCAGGCAACAGAGGGCTTTTAAGATATCATGCTGTTTAAGATATTGGGATCTTATCTTTGGGTCTCACTCAGTGACCTGGTCAGGTTAGCCTTTGGGGACATTCACTGGAGGCAACACGGTGGAGGATGGGTGTTTTATTTGCAAGTTGGGGAGGGGTCCAGACCAGAGTCAGGGAGACAGACAGGAAGCTTTTGTGGGTAATCTAGGCCTGTGCTGATAAGGGCCTGCCGGAACTTGGCAGTGATAGCAGCTGTGGAAAGGCTACAGATTGGGAGAACATTTAGGAAGTAAATTGCTGGAAGGGGTGGGAGAGAGGAGTGGAGGGTGACACCAGAGTTTTTAACTGGGGTGACTGTGTGAATGCTCTTTAGATAGGGACCCTAAAGGGACAGGTCTGGGGAGGTAGCAGGAAGAGGAAGAGTGGGTGAAGCTTAAACATTAATAAGTTAAAGTTGATCATGGCCACCCAAGGGGGGGTGCCCAGCAAGCGGAAGGGTGGCCTGGTAACCAGTGTAGGAAGGTCATCTGTCCACTGGATTGCTGGATGGCTCCCTCACTTTGTACGTCCACCAGACTACTAATCCTGGGGCTCTGCTTCCCAGATTGCTCTTCTGACCTGCCCTCTTCAGTCCCATGGCCAGGGCTGGCTTCATGGGTGTGTGTGTGACTGGTACAGCCGCACAGGGCCCTGTGCTTAGAAGGGCCTCACTTGTTTTAATGCTCTATTGTCACTAAATTCTTCCTTTTTTTTTTGGAGGCAGAGTCCTGCTCTGTCACCCTGGCTAGAGTGCCGTGGCATCAGCCTAGTTCACAGCAACCTCAAACTCCTGGGCTCAAGTGATCGTCCTGCCTCAGCCTCCCAAGTAGCTGGGAGTACAGGCATGGGCCACCATGCCCGGCTAATTTCTTCTAGATATATTTTTAGTTGTCCAGCTAATTTCTATTTTTTAGTAGAGACGGGGTCTTGCTCTTGCTCAGGCTGGTCTCGAACTCCTGACCTCGAGCGATCCGCCTGCCTCAGCCTCCCAAGTGCTAGGATTAGAGACATGAGCCACCTCGCCCGGCCACTAAATTCTTAATAATTTATCCAGAAAGGCAAATATTGCATGTTCTTACTCATATGTGGGAGCTAAAAACATTGATCTCATGGAGATAGAGAGTAGAATGATAGATACCAGAGACCGGGAAGGGTGTATGGGTGGGAGAGACGATGAAAAGAGGTTGGTTAATGCTGTGGTCCCCAACCCCCAGGCTGCAGACCGGTACCAGTCTGTGGCCTGTTAAGGACTGGGATGCATGAGCTCTGCCTCCCCTCCCCCCCAAGGGAAAATTGTCTTCCATGAACCTGGTCCCTGCTGCCAAAAAGGTTGGGGACCATTGGGTTAATGGGTACAAACATACGGTTAGATAGCAAGTATAAGTTCTAATGTTCAACAGCAGAGTAGGCTGTAGTTAACAACAATGTATTGTTTATTTCAAAGTAGCTAGAAGGGAGGGCTTGAATTGTTCCCAACACATACAAATGACAAATATTAAAGGTGATGGATACCACCCATACCTTGACTTGATCTATACATCCTATACATGTAACAAAATATCACGTGTACCCCACAAATATGTAAAATATTATGTATCAATCCAAACTAAAAAAATTCTTAATGATTTTTGGCCAAAGGGTCCTGCATTTTCCTTTTGCACTGAGCCCACAAATTATGTAGCTGGTCCTGACCATGACTGTAGTTAAAGTGTACCATTACACACCCCCCAGGGGCATCCTGTCTCCCTGCCTCCAGGCCCCCTCCTTGCCCTCTCATCCTCTGCAATGTGATCTTCTTAAGCTCGGATCTGAGCATAGAGCCCACCTACTCTGCTCGAAAGCATTCGATGCCACCTACACACTGTCTTGATAAAATCCAAATTCCTTCAGTGGAACACGAAGGTCCCTGTTCTGGCCAATTGGCCATAACCCACCTCTAACCTCGTTTCGCCCTTTCTTCCCGCTCCTCCCCTGTTCTTTGTACAGGGATCTCTCCACCTTCACATAGCTCTGGAGCTACTGCTGCACCTCCAAGAAGCCACCCCTTAACCCCCCAGCCTGTTAGCAGCCCCCCTTCCTGGGGAATCGCACAGGCTTGGGCAGTGCCCCTCCTCCCAGCCTGCTCCGTGAGTGTTATCTGTCCTGCCATTAGCCTGCAGGCTCCCCGGCCAGACTCAGGGGCCTTATCGACCATCTGGGTCTTCCTCACAACACCCCCACATGGTGAGAGCTGAATCCGAGTTGGGGGAATGGAATTCAGTGCTTGCTGAGACATGAGAGCAGCCTGCTTGTTAGGAGGCACCTGGGGAGAAAGTTGGCAACAGCTTAAATCAGGGCCTCAGCCACAGGGCAAGAAATAGAAAGCTGTGGGTGCACGGTCCACAGGATCAGGAACTAGAAAAGCTCATGGGCCACAGGTCTAGGAGAAAGAGGAGGGTATCTGAGACTGCAAGGGCTTAATGGAGTAAATAATCACGCCTGTCCCCCTACTGCTTTGGAATGCGGGTGAGGGTGGGGGTGGCGGGCAGAATTTAAATTAATATTGTGAGTCCATAAGGCAGGACTTTGTTCTATTCATTAATCTCTTTTCCCTGCCAGTTATTTTCAGAGGGGCAAGAAATTTTTTAGCGTTCTTGGCCCTCATTTAACCAGTTATCCTAACCATTGTGCCTTGGTTCATCATTGTATTACGAGGACACCCTTTGGAAGGCCATGGGTGCCCTTTTGTGGGCCCTCTCCTTGGAAACTGCACACGCAGCATCCAGCCTACAGTTTCAGGGAGTTCATAGGCCTGCACAATCTCAGGAACTCTTGCGTCTGCTCCTCTCCTTGCAGCCTCAGTAGAGCTTCTGGGAGCCCACCTCAGCTGCTCCCCAGCCCATAAGGTGGGCCAGGTGGTCTGTGGGGATGGGTCGGAGATGCCCACGAACACAGGGGTCCAGAGCAACAAGCCCCAGCCCTCTCACAAGGGCACGTTTTGCCCCTTCCATTTATTTACTTTTCATTTCTGATTATGAAAGTTTTATATGCTCATGGTTAAAAATGTGGAAAAGGCACAGAAATGAAAATGATGCTTTTTTTTTTAGGGCATTGTTTTCTCTGGCTTAAGATCCTAAATCAAAGCTGCTACCAGATCTGGACCTAAGACTTGCTTCCCACCATCTTAGATAAAAAAAGAGAGCACTACTGGACTAGAAATCAAAGATCTGGATTCCCACCAAATCTCTGCTATTACCAGCTTTTATTTATCTATCTAATATTTATAGAGTGCCTTTTGGTATACAGATGTTTCTCTCCCCGAGCCCCTCCCATCTCCCTTGCCGCCCGGATCTTAGAATGAAACAAATACAATGTTCGGTCAAGGGTACACTGTGTGACTGTTGAGAATCACTCACCCTCTTAGAGCCATGGTTTCCTCTCCTATAAAACAGGGACGTTAGTGCCTATTTGCTAATGGTGAGTGTCAATGACATAATGTACAAAGAGCTGTATTGCATGATGCAAGCATAAGATATTTTGTGTGGTTGTTGTTGCTAATAACATTATCCATCAGCAAAGCATTCATTCATTTACTCACTGGGATACTGATGCACTGGTACATTCAGCTTCCTCTTTTGTAAAATGGGGATAAAAATAGGACTTAGCTCATAGGGTACTTAAGATTCAGTGAGTTAATGCGAGTAAGGTACTTAGAACAGTCCTTGGAACATATTAAGAACTCAATAAATATTAGCTAGTTCAGAAGGATGTAGTATTTGTTCCAGCCAAGAAAAGACTGTTCTCTAATGGCACAGGAAAAAAGATGGGGTTTGGCACGACAAGGAAGCAGGGCTTACCTTCTGTCGAATTCAGCTGGCAGTCAAAGAAAGAATTACTAAGAGCCTGTGAACTTGTTCTTCCAAAGGCCTACTAAGTACAGGAGGATCCCCGGACCCACTTATAGTAAAGGAGGAGAGACATGAAGCTTCCCACCCAATAATGAGCGCTAAATTGGTTGGTTTTCATACTGAGAGCTGAAGACGTTTGAGAGAAGAGAAAGATCTATGAAGTTGAGTATTAGAGCAGGTCTGGAAGAAGAATTTAGATTTGATTTTAAAATCCCTGCAATTCTAAGAGCAGGCGTGCTGGAGGGTGACAACTTGGGTTTAAGTCCCTATCTGCCACTTACAGATTGGGTGACCTTGGGCAAGTTACTTCATCTCAGTGAGCAATGATTCTTTCATCTGAAAAAGAAAATGAGGATAATAATAGTACCTACCTCACAGGGCTGATGAGAAGATTAAATGAAGTACCTACACAAAGCCCTTCTCAGCGTGCCTGGAGCACAGTGAGGGCTCCATGTGAGCCAGTATTTTTTTTTTTTTTTCTGAAAAGTCGTGGACAGCACTGAAGCACAGAATCTTGGCAGTAAAGAATTATAATTCCACCTTGAAATTTTCCAGAGGGGGAGCTTACCGCCTTATGAGACATTTTTGAGTGAGGCCAAAAAAGGAAACAAGTATATCCTGGAATTTTAGGAGATGCTAGGTATGTGCTTCGTACGTACTTCACTTAATCCTCACAACCACCCTGTGATGTAAGTATATTGTCTTCATTTTGCAATTGACCAAGGCCACACAGCTGAGCTGACTTCTCTGTGTCTTCTGCCCTTTGCTTTCAGGTCTGGAGAAATATAGTATACAACTAGACCCTCTTTGAAATATTGAAGATGATGATCTTGTCCCTTCTCCACTTTCTCTTTTCTAAAATAACAGTCCTCGCTCCTTACAATACTTGTTTTCCAGACTCTTAGAAGACGTTTTTGTTTATTTGCTGGAACTCTTTACTTGTGATCCCTGAATGACACCAGGGTGCAACAGAGAATGTCCATTTACTCAAAGTTCAAAGGTCCTACGAAAAAGAGTTGCTGTTAACCCTCTTAACCTGAACAGGGTTAGAGAAAGGAAGAGATGGAAGAGAACAAACAATTGAAAGCAAAAAGATGCAGTTCCTCCCCCTCCCATGAGGAGCCACAGGCTATCCCTGGAGGGTGGAAGTGGGATTTTATTCCCCAACTCCAGCCTCTCCCATGCAGCACTTCCTTTCGGTGGTTTCAGTCCACTCTGGATGGTGCTGAGGCATCCTTGAAAGCCTACAGGACAGGACGTGGGCTTGGGGTGGGAGGACTTTAGGATATTGTCTTCTCTAGAGCTTTGCCCTAGAGATTCTGGCCCGAAAGATAAATGGCTAGTGCAGCTTGATCTTTTGTTTTGTTGAAGATCTTTATTTTTTTTAACTGGGAGGCAGCACCCTTGAGTGAGCGTTGTATTTGCTCCATTCTAAGACCCTGGGGGCAAGGCGGACGGGTGTCTGGAAGTGTTTCCCAGATTCCAGTCTCCTACCACCCTCATGGACTTTGCAATATCTGAGTATTACATCTTTTATCATTCTCCAAAATTAACTTTACAGAGATTCATTGAAAGAAAAGAAATTCCAAACCCCTTATTCTGTCTTAAGCGCTAATATCTGAGGTTTGATAACCTAATTCTATGGGGTTTTTTTTGTAGTAGAAAGTAAAATATATAACAATACAAATGGAAGACTTTCATCTGTGTACCACCTACAGTCACCTCTCTAGCCACCAAGGAGGCCACCTGCACGTGAGGAAACAGTAACTGGGTTCTGGAGTGAAAGAGCCCAGGCTCAGGCTCTGGCAAGTGCAGACTTGGACAAATGGCTTCGATGCTTCTGAGCTACAGTCTCTTCTTGAGTAAAATTGGGATAATTCATAAAATTGTAAAGTGGAAACAAAACAATAGATGTGAAAGTACCTGGTAAAGTGCTTACGCCAGTCGTTTTCATCAGTAACTTCCTTGCTCCAGGGTCTGAAACCCTATCTTTGCTGGCCTGAAACTAGTGGGAAAAAAATTCTAATGCTCAAGAGTTCAGAGCAAGGGCTTTGCCGGAGGCCCTGTCAGAGCCCCACCAGCCTCTTGACCTGCTGTGGGCGTCATTCCCCTGCTCTGGGTATCTGTTTTCTCACCTCCAACGTGGGAGCAGTCACGGCAGCTTCCCCAACCCGATTGTGCATGGCCTCACAAGAAGCCTGTTGAAACGCAGATTCTCATTCAGGGGCTGGAAAGTCTGCATTTCCAACTGGCTCCCAAGTGTTGCTGCTGCTGGTGGTCTCTGACCCTACAGAGCGCAAGGAGTTCTAGTGCTTAACTCCCTGGAGGTGTTGAAAGGCTTAAATTAGACAATATGTCCTAAGCATTTAGCCTGGGGCTTAGGTCAGCTACTTATCAATAGCTAGTAGCTCAGTTGTTGATATTATGGTGATTTATGTGGTTAAGGGGAGTGGGGTGAGTTGAAGGGTAACCCCAGATGGAGCAGAGGATGACGGGACTTATCATACCTGTAAGGGTTGGAAAGAGCAGTGTCCCAGGAGCCAGGAGACCTGGGTTCAAGTCGTAGCACAGTAACTCGTGCCATGGCTGTGGGAGCTTGGGCAAGCCTCTTGCCGTTTCTGAGCCTCAGTTTCCCCCTCCATGGAAAGGGGACGGGTTGAATTAGATGTTGTCTAAGGATTTCCTCAGCTTTAATTGGCGAAATTTGAAGACAGTAATGCCTGCACCTTCCCATTACCAAAAGAAACGTAACAGGCCTGACCTTGGCCATAGCCTGGAGCCTCATCTGTTGCGGGGAGGAGGCTGCTTTGGGCCTGCCTCAGCTATGGGGAGGATGGATAACTGGACAGCCTGGCCTGGCACCCTTGGCATTCCTCGGGCCTCAGGTGACATCATCCCCAGAAGCCTCGGTTCTCTGGGCCTGTGCGAAGTTCTCCCTGTTAAGGCAGGATGATTCGCAGCCTGAACAAGAGCGAGTTTGCAGCATGCCCAGAAAAAGGATGTAAAAGGAGGCATTTTCCACATTCCATCGCCCTGCTTCACCACACTGGAGGCAGAGGTGATTCACAAGTACACTCACTTCCTTGAAAGCACGTCACACCCCCAGACTCCAGCCCCTCACAGGGGTCCTAGTAGGGACTCGAGATCCAGGCAGCCGACCCTGCAGTGGAAGAAATGGGCACGCAACAACCTAGTCCCCAAATGGGAGGAACAGTCCCCCGAGATAAGTGACTCCTCCCAACGTAGCCCCAGACAGTGTATTAACCCACAAGTCTGTACTGAACCCTCACCGTGAACAAACATTTTTTGAACACCTGCTGCATGTCTCTGGCTAAGCAAGTTCACCTGAATAAACTCGGTACATCCCAGTGAAGAGATTAGTACAGATGACGGTACCCAGGTTGAGACAGATTTAGTGACTTGCTCAGGATCAGACAAGACATTCAACAAGGATCACACCCTGAGCAAAGCCCACCAGGTTGAGCTGATCCTCCCTTCTTTCTCCTCTGTTATGAACTTGCATCATAGCCCCTGTCCCCCTCTCTCCCCTGACCAGAGTCAGCTTCTAAGGCCCCTGCAGCCACATTCCCTAGCTTGGCCCACAGCTGGCCCTAGGAAGATGTTTTGCCCCACGAATCTGTGAAATTGGGACTGGGTTTTAGTGCCACAGCACTCAGCCTTGTGCTGAGTGGGGAAGGAAGAGGAACCCACGACTTCGTTCCTGACCTTAGGAAGGACTGGGGGACAGTGTAAGGGTTCAAAACCATGGAGGGTTTATTCAAGGCAGAGGGAGGGGGAAAGGCTTGTGCTGAAGGAGACAGGCAGGTGGGAGGCAGCCAGGTGTCATTTCCAGGGAGGACGAGGTGGGCAGGGAGGTTCTGGGAAAGGTAAGAAGGTGGGAAAGGTTAGGTATAGGAAATGGCACCTGCTTTGTGCAGTCAGGGGTGATGTATATGAAATCCAAAAATGTTTATTACCCTTTGACCTCATAATTCCACTTCTGGGAAATGATCCTAAGGAAAATCTCCAAAATACAGAGGAAGTATAGCTAGATCCACAACAGTGTTCATCCCAGAGCTATTTATAAGAAGGTAAAAATGGAAACAGCAAAAACATTTCTCATAAGAGAATGGCAAAGACATTGTACAGCAACCAATAAATGGGATGTTTTCAAAGACTCTGAATAGTATTCAAAATCAATGATGTTAAAATGTTAAGGGAAATGGCAGGTTACAAATAGTAACAATAGCTGTCATTTACGCAGTGTTATTTCCTCTGGGTTGGGTGCTTTCCCTGTTTGGTCTCAGTTAACCCATACACAGCCCTGAGGGGACGGAAATCACGTCCATGTAGCAGGTTTGGAGACTGAGGCTGGCCCAGGCAGGGAGTGGAAGAGCTGGGATTCAGCGCTGGTCACACTCAGTGTGTTCTGACCACCACTTTATATAACAGGACCATATCCAGCAAGGAAATCTGAGAGAAATGTAGCAAATGTAAACAATGGTCCTTTTTCAGAAATGGGAGGTGAAGGAAGGAGTGATTTCCACTGCCCCCTCATTTTTCTGTATTTTGCAGATTTTTCCTTATGAAGTTGTGATAGTCTTATTTATTTATTTATTTATCATTTTTGAGACAGAGCTTCCCTCTGTCACCCAGGCTGGAGTGCAGTGGCATTGTCATAGCTCACTGCAGCCTCAAACTCCTGGGCTTCAAGCAATCCTCCCATCTCGGCCGCCCAAAGTGCTGGGATTATAGACATAAGCCACCATACCTGCCTTCTTTTTCTATTCTTTCCTAATTTTCAGTTGTTTATCATGCTTCTTATCATTCTGCAACTTGGTTTTATTTATTCACCAGTAGGTCTAGGTGGCCTTGTTATCTTCCACATGCCCTTTCTTCTTCTCTGAGGGGGTGGCTCAGACTATTCCACCGTTGGGAATTCGCATAATTTATTTCCCAGGGTCTCCCCTTGAAGGACATTTAGAAAGTTTCTAACTTTTCACTAATACAATCAATCCTGCAAGGAGCATCTTTGCTTACGCCTTTTCCGGCAGAGGGTTTTGTTTGTTTTAACAGAAAGGAAGGAATGGACTGAAAAAAAAAATGCACTTAGGTGGCTCCATTTGTGGCTTTGGCAGATGGGGGTGAGGGAGGTGGAGGGGTTTCTTTAGGGGCTCCAGATTCAAAGACATCCCTGTTGGTAACAATGGCGGGGCTGGGTCTACCCCCACCCCAGGGCAGCCCTATCTGCACACTAGGGCTGTTCTCTTGGGGGGAGTTATAGGTTAGGGTCCCCATCCTTGGTTCCTATCAACATGCAGCTTCCTTCTGCTTAGCTGTGGGCAAATCCTCTTCAGGAAGGCAGGCATTCTAACGCCTGTGGGGCACCAGGATGCAGAGCTGACTCCACTGCATTTAATTCCACCCCTTCCCTGGCAGTCTTTTATAGCAAATAGAGTCTGAAAACCAGGGACATCAGCCAGTTCCTCACACCTGCTGTGTGGTCTGCAGCCAACTCTGTCAGAGCCCAGGGCTATTGTGCTTCATTTTTATGGGAGAAGGGGGCTCCGCTTAGCAGACTTCAAACAGCTCCAGCTTTCTGCTCTGATTCCTTAAGGCCTTAGTAAGAAAGATACAGCTCTACCCCTTACTAGCTGTGTGATCCTGGGTGAGTTATTCACATCTCTGAGCATCTATTTCTCATCTGTAAGACGGGGCAGTGAGACCTATCTGATGGGGCCGTGCAGATTAAATGAACTGCTGCCGTGAGCCCGGCACCTAGCACAGTGGCTACATCTGCAAAATGAGCCGTGAGTCACAGGTCCAACCCTAAGGATCCTAAGAATGGAAGCGCCCTGCTTGGCTCCCTTCAGCCCAGTCTCCAGGGTTACCTGGGGCAGCCAGGAGGGCTTTTCTTTGAGGACCTCTGATCCAAGTAGGGAAGTCTATTCATTTCTTAGCCAATGGGATGGTACCCTGAAGCCAGCTAAGCTAAAAGACAAAAGCAACAACAAACACCCCTTCTGAAGGTGGTTGCTGAACCAGTGAGAGTCCAAACCTGTCCAGCTGCTGTTCTGGCCAGAACATTAAGTACCCATCTCACTTCATCCTTAATCTTATCTTCATCATGTCTCCTCATCCTCAGGCCCAGCAGCCAGAACGTTAATCTAAAGCTTATAAAAAAAAGAGGCATCGACTTAGTGAAGTCTAAAGGTCTGGTTCAAACTATATTATTAGAGAGTGAAAAAACTAAGTGGAACAAAAAGTCTGACACCACTGCTATAGGAAAAGAAAAAAACCCACTTAACTACATGTGTGTGTTTATATACTTATATACATTCTTTTTATATACTTACATACATTCTACCGGTATAAAAAAATTCTGCTAGTATAAAAGTGTTATCAGCTAACAGCAGTTCCTTTTGGGAAGTGTGGTGGGCTCTACTTGTTTACTTTCTTTACTGTTTGACGTTATGATAATGAGCATATCTTTTGGGAGAGGCAGTTATGATAGTGGTTGGGAATGAGGGGGGATACTGGAATCAAGCCATATTGTTTGGCTTCAAACTCAGATTTGTGTCTCTGCACCAGATATGGAAGCTCTTGCAGCTCATCTGTAAAACTGAATGACAGTGATAATAAAACTGACCTGATAGGGTTGGTTTGGAGGGTTAAATGAGGGAATCCATATACTTATCACAATACTTGGCATTCGGTAAGTACTCAAAAAAAGGCCAACTATTATTACTTTATAAGTAAAAAGAAATATATATGTAAATATACGCTTGTGCATACATGTAAACATAGGCTCCCTACCAAAGGGTAGGGTACCGTGAGTCTGTGCGTGCGTTCCTATGGTACATACGGTGGTAAAAAGAAATGTGAGAGAGGAAGAAAGAGAAGGAGGAATGACTGCTTGTTAATAGCCAGCTGCCCCGTGGATGTTCCACTCTTCTCTCAAGAAGGGGAATTAGGAATAACCCCGGTGTGGAGGAGGCACGGTGCTTAAAGGCCGGCAAAGTCATTTTATAACACAGACATCTGCACTCGAATGTTTATGGCAGCACAATTCACAATCGCAAAGATGTGGAAACAACCTAAGTGCCCATCAATACGTGAGTGGATTAATAAAATGTGGTCTACGTAAACCGTGGAGTATTACTCAGCCATAAAAAACAGTGGTGAACTAGCACCTCTTGTGTTATCCTGGATGGAGCTAAAGCCCATTCTTCAAAGTGAGGTATCACAAGAATGGAAAAACAAGCACCACATGTACTCGCCATCAAATCGGTACTAACTGATCAACACTTAGGCACACATGGAAGTCATATTCATCAGGTGCCGGGCAGGTGGCGGGTGGGTGGAGAAATTCATAACTAATGGATGCAAAGCACACTGTCTAGGGGATGGACACACTTGTAGCTCTGGCTTCGGTGATGCAAAAGCAATATATGTAACCAAAATGTTTGTACCCTCATAATATTCTGAAATTTAAAGACAGAGAAAAAAAAAAAAAAACCACAGGCTCAACATAGAGCCCACCCCACCCCCAACACAGAGCCGTGGATTAGCTAAAGAGGTAGCACAGGTTTGTCTTCTCCCTCCACCCAGGACCTTCAGAGGTCGGAAGGAATTAGAGCAGTCTCGTCCCTTCAGTCATCCATTGAATATTTATTGAGTGTCTTTCCTGTGCTAGTCATTGTTCTAAGCCCCGGGATATAGCCATGGACAGAGAAGTCCAAAACAAAACATCCATCAAACAAACAAAATCTCATCTTCATCCTATGGGAGGTAGACAGACACTAAAAGTGAGTAAGACTCGTGGTGTGCTGAATGGTGATAAATGCTATGGAGAAAATTTAAGCAAGGAAGGGTTTCAGGAACTATTGGGATGAGTTGCCATTTTACACAGGATGGTGGGAGAAGGTCTCACTGAACAGATGACAGTACAGACCTGGAAGACGCACAAGAGAGACCCCTGCAGAGGAAAGGGCAAGTGTAAAGAGCTGGAGGTTGGAGTGAGTAGAACAGCCAGGAGGGCAGCAGGCAGCAGCATGGAGTGGTCTAGACCAGTGATCCTCAACAGGGAGCCACTTTGCCCCTCTCCCTTCAGCAGGCATCTGGCAATGTCTGCAGACATTTTTGGTTGTCACCACTCAGTAGGGGTGGGGGTAGGTGCTGCTAGGGTCCAGTGGGTAGAGGCCAGGGATGCTGTTCAACATCCTATAAAGCACTGGGCAGCCTCCCTCTCCTCCAAAGAGTTAACCCACCCAAAATGTCAAGAGTGCCAAGGTTAAGAAACTCAAGTCTAGGCTTACTTAAGAAGAGTTGCAGGAGAGGGTGTCAGAGAGATAACAAGAAATGGGGGCATGGGGAGGAGGTGGTGGAGAGGGAGATGGCCAAGAGCCTGATCGGTGTCCTAATGACTTGAGCTTTTTTACCCTAGGCCAGATGGGAAGCCACTGGCTGTTAGCTGAAACATAATGAGTGTTTAGTTGGTGGAGTTTCCAGGTAATCGTCAGGGAGAGGAATACCAGGCGGTCCTTGATCTTGGTTCCAGACACTGGCTCCCACTGGCTTCCTCGGGGGGGCCATACATCAGAGGCGGGGAAGCAGCACACAGGTCATTTCCAGTCATTAAGTAGGACTCCATCAGCAGGTAAAAACTCTGCTTTGTTAGGAAATTGTTGATCTTGATTCTGTGAGAATAGCTGAGTCTTCCTTAATTACTAGGACCCGTGGGCAGTGTGGACTTCATCACAACAGGAGAGTCAAACTTTCATTTCACCAGATGTTCCCCGAAGGCTGCTTATAGTGCAAGGCTGGTGTTTGGATGTACACCTTGCCTTCTCGAAATCCTTGATGTAATGAGGGATGGGGGAAGGGAGAAAGAGTAACTCCCAAATTGATACCTGGAATATTCGTGGAGCACCTGCTGAGGGCGCACAGTCTGCTGGGAGCTGAGATTAGAGGGAAGAATGGATGCAGGTGTGCAAGGGAGGGAGCTTGTGCTGGGAGAAGATCCCACAGTATGGTGGCGTAAGTGCAGTTACAGATGGGGGACACAGGGCAAGAGGGCTGGCTCAGCCTTGGCAGCCCGCAGCACAGAGGAGATGGCATTGGGCCTTGGAAGGCGGCGGAGCACAGGAGGTGGAATTATGGGGGAAAAGCACCCAAGCAGGGCCAGAGTGAGCCAGAGTTCTCAGGAGCTCCCTTCTGTAGGTTTCTGGATCACAGCCTTGCAGATTCCAGGAATCTGCATTTTCACAGCCCCCAGGGACCTGCAAACCAGGTGTTTCTCTGACTGCACTTGCAAAGCCCTACTCCAGGAAACCAAAGGCAGGGTTCAGGCATTCAGCCTTGCATGGTACTTCCAAAAGAAAGTCCCCAAATGCTGCTTTGCTTTGAAAGGCAAAACCCCAGGGCCTCTGGCCTGCTGAGCATGACCACACTGAATGCGGTGGTTCTCAGTCCTGTGTGGCCTAAATATCATTGGGGGAGCTTGTTAACCTACATATATCTGTGTCCCAACACAGAACTTCTGCCTCACTATCTCCTGGGGTGGTCTTCTGGGGACCCCACCTGGAGATACACTGGCCCTGTGGATTGTCTGTGACTGAGACACCTTTTGGCCACACTAAGCCCTCCTCCAACTCCTGGACTCCCAAAAACACTAGGACTCCCACCCGGTGTCCGTCTATTTACTTTAATCATCATTGCTGGCTTTTATAGAGCACTTGGTACAAAGCTCTGTGCTGAGCACTCTACGTATATTGTCTTCCTTTAAGTCTCATAACAACCAGGTGAAGGAGGTAAAATTCTTATAAGGAAACTGAGGCGCAGCAGTCAGTGGCAGAGCTGGGACATGGATCTAGGCTTGCCTGACCCCAAACCCAAGCTCTGAAGCAGTCCCAGCACTGCCTCCCTTCTCACACCCTGCCATGCACTCTGTTGCTTGTCCCCATAGCAAGATTGCAAACTACTTGGGGCAAAAGTTGGATCTTAGGCTGCTTGTGTTCCTCAGACAGAATTTTCTTGAAATAACTGTGATTGCCTCTGAGAAAAAGCTGTGACAGCTCTCTCTGGACCTTGAGCCTGTGAGCTCCCAACCCACTTAAATAGCATCTTCTCTCTTCTTTGAGCTCCCAGGGTTCTAAGCTTGCTGCCCTGCAGAGCATACCAGAAAGGCCTTGTGTCTGAGCCCTGAGCTTTCCCTTCCTTTTGACTTGGTCCTTCCTGGGCTGTGAGCTCCTGGCAGTAACGAGGCTAGCTTCTCCCCATCTGTCTCCCTTGAGGTAGTATAGTCGGCTCAATGAATTCAAGGGGACCTGCTTGATAAGCATTCAGAGTCCAGGCTTCTGTGGACATAAACCAAGGACTGTCATTTGTTGTTGTTGTTCTCTAAATCACATTCATCTGTATTTGATTTATTGAGCACTTACTATGTGCCAGGCACTGGCTCAGGTGCTAGGAACTCAGGGGTAAACAACATCAATGAGTTCCCTGCTGTCATGGAGCTTCCTTCTAGTGGCAAAGACAGGCAAAACACAAATAAACTCTTAGCAAAGCCAGCTTCCGTGGCAGGACTTGGAAGAAGGAGGGCCATTAAAACTGGAGACCAAAGAGGCCTTTTTGAGAAGGCATCATTTGAACTGATGATGGGTTGATCAAAACAAAGGGAAACATGGGGCAAGGAATGCAGACACCCTCTAGGAGATGGAAAAGGTCAGGAAATGCCTTTTCCCCTAGAGCCTCCAGAAGGGACACCATCCTGTTGACACCTTGCCTTTAGCCCAGTGAAACCCATTGTGGACTTCTGACCTTCAGAACTGTAAAATAATGCATTTGTGTTGTTTTAAGCCATTAAGTTTGTGGTTATTTGTTACAGCAGCAATAGGAAGTGAATGCATTGTCCTTATAGACATCCGGCTGGAGATGCCGGCTGTATTGGCCTGAGCCCGGGGAGGGGCTGGGACTGGAACCCTGGGAGTGGTCGCTCTATAGTTGGAACTTAAATCGGAAGGGCTGCAAATCAACTCAGGGCCCAGAATGAGCTGGCGACTGGGCCTCAGATAATTTCTGTCCTTTCCTGTCCTAATACAGGCAGAACCTGGCATAGACTTCCAGAGGCAACCAGCCTCTCTTCCTCTGCTAAGTAGAGAACCTTTAGCTTGGGGCCCAGGGAACTAGGGGGTGGACCTGAACTGGGTGGGTCTGCTCCTGGCTCAGACACCGTGGCAAGGTGAGAGTGAAGGTCCAAAGGACCCTGTCACCCTGAGGGAAACTTCCTTCTAGTTATTTCACTGCCTCCAGGGCCAGGTGGGGGAGGGAATGGCAAGAGGGGATGGAAATGTTTATTTAGCACCTACTAAGTGCCAAGCACCAAATTCTAGATTTTTAATCTGTGGCATTAAACCTTACAATAATCCTGACAGGGAGCTATTAACCTCATTCATGGATAGGAAAAATTGAGGCTCAGAGAGATTAGATTACTTCTTTCAGATAACACCAACAGGAAACTGAGGATCAAGGAGTCCACCAAGCTTCCCTGGGCTTCAGATGTCCCCAGGGTGGTGCTCTTTCTACCATGCCCCTCCTCTTGGGTAAGGACTATTTGAGAGGGTTTTCTCTCCCAAATAGCAACAATGACCTCTCCTCCTTTGCCTGAGTTAAGCATTTAATCCTCACACTGACCTTATTAGTTAGGAACTAGGTTCATTATTTTCACTTTATGGATGCAGTCATTGAGGCTCAAAGGATTAAGTAATTTCCTTAAGATAATGCAACCCAAGAGAAGCAAAAGAAGAGGATCAGGACTGGATTCCAGAACAACCAAACATTTTGCTTGAAATAACACTACTACTGGCCAGGCACAGTGGCTCACACCTACAATCCTACTCACAATCCTGTAGGTGGGAGGATCGCTCAAGATCAGGAGTTTGAGACCAGACTGAGCAGGAGTGAGACCGTCTCTACTAAAATAGAAAAATTAGCTGGGCATGGTGGCATGTACCTATAGTCCCAGCTACTCGGGAGGCTGATGCAGGAGGACTGCTTGAGCCCAGGGCTTGAGGTTTCTGTGAACTAGGCTGACACCACGGCACTCTGGCCCGGGCAACAGAGTTTTTTTGTTTGTCTCAAACAAAAAAAAAAAAAAGAAAAGAAATAACACTACAACTATTAATTATCCCCCTGCACCTCCAGGCTCGTTTCTCTACTCCCACACCTCCCCTGCAGACCCTGGGCAAGGCACTGTGTTCAATGAGAACAGGGCCTGATATAACAGGACCTCAGCATTGGCCATGGCCATGAGGCTCTAGGGAGAAAATCCAAGTCCTCAAGAGAACTTATTTTAGGTGATTTCAACAATAAAGGTGATGCCAATGAGGGCTCTTGCAGGAAGTCCTCCCTGATTGCTTCAGCCCACAGAGTTCTTACCTTTCTCTCTACATTTAGTCTGTTTCATTTACTTCCCAGCAGACCTTGCAGAAGCCATTATCATTTCATATGTATGTTTCCCCCCTAGAATGTAAGCTTCTTGAGGGAAGAGATTTTTGTCTGTATTTATTCTGCTGAATTCCAAATACCTAGAAAAGGAATGGCATGTGGTAGACACAAAAAGCATTGGCTGGATGAATATATCCTTCTTGCAACCCACAGAGATTGGCATTGGTCTGGGCCAGGCCTTGTCCTGGCTTCCAGGGATACAGAAGTGACCTGAATAACTTCCTAACATCTGAACTTATGGGAGAGACAGAAAGACTTGCTTACTCGCAAAAGATTTCGCCATATGCAACCAAAGAAAAAAGGTGAACTGAACCAGTTTATTGGATGGGCACAAATGAAAGTCGGGGAGGTGATTGTTGCAGAGGCCTCCAGGAGGGCAGACAGCTGCGGGCCTGTGGTATACTGAGAGGCACCGCTGGCTAAAAAGGAGCATGAGCTCTGAAGCCCAGCTGTCTGCGTTGAATCCTTCCCCATCAATTACTAGTTGTGTGATGTTGCACCAGTTATTTAGACTTGAGAAAAATGCAGATTTCAAGATGCACTGCAGAGATTCCAATCCAGCAAGCCTGGGCTGGCTAGGAATCTGATTTTTTTTTTTTTTTTAAACAACTATCTCATGGTTTATTCCAGAGAGTCCACAGACTATGCCTTGAAAAACACTGGCGGCCAGGCGAGGTGGCTCACGGCTGTAATCCTAGCACTCGAGGAGGCTGAGGCGGGAGGATCGCTTGAGACCAGGAGTTCATGAGACCCCATCTCTACAAAAAGTAGAAAAATCAGCCAGGCTCAGTGGCGCACCCCTGTAGTCCCAGCTACTCGGGAGGCTGAGGCTAGAGGATCGCCTGAGCCCAGGAGTTTGAGGTTGCTGTGAGCTACAATGACCCCACTGCACTCTAGCTGCGGAGACAGAGCAAGACTTTGTCAGAAAAGTGAAGTGAAGGGGAAGGCAGGGGAGGGGAGAAGGAAGGAAGGAAGGAAGGAAAGCACTGGCCATCAGGGAGAGAGGGTCATGCTAATCAGCAAATTGGATTGTCACACTGTGTGTCAGTGATGTTTTTCAGTGTGAAATCAAAAGCTGTCATTCAGGGTTAGACATTTAGAGATTACACCACCCAGTAAGTGCCATAGAGAAGGCTTCAGGACAGCTGGCCAAGGAGGACATCCAACAGGCCTTGTCTACACCAGGTCATCCCAGGACAGTCCCCAGCAGCAGATTTCAAGCACTGCTCTCAACTTAGGCCGAGGGTAGACCTGCAGGAGGCTCTCTGCAAATAGTCTTTGACAGACTGATAGATTTTCTAGCCACGCTCCAGCTGGCTAGCCTTAGCCCCACACAGAGGTTCTGGGTGGACCACATGGACCCCGGGGAGGGTCAGGGTAGAATGAGGGTCCAGGAGGTGGTACCTCACTCTGGTGTCTCCATGTCTCGACTTGAACTAGGATCTCACAGCCAGATGCCAGATGCAAATGAGGCCATGGGCATGTGGCGGCTGAGAGCCTGCAGTCCTGGGCAAACTCAGCCTCTTTGTGCCTTGACTGAATGCAAGGCCTGAGTGCTGCAGGTCAGTCTTCGTTTATTCACCCATAAATATCTCAGCCTCTGTCACGTGCCAGGCTAGGCTAGGGATACAGTAGTGAGACAGCTGTCTGTCCTTAGTGAGCTTATGCTCCAGAGAGGGGTCTGACAATAAGGTAAAATACATAAGTTAACATCGGAGGGTAATGAGAGGAAGACCATAAAAGAGTAATGGGACTTAGGGCAGGAAACTTACTTTTTTAGTTAGGGTGATCAGGGAAGAATTGTCTTTATTTTTATTTTTTTTATTATGTTTTTGAGACAGGGTCTCACTCTATTGCCCAGGGTAGAGTGCAACGGTGTCATAATAGCTCACTGCAACCTCAAATACCTGGGCTGAAGTGATTCTCCTGCCTCAGCCAGCTGAGTAGCTGGTCCTACAGGTGCTCACCACCATGCCCAGCTAATTTTTCTATTTTTTGTAGGGACAGAGTCTTGCTATGTTGACCAGGCTTGTCTCAAACTCCTGGTCTCAAGTGATCCTCTCTCCTTGGCCTCCCAAAGTGCTAGGATTACAGGCATGAGCCACTACATCCAGCCTTAGGGAAGGATTCTTTGAGGAGGTGACATCCTAAGCCTGGATGATGAGAAGCCAGCATGTAGCCCACAAAGACCACAGCATGTGCAAAGGCCCTGAGGCAGGAAGGTACTCCACAGGTAACACATGGTGGCCTCTAAAGTGTGCTCAACAAGGGATTGTTTGGCCTCTGGGTGGCTGTCCATGGTCCCAGGGCTCATAACTCTGACTCAGGGACTCTGTAAGTTATGAAATCATGGCGATAACCATGGCAAACTTGAATGGAGAACCTCCAGCCAACCATAACCTGTCTCACCTGGGCCGCAGAATGGCTCCTCAGGCAGGTACAGCTACTGTATTAGGGGCATTTTACTGACTGGGGTGCTGAGACTCAGAGAGTGACGTGAGTTGCCCAGGTCACTTATTTGTTAGGTGGCAGAACAGAGATTCAAATCCAGGGCAAACTCCAGAGCCCTGGACTCTTCGCTGATACATGGCATTGTTGATGTGATTTGGCACCGTCCCCCCCCTCCCCCAACTTTTCTCTAAAGTAGGAACTCTTGGGCCTGGGGGTCCCATCCTCCTGTTAGGCCATTAAAGTGGCCACTGAGCGTGCTGGGAGCTGGTCTCACACTGAGGGCCGCCTCCCTGGCATATCCACTGAGAGTCTGGGGGTGGTGAGCCAGATCGCTGGCTGGAAACCACCTCTCCAGGAAACTCCTTCTAGAAGGAAGAGTTCCTGGTCCAGAGCTGTGTTCTGTTCCCAGCCTGCCTCCAGTCTGCCCCCTCCCTGGCCCCAGACGTCCGCTTGAGTCAGCCCGAGGCCTGTGTGGGGGCGTCCTCTGGGCTTCTGTAACATCCTGTGTTCTGCCTTCTGCTTACCTATTTTCCATTTCCAGGGAATCCCTCCC
The DNA here is from genome assembly GCF_041146395.1 of Eulemur rufifrons. Lineage (NCBI taxonomy): Eukaryota > Metazoa > Chordata > Mammalia > Primates > Lemuridae > Eulemur > Eulemur rufifrons. The sequence goes on along the minus strand of NC_091010.1, from coordinate 54,610,915 downwards.
ATCAGGGTTTGTTTTTACACCCTGGAGCTGACCTGCCCACAGAGCAATTAAAATGGCTCCCCCAGGGTCCCCTGGAGCCATTCCTGCATTGCACAGTCCATTGCCTGCCTCCAGGGTCTGGCAGGAGCCTCCCTTCTTTCTCCCTCCCCAGAGACTCCAAGTTCTTCTCCTCCTTCAGCTTACAAGGTCAAGACCTCCTCTTCCAAAGAGCATCACTGCTGTCCCCACTCCCCTGAACTCCCACTCCCACTTGCAGTCTGAGCCATGGGAATGGATATCTGCCCTGTTTGTCTTCCGGCATCTCTTCCCCTCCTTCCTCTGACCACAGCACTCCTTTTCCCCTGGGGAATAGCCCCTCCTCCACTCCCTGAGATTAGGTGGGACCACCAATCACACAATACCTTTTCTCCTAGCCACACCGATTGGCTCAGGGATAGGCATGTGACCCAAACCGGACCAATCAGAATCCTTGCCTGGGATTTTGTATATGGAGCACAGGGGAAAAAGCTCTCTCTTTCCTTTGAGTTTGCTAAACTGGTATGATGCAAGCCAGACTGGAGCTACCTGCATTTCTGCCTCTCCTCCCCTTTCCAGATGGAGGCTACCCATTTACAGTAGGAAAAAATGAGGCCAACACACAGAGAGAAGCAGAGGGAGTGCTCATTATTCCTTGCTCTAAAAACATTTTACGACACATTTGTATGAGTTCCTCAGAAAATGTTATTTAGCTTTGCTTGTTTTTAAGCTTTAGAAAAAATGGTATAGTGTATTGTCGTCTTCTGAAACTAGCTTTTTTTCAAGCATCATTTGTTTCTAAGATTCATCTATCTTATTGTGTATAACCGTAGTTCATTCATTTCTCATTGCTGCATAATATTACATTGTGGGAATAGACCACAGTTCACAATTTATTCCTTCTCCAGGCAAAGAACATCCGGGATTATCATAATTTATTATTATGAACAATGCTTTGAACATCGTTGTGCAAGTTTTTCACACACATGCGCGAACTTCCAGGGCATATACTTAGGAGTGGGATAATTGCTGGTGACCAGTGTGTGCAACTTCAGTTTTACAAGATAATGTCCAATTGTTTTCCAAAACCATTAACATCCACTTACACTCCCCACCACCTCATGTAAGATCCCCAACAACAGCTCAGCACCACTTGTGCCCTATTTTTCAATATCTCCCCACGGTGCCTAGCACAATCTCTGACTTGTAGTGGGCTCAAAAACAGTTTGTTTACAGTGGAATGGATGGAATGAGTAGGTGGCATGGAAGACAGACAACCAGAAAGCTGGAGAGAGGATAGAGACCATCTTCACCCAGAAAGATGATCAACTACCTGTAATACCAGCACTTTGGGAGGTCGAAGCAGGAGGATCCCTTTAGGCCAGGAATTCAAGACCATACTGGGCAACATAGTAAGACTCCATCTGTACCAAAAAAAAAAAAAAAAAAGATGATCAACTGAAAACTCTACCATCTCAGACATTAGTGGTGGCCACGGACTCTGGGCTTCTCTGGCGCCCCTCGGGGCCTTCATGGGGCCTCCGTTCTGATTCTCAGCACTCAGCAAACTCTCTGTATGGACACAAGCTTCTGGTATGAGCCTGCTTTGAGGGCTTCATGCCTGACTCTGCCTATTGTTGAGTGCCCGTAGGGGGCTTTTCACATCGCTGATCAGGTATTGCCATGAGTCTTAGAGTCCAGCCTTGAAAACCCACTCCTTTGGAAATCCTGTCTGTGAATAATGCCTCCTACACCCATATGGACCTTGATGTCAGTTTCAAAACAGCCATGTTTCCCTGCCCTGCTTATGCTAACTTTCTTCTTAAGAGTTGTTTTTTTCCATAAGCAAGTCGTAGTAACATGACAGAACTTTCTCACTGTTTTCAGCCATGCCTGAAATTCATAATCTTAACACATACACACACACACTTAAAGTGCACATTCCTCACTTCTTTTCAAGCCCAAACCTTGCACTAAGAATTTTCTGTCGAAGGTCAGCAGCTCTGATTGCATTTCTTTATTTAGAACACTGTTTTTGCTGGAGCTGACTCCATTACCTTTGAGTTCACGGAAGTGGAGCCCATTAGAAGAATCGGCAGTCAAGAGGCTCCCAAACAGGCTTTAAGAGTGTTGCTAAACTTAGGTTCATTTGGCTGCTGTGGTTTATAGACAGGGGCCTCTCTCCTTCTCTCTCTCGTTTTTAATGGGGCCTGCATTTTCCTGCTTTGCAACTGCCAGCCTGTTTGTGGTGGGAAGAAAGGAAACTCGGGGCATTAGTCCTAATGTCAACATCCATTCTTATCTCTGCTCCTAAACTCCCTACTCCTCCGGCAGTGACCTACTTCCCATCGCCCTAACATGGCTCAGGCTGGCCCAGGCAGGGGTGCAGCAGAGACAGCACTGTGACCTGGTCCCGGCAGAGTGGGTTCACAGACCTGACTGTTGCCCTGTCTCCTGGCTTCTGAGCCGTGTACCCCCTTCCCCATCTTGATTGCCAGAGTCCTAGTACCTGTGGAAGGAACCACTCCCTGGCCTGTGCCTACCTTCCCACCCTGGCCTTGTCTAGACTGTTTCAGCCCGTGGCTTCTGCGCTCTCTGTTGTTCACAGTACTGCTGGGGGCCTGCTCTGTGTCCTCGGGTGGGTGTCCTGAGCTCTTTGATCTACAGAACAGAGATGATAATACCCACAACACAAGTGCAGGTGTGCTTACACTTAAAAAGTGCAAATTATGAGGTGTCGTGAGATTGGCACAGATGCAACATTTGGGCAATGCCTTGTGTTGACATTGTGAAGGGCATGGGGGTGGGGGTGAGGAGTGAATTGCTGCCACTACTCCCAAGAGCAATTTGGCAATATTATCAAAACAGAAAAATCTAATTAGAAATTCCATTTCTGGGAATTTGTACAATGAAAATACCAAAGACCTGCATGTGGGAATGTTTGTTGTGACACTGTTTATAGTAGCTAAAACCTAAAAACCATCTACATGCTGTCCCTTTTTCTCTATGATATAGCCATACAGTGGTATACTACGTAGCCACTAGGAAAAAATGAGATCATGATCCACGGACTGATGGGAAATAATCTTCAAGAAATACTTTTTAGAGGCTTGGTGTGGTGGCTCATCCCTGTAATTTTAGCACTCTGGGAGTCCGAGGTGGGAGGATCGCTTGAGGTCAGGAGTTTGGGACCAGTCCGAGCAACAGCGAGACCCCATCTCTGCTAAAAATAGAAAAAATTAGCCAGGCGTGGTGGCGCACACCTATAGGCCCAGCTACTCGGGAGGCTGAGGCAGGAGGATTGCTTGAGCCCAGGAGTTTGAGGTTGCTGTAAGCTAGGCTGATGCCATGGCACTCTAGCCTGGGCAACAGAGCGAGACTCTGTCCCCCCTAAAAAAAATATATATATTTTTGGTGAAAAAAAGACACAAAGCAGTATATATATTATTCTATCTTTATGTTTAAAAATACATAACGGTATGTATACTATTCTATCTTTAAGTTGAAAATAATGTGTGTGTGCTGAGACTATTTCTGGAAAAATAAAAACTAAGCAGAACATAGAATTTGTTTCCAGGGAGGGGGAGCAGAGGTGGAGGGAGAGTTGCTTTTCATGGTGTGTTCTTACACTCTGAAATTTTTATCCTGCGGACGTATAATTCAAACAAAATTTTGAAATGTAAAAAGAATGTAAGCTACGTCTGTTCTAATTGCTTGCAGATTTTTATTTCTAGAACACTTACATGTCACAGATAGTGGCTCTGACAGTGACCTTTGAAGAATGGGAAGACGTCATACGCTTCAGGGAAGCGGAGTAGGATGTGGGTTCTCCAGAGTCACTTCCACACGCTGCCTCCCCCGGGTTGCATGTCGCCTTAAGCCCAGGAAAGGGGCCTTCCCCGCCCCCGTCACTGCTGCCCAGTGCCCTAACCCTGGCCACAGCACCCCTCCTTCTCAGGCCCCCAGCTCCGGGTTGCCATCCTCGGTGTGTGCCAGGCCCAGTGCCGAGTGCTTCACGTGCGATGGTATCGAGGTCTGTGCCTCCCGCCTGCCCGAGTCTCACAGCTGGCGCAGTAGTCCAGGCTGCCATAGCTTCCTTACAAACGCTTGCTCCCTTGGAGCCATTCTTCACACAGCCGCCAGAGTGAACTTTCTGGACCATAAGGCATAATGGTCATTGCCCTGCTTAAAACCCTCCTAACCCAGTGCTATCAGAATCAGATCCAAAGTCATTACCGTGGCTGTGCAGCCCAGCATGGCCTGGCCCTGGACCCCTTTCTTCCTCGCCTCTCCCACTCCCCCTATCTTGCTCTGCTCCAACCACCGCAGACATTCCAGCTCCCTGAAGAGCCCAAACACATTCCTGCCCCAGGACCTTTGCATATGCAGCTTCATTCAGTCCTTGACTTAATGTCACCTTTCAGAGAAGGCTGCCTGACCGCTCTAGGTGGAGGATGCCCCTTCCCCTAAACCCTCGCACCGCTGTGTCCCACACCACCTGGATTCACGTTCTTCATGGTGTTAGTCACTTCTCAACATGACTTTGCTGATTTGTTTGGGGTCTGGTCCCTCTGCATCAAATGCCAATGCCATGAGAGAACCAGCCTTGTTGGTATTGATCATTCCTACGCCATGGGTATTTCCCAAGTGAATGGATGCAGTGTACGGCGTCGTGCATGCTCCGTGTTCGTGGCATCTCTGCTGCTTACTTGCTGTGTGGCCTCAGGAAAATCACATTTTCTGAACCTGTGAAATGGGGCCGGCTGGGAGTACCAGGGCAAAGCAGAGAGCTGCTCCTGAGTGGAGCTTTTTGTTTTTTCTAGATGTCTATTATTCCAAAGAAGTTGTGCAGACACACAGACTGATATTCCAGTTGGGGCTGTTTTCTGCCCACCTTCCTGCTCTGGAAAGCAGCACGCATTCCTGGGAGACGCTCCCTGGAGGAAGGGTTTGCCTGGAAATATCCCAGTGCCTGGGGGAAGGGTTTGCCTGGAAATATCCCAGTGCCTGGGGGAAGGGGAGAGACGTAAATGCCAGAAAGGGCACCTCTGGGGGAGGGGAGCTGTCTCTGGTTAAAGGGTGTGGGAAGAAAGACTGGACACCCTCAGCACAATGTCTGACACTCACTGTGTCGACACAGAACGTGCTAATGAATGATCGCTGTGATTATTATTAATTATTACTATTACTGGACTGTGTCCATTTCCATAAAGGAAGGAACCAGACTAACTATCTCAAATTGCGCATTTTCACCATTCTGTGCCTCATTCAACGTTCTCAACAGTCCTCTGGGGAAGGTACTGTTGTTATTTATACCTGTCTTAGAGTTGAGGAAACCGAGGCCCAGGGAGGATGTCTTGCTCAATGTCACACGTAGCTGTAGAGCTGGGATTCCAGTGCAGTTGGGCTCTTCCTGCTACAACGTTGAGGTTTCCTGAAACTTCCCAGAATTCTTTATTTTTGTTGGGCAGGGCCTGTTTCCCTGTGGTTCCCAGCAGTAAAACAACCCCTAAGAAAGCAAACAACCCCTAAGAGGCTGTGGGCTTGATCTGGGGGACGCGGGGCTGGGAAGAAGTAGGAGTACCCCTGCCTGGCTCTGAGGGAGAATCTGACCCCATGGGGGCTGCCGGGGCAGGGAGGAGCCAGGGCCAAATCCTGAGGACCTCCCTTCAGCTGCTGCCACGTGGCTAAATCGATCTTCCAGCTCCAGAGGCTTTCCAGAAGCAGCCCTCTGGGTAGGACCCGGTAGCAGCGAGCGCAGACGCTCCCAAAGTGGGTTCTCAGGGGCTGGGATCGCAGGCCCCTTCCTCACCCCCTGTGGAACAGGCCTGGCCTACAGGGTTTTTCTCCAGAGTCAAGCTCTAGGGGCTGAGCCACCTTGAGTGAAAGCAACAGGTGTAAAGAGAGGCTGACTCAGAAAGGCACCTGGAGCCACCTGCCCAAGATGCCCAAGGTGGGGACCAGCCCCTTGCCCTGCCATTGTGGAGGTGATATCCTCCACCCTCAGTCACTCCTCTCCCCAGAAGGAAACCTACAGTCTCACCATTGCCACAAGTCCTTTCGGGTAAGCATTTGGGGTCAAGCCCCTCACTCAAAGTCTACAGGGATGACCTGAAGTCTAATACCTTAGTGGCCCTTTATCCACTCAAGGATGGGGGGGTCACTATACCGTTCCAGGGGCTGCATGCAGCTGGGGAAGGTGCAGGAAGAAGCAGGGGTAGAATACACTGGAGGGACACACAGATCCGGGTCTGGCCTGGGGTCGGGACCTGGAGAACAGGTGGTGAAACCTGGAGGGCAAACAGGAACTGAATCAGGTGCATTTCAGTTAGACCTTTATGTTTTAGGGACACCTCTGCTGCGGAGTTGATCTGCTTTACAGACTGGATGGCGGCAGTGCTGCCAGGGTTTGGTGCTGTGCGGAGGCCACCTGGGGTCTGCACGTGCCTGCTCCCTCCATCCACCCCCACTCAAGCGCCTCCCTCCCCACCAAGTTTCCGGAGCGGCCACCCACAGAGCAGCTCTGGGCTGGGCGCTGAGTCATAAGGCCGTGATGCCTGCCAGGGGGCGAGGGTGGCAGATGGCTTTATGTGGGCGTGAGTGAGGAGGGGGGCAGATGGGAGGGGGCGGTGACCCTGGGCCTGGCAGGGATCCAAGGAAGTGACCTGGGAGGTGGGCCCCCACTCTTTCTCCACTCCATTTCCCAGGGAGGCCAGGTTGGGGTGGAAAGTGACCCCCAGGGGGCCCGGCTGGGGCGGCCGTGGGAGGCAGAGCCTGGCTCTGTTTATCCAGGCCGGGCACTTCCGGAGCAGATGGGCGCCTGTCAGTGCTGCCCGCAGGAACGGGGCTGACGTCCTCTCCTTGCCAAGTGGCAGGTGACTGGAGAGCCCGGAGGGGAACATGTGTTTGGTTTGGCTGTTTGTGAGGGGAAGTCTCCCCAGGTTGGGAGCTGCCGCGCCCCTGCGCGCACAGCGCAGACCCTCCGACCCAAAGGGGCCTTTCAGTCACGGCGTGCTGGGGACCCTGTGGGGGCTTCAGGGCTGCTCACCCCCTCACTCCTTCTCTCATCTTGAGCCCCTTGCCCTCGCTCTGCCATTTAGAAAGCGGGCGTCCCTCCCGGGCTGGCACGCAGGGAGGACGAGGCCGCCGCCCTCCCAAGAGCAGGCTGACTCCCACGCCTTGGATTATCAATCAGAAAACCCATTAAGAGGCAGTCAATTTACAACTGTGGTTTTAATCCTTTTGGGGGTTTCAGGGGCCTTTGGGGATCTGAGGGAAGGCTTTGGACTCCCGCTCAGGATTAAGGTACACACAGACACGCAGAGCTCGTTCAGCGGCGACACAGCCCTTCCGGTGCCCACCTGTCCTGGGAGTGCAGGGAGGGCCTTCTCGGGGACAAGGAAGGCCTGCTCCGGAGCACGAGGGGGCCCCAGCCCCTCAGCACCACGGCGGTCGTGAGGCCAGGGGTCAGCACACCGGGCGAGGACGGGGAGAGTGTCCTCAAATCAGACCAACGCCCGTGTGTGCCTAGTGATCCAAGGAAGGCGGCGCCCGGATGCTCTCCTGTGGCAGGAAAATCGTCTTTCCTCTTGCTCTGGAGACCCGTTGAGAGGAGGCCCAGGGCCTGGTGAGGGATCTCCAAGCACTGGAAGCAGCGGTTCTAAAAGAGGTGTTGTGAAACACAGCCTCCCCCCAAACCTCATGCTTCTGTGCGTACATATAAACACACCTAAAGGTCTTGAAGGATAAACCCCAAACAGACAGCGGGGGCTGCTTCTGGGAAGGACCCAGCACTGGGGACACCAGCTTTCCTTGTTGCTCCCTCTGCTTTGATGTGGCTTGAACGTTTCCAATGAGAATGTGTTCTAATGTCAACTGTGTTAAAAGCTTTTCAGAGAAAGGCTCTTGGTGTTCTGCAGGCTCCGGATCCCTTCAGAAAGCTCCTGAAAACCAGGGACTGGCTCTCCCCAGTGCACCTGCTCACCACAACAATCCCCAGCCCCAGAGGGGGCAGACCCCTGGCCCTGGAGCTGACCCAGCTCTTTCCCTGGAGAAGTTCACCTGCTGTCACCAGCCGGGTGGCCCTGGGATGTCCCTTCCCCCCTCTCTCCACTCCATACCCAGTCCCTCAGCAAATTCCAGCCGAATTGCTCTCCTGACCAGTGGTTCTCAAACTAGTGGCTCGGAATCACCCAGAGGGCTTGTTCAAATGGCTCACCGGACCACCCCGAGACTGGGGTGGGCCCAAACTTACTCTTCTAACAAGTGCCCAGGTGATCTGATGAGCTGGGTCCTCCCACTGCAGTTTCAGAACTACTGTTCCAGGTAAAGCGCATTCATTATGCCTTCTGGGGTTCACCTGGAATCTGGAGAGGGGTTCCAGATGGAAACAACTGGCTCGTCCCTCTCCTTTAGAGCTGAGGAGTGTCCCTGGGAGTCATGTGGGGGCGGGGAGGAGGGGAAATCCTTCTCCTGTTATTAGAAGACTGCGATTGTCACCCCAGGCCACCCTGCCCGGCCCCAGGGACTGGGGGGCTGAGAGGAGTGGGCAGCTCCTTCCAAGTCCCCCAGCAGCTGTGGGCCAGCCTGGGACTCTGAGCTCTGCGTCTCTGCGCCCCATCAGCCCGGGCCTCCCCTCCACATTGAGATGGAAGGCTGGGCGGGTGAGGCTGGGGCTGGGAGAGTGGGGAGGCCGGAAGGCCTCTCCAGCCCCGCAGCCCCCCACTTCTCCCTCCCAGCACCGTGGTTCGCAGGCACTGAGAGAAAGAGAGAGTCTCACCTGCCCATCACATCAAGGGACTGCATTGAACAAACTGGGTGTCGCTGGCACCCGGCCCACAGCTGGCAGGGAGTCAGCACCCAGTAAATGTTTACTGAAGGGAAGAAAGGTGGAAGCGGAGCTCCACCCGCCCAGCTGAATAGCAGAGGTGCGAAGGAGGGACAAGTTTTCTACAGTACTTTTCCACTCCCCTCCCTTCCCGCAGCTGCCCTTCCAGCAGGTCCCAGCCTGCGGGTCCAAAGGGACTCAGCTGTGAGATTTGTCTCTTTTCCCCACAGTGACTGTGTCCCACCCGGGGGGCATTTTTGTCTTAACTGAGGACTCATAGCCCAGGTGAATTAAACCCCAAGGAGGGAATGTTGGGCCTCAGGGCAAGCGAAGTTGTGCAAGGTCAGGGTTCAGGAGCAGCAGGGTTCCAGCCTGGCCCTCCAGTGTGTCTGTCCCTAGGCCTTGGCAGGTGCAGTGAAGACTCAGGCTCCCTGGGGAAGGGGGCTGAGTGCCACCTGCATGTGTGTGGTGTTGCTGTGGACGAGCTCAGCTGCTGCTTAGAGCGGCTTTGTCTCCCAGGCCGCCCTGGGAGTGAGGAAAGAGGGTCAAAGGTGCCAAATTCTTCCAGCAACTGTGAGATAAGAGCCCCTACCAAATTGAGGGGGCGGCAGCCTTGGCGAGTCTGGGCCTGAGAGAGGGAGGGAGTTGGGCCTGCCCTTGGGAAACTCAGTGAGGGGCAGCCCAATCCTCCCTGTCCCCCAGCTTGTTGGGGGGCAGGTGCTGGTGGGCAGTGACCTGTAGAGAAGACAGGACGCCTGGAGTGGCCCTGGACCCCAGGTCAACCCTGCGAAACCCAGCTGCCAACAGTCACCTCTGATGAGACCAATCCAACAACCCCTTCTCAGGCCCCCTTCCTCCACCTCTGTAGAATTCTGCACTGGGGCTGGTCCTTGTTTCATTCCTGAGCACTCACCCAGCGTGCTCTCCAGCCAAAGGGAATGAGGCCCAGCTCCCACCCGAGGAGGAGCTCCCAGGCATGGAGAGAGAGACCCAGCTACAGGCAATTACAGCACGGCAGGCCGGGAGTGCAGTGGTTGGGGAATGTCAGGAAGGAAGCAGCTCCTTCTGGAACCTCTCTCCTACCACGTCCACACTGGGCACTCTAGCTCCGATCTCCCACTGGCTGGTACTAGCTGGCGTTGAGCTTGGGCACGCGGAGAAGAGCTTGATATGCCTTCTCCATCCTCACCACAACACAGCATGGGTAGACACTGCGAACCCCTTTCACAGAAGAAAAAAAAACTGAGGAAGAGAGTGGCTCAGGCCACGTCCACCTTCCATTCCTTGATTTCCCTTCGCTCCTAATTCTTCCTCCTGATGCAGTATCATAAGATTCCCGCTGCCCAGGGTTCTGGCCTGCATTCTGTGTCCTCTTTCTGGCCACCCCTCCATGATCTCATGTCCTCCCACGCACTCAGCTGCCACCTCCCATATCTGGGTCAGAGGCGCCAGTACCCTGCAGACTTGCAGGCACACTTCCTGCCCACCTGCCGTGCAGCTCCCTGCAGGCATCCTGCCAGCACCTCAGCCCCATTGTGTCCAAGTCCACCATCTCTTCCAGACTCCTCTGTGACTATCAGTGGTGCCCCCTGCTCCTGGTCCCCAGGTGCCAGGGCGTCTCTCTTCTTTTGCCTGCATCTGGAACACAGCGCTCTACAGCACATCAGAGACAGAAGGTGCGGCAGGATACCACTCTGAACTCTTTGGGTTGCAAGCGACAGAAAAGTCCTCCTCAAACTTCCTTGCTCAAGGACAGATGTCTTTGAGTAGAGCCAGTCTCAGGCACCACTAAATCCAGTGGTTCAAATGGTACCATCTGTTCTTGGACTTTCAGCTCAGCACTCACCTTATATTGGTTTCACTCTTAGGTCCCATAGAGTGGCAAAACCACCATCAGCTCAGGTCTACACACCCTAGTGTAGGGAGTCAGAAAAGGGTCAGCAGAAAAGAGAGCCCTTCTTTTCCTGGTAGATCCTGTACGAGTCCTGGGGTTTGCCCTGTCTGGACCAACTGGAGTCTTGTGCGCAGGTGCTGAGTTTAGAAGGATTCAGTGCTCTGATTGGCCAGGCTGGCTCAAAGGCTACACCAGAAGCAAATGGACAGAAAGCAGGAATACTAATAAAGGCTTTAAGATACCCAAGGGCTCCATGAGATATGTCCCTTCCGTATTTGAGGGTGCTAGGGAAGGAGAGAAGAGGCCCAGTTTGTCCAGATGATTTTTGCGACACATACCCAGATGCTCTAAAGGTTGAACCTTAGAATTCGTGGTTCAGACAGAACGGGGTTTGAGCCTTGATTCCACAACTGTGTTAGTCAGGGTAGGTGAGGAGACTCGTGGTGACCAACCACCCTAAGAACATCTGTGGTTAACACAGTGAAAGTTTATTTCTTCCCCATGCCGCATGAACCGTGCATGGCAGTGGGAGACTCTGCTCCTCACAGTCACTTAGGGATCCAGGTGGTGGCTGGAGGTGCCATTATCTTGTAGCTGTGCCATCTGCACACCTGCACAGGTGCTGCATCAGGGGAAAGGAGAGACTGGAGAATTGTGCCTGTGCCTTTTCCCTGCCTCAGTTTGGAAATGACAGACATCATTTCCACTCATATGTCATTGGCTAGAACTGGTCACAGCCCAGCCTTCCAGGAAGAGGGTGGGAGGAAAGGAAAGCAAATGCAATATTCAGAGAGAATGACCACTCCTTCCACACCCACTCCCACACCTGTGTGTCTGCGGCAAGGTACTTAACCTCTGTGTGTCTCAGTTTCCCCACCTGTTAACTGAGGACTACAGCAGTTCCTTTCTCATAGGGACACTGTCAGGATTGAATCAGTTTCTACATGTAATTATCTCAGACAAGTGCCTGACACATTTAAATGGCTCAATAAGGGTTAAATATTAATAGTACCAACCCCACCCCTTTAGGTTCTCTTCTCTGTAAATGACCCCCTGCCATCCCGATAAGGAGATCAAACATCATTCGATAATGTTCTGGTCCAGCATAAGAACTTAGAGTCGAGTAAGTTTCGGTGAGTAGTTTGATATCTTTGAACTTTAACGTCATCTCCCATTAAAACAGATCCCTGCCTACCTTTTAGGGTTCATATGAGAGCCTGGTAGGAAAATGGTTAGTTAAGGAAGCCATGCCTGCGTTAAGCTTGTTTTGCCTACCGCCATGGCAAAAATGGCCTACACATTTTAAAGATTTACATCAGGATTAAAACCAAAAAGGGGTTTCTGCAGCTCACCCCCACTTAAGCGGGAAACTCTGGGGACCAAGACCACTCCCACCCCAAGTGCCTGTGTCCAGACCTCTCCAGATCTGCCCATAGGCCTCCTTGGCAGCTTGATCTTCATTTGGGTGGGGTTGGCTGCTGCAGTCACCTGTGGATACAAATGGCCTTTCCCAGAGATGGACGGGAGAAGCACAGGCCCACTCGTGGCTATGTTGTCTGCAACGAACAAGACTCATTCATATGGTCCTTCATGCATTCTTTCATTCAGTGCATACTTACTGATGGCCTACTGTGTGCCAGGCCTCTGTAAGGAGCTTGGATTCAGAGGTGAACGAGGGAGACATGTCCAAACATACATTCTAGTTGGGCTGGCAGGGGCAGCAGACAGCAAACGAAGAAAGAAGTAAATACCTTAGGGAACAGATAAGTACTGCAAAGAGAAGTAAAACAGGGCAAGGCCGAGAGAGAGGACAGAGAGGAAGGGGTGTGGCAGCAGTGGGTAGAGCGATCAGGGAAGGCCTCAAAGAGGAGGTGACTCGAGAATCCGGCCCTCCAGCACCTTGGGAACAGAGCATTCCCTGCACAGGTGCCCTAGGAGGGGGATAGGGAGGCCAGGCTGCCAGGAGCTTTGTGAGAAGGGGTGATGGGAAGACCAGGAGGTGGGAGAGAGAGGCGGAGACTGGGTCTTGGGCCATCCCTTCTCACCTTGCAGGGCCCAACAAGTCTCTGCAGGTCCGCCTCCTCCAGGAAGCCAAACTCTACCCCCAGCTGACTCTACATCCCCTCCTATGGGTTGCCTCCTTGCTCCAGTCGCACCAGTTCCTCTGGCTCCCTCTGGCAACAGGCGACACTGAGATAAGCGGGAATTGCAATGTGCTCTGTCTTTGCCCTCAAGGAACTGGGAAGATAGAATCTGTGTGGCCCCCACAAGACAACTGACATTACTGACAGACTGGACAAGAGCACCAGGTGAGGGCTCAGGGGAAGTGCAGGGAGGGGTAGATGGCCACTGAGAATGGAGGGTGGGGGTGTAGGGGAAGTGGGGAGAGCTTAGCTTTAACAGAAGGTAAGAATTAGCTGGAGAGGGGGTGAAGGTGGCATGCCACATAGGAGGGATGTGGAGCAAAGGAGTCCTTGTGGGAGGAGAGGATCAGAGGACAGTCATGCTCAAGTCAGTTTGACCAGCTTTGAGCCACCAAGAATAGAAGAGGAGCTTGGAAAAGTGAAGGAGTTTGGAAAGGTAGCTGGGGTAGGGGGTAGGGTAGGGTATTCTGGGCACAAATGCCCAAAGACAGGGATGAGGACTCTGGAGCTAGATTACTTGGGTTCAAGTTTGGGTTCTGTCACTTACTGATGCTGGGACCTTGACAAGTTACTTAACCTTTCTGAGCCTCAGTTTCTCCATCTGTAAAACAATGATCACAACAGTACCAACCTCATTTTATAAAGTTTAAATGAGTGAATATTTGCAAAGCACCTTTGAATAAATAGCACCTGGTCCAAAGTGATATATAAGTGTTGGTTAAATTAAATGAATGCTGGTGAGCAAACAAGACCCCACCCTGAAGGCAACTGGGAGCTCTTAGATGTTTCTGGGTGGGACGATGCCTGGAGGGAAAGGGTGCTTTACTCTGATTCACCCCGTGCAGGCGGGATTGGAGGTGGAGGCTAGGAAGGTGAGTTAGGAGTCTGCTGCAGTAGTCCAGGCATGAGATGCTGAGTATCTCATGAGGGGCAGCCAATGAGATTAGGGGGATGGAAAGGTGGGCCTGATGGTGGAAGTGCTCATGACACCTGGTGACTAGAGACCGGGTTGGGGGAAGTGGGGTGGAGACGGAGGAGACTGAGGCCTTGGACTTGGGTGATGAGGCAAACGTGGAGCTGTGTTAGAGAGGGAAGTGGGAAAAGTCGTCTGGTTTGGAGGAAGACGTGCCTTCACATGGAGGGGTGGCCTTAGAGGCAATGGCGCGCCCGCAGTATTCTTCTGGAGCTGTCTCGTAGCCTGGGCCTGAGGAAAGGAATCCCGGGGAGCCGGATTCTGGCTCCTGGAGAGACATGAGAACGAGGGTTTCAGCCTGGCCTCTGCTCACCGGCACACCTGCATGTTGGGAAGAGGGCTGGTAGGCCATGGAAGGGCAGTAAATATTGGATGAGGCTGAGTCCACACATCTTCCGCGCACTGCATTCAAAGGGCGATCAGCAAAGGAAGACCCTGCCTGTGTTCACCACTCCCACCCCTCGCCCTGCTGGGGGGTGAGGAGTCCACAGCTTCACAACCCAGCCCAACGCCAGCCACACTCCTCCCCTGCTCCCACCTGGGCCAGGGTCCCACCTGGGGTCCAGGGATGGTATTAATAGTTGGGATCGATGGCATTTTATCATTGGTTTCTGTTGACACGTGTTGATGGGCACCCGCTTCAGGATCTGGTGAGCATGGAAAACAAATTGTCCCTCAACCAATGGATTTTGTGAGCCTCTACTGTGTTCGAGTCTCCGTGGAAAGCATAGGGCTCAAGTAAAACTAAATGCTTCGTTCCAGAAACCATGTTAGCCTAGCTTTTATTTTTCCATTTTTAATTATTGATAACGGCGGCTTCAATATAGATATCAGAGAACTGTATCCGGCTTCCAGTCATGAAAATCTTGTTTTAGCCTGGCTTTTAAGTATAATTATTCCCTCCAATCTTCCCTGCAAAGAGTTCTTAATTATATGAATAAACATATTTGTGAAATTTTCTTGGGATTCAGTTCGTCAGCTTCCTAAAGTTTGTCTTAAAAAAAAACCCATATTTCTTCCTTTTTTAATTCAGAGAAGAATCAAGAAGAAAATTAAAATAACCCATACTCCTACCACTCAGACAACCCCTTGTTTTCACTTTTTAAACGCATGGGGAAAATAATTCCATGCTGTGGAGAGACTACAGAAGGAGCAGAATTCTCTCACTCCTCCCTCCCCGCCCCAGTTTCTCCTCCTAAAGTTTTGTGTTATTGCTGTTTCTTAAATATCCTTCCAGAAAATGCTTAATGCATTTAGCAGCATTAGAAATGCATTATGTGTATCCTCTTCTTAAAAGTTTCTCCCAGAAGTTAAGAACTGTTGCCTTTCTGCCCTTTGAGGGTTGGTTTTTATATTTTTTTTGTCTTATTGTATCTGCGTCTAAAAAAGCTGGAGGAACCAGCTCACTAATGTTCTTCTGTCTCGGACTAGCTGGTGACATCAGCCAGTTACTTTATGTGTCTGGGCCTCAGTTTCCTCATTGCTAAAATGGGGATTCTCGTGGGGACGCGACGGCAGTGGGAATGCAGAAAGGCGGTGACACGGTGGGCTTTCCCTAAATGTTCAGAGCATTCCCTTGGCCCCTTTTGGAAGGAGGGGGCGCTGCCGGTTCTAAATAAATGTTACAGAAGGGCCTGTCATCAGTTGCCCTTCAGGGTGACCTGTCACTTTGTTTCCTGGCTACAGGAAGAAGAGTATGGGAGTCCCCTGACTGGAGATGACAGGGTCACATGAATTCCTCACCTTTGGTGTCGACTCCTACCCCAGGCGCTCAAGCAATCGCAATCCAGACCCCGGGAGACTGATTCCATCTGTCCCTGGCTGGGAATGAATCCCTGCCAACAGCTGGGCCAGGCCCCTGATATGTGGCCCCTGTCCCCCGCCCCCTCTTCTTTCTCTAAGCTGAGGCTTTAAGACCTCTGTGACCCGGGCAGCAAGGGGCAAATGGCTCACAGGCAAGGTCTCCAGCATCCTCTGGGGGCCAGAGGGCGGCTTGGCTATTGTCAGCAAAGCTGCATCCAGCCCCAGGAAGTCAGAAGCAAGGGCGAGATTCCAGCCTGAGGAGGGGGGCCGTGGGGATGGCAGAAGATGGCAGAGGGTGGACAAAGGCTGTTTGTTGTGTGCTGGGTCCTTTGCAGGCCTTGCTTACTTGGCCCTGCCAGCTGCGTGCCCACCTTGCGGATGGAGACACTGAGGCTCAGAGAGGCAAGCAAGCCAACTTGCCATTCAGGGAAGAAGGGGCAGAGCCAGGACTGGAATCCACCCAGAGTCCAGAGCTTATGTTGTACCCCCGATGCCGGGCACAGGTCGACATAGGGGAGGGGACCGAGCAGAGCACCCAGAACTCCAGGTCTCAAAGTGGCTGCCCACTCACAGGCACAGGCACACCTCTGCAGGGTCCACCTCTACAGTCCTGCCCTCTCTGTATTCCCAGCGTCTGGGACAGTGCCTGGTGCATAGAAGGTGCTCAGGAAGCCTTTGTGGAATGGGGAAGGGAAGGGACAATGAAGGGACTACTTGGTTAACTAGATCTGCCTACCCCATACACTGAGGTTGACCCTCCCTGGATGTGATGTGTTCTCGGGGCCCTCAAGCAGTGTGAGCTTAAGACCAGGCCACTAGGCAGAGTTTGGAAAGGGCCACTGGCCCCGCTCGCTTTGGCAGCCTCCTTGCCAGGCCTCGCAGGAGAGGGAAGAGCAGCGCCCAGCTAGGAGTGGAGACCCAGGCCGGCCTCTTCTTGCCCCCGACCCTGAGCCCTTGCTTTGCCACCACCCCAGCCGCCCTTCCTTCCTGTAACGGGCAGTGGGGGCTGTGAGGACACCGAAGCCTGAAGGCTGCTGGAGGCCTGGCTGGAGCTCAGGGGGTGGGGGCGGGGTGGTGAGGAGTGGGCTGAAGGTCACAGGGGGTCAGTTCCCAGCTGCCGAGGTGCAGTCCCAGCTCATGGGGTGGGGGGTGGATGAGATGTCCGCAAGCCCCGCCTACGAGAGCACATATTGGTAACAGCAGGAGCGATGGTGGAGCAGCCGGCAGGCATCAAACGCAGGTGCTCTCCATGTAATTTCTCACTTAACTCCCACAGCACACTTAGGAGGCCGGCACTATTATCATCATCTCCATGATACAGATGAGACAGTGGAGGCACCAGAAAGTTAGCCTGTAAGTAGGATTTGAACCCTGGAGGCTGGCTCCAGAGCCCGTGTGTGGACCACTGGGATCCACTGTTACTCTCACAGCCGAGTGTCCCACACAGCTGCTTTTATGGCCTCTGAGAAAGGCCCTTCTGCATGGGGCCCCGCCTATCTGTACTGTCCAGGTGGGCCCCTGTCACCTGTGTTCAGCCGAGGGACAGAGAAAGCCAGCTCCAGGGGAGGGGCAGGAGTCTCTGGGAGTTGAGACCCGGTGCAGATGTTGGCCAGACGGACGCTGGAGGCACCTGGGCAGAAGCGGGTGAGCTGAAGGCTCAGAGGTGGGTGTGTGTTTCATGGATTCCGTGTGGTTGGGCTGGAGAGTGAGGTGTGAACGGAGGGGCTTTGGAAGGTAAAACCGGAAGTCTCACGGAGAGTGAGGACTGTATCACTGACCTGGGGAGGGGAGATTGGTGTTCTAGACACGGTGGCGTGATAGCTGGCTGAGGGTCACAGTGGGGCGAGGCCCTGGGAGAGGTGCTGCCCCTCCATTCTGCCACTGTGCCCTCAGAATGGCCCGCGAGACGGAGACTGGTGTTCTTCCTTTCTGGGCCTCATTGTTAAGGCTTTGCTGGCAGCATCATGGGACCGCTGAGCTTCCAGGTAGGAAGTCCAGCTCCTCCATGGCATCAAGTGTGGGCAGCTCAATCATGATGCCATTTTTGTTTCCTTCAGTAGGAATTGGTTCACTATAACTATGCTGTCTGAAATAAAATTGAATTTAAAGCTCAGTTCTCCATTCACACTAGCTACATTTCAAGTACTTGGTAGCCACATGTGGCAGGTGGCTACCACATTGGACAGCACAGATAGAGAATCTTTCCACCATCACAGAAAGTTCCATTCAACAGCATCGCACTAGAGTTTCTCCAATAAGATGGCCAGCAGCAGAAATGAGAGAGAAAGATGGAGATAGAGGAAGCTTGAGCGGAGATGGGTGGTGGCACGAGCTTTTGGTTTTTGCAGACCCTGTTTGGCCCACGGGATTCAGGGATGGCCACTGGCCTCCACCTCCTCCCTGTTAGCAGTTGTCCTGGGCAGGTTCTCTGCAAGCAGCATTTTCTCACCATGAGTTCAGGAAGGTTGGGAGCCACCTCCAAGGGGAAGTGACCAGAGCAGGTGGGGGCCAGGCTGAGCACTGCAAACTGATTTCTTCCTGGCCCAGGGGCTGGCGGGGCTCCTCCTCCTGTTCCCGGGGCAGCCCAGTAGAGAGGGCGTGGCAGGGAGCAGGCACAGCAGTGCCAAGGTGACGACGCCTGAGCTGGGTGCTAAGGGACCAATTAGCCAGTCATGGGGTGCATCCCATGACCCTGCTGCCAGCCTGTGGAGGCCCCCTGAGCCCCAGGTCCTCTCCCTACTCCAGGCCAGGGCACCAAGAGCCCAGCCCACTCAGGGGCAACAGCACCAGCCAGTGCAACTTGGCCAACAGGGGGGTCCGGAGCTCAGAAAGGACAGACACAAGGGCCCACTCTATGAGAGGGCCCAGACCCCAGGGAATCCACACTTTCTGACTCAATACATCTCCTTCCTGCTTACCCCACAGACATACGAGTCATGTTCATATGTGTACGCAAACAGACTCACATACAGCAAGCACCCAGACGTGCACACAGAGATCCACCCAGGGATGGGGACAGACACACAGGCACCCAGATACAGAGAGCAGACGTGCCCTCCCGTGAGCGGGGTGCAGGCTCAGAGCTGAACATACACGTGTGCAGGTGGGCCCAGAATTCATCCTCATTCCCCTAAACCAAAAATACCTTCCATTAGCCGGAAGTTTAAACTGTTTAAACTGTGTGCCTCTCCAAACAAAAACAGTCCCCACGGCCCCTCAGTCCTCACTGGTACAAACTAAGCACCCTGCAGTACCACAAGCCCCCACACCTTGCACACGGGCTGGAGGGGGCGGTCAGCCAGCTGGACATGTGACTTTCCCTGCATTCGGCCCCAGGCTTTGTCTCTTTCAGGACAATGAGGGTATGAGAACCCAGCACCTGTTCTTGGGGTTTCCCAGGCACTCCTGGGAGGGCACCTGCCTCTCCCCACTGCCCCCCTCTAATCTTCACAACAGCTTCAGTGTTCCCACGGGGCTTCCGTTCCCCCACCCCCACCCCCACCCCCACCCTCTGGAGCAGGCAGGCAGCATGACAGATGACAAATCAGAAGTCATTCTCTCCTGAACAGGTGTGTGCCAGGGCTGGGAGCAGGGCGGGGAGGCTAAGGCTGAGTGGGAGTTCCTAGAAGTCTTTGGGACCCTGGGATGTCATGGGTAGATGGCTGGAACCCTGCTCTTAGCAATTGGTCAGCCTAACAGAAGCCGTGCTGGTTCTCTCCCCAGCCCCAATGCCAGGCTCACTCTCCACGTTAGCCTTTGTGAACTGAGCCACTTTTGTGAACTTTAGCCTTCCTCCCGGATGCAGACTTTGGCAAAGGATTCTCAGGACAAGACAGGCTTCCCATCCTCTCAGCCCCAGCCTGGCAGCCCCGACACCCCATTCTGTGATTCCTCTGCCCACTCCCAAGTTTCAGTCCATTCTGCCTCGAGGCTGGTAGGTTTTCAACAGCATCAACTCCCATCCCCAAACCCAGTGGGAATTTAAAATAAAGTCACTGTCGCATCTCTGAAACCACAGGAACGATCCTTGTGCCAACCCAGAATGTTATATATCTCCCTGCTTTGTGCCCTTTTAAGACCAAGGGCAAGTTTTATTAAATAAAATTTTAAATATGAACAGATACGATTACTTACATAAAACCAGTTCATTTAAATATAATAGCTATCACTAGAATGCAAGCAACAATGTAAACTCTACAAGGGCAGGTATTTTTGTCTGTTCTGTTCACCAATGTATCCCAATAGCCTAGACCGGTGGTTGGCATATTGCAGGTGCTCCATAAATATGTGTGGAATCAAGTGCTTACTATGTGCCGGGCACTATCTAAGTCCATTTCAAGTATTAGTTTATTTAATCCGTACAACATTGTGAGGCAAGTAATATTATTCCCATTTTGTAGACAGAGAAACTGAGGCACAGAGAAACTAACCTGCTCAAAGCCACACACTTAGTAAAGGGAGGCGTTGTGGCCAAGCAGCCTGGCCCTAGGGTCCAGGCTTTTGATCACCAAGCTCTATTGCCTCTCTCATCAGAAATATCATGTGACAGCAGTTATGATATTTCACTGAACTTTTTTGTTCTATTTATTTAACAATAATGTATTGACACGTGTCTCTCCCATATCCAGACTATGATATCCCTGAAGTCAGGGGGGAAGGGGACATGTCTCAAATACAGAAAATACTTGATCAAAGTTGATGAAATGAACAAATGGTACTTCCTTCCATCTGTCTGTATACTGTATATGTCATCCACCAAAGGCCTTGAAAATGATTTGAGGGGAGGGGAAGAAATGGGGGGGTCAGTGGCTAAAAGCACAGAGTCGAGTCTGAAGGACTGGGTTTGAATCCCCATCTCTATCCCTTTCTAGCTCTGTGACCTTGGGCAAGTTACTCAACCTCTTGGGCCTCAGTTTCATCATCTGTTAAATGGGCATAATAATAGCTTCTGCCTACCAGAATTGTTTAAGGATTAAATGAGATTATGCTTGCTCAGTGCTTGGCACATAGGAAGGGCTCCATAAATGGCAGCTGTTGTCACTGCTAATATGATGTTGATGTGACTTCTGCTCGCCCTGTGTCTGATGTGAAACTGAAGCCTCTCATTAGCCCTTCCGCAGGCTACAGCCGGCAGCTTGTGGGCAGGCGCCCGCAGCAGGTGTGACCCGCTCCTCCCCATCTGTCAGGGTGAATCCTCTGCCACTTCCGGTCACAGCTTACAGCCTGCTTATTAGGTAAATTAGACGCGACACCTTTCCAAAGACACCCTGGCTCCAAAGCCAGCCATAACATCTGTGAGGGCTGCAGCTTGCCAGGGATTTGGGAAAGGACGAGTTCTCACTGGCCTCTGCAGTGGGGTGGGGTGGGGGCCCCAGAAGAACCGTCTTGTTCCTCTCTGGGATCGCTGGCTGGCTCCTGTGGTCCGCTCTGGGTCAGAGTGCCAGATGGAGTATAGGACACCCTGTTAAATTTGAATTTCAGACAAACACCGAATACTTTTTCAGTATATGTATGTTCCGTGTAATATTTGGGATATGCTTATCCTAAAAAAAGTATTTGGCATTTATCTGAAATTGAAATTTTACTAGGCATCCTGTTTGTTTTTTCCCCCTAAATCTGCAGCCCTATCTTTGGGGCAGTGGTAGCACGAGAAGAGGAGGAAGGTCGGGCGTTGGAAGGAGCAGGAGCTGGTCTTGGTTGGGCGCAACTCTCTGTGTGCCCTGGCACCGTACGCTGGCACCGTGAGCTCTGCTCTGGGCCTCTGCGTCTGAGGCAAGGTTGCCCGAGGACCCCCTGGAGGCTGCATCCCAGAGGGAGGCTCTGCGGGAGGAGCAGGGCACCGCTGCCAACTCAAAGTTGTTTGCACCACACAGGCCCCCGGGGGCACAGGCCCCTTCCTGCTTAGCATCCTGGATGGGAGGACCAAGAACAACTGAAACACAGTCCCAGCCGGCCAGGGCCCAGAAGGCGGATCTCTCCCGCTAGCAGAGGGCCCCGAGCAGGTGTGGGGCTTGTGCAATGTCACACGGTGTGCCGTAAACCTAGCACACGGCCTCCGGACATCTCATTCCGATTCCTCCCTTCCGCCGTGGCTACCTTTCTGTGCAATCAGGAGAGAAGCAGCTACGGCCAGTGCAGCCGTGACCCAGCCCCTCAAACTTAACAGGCTTCGAATTCGACCTTGCATCCTCCCCTCAAACCCCCTCCACAGCGTAGTACGAGGCACCCACCCACCCGGCCGTGCGAACTAGAAATCCGGCCTCATCCTAGGTATAATAGTCTGCTAGGGCCGCCGTGACGGATACCACAGACTGGGTAGTTAGAACAGCAGAAATTGGTTTCCTCACTGTTCTGGAGGCTGGAAGTCCAAGATCAACGTGTTGGGAGGGTTGGTTTCTCCCGAGGCCTCTTTCCTTGGCTTGCAGAAGGCCTCCCTCTCACTGCATCCTCACGTCCTCACGTGGTTTTGTCTCCGTGCATGGGCACCCCTCGTGTCTCTCTGTGTCCAAATTTCCTCTACTTCTAAGGACACCAGTCCGAAAGGATTAGAGCCCACCCTAACAGCCTTATTTTAATTTAATCACCTCTCTTTAAAGGCCGTATCTCCAAAGACAGTCACATTCTGAGGCATGGGGTTAGGACTTCAAGAAGTGAATTTTGGAGGGATGCAGTCCAACCCATAATACTGGGCATCCCTGCTCTGCCCCTTTTCCTGTGAATCACTAAGCCCTGTTCAAGTCACTTCCTCCGTAGCTCTTGAACTGGCCGCGTCCTTCCATTGCTACCCGAGCCAGGCAGCCTTCACCCGGCACTAGAGTTCTGTGCCCGGCTCCCGACTGGTCTCCTGCCTCCACTGCCAGCCCCTCTGCGATCCTGTCTGCACCCAGCACGGGCCAAACACAGAGCCACTCGTGCCAGTCTCTACTTGCCATCTCATAAATCCATCACTGGCTTCTTACTTTTAGGATCAGAATTGGCTTACAAACCTCTGCGACCTGGCCCTGTGCACGTTCCTGCATTAGTCCCTCCCCTGGGGACCCCTCTGTTCATGTTACAGCAGACCCAGACCTGAACTTCTTCACTCCTTCCACAAATTGGGTGTTTTCTTGCTTCGGGGCTTCGCGCATGCTGTTCCCTCCACCTGCCTCACTCCTCCCACCGTGCCTTCCTGGGCTAACCCCTACCTGTCCTACCTGTCCCTCAGACCTCCACCTGGGCTCCGTTTTCTCTAGAAAGCCGCCCCTCATCCCTGCCAACCCTCAGAGTCTGAGGTAGAGGCTCCTTCCGGGCACCCTGGAACAGTCTGCATGGCAGTGATTTGTGGGCGAGTCTGTCTTCCCTGCTGGCCTGTGGCCTCTGTGAAGGCAGGGGACGTAGTCACTGCTTTGGCTACAAGAACCAGTGTGGTCCTGGCACACACAAGGGCTCGCTAATCATGAGCTGTCATTTTTGCTATTGGATTTCTAGGAGACATCAGACTGTAAGCGTGGAGGGGCAAAAGGCGTGGAAAGGAGGGGCCGGTGGGCAGGTCTTCAGTTCTAGCCACACAACAGAACCGGCAATCACGTGTTGCTTTATAGCAGGGTCCATGCTCAGGCGCCAGCCCAGAGATTCTGACGCTTTGGTCTGAGGTGGGCCTGAGCACGAGGACTTTCTAAACCTTCTCCGATATTCCAACGTGCAGGTGGGATTGAGAGGCCCTGGGCAGGTGCAAAGTCAGAGGACAGGGCCTCAGCTCAGTGAATCCTTGCTGACTGGGGGAAGAATGGGGTCCCCAGACGTCCACCCCTGCGCCCAGCTTCTCTTCCTCAAGGCTGAGGATGGACAGTCTTCCTCCCCGCTCTACCTGCCCTCCCTGTGGAACCAGTCAAGCAGCCCCCACGGGGTCTGCAGGGAAACAGCCAGGCCCAGAGGGAGGAGCAGGGACTGGGGTCCTGGGTGTCCTGCCAGAGCTGGCCCCAGGGGAATTCAGTTGGTTCAACAAATATTTGCTGAGTACCCATGCTAGGCCGGACACTTTGCCGGTGGCTAGAGAGACAGAAGTGAATCCGGTGACCAAGTCTGGTTGCCAGTCAGCCCCAGGTCCAGCCTCGGGTTCAAAGGAAACCTGGGTGGGGTGCACAAGAGCCACTGGCTGTTGGCACTGTTATCCCTCAAAGCCACCTCTGCTTCCACCTAAGAAAAGGGGAAAGTGTCATCATGTCCCCAGCCCAGCTGCCCTCCGTGTTTCCTATGGCCCAGTGTGGCCTGAGCTGTTGCATCAGCGTTCCCTGGGAAGCTTGTCAAAAACACAGGTTCCTGGGCCCCACCCTGGAGATCTGCTTCAGAAGGTCTAGTGCGAAGCCCAGTAATCTGCATTTTCAGCAAGCTCCCTAAGGGATTCTGATGCAACAGGTCGCTGAGGGTTCCAGTGTGCAGCTGCCTTTAAGAACCACAGCAATCTAATTTCTCCAGGTGGGTTTAATGCATTTTGGGGGAAGGAGGTGAGTGAACAGCACGGTTTCTTGGGCTCAGGAGACTTAGCCACACCTGGCTGTAACTGATTCGCTTCACAATCATCATCCAGCGTTCTTCGAGCACAGGGCTGGGCGATTTGCTTAATCCTCACCTAACCTGGTAAAGCTGGTATCATCCCCACTTCATAGCCCAGAAAAGGTCAAGCAAGTTACTTCCCAAGGTCATAGAGCAAAAATGACTAAGTCAGGTTTGGGGTCTGAAGTCGCTCACAGACCTTGGTGGGGACTAATTGTGCAACCCCCACCCCAGCTCCGGAGGAATGAAATTGTCACACCAGGAGAGGAAAAGCAAAGGGCTCAGCAAGCGCAGAGAAAGAGTGAGTCACGCTTCGTGGCGGGTGGGCTCCAAAGGAGGTGGCAGCACTTGAGCTGGACCTTGTTGATAAATTCAATTTTGGCGTCAGAGAAGAAAGGGGGAGAGTAGCAGGCAGAGGATACACGAGAGGCGCGTCCCTGAGGTGGGGACACATGCAGTAGGAGCAGCGGGTGGTCTGATGTGGTCACAGTGTAGGGTGTACGGAGGGACTCTGGGGTGATGACACAGGCCAGGGCAGCTGGGGCCCCTTTACTGGGTGGGCACCGGGAAAGAGCCAGGAGAGTCTACATGGGGGACTAACAAGGCCAAGCCGGCTTTACGAAGGTAGCTCTGGGGACAGCGGGCTGGGCGGATCAGGGCTCTGGGAGCTGGGTTAGGAGATGGCTAGACTGGGCAGGCAAGACAGAGAGTCCCTCTGCTCCTCTGGGTTCCTTTATCATCTCTAGGAGGGAGATCATCGTCCCTCCATCTGTCCCAGGCTGTGGCAAAGATGAAAGAGAAAGGGAGATGGGAGAGTGTTGGTGATCCCCAGGGGGACAGAGGGAGGCCTTTGCAGGTAAGAGTCAGAATCGGGGGCCTGGGGCCCTGTGACAGTGATGTGCCCTGGCTGGTGACCCTGGTGGCATGGCTATAAGACATGGGGCATCCAGAGAAGACAGATATAGGCCAAGTGCAGGAGGGGTTTAGTTCCCAGGAGCCCTCTGCATCTGAACCCAAACAGAGAGAGACAGACAGACAGACCCTCTTCCAAACGTATATGAAGCAGAACTGAGCTGCTTCTCCATCTGAACGAGGCCCAGTGGACAGAATCCTGTTTCCTGCCCCGAGTCAGCATCTCACGGCGGATTTCTCAGCACCAGCCTCCTCTCCAGGGTAGAGGTAACGGTGGGAGCTCGAGTGACCTGGGCACGTCCTGGCCCACAGGGTCTCTGAGGGTGTCCAGTCCAAATTCCTGCCTCGGCAGGTATTGCTACTGCAGTGTCCCCTGAGAGAGGGCCACCAAGCCCCTCACCCCATCCCCACCCCATCCCTACCCCTGCCTGAGTCTCAGTCGTTCTAGTCCTGCTCCACTTTGGGCCAGTACGTGACCCAGGTTAGCACTTTTAAGCTGTACGAAGTGAGTGTTTCAATCCTGATGTTCCTGGCTGAGGAAAGTGAGCCTCAGAGAATCTACACAACTAGCACGCAGAAAAGCTGGGATCCACACCCAGGCCTGGCACGCTGAGGGCTGGGCCTGTCCACACTGCATCGTGCATCTCTCAGACAGGGGCTGAGGTGTCCTCTATAGACCAAGTATCTGGAGGTCAGGACACTAGGAAGCGAGTTATGCCAGGCAAGGTGTGTGTGGGTGAGCTCATCAAGATAGTGCTTCCCGGAGGAGGTGGTGCGACTCTGGTGGGCCGAGGCCTGGGCTCGCTCAGTTCCCAAGAGGCGGCTTTTCCAGAGAGACGGTCCTGACCCAGGCCTGGGCCTGAGGATGTGACTGCAGCTCCCTCTTCCCATTGGATTCCTTCCACTGGGACCTCCTGGGGCGAGGGGACAATGACTGAGTGCTGGGGCTGGGGGAGGGGTTGAGAGGCTGGGCTCCTCGGTCTGTGGGTGTTTGGGCCTCACCTGTCTGGAAGAACACACCCTGTCTTGGGACCTTTGATGTCTGTATAAGCCACTTGTTCTCAGAATATACCGATGTGACCTTCCCTTCCCTTCCTGCCCCCTGCCCCTCAGGCGCCTACACCCCCGGTGTGGATTGTGTGGGCCTGAGCACCAGGGATGTGTTCAACAATTCACCCTCCTGCACAGCACGCTGGCTTCACGGTGGGAACTTCCCCATTTGGTGGAGAGACCACACCTTTGTTTTACATGTGGGTAACCAAAGGGCCCATTCAGCCATGTCCCCAACAAAAGGCCGAGATCTCAAAGGAGCGTGACCTTGGCTGTGGAATGATCCGGATTTCTTTTCTTTTTTCCCTCTGGTTCCTCTTCTTTTTTTTCCTAACCCTCCTACCTTCTTCCACCCTCCCCAGCTCCAAGTGAAGCAACTACTCTAAAGATCTCTCTCCACCAGAGCCATCGCCCTGCCCAGGCCCACCAGCTTCCCCTGGTACGAGTGACAAAGGACTCCCTCTCTCCGGGGTCCCCATTCCCTCAGCCATAGCCCATTCGCCTCCCTCCCCAGCCGGGGCCGGAATTGTTATTTTTGTTTTTGCTTTGGACCTCATCTAATTTTTCCCTTAAATCAAAGTTACACAGGAGCATAGATTTCGCAAAGATTTCTCCAAAGTTAGTCGTGAACAACTGCAGCCCTGATCCGTCTCCAGGGGTGGCCACTTTCAACTCTCGAAACTGATGCTTTGGAACATTCGCTTTCAGATCTCTAAATAACACCTTAGATGGTTTCTTCTTGATCTTGGCAGTTTTAGGCATTTTTTCTTAATTTCCTGCCCTGGGAGACGAGGAGTCCTTTCAGCTCCGTGGCAACTAGCTCACCCGCTGCCTCCATCTTCCTGATACAGGAATACCTCGGTGGTAATTTGGGTTATGTCATTGTTCAGTGTCGACCTTTTTTAACCGTGTAAACACAATGGCCAGCCAAGCCTCATGGTGGACTAGGATTATTTCTCCCACCTCTCCTTTAAATTTGGGCAGCAAGCAGCTCCGGCAGCATCGGGCTTCATGGCCTCGTGCGACTTTGGCCCACCTGACCCTGGCCACTGACATCACCAAACCAAACCCTCAGCTCCTTCCTGAGAAACGCCTGTGGTCAGGCTAATGGTAACTTTACCAAGAAGACTTGGCCCAAAAAATCACTGGTATCTTCTTGCTTTATGTGTCACTCAGAGGCCACCGATTGGCGGCTCTGAGGTGGATTCCGAGTCAGAGTAAGCGGTTTTGAATTCAGCCTCTGCCTCTGTGACTGTGTGACCTTCAGCAGTGAGTTACACATCCCCTTCGAGCTGCAGGTTCCTTATTTGTTTAAAAATGGAATTAAAGGATGGAACCACCTTCGTCATAGGACTGATGGGGACGAAAAGAGAGGAGAGGTGTAATGCGCTTAGCGTGTGGAAAGGCTGACAAATGGTGGGCGTTATCATACCACTGGGTTAATTATCAGCAGTAGAGGTTCTTTTAGTGAGTATCCCACAATGAAGAGACAGCGTGCTTCAGAAACATTCCGGACTTTCAAAGTGGCTTAACGGTCACATGCCCCATCTCCCGAAGAGCCCAGGTCATCTCTGAGGGGCAGAGCCTAACACTGTGCGGGCCTCACCAGGCCTGCAGGATGGAGGTGTGGACTGGCAGGATCCCTGGACGCAGGACAGGCGCTGGTCTTCCCCACGCCACCTCAGTCCCGTTTCCATGGTGTCTCACTCAACTAATTCGGATTGCATTTGGGGCATCATCCTGCAACATGTTAGCCCCAGCTTCCTCTGGTTGCTCCTAGGAGAAGGTTGACCATCTGACCCTTTCTAGTTCCTTTGTTGTTTATTTGAGGGGGCTGTAAATCAGATATAATATGTCCTAATTTTAAGAAATTCAAACAATACAGAAATGTGTAAACGAAAAAAATAGGCCAGGTGCAGTGGCTCATGCCTGTAATCACAGCACTTTGGGAGGCTGAGGTGGGAGGATCACTTGAGCCCAAGAGTTTGAGACCAGCCTGGGCAACATAGCAAGACCCTGTTTCTTAAAAAAAGAAAGAAAGAAAGAAAGATCTTTTTTTCTACCCTAAAGGTAAGTGCTGTTAACAGTTTGTTGTGATTTTCTTTTCTATATTTCAAAATACATGTGTGTGTGCACATGGACACGCATGTGTCTGTGGCATTAGTTCATATACTATATTCAGTTACAGTAAGTATATGGCAATCAAATGAGATCACATCATGGCTTCAAGTCCGCGACTTGCTTTTTCCTACAGTAACGTATCATGGACCACATTCCAGTTTGATCTAGATACCCGGGCAGCATGCTGTGGATGTTTTTGTGGGTTGCTTTCCATTTTTACCAAGAAAAGCGATCTTGTGATGAACACGCCCTTGCGTATAGCTTTTCGAATTTGTGCTAATATTTTATAGAACAGAGTCCTGGAAAGTAGGTTTCTACAGAGTGAAGATGAGGACAGCGGTTCAGGAGTTACTCCTCTGTGCCCTCTCTAGGCCCTCAGCCCCCACTCCAGGAAAATGACCCTCCCCAGGTCCCCTAGCTCCCCCTCCCTCCAGCTCGCCGCCCCTCCCAGGACACGTCTAATGGGGCCAGGCTGAGGGAACCCAATGTCTCGTGCACACTTGTGGCTGAAATCTTCGAACCTTCTTTGCTGTTGGTTCTCACGGAAGACAAAATGGATTCAGCCGTTTGGGATTTTACGTACACAGCCTGGGTTCAGCCCATGCCCGAGCCTGTGTCGTGCCTCCACCTTGTATGAGGCAAAAACTGCCTGCAGATGAGAAATGACTGCTTTTCCTGCCTTTGGCCTTTCCACAGAGCTCCCAGTTTCAGAAAATGAAGAAACTGAAACCTAGAGAGGGAAGTGCTCAGGGCCTGCCCCTGGCCACCGGGTCAGGCTGGGTTTCTTGACACAGGGGAGGTGGGGACGGGGGTGGGGAGGTGGAAGTGGGTCACAGAGGTGGCCTACGGGAGCCACGCACTGGAGGAGCCGGAGGCGGCATCATTTCCATTTCCCAGACTGTCAGATTCCTAAACCTCCCCTGTCCTTCTCCCCTTGACCTCTTTCAAAGTCTGAGATCTGGGCTGCAGCTCTCAGGGTTGAGGTAACCAACAGCTCCCCTCCGAGTGCAATTCCGTGAAGACACTGACTCTTCCCGGAGGACCCACACCGGAAGTCCCCCTCCCCAAGGCTGGAGGCCTTGCCTCCCCTCCACACACAGCCAGTGAGACTCGCAGGCAGCTGGACGGGTCCCCACGTCCAACAGGGTTGGAACTGTGGACCTCTAGGAACCGTGGACCTCTAGCCTCCACACTGCTTGGTGGGCAAACCTGGGGACTTCTCAAAGATCACATAGGATCCGAGAGGTGGGAAGAACCCTCATTCCCTCCTTCCCCCCTCCCACAGCCAGTAGAACAGCCGGTCCCCTGGGGAAAGGAGCCAAGGCCGCTCTGGAGCGGCTTTAAGGGCTGGGGCTAAGGGGACACCCACCTGGGCTCCCACCCAAGTCTGCCCTCTGAGCCACGCAGTGGGAGACTTCCTGGACAGGGCTTTCCTCCTGGGGACTCCAACCTCCCTCCAAAACGCAGCCTGGTTGCTGGGCACCAGCGACAAAGCACTCCCCACAGGCCCAGCCCTTGGCAGGAACCAGAACGGGGTGATCCCCCAGGGAGAAGCCCCATTCCCCAAGGCCAGCTCAGGGGGTGGGGGCCAGCTTCAGATGGCTGGTGGTGTGGCTTCACGCTTGGAACAATTGTCGGGAAATGTGGACGCCTCCTTGGGCCTAAGGCCTTCTCTCACTCCTTTGGAAAGGGTGGGCTCCCCAGGCAAGGAGAGAGCCCCAGAAGAGCCCTCTGAAGAAGGGGAGGGTCCAGCGGCCACCAAACCTAGCTCACCCGCAGCTCCAAGGCCCAGCTCCACCCTACTCCACCTGTTTGGGGCACAATTCACGCCCTCCGGGGCTGGCCGGGTGCCTCTCTGCCTTGAAGCATGCGTGCTTGCCCTTCCCCAGGCTGTTCTGTAATTTTATAATCTTTATTATTATTTTTCCCTGATAACAAAAGCATAATGGGCTTATTAATTATAAAAAATTACCAAAATGTCTAGACTAGAGGTGAAGCCAGCCTCCATCCCAGTCCCAGATATACAGTGTGCTATGAGAGGTTCAAACTACACAGGCTGGTCTGCAACTCACTTCTTCAAGGAGGTTCTTTGAAACCAAAACTGATCATCTCACTGCCACGTCTGAATGACTCCGGTGGCTTCCTACAGCTTTCGGATAAAGAGCACTTTCCGTATGTTGGCTATGAGACCCTGCCTGCCTCTGTGCCCTAGAGCCTGCTCCCTCCCAATCACGCTGCCTTCTCTCAGGCCCTTGTCTTCCTGTCCTCCCTCCCTCCCTCCTTCTCTCCTTTCTTCTCTCCTTCCCCCCAGCCCCCTCTTTTTACCTTCTTCTTTGCACAGGCTGAATCCCAGTTCCCACCTGGAATGCTGTTCACCTGGTAAACTCCACTCCTCTTTCATATCCCAAGTTACTTCTTCAGAGAAGTTTTGCTTCCCAAGACCCTCCAATTCAAGGCCAACCAATTCAAGGAGGGGAGGCTCTTTTTTGTTCACTATTCTTTCCCAGTGTCTGGCACGTGGTGGATGTTCAATAAATACTTGTTGGATGAATGGACATGGTAGGTACTAATTATCTGATTGCTTCCATGAGCCAGCACAATGCTGGGTATGGGATAACCCAGTAGAATAATAAAACAAGGGTGGATTCTGAAAGGCTAGGGGGTAGCAGGCCAGGGATGAGGCATGTGGGGCTTTGGGTAAGGGTTAGAATGTCATTTCAAAGGGCTACAGGGGTATAAGTTCGAGGTACCTTTGTGATGTGGTTAAGTCATTGCCTGATGGTCTTTAATCTTGCTGTTAAACACAGACCCTGGAGAGAGGGACCTTTGCTTCTACTTTTTGTCACTCCTTCCCTGGATTCCTTGGCCTCCCTCTTAGCATTTAGGCCAGGGCAGAGGTCTATGGAATGTGTGTTAAAGGGTTGGATGAATGGATGGATGGTTGGATGGATGGATTAGATGTATGGATGGATGGATGGATGGATGGACAGATGGATTGGATGGATGGATTGACAAGTGGATTGGATGGATAGAATGATAGGTGGATTCGATGAATGGATGAATGGATGGACAGATGGATGGATTGGATGGATGGATGGATTGAATGGATTGATGGATGAAAGGGATGGATGGATGAATGAAAGAGCTAAGAGCTAAAAAAACTGGCAGGGCCTCAGAGATCCCTTATCCACTCTCTGATTTTTAAAACGAGGAAACTGAAGTCTAGGAGAGGTAGAGAACATCTTTAGTCACTTCCTCTCTTTGAGAACTTGTATTGAATTCTTCTCCTCAGTCTATAAACATGTTGAAATATCCTCCACCCCAAACAAAACATCTCTTTCCATCTTCCCTACAATCTTTCCTATGAGCTACGACTTCCCCCTTTCTTTTCACTGGCAACCTTCTTGAAGGTCTTGTAAAACTCACTCACCGGACTTCCTTGTCTCCCACCACCCTAACCCTGACCTCTTAGCTTCTGGTTTCCATCCACATCACCATGGCAACAGCTCTGAAGTTGCCACTTGCCAAGGACCTTGTAGGACTTGACTCCATCCTTGGCCTAAGGCAGTGTTTGCACTGTCACCAAATCTTCTTCCCTGAAACCCGGAGGCACTGCTCTGCACAAGGCCACTCTCTCCCTGTCCAGAAGGCTGGTCTCTTTCTGGAATGTTTAATGGAATTTCTTCCTCCCAGCACCTTCAACCACAGTTCTAATCTCACCCTCTCTTTGCTCTCATTCTGTTTTCTGTCGATATTACTGAGTGCCTCTGGGTGCCAGGCACCATGCTAGGCCCTTGGCTGCATCGCCTTGTGTAACCTTCATGCTGACCCTCTGATATAGGTGTACCAGGGTCATCTGTACTTTACAGGTGGAGAAGCCGAGACCCAGTGAAGGTAAGTAAATTGCCCATTGCCTCACAGCTGGCAAGTGGCATCTTTGGGACTGGACCAAAATCTTGCTATTTCCAAGTCTGTGCTCTTCGTCACGAAGCCTCACCTTTCTCTTGGCAGTCCCATCCACACTCAGGCTTCTCAGCTCTTCTCCTGACTCCCACGTTAATATTGTCAGAGGTGACCTCCCTCTGGAGCCCTAGACTTGCTCTTCCAAAGTCCCGATGAAATTTTTTCTTAGATATCCTTCCAAAATCTCAAAGCCAGATTCCTCAGATTTTTGCCAGGCTGATCTTTTCAGTCTGTGCTCAAATGCCTGTAAGTAGCTCCCAGGTCCCCGGTGATCTGGGCAAATTCTTCCCTGTCATGCTCAGGCTCACCTGCAATGTCACACCCTATTGCTGCCCCCATCCCATCTGCCAGATCTCCTCCTGTCTCCTGCTTCTGACCCTCTCTCTGTATGTTCTGAAAGAGTCCGGTGTTCCCTGCAGCTCCACCTCTGCTCAGAGATGACCCTCCCTGGATGCCCTTCCTTCCTGACCGCTTGATCCCCAGAAATCCTTTGTATCTGGACAATAGGCTGGCAGGAAATGTTCTAAACATCAGTAGTGGTTACCTCCAGTGGGGGGGTTCCAGGTGACTTTTGTTTTCACAACTGTTCAGTGTTTTCCCAATTTCCTATAAGGAGTATGTTTCTCTTTATAATCAGAAAAGAACTTGTTAAAATAATTTCAAAAATGAATCTTATTCATCCACGCCACCCACTTCCTCTTTGAACCCTTTCTGTAGCATTGTTCCCATGAGGGCTCCGTCTAGGTCCTGGTGGGGCTGCCTTCGCCACCTGAGAGCCAGGCACTTGCTGACGCACCGTGAGGCCCCTGTTCCCCGCCAGTGCCCTGGGTGCACGGGGCACAGAAAGCGCAGGAGGAACAGAGGTAAAAGAGACATATTCACAAGACTCTTCCTCAAAGGAACCGAAGACTGGAGACCCCATCAGTGTCTGCCACTAGGGGCCTGGTTACACAGTGCATGGTGGGGCTAGGGGCTTGCCCAGAGCCATTAGAAATAGACACAGAGCCCAGCTGCCAATATGAACCAATTTTCAAAATATGGCATTAAATAAAAAATAAAAGTCTCAGAAAAATATATACAGTATTTCCCTTTTTTAAAGAAATAAAAGGGCATGCACATACACACACATGTGTACTTGTAGGTACACACAGTATCTTTGGAAGGACACCCCCAGCCTAGTGATAGCAGTTGCTTTGGGGAAGGGCTGGAGGGACAGGGGGACTGGATAAAAGAGTTCAGAGGAGGGATGAGGCTTCCCTCTGTTCAGTTTTAAAAACTGTTTGCATGTACCTTTAAAAAAAGAAAACAAACAAAAAACCCTAAAGTGCTTATAAAATAGAATTGAAGTAACCTACACAGGAGCCACAGCTATTAAGTGGGAGGACCCCCAGGAACCTGGTACCACTCTCTGTGCCCTCCCCTCTCTTCCCCCTCTGTTGGACACTTCCTGAGGGAGGCAGGGAGCAAACAAGACCCCCCCAACCCATCCCTGCAGACAGAGCCTAGACCCTATTCAACAAGGACCCTTGTGCACTGAGGCCATATGAGATGGTTCCTGCAGGGGGCCAGGCCCAGAGTTTGGGACAGATTCCTCCCCCTTCATCATGTACAGCTCCTCCCTGGTGCGGGCAGGTCATCACAGGCCTGTTGGCACAGGGTGATGTGCCACACCCTCGTGGGGCACATTTCTCAGGGTAGGGAGTGCCAACTGACACCACGGTGGTGACTCAGCACCTTGGTAGCTGCTCTTCCAGAGGGAGAAGGCTGGCTGGCGTGTGCCGGGTGCGGTGGGCGGGACGTGGTGGGAAAGACAGCGGTGACCTGGCTTCTCCACTGGCAACGACGCCCTGGGCGTGGCCTGTGGGCTCTGGGGTCCCTTCTCAGAGGGCAGGGACTGGCCTGAGCACAGCCTAGCAGGCTGCCGGCCAGGGAGGAAACTGTCATCAACAATAATAATTATTTACATTTCTTGGCAGCCTGTTAGCTAACGATCTCAAAGTACTGAAAAAGCCAGATGCTGTTTGCAGAATGTTTACCTGGACCAAGAGCTCAGCGGTCAAAGTTGAGGCCAGCATCATCCCTTCCTGCTCCCAAATGGGGCCCACACACCTACTGCTCCCTCACTCTCAGGCCTGGGGGGCCTGGCTTTGTCCCTGCCACCCCCTGCTCAGCCACAGACACGGAGGGCCACAGACAGTCTGTCACTCAAGACCAACCAATGGCCTGAGCCACCTGAGCGGGCTCCCAGCCTGTGAGTGGCCCACCTGGGTGTCCAGGCTGGGGATGTGTGTGTGTAGAAGGAACCCCGGCCTGGAACTCAGTGGGCCTGGGTTCTCATTGCTGTGGCCACTGACGGGACTTACAAAGCTCTTCTCCCACCAGGGCCTCAGTTTCCTTATCCAATAAAAGGTGTCTGGAATCCTCCAGGGGCTGCAAAATGTGCTATACAACATCTTGGCCTTTTTCAATGAGCTTTGCGGCTTTTGTCGACACTCAATTCAAATGTGATTTCCAAAATGTATTTTAAACCACCTGAACATTCATACTGAGCAGCGCCACGCACATTTAGAAGCAATACATGATTTTCACCTGCTGGAGCCCGCTTGTGTCCACACTGATTTCCTAAGTAACACAGCAACCTGGTGGGAACTTGAACTTAGAAAATAAATGAATGGAGTACAGCTTTGACCAGCTGTGTACGTTGGGGCCCCGTGCCCTCTCAAATGTCGTTCAGAAAAAGCGTCCTGTTTCTAGAAAGATCTGACAGGCACTGGGCTCAGTCCCCAGAAAGAGAGACACAGAACAGGGATACAATCAGCATGCTGCTGCTGAGTGAATTCTGTGTCCCACAGCTGTGTTGGGGGATTTTCTCAGCAGGCTGTGGAACATCTTGAGGTCTGAGCGCTGGTCCAAGGAGTGCCACTGACTGGCAGAGATTTGCAGGGTCAGTTCTGGAAGTCACCGGTGGGTGAGAGCTACCGGCCTGATCCGGAAGAGGTGGGGTCTGTTTCAGGGCCGGGGCAGGGGCAGCAAAGCCTTGCAGGTGCTTCCTGGGGATAAGAAACAAATGCCAATAACTCAAACCCTACGTGGCTCGGCTCTGATGTGCCAGGCGCCGTGCTGCACACCTCGCACCTGGGAATGCATTTGCTCCTCGCATCTACACAAGAAAGGTGAG
The DNA here is from genome assembly GCF_041146395.1 of Eulemur rufifrons. Lineage (NCBI taxonomy): Eukaryota > Metazoa > Chordata > Mammalia > Primates > Lemuridae > Eulemur > Eulemur rufifrons. The sequence continues at coordinate 54,575,503 of NC_091010.1, read as the reverse complement.
CCTCATTTTACAGGCGAGGAAACTGGGGCACAGAGAGTTTGACACCCCTCAAGACCCGCAGCTAGTGAGTGACAGTGCTGGGCACCACCCCCAGTCTGCCCTTTTAATAGTGCCCCCCAGGTGATGCAGGTAATTCTGATGCGGCGGGTCCACAGACTCCTCCTGAGAAACACCTCCCTACCTTGTGCTAGGTGCAGGTACCAGGACACAGACTGAAGTGCTCGTGGCTCTGGCTGGCGCAGGTCTTTACTGGCTTTTTACCCAAGAGGTGGTTCTAGCTGCACAAGGTGTCAGAAGGGTCTCTGGGCACCTGACACAGGCAAGCCCCTGCCCCTTCCTTCGCTTCCATTTCCCCATCAATAAAGGGGGTCTTGGACTTGATGTCACGTAAGTGCCCTTCCTGCTCTGACTCCTGCGAATCAATCGCTGGCCTCTGTGACCTGGGTGCCAGCCCAGGAGCTGAGAGCTCAGGTCTCAGAGTGGCTAAGGGTCTTGCCCGAGTCAAACAGTTATTTAGTAAGTGGTGAGGCTGCCTTCAACCAGGCTGCCGGCTGCAGGGTCTCCACAGTCTTAATTTCCTGTCCCCGAGGGCAGGGCCATGGGAATGGTCCATCCAGGCACAATGAGAGGATGTATCGTCTATAGAAAAATTACAAATGGTAACAAACCGAACAGCAGTGATGCACCAGCAATGCTAATGAACGTCAATGATAAACTCCTCCTCCCAAAGCGTGGGCCACTCCCATCCCCCCCTTGGTGTGCCACCCATGGCACTCTGCCACACTCTCTCCTGGGGTGTTGTGAGTGACTGCCATGCAGGGAGGCTTCCTGGAGGAAGAAGAGGAAGGGGTCTTGGTTGGGGTAGGGGGTACCTGCAATGTGGTCCCCATCCAGCCACACTAGCTGTGACAAAGATATACAAGAGGATGTGGTCTGGGTGACTAGAGAGCTCATTTACCTCAGGCTAAAAATAGGTGCGTTCCCTGCAGCAGGTGGGTGACTCAGCAAACCTGAGGGAAGCTTCTAGATGGAGGAAATATGGTGCCTGTTGGCCCTGGTTTCCCCTGGTTTCCCCTGGTTTCCCCCAGGTGCTAGGACAACAGGAAGGGGCTGACAACAGAAATGTGCTATGTATTTCACACCCCCTTCCTGGGCCCGATAACTTTCTCCTGCCCCCTTCTCCAAGCTCACCGTTCAAAGGCCATGAAATTGCTGGTCCAGGCCAAATCAGAGCCACATGGCCAAGCTACCCAAACCTGTGGCAGCTTTCTCCCAGACCTTAAAGAGAGAGGTGAGAGAAGGAGTGTGAGTGTGCGTGCATGTGTCTGCAAGCGTGTACATGTGTTGGTGTGTGTGCACGCATGTGCATGTCCACGGTTGGTGGGAAGATAAGTAGGTCACACAGCACCTATACGGGGATCTCTCCTCGTTTCTGATCTCCCTGGACACTGCCCACGTGCAATGGGCCGGCTGCTGATGCTCTGACCGTTCTCTGTGATGCTCTGTGCCCCAGGAAATGAAAAATGCTCCCTCTCCCCATCCCAGACTCTTCAGGAAGCAAGCACAGTCCTGGCCTTCCAGATACACCTCCAGAGGTTCAACGGAAGCTGAGGAGTGAGGCAATTATTTGGAGAATTCAGCCCCACCTCAGGCAGCTGTCTGGGCAGATTGATACAATGGGAAGAGGCAGTATTGGGCATCAAGAGACCTTGTTTCTATGCCTAGCTCTGCAATTCATTTGCTATGTGACCTTGAGCAAGTCAATTTTCCTTTCTGATCTCTAGTTTCTCCTCTGTTTATCTATTTTTTAATTTCTTCAACAAATATGTATTAAATGCATCCTGGGCCATACACCTGTGCCTGCCATGCTAAATACGGGAAAATAACAACTATGGGAGACTGAAAATGCCCAGGAAATCTTTGCACCCCCCACCCCGCCAACAAAATCTGGCACCATTTCTCCATTCCTTGATTCTGGGTTGACCTTGTAACTGGCTGCGACTAATGCTGCGACCCTGTACTTTTGCTCCTGTCCTCTTGGAACCCAGCTGCTGCATGAGGAAGCCTGAGCTAGCCTGCTGGAGAGGCCACACGGCGGATAACCAAGGCATCCTGGCCAGCAGTCTCAGCCAACAGCCAGTCAAGTGAGCTGGGCCGTGGAGAGCCCCCAGGCCCCAGCCTACTGACCAAAAATATGAACGTGAGCCCAGCCAAAACCACCTGGGGCAGAAACAAGCCACCCAGCTGAGCCTGGACCAAACTGTCAACCCACAGAATTATAAGCAATTAAATGGTTGTAGTTTTAAGCTACTATGTTTTGGGATGATTTGGGATGTATTGTAACATTTATTGACCATCTCCAAGGTGCCAGGGCTAACGTTCAATGTTTTACGTATATAATCTTGTTTATTCCTCACATGAACCATGTGAGGCAGATATTACTATTTTAATTTCCAATTTACAGATGAGAACACTGAGGCATGGAAAGGAAGAGCCACGCGCGGAAGAGCAAAGAGCTGGTGAGTAGGGAGCTGGGATTTGAGGGCAGCAGGTCCAAGCTTCCGAGCCCACACTGTTAGTTAACTGCTACCCTACATGGACCCAGACAGACTTGACTCTTGGCCCCCCGCCCCCGGTTTATAGTCTAGGCGCAAGACTGGCTTTGGAGAAACACAGAAATGAATATACAAGCACAAATAGTGTAAGTGCTGTGAAGAGAATGTGTGCTATGGTGAGTTCACAGGAAAGGCCTCTGGGGAGAGCCGGGGGTGGACAGCCATGGCTGAGTGAGCCGGGGCAAAGGAAGGGTTTGCGTGAGCATGTGGTTTTCCACCTTCAGTCATCACAGAAGTCCCCTGGGGAACCTGCTAGAAATGCAAATTCCTGGGCCTCATTCCCCAGAGATTCTGATTTTTCTAGAGCCACCCCTTGATATTCTGGTTTGGTGGGTTTGGTGGGCTGGGGGCCTGGTAGTCTTTCTTTCTTTTTTCAACATGCCCCACAAGTGATTGTTGTCATCAGGGAAATTCGCGTAGCACAGCTGAGTAGCATCAGCAGAGGAGTCGAAACGTTACCCCTGCCCCGTTCCGAGATCATGACACAACTGGTCTGGAGTGGGTATTTTAAAAAGGTCCTCAGGTGATTCTAATGTGCACCTAGTGCTGTGAACTGATGCTAGAAGACTCTGTGAGGTCCCAGATTGCTTTTCTCTAGCTCTTTGGAGACACCAGGCTTACCTGGTGCTTATTGAGCCTTCCCTTCAGTGATCGAGTGCTGCGGAGGCAGGCCCGGAACTGAGCCGGGGGGAACCCTCGCTGGGAGACAGACCCTGATTGAACGGCCCAGTAGACCCCTCCTCATGGCGTCCCCTCCCGGAAAATGTCCCCAGGGTCCCACCCACAGGCTCCCCATGGTTTCCCAAGTTCCTTCTAATTTTTATATTTTTTACATAGAGAGTTCCTTTAATTGCAGGGAGAAAATGACTACTGTCCGCAAGTATTTGCTGTCTTCTAGAGCCCGACAGGGCGGCCCCTTCATTTTATTCTTTCTCCGACACCCCTGCTCTCGGGGCACAGATCCCCCAGTTCCTGGAGAATGACGCATCTGTGGCAGGGCCCAGGAGAAGAGGCGTGTGGCCCACGAACGAACGAACGATGTCTTGCCTGGCCTCCGGCTCTTCTTCCAAATAAGGCGGGAGGGCTACGGGGGCTCCTCCTGATGCCGCTTGATTTACACCAGAGAGTGTGAAAGAATCCACTGCTGGCCTGGGACCTGCCAGCCTGGGGCCTGAAGAAAGCTTGCTGGAGGGGAGGGCAGGGAGAGAGGGGACCGGCCCAGAACAGCTACAGTCGAGCGAGAGCGACGCGGTCCCGGCCTGAGCCAGGGGAGACGGCGCGTTCACAGCGCAGGTGACCAGCGGTGCCGCCTTCCCGAGTGCGGCTTCCTCAGCGCTCGTGTGGTTCATGGTCACCACGTTGAGGAGTGAGAACGAGAACAAAGTTCACAGCAGGGCCTGGGAATAACAGGCATTCTCTAAAGGAGTTTTCATTCCTCGTCTTTGGGACGGACACAGAGATGAACTTGACACACGGGGTGGGTGGGAAGGAAGACAAGGCTCCAGGGAAAGATCCTTCTTTGGGGGCTGGGACAGACCCCAGGAGCTGCGGCCTATCCCCGGAGGCCCAGCCCTCCCAAGAGACCCCCGGAGCTGAGGGGTCAGCCCTGCCCCCTTCTCCCTCACACACGGAGGACCCTCTGGGCTGGCCCTGTGGGAACAGCGGGGCTGCACATGACACAGATATGGCCGAGGAAAGGGGTGAGGCCTGACCAGTGGGGAAGGAATGAGGAGAATGAGGCACTGACTCATTCCCAGGCTCCTGCTCTAAGAAGGAAAACGACTTGTTTGGGGGTGGGGTGTGGCTGGAAGGAAGCCAGGCCAGAGGGTGCAATGAGAAATGAAGAGGCCTCTTAGCTCAGGGATCATTCATCCCGGGAAGTGGCCAATTTTTTTTAAAAAACCAACAACCTGATTGGTGGTCTCTTCTTTCTTCTAGCTGGGAGCACTAGGAGGAGACCCCAAGGGCCGGGTCAGGTGGCCTCTCTTGAGTTCTGCTGCATGTCCAGCCGGGCCAAGCCTGTGGGCGCCATCTGTTCAGGCAGGCAGGACTAAGCTGGGATTCAGAATCTGCTTGGCCAGAGCCAGTGTTGGCTACTGGGCCTGGTTCTCTTACCTCCTTTCTCTACTCCTCACCCACCCCTACCCCGACAAGCCAAGTATGGACTGCATCCGGGACAACTTTTTCTATATAGAACAAATAGATCTAAATAGTAAAAAGGCACTTCTGGGCCAGTAGTGGGCAGCCTGGGTATCTATTCCCGTGAGTTAATTTGCATGGGGGCAGATAGGCCTCCGAGGAGGAAGTTTGGTGAGAGGGTAGGGGTGGGGTAGGGAGAGAAGCAAGGGGCCCAAGTGTGACTCTCTGTGGTTTCAAGTGAAAGAAAACCTTTTTTTTTTTTTTCCCCCGCTTAATGCAACAACGGAATTTATTGATCTTGGAGCTGAAGTTTAAGGGGTGTGGTAGGTTTCAGACAAAGCTTGATCAGGACTCTCAACAATGTCACCAAGACCTGGTATTCCCTGTGGTTCTTTGGCTCAGCAATTCTCCAGGCAACAGCTCTAGCACAGGCTGGTTCCCCCCCATGGGAGCAAAGTGGATGCAGAAGCTCCAGGCCTCACACTCTCTCTCCAGGCCAAAGACCAGTTCATTTCTCTGTTAGCTCAAACTTCTGGAACTGAGTTTCATCGTCTCTGCCTTTGGTCATATACCCATTCCTTAACCAGTGACTCGCAGAGGGATGGAGCACACTGATTGCAGGGTCATAATCTCCACCCCGGACCTGAGTGTATGGGAGGGGATGTGTAGAAGGGGCTTGGTCATGGTGGTGATAGAAGCAGCTGCCCTGGAATCATATAACCTGAGCTGAGGCTGCTATTGCAAGTGAGTGGATGGGGTAGGCTGACGGGGGACGCTGACCCCCTCACTCCCTTAGAGAGAGGGCTGCAGGGAAGACCTGAAGGGGCTTCTTTGGGGCCTGGGTGGCAAACTGGGACACAATTTAGGGAGAGGAGGCTTCTGTCTGTTTCATTTCAGAGCACAAACCCATTTTGCTGTGGTGAGGACTGAGATGCTGCCACACCAGCCAGCACCAGGGATCATACCCTGAGCAGAGAAGCAGGGACCTCCTGGAGCCACCAGGCAGGGAGAGAGTGCCCAGGACACAGCAGACACCAACAAAGAGGTAGAGAGGAAGAAGCATCGGCAGGCTGGCTGTGGGCACTTACAAGAAACCCAGGGGACTACCAGAGATGACTTGGGGGCAGACTGTGGGGGCTGAGTCAACCGAGGTCCCAAATCAGAGATGAAAGCAGCATCCCCACACCTTGCATGGGCACATTAGCTGGCTACGATCGGAAAGAACATCAGACTGGGGACCAAAAGTTCAGATTGTGGTCATGGCCAGACCACTTGTTAGCCATATGACTTTGGGCATGTCATTCTTCCTTTCTTGGCCTTCCTTTACTCCTCTGTAAAATAGGAGTGAAACCACCCGCCTTGAGAGTCGAGGTGGGAATCTGGTGAGCCTGGGTGGGTGAAAGCGATGGGGAAAGGCTCATGCGCTGCCCTACCTATCCTGGTCACCGGAGCCCTGAGGCCTGGACCTAAGGGCCATGCATGTGTGCCCTGCAGGCATCCACATCATAGGGAAAAGCAGAAAGATGAACAAGCCCCACAAATGCCCTGTGGAAGCTGGTCGTGGAGGCCCTGGGGACAAGGCTGTCAGCTGGGGATGTGGGTGGCTCTTGCTACAACATTCCCTTCCCTTCCACTGAATCAGAGGAAGGGACCCAGGCTGGCAGGTTCTACCAGTTATTGAGAGGGGGAAGAGAGGGCTAAAGGGAGAAGGAAAAACACACAAACAACAAACACACCCACTCCATCCACAAACAACCCCCTCCTACAGGCCAAGCTCAGATGCAAATCAAGGCTGGGAAAAGAAATCTCTTCCTCAGCCCTGGGCACTAAGGGAGTGCCCTCAGGCTCCATCCCCTCTTCCTTCCCTGGCAGGGCCCTCTGGGCAAGGATTGCATTGTTCTCAAAATGTAGCTGGTGCGGGGACCCAGGCCTCCTCCAGCCTCTATGGGTAGCACAGACAATCTATTTCCCAAGTCCGGGGTTCCGTCTGCCCATTTCCCAGGGAGGCTAGCCAGGCTCAGTGTCTTGGAGAGCTGGCTGGTTGAAATGTCTTCTTTCCACCATACTTGGCCTTCAGTCTATCTATTCATCAACTGGTAGTGGCTTAGAAACGTTCCTTTCTGTACTTGCTCCAGGTCAGGTAGCTTGCCTTTACTTTTAGGAAAGTGGCCATTCTGCTCAGCCAGCACAGGAAGCCAGCACTGGAGGCCCACAGGGGACTCGGCCCCTGCCCACAGGTCATTTTGGTGGGAAAAGCCTGGATTTGGAGTCCATCAGACATGGGTTTGAGTGGTAGCTCCTGTGCTTGTTAGCTGTGTGACTTTGGGCAAGTTACTTCACTTCTCAGAGCCTCAGTGTTCTCATCTGGAAACAGGATGGCAGTACTCTACAGAGTGTCCTGAGGATAGAGATAAGAGGCACAAAGCTCATGGTAGGGTTTGATAAATGAACCTTCCCTGCTGTTCACACCTTATCACATATTCCTTTCCTATTCCATTCTCTTTTCCAGCTTGCTTGCTCAGCCATTACCTGTCAAGAGCCAGGTGACTTCGAATATGGTACACGTTACCTTCACCTCTACGCCCTGAGAGGTTGAAACCATTACACCCATTTGATTCAAGAGGCCACTGTGGCTCAGGGAGAGGTAACAGTTAGAGGCTCCCAGGTGATAGAGTCAGCATTTGATGCTTGGTCTTCAAGTACCAACAGGAACCCTGGTCCACATGCTTCATGGACTATTTCTCTGCCTGGACTGTCCTGTCATCTTGTAACAGATTTTCTGTCTCTTTGAAACTTCACCCACTCTTTTTTTGAGAACTGAAACCTGCATCCCTGCCTCAGGCTAGTGGTAGGGAGGAGCAAGGAGAAGGTCTTTTGTTCTTATCCCAGGTGGTGCTAGTCCCCCAGGTGGGCAGCTGGTGGAGTTCACGAGCTTCTTCTTTGGCAGAGATGGGATGGTTGGAGTAGTTAACCACAATAGCCTAGAACTGAAGGGCCCTCCCTTTAAAAGCTCTGTGTTTCTGCTTATGTTCAGGAAATTGGGATTTTGAGATGAGGTCTACCGTTTTTCCTCCTTTGCTGGCAAAGTAAAATCTTTGCTCATCCCCAAAACACTTGTCTTTGTTCTTCTGATTTGGCCTTGTGGACAAGTGCCAAGTTTTCATTAACAACCTCTCTTCTGGATTCCATCTGTCATCCACAGTCTCATTCTTTCCATCTCCTCCAGGCCATCTTCTGAATCAGTGAGGACCCTTTTGATTGCAAGTGACAGAAACCTCCATCCCAAACAGGCTTAAGGAGAAAATAGAAGTGTTTTGGGCTCAGTAATCCAAAAACCCAGGTGATCTTATTTTAGGTAAGGTTCGAATCAGAGCTCAAACAACGTCATCACTATTTTCTTTCTCTCCAAATCTTGGTTCTGCCTTCTTTTATAAGGGTTGGAGTTTCAGGCTCTACATGATAGCAAAAGGGCACAGCAGTTCCTGCTCTTACATTCATACAAGTTTCAGGAATAGTGAAAAGACTCTTATTTCTGCATAGCTCAAACTTAGTCTTGAAATTAAGAAGAATTGCCACTAATTGGACTGACTTGGGTCCAATGAATGTGTCCAGGGGGACAGAGTTAATGGATTAGCTTATTTTACTTTATTTTATTTTTTGAGGCAGAGTCTTGCTCTGTTGCCAGGGCTAGGGTGCAGTGGCATCATCGTAGCTCACCGCAACCTCAAACTCCTGAGCTTAAGTGATCCTCCTGCCTCAGCCTCCTGAGTAGCTAGGACTACAGGCATGCTTCATGACACCTGGCTAATTTTTCTATTTTTAGTAGAGATGGGGTCTCGCTCTTGCTCAGGGTGGTCTCAAACTCCTGAGCTCAAGTGGTCCTCCTGCCTCAGCCTCCCAGAGTGCTAGGATTACAGGCGTGAGCCACCTCACCTGACCTAATGGATTGGCTTAGACCTAAATCTCCTGCACCTCTCTAGAGATGCTGGTGGAGCTGGCTTCACTCCCCTCTAGAGGGGCTTGAGGAGTGCTCACCAGGAGATGGGTGAATGAAAGCTGATGGCAAAACAATAGATGTACATAAGCCCCCAGTGATACTTTTTTCCTTTTCTGAATTCCTGCATCCCTGCCTCCTGGGAGGCATCTCTGCTAGGCAGCAAACTTCTTGGGGGCAAAGGCCCTTTGTGTGACCCTGAGCACTAATAGAGCACCTGAAAAAGAATAGGCACCAAAAGCTTGCTCTTCAATTAGCTAAAATATGTATTCAGAACTCAGTGCGCCCAGCCCTTACCAGTTGTGTTAATTAGGATTCAACTCAGGAGAAGAGAAACACTCCAGCTGTTCTAAAAAGGGAGAGGGTTAGTGACCGGGTGTTAAGTGGCTTGCAGAATCATTGGGAAAATTGAAGAAACAGACTTAAGGCTGAGCTTTCAGCAGTGACTGCCTCAGTCACACCGCAGAACTGACCCACCGAGAGAACTGCTGCTTCTTCTGCAGTCAGAAAGCTACCACTACTGTCACATTCAGGAGACGCCATGACCACGAAACCACTTTTCTGCCAGCTCCACGTGCCTGATGTGATCCAAGCACACTGGATGCCCACGTCCTGCCTCTCAATACCCTCCAAGCCAGCAACTGGATGCTGGGACTTTGCTAACATTACTGGGATAACACTGAAGTTTCCACACCAGCAAAAAGTTTGGCCTCCACCCCACTTCCACTTTCAAATCTCATGCAAGTACTTCCAAGTGGTCCGACCTGAATTATGTCTGGAATCTAGGAAGCCTGGGAAATGTAGTTTTTAGCCTTCCAGACTTTGCAGTCCAGAAGCTGAGGAGCAGAGCTGGGACATGGCTGTTGGATGCTACACCCCACACCATACCCACCACACCTATATCACAGGGGCTACAAACAGTACAACCAAGTGTTTCTTCTTTTTTTTTTAATTTCAAAGAATTACAGGATATAAATATTTTTGGTTACATAGATCACTTTTATAATGCTTGAGTCATGGTTATAAGAGTGCCTGTCACCCAGATATTGTTCATTGTACCTGTTAGGTAGGTTTTCACCCATCCTCTCCTCCCCTGCTCCCCCCGGTTGATTTCCATTGAATTTTACTTCCTTCTTTGCACATATGTGCTCATCAGTTAGTTTCAATTTAATAGTGAATACATGTGGTGTTTGCTTTTCTAGTCTTTAGATACTTCACTTGCCACAATGGTCTCCAGTCCCATCCAAATTGTTACAAAAGGCCTTAATTCATCCTTCCTCATGGCTGAATAGTAGTGCATGGTGTACATATACCAACATTTTGTTAATCCACTCATGAATTGATGAGCACTTGGGTTGATTCCACATCTTTGCAATAGTGAATTGTGCTGCAATAAACATTCAAGTGCAGGTGTCTTTTTGATAAAATAACTTCTTTTCCTTTGGGTAAATACCTAGTAGTGGGATTGGTGGATCAAATGATAGGTCAACTTTTAGTTCTTTGAGGAATCTCCATACTGTTTTCCATAGAGGTTGTACTAATTTGCAGTCCCACCAACAGTGTATAAGTGTTCCTTTCCCTCTGCATTTATGAAAGCATCTATTGTTTTTGGACTTTCTAATAAAGGCCATTCTGACCCAGGTAAGGTGATATCTCATTGTGGTTTTAATTTGCATTTCCCTCATGATTAGTGATGTGGAACATTTTTTCATATGTTTACTGGCCATTTGTCTATCTTCTTTTCAAATTTTCTGTTCATGTCTTTTGCCCACTTTTTAATGGGCTTGTTTGATTTTTTCTTGCTGATTTGCTTGAGTTGTTTGTAGATTCTTGTCATTAGTCCTTCATCAGATGTATAACTTGTGGATATTTTCTCCCATTCTGTAGGTTGTCTATTTGCTCTATTGATTATTTCCTTGGCTATGCAGAAGCTTTTTTAATTTAATCAAGTCCCATTTATTTATTTTTGTTGTTGCTGTGATTGCCATTGGGGTCTTCTTCATAAATTCTTTGCCTAGGCTGATATCTAGAAGAGTTTTTCTAACATTTTCTTCTAGAATTCTTATGGTTTCATGCCTTACATTTAAGTCCTTTATCCCTCTTGAATTAATTTTTGTGAGTGGTGAGAGAGACGGATTCAGTTTCATTCTTCTGCATGCGGCTATCCAGTTATCCCAGCATCATTTATTGAATAGGGCTTCTTTTCCCCAGTGTATGTTGTTGTCTGTTTTGTCAAAGGTCAGTTGGCTGTATGTGAATGATTTTATATCTGGCTTTTCTGTTCTAAGCGTTTGTTCTTAAAGAGTTTACAGGCCTGGGGGGCATGGGAGATGACCACTGGGCCTCCCAGCTCCCGTCTGGTCCTCTCTCATGGAACTTCAAGCTGGAACAGACATCAGAACCCCTGCTCCGTTCCATTCGGGATTCTTGACTCTCTGGACCTTGTAAGGCCTCTAGCTGGGCTGCTCAGTAGGCAGTCAAATGTTGGGTCCCAGGCCCTAGAGAAATCCGTGCGGGAGTTTTCCATTTCACTTTGATTTTTTTCTCTTTTTCTTGGGTTGGAATTAATCTGTTAATTTATTAAACAAATAAAACACAACAAACTGGTAGAAAGGAAACACATATTTTATGGCTTTCTTTTATGTTTGATATTCATAAGACAAGGAGAAGCATATCTCTGGCAATGCTAGGGCATGATAATAATAATGTTTCATACAAAGCTTTCAAATATAAAGCAGAAATTGTTGCTGTTTCTATGCAAATCTGCATGTGAGACGTAATTACTCTTATTTGGCTGGTTAGGACCTTGGGAGTAGTTGGTTATAAATCTTGGACCAGGAATGAGGCTAACAAGAGAAAAGAGAACTGAAGTCATGAGAAATTGGGTGGTGGTTGTGGTCCGCCTATTAGGTGGGACTGTGTTGAAAGCAAATCACTGTAATTGTCATTATAATATTTTTACATGGATGTCTTGTTTATGTATAGATCCCCCTGAAGACAGTGTGGGTGTTTATTACATTTTGATTTTTTTCTGATTCATTTTTTGAAATTCAGGCTGCGTGGCTCACAACCTTCACGTGGGACTTACAGGCAGTGACGGAATCGGGGACGGAGCTCAGTCCTCTTGGTCCCGAGTTTTTCTGTTTCACCGCACTGCAGCCTGTCCTCCGAGAGCCAAGAGCTTCTACTCGTCAGCCCTCTCTGTTATCAGACCCTGTGCTGCGGGTGGACCTGGATTAGCTCTTCGGCCCTGGTGACTCTCTGAGACATGCGGGAGGCTTCAGGAAGCTGAGTGAGTTGCCCAGAGCCGCAGAGTCAACAGCAGAGGGTCTGTCCGACCTCCGAGCCTATGCCGAAAGCTCTTGTTGTAGCGCAGCGCCACCCGGTAGAACTTTCTGTGATGATGGAAATGCTCTATCCACGCTGTCCAATAGTCACCAGTAGCCACATGTGCAGCTAAGGACCTGAATTTTAAATTTCATTCCATTTTAATTAATTTAAATTTAATAGCCACATGTGGCTAGTGGCAACCATATTGAACAGCACTGTCCTAATCTTTCCAGAAGGCCAAGGAAGAACCTAGAACATCCCCTCAGACCTTGTTGCAGTAACGTCTCATTCAAAGCCATCTGCAGTAAGGGTTAGGCATCATCTTGAATGAAACACGGTTTCCCCCGCAGCCTCCTGAGCGCCTCAAAAGAGACGTTCTAGCCCTCGAGGGTTAACTAGATATTTCCTGCTGCCTATGGTGTTCAAAGGTACCAGATGGGAAAGTTGGATGGTTTGGGAGGTGTGAAGGCCTCCTGGTGGCTTCCGAGATGGGAAAAGGAAATGCTCTTTTGTGGCATCCTGGAATACCAGCCTGCGGGCTGGCATCTCCAGCAGTGGGACTGTTGCCTGGGAGACAAGGAGTGCTGAGGACCTCCCAGGGGGCGGCCAGTCTGCAGCAGGGAGCGGCCTTGGAGGACAGGAGCTGGAAGCAGAGGGAGGGGTGAGGAGAGGGCCAACTCAGGCTGGAATAGGCGTTGGGGGCAGAAAGCTCAGAGATGCTGGGATGGTGCCAGGGCGCAAGGGGCCGGGATAGGGCCTGCTGCAGATGGGGAAGGCTGAGGGAAGGGACGGATGGCAGCAGGTCTCAGCAGGGGTTGAGGGGAGGAACTGCACAGACACAGGCTTGGGCAGAAGCCTATGTGTCCTTACTGATTTAGAAGTGAAAACCAACTGCATTTGCAATGCCAACAGTCAGCAACAGATGAATAAGAGTAAGTCATTAGAGGCCCAGGAAGAAGCCTGCTACTGTGTAGCCCGGGCACCTACCTCCCTACTGTCACCTCTGTGGCTGTGACAATGCCTTAGTTACCCTTCTTCCCCCAGCAGGACTATTTTCTAATTACATCTAGCGGGGCTCACCAAGTGTGTTTCCCACGGAATTGCATTTCCGGGCCTGTTGAATGCCAAATTAATTTTTAACCACCCTGGAGGTGTTGAGTTTAATTACGCAGATTGAAAGTGACAAGCAGAGCAGGATTTGGAGGGTAATTTTTGGGGCGTTTCTTGGGAATAGAGAACAATATATTTCCAGGATGCTGGGTGGTGGGGGGCAGGTATCTGGGCTCCGCAGCTGCAGTATCTGCATATTTGGGAGCCCACAGTGTGCCCAGCTTTGCAGTGGACAGGGTGGAAGTGGGAGGAAGTAAAAGATGTGGTCCCTGGAAAAGCCCACGCCTGAGATGGGGAGAGCCTCACCCAAACACAAAAACAGAAGTGGGAAACAATACAAGACCCTCTTTTCTCAAGCCCTCCATGGTAGCATGAAGACTGTCCATCAGTTCATTCGATCCAGTGCTCTTTTTGCTACATCATCACGTCTGTCCAAATCTAAAGCCAATATTGACTCTTTTTTTTTTTTTTTAAGACAGAGTCTTTCTCTGTCACCTGGGCTAGAGTGCAGTGGCATCATCATAGCTCATTGCAACCTCAAACTCCTGGGCTCAAGTGATCCTCCTGCCTCAGCCTCCTGAGTAGCTGGGAACTATAGGTGTGTGCCACTGCACCTGAGTAATTTTTCTACTTTTTCTAGAGACAGGGTCTTGCTCTTGCTCAGACTGGTCTCGAACTCCTGGCCTCAAGCTATCCTCCTGCCTCAGCCTCCCAAAGTGCTAGGATTACAGGTCTGAGCCACCACGCCTGGCCAGTAGCAACTATTTATCACACATTGTCTATGTGCCAGCTGGGTGTAGACATGGTCTCCCTCCACAGCCTTTCCCCCTTTCCTGACAGGGTGTGGATAATCTTCCCTCTGCCATAGGGCCAGGTGCCTGACTGCTGGGTCAACTGAGGCCATGCCATTTCCCTTTCCAGACACTGGTGCAGGTGTGGCCATGTGATGCCAACCTGGCCACTGAGTTGTGAGAAGTAGTCAGCTGGGTTGGGGGGGAGGGTTCTGGGAAAGGTTATCTTTTTGGTTCTCAAAATGCGACACACGAGAGATGCTCCCCTTTGTCTACCAGACGGTGTTATGTCCTGGTGTGAGGGTTTGAGGCCTGGGTCTGTGGCAGCCATTCTTTCACCATGAGGTGATTCACTTGCGCATTCAGCTTACGTTCTGAAGATAGCAGAGTAGGAAGAAACTGGAAGCTGTTGAGCACCCTGGAGCACCCCGACCTAAAGCCCTCTTATTAGGTGAGATAATACATTCTGTGTGGTTGCAGCAATTTGGGGGGAGGTTTTCCACATCTTGTAGGCAAGGGACTGTGCCAAGCACTTTACATCAATTATCTTATTTATGTGCTGCAGCAGCAAAAACAGATTAAAATTAAGACTTGGTTCCCGTTCTCACAGGGCTGCAGTCCAGTGCTAGAAAATGTGATGTAACAGGTAAGTAAGCTGACAGTGGACAGTCCAAGCCAGGAGGGTTCAGGAAAGGCTTCTTGGAGGAGGTGATATTTGAGCTGAATCTTAAAGGAAGAGGAGAAGGTAGGTAGGCAGTGAAGGTGGTGGAAAGGGCACTTTAGGCCAAGGGACCCACGTGAACAGATGCACAACAGCCTGTGACAGGCTGGGGCGTTGAGAACCCCAACTGGAGGAACACTGGGGTGTGCCCGGGCCAGGTCAGGGTGAGGCAGGAGGGCATCTTGGAGCTTTGCATAAGCCTGAGAGTGAGTCTCTCCTTAGCTTTTATGCCCTCGGCACCCACCTGGCCCTGGAGGTGACAGGGCTGGAAAAGTGGGCAAGGTCCCTTACTGCTCTGTCCTGTGGGTGATCAGCAGCCTTTGAAGGGTTTCCAGCATTTTAGAAAGATCACCTCGGCCACAGTGGGAAGGAATGCGAACGGGAAGTGCAATGGGAATGGGGAGGGTCAGCAAGGAGGCTTTGGAGCAACCCAGGAGGAACACAGAGGCATTAAGGGAGCACAGAGAGGTCAGGGAAGGCCAGGAAGGCAAAGGCAGTGCAAGAGAGGTCCAGTGGGCCGTGGCAGGGAGCAGGGGGCATGGAGGGTAGTGTCCAGTGCTGGCTTCAGAGGGCCGCAGGGGTGGCCAAAAGCAGGACATGGTCCCCAAAGCAGAACACTAAGATAAGCACTCCCTCCAGCAAAGGGTGATGGCTGTGGCCTGGTGTTTAACAGTGACAGCTAAGTGGTCTCCTCACTGTTGAGTCCTAGTGGTCAGCACTTCCCTGCGTCTGTCTGGGCTTCCCTCTAACCCCAGCTCCTCCTATAGCACCTGAAAGATAGTAGATAATCAAAATAAGGATGGATGGTGGGGTGGACGGATGAGGGGCAAATGAAGAAATGAATGAATGAGGGGAAAATACAGTTATTAAGAGGCTTGCTTTCACACGCATAAGCTGACAGCGACCCCGTGAGGTCACAGGCTGGATACTATTATGCCCATTTAACAGAGAAGGAAACCGAGGCTCTGTAAGGGCCAGTTGACTTTCCCAAGGTCACCAGAGTTGGAAGAGGTGAAGCTGGGACCCAAACCCCAACACTGGTCCAAACTGTGGGGCACAGACCCCTCCTGCCTCACCTTCCTGGACATTACCTCCAGGCCACGTCAGCCCCAGTATGTAGGCACACAGGAAAAGAACCTGCCATCACCTAGCGAATCGTGAAAGGAGCTTTCATCATACGGGTCTGGGCAGCTGCCAGAAACAGCGTCTCACCCACATCACATCCCCCGGTTCTGCTCTTGGGACCACTAAGAACATGTCACTTCCTTAACAGGTGCTCAGTACATATTTGTAGAATGAATAAGTCAATTTGTATCAGTACAAATTCCTCAACAAAAAGTCATAGGCTACAAAACCCCAAAAAAGCAGGTAAAATTGACATCGTGTGTTTTGAATGTGCATTCTGGTAGCTGAATAAGCCTCCTGCCATGCCATATAAGCACATGATATTCATCACTGCCATCGTAAGAGAACAGTTGACGTGCACACTTGCTCTGTGCCACTCACTATTCCAGGCATATGATGTAAATCATATCACTTAAACTTCACAAGCCGATGGGCTGGGTATCATTGCTATGGTTAAGGAATTTGAGGCTCAGAGAGGTTAAGCAACTTGACCAAGGCCACACAGCTAATAGATACCAGAGTTAGGTTCAAACTTAGCTCTTTTGCCTCCATGGAATAAGAGATGAGGTGGCAGAGAAGACTTGTGTGGGATGGGTCTTGGGGGACAAATTCCCCCTCTGTAATCTGTGTAGAGGTTGGTCCAGTTAGAGCTGATAGGGGAAGAGAGAGGCATTACTCACAAAAGCAGAAGTGGGCGCGGACGTCTTATTTCGGCTGGCCTTTCCTTGTCCCGTGCCAGGCTCAGCCCTGGCATGCTCACTCTGCTGACATGACTCTGTGTTTGTGTGCTGCGGGGTGGAGGGCAGTGGATTAGGAGGGGCCGGGCTGGGCTGGCTTGGTTGCAATTCCTATGGAAACGCTGGTGATTCATTTGCCCTTCTCAGCCAGGGGACCTCTATCAGGGTGTGACTTGTAGTAAACAAGTCACAAAATGCCATCCAGACAAGAGGGAAATGGGAGGGGAGCGTGGCCAAGTGGTGACCTTCAGTCTCCTACAGACCCATGTCTCATCCTGGGCCCAGCATCCTGGCTCCCCTAATGCTCCCACCTGAGGCCCATCTTTCTTTGCCTGGGGTGGAGCACATTGGAAAAGGTCACTGCTAAAACCATCCAAACTCTTCCCTGGAAGGTTCCAGGACCTCTGCTGCCCTGGGCTGGCCCAGCGGTATGGCTACCCTAGTCTGGTGGTGGGTATCTCTTCTGGGACTTCTAGAGGTGCAAATAGGTAAATCAACCTGCATACCATTAATTGGCACCCACTCTAGGTCTGCAGGGCCCAATGGCTGACTCAGGGTAGGTGCTCAATAATGGTTTGTTGCCTGACGGAGCGAATGCACAGGCTCTCAACTCCACGTCCAGAGGAGAAAACAGAGGCAGCACATCCTGGGCCCGCAAGGAACTTGAAACCTCATTCACTATAATAACACAATTAAGAGAACAATTAAGCGTTACTTTTCAAGACTCTCCCTAGGTGCTCTAGGAATTTTAAATGGGATCTGGGACTTAGGAAGGCTTCCTGGAGGAGATAGACTCAGTCAGCTCAGGTGGGGAGCCTGGAGGTGGGTCTGAGTGTGGAACATAGTGAGGAATGAGGCCACGGTATGATCTTTTGGAGTGGGAAGGTCCTTAAATATCCAGCCTGTGGCACACGAGCCGTGCCCGGTTGTGGAGGCTCACACGTGCCAGGAGCCCACTAAGCACGGGCACATCCTTCTTAATCCTCACACCAACCCTTGGTGGAGGTACTACTAGTGTGCTGTTTCACAGATGAAGAAACTGAGGCTCTAACAGGCTCAACAGATTGCCTGAAGCTACATGGATGCTAAGTGGAGGAAGAACTGAACCTACATCACCCAATATGGCAGCCGCTGGTCACATGTGGCTCCCGAGCGCTTGGAACGTGGCCGGATCTGGCCGGATCCAACCGAGCTGCACTATATGTGGAACACAACATGCCAGATTGCAGACTTAGTTCTAAACAAACAAAAAAATAATAACACATCTCATTTAATATCTCCTTTTAATATTTATCGCATGTTGGAATAATATTTTGGATATATTGGATGCAATAAAATATAATATTAAAATTAATTTCACCTATTTCTTTTTACTTTTTAAATGTAGCTACTAGAAAATTTTAAATTACTTACGTGGCTCACATAATATTTACGCTGGACAATGTCCCTGACGAGGGGCTGTCCAGCTTCATCTGGAATCCTCCAGAGATGGTGTATTGGTTTGCTAGGGCTGCTGTGACAAAGTACCACAACCTGGGCAGCTTAAACAGCAGAAATGTATTGTCTCGTGATGTTGGAGGCTAGAAATCTGAAATCGAGGTGCTGACGGGTTGGTTCCTTCTGAGGCTGTGCGGGAGAATCTGTTCTGTGCCTCTTGTTCAGCTTCTAAAAGTTTGCTGGCCATTGTTCGTGTTCTTTGCCTTCTATTGCCAAAAAGAGCTGTTAGTGAAGTGCTTTATATCACCCCAGCCTCTGTGTTCATCTTCACATGGTGTTCTCTGTGTGTGTGTCCAAATTTCTCCTCTTTCTAGTGACACTCGTTATATTGGATTAGGAACCCACCAAATTTGTAACTAATTACATCCGCAAAGATCTTATTTCCAAATAAGGTCACATTCTGAGGCACTGGGGGTTAGCACTTCAACCTGTGAATTTGGGGGGCACACAATTCAACCCGCAACAGATGGGGGGGCTCCTCCCTCTCCGGGAGCTCATTCTGTATCTGGATCTCCCTGAATGAATGGTCTCCCTGAATGGTCTCCCTCTTGTGCCAGTCCAGAGATCCACCTAGGAGTCGGGACCAGGGACACCCACGTTGCTTTCCTTGAAGCCCAGGTGTGACGGGTCCCACCCTGGGTGAGGGTGGTATCTGTTAACAATAACCACCTGGAGAGCAGGAAAGAGCAAACTGATAAGGGAGGAAAGGTTAAAAATAACCCAAGGGCTGCCTAGATAACCTTTGCTCTTTAAAACTTTGATTTACAAACAGCACTGCTAGGAGGTCACCTGGGTCTTCTGTGCAGGCTATAAAATCTCACGCTGACTTGGCTTTCTGCTCGGGAATTTCCAGTCCTGGGCTCGTGTGACAGTGACAGGGCTGTTGCTTCTCTTTCTCTTTGCCCTGGCGGCCTTTTGACACCTTCCACGTCTCTGCCCTGGCGGCCCTTTGACACCTTCCACGTCTCTGCCCTGGTGGCCCTTTGACACCTTCCTGAGCGTGGGAGGGGTTCTGGAGTGCCCGGACTTACCCTTCTCTGTGTCTGTGAAAGGACGAAGGTGGCTTAGGAGGGCTGTGCTGTCCTTCAGAGCAGCCAGGTAACTGGGACCCTGCTCAACCCCTTGCCCCATGTGATTTGAAAAGTTACACAATTTCTTTGAGCCTCCATTTTCTCATCTGCAAAATAGGAATAAAAAAGGAGGCCGCCCCACCTGCCCTGCCAGGTGATGGCCCTAAGTGCTTCAGAGGGGCTAATCCGCTCTCCAGATCCCCGAGGAGGTGCAATAGCTCGTCCTGGCCAATCAGAATCTACTCTGGGACTTCAGCTGGACCTGCAGGGCGACAGGAGCGCTCTTCACACGGCGGGTGTTCAGCTGAGGGACGGAAGCTAGGAGAATCTAAGGATGGAGCCCTCCCAGGGGGGAGCAGAAGAGTGAGTGAGTGTGTGTGTGTTTCTTGGCTTTTCAGTGCATATATGCTGGCCGTGTAAGACCAGAGGAAGAGTCTCATACGGCCTGATGACCCTGGCCAGGCAGGTGACAGATAAGTCTTCAAAACCTGAAGGACTGGAGCTTTAATGGTGGAACAACCAGCAGTGGAAGACATTTCAGGCAGGTGGTCCCCCTGGGACACCCCCTTCAAAGCGTGTCTGTGGTGCAGTGACCCACTCCTGGAGCCGGCTGCCCTGTCTGGCTTCCTCTGCCCACCCCCCCAGGCTTGTGGCTGGGAGCTCTGAACTCAAAAACCCAGGGCTTGGCCAGATCCACTTGTGCATGGCATCGCTTGGGCATCTCCCTGCTTCAGGCTGGAGGCATCAGGAGTGAGGAGGCCACAGCCAGGGGCTGGGGACAGCAGCCAGGGCCCAAGGCCACTTGCTGAGTACAAGCCAAGGTTTCATTTTTTAGACCTGTGAGCAGAGGGGGACACTTGGAGCAAATGAGTCACCTCGATGCACACGCTGACAGCCAGGTGCTCCTTCTCCCCCGCCAGGCCCAAACTGGGTTCCCCGGATAGTGACCAGCCTTCCCGGTTTGCTCAGGACGAAAGGGGTTCCAGGACACTGGCCAACCAGGATGAGCCTGGTCACCCTCTTCCCTGAAGTTTCCAGAGCTCACACTGGGACAGGCGGTGGGGGTGGTGTGGGAGTGCTGGGTGAAGAGTCAGGGTTGGAATCCCCCTGCCCAGGAGAGGGTGGGAGCCCAGAGCCCCCTCACCCCTGCAGGGCTTAGCGGGGAGCGCTCAGAGAGAGGGAGCGGGAGAAGCAGGCAGGAGTGTGTGGGATGCACCTGTGTGCGCTCGCTCTCCCTCTCTCCCTCTCTCTCTCTCTCTCTCTCTCTCTCTCTCTCGAAGTGTATGTGCACACACACGCATGTGTCCCTTGTGAGTGGCCAAGTGAGAGGAAGGGCCCAACGTGCAGCTGCCCCATGTGAATCCCGAGAGCTGTGAGAACGGTCGTTGACGGTGTGGGTGAGGGCTGAGCTGTAAGTGGCAGGTGGCCTGTGTGAGGGGAGGGCAGGCTGGGCGTCACCTCTGCACCTGTGGATCCGCTGCGTGTGCCTCGTGGGTGGGAGTGGTCGGGTGGGAGGTGTGAGTGGAGACTTACCTGTCGCCTGCAGGAGGCTGCTCTGTGTCCGTCCTGTGTCCCTTGACGTCAGCTGCAGGGGTACGAGTGGGGAGTGTTGTCTTCGTGAGCCTGTTTGGGGGGCAGCTGTTGGGTGCATGGATGAGCGGTAGACGTGTCAGCGACCTCTGCCTGTGGCACCGCGTGGGCGGGGCGGCACATGCCCACCACCAATGGGGAAGTCGGGGTCAAGTTTGAGCCCACTGAGGGGACAGGCAGAGCGTGTCCTTCCAGGGCCAGGCCTGGCATCGGCTCCTCATTCTCTGCCCTGAGGGCTGAAGAGTTCCTGTCCCAGGGCTCAAGTTGTACTCAGTTAATTCCCCGCTAATCCTGGTTAATACTCCCGCCTGGGGGAGTTCGTCGGCCCCTCTGGGCTTCCTCCCCTCCGCCCTTTCAGACTTAAGGAAGAAGCAAAGTGCTTGGCGGCACAAAGCCCCTGGGTCACATTTGCCACTTTTTTTAGAAGGAAAATTGCTGGTGAGACTTCCATCCTCCGCTTCCAGAGAGTGGCATTCAGCACAGATGTGTCTTCACGACAAGGCCCCAGGCCTGGGACACCTGCTGCTTCCTCGGCATTGTCCTAAATCTGGGGAACGTCAGAATATTAGAGCCATGAGGCCCACTGGGAAAGAGGGAGGAAAAGTCCCCCTGGCTGGAAGGAAGTGTGGCAGGGAGGAGGCAGGAGAGGGTGGGGAGGAAAGGCCAGGCGGGGGACACAGTGGGCGGCCGGAGAGGGGCTTCCTGTCCGGAGACAGGGTGACATGGCCCAGTCTCAAGGCTCTAGCGAGGGACTGAAACTAGGACCTGGCAGGGATGTGCTCTGAGCCTGGAGGCTGGAGGAAGAGGCAGAAGCCCCCAGGGGAGGAGGATCTATGTGCTCTACCTGGAAGCCACAGCCAGAGAGGACAGGGGAAGGGCTCCCAGACCCTCTCACCTGTGTGGCAGCTGTACGGCTGGAATGAAAAGGCCCCACTGACTCAAGTGGGTGACTTAAGCTACTTTGGACTTTACCAGGTGTCAGCCCCACCCTGAATCCTTCATCTTCAGCCAGAGACAGACCCCAGCAGAAAAGGAGTGGCGTGCCGGGTGACATTGGGCAGGCAGTGCTGGCTGGGCCACACCTCTTAAAACACAATACAGCCCAGGGACAGACAGGGCTGCCTCCCCCAACACAATTGCAGGGTTGCTGGACACAGTGTTGCCAAATGACTTTCTCCTCCTAAGTTCCGTTGAGGGAAACGGTGAGGAAATAAATTCCCTCTCAATAGCTGGGATTGACTCAAGCTGGCTTCCCAGGGGTCCATACAATAATAGTAACATTTATTGGGTACTTGCCTTTGTGCCAAGTGCTATTAAGTAGATCTTAAAGGGAGAAGCTATTAGCATCTCCATTTCTTAGAAGAGAGAAGGCAAGTAAGTAACTCTGCCAAGATCGAATATACTGGGAAGTCCCAGGACCAGGACTGGAACCCACGCAGTTTACCACCAGAGCCCCAGCTCAGGTGACCTTGCCTCTTGAGAAAAAGTCGTTTGTGAAATGGGTGGGAGGAGGAAAAAAGAGTCCCCAGGAAGCTGAGCCACAGGCAAGTGTTCTTGGGAGACTTGAGCCCCAGCTGGGCTCCCTGAGACAGGACAGCCAGGATTTTGGGAAAGCCAAGTGCATAGGGATGTTCCTGGAGGGAGAGAGCCAGGCTGGGCTTGGCCCGTGGAGACAGGTCCCGGGACCAGAGACCGAAGAAGGACCAAAGGACTGTGGGGCAAGGGCTCGGGACCAGAGCCGCAGCTGTCAGCAGAGCTAGACCAGTCCGATCTCCCTGCACCTGCCGCTGGTAACCCCAAGGGTCCCTCACTCTGTAGGCCAACCCAGAGTTCCAACCAGCGGCAGAGCCTGGGCTAGGCTAGAGAGTGTGCGGGGGCTGGGGGACCCCAAAAGCTGCGATCTCCCAGACAGGTCTTTGGAGGAAGCGCTGGCGATTCCTTGGGTGATGGTGGAGAAAAATATCTCTGTACCATTTTCACTTAATGATCTCCTGAGATTCCGCACTGTCAGCGCGCAGGGAGCTCCTTACGCTTGCCACAGCTGCAGAGGATTCGCGTGTGTAGACACCCCATAGTGTACTCAGCCAGTCCCACACTGGTGGACATTTAGGTTGTTTCCTGTCACCTGCTATTATAAACGATGCAGCTGTGGGTCCATGTGTAGATTAAAGCCCTGGAAATAGCACTAGCAGATCAGAGAGTACGAACCTTTGTCAGTTTACCGGATGTTGCTACTCAGCCCTCCCTAGGGTTGTACCAACTTCTGCCCCTGCTCCCACAGCATTGGCCGACATCTTGGTCCTCCCCAAACTGACAGGTGAACTGTGGTGTCTCAGAGTAGCTTCAGTTTTCATTTCTCTTTTTCGGAGGTGGAGGAACACTTTCTGCGTTTAGGAGCCGATAGCATTTTGCATGGGGTTGCCATCTGTCCTTCCAAGGAATTTTCTTATTTCAACTAAGCACTGGGTGAGAGCCATCAGCACTGTCATAAGCTCCTCTAAACTCCTTGAATTAGAATGCTGTTTCCCCAAGGCCAAGGTGAATGTCTAAAGACAGACAAGACTTGAGACCTGAGCTTGCTTTTCAATGAGGAAACTGAGGCACTGACTGCACAATCAGAGCCGTTCCTCCGGCTCGTCCTTGGGTTTCTCATCTTAGAGGAGAAGCCCGGACTGACACGACCCTCAGAGTCAGCCCAGCACAGCTCACCGGGTCTCAGCCTTTGGGTGTCAGTGCTGTTGTGAGAGGGACCCATGTGAGGGGAGTCGCAAGCCACGTCATCTTTTTGGCTGCTGATTGTTAAGGTGCCATGTCGATGGATAAGGAGGCCGGGTTCAAGGTCACCTAGCAGCAAGGAGGGTTACCCTCACCCAATCACATCACCGCACACTTTCCAGCCCGGGAGAGAGAAGGTCTAGCTACCTGACACTGGGCTAATCAGGTTCTCTCTCTGGCCCTTGCCTCCCTATGCACAAAATGGCAGCATTGGGCGAGTTGAGACTTTCTGCTTTAAAACGTGTCTTTCTTTCCCTCCAATGGGCCATGCACCTTCCCACCCCAGGGCCTTGGCACCTGCTCTTCCCTCTGCCTGGACATCTCTCCCTCTGGATCTTTGCACGCTGCCTGGCCCCTTTTCATCATCCTGGTTGCATCCCGAATGCCTTCTCCCCAGAGAAGTCCCCTGGGGCTCCGGCTAAAGTTGGTCCCACTTGCTTCATCCCAGTTGAGTTCTGTCACCACAGTCACCTGCTAGAATCACCTGCTTACTGATTTGCTTCCATGTTTATGGTCTGTCCTCCCCCGTGAAGGCAGGACCTTGTCTGTGTTGCTCATCATTTGTCCCATGCCGGGGGCAGAGCAGTGGGAATGACATAAAGTAGAGGAGAGGCTCCGAGGGCTGCAGGTGTGCAGAGGAGCGAGCTGCGCCGTGTGCCACGGAAACCTGGGTGGGCGAGGTTGCTGTTCTGCAGGAAGGACGCAGGGAGCAGCCAGACCAGGGGAAAGGATTGGGTGCTGTGACCCCACAGCCAGGCGTTCGGGCTTCTCCACCCCGGCCAGTTAAACCTCTGGGACCTCAAGAGCCTGTTCACACTCTTCATGAGCTCCGTAGGCTCAGCTAACAGCAAAGGAAGCAGTTTTTTAAAAAACTGTGTCTTTTGGTGTCCAATCCCAAGGCATCCTTCCATTTCTAGTCTGGAGACAGTCCAGGGAGGACATCCCCCCACTCTCCCCTGCAGGTTGCTCGGAGGCACCGTGTATAGGGCCCTTTCAATTCCCTCCCTTATCCCACCCAGACATCTCTCAGGGCAGCATGACCGCCAGTCCTGTCTTCTGGAGGGAGGATCGTTAACTGTGAGGTTTATCGCAGGACCTGTGACTGAGCTCTGTGCTTCAAGCTATTGTTGGAAGGGTCACAGGAGGTGCAAGAGGTCTTGTGGGCCACGCATCTCCGACTTTCCTTCCTACCCCACTGTCCAGGGCTGCATACAGGGACCGTCACTCGTATAGTCCCCTTCACCACCCCCCAGGTTCCTCAATTTGTCATGCTTGTCACCCTACCACCCTAACACTCCCCCCAAGACATGCCAGGATCACTTCTGGTTCCTGCCTGAAACCTCCACTGGCAGGTCTGTTGCAGGGTGGTGTAGAACAGGAAAGATCATTTAGGGGAGGGTTTCTCACCCTCAGCACCACTGACTTGCTGTGGGGGACTGTCCTGTGCCCTGTAGGACGTGTAGCAACATCCCTGGCCTCCAGCTACTAGGTGCCAATAGCACCCCTCCCCCAGTTGTGACAACCAAAAATGTCTCCAAACATGGCGTTGGGGTAAATTGTCTAGTTAAGAACCAAATCCATTGGGAGATACTTGGAATTCTATGCAGCCATTAAGAGTGATGGATAATAACACAAGTAATTACAGCTAACACTTTCGGAGGGCGCACCACATGCCAGGCCCAGTTCTGAGTGCTCTACACACAGCAGCCTCTTTAATCCTCACTGCATCCCCATTTTACACATGAGAAGACTGAGGCACAGAGAGTTTAACTTGCCCAAGCTCACATAGCTAGTAAGAGGCTCATGACATATGGTTAAGAGAACAAAGCAGGTAAGAAAACATCACTTATAATATGATTTCATTTTGTATTTAAAAACACACACCCACACCCGCCCACCCACATGTACACATATATGTAACGCAAAATGTGTGTGTTATCAGTGGCTCTTTCTAGGTCATGAGATTGCAGATGAATTTTATTTTACTTTTGTTTTACTATCGTTATCTTAAAAAAAATTTGAATATATGCTATTTGTACAATGAGAAAAAAACACGGTCTCAGCTCCAGAACTGGAGGCGAGGGATCTTTCTTCAGCCCGTGGTAAGTCTGGGGTGACAGGTCAGGACGGCAGCACTCTGGGGACCCCGTAGTTTTCACCCCTTTCCAGAAGGTGTTGCGGACCAGGAGTTGCCCTGGACGCCAGCTCTTGCACACTCCACCCAGTGACTGGCCTCTAGGAAATGCGTAAGCCTCCAAGCCTGGCTGAGCTGCCCTCTTGCTGACAACTCTCGGGCAGTATGAGGACCTCCCAGGCAGCCCCCTCACGTCAGGGATTGGGGCAGGTGCAGAGAGTAGCACAAGAATGATGATCCTGATTCGAACGATTTATTATTGATGCATAACATTCGTACATATTTATGGGGTACAAGTGATATTTTGTTACATGCACAGACTGTGTAATGATCAAGTCAGGGTATTTAGGGTATCTATCACCTGGAGTATTTGTCATTTCTGTGTGTTGGGGACATTTCAAGTCTTCTAGCTATTTTGAAATACACAATACATGGTTGTTGTAAGTGCGTTGGAACTTACTCCTTCTACCTAACTGTATGTTTGTACCCACTGACCAGTGGCTTTTCATTCCCCTCCCCCAACACACCCTTTTCCCAGCCTCTGGCAACTGTCATTCTATTCTCTACCTCTGAGATTAATTTTCTCAGCCCCCACATACTGATATAAGTGAGAACATGTAATATTAGACATTCTCAGCCTGGTTTATTTAACTTAGCATAATGACCTCCAGTTCCATCCATGTTGCTGCAGATGACAAGATTTCATTCTTTTTCATGGCCACATAGTATTCCACTGTGGGTATGTAGCACATTTTCTTCATTCATTCATCCACTGATGGGCACTTCAGTTGATTCTATGTCTTTGCTATTGTGCATAGCACTGAAATAAACATGGGGATGCAGGTATCCCTTTGATACACTGATTTTTTTTTTTCCTTTGGGTAAATATCCAGCAATGGGATTGCTGGCTTGTTTGGTAGTTCTCTAATTATAATAGTTTTTTGAAAAATCTCCATATTGTTAGTTTTTAATAACACCAAATGTGATCATTTTATGAGTAAATGATGTTTAAAATAGCATATCTTATTGTTCCTAAAATAACTAAGTGACTGTACACATTTGTAAGGGGAGTTTTGAAATGTAAAATAATTCTTTTTAAGGCTAGAAAAACTAAGTCCAAGCATTCACAGTAGTAGAATACAGGGTAAAGGAAAAACAGGCTTTAGAACCAGACACACCCAAGGGGAGCCCAACTGTACTTGAACTAGGCTTTCACTGAGTGGCTCAGTTTCCTTGGGGGGGCCACTTGGGTGTGAAGGACTGGGGGAAGCCTGCAGGGGTGTCGGGGGAGTATGAAGCCCAGATCCTGGCACAAGGTTTGCACCCAAGGAATGGTAACTGTTGTCACCATAGGATGGTGGGCTTGTGGTTTGTTTTTTCCCTTTATTCCTTGGTCAGTTTGCTATAGGTATGTTACTAAAGAATCAGAAAAAAAAAAAAAAAAAGAAGAAAAGAAAAAAGAAACCGAAACTCTCATGAAACAAAAGAAAAGTGACGAGTGATTTACAGGCAGAGAGACAGATGCTCTTTAGAAACTGTGGCTCTGGGGCCCGGAATTTAACCTGCAGTTCAAGAGGGGAGAGAGGCAGGTGGGCGCACCCACAAGCTTCCTAACTGCGAACTTCCTGCCTTTGAGCCCACCCACCAGCCCCGGGTTACAGATCTCAGGGAAACCCCGGGGCACAACCCCCTCCACACGCTCGCCCACTCCCAGTCGGGAGGCCTGAGGCCCCAGCTTGGGGCATGCCAGAGCCCACCCGCCTCTCGCCCACCCTCGGCACCTGCTCTCATTGGCTGTGCCCTGGGCTGGGGCGGCCCGAGTGCAGGCGGCATCGAGCCAGGAACGAGAGAGCCGAGGACTACAGAGTTCGCCTTTAGTTCCACGTGTCTCTCTCCCTTTGGTTCCTTTTTCTTTTTCCATCTGTGTTTCTTTTCTTCTTTTTCATTTTACATGTTTTAAAAGTCATTCCTTTAGATAAATTGGACTTCATCAAAATTTAAAACTTTGTGCATTAAAGGACACTATGAACAGAATAAAAAGGCCACCCACAGAATGGGAGAAAGTATTTGCAAATCATATATCTGCTAAAGGACTAATCCAGGATATATAAAGAACCCTTAAAACTCAACAACAAAAAAACAAACCAATGCAAAAATGGGCAAAAGTCTTGAATAGACATTTTTCTAAAGAAAATATACACTACAAATAGGAAGTAAGCCCATGAAATTGAAATGATGCTCAACATCACTACTCATTAGAGAAATGCAAATCAAAACCAAAATGAGGTAGCACTTTACATCCATTAGGGTAGCCATGACTTTTTTTGTTTTAGAAAACAAGGTTGGCGAGGATGTGGAACAATCGGTGCCCTTGTGCGTTGCTGGTGGGAATGTCAAAGGATGCAAGCTCTGTGAGAAACAGTGTGGCCATTTATCAAAAAATTAAACCTAGAACTATCGTATGGTCTAGCAATTCCACTTCCAGGTATACATACGACAGAATTAAAACAGGGACTGGGACAGATATTTGTATACCCATGTTCATAGCAGCATTATTCACAACAGTTAAGGTGAAAGCACCCAAATGTCCCTCGCCAGATGAATGGATAATCAAAATGTGCTACATACATACACAAGGTGGAATATTATTCTATCTCAAAAAAGAATGCGATTCTGATACATTCTATAACACGGGTGAACCTTGAAAACATGCCAAGTGAAATAAGCCAGATAGCGCCTGCCATGGATGGGGCCTTGGTCTGTGCCAGGTGCTGTGCTGATGGCCACAGCCTCATTTCCTTCTCACATCAACTCTGTGAAGGAGGAGCTGGTCTTGTGTCCATGCTGCAGATGAGGACATTGAGAGTTGACAGCGTAAGTAACTTGCCCAAGTTAATGCAGCTAAAGTATGGCAGTCTGAGACCGACATGCTGACTCTTGGCCATCACACTTGACAGTCACCTGCTGTATCAGCCGGGTCCTGGCACACCCAATGGGTAATGGAGTGATAAAGGAACTCTGCACACAGGAGTGAGCGGAGTCTGGGAAAGCCCTAATGGAGAACACAGTGCCCCTGGCCTGTTCCAGCCACCTGGACAGCACTCCCGGGCCCAAACCTGAGGCCAGAGGGCTGTGTGGACAGGCTCCCCGACAGGAGCGGTGCCTTCAGTGGAGGGACATGGGCAGCAGCGACTCTGCAAGGAGGGAATAAATATCCCCAATGTGCTCACATCCCTCCTGTGTCCACTCTCCAGCCAGTGACCCATTAGTCAGATCCAGCTGGAAGCCAGAGACCAAAGGAGCCCAGTGATGTAGCCCCCACCAAAAAAACAAAGAAAGAAACAAGAAAAGAGAATAGGCATAGAGGGCAGGTGGGGTGTGGGTGGGGCCCTTCACAAGGCAGCGTGGCAGTATATTCCAGAATTCAGACCCCTGAGCTCTATCCCTACTACCCAGGAAAGGACCCCAGAGCCACCATGGGCCTCTGCTTAGAAATAATCTAGAAATGCAGATACTTTGAGAAGGAAGAACCTGACAGGAGACCACAAGGGCTCCCTGGAGAGCATGGGTCCCCAGTCTTGATGCATTTACCAAGCGCTCACCACAAGCCCTGCACTGTACCCTTGAGCAGGTCACAGACTTGAACCAGCCCCAGGCCCTGCGCACACTTGGCCACGGTCTAACAGGGAGCTCAGCCTGTAAAACATAAATTACAGAACAGTGTGGTAAATGCACCGGTGGAAATAGGTACATGTGCGACCCAGCAACTAAGAAAAACCCAATTAAAGAATGGGCAAAGGATTTGAAAACACATTTCTCCAAAGAAGATAAACAAATAACCAATAAGTACATTAAAGGATGTTCAACATCATTAGTCATTAGAGAAATGCAAATCCAAACCACAGGAAGATATCACTTTACACCCACTAACAGGGCTCTCATCAGACAGAGAATAAAACAAGCACTGGGAAGGGTGTGGGGAGCTGGAACCCTCACACGCGCCTGGTGGGCACGTAAATGGTGCCGCGCTTTGGAAAACAGTTCGGTAATTTTGCAAAAGGTTAAACATAGGTCAAAAGTCATTCGTGTGACTCAGCAATTCCGTTCCTAGGTATAGACCCAGAAGAATTGAAAACATATGTCCACACAAAAACTCGTAAACAAATGTTCTCAGCAGCAGTATTCAAAATAGCCCCAAAGTAGAAACAGCCAAGTGTCCGCCAACTGATGAATGGATACATAAAACATGCTATATCCATACAATAGAATATTATTTATCCATTCAAATAAATGGAGTACATTCAATTGATAATAGTAAAGCTATCTTGAGTAGTTTTTCTTTTTTCCACAAGGGTAAATACAAAGCAGCTAATTTTTTTAAAAAATGAAAGTTAAAAAAATAAGAAACGTTATGAGTAAGTGAAAGTTCTGAAAAGACACAAAACCCACGATTTTAAATTCAAAATGTATTTTTTTTTCTTCCTAACAGAAAGAATGTGGGGTTTAATATATTTAGAATATCTATTGATTCAATTTCTGTGTTAAACACATGTCAACTTTCCACTTGAATTCTGGATTATTTTTATTATACTTCCAGTTTATGAAATAACACACGCACAGGTCAATAAATGAGAGCGCTGGGAATATCAGAGAATTATCTGGAAAGATGCTTTTTTTATTTTTTTGACTTGAATCTTTCATTTAAATCCTTCATTCTGATGGGCTTATGTGAGGTTGATAACTGTACTGATAATTTGTTATTCTTCCTATTCCTTTGACGACCAAAGAGGTACGTGGAAGTCATCCATCTTATCAGCCCTAGAAAATGCAGTCCTTCCCAAAAAAACTCCGAAGTTTCCTTTTCCTGCCTCCTTCTATCATTTCCTGTCCCTAAGTTCCAAGAAAAGGTGGGTACAGAAACACATGGAAAAATGTGATGGTGAACTAATATTTATAAAAACAAAGGCCTGTGTTCAAAATAGGTTCTGGGCTCTTGAGATTATAAGTATGTTCTATGAATTTGTATTGTAATAATACTTACCTATAATTTTACCAATCTTTATAGAGAAAAAAACTATATGAAACTGATTGAATCATTATTTTAGTAGGAAAGGATTAAAAAAGTGTGAAATGGATGTAAAATTTATTTAAACTTGATATTTTATTTGTTTGCAAAAATAAGATGAGTAACTACTAGAGTAATTCATTTTGAATAAGAGGTTTTTTAGTGGTGTAACAACTAGCTTACTATTAAAAATAGATTGGTCAAGTATTAAAATATATTGTTATCTAAAAAAATAGAATGAAATACTGATACATATTACAGCATGGATGAACCTTGAAAATATTGTGCCAAGTGAAAGAAATTAGACACAAAAAGCCACCTAGTGAATGACTGTGTTTATATGAAATGTCCAAAATAAGCAAATCTATAGAGAGGGAAAGTAGATTAGTGGTTGCCAGGGATTGAGGGCAGAGGAGAAAGGGGAGTGACTGCTAATGGATGTGGGTTTATTTTTGATAATTATTATTTATTGGAAACAAGGTCTTGCTCTGTTGCCCAGGCTAGAGTGCAGTGATACCATCATAGCTCACTACAACCTTGAATTCCTGGGGTTGAGCAATCCTCCTGCCTCAGTCTCCCCAGTTGCTGGGACTTCAGGATAATTTTTCTTATTTTTTGTAGAGATGGGGGTCTCATTATATTACCCAGGCTTGTCTCGAACTCTTGGCTTCAAGCAATCCTCCCGTCTCGACCTCCCAAAATGCTGGACCTATGGGCATGAGCCACTGCACCTAGGTTTATTTGGGGGCTGATAAAAATGTTCTGGAATTAAATAGTGGTGGTGGTTGCACAACTTTGTGAATATGCTAAAAACACTGAACTGTACATTTCAAAAGGGTGAATGTTATGGTATGTACATTGTATCTCAATAAAAAGAAAAAATAACTATGTAACAGGGTAGAGGTGAGTAGCACACAGAGAGGGACAGGGGCAGTTTCCTAGGCAGAAGGCACCGTCTGACCTGGTTTTAAAGGGTCAATCGGGGTCAGCAAACAGACTGTGGGGAGGAAGGACATTCTAGGCAGCGGGAACCGCCCTACAGAAGATAGGAGATAGGCTGGTATGCTCTGGTAACCACAGAAGTCATATTTTGTAGGTGAAATTCATTTCTGACTCTGAGCCCCATCATTCCTGGCATTTCTAGGTTTGTGAGATGTTCCAAGACCCTCCAGGGCACCCCGACATGGCTGTCATCCTTATCTTTGGCTCTTCCCTGTCTCTGTGCCGTGGTCATTGTTAGGGCCAGGAACCCAGTGCTGATGATTCTGGAAGCGTGTGTGCTGTGGGGGCCACTCCTCCCTGCGCTCTGGTCTCCGCACACCCTGCCAGGAAGCAGGGCTGGGACCCCACTTGCTGGGGCCTCCCCGCCTCCTGCTCAGAGCAGGAGATGCCTGAGAACCTGCTCCCCTGGAGCTTTTTGTTCATCCCAGTAAATCTGTTTATCTCCTCTGCAAACTCTCTAAATTGCCCTTGATCTTTGCTCAAAGACCCGACAGACTTTCAAACTACTTCTGTTTGGGAGAAAGGAAAAGGAGCGACCACAGAGAGAAAAAAAGAAAAATTAGTGTTCTAGAATATCCAGCCTGATAAGTGACTACAGTGTCCCATGCAATGGGCTCAGGACGGGACCAGAGGCCACAGGGTGATGGTCCCATGCAAGGATCCCTCTGAAGAGCACAGGTTCAAGGCTGCTCCGCCCTTCCGTTCTGTGACCCTCAGTAACTGAGTCTCTTACAAGCTGGTGCAGTGGGCTCTGTCCTCTGCAGGTTTCTGCCCCCAAGGCATTCAGTCCTGCAGTGGGGGTCCCCAGGGACTCCACGCCACCCCCTAGGTAGGACATGGACTTGGGGGGGTAGGGTGCCAAAACTGAGGCCATTAGGGCAGAGGCAGGAAGGTGGGTCCAAACACACTGCGGAGATAAGGTGGAAACAGAGGTGGGAGCTCAGAAGCAGAAGTGTTTAGCCTTCCAGGTTCAAGAGAGCGGAGAGGACAGCCAGGAACTGCAGGTTAAAATGGACAAGCAGGGAACTGGCCTGGTTACCTTTCTCTTTGCTGGGTTGGGGGCCGGAGCCACTGAAAGGGTCGGCAGTGGCAGGGACCTGGAGTGGTGAGCCTGAAGAATGGACAGCTAGAAACTCCAGGTGACAGTGGGGCTGTGGGGTCGGGGGCAGCTTCCCCAGGCTGAAGACAGGGTCTAGAAAGGCTGAGTGATCCTGGGCCCACCGTGCAATCTGACTCCTAGGCTGTCCCCACACACTTGCCATGGGGGGGCAGAGAGAACAAGGACCTGGAGGTGAAAACAGTTGCTGGGTCAGCTGGCCTCGGTGGGTCACCAACTTCACTTTGTGGGGAGGATGTTTATTTAAGGAAAATCACTGTGTTTACTCAAAGCTTTGGGCTGCAGCCGTCAGGGGTGGAATTATCAGTGAAAGCTGGACCATTAATCAATTGTGGGGCCTGGTGACAGTACTTCTTCCCTTCCGGAGAGTGGGAGTGACAGAGGAGGGACAGAAGGAGGGAGGGAGAGAAGGAGCTGGCCCCAGCCCCAGCCAGTGTGGGAATGACTCTGATCCCAAGAGCAGGAAGGTCACACGGGAAGTGGCCTTGAGGTGGCGCCGGGGCGGGAGGGGAGTGGAGGGTGGCGTTTCCATGGCATAGTGGTCATGGGACAAAGCTGGACGGAAATCACACTCTGGGATGCTCCCTGGCCAAGGCCAGGTTGCCCAGGGAGGAAGGACAAATTTCCTGGAGGGACACCCAGACGCCGAGCCCTGGGGAAGAGGGCAGGGTGGGGGCGTTACTGGGGCAGTGGGGTCTCTCCAGGCCAACAAAGCCCAGGCAGAGCTGCCCTCGGGGTTTGCGTGCTGGGTGTGGCGCGCTTCCCACTGCCCACCCCTTGCTTGGCCAGCCCGGCCGGGTGAAGAGTGGGGCGTCTGCCTGCCCCCCGAGTGAGCAGGACGGGCAGGTGGGGTAGGAGCAGGCCTGACATTGGTGCTTGGTGGGCAGTGCCCGGGCTGGAGGCCTGCCTGGGAGGAATCATGAGGCTGCGAGGGCAGCCGGTCCAGACAGAGCACAGATGCAGGAGGGAGATGCACAGCACGTGCACCCCAGGCCCGTGGGCACCCGGGAGGCCTCTTTCTGGTGGACACAGGCCAGGCCAGGGCTGCTCTCGCTGGGCGTCTGGACCACTGTTCGGAATCAATCACCCAGTGTGAGCTCAAGGAGTGGTGCGTGAATGGACGCATGAAGAAACGAATGAATGAATGAGTGAGTGCTCTCCCAGCGATGGCCTCAGTAGGACCTTCCTCATCACAGTGTTGGTGAGAATGCAACTACAGGTAACGCACCAGGCACAGGCACACGGAATGCTGGGTAAACGCCGCGGTGTTGTGATCACAATCGGTTTTATTACAACTGGGCTTTCTCCCACACGCGTGTCTTCTCCCTCCCTCCACACGGGCCTGTAGAACCACCACTCAGGGAAACTTGCAGCTTGCTGTCCAGAGCTCCCAGGGCCTAAAGGCCCCTTTGCACCGCTTGCCTGCTGTGTGATCTTGCGCTACCTACTTCACCTCCCTGCGCCTCAGTTTCTTTATTTGCAAAATGAAGATAATAAGGATATCTTATTGAAGTGTGAGGATGAAATGAGTTAACACATGTGACGTGCTCAGCCCAGAGTAAGTGTCAAATGAAGGTTCCTATTGCAGGCCGTGGGGGGAGGGTGGGGGATTATCTGTGCTCTTGCTCCAAGGGGAGGTTGCCCAGGGATGGGCGCTTTCCCCTGTGGGATCTAGAGTGCAGGGAGCCCCGGCTCTCACTGCCCACCCTCCCGCAGCCAGGTCCACCCCTCAGTCCCTCCCCGCTCCCTTGGCAGATCCCACAAAGCTGTAGCATTACAAGAATACAAAAAGGCAATTTAAAAACCTACCTGGCCCTCTGTGCCATCTTAAAAACATGTAGACATCATGAAATGGGGCTCAGCAGCCAGTCATGTGTCCTTTGAGAGAAAATAGCCCTGGAGACTGTGCCTTTTAAGTGAAGGGGTACGTTTTAAGGAGCCTTCCTGGTGGCGGTGGTGCCGGGCAGGTGATGGGCGGGAGTTGGGGTGGTGGAGGGAGAGGGGCTTCCTGGGGAAGGGGCCTTGGGGTGATTTCCCAGGAAGGCTTTGCAGAACGAAGCTGCCCTGGGGATCCAAGTCACACTTTTCTGCTTTTCCGTGTCACTGCTGGGTGAGGGGCAAGGCTGCCCGGTGTCCCGGCTGCAGGACTGGGCGTGGCCAACAGCATGGCCGGCCAGTGCTGTCCACTGGCTTCTCCTCCTCCCCTTCTTTTACCCACGTTGATGGAGCACCTTCTCCTGCCCGCTCTGGGAGCCCAGGGGCGCTGGGCGGACCTGGCTGCAGGTCATTACCACTCACCACCACCAGTCTGTGGGTGGACCCTTCCTGGCCCGGGCTCTGCCTTCACTGGCACTCAAAGACAAGATGTCAAAGAACTGATGCAAAACCTCTCTTGTCCACTGGGACTACCAAACAAAGACCCCACATGTCATTTTCTCCTCCCTCAAGCTGGGGACCTAGAGGTCTGGTCCTGGTCCCAACTCTGTCCTTGGCTGGTTGTGTGAATGTGAGTTTGGCTCCCGAGCTCTCCTCTCTCAGCTCCAGAGCTGAAGCTGTGCCCATAAGGACAATGCACCTCCTATTCATCGAGCAGGTGCCATGCAAGGCTGTGTGCTAAGCACTTGCTGTGCATTCTATTAATATCATGGAACCCAACCACTCTATGCATTGGGTATTATTATCCTCACCGATGAGAAAATCAAGGCTCAAAGAAGCTGAGTAACTCGCCCAAGGTCACATGGCCGGCACGTGCTGGAGCTCAGATTCTAACCCAGAACAGGAGTAAGGGACGTCTGCAGGTCCAGGCAGCAGAAACTAATGAAAAGTTCCTTCAGGGCATAGTACCAGATATGAATCAGCCCCAACTGATTTTTTTTAACTTTTACTTTTTTTTTTTTTTTTTGTATTTTTAAAATTTCGGTAAAATATACCATTTTAACCATTTTTAAACGTACAATTCAGTGGCATTAAGTACATTCACTATGTTGTACAACCATCACCACTACCCATTTCCAGAACTTTTTCATCCACCCAAACAGAAACTGTACTCATTAAAGGATAATTCCCTTTTCCCCGCTCCCCGCAAACCCCTGGTAACCACTCTTCCACTTTCTGTCCCTATGAATTTGACTATTCTGGATACCTCATATAGGTGGGATCATATACTATCTGTCCTTTTGTGTCTGGCTTATTTCACTGCTGACGGAAAAGAAGACAAACTCTGTAAAATAATTTAAGGAGGTTTATTCTGAGCCAAATTTGAGTTTTGAGGACCATGAACCCGAGCCACGCCCAAGAAGCCTTGAGCAAGTGGACTCACTGTGGCTGGGTTACAGTTTGGTTTTATACATCTCAGGGGACAGGAATTACAGGTAAAGTCATAAATCAATCCATGGAAGGCATACATTGGTTTGGCCCAAAAAGGTGGGGGCAAAGCAGGGGCTTACAAGTCATAGGTGGATTTAAGCGTTCTTTAGTTGATAATTGGCTGAGTTAGGCTTTGTCCAAAAGACTAGGAATCAGCGGGAAGGAACGCTTGACTTAAGATAAGGGTCTTTTATCTTTTATGTGATGCTATACTGGAATCCGGTTGGGAAGTAAACCACATCATAAAAACCTGTTTACTGAGATTTTATCATTTGTAGATGTGACTCACCAGACCCTCTTAAAAAGGAACTTTTTGGGGCAAAGAAAAAGATCAGAGTTCAGTCCTTATCACTTAGCATGTTTTTAAGGTTTACCCATGTTGTAGCATGCATCAGAATTTCATTGTTTTTTAAGGCTGAATAATGTTCTATTGTATGTATATAGCACACTTTGTTTATTCATTCAGTGGTTAATGAACATTTGGGTCACTCTCACCTTTTGGCTATTATGAATAATGCTGCTATGAACCTGGGTATACACATATCTGTTTAAATCCCTGCTTTCAAGTCTTTTGTGTACGTACCCTAGAAGTAGAATTGCTGGACCACGGTAAGCCCCAGTTGTTTTAAATTACTGTCTCTCTATGCAAAAGTCAAATTCTAGGAAGAGTGTCTGATTGGCTTTACTCAAGTCACATGACCACCCTTTGGCCCGGAAAGGGTGGGGCATGTTGGTGGATAACCCCACAGGATAATCCAATCGGGGAAGGGTGTTCCTCAAAGCAAAATTGGGGTGCTATCACCAGCAGAAGTGTTGGTTGTTGAGGGCAGCCTAAACCCACAGTTGTTACTACATCTGTGAAACTGGGAACAATAGCTAACTTCTCTGTGCCATGAGTTGTACAGTTCCCATGAAATTATGTATATGGTGAGACTTTGAAAAATGTGAGATACTTTTATATAGAAGGTTCTCATGAGACCACAGAACGTCCGCTAGAGAGAAAGGAGCTAGTCGTGGTGCCAGGATGCAGCTGGAGGAAGCTGCCACCTCTCAGATGTAATAACCAAGCCTCATGACCAGCTTCTCCCTTGGCCATGGTTGTTCAATCTACTAGTTCCGTCTCTGGACACCATCCCTAAGCCAGGTCTTTGAGTCTCCAGAATAAGACCGCTTTGCCTTCAAGAAGATAAATGAGTAATTATTTCTATAACAGTGAAGTGTGACGGCTTCTGGAACACAGGCAAGCACGAGGCATTCTGGTGCCGAAGAGGTGGGAGAAGGAGTCTTTGATCACTCATTTACTCAACAAGTGTTGAGGGAGGGACCACTATGTGCTTTGCACTGTTAGATGCAGGAGATGTACAGTGAACGACGCAGACACAATCTCTTCCTGCAGAGCTGGCCGTCTAACCTGAGCCTCCACCACCCTAACCAGGACTCTGCACCTTACTGTGAAAGTCCACGAAGCGCCACCTCCTTCATTAAGCCTGTTCTGGCTTCCCTTGCCCACACCGACCATTTTAAACCTCTAAAGCTGGGTTAGTCCAGGTCTCTGAGAAGTAAATACCAACTCAAGATTAAACGTGAGAGGATTTTATTAGGGAAAATGCCTACATGAGAGAAAAAGGAGAGGGAGCCAGAAAGACTGGGAGAGCCGTCAGACCGCCATGCAAGTCTGACCCCACATGAAGGACAGACGAAGGGCAGGTTGGGTGAAAGAATCCCAGGCTGCCATGCGGTTTAAGGGAGGTTAGGCAAGGCTGTTGGGGAGTCCACGGCCAAAGGCAGCTGTCAGAGGAGTTCACTGTCTCCCAGGCAGCAGCCTGCCCTAGTAACCCTGCTGAGCTCAGTCACAGGCTGGGGGGTAGCCTACGGGGAGTGTGGCTCAGCAGTGACGGATTTCAGAACACAGCAGATGGAGCCCATAGTTATTAATACTTACACTTCCTACTGCTTCCCCAAAGCACTGGACTCTACACATGATACCTTCAATTTGATGCTCATGCAAAGATTACTTTTTAAAAATTATTTATTTATTTTTAAAGAAAAAGTAGAAACAGGGTCTCACTCTGTTGCCCAGGCTGGTCTCAAACTTCTGGCCTCAAGTGATCCTCCTGCCTTGGTCTCTCAAAGTGCTGGGATTTTAGGCGTGAGCCACCGGGCCTGGTGGCAAAGATTGCTTTTCTGCACTCATGAATTTTTTTAGGTGTATCTTGACCTGTCACCTGGCCTGTGAGCTGCTCAAGGCAAGGGTGCCACCATAATCCCTCATCCATCCAACCACCTGCCTATCGATCCATCCATCCATTTATCTTCTTCTGGATGTATTTACTTGAGCACCTGCTGTCCTGGGCACTAGGGGCATGGAGTGAACGAGGTGACCCTCAGAGAGCTTGCGGCCCAGGGAGCAGAGAGGCACATAGTAAGCAATCATGCAGTAAACAGGGAGTTTCTAGGCAAAAGTCAAGTGAGTTTCTATTTCCCCTTCACACCACTTACACTTCTCCGCGCAGCAAGAGGGGGTTTTCTCTGAAAGGGCAGCCGTGTCCGGGGGACAGCTCCTGCCCTGTGGACGTGAGTCAGCCCGGGCTCGGGAAGAATACTCAGCCTCGAGGACTGGCAGCGATGACACAGCCCCTGGATTCTCCCGGGGACTACATGCCACTTCCCTGAGACAAGAGAACACACGGGCAGCCTCTCCGCAAAGGAGAAACGCCCTCAGCACTTCCCCACGGCCACCGTCAGCCGGGAGCACGCCTGAGCTCCTTCCTCCCCGGGCTTAGTGTGCTCCATGAAATGCTAAAAATCCAGTCGCTTTCAAGCGTGGTCTCCTCTGTCTCCCCACGGAGAAGTAAATTAAAATACGCAGAATGCGTGTTGGGCTGGTCACCAAGAGAAAGAAGGCAAACTGGGCAGCAATTAGGGTATCGTTTTCCTCTTCGCCAAGTTCAGCTCTGAGCCAAGCGCATTCCACGCAGACACAGTGGGTCCCCACCGCAGCCCAGTTACGATCCCCATTCTACAGAGGAGGAAACTGAGGCTCAGAGATGGAAAGGAACTTGCTCAAGGTCATACCACTGATAAGTGGTAGGGTGAGGACCTGACCCCCAAAACGTTTTGCCCCCAGAGCTTGTGCTCTTAACCCCCCACCAAACTGCCCATGAGTTGCCTCCGAGGGGGGCTTCTCTTTCTACTTTGCAGGTGGAGGGCGACCCCAGCTATGGGTGAGGAGTCAGGGCTTGTAACCAGGGTATAGAATCTGGGCCGGGCTCCTTGCCCACTGTCACGTGGAGGGTGGTCAGCTGGTCTTCACCCACAGCACTTCCTGGGTCCACAGCTGTGGAGCCAACGGCAGAATTGGGGTGCTGATACCAACAGAAGTTGTTAGGGCAAATGTGAGTTCAAAACCATGGAGAACTATTACCTCGTTTTATTTTAAAATCTGAGGGGCTAGAGAAGGACAAGAGAACAACCATCACTGCTGTGTCAAAAAGGAAACTGAGGCACAGAGAGTTTGGCTGGCTTGCCCAGGGCCACGCAATTTATCAGGCTCTGCAGCTGAGTTGATGGAGTTCTTTCCTGCTCTCCTGCGGACGCCCAGTGCTCTCTTGAAGAACCGGAAGTTCAGTAATACTAGCATGTTAATAACGATGATGAGAACTATTAAATACTTATTGCTTTTGTTATTAGCTAGCAAAGTATGAAATACTTATCATGGGCTGGCACAGCGTCGACACGTGCCCTGTGTAAGAGTTCACGGTGTTTCCTCTTCCAAGGGTGTATGGCATTAAAGGGGGTTCAAAGCCGTGGGAGCAGAAGTGCTCCAGTGGTAGAATTTCAGGCATTGGATGGGACGGGTGCTTTTACGCCACGGAGTCACCACCTTCTGTGACTATATCCAGGTCTCACAGCTCAGGCTCTGTCGGACAGACCCTCAGGAGAAATGTGAAGGAGGCTTTTGAGAAAGCTTGGCAGGGTCTGGCTTTCACGTAGTCATTCTGAGCAGCTTTTGTAAGCAAACCCACCTTCCGGTTGCTTTGGCTTCTGTCCTGTCCGTGGGCTTTCCTGATCCTTGAGTGAACGATCCCATTTCGGGCCACCAGCCGTGGGAGGCCTGGGTCAGCCTGCCGAGTCCCCCCTCCCGGCCTGGCTTCCGGAGAAGGCCCGTGTGCCCTGGCATGTGTTTACAACCCGCTGCCTCCGGCCCCTGGTTCCCGATTCTCACAGTGTGAGTGAGCTTAAGAGGAAAAGAAGAGGCCAGAAGATGGGCCCCAGAGACGGGGGGCAAGGAGCATTTGGGGATGAGAAGGACATGTGAGCACGGCAAGGACAAGGGAGCCTGGCGGGGCCAGACCCAAGCTGGGCCCTGCTGGGTCCATTAGTCTCAGGGCAGCCCAGGCCCGAGAGGCCAGGGCTCGGCTGCCAGCAGCCCCACGTGGACAGCCTCCTCTTGCTCACGACGTTCCTGGTGTTAGCCTAGCTCCACCCAGCCCACTCCCGCTCCCTCGGGCTCTGAGTTCAGTGGTGGTGCTATTCACGAGCAGACTTCTGTTTTCTTGTCAAAGCCAAAAAAAGACATCAGGCTGTCAGAGAGACTTTTCCAACACTCATTCTGGCTGGGTGGAGGGTGCCAGGAAGAGTATTTCATTTCTTTGCTCCACGAGGAACTGGCCAAACACAGGATTTTAATTCGTTTTGGGGGTGGGAAAATAGGGTCCTCTCTAAACGGGGGGCAGATCACCCACAAAGCCCCTACCCCATTGCCTCTAAAGAACAGGACAGCTTTGAGTCAGCTACCAACATGTCATTGTGCATCGAGCACCTGTGTGTGTGTGGCTGGGGTTGGAGCAGCAGGGATTCCACTAGCGACAGTAACTGACATTTATTAAGTGCTCATTGCCTCCTGGTCTGCTGCATCTTTACACAAATCACCTCATTTAATCCTCACCGCAGGAGGAAGGCAATGTCAGCATTCCCATTTTACAGATGGGGGAACCGGGCCGGTAAGCGGCGGAACTGGATTTGAATTCTGGTGTCACTTCGGAGTCTGAGCTCTTCGCCACAAACCAGCACCCTCACAGTGGAGTCCGGGAAGCAGCTGCCTAGGAATTTGCCAGGATGCTTGATAAAAATACAGCATCCGGGGCCTGCCCAGGCTTATAGAATCAGGACCTCACGGAATGGGGCCGGCAGCTGCCGCTGGCAATCTTTCCAGGTTCTTATGTACATAAAGTTTGAAATCCCCTGCACTGGGCTGCACTGTCCACTCGGAGGGGCGGGGGAAGGCATTGGGGGCTGCCGGTGGAGCGTGAGGTGAGGAAGGCCCCAGTGGCAGAGGGTCCTGCACGAGGCGCTAGGGGTTGGGGATTGCTTCAGTGAGGAGGGTGGCTCTGGGAGAGCTCCCCGAGCCCCTGGCAGCTGTCCTCACACTCTGCCTGCATTAGCTGTGGCCTAACCATGGAGCTACCCAGCCCCAGGCCTGAGCTGTCCAGGCCCAGAGGACAGTCCTCACAGGGACAATGTCTCTATTGCCAGGACTGCGGCCAACTCATCCTAAGGACAACTCGGCTTCCAAAGCTCCCTAGTCCCTCCTTTGAGAAGCTGCCCGCAGAAGCCTCCTTTCTCTCCCCTTGCTGTAGAATTCACCTTGACTTGTCCCAATTCCCCACACTGCCCTGCTTACCAGATGACTAGCCCTGAGATGACGCTTTAGTTGAGCTAGTGACGGTGACCTCCTGGCTGGAGGTGCTGGGTGGTACTGCCTTCTTCTGAGGCACAGTTAGAAACAGAGAAGGGTGGCGTGTGGCCAGGTGCCAAGCAACCCACAGCAAACCAGGCAGGCCTTTCTGACTCACTGAGGCAGCAGCAGGTGGCCTTTGAGACACAGTGAGGCTGAACGATACCTCTTGGCCTGGAAATGCCAGCAAGCGGGGGTGGGGGCAGGCTGCTGCTAAGATCCGGGTTTGTGTGACCCCTCCACAGACTCCACAACCTGCTCCTGCCCCAACAGCGCCCTGGGAAACATGGGGGATCCACTTACAACCCACACACCCTGAGTCCCTGTGACTCAAACTGGCCCCTGACAGCAGCCCTCGATACTATGTTTAACCTGACATCCCCTGATCGGGTTGGGATGGGGACCAGATTTGCCTGGACAACTCCACTAATAGGGCTGGTCCCAAGCAGGAAGGAGACAGATCCTCTTTCCAGCACCTCTAAGAGTCTCTTCCCTGTGTGAACCCGAGAGAAAGAGGCTGGGTCTGCCCACGACGTGAGTGCCTGGCAGGTCATCCTCAAGCTGATCCACATCGTCACCCCTTTTCCTGACTTCCCTGCCAGCCCTGTTTTGTCTCGGGATGGCCCCAGCACCCCACATTGATAACATCTCCAGGCCAGGAGGGAAGGTCTCCCCGAGCCTGCGGAAGCAGCCGCATCTCCTCCCACCGGCCAGCTGAAGTCTCCCCCACCTCCACCCATCAGCCACCTGCCCCTCATGCCCCCCAGGATGGGGGCGATGCAGACCCAAGAGCGCTGGATGTGTTGGGCGATGGCTGATCCAGACGGCAAGTCCTGTTCCTTCTCCATCTGGCTTTCTCAGTGAACTTTCCACTGAACTCCTTCCAGCCCTGCCGGCAGCGCTCCTACCAGGAGGACCCGGTGCCAGGGAGAACAGGATAATTGCCTCTCGTGTTGTGCATGCAGAGCCTTCATTAACATGTTCCCCCGAGTGGCATTTGCAGCCCTCTGTCACAGCAGCCCGCCATTGAAAAGCACGAAATGCATCACCCTCAGATTCTCCACTGTCTTGAAAGAGCCAATTAGCCCTGTGTTTTTTGGCTCATTCGGAAAGTCACATAGTTGGCACTGTTGATATTTACAGAGAAGAGATTTCTCTATCGATTTGCTCACTCAGTGGCACATATAAGTGGCCTGGCTCCATCATCCTCCAGTTTTATCCTCTCTTGGGCACAAGGAAGCATTGCCCCTTGTCCAAGGAGACACATACGGGACAGAGAGGGGCGTATGCAGAATCAGAAGACCTGGATTTTAGCAATGGCCCTGCCAAGGGTTAGGAGTGTGACCTTGGCAAATCTATATGTTTCCAAATGTGCTCACAAGCCTTAGAGCTCATCTAGTCTACTGGTCATCTCACAGATAAGTGAATGGAGGCCGGGGCGGCCACTGGACTCACCCAAGGTCATAGAGCAAGTAGTGTTAAGATGGGACTGAAGCTTTCAGACTTTCTGCCTCCTGGATTGGGTGGGATTGGATGAAGGAGGGAGGCATTTTAGGAGGGCCAAAACTCGGTGACGGGATCACGCTTTCTGCGCACACAGAGAACTACGCAGGGGTGGCTTCTTCGCATCAGAGAGTCCAGGGCTTGGAGTGGGACGATTTTGCCCTTTAGGGGACATCTTCATCTTCGGTTGTCACAACGGGGTGGGCAAGAGGGAGGAAGGGGAAAAATTTCTTCTGGCATCTAGCCGCAGGAGGCCAGGATGCACAAGGCACAGGGCAGCCCCCACGACGGAGAATGGTCCCGTCCTAAACGGCAACAGTGCTCCGTTGAGACCCCGGTTGGAACAGCCCCTCCTCTGCTGCCAGTTTGCCCTGGAAGGGTTTGGGGTTTTTTTTCCTGCCAAACACAATGTTTTTAGTGAGACTCCCCAGAGTTTTAAACATTCTTGCTTCCTTCCTTTCAGCCGTAAAAGAACTGTCTTTTTGCTGATTTTGTTATTGATGCTGGTTTTTAAAATATGATTTTTTTCATGAATATACAAATCATCTGGCTCATTTCAGAGAACTTAGAAAATTCAGAAAGGCACACACAAAGATCAACCAGCCATCATCCTGTGGTATC
Organism: Eulemur rufifrons; assembly: GCF_041146395.1. NCBI lineage: Eukaryota > Metazoa > Chordata > Mammalia > Primates > Lemuridae > Eulemur > Eulemur rufifrons. The sequence goes on along the minus strand of NC_091010.1, from coordinate 54,531,464 downwards.
TGGTATTTTTTCCACATGACCTAAGATTCACTGAACAAATCTGCTTTCTCCTGTCTCGTGGCTTTTCTCAACAATTCTCTCTGCATCCTGCCCCCTTGACTACCCGTCAAAAGTTCACCCATGAACAGTTACGTCGAACAGCCCCTCCCCCACAAAGCAGCGCAGATCGTTCAGGACCCGAGCTGGAAGCGAACTTTCCTGTCTCTGTGTTCTCATAGCACTTCGTATCTCACAGATGTCGATTTTGACACTTTTTTTTTTTTGTATTCCAGTTATGTGTAAATTCCTTGAGGGTAGGGATTTTGGTCTGTTAGATGTGCAATTCCCCTCCCCTTCTCTCCTCTCACCCACACGTATTCACACACACTCCGCACACACTCACGCCTTGGTGCAAGCACAGCACCCAAGCCGGGCTCCGTCCTCTCCTCTCCTGACATCACCACACTTACTCCCGACTAAACAACCGTCCTTCAGTTCTTAGTCACAGAGAACATTTCAATCAGCAGTGGCTTTTGTTGTTCCATCATTTGCCATTATTCTAGAGGTCTGACTATGTGAATTTTGAGGACATTTACTATTATAATAAAAATGAAAAGTTTTAACTTAAAGGGCTTCTGTGATGTGTCAGGCATTATTGGGATAGATGCTTATGGCAATTTTTTTATCCAATCAAAACTATGGGCCGGGCGCGGTGGCTCACGCCTGAATCCTAGCACTCTGGGAGGCCGAGGTGGGCGGATCGTTTGAGCTCAGGAGTTCGAGACCAGCCTGAGCAAGAGTGAGACCCCACCTCTACTAAAAATAGAAAGAAATTATATGGACAGCTAAAAATATATATAGAAAAAATTAGCCGGGCATGGTGGCGCATGCCTGTAGTCCCAGCTACTCGGGAGGCTGAGACAGGAGGATCGCTTGAGCTCAAGAGTTTGAGGTTGCTGTGAGCTAGGCTGACGCCACGGCACTCACTCTAGCCTGGGCAACAGAGTGAGACTCTGTCTCAAAAAAAAAAAACAAAAAAAAAAACTATGAAAGAGTTATAACTGATGCCTTTTTATAAATGTGAACACTGGGGCTTAGCATGGCGACCTAACCCACCCAGGGTCGTCCAACTAATGAGAGGAGGCATGGGATTTAACCCAGGAGTGCCTGGCTCCAAGACTGTGCACCTTCTTGAAGTTTCTCCAGCCCTATGGAATCCACCTGTCCCTGCCTGCCTCTGTTTCTTCAAGGAGAGCCAGCAGGTAGGTGCATCAGCGCCTGTGATCTGGGTGGCCCAGGCCAGGAAAGGGAGGTAATAGAGCCCAGCCCAGGTCTTTGGTGTGGGAACCTCTGGCCGCCTGTGGGAGCCACTATGGAGCTTCACGGACAACGAGTGTGCAATCCAAGGCCCCAGGAGGCCGAGCTTTGCTTCCCAATGCCCTGTACTAAATGAGCCACACAGGAGGCTGGTGAGGAGTGGCTCACCCCAAAGACACCTGTCTACTGGAGGGCCAGCATCCTCCTTCTCGGTGGCAGTAAGCTGACCAAGAGCTGACTGGAGAAGGGCAGGTCTGGGCTGAGCTCTGCCAGAGGAGAGCACATCCCTCCTTCCCAGCCAGGCATGGCCCTGCTCTCCAAGGTTCTGAAGTCATTTCCGATACTTGCGAAGGGTTCTCCCTTCTTTTGCGGTATGGAAGACTGAGTATAGGCTCTGGTTCATGTATAGCTGTGTCTCAGCCAGTTCTGCCCATGAAGTGACCTTGAGTAAGTCACTTGCCTTCTTGGAGCCTCAGCGTCTCCATCTGTAAATCGGGAAGAATGACACCCAACCTCAAAGTGCTGGGGTGAGGATTCAGTGGATGATGGAGAGAAACTGACGTGTTGCAGGGGTTCAAAAATCTCTCTCCTCCTTTCCGGTAGACACGGGAAGATGGTGGGAGGGCAGTTGGAAAACACATGGGAGAGGAAAGGGAGTTGGATGGGGATGCTGGGAGGGCAGGCGAGGAGCCGCCTGCTTCCACCTGGGGGCTGGCGGAGGCTCCCTCGGCTGGTCTCAGGCAGCCTCACTCAAACACACTCATTTGTGCTGATTCACCCGGCTGTCCTACACCTCTGTGTGGGCACAGGGTCAGCTTCACTCCATTTCCATGAGGCAGCGGAACCCAGTGGTTGGGAGAACAGGCTCCACCACTGTGTGGCCTCGGGCAAGTCGCTCAATCTTAGAGCCTCAGTCTTCTCATCTGTAAAATGGGGATGTTGATCTCTTGCTGGGTTGCCTGGATGACTACATTAGATTCTGCATGGGCTGTGCTTGGCTCAGAGTCTGGCATATAGGACGTGCTTCATCCAGGCTAGCTGCTATTCATTGCTGTTGTTATTGCTGTTACCAGCATTCCAAGCCACAGATTGTGTTCTTAACCCAGGCCGCCTGTGTTGGGGATGTGCCCATTGGGAGAGTGTGGCTGGTCCACCAGGCGTCCCTGGCCCCACGCCTGGTGGCCACATCACCCACCATGTGAGCCAGCTGGGCCAGCCTCACGGCTGAGGAACAGTAGCCCAGGTGTCCGTGGAGGCTGCATTCCAGCGACATTCCTCCTTGGCAGAAACGTCAAAACCAGAGGGAGACATTACTCAGGCAGGCTAGGAAGCCACTCCAGGCTGTCAGACCGGGGGCTCAGCAGGCAAACTTAACCTGCCCATGACGCAGTGTGCCGAGAAGCACCAACCCTGTGTTCCTGCAACTGTGCTGGCGGAGGGCCGGCCCGAAGACAGAGGCTCCTTCCTCCAGAATGTCCCAGGAACAGCGGCCCCACCTGCTCTTCCTCCTCCTTATGGGTGGGGGTAGGGGCTCAGCTGAGAGCCTGGCATCTCTTGGTGGAATGAGGACGCCTGGAGCCTCCCAGTTGTGATGGAAAGGGGGACAGAGGCCTGATCCTTCAGTCAGGGGACTTCCAGTGGCCGCCACTGTGGACTGACCTCACAGTAGGTCTGCAGGTCCCAAGCTGGAAGGACCCTGGAGGGGTCTCGGTGTAAGGGGAGGGGAGGCAGGCCTGAAAACAAAGCAGACCAAGGCCATGAACTGGCAGAAGAGCATCATGCCTAGGAGCACAGAACCTCCCCAAGGTCTAAGAGTCCTGCCACCAAGTAGCTGTGTGATCACTGGCAAGTCACTTAACCTCTGTGTCTCAGCTTCCTTATCTGTAAAAGTTTGGATAATATACCTGCCTTGTAGGGTGATTTTGATTTTAGGGTGATTTTGATTTTAGGGTGAAGACTAAGTGTGTTTTTTTTTTTTTTTTTTTTTTTTTTTTTTTTTTGAGACAGAGTCTCACTCTGTTGCCCGGGCTAGAGTGAGTGCCGTGGCATCAGCCTAGCTCACAGCAACCTCAAACTCCTGGGCTCAAGCGATCCTCCTGTCTCAGCCTCCCGAGTAGCTGGGACTACAGGCATGCACCACCATGCCCGGCTAATTTTTTTTTTTTTCTATATATATTTTTTAGCTGTCCATATAATTTCTTTCTATTTTTAGTAGAGATGGGGTCTCGCTCTTGCTCAGGCTGGTCTCGAACTCCTGAGCTCAAACGATCCGCCCACCTCGGCCTCCCAGAGAGCTAGGATTACAGGCGTGAGCCACCGCGCCCAGCCAAGACTAAGTGTGTTAACATTCAACTACCAGCACGAAGTGCCCGAGGTGCCATGGAGATGGAGTCAGGTGACCAGGAAGGAACAAAAACAGGAGAGGTCAATGCTGAGGGGCTCGTTATGGTGGTCAGTAAAGGCTCCCAAACGAAGCGATGCTTCAACCAATCTTGACATCAGAGTTGTTGGCCGTGGGTTGGGGAACAAAGGCCAGGAGAAGAGACAAAGGCTGGTGCACAGGGACAACGGGGACATTTGGATTCACCAGAGCCCAAGAGTGAGATGAGGAGAGAGGAGTCAGTGGGGAGGGGCATGGGGTGGACCCCAAAGGGCCTCAAAGGGTAAGAGGTGCCCAGGAAGACGGCGTGGGTTGGGAGGGGGGCTGGCAGGGGGCCACGTTTGGACAGGGGGTGGTTGCCAGAGTCCAGACCAGAGACCAGCAATGACGAGGGCTGCCCAGGTGACAAAATGCACAGGCCTCCCTGGCAGCCGAACGTGACCGTGAGGAGGAGGGGAGGCCTCAGATTGCTGCTCAGTCTGGCTGGCAGGACCCAGAGGCTGAGCTCGTTGGTGTTGGAGCCCTGCCATGTGTCAAGCGCTATGCTAAGTCATGTTCACTTAACCCTCAACACGCCTCCCTCAGGTGGGTGTTAAATTCCCCCACAAACAGGAAACTGAGGCCCAGAGAGTGTCAGTGACTTGCCCAAGTTCATACGGCCCGGAAGCGTAGGCCCCGGATCTCTGCCTTTTAGGTCTTCTCTGAGCTGCCTGTTTATCGTCACCTGTCTTCAGGCAAACTGAACCCGTGGGAGGACAGCTCCGCGCCTTCCCCCCGTGAGCGGGGCCCGGCAGAAACTCCGCTGTTGAGTCAGACGATACAAACCATATAAACCGACACTGCCTCATGTGCCTTATAGATATTTTCGTTTTTGCTTCTTTAACTCAGCCAAGAACTTCAAAGGAGCATCATTCCTGGAGGATTTGTTCATCGACGTGCCGCGGTCTGGCTGTGGAGCCCGTGAGCAGGAAGGAAATGGGCAGGTTCAGAGACCAAAACAGCTGTCCCCTGTGCTACTTGTAAAGTGGGGAAGCTGGGACTCCTGGGACAGGGCTTCCCCCTGACGTGAAGGGTTTGGCCACCTCTGGAATGGGCTGGAGCCTAGACCACCGGGCTAATCCATTTGGGGTGGGAGAAGGTGCCAGCAGGTGGCATTTCCACGCTGGGAAGGTGCTTTAGCAGCTTGGCCCTATAGCAGGGCCAGTGGCTGCGTCCTATCCCAGCTTTTCTCGACACCCTGGGAGGAGGAGGACAGTCCATGTGCCTGCCAGGTGCCACACCGCTGACACCTCTGAGACATGTATGTCATTGTCCCTGTGAGGATGAGAACCAAGAGCTCACAGACGTTAAGTCGACTGGCCTAGGTCACGCAGTGAGGACAGCATTGGTCTGACATTCCAACAGGTGTCAGGAGCCCACCACGGCCTCGTTCCAGTCCCGAGGTCTGCACGTGTGGCTCTTGTAAAAGTCTTTATTTGTCTGAAGCCCAGTTCCTCTCAGGTGTTGCTTTTTTCTGTTTCTTTTCTTTTCTTAGGCCTTGGGGGTTGGCAGGGGGGAGACCAAAGGTGGAGTTGTGCTATTTTGCAAACCGACTTGCCTTGCACGTCATCCAAACACCAAGTTCCGCTCTCAGAGGAAGTGAGAGGTGTCCAACTCGGTCATGCAGAACGCAGCTGGGCTGCCCGAAACGAAACGCAGCGGCTCCTCCGACGGAGGTGTCGTCCCTGGGCCGGTCCGGGGTTGAGTCAGAGCGGACGCCATGCCCACGTCAAAAATACCGGGCCATTGTCCCACGGAGGTGGGCTGCTGCTCACTCGGGTCATTTCCACCCCACTCCCTGGAATCCACATTAAAGGGAAAAAGAGAGAAGGGAAGGGGAGGAACAGAAACCAGGATGGCTCCAAGGAGAGCTGCCCAGCCCGAGCAGAGCCCGTGGGGGCACCGGGTGTCCGATGGCCGCAGGCGCAGCCGGTGGTCGTGCCCACTGGGTCATCTTCACCTTGGTTACATCCAGGACCCAGGAGCAAACTCCATTGTGTTGGCTCCAAAGACTTACAATTTGGGGCACTCCTTGAAAAAAAGGATATAAAATTATGGAAACAAAATTAAGTACAAAAAAGAATATTTAGAGGGAGGAGGAAGAGAATGCCAGCAAATTGCTGACACCCTACAGACTCGTCTCTTTCTTCAGAGATCTCTGAGGGCAGTTTACCAGAAATGCATACACAGCTACGCTTCCTGTCTGCAACCCGGCTCCCCTTCCCTGTGTAGACGCTCCCAGCACATCTGACACAATCTCAGGGTCAACTTTCCTGAAAGCTGTGGGCTTGCAGACATCACCCAGGGCAAGTGTCCCTAACCCTCTTGGGGTCCTGGTCCCCTTCGGGAATTGAAATGAGAGCTACGCAACCTTTCTCAAGGTCTCCTCAAGGACTCGGATCCACCTCTGACTCCCTCCTCTCCTGCCTTGGGACAGCGTTGCCTTTGGCACTGGACAGTTAGGGCCCCTCAGACAGTCTTTCTTGTGTCTTCTGGTCTCTTTCCCAGACATATTCTTTGTCTAGTGTCACTCAGAGGGGGCAGGAATGATGGCATTTAAACACAAACACAGGAAAAAAGACTGCTGCAGCGTCTGAGTATAAATGCAATGAGAAATGCAAAGGGGAGAAAGAGAGAGAAAGCAAATAACGTGCAAATCTCCTGAGAGAGAACTCGGGCTGCTTTACTTGGTACCTGGAGACCTGGGCCTGGGGAGATCCCAGGAAGAGCCCCTCCCTGTCCACTCATCTGACTTTCTCCCTTCCTGCCCACCTCGGGCTGGAGGCCTCCTGGTGCCCCAAGCTGTGTGCCCTGCAGGTGTGGCTCCTCCTGCCCGCATGGCTTCCCCTCCCCCACAGCGCTGCACAGCTGCTTCAACACTTCCTCTGACCCCCAACTAACTTAGATCTCCCGGGACCTGCCCCCTTGGCACCTGGCTTTTCTTTCTTGTAGCATACAAAGTCATTTACAGTTTTGTATTTCTTTGTATGAGGTCCGTGTGCCCCTACTAGAGATTGGGCTCCATGTGAGCAGGGTCTGGGCCCTTGGTGCCTCTGGCCGGGCACGTGGAGGCCCTCCACACTCACTCGCTGATTTAAATGAACGGTGGTATCGCGGGGTTTGAACAGGGGCACCTGGAATAAGTGCCCGTTGGCAAGCTCATTCCTGACATCCTGGCCAGGCCTGAGCACAGCTGGGAGCTTGCTTAAGCCTTTAGCTCGTGGGCACTTAGCTTGTGGGCACGAAGGGAAGGTGAGCAGGTGCCAGCAGCGCCCTCCTCGGAGCAGAGCCACCAGCCAGGCGGGCGCTGACCTCCAAGCAGGCTCGGTGTATCTCTAAGGTGGGTTCCGGATGCTCCCTGCTTTTCTCTTGGAGCTGGGAGGGTCCCCCAGCCCCTGTTCAGCCAGCTCACCAGCAATCGTGCCGGGGCTGTCAGGGGCTGTCAGCTGAGGTTGTGAGCAGACGGCCTAGACGGGCGTCCCCGGGGGGCTGCGCACACCGGGAATGAATAAGAAGCTCAGAGACAGTTCCCTCTCCTGCCTTCAGGCCTCGCCGCCAGGTAATGGAGCCGTCTTGAGAGGGCAGCCTGTTGTTCATAGCCAGGTATTTTTTCTTTCATTCCATTTAGTTTGGGTGTATTTTTTTTTCAATTCAACACCCACGACTCCGTGACTGATGCTGTGTGTGACCTCCCCCTTCTCAAGGGCCAGGGCGCCCTGATCAAGGGTTCTTTCTTCTTCCTCTGTTTCTTTTCGATATTGGCTTGGTGGGGCGGGAGGGGAGGATTTATGTGACAACAAAGCACTGAGGTACAACCTGTTTTTCTCCTCCCAGGCTCCTGCCTGGGGAGCAGGGGTTGTGGGTGGACATTCCCCTGTCGCAGCCAGTCTCTCTCCCCCTCTGGTCTCCCTGCACTGGGGGCGTGGAGGGGCAGGGGCTAGGGACAGGTGAATTCGCCCCAGCAGGTGGGCGCCTGCTCCGGCTTCCTCTTAAACACACTCCAGCAGAGCAGCCTCCTTCCTTCCTCCGACCTCAGATGAAATAATCGGTATGAAATTTTTTTTGTCTCCCGACAAGACACCAGATGCTAAATTTTCTTGTACCAATCACCTTTGCAGGGGGATGGGAAATAAGCCATGCTGGGATCTGTAGGCAGCTGAGTATAGCTGACTGGTGCTGGTGGGGGTGCCTCGGGGGCGGGGGTGCAATCGCCGCCCATCCTTCTCCTCCCCAGTTAGTCACAACGTGGCTCTGAGAGCCCGGCAGCCTTAGTGGACGTGAGCTGTCCTCGCGGCCGGCTGACTCGTCTCTCTGAGCATCATGACAGGGCCCAGCAGCCCCCCTCCCCGCCTTACTCAACCGGTGACTGTGCCTGAGATCACTGCATCATGGCTTTAGCACTTTGTCTGTGTGCCGGAAAAGCCTTTGCTCTGTCATAGCTTCCCTGACCTCCCAAGGCCAGTGCATCAAAAGAGTCACCATCCTGCCAATAGCGTTTCTGCTCCCAGGTGAGCGACAGGCATCACACGAGGTGTGTGGGCTGTCTGGAAAACGGTCAGGAAATTCCTAAGCAGAAAGAAACAGTTGGCTCTTTTTCCAGCATCCAGCACCGGGCCTTCGCAGCAGCAGGGCTCCATACATTCTTGTCGAAGGGATTACCACACGCCCAGGGCTCCTAAGGGTGTGAGATGCACACAGCCTCCTTGCTAGCTGTGCAAGCTCCTGCAGGCTACTTGATCTCTCTGTGTCCCTCTTTCCTCACCTATAAAATGGAGATGATGATGATAATAATAGTAATAAAAAATTGTTATGTGTAAAGCAATTAAAACACTGCCGGGCAAATAATAAGCACCATGTAAGTGCTTGCTCTTAGTATTAAAACGAGAAACATTGTCACGCCAAGGAATGGAATATTACTTTTAACCAGCAGCTGTGAATTTCCTTATCTTGTAGGCATTTGCCCCTCCCACCCCACAAGCTCCTCCCTGACGCATGGAACCATCTATGCGGGGTTGGCAAGCTTTTCCTGTAGAGGGTCAGACAGCAAATATTTTAGACTTTGCAGGTCACACAGTTTCTATCACAACCACTCAGCTCTGCAGTTGTAGTGTGAAAGCAGCCATAGACAATATGCAAATAAATGAGCCAGGCTATGTTCCAATAAAACTTTTTTTTTACAAAAATAGGAGCTGGGCCAGATTTAGCCTGCAGGTTGTAGTTTGCCAATCCCTGATCTATTGCGATTCATTTTACAAAGCTCTGCTTAATTCTCACCTCTTCTAAGAAGCTCACCCAGATCCCTGCTATGAGATTTTACTTTCCTCTCCCTGAACTTCCAAAGCAGCAGGTTTGGAGGGAGCTTAGTATCATGGAAAGAATATGCAGGAAATTTAGGTTTAAGCTCTGGCCCTGATGCATGACTTTGAGCGAAGTACTTAAAATCTCTAGAGCCTCAGTTTACCTATCTGCAAAACAGGTTTAAATTATTTTTCCTTTTACGGTAGTTTGAAGATCAAATAGACTAATGCACATGGACGTGACTTGCAAACTTGAAGGCACTACACGATGGAAGTGGATCTTCATGGTGCCCGCACAGTGCTTGGCACTTGGTCAGTGTTGGCTGCACTGAATCCCAACGGTGACAGGAAGTACAGATCTTCGTATGAGACATATAGGTACGTGTCTATATGTGTATTTATCTTCTTGGCTGGATGGAGAACTCCAGGGACACAGGCTGAGGGGAGAAAGGACAGCACTTTCTGGGGCAGGTTCTGCAGAATGCTTGTCTGCCTGAGATGTAGGTCAGGTCACACTGCAGCGGATCTGTACTGCCAGGCGGCAGTGAGGTGTCTACAGGCAAATATGGCTATAAATCTGGATTTGTTTCTCAAGGCTGATGTCACAAATAACCACTGGTTATCTTAAAGCAACAGAAATCTATTCTCTCACAGTCCTGGAGGCCAGAAGTGTGCAATCCAGATGTCAGCATGGCCAGGCTCCCTCCAAACATTCTAGAGTAGAACCTGTTTCCTGCCTCTTCTGGCTTCGGGTGGTGGCCGGCATGCCTTGACTTGTAGCCACGCTGTTCCAATTTCTGCCTCTGTCTCCACATCGCCTTCTGCACTTCTTTGTGTCTTTTCCCCTTCTGTCTCTTATGGAAACATTTGTCATTTGATTCACCACCCACCTGGGTGATCTTAGCGCAAGATTCTTAATTACATCTGCAAAGACCCTTTTTCCAAATAAGGTCACCTTCCCAGGTTCCAAGGATTTAGACATAGACGTACCTTTTAGGTACCACTATTCAACCCACTACAGTATCGTTATTTTCATCTGTCTATCTAAAGTATTTCCTATGCCATTGAATAGTCTTCCCAAAACATTGTTTTTGACAGCTAATATTCTATATTGCAGATATATCATAATTATCTGGATTCATTTTCCTCCTTCTAGACAGATTGCTCGTGATTTTCCACTTTTACAATAAGGATGCCTTGCGGGGGCTCTGGAGTCAAATATTCCCAGATCAAATCCTGGCTCTGCCATTTACCAAGGACGTGACCAGAGTCAAGTTTCATAAACCTTTCTGAGCCTCAGTCTTCTCATTTGTAAAATGGGTATCATAATACTTACCTCATGGGGTGATTCAGAGGATCAGAGGAAAGAATATATGTAATGTGGCCTGTGACAGTGTTTGGCACATGTAAGTGCTTAGCAAATTGCAGCCGCTCTTGTTTTATTAATGCTGATGATATCTTAGTTAATTTCCTTAGGATGGATTTGTGGAAGTGCTATTCCAAGATCAAGGGGTGTGGACAGCTTTAAGGCTCTAGGTTTGTACTGTCAAATTGTGTTCCAGAAAAAGCATCGGCAGAGACACTCAACCTTACCTGATCCTACAGAGTTTGACTACTGTCCCTGAGCTCTGACGGCCACCTTAATCAAGGCACAAGGACTTCATGAGTTATGGGATCAGGGTTAGGCTTTGAAAAGCTTGTGGTCTACTTGGGGCAACCAAACCGCATGCGTGAAACAAGGCAAACAAAAATAAATGGAATTCATGAAATCAGCAAATGTTTATTGAGTACCTCCTACGTGCCAGCTACTGTCCTAGATGATAAATGTTATACATTGGTGAACAAAACAGCAATGGTCTTTGCCCTCATGCAGCTTATAATCTATGGGTGAGAACTAGGTTGCAGGGTTTCATTCCCTCAGTGGAATTCAGGGAGAAGAGAGACCCGTGGAGACTTCAAGCAGGAAGGGGACCCAGAAATGGCCTTGAAAAAGGAGCAAGGACTAGAGGAGAGTGAGTGAGTGGGTGGGCCTGGAGGCTGTGACTCACTGCCCTGATGGCACACAGAGGGCAGGAGTGGACGAAGGGCTGGGGGCTCCAGCCTGGATGGCTGGGACAGCCTGGAGCACCAGCCCGGCAGGGGAGGCCATCGTTGTTTTGCTTTAGAAAATCAGAGACTCATAAGAGTTTCCGAGCAGGGAAAGGCCCATGAAAAGCATTTGGGAAGAGTGGAAAGGGCTGGAGAGGTCAAGCCTGGAGTCAGAAGACCAGCCACGCTTGGAAACTGCAATGTTTGAAGCTGTAAACCTCATCCCATTTCACAAGCAAGGGCATGATAGCATGACTTGGTGGCAGGGCTTGTGCTACCTGGCACATGGAGTCCTGAGCCCCTGTCCCATGTCCCCCTCCACCCACCATTTCCTCCTGATGCCTGACACTGAGCCCTCAGCAAGCTCCAAGCTTCTTTGAGCATTTGCCATGGCTTCCTGGGGCCCTGAGGGTGAACGGATGCTAGTTGTTCTGGTCCTGGGATGCATTAACTGGGTGTTTTATTATTAACTGTCCAGGCCATAGGTGTCCCCAAGCCTGTGACTCTTCTAGGAGTTTCTTCTGTTCCACTACGATGGGATCCACCCAAGGGCTGGTGGATACCTAGTGACTGACCAGCTCTGTGTCCCCTTTGGTGATTCACGTGCTGCTCTGGGAGGGATAGGGGTGCAGAGAAGGAGCAGGTCTTCTCCCCATTCCCCTCTGACCACCCCAGCATATGCCACTCAGTGCTGATGAGAGCTGGAGGAGGGAAGAGAATATGAGGGACCCTGAAGGGACTATGGGGAGACTCTGTGTGCTCAGGGAGCCCCTCTCCCACCCCAACCAAGGGGCCCACTCCTGAGTCACAGCCCAGGAGGTGGAAGTGAGAAGTTGGCTCATCCAGGGTCTTCACGAAACACAGAGAAGCTCTTCTCTAATTTCCTCCCATTCCTGTAAACTGAAGCTCACAGTCCACCCCCTACCCAGACAGACATGATGACTGTCTTGTGCAGGGACACAGGAAAGCACACTGAGGCCGCCGCATGTGACCATGCCCTGGGGCTTTCCTGAGCTTAGCTGCAATGGGGAAGGGGTGACTTCCACTGACCCTAAGCTCAGGGGACTCAAGTGAGTTGTCAGAGTTAGAGAGCAGCTCGAGAGCACCTGACGTCAGTGGTGCTCATGGTCCAGAGAAGGCTGGGATGTGCCGGGCCGCCCGCCAGGGGCCGGGGTCGGAGCAGGCTCAGCACCCGGCCCCACTGAGCCCAGGCTGGAGTCCCTCCCACTACTCTGCCAGGCCTCTGAAAGTTGGTCTGTCCTTCCCGAAGGTGATTTTCACCCATGGAAGTGGTTAGGCTTGGCACATCCCTCTTTTGGTTTAAAAATAGCAAAGTTCCTGAATAGGTCAGAAAAATCGATGGATCCATTTAATCCTCAAACAAAAACAATTCAGGTAAAACCACAAGGGTTTAAAACCCTGGGAAGGCTGCTCTCCCTGTGTAAGTGCCGGCACTGAGATGCAAGAAAAAGAAACTGAGGAAGTTCTCACCAAATGAACTTTATTTTGAGGGAAGTGGAGGAAGGAGTTAAAACCACATAAGGGAACATATGAGATTAGAGCCAAAGCATGTGAAGGCAGAGCCAAGATAGAGAAACTGAGTCCTGGTGACATCATTTGAATATCTGAATCGAGTCATACCTAAAGACAGCCCTCCCCACATGGACTTCTAAGCTACAGGAGACAGTACATTTCCAGTTTCCCCCTACGTCAGTGCGAATTAGGTGTTCTCAATCTTCTGCGTATCAGAAGATTCCAGTAGAATCTGTCCCATTATTTTACAGTTGCACCTTATTATATCTGTATAACGCTTTCAACTTTTTTTTTTTTTTTTTTTTGAGATAGAGTCTCACTTTGTTGCCCAGGCTAGACTGCCGTGGCATCAGCCTAGCTCACAGCAACCTCAAACTCCTGGGCTCAAGCGATCCTCCTGCCTCAGCCTCCCAAGTTGCTGGGACTACAGGCATGCGCCACCATGCCCGGCTAATTTTTCTCTATATATTTTTAGCTGTCCATATAATTTCTTTCTATTTTTAGTAGAGACGGGGTCTCGCTCTTGCTCAGGCTGGTCTCAAAGTCCTGAGCTCAAATGATCCACCCGCCTCGGCCTCCCAGAGTGCTAGGATTACAGGCGTGAGCCACCGCGCCCGGCCACTTTCAACTTCTTAAAGCGCTTTGACAATGTGTTATTGCATTTTATCCAGACCATTCTTTATGGGAGTTTTCCACTTGACCCCCGCCCCTGCCTGTGGTAAGCAACTCTTCCAAGTGACGCAGTCGTAGACAGAAGAGCTCCCATTTCCCAGCAGGCACCGTGGAAGACCACACTCCCTTGTCCAAATGTTCAACTTCCTTGTCCAAATGTTTAACTCTTTTCTTTTCTCCAAAGAAAGAGTTAAACATTTTAAAGACTACCCCAGGAAACTCAGTCTAGAGAAAGATGATTGAAACAGAGAGGTTCTTGTTCACCACAGCCTCATTTATAATAGCCAAAAATTAGAAAAACATCTGAAAGTGTCCATCCATTGGAACCTGCATGCACTAGAGTAGTATGAAGCCTTTAGCAAGGCAGAGCTACGTGTCCTTGTACGGCGCAACTGCAAGAATTATTAAGTGAAAACCGACATTGTGTCTAACATGCTATTGCTTGAGGTTTTAAGAAAGAAAAAGGCTGTGTATCCATGTAAGCCTGCATGTGCATAGACTGGCACAAACTGGTGACAATGTTACCTCTGAAGACAGGGATGAGAGCAAAAGAGAATTTTTTTCCACCATGTACCCCTTTTTATCTTTTCAATTTTGTACAATGTACATGTTTTACCTATTTTACAAGCTGATTAATTTTTTAAAAAAGAAATACAACAACTAACAACCACCAAAACATACCCATTTTAGTGTGAAGGCCTCGCAGAGCCCAGCCTCTGGGCTTTTACCCAGAGCTGGTCTGTGACTTGGCTCCTTCCAGAAGCGGGAGCTGGGGCTTGTTCTACCTGGAAGCTGATTTTGGAGGAGGGGGTGCATATTAGGAGTCAATTTCCGGGGCTCCTAGAAGGAAAAAAGCCACACAAGCTGCTGGAGCAATTAGGCAAAATGTAAATGAAGCCTTTGCAGGGGGTGGGGGCGGGGCAGGACACTGAGAGATGTGGTTAAGGTGGGGCCACAGGGACCTGCAGCTGGGAAGGGAGAGGCCGCTGGTTATTTTCTGGAGGAAAAGGCAGCTCCTCCGTGCTCTGTCTGTGCTTCCATGCAAAGTCTTACCATTTCCACTGTGCGTCTTCTACCCAGTCTTCCATCTGGGCTATGTCTTTGGAGAACAGGGCCGTGACTGCCTCATTGTCTAATGCTTCTAGGGGACATTATTTTGGGTGAGTATGGGACTTGAAAATCCTAGGTGGCAAAAACCATTAAACATGTACTAAGCTCATGGGCAGGGCACAAAGGAATGAAAGACACAAGACCCTGAGGATCCCGAGCCTGAGGAGGTGTCATGAGAACACAGGTCCACAGCGGGGAACAGGGGCAGGGGCTGGAGAAGTACTTTGAGAAGAGCAGGCACCCAGCCCACCAGGAGCAGAAGGGGCCGTAAGACTCAACCTGAACGGTCACCGCTGGTTTGTGACCCAGCAGGCCAAATACGCTCGGCAGCCACAGCAACGGCTACAGCAATGACTAGGGGCAAGGCCGGCAGCAGAGACCCTCTCTCACCCTCCATGACATCTGGGCACCAAGCAGGGGCAGGCTCTGTAGACAGGAATAACTCCAGCAGTAGGAAGTCACTGAATTTATGGAGAATCTGTCCCTGAGATGTCCTCAGATCCCATGGGGAAGCTAGACAGGACCAACGATATCTAAAGCTGTGGCTTGATGGTCTTTACTGCTGTTTACTGGTCCGTAATGTGACTATGACAGCCTCTATCTATCTGGTCCACTATTGGTGGACATTTGCCTTGTTCCCACTTTGCAGCCGTCACAAATCATGCTGCGGTGAACGCTCCCGTCCTCATCTCTGGGGTCGTGCCCTCACTGCTGTTGGGTCCTGGGACCAGTCCTGTTTGTGGAATGACTGTTCCCAGGTTCAGCTTTTTATATTCAGTTTTAGCAGATGCTGCCAAAGAGTGAAACGGCTTCGACTGGTTTATTTCCCCACCAGCACTTCCGAGAGCTTCTCATGCTCAGTGTCCTCACCAACATTTGGGATCCTGAGACTTTTTAGTTTTTGTTGATCTGTTGGCTCTGTGGCTTTTGTTGTGGTTTTAATATTCATTTCCTTGGTGATCGTGAGGTTGGATCCTTCTCACCTGTTCATCGAGCAATGAGATTTCCTCATGCAAAGTTTCTGTTCATGTTTTTTTTTGCCCATTTTTATTTGAACTGATTCTTATAACTCCCTTGACAATTAGTATGTTGCAAAATTTTGTGGCTTATTTTGTCATCTGTGTGTATCTTTTCATTATTAGAATTTCTTGATTTTAATGTTATCTATTTTTATTGCTTTTCAAACTATCTGTGGGTGATGGACCCATTTTTCCATTGGTGGCGGACCGATGTGTTTTAAGATAAAATAAGATCATTAAATAAATTAAAAATTTTAAATATGCTAAGACAATTGTCAAGGAAATCTTGCCAGTCCTTTTCTGTGATTTTGGCTTCTAATATTCTATTAGCTTTTCTGCAAGTGAAGCACCTGTATTGAGCCAGACACATTTAGACATTCAACAGGTGCTTTAGAATCTAGAATGGAGCGGATATAGAAATCATATTGGCCTGAATGCTGAAAATGAAGCATGAAAGAAGAGAAAATTGAGCTACCAGACATGAAAAAGAGGAACACTAGAAAACTAGGATAATGACAAAATGTTCTCAAAACAGAAAAGTCTGAGAACAACCAGATTAAGACTGGAATACACTCTACCCTAGCACATTTCTTGCCATATGAAATGGTCTACCAGAATCACAAGCAGGGAACACAGTGATCTTATTCATTGACATGTCATTATCCAGAATGCTTTATGGGTTCATCATTTTGAGGAAGAACTCTGCCAGCGTCAGAGTTTGGAAATGAAAGCAAATTAATTTTAGATATGGCAAGATCATCTACTCCACTTATTCATTAGATTCTTCATTAAAGTTTTGGTTTCATATAATCCAACATCAGTTAATTTGCCCAGATGGTATCTGAAGTACTCTCTGAACCTTCAAGCGCTGTGGGCGTTAACTCAGGGTGGCGTATTTCCAACGGGTCTCTTTTAAAAGTCATAGTACATGTTAACTTTTTGTTGAGCTCATTTCTAAATGGGCCACCCCTCTGGGCCAGCTCTTCCATAATCAAAGACAGAGACAGTCAGAGACAGAGTGTCAGGGAGACATGGGGGTAGAAAAAGAGAGTACACCACGCCAATTGTGTCTTTGTAAGAATTACCTGTTTGTTTTTCTTCATCTTCTTTCCACCAGGCTCTGATCTGGCAGATAAGTGGCATAAAATCATAATGGAAAGTGGTGAATCTTCCCTGACTCACTTCAATTTTCCGTGCCGTCCAACTTTCAGTTTGCTGGGCAGTTAAGGCCAAGGCATGGGAAATAACTCAGTCCACTAGCATTAGGGATGTTCAGGTTGTGCCTGAATGTTTGCATGTGTTGAATGTATGAGTATTGAGTCTGTGTGTGTGCACATTTGTATTGAGTTGTGTGTCTGTTGGGTGTGTGTATTGAGCATGTGTGCTGAGTGTGCGTGTTGAGTGTGTAAGTATATTAAATGTCCTGGTGTTGAGTGAGTCTATTAAGTGTGCATACATGTTGAATGTGTGTGTTGTGTGCGTGTGTGTTGAGTATGTGTATATGTGCGTGGGTGCCTGCAAGTGTGCCTGTGGTAGGGATGTGTGTGGCAAGGACACCAGGGGATTAAACATGCCTGCCTTAAGTCACACGTGTTGCATCCAAAGGAATCCAAAGGGCTGCTTCCAGAGTCTGATTTCTTTTGTGTGGTTTGCAACTTGTACAGATGAAAGAGCAGAGACCAGCCATTTGGAGATTAGTTTGAGTAGACTGGAGAAGCAGAGAGGACCAGGGCTGGTGTCTGTCCCCAGCCCGCACTGTGATCTGATGGTTGCTATCTTCTTAGTCATGTCTTTCTTCACTGAGGCCCACAGACCACTTTTGTCCCCTTTCTAGTTAAAAAGTAAACCTTAATTACCCAGAGACAATGGCTGGATGGGCCACAATTCACCAAGAAGATGAGTAGGGTAGGGTGGGGGTGGTGACCACAAATTAACCATCAAGAAATCACAGGCTCCTTGTCCAGGTACCTATGGAATGTGTACGGCCCGCAACTAGATGGAAAGCTCTTTGAGGCCTGGGACTTTCTCTTTGTTTCCCTTACAGCTCCCTTCCCCCCTTCTCACACTTGGCACTGGTGAGCTCTTAGCAATAACAATGGGAATAACTAACATCGAGCACCTGCTTGTGCCAAGCCTGGTGCTGAAGCTTCCCACCAGTTGACTGGTGCCATGTGACGCCCCCCGACCCCTGCAGACCTCTGCCTCCCCAGCTCTGTGCTCTGGCCATACCAGCCTTACCTTCTGTTTCTTGAACCCACTAAACTTGTCCCCATCTCAGGGCCATCACACATGCAGTTCCTTCTGCCTCCGAATGAATGCTCTTGGCATGGTCAACTCTGTCAAATGCTGCTGAAAGGCCAACTAAGTTCAGAACAGAGAAGTAATCACCAGACTCGGGCAACTCAAATACTCTGGCCATCTTGAAAGGTGTGGTCTCAGCGGCTTAGTGGAGAAACAGCCCCCGCTGCAGAGGGTAGAGGGGAGAATATAGAGTGAAGAAGCAGAGACAGTAACTACAAGGATTTTGCTGTGAAGGGAAGCAGAAAAATAAGGTGACAGCAGGTGACAGATGTGGGATCAAGGAGGGTTTTTTGTTTGTTTCCTTCTAAGGTAAGAGATAAGAGAGCAGGTCTGCATGGATTGTCTTAGTCTGTTTTGTGTTGCTGTAACAGAATACCTGAGGCTGGGTAATTTATAAAGAACAGAGATTTGTTTCTGACAGTTCTGAAGGCTGGGAAGTCCAAGGTCACATCTGGCAAGGTCCTTCTTGCCGCGTCTTCCCAAGGCAGAGCAGAAAGGCCAGAGACGAAGAGGGGGCCAAACTCGCTTGTATAACAAGCCCCCCTCTCTCCATAATGAATCCATTCCCGCGATAATGACATGAATCCCATCACTTCTTACTGGGCTCCACCTCCCAACACCATTGCATTGGGCATTAAATTTCCAACACATGAACTTTGGGGAACACATTCAAACCATAGCAGGATGGAAATGACACAGGTCTCTGGCACAGGGCCCAGACGCAAAGGAGAGAGAGGATAATTGCTGGGAAGACTCATTTTAAGAGGAACAAAATGAAAACGGGATATGATAAGAAAGTGTTGCAGGTTTTCCAGGCAATATTGAGTTTGTTCAGTAAATTTAATGCTCACAAAATCCTCTAAGGTACATATTGTTATTCTCCTTATTTTATTTTTATTTATTTATTTATTTATTTTTGAGACAGTCTCACTCTGTTGCCCGGGCTAGAGTGCCGTGGCGTCAGCCTAGCTCAAAGCAACCTCAAACTCCTGGGCTCAAGTGATCCTTCTGCCTCAGCCTCCCAAGTAGCTGGGACTACAGGCATGCGCCACCAAGCCTGGCTATTTTATATGTATATATAGATATATACATATTATATCTATATATATATTTAGTTGTCCAGCTAATTTCTTTCTATTTTTAGTAGAGACGGGGGTCTCGCTCTTGCGCAGGCTGGTCTCAAACTCCTGACCTCAAGCGATCCTCCCGCCTCGGCCTCCCAGAGTGCTAGGATTACACTGTGCTGGCCTATTCTCCTTATTTTAAAGGCGAGAAACCTAGGGACCAGAAATGTTAAGTAACTTGTCCAAGGTCACCCTGCAGGCAAATGGAGGAGTTAAAGTTCCAAGAGAGGTTCTGACTCCTGGTAAATTCTCACAACAGAGCATAAGATTACAAAGGACGAAAAGTCAGCTCATTAAGTCAAAGCAAAGCCTAAGGGTGTCAGGGACACACCTAAAATCTACGGCTCCCAATTCAGGTGCTACAGACATGGAATAGCTCCAGCGGTTTGTAAAAGGGGAAAAGTTTCGAGATCTTCTTTAGTTGCCAGAAAGTACATCTGCTGGCAATGTTCTAGTTCTCAGCTGGGAGGTGGACACTTGGGTGTTTCCCTTGAGCAACATCACTGAGCTCCATTTCAGTTTTGTACACTTTTCCGTATGTATGTTATATTTCACAATAAACGGTTTAAAAATAAACCTGAGCTGCCTTATCGACGGTAGATGATATGTGACCACTTTCCTTCAAAATATGGCCCACCTTAGCAGTTCCCAAACCTGAGCTGGGGGAATTTCCAAAATGAAGATTCCCACCTAAGAGCCAGGCACTCAGAATTCCCTGGCGCAGGACCAAGGAACGTCTATCATCAGAAAGCTCCCTGTGACGAGTTTGGGAACTGCCAGCCTCAAGAACAGTTCAGTTAAAATGGATGTTTTCTGCAATGTTGTTTCCTATGGCCTGTGGGGATGCTCGGAAGATGCCTCACGCAAGACCGAAGGTGGCTCATTCCACAGGGCTGTGTGTTCTCTTTCCTACCCTGCACTCTGAACTTGACCTCTCCTTCCCCTTCTGATATCTCCATTGCTTCACACCATGGAAATAAAATGCAGGCAAATACCAAGTGTTGTAAGAAAAACCCTTTAACTTAAACACCAAATGACCATAAAGCTGATTTGCATCTCTTCCTTCCTGTTAGCGTTCCTCTCTCTTGACACCTGCTGAAGGAAGATCTCGTGCCAGCCTAGGCAGAGAGCTTTATAGGGAGGTCAGAGGTATAGGGACTCGCACCTACGTGGGAGGGGACCAGCCTCGTGCCTGAAAATAACTGTAGCAGCAGCCAGGCCATCTACCTGCTAAGAGGGCCACAGCAGGACACTGGTCAGGGAAGAAGTTCTCCACACTCATCTTTAATCTAGAGCCAGCTGAAAAGCCACAGCAACCACGGCCACTCCTGGAAATGAAAGGCACGGGGCTCAGTTGTGGGATGACGTTTCAGGAGACTGTGGGAGCTGAGGCAAAGCCAGCCTGTGGTGCCCACATAGCCTCCCAGGTCCCCTAAAGAAGCCAGCTCTGAGAGGACCACTTTCCCTCATTCTCTAACCTAGAAAGAACACAATCAAAACACAGTTCCATTTGCTACCCTTCCCCGGAGAAAAAAAAAGGAGCAGGAGTTCCGGACTTGCTTTGCAATGTGAATCTCAGGAATGCATAAGAAACAGCAGTCGCAGCCCCTGAGCAAAGACACTCTATTGAAATTTGACTCATCCTTGGCAGTTTATTGTGTTTTTCCTCCTCTCCTTCTTGTGACACAGAGGAGTGAGGTGAGTAATGCTCTGCGCAGGGAGAGGAAAATAGATCCCCAAATGCCTTCCATTATGCTCAAGGCCTGTGTCACCAGCTGTGGCAGCAGGGGTGTGGTCACCGTCCATTAGCAGGGGGAGATTCAGAACATCTGACTCCCTCCCTCCCAGGCTATTTGTGGTTTCAAAAGCGTGACAAGCAGGACTGAAAACTGATAAACACAGAGGATCTGAAAGCCCTACTGGGGGGTCTTGTGAGAGCCAGAATGGTCAAGAGCCCTTGTCTGCAGGAGGTCCCAGGGCCACACAAAAGGAAAACAGTCAGACCTCCTTTCTGCCACCTGACATTGCCCGCCCCTTCCCCACAGGCATAAGAACCACTTCTTCTACATATGAGTAAAAATAGCTAATATTTTTTGAGTGCCTGCTACATGCCAGGCACTGAGCAAAGCATTTTCCATGGGTTATGTCATCTAATTTACATGCACATATGTACACACACACATACACATAGGTGCACACACACACCTTGAGGGGGTACTACCAGTATCTCCTTTTACAGATGAGGAAACTGAGGCTCAGGAAGGTCACGTAACGTGCCCAGGGTTACCCGGTTAATGGAGGACACAGGTGCAGGCAGTCTTCAGAAGACAGCTCCAAATAAACCCAGTATTAGAATATCTGCTTGGCTAAATGCAGTTATTTGAACCATGAACAAGAGAAATACAGGAAAATTTTTCTGTTGCTTCATTTATTGTGCTTTCTAGACTATCCAGGTCTTATCCTAGAGACAGGACTACTGAGCGAGAACCCCAGACTTCCTAGAAGCATTTTTGGTTATTTTCTAAAAGGAGGAAACAGGGACGTGGTCATGGCTTGAGTTGGTTGTTAAGAAGGCAGCAGCAGGGACAAATCACAGGTAATCATTGCGATGAAGTTTCTCCCTCCCTTACAGAAACATTAAAAAAAAAACAACATTAAAAACCTCCATCTTCCCCGTATGCAGTTAAAAAAAAATATTGAGTCCCAATATATCAGAAACATATTTTCCCCTTCTGGAATTGACCACGTTACCCTCCTACCCAGCTGGAATCATGCTAGGGAGAAAAATAAATGTTTGTCTCAATGGCATTTTCTTATTCAGCTAATTGATTTTTTAAAATAACAATAATGCTTGAACATCCAGCCACCTAATTACCAGCAGCTTTTTATTTGCACTATCATTAACTTCACAGCTGCCTTGTTGTGACAAGTGGTACCACAGAGACGTCGGCCGCAACTGTTACTTTCTGAAAGGAGGAACATGAACGAGGCCTGGCTCCCCCTTGGCCAAGGTCAGCGCGGGTTTCAGGCTGGCTTCAACAATGCCAGCGCCCGATTCCTGGTGGTGGAAACTGCATGTCGGACCATGCTGGGTGGACAGGACGGTGGGGAGCGTCTGGCTCAATCCTCTCCATTTACGGGTAAGGAAACTTGAGGTCCAGAGAGGTTAAGTGATTTGCCTAGGATCACACAGCTAGTCACTTGCAATGCTGGAATTAAAGCCCAGGCCTCCTGGTTCTCTGGGAGGCCAAGACAGGAGGATTGCTTGAGGTCAGCAGTTCGAGATCAGCCTCAGCAAAAGCAAGACCCCCATCTCTACTAAAAAATAGAAAAGAAATTAACCAGACAACTAAAAATATATATAGAAGAAATTAGCCGGGCATGGTGGTGCATGCCTGTAGTCCCAGCTATTCTGGAGGTTGAGGCAGGAGGATCGCTTGCACCCAGGAGTTTGAGGTTGCTGTGAAGTAGCCTGACGCCATAGAACTGTAGCCCAAGCAACAGAGCAAGACTCTATCTTAAAAAATAAAAATTAAAAAAAAAAATCTCAGATTTAACTTCCACTGGACCAACTTGGATCTTCTGCTGCCCACCCCTCCAACCAATCACTGTGTCTAGAGGGATGGAATATGCTAATTTGCCCAGCCAAGCCACTTGCCCACTCCTAGATGGGAGAGCGTGGTTGGGAGTTGGTTCAACTGAACCACATGGTTAAAGAGCAGAGGAGGGTGGTCCCCTAAAGAAAACTGCAGTGCTATTACTAGGCTAAGAGATGGAAGTTGGGGGAGAAAAAAGTTTATTCCAATTATCTATTTGTTTCGGGGAACGGAAGCATATTACTGAAACTTTTGCTGTAATTTTAGAGCTTAAGGATGAAAAATGGTTTGACTGCTCCCATCTCACAGCTCAGCCTAGTGACCTTATTCACCCATTGAACATTTATACAGCACCGACTGAGTATCATATCTCACACGGTCTGTAGGACACCTCCTATTCTGGGGGTCACCCTTTATCAGTTTCCTTTCTGTCATCTGGTACTGAGTGTTATTACTAAGGCTTGACTTCAGGATCTTAAAGCCAAAGTCCTGATCTCTTATTTCTCTGGTGTCCAGGCTTTAAGGTCCTGAGCATCTCCCTAGGTTTAGAGGTTTACCTTTGCCTGGCAACATTGTTAATCTTCCTGATTTTGCCCCATACTTCATTTTGCTGGATTACTCCCCTTCCTAGCCCACCGCTTGAAATTTGCTCTCTGGCCAGCCCCACTGAATCACCAGACCTGTTGCTACCCAGAGCCTGCCTTCATTGCAGTCATTCACTTGCCCAGTGACTCCTTCCTTACCCCCGTGATGAATGTACCCACCCTAGTTCGTGTTCACCTCCCTAGAGAAGTTATGGGATCATCCTATCACTTGTGCAAAGAATACATCTAAGGCAGCCTTAAAAGAGAGCCTATCCTATGCAAAAAATCTAACTAAGAAAGGCTATTCCCCAATTTAAGCTGGCACTGGACAATCTTTTTTTTTTTTTTTTTTCTTGAGACAGGATCTCGCTCTGTTGCCCAGACTGGAGTGCAGTGGCACCATCATAGCTCACTGCAGCCTTGTACTCCTGGGCTCAAGCAATCCTCCTGCCTCAACCTCCCAAAGTGCTGGGATTATTACAGGCATAAGCCACCATGCCTGCCTGCCACTGGACAATCTCTAAGTTGATGGCATCCTCCCTTTGCCTGATTTCATACAGACAGAAGACCTAGAGGATAAGCTGATTGCTACCTTTCGTGATTACCTTGCACAGACTCAGATATTGACATTCAGCAAGTCATCAGTTTCCCCTTCTTGCAATTTCATTCATTTATTAAAATCAAGTGTTCCTAATCCTTTTAGATTGGTACTCTTCACTTGGTCCTCTGTAATCACTTGTCTCATGTTCTGGGGCTGAGATCTGGGAGCGAGAGCACTGTAGTTTTCCCTCTGAGTCATAAACATGGGGACAAAGTATTCTTCATGATCCCACTTGTTATTTCCTTTTTCTCTAACTGCAGAAAGTCAGTCTGGTGGTCAGGTGAATTCCTAAGCAGTGCTCCTTTGGCACAAGTGTTCCCATTCTGAGCACTTACGTTGGTTGAACCTCTCTATTTGCATAAGTAGAAACATAAAGCTTCTTTCTCTAGAGCAGCTGCTAACCTGACCCACAGTGCAGTTTTATTCCCACCAGAATATAAGATCCATGAGGAAAGGGGCTCTGTTTAGCTACTACTTTATCTCCAGTACTCAGTATATCTAGGCACTCAAAGACTATGAATTTATCCATTCAACAAATGCTTATCGAAGCATTTACTACAGAGGTCATTGTGTCAGGTGATACTTGAGAGAGAAGGAATTAAAAACAAATGTAGCCAGGAGAATGTTTCAGCCAGAAGAAACAGAGCTGCCTTAAACGATCTGCCAGTGCCCGTAAGTAGAATTCCAAATTGAGATCAGCTCAGGTTTGCTCGATTGACCATCAAGGACCCAGGTTTTTTTCACAGCATCATCCTAAGACCTGTTCCCTCTGGGGAAGGGGGAGAGAGGAGGAAGAGACAGAGATCACTGAGTGGCTGTCACCAACAACAGGGGTAATGACAGGAGACAGTGAAGCTTCCTGCAAAAGCGAATAAGACCCTTCCTGGAAGACCGCAGCACTCCTCTTGGGTCTCTATGGCCAGAACTGGGTCACACACCCATTCCTGAATCACGGATTTAGCCTCAGACCAATCAGACCCTCACCTGACACTGAGGGTGAGGTTGGTTCCCCCTAAAGCAAAGGGGCTGTATGGAGAAGGGGCGGCCCTCTGAACAGAACCCCTGAGAAAGGGAGTAGGAGCTAGGGGCTGGGGTGGGGGTGCGGGGCGGCCATAGCATTCACCACAAACAGCAACTAGCCTTTGTCAGGAAAGGCAAATGCGATATGTGAACTCAGTTAATCCTTCCGGTGACAGTAAAGCAGTGGTTCTCCATCCAGGGGCAAGTCAGAGTCACCTCAGGAGTGATTCTGATCCCAAAGGCCTGGGGCAGTTCTCAAATGCCCATGGCTGACTGTGGCGCTCAGCCTACCCTGCCCACCGGGGCTGTGGGCCAAGCAGCGCCATCCCACAGGTGTGCAAAGAAGGATTCAGCACAGTCCCCGCTCTGGAAACTCTACACTAAATGTCAACGTTGTCAAGGTTAAGAGATTTTGACATACAAGCCAGAGGAGTTCGGGGGAAGAAAAGCCCCCCACAGGCAAGAATTTTGGGGAAGGAAGGTTACTAGGAGAGAGTGGGACCCCCAAAGACAAATAAGACTTGAGTGGGGAACCGGGAACAGCAACGCAGCCAGAAGGGCACAGCACGAGCCAGGTGGAGAAGGGTGGGACGCTTGCCAGATTCATGCGTCGCCTTTGTCGGAGGATGGGCTGATCTCTGGTCGTTACCGTGTTAGTTCACGGGAAAGAGAAGTTTTCTCATCATGAACTGACGACGGGAGAAACTAAGGTTTGTTTCCAGAAGTTGGTGAATCAGTGCTATCTGATATTCCTGATACTTTGCCGAAACTATTCACCAAGCTTCCTCTTTGAGCACAAAGGGGAATTTAAGAGGCAACATTGGGGCTTTCACATATTTATGTTTTTAAAATCAGATACACTGGGTGGAAAAACCCTGTGAGATCACCTCTGTGCTCTACCCAAGCCGTGCAAGGGATACACAATCATCTTGTTAGAGAAGGAGGCATTTCAATTCCTCATCAAAGCAAACAAAGATAAACCTGATTCAATCCAGCCAGGCTGCAAAAGTGATTAGGAGGAAGACTGGAAACAACCTGGAGAATATGGAGGACGTTTGTAAATTGGCCGGCAATTGTATTACATTTAAAGATTCAATTAGTGACAGATTCAGAATAGAGCTTCCTTTAGTGAGTCTGGTAACAACCAGGCAGAGGCTCGGTGGTTTGCTGATGGCATAGAAAGTGAGTCACCCGGCATTGGCTTGCTCAGCTGGGCTGGGACAAATGTCACCCACTCACTTTGATGGATACACCCCATGCATAGAAATATGTGGATAGGTATTGATTTTTTTGAACTCTACTCACTATTCTTGACAACTTGTTTTCCTCCTTTGGTTTACCTTGGGGTGCTATTTCTTCTGCTTCTAAATTGCTTAAAAAGCAATTCACTAAAAGTGAACTCTGAAGGTTCTGCCTCATGCTAAAGAAGTTTCTCAGGGGTGGAAAGAGAGTTGGCAACAGACATTCAATGTGTGGGCTGGGCTGGACACTGGAGGAATATTCCTCCCAGGTTTCAAGAGGGCTTGCCTATGTGATCTGTTAAGTGGATTCAGGTTGAGAACTCTGGGCTAGTCAAGAGGCACCTACAGAGAGCACTAGTGCAGTAGTTAGCTGCAGGAATGGAAATAAAATTTGTGCATACCTTTCAAGTAGGGGTCATAATGTAACCTTTATAAGAGAAGTGTTATCGAGACCATAGAAAAGATAGAAAGCAAAACACCAGGCCACAGAGGGGAGGACTAGCATAAGCCAGTGAGGGCAGAGGCAAGAGCCGGCTTGCCCAGTCTCCACCCCTGTGCTCAACCAGCCTCGGACGACAGAAGAGGGAGAGGAAGCCCGAGCAGGAATGTGCAAGAGGGCAGCTGATATGGGTGTGACATTGCGGCAGAGGCCTTCCTGCAAAGTTAAAGGTGACTTACATATGTTTGGCTGGGAGAACCAGAGCTTTCTGGTGGTCACATCTTTCCTGGTTTGAGCTGATCTCTAAGTTCATTGAGAATCATTTTTGTAGTGTCAACTCTGTAGTCTTCGCTTCAGGGTAGACCTGAAATCAATGATGCTGATGAGCTGCTTAAGAACCCTAGGGAATGAATGGTGGGCATGAGTACCATTCCACAAAAAAGGGGTATAAAAAGCAAAGAAGGGTAGTCTATTGCCTATAGCTGAGAGGAGGGCAAAACCAGCTTCACAGACAAAGATCACTCTCCCGGTTTAAGCTAGCTGTTGGTCTACTCATGCCCTAATGACCATACAAGGTTAGGGAGGTGAATCATTTAGTCCAACTCAACCCCTTGGTGGGAAAATAAGCCCAGCTGCCTCACAGCCTTTGGATCCCCTTACCTAAGCATGTATACAAAGTTCCTCTCCTTGGGCCTTTGCCTCAGGTTCTTTTCTGATGTTCTCACCTAGATATTTTTATTTGGAGAAGGTTTATGATGGCAAAAGAACTTGGTGGCTAAGAAATAGATAGGCTCTATATAGGTAATCAATTCAAACTCTGTTTCACTCAGGTGTTGCCGTGTTCTGGAGATCTACAGATGAATAAGACCTGATCCTAAAGGAAAATCAATGATGAGAGTACAGTGGAACACCAGATAGTAATATAATAGAGGCAAGTACACACAGGACACCACAGCACCACAAGGCAGGAGTGCAGGGGACATCCACTTCCATTGGGGAAAGGGGCCAGGGAAGTTTTCCAAGAGGAGGTAATGCTTGAGTTGAGAATGAAAGGATGAGTGCAGATTAGCCAGGGAAACAAGACAAGAGGAACCTTCCACAAAAAAAGATCAATATTGGCAAAGCCATGGTGGTGTGATACCTTGGAAACCTGCAAATAATTTGATATAACTCAGGCTGGACATGTTGGAAGGACCTGGATCTGGAGGGACCTTTTAGGTCAAGCTAAGGTGCACAACGTTAATTCCAAAGGGATAGAAAACCACTGGAAGATTTTAAATTGGGAAGTGACACAAATTGGGCTTAAAATAACCATTCTGGCAGCTGAAAGAGAAGAGAGCAGGATGATGGTCTAGGAGACTCGCAGGCTATAAATGAGCAGGGACTGAACTAAGACAGCAGCTGGGCGAGGGGAGAAGGGATTTGAGCTACATGATGGTATAAGAGATGGAGTCAGTGCCCCACTGAGGTAGCAAAGAAAGGAGAAGAATTAATTCAGAGGGATCTCAGGCTTCTCTCTTGTAGGAGAATGTGGCAGGTGGCATCATTCCTTGAAAAAGGAAATATAAGAGGAGGAGCAACTTTGAAGGGAAGAGGATAAATTCCACTTTGGATATGTGTGTGAAGTGCCTGTGGCTTCTTTTACGTTTAGCAGTTTGAATAAAATGTGTCCACGTATGGTTTCCTTTGTTTTTATCCTGCTTGGGATTTACTAAGATTCTTGAATCTGTAATTTTATGTCTTTCACCAAATTTAGAAAAGTTTTGGCTACTATTTTCTAAAAAATTTTCTGTATTATTTTCTCTTCATTGGGGATTACAAGTATATCTGTTAGAATTTTTGATGTTGACCCAGAGGTCAATGAGGCTTTATTAATTTTTCTGCAATCTTTTTTCTCCCTTATCTTCATTTCTGATCATTTCTATTGACTTATCTTCAAGTTCACTGACTTTTCATCTGCCATCTTCAATCTTCTGTTAAACTCACTGAGTGAATTGTTAATTTTAGATATTGTATTTTTTACTTCTAGAATTTTCTTTGAGTTCCTTTTTGTAGTTTCTTTTCCGAGGTATCCTCTGTTCATTCATTATGGGCATATTTTTATTTATTTCCTTGGGCAGAATTACAATGGCTAGTTTAAAATAATTGTATCTTAATTCCAATTTTTGCATCATCTTAGGTTTAATCTCTATTGATTGCCTTTTCTCTTGAATATGGGTCACATTTTTCTGATTGTACAGTAATTTTGAATTGTGACCTACAAATTATGAGTGATACATTGCAGATACTGGTTTCTATTATGTTCCTCTGAAAAGTTTTTAATTTTTTGTTTTACTGACCAGTTAACATAGCTAGACTAAAACTGTAAACGCTTTCTCCCATATGGTGTTAAGATATTGAAAATTCTGCTCACTTCTTTTATCATTAGCTAGGCTTCTTGACATCTGCCCCATATCTGCATAATTCAGAGGTCAGCTAGAGATTTGGAGAAAGTTTACACCCAGAGTTTGGGGCTTCTCTTCTGTGGTTCTCTCGTTTCTAGGATACCCACCACCACAACCATTTTCCAGTTGTGATAGCTGTGATAGCCTCAAGCTCTGTCTTTTAAGTCCTCAAATCAATTAATCAAAATTATGGATTTCTGTCCAAATTCTAACTATCCTAGCTTGGAGCTGACTGGGGCCTGCCCTCAGGCAAAAAGTCATTAAAAAACAAACAAACCAGGAAACTCATCCAGTGTTTGCTCCCTCTTCCACATGTCAACTCTTCTCTAGTTTCTAGTTTGGTCACTCTTCAATGCCTTTAGGTCATTTTTGTAATTTTAATTTTCATAATTGTCATTTGCAGAAGAGTTAATCCAATATGAACTACTCTGCTATTAACAGAGATGAAATTTCAGGTGCTCAATAAATATTTGTTGAATAAATTCAAGTACCCACTTTATATCTCTATGTTCATCTCTAATAGATACCATACACTTAATTTTCCCAACTGCCTTGACAGTTCCACTTCTATGCATAAAAGGCACTTCAAACTCAACATATCCAAATGGGAACACTCCTAACCTCAGAGTCTTTGTACTTTTGTTTCCTCTGCACGAAATGATCTTCCACCAGATATCTACGTGGTTCACAATTCTTACTCCCTCCAGGTCTCAGCCCCAGAGTCAACTTCAACGAGACTTTTCTGACCATTTGCTATAAAATGAATCCATGCCTTCCTTTTGCACTACTGCTCTCCCCTTGCTGTCCTTTATTCTTCCCCATGGTACTTATCACCATATAACTATTACAGATCTGATTTTTAAATTGTTGCTGTCTCCCTTTACTATAGCATAAGCTCCACGAGAGCAAGGCCTTTTCACTGCTTTATCTCTAGAAGTGAGAAAAGAGCCTCGCATGGAGTAGGTGTTCAATAAATTTTTGTTAAATGAATGTTGAAGCTACTTGAATCAAAAAGAGTGAGAAAACCTGGGTAAGGAAGAATCACTAACAATCACAGGCAGTGTGGTCGAACAAGAGCCTGTAAAATAGACAAAGGTCCCAGCGGCCAAAGGGAGAAAATCCAGGAGAGAATAATGTCACAGAAGCCACAAGAGGAGTTTCCATAGGGAAAATGTCAAATACTGCAAAGATCAGGTGAAGTGAGAACTGCAGAGTGGTTTTTCTGCTGTTAGGAGTTAGGAGGGTCTTGATGGCTTTGTGTGTGACAGTCATCTCTGTGATGACTGTCATCACAGTAGATGAGGAAGCCAGACCACAGTGAGATATGGAGTAGCAGCAAGTAGAAACACGGGTCAAAGGCTGGGAGAAAGGGCTAGAAGGGAAGCAAGGCTGAAGCTGCAGGAATGAGGGAATAAGGAGAGAGGAGTGTGGAGGAGATGAACTCAGCCCAGCTGGAGGGGTTTGCCTTAGGCACGAGGAAGGAGACTTCACTCTGACTCTGAGAGGCAAGAAAGGAGGGGATGAAAGCATTTGTTTGATGTACAGAATCAGGGCTGCTACAGATGGTTGCATTGGTTATGTCTTCTTGTGGACCGAACCCTGGCTGAGAGGGGCATTCTGCTCTCCAAGTCATAGCCCTGATGTGGGACTGTGTCCACCTGGAGGAAGAGGTACATTTTTACTACTGTAGCATCTAAGCCATGCCTTTGTGGCATCCCATTTGCTGAAGGGAGCAAGTGTCTTTTTCTACGATTTACAAAAGCGGCCTGTATAAAACTTACATATTTTTCAACAAATATACGGAGGATTCTTAGGGGATTTTGTTTTTCTCTTCCTCTTTTTAAACATATTAAACACTACATGTTCAAGAAATAAATATCATAGACACAGTGAAAAACCTGCTATAGCACCACCATTTGATCCCAGTGCCCTCTTTCTTCCCCAAAGATAACCACTGTCCTGAATGTGGTATTTTTCATTCCCATGCAGTCTTATACTTTTGCTACAACTATGTTCCCATAAACAATATAAAGTATAATATTTTTACATGACTTAAAAATTTATATAAATGGTCTCCTGCAGATATTACCCTGCAATTTACTTTTTTTTGCTTAACATTGTTTTTGAAATTTATCCATATTGATACATGTACCTCTAGTTCATTCATTTTCACTCATTTCATGAATATTTATTCAACATTCTATTGAACAAATATACCATACTTTTCCCTACATTTTCCTGTTGATGAACATGCAGACTGTTGTTTTAAAGCTTTTATTTTTAAAGTCAAAGCTGTGGCCTGGTGCTGTGGCTCATGCCTGTAATCCCAGCACTTTGGGAAGCCCAGACAGGAGGATCACTTGAGCCCAGGAGTTCAAGACCAGCCTGGGCAGCATAGTGAGACCCTCATCTCTACAAAAAGTTTAAAAATTAGCCGGGCATGGTGGCTCATGCCTATTGTCCCAGCTACTCGGGAGGCTGAGGCAGGAGGATCACTTGAGCCCAGGAGTTCAAGGCTACTATGAGTTATGATCACACCACTGTATTCCAGCCTGGGCAACAGAGGGAGACCTTGTCTCAAAAAATAAATAAATAAGTGGAAAAAAATTTTAAATAAAATCAAAGCTGTAAAAAGTTTTTATGTGTATCTTCATTACATATACAAGAACTTCTCTCAGAGTGGAATTGCTGGCTCCCAGGGTTACCCACCTTCAACCTGACTAGATAATGCCAACTGGCCCTCCAAAGTGGATGTAACATGTACTCCCATTAGTTGTGTATGAGTATTACCACTTTCTGATTTTATTTTCAGACTTTTAAATTTTATCCCGTCTGAGGGGCTTTAGTTTTTGTTGGTACATCCCCAATTATTCATAAGCTTGAGTATTTGTCTTTTTTTTTTTTGGCCATTTGGGGTTCTTTCTTTTGTAAATTTTTTGTTCATCTAACTACTTCTCTTCCTCTTTCTTCTACTTTTCATTTTTCCTTTGGGCCATTTGTCTGTTTTCTTAATGGTACATAGGGTTTTAAAAATTATTATGGTTACTAATTCTTTATTGTAAATATCTTTGATTTGTGGCTTGTCTTTAAATTTTTAATGATGTCTTTGGTTGTATACCTGATTTAAATTTTAATATATTTAATAGTTATACTTTTCAATTTTTTCAAGGATGAATCAGTTTTAGGTGTATGTGCTGGAGGCGGGGAAGGTTATGTAAGGAAATTCTTGCCAAATGACCTTCCTTTTCTTTGTAAAGTAAAAGGGGAACACAACTCTTACAGATTGCTGTAGAGTTCCTGAGCAACTTCCTCCTTCAGTCAACTTGCATTAACTGAGTCCACACCAAATGCCTAGACCTGGGATTTGGCTGGGGTGTGTTGGGGAGGGGGACGAGATAGGATTTAATACATGGAACCCTGCCTTACTAGAACTTAGCATCAGGAGACTAATAAGGGTTAGACTGTGTAACCCTGATACACTACAGTAGAAACTCAGAGGAAGGAGAGATCTGGGTAGGATTGAGTGATTATCTGTGGACTGGATTCTTCAGGTAAGACTGTTATGTCAACTTTCTTTACTTCCTATAAATTTAAGAATCACAGAGTCTTTAGTGCTACAAACAAATAAGGAAATGGAGGCCCACTGAAGCTAAGCTTTCACAGCTAGTGAGAGGCAGAATCCACACTAGAACTACAAATTCCCATCCAGTGTGCTGTCCTACCTGCCAAGAAAGAATATTGACATGTCTCCCTTTGATCATAAAATAGAGATCTGAGAGTGTATGAAAGAAAAACAGGTAAGTCAAAACAGAGTATCAACAACTCAAAAGAGCCCATGACCATTTAATCTGGGCTCACAAACTGTTAGAAGCAGTTAATACAGTCAAATCACTTTGTTTGTCTTATAAAGATACAGAGCAATATGTTACCTTCTATTTTTTCCTTCCAGATAAGACACGAAGAAGTAAAGTGACTTAGCCCAGGTCACTTTACAAGTCACAGCAAAAGAAAGTAAATTAACATGAGTTCTGTGCTCAATACCTTTATGACAAAAACCACAGATCAATGGCCACATATGTCTATACATCAATGCCACTTTCTTGTCTCGGTTATACGAATTTTGTTCTACTGATTGTCAGGTTAATTGACTCTACTTCATTTTGCCTGTGCAGAAAGCATCAAATTTAGGCAGCCACTCAGTAACACTGAAAAAATAAACCAGAGATACATTGATTAAATTGCTTATAATCAAGCTGCTATTACAGTCTTCATTTTTCCTATTTATATCCTTACCAGCACACGAGTGTAAAAATCACTTCCAACTGCCTGCAAGAGACATGCTGTAATTAGGATTAATCAAAAGTTCTTTCCAGTATGAAAATCCCAAAAACATTACCTCCTTATATCTTACTATAGTAATAAACTTACGAAGAAATTGATATCATATGCCCAAGTGTGAGAGAAATAACACTAATTGTAAGAAAGCTTTAGAATATTCACCAAAGTCAAATATAATGTTCACTGATGTTGAAAATCTGCTTCCTCTGTGTTTTCAAGGAGACCAAATTTAGTCCAACTCAACAGTCACATTATCAAGTATCTACTAGTGCCAGACACGTCTTGCCAGGTGTTGAAGATGCAAAGAAGAATAAAATGTGATTGTCACCCATTGGATATAATCCCTAGAAGAGCCCAGTTACAAACACCAATAGTCTAGTCCAACTCAACAGTCACATTATCAAGTATCTACTAGTGCCAGACACGTCTTGCCAGGTGTTGAAGATGCAAAGAAGAATAAAATGTGATTGTCACCCATTGGATATAATCCCTAGAAGAGCCCAGTTACAAACACCAATAGTCCAGGTTGCTCTTAATAGATGTAAAAACACTAAGGGAACAGAAGAGGGAAGCAAGGAGCTCTACCTGTGAGAGCTGGTAAGCTGACACCAATGCCCATATGAATGTGGTCTTTAAAGACATTCTTCCAGGTAGGGAAGTGGGAAAAGCATGTGATGTAGAGCAGATACTAGGAGCAAAGGCAGTGAGGCAGGTTTGTGTTTGGAGCGTGTAGCCAGTGCTAAGGCTGTGGCCATATCACCAATGGCCTCATGTGGTGGGCCAACAAGTTGGGATTTTAATATGTAGGTGTGGGCATGCTTAGATTGCTGTTTCCAGAAGATCAATCAGACAGCTGAGAGTTGAGGACACATCTCAGGAAAGGAATCCCATTCTTAGGCTATTGCATTAGGCCAAGTGAGGAATGATGACAGGCTGGTCTGCAGTACAGAAGATGAAGGAGAGGAAATATATCCAAAAGACTAGGGGGGATTTACAGTTACTTAAATGACTATACGGGAGGAAAGTGATTTCTTCAGCTGCAACTAGAAAAACAAATTAGGAAGAGCATCAGGGTCACAGAATACAAAAGAAGCCAAGGTCAGGCAAAAATATAAGTTAAAAATCTTTATAGTCAATCAGACATTTACTAACTGCAAAGAGGCTATTTTCAGGAAATATCATTTATTCCTCCTTTTCCCTCCCTTTTTATAAAATTCACTCTAATTCCTTTTGATGTATCAGAGTAAACTATCACCCATTGTGCCAAAAAATTCTGGAGTATTTTTCAACAAAGGAAATGTTTATTCTTTGTACCTAAGATGCTTCTACATACACAATCTCTCCTAGAGCATGAAATATATATATATCAGAAATCAATTTCAAACAAACATGATATCATCTGCAGGAAGTGCTGGGCATTTTTCCATTATTAAAACTAATGGAAGAAAATAAGATGAGAAGGTGATGTTTCACGGTTTCTAATATGGGTAGCTTCTGCAAGAGAGGAAGTGTCAGAGATACCAAAAACAGGGGTGACACCTGAGGCCTTCTTCCCTACTGTAGTGGCTGCTGGGGTGCTTTGCCCAGATTCCCCCTTTAGGACTGAGGTGCTCACTCTCATCAGGTGGGACTGCTGATGGCTGAATTGCTTTCAGCTGAATTGCTCTCAGCCCCTTTCACAAGGGCACCTCCCACCTATTGGCTGACCAATTGAAGATGGGTGAGTATAAAGCCCTGGCCCCTTGACTTGGCAACCCCAGCTGCAGAACGGCCATCCCAGCTCCAGAGCTCCTACAGGACTGACTGAGTCCGTGCTGCAACTGTGTGGCAGCTCACCTCCTGCCCTGTCCTGCCCGTCACCTCTCACAGGTAATGTTCCCAAGGGCACTCTCCAAAAAACCTCTTGCACAGAAACCTCAGAGTCCTTCCCCCAGGAAACCCAAACTACATAAACCTTCCAGGACCATAAAGAACCTTTCTTGAGCAGTAATTACAGAGGATGAGGGTGTCACTATAAAAGTACCTATTAACATATCTGGGTCTTGAACAAAATCAGCTACATTTTGTTCCTGCTTTTATGTTCCAAAACTAAAAACAAGAGATGCTGCAAACAGTACACAAGTGGTCTTCTAAAAGGCTTTGGACATAAAAGAATTTATAAAATTTATTAAAGAATCACAGCAAGGCCAGATAAAAACGTGTATATTAGAACCAAAACGGAAGCTGAGTTCAGGTAACTAACTTGTGGTTCTTCATTTGGATGCTGCAAGCCATAGCTTCTTTTGGTTATTTATTTTTCCGTATCTCTCCCCACCCTCATCCTCACACTCCTCCCAGTAGCTACTTAGCAATGTTCCTTCAATCTAAGGGTCCACCACTGGGGTAAAAACAAAAAAGAAAAATCAGACATCAAAAGATGCCTGTATCCTGACTGCCACCTAATGGAATCTTTGAGCATTAAACTTGTGTAGTTTTTTTTGGTTTTTATTTTGAACTGCTGACATTATATAAACAAAATGGCTAAAAGTGACCATATCCAGCTATGGGCCACTAGTCTTGACAGGGCAAAACTCTGGGGCTCATTTAGGTTCTGAAAAACAAGTTAATTGTCTCCTTTTTTTCCTCTCTATATTTGGGAACGTATATCCCCTGCCACCCATGCTTGTTTGGTTTACATAACCTTCAAAAAGAATGTTCTGTTACCCACTGTGCAATAAATTAACATGGAATATCTCACCCTTTTCTTCCTTTTTCTAAGATAAATAAGCTTTAGGCGACATGAATTTGGGAGTAGGAAATACTCAGATAAGGAGGGTATTTTCGGAGGCTGTGATGCAGATGAATCCAATTAACTCCAGCTTTAAACGGCTATCTTAAGTCCAATGCTGAAAGCCAAAAAGGGCCAAAGAATGAAAAAAAGGGCCTATCACCACATCAGAAGGCAAGGCCCAGTGGACTCTCTCCTGCTTGTGGGGAAGTCAAAGTAATTCTTTCACATGTTAATCATGCTTTCCTTCCTGGCCTTCAAAGAGTTCTTGGTGACTGCTTCAGCCTCCACTGCCCACATCTTTTCTGCTAAGACTTGATCCATCTGGCTTCCTACTGTTTTTGTTGTTGCTGTTGTTGTTTTTTTCTGACAATGCTTTTGTAATCTTCTATATTACTTCTGAGGTTGTTAAGCTACTGCTAACTCCTAGAGTTCCCTTCAACTATTGGTTGATCTTTCCCAAACACACACTCCTAAAACTATTCTAAAAGGTGTTCTAGCCAGTTTATGAATACATTGTATTATGAAAAATTTGAAACATAGAGAAGTTGAAAGCCTAGTACAATGAACACATTCTCCACCTGGATTCAATGATTTATCATTTTGTTGCCACATTTTTATTTTTCTAATGTATACATACGTAATTCATATATACATATATTAATATATGTGAATTTTGTAAAATTTTACATAATTTTTTTGGCCAAAAGCTTTGAAGGTAAGTTACAGATGTTATGGTACTTCGCCCTTGTAAATACTTGACCATAGGACATTCTCCTAAGTAACCATAAATAATTTTCACACCAATTAAAATTAATAAAACTCAGTATCATCTAATATCAAGTCCATATTCAAATTTCCCAGTGTCTCCCATTTTTTATAGCTTTATTTTTCTAAACCAGGATCCAATCACGATTTACCCATTGCACTTGACTGTGATATCTTCTTGTCTCTTAAGTCTAGAATAGTCTCCCACTCTTTTTAATGACACTGACCTTTTGAAAAATTTAGGCCAGTTTCTTTATAGAATGTCCCACATTCTGGACCTGATTCTTCGCTCACAGTCCTTTTACCTTTTCCTCTATGCCTGTATTTCCTGTATACTGGAAGGTGGGTCAAAAGGCTTGATTATATTCGGGTTAAGCATTTTTGGCAGGGTTCCTTCACAGGTGATGCTGTTAGTACTTCATGTTGCATCAAATCAAGAGGCATACAAAATCAGGTTGTTCCACAATTGGTGATGCTAAATTTGTTCCCTGGGTTAAGTTGGTGACTGATGAATTTCTTCATAGTAAGGCATAGTTTCCCTTTGTATTTATTAATCTGTGGTGTGTGATACTTTGTACGTATGTGTGACACTGACACTATGCAAACATTCTCCCTTTCCCTCCTCCTTCCTTTTACCAGATGAGTTCTAGCTTCTATTGATGATCCTTGTCTGAATCACTGGGGATTGATTACAAATGGTGATTTTTCTAATTTTATCATTCCATCTACATTTATTGGCTGGCATTCTCCTACAAAGAAAAACTCCCTTTTCCCACTCTGAGTTTGACTCTGGACTTAAAAATCTAAAAAAAACGCTTTGATAATCTATTATAGCTATTATTCTCTTTAGTGGCTAGTGGAGTACCCTCAGACTGGGTTCTGTGGGCTTTTCACTTGACCTTATTAATTTAGGGGAACTTCCTTGCTTTCTGGCAAGGTGTTTCAAGCTCAACTTTGTTCTTTTGTACTTTTTGGGCCTGAGACCCCAAATCAGCCATTTCTCAAAGAAATATCATTTCTTTTAGTGGGAAATGGTATTTAGATATCAAGATGTGGGCACCCTCTAGTGGGGTGACATTACTTCTAAGAAAGACATATATGAAAAATTCTAATTCAAATTTAACACCAGAGGGTTTCCCCCCATAACTTTTTATATTTGAATTTCTTTCCTTAGAGTTTCTACCGACAAATATACTTTTTTTAACCTATAATCTACCTGAGAGTTCAAAAACTACATTGCCAATAGCAGTACTAGCAATGTATCTGCGACATTTGAGGGGTTTTGTTTGCTTGCTTGTTTGTGTTCTTTTTTCCCCCCCCAGAATATATACCACTAAGAATGTATGGTTAGAGTACTATTAAGCACTTCTGAATACCTCTAAAGCACTATCATTTCTGATCTTTGCGTGTTAAGCCTTAGATTATAATCTTTTTCAAACTGAAGGAATTCTTGTTTTCTGCTTTCAGTGGTATGTTTTCTATTCTTTAGTGATACAGTTTCTGTTTTTTAGTGGTAAATGTAAAACACAAAATAGCTAAAAATGCACATCCTAAGACTTAGCAAGGCAATACAAATTTAAATAAACATGCATTTAAGACTGTTTTTCCATCAACTAAGCATCATCCCAGGATATATGTATTCAATGCACTGTATCCAGTACATTGAGATGAATGTCTCAATAAGCACAAAAAAAGCAAGTAGCTTGCTCTGTAGCAAATCTCCAGGCACCTAGTGTGACTAAAGAAAGTCAACAATTATTATGACTACACATCTCTAATTCATCACCTTAGGCATTTGTCGAGATAGAAAAAAAAGTGGGCAAATCTGGGGCTATTTATAATTGGGAAAGGATACAAGAAAAGCTAATCTAAAGAATTCAGTCTCCCAATTGACCAACGTGTATTAGTTTTATTGCATACTCTTGTGCTCTGCAGTGGGTTAACACATTTCCAAAGGCAGGAGCTATACTTCAGCTTTCTTTAGTAGTGAAAGGAAATAGCTGTATATTCTGATGACAATTTGGAGTCTTTAAATTTTATTCACTTAATGGGTTTAAATAAATATATACCAGTTTAAAGAACTACATGTTTTCGACACTGTTGTTTTTGGAGAATAAACATGATTAAGTTGGGATGCAAATGTTTCAAGAAAAATCAGACACTGAAAGTGGATTTTTGGCACTTCAAAAGAGGTAGTAAGTCAGAAAGCCTATATGAAGTATCACTCTTAATCAAAGCTTATAATTGTTTCAGTTTTGTCTTTAATGTCACATAAACTCATTGTGAAAATTAAATGAATATGTATAAAGTGCTTAGAATGGTTATCTGGCACATATAACTGTTATCTGTGAGAATTAAAATTCAATATAGCTTTTCTTTATAAATCAATGTTGCACAGAGATTAAAAACCTGAAAACAGAACTATCAAGATGGTATAGAAGTCAATACTGGAACTTATAATAAATATTTCCCTGTTTTCTGATCTATGGGGTTCAGGAAGAGTTCTCATTTGAGATTTTTACATAACTCTGAAGTTTACTTTATATTCAAGGAAGATCCTCCAGGCATCAGTTCTTAAAATACACAATTAGAATAAGAGCAGTTATCAAAAACTACATTTTATTTTAAACAAGTCTCTACTTTAAGGAAAAGTACATTCTTTCTGGTTTGTCTTCCCTCTTAATTCTGGCTACACACTGCTGCCCTCTGCAGCATTTTCAATCCTTGCAAGTTGACTGCCATCGGAATCACAGTCACAAACCTGACCTCGTTTCCACCTCTATAGGTAATGTGACCCACCATGAGAGCGATGTGTGTGTATGTAAAGAATGAAAGGGAAGGCTCCTTCAAAAGAAAACAAGAAATAAATAAAGCAAGATGTTGGCACAGTTCAAAAGAACCCATCTGAGAAGGCGGCCTTCTTATGGGTCCACCAACAAACCCTCAATCCCCCTGGGAGGGTTCCTTCCTGGCATTTTATATAGCCTCTTTGTATCTTAGGATTTTATTTTTCATAACAACACATGTAAAAAATTTTTAAAAACTGTAATAAAATTATATATAAAAAACAAAAAGGGTAAATCGTAAAAAGGGTAATCAATGAAAACATTTGGCTTCTACTTCAAACCTCTAGACAGATTTGTGTATCCGTCCAGAACTCGCTTATATTAGTACACACACTTAATGTGTGTAATACTTCAACATAAATAGAGGTATTCATACTACTCTGCTAATCATTCAAGACTGTAACTTGGAGATTGTTCCCTATCAGACGAGATTAGCCTAATTAACTTAATTAAAACCAAGTAGTTTTAACAAAATAGTTTTATTTATTTATTTTTTGGAGACACAGAGTCTCGCTCTGTTGCCCTGGCTAGAGTGCCGTGGCTACAAAAGTTTTAAATAAACCTCTCCAATAGGTTGTTTCTGCTACAATTTAATTAGATTCCTGTTGCTACTAAAGTTTTTAATTAATATGTAAAGCGGCAGTTCTCAAACTTGAGCGGACATCGGTTATCACCTGGAAAGCTTGTGGAAACAGATTGTTGAGCCCACTCCCGGAGTTTCTGGATTTAGAAGATCTGGGGCAGGGCTTGAGAATTGCATTTCCAATAAATTCCCAGGTGATGCTGAGGGTTCAGGGACCACACTTTGATAACCAACCACCGGTATAAAGGCTGCATTAAGCCCCGTTCCTCCCACCTCCCAGCAATGCTCGCCTAAGAAGGCACAAGCGACTAGTCGTCTGGAAACCTCAGGAAGGACCCAAAAGAAACGGCTCCTCGATGCAACCCGGAACCGAGGTAAAACGAACCTATGTTCCGCGCCCGACGCAGCCCGCCTACGCCACTTCCCTCCGACTACACCCGCCTTTTCCTCGTCCCCAACGTGAGTTAGGCGGACAGCTTAGAGGGCGCGAGGAATCACGTGAGTTTAGCGACATCTCGCGAGTATTTGTGTCTCTCGCGAGACTTCACCCACCTCTGTCTTTTCCTCCTTCCAGCGCCCGGCTTTCCTCCCCTCCCCCTCACCGCCGACCGAGTTTTTCCTTTTCAGACCGAGTCGCCTTGTTGTCGCGGAGGTTTTTTTTTTTTTTTTTTTACTGCTGCTGTTGCTGCTATCCACCGCCACCCCTGGGCTCTTGCCCTGACCCTTTCCCGCCGCCCTGCCCCCGACCCCACACAAGGTAACAAACCCCGTGGGGGAGAGAGTAAGGCCTCGCCGTGCCTCGGTCTCTCCCGAATTGAAGCCGAGGCCTGAGGCCGATTGGCCAGCCTCGTCGGAGAAGTCTGGGCGTCGGCAATAGAGTTAGGAGCCACCGTTTCCTCTCCCACCCAGAGTTGAGCCTTGGGGGGGGCCCCAGAGCCGTGGCAGCGAACTAGGCCAACCAGGGAATCCGTCGGGTGGGGTTGGGACACCCGCGGCGGTTCGGGGAAGAGCTAACTTGAGGGTTGTGGGGCTCCGGCAGTTTCCCTGGCAACTGATGTTTGAATTTCGAGGTCTGAAATAATTGTGCGAGTAGTGACGGGCTTTGAGGTGTTGGGGAACTGGAAGGAGGCAGGTTGGCTTGCTTTAACCCTTTGAGACCTTTCCAGATTCCAGGCTTTCGTTGAACGGAAATTTTAAGAAAGATAAGGATCCTCGGAAATCTTGTATGTTTGCTTATAAGTCATCAAAAAAGAGTTCGTATCTTATTTTCAGGAAAACTAGTGAGCTGGATTTGGCAAAAGGCATGTTCCTTTCTCAAATCGGAGCGTATTTGTGCTTGTTTTCTTTTACTGAAGAAACATGCATCGACAACTATTTAGGCGACTGGGTGAAAAATTTTTGTTCTGGAGAACTAAATGCGCTCTTAATTGAATAGTTCGAGTAGAGTTATGTAGTTAATTAAAAAAAATTCTCATTTGGCTTTTGGAAGTATGTGCTTAAAAATAAGATTTCCCCCCCCCCCCCAAAAGATTCAACTCTTAAAATAGACCAGTGCCTTTTAAAAAGAAGATATAACAGCCTTGATTATTGAGCCAAACACAGTGCCTTCCCTATAATAGGAGTTTAAAGAAAATTAGAAATTTCCCTTTCCCTCTTATCTCCTTTTCTGCTTTTCTCTTTATGTGGAATTTATCTCGCATGTTTATAATCCTCAGAATCAATCTATCATCTTGAAGTTTGTGGTTTAGCTCAAGTCTGAACTAAGAGTAAGGGTAATGGTGATCAATGAAACTGCAGTGTTAGGGATTGGAAGCAAAAATTAGTTAATTCAGGCAGATAGGGAAATTAGTTTTTATGGTTTGATTTTTGGTCCAGTTTTCATGGTCTTAACTCTTTTTATTTTCCCTAGATGTCAGAAGATTTAGCAAAGCAGCTAGCAAGCTACAAAGCTCAACTCCAGCAAGTTGAAGCAGCATTATCTGGAAATGGAGAAAATGAAGATTTGCTAAAATTGAAGAAAGATTTACAAGTAGGTATAGGTGGACAATTGTAGTTTTTCTGTGTTTTTTAAATGATTTATTGCATAGAATCTAGGCACCAAAGCACCATTTGGAGAGGGTACCCCTCCTGTGTGTGTGTTGCGTGCATGTGTCTGTTTTAGTGTTGTATGTGTATGCACATAGGCACTGTGGCTTGTAGGAGGATTGCTTCCTCTATGTATCATAAATGAGTGACACATTATAGAAGCACCCAAGATTTATATAAAGAATAATTTTAAAAATAAGAATTGGTTTTGGAAGTCTCTGTCAAATTCTCAAGAGAAGTACATACAACTCTACAATGAAAAGTGCTTTTATTTTGTAAGACCTGGCAAGAGAAATTTAGTTCAAAAGATATTACAACTAAGATTAAAAAAGAAAAGTATAACCATATTAAGATTCTTCTTAATGCCACAAGATTCTTTGAAAATGAAAATGTGGCTTTTCTTCCCAGAGTTGTGCCTTACACCTTGTATTGAAAAACATATTTCAGCAAATAAGAGGGCCAAGTTTAAAAAACAAACAAACAAACAAAAATCATAAAAATACCTTAAGAGGTACATGTTCTCTGCATAGATGTTTGAAGTTAAGGTTAGATTTTACTGTGTAGTTGTTGACAATTGTTGATGTGGTGAAA
The DNA here is from genome assembly GCF_041146395.1 of Eulemur rufifrons. NCBI lineage: Eukaryota > Metazoa > Chordata > Mammalia > Primates > Lemuridae > Eulemur > Eulemur rufifrons. Next base: position 54,488,702 of record NC_091010.1, on the reverse strand, counting down.
AGGAGATCTTAATTTGTCTGTCATGGGAGAGTTAGGTAGATATGAAATCTTTTTTTTAAAACCTGCACTGGAATTTCAAGACAAAAGCAGTGATAGTAAATATCTGTTGTTTCTTAGGATACCAAGTTTATTAAGAAAAACAGCATATATAATTTGTACATATTAATACATGGGACTTTTCATCTTAAGAACCTCCTTTAATTTCTGAGCCTGATTTTTTAAAAAGTTTTAAGGGTATTTTGATGATCTCTTTACTGATTTAGTATGAAACTCAAATCTGTGTTCTATCTAAATCCTTTCCCTCCCTTTATCATCCTGTTGTCCGTTAAAACTGTTAATATTTTAGGGATATTAGAACTGCAGACAAATGGAACTTAACTGAAATGGGGTCCAGATTTAGGATTCTGAAACTGCTTACCTGGGCATAATTAAGATGAGTTGAATATTTTCAAATTCTAGATTTAGGATAATATATTTTTTTTTTTTTTTTTTTTTTTTTTGAGACAGAGTCTCACTCTGTTGCCCAGGCTAGAGTGAGTGCCGTGGCGTCAGCCTAGCTCACAGCAACCTCAAACTCCTGAGCTCAAGCGATCCTCCTGTCTCAGCCTCCCAAGTAGCTGGGACTACAGGCATGCGCCACCATGCCCGGCTAATTTTTTCTATATATATTTTTAGCTGTCCATATGATTTCTTTCTATTTTTAGTAGAGATGGGGTCTCGCTCTTGCTCAGGCTGGTCTCGAACTCCTGAGCTCAAACGATCCGCCCACCTCGGCCTCCCAGAGTGCTAGGATTACAGGCGTGAGCCACCGCGCCCGGCCTAGGATAATATATTTTTAAAAACAAACTATCTGGGATAATTTCAATATGAGCAGGACCCCGTCTTCGATGTATAGAAGCTAGGTCTGTGGATTTCAGGGTGTCAGTCAATAAGAAAAAGGTGTTTGGGGGCAATTTCTCTCACAGGCCCTTCAGTAAAAATAACCCTATGGTTTGCTATCTGCCCGTTCATTTGATTTGCTTGTATGTTGTGAGTATACATTGAACGTGAGGCAATAGAGGCAAACTGACCTCTTCTATACTTATACTCTGTGAAATACTAACTTTCTGTTTGCCCCAACGAGAGATGTCCAGTCTACTTTTACCAACCTAAAAGCAGTCATTTTTTTCTTTGAAGAAAAGAAAAACATTGTGTGCCGATGTTCTGTATATTGCTTCCTGGGCAGTATATGTGGAACTGGTCGAGGCGGAATTGGGAGTGGAGTTTGAAATATTATCATCAGGTTTTTTTGATATTTCTAGAATAAATTGTCATTAGAGTCTGGGTAGAACTGCTTCACTGTTACATGATCTATACTGTGTGGAGAAACCGTCGTGGTAGACATTATAGTAAGCACCTAAAAGGCTTACCTTGTGTTCAGTTAATAATGACCTGGGAATCATGTAAAATGTCCTCTTTTCTATAACCATTTAGAACAGCACTATCAGATAGAACTTTCTGTGATGCTAGAAATGTTCTGTATCTGCTGTTCAGTACCATAGCCACAAGCCACATGTGGCTATTCAACACTTGAAATACAGGTCAGGTTACTGAGGAGCCGAGTTTTTAATTTGTTTAAATAACTATATGTGATGACCATGTTGGGTGCCAAAGATTTAGAAGGTTAAGTTCTAATACCTCTGGTAGTAATAATAACAGTGCCTTTCCTGACCACTTTTGATCAGTTTCTCTCCCTCTTATTCTATCATGAGGGAAAAAAAGTTTAATTTTGGTTACTAGGTTAGGTCCCCTTTGAACTGAAAACTACTCAAAGATGGAAGGCATCTTTTAAGATTAAGTAACATTCTGAAAAGTATTTGGCTGCATGCTTCCATTTAGTAATTGTCTCCGTTGAGGCTACAGTTAAAACTTCTATTTTGCTGTGGGTTTTTCCCTCCCTCCTTTTTTCTTCTCTGCTTTCTGGGAAGTATCTCATGCCATTGGTTTTTAATTCTGTCTGTCATGTTTAGTGAGAAGTCTGTTCAGCCTGATTGAGTTTGTGGCTTCCTCATTTTCATATTTTTGAACTATCATATGGTTCCTAATTCCTTGTGTTCTTTTGGAATTATATCCTTAACCTGGTTATTAATTTGTTTGCCATTTGATTTATGACAAAACGCTCTTTCTGTATTTTTTTCAATGACTTCATTTTGCCACTAAGGTTTCCATGTTTATTTCTTTTATGTACTGTTTTTCATATAGACTAAAGTTACTCAGCAGGCAGCAAATTAATCTACTGAAGTCCTAACTGCCTTTCTTTTTTCACTTAAAAAGTGGGTGTAGTAAAATCCAGGCTAGCTAGCTAACTAGCTCCCAGGGTAGTCTATGATAATCACAGAAATAGTGAATTTATTAGGCTGTTTTGCTGAATAAACTGGTTCTAAAGGAGGCAGGGGTCAAGTCACTTGTCTCATATATTACAGTGGCTCTCTGCATCCCCGAAACGCCTTCCTTCAGTAAGCAGAGTGCTTGAGTGCACCCCCTTTGACCTGCTGATATGTAGATCACAACACCTGATGCTTCCTGGAATTGCCGATTACTGTAACTGCTGCCCATCTGTCGATGAAGGAGCAGTTTCAGAACTCAGACTTGAGGGAGGAAAAGTAATTAATGGTATGTACCTTCAAGAAACCCCCTCATACATAAAATAGTTTTTCTAATACTTTGGTCCATGTGCACATGTGAAGAAAAAAAAAATTAGAAGGTTCTTCATAGTTTGGATAGTGGATGTAAAACTATAGTAAAGTTAAAGGATGCTAGGAGTAAATGGTCTGGACTTTTTTTTAAAGGGTCATGTCAACGCGGGGCTCTGAAAATTGTTTATAATATGCACAGCTTTTCAGGATTTTTTTTTTTTTTGATGAAAATGTATTTCCTTATGAAAATACAGTGGGAAAATGTTGTGTCCTAAAAGAAACAGAGTTCTGAATTTGAGACCTACAAATGCAGAATTCATGTTTGTGCTTTAATAGTTAAATGATCCCTAGGAAGATGAGGAAGTATTTAATGATAGGGATTGCGTGGGTTCTTGAGTCAAGCTTACTGGATTATATTCCTGGCCCTAAAAGTGATTAACTGAAAACAAGACTGGATAATTTACTCCTCTTCTCTGTATATTATGTAATGTATTTATGTGAAAGGTTCTTAGCTTTATTTGCAAAGGACTATCTAAAAAGTATTTAAATGGCTTACTTGGCAACTAATAAAACTTAGAGATGTTATTTCTACTGAATTTTTAACTCGAATCTGAGTCTTGTAGTACTTACCTTTCTCTAAGAGCTTATATTCCTTTTTTTAAGGCTCAGATACTAGTTTTTCAGAAGTAGCTAGGAAGATTTAGAATCTTTAGGAGAGAGGTAATATTTACTGGCTACTGAATCAGAACTACTATTAGAAAACTTGAGTGGGAACCAAAAGAATCTCAGTACACAGTTTAACTTTGCTAATTTTTCTCCCTAAACAGACAGTATGATGTTTTAAATGCAACAGTGGGGGAATAGGTATGCAAGATGTTAAATCAGATAAGATGAACTATAACATGGATCTTCGTTAGAGTAAAAAATACAGCAGATAGGTAGCAGAATCTATCTATGTACTATTTCTCTAATTTTTAAACCATCCCTATACCAAACATCTTTGAATGAAGCCAATTAAATATAAGCCTGAATTACAAAAAATATCTGCCACACAGAGGCATTGCCTGTCTGTGTTTTTTATTTTATTTTTTCCTTCTAAATGAAGCCTCATGTGCTTAATGTTAAGGTATGGTATATTTTAAATCTAACCTGGTAATTTTACCCAGATGGGGGGTGAGTTTTATAATGAATGACTAGGATGACTACTGGTTTCTTTTATATATATCTATAGTATTTTAGTAGAAATATGTATAAGTAGTAACATTTTTATTACTAATAGGGCTGCTTCAAGTGTTTTAAAAATGACGGAGTGGCCAGGCAGTTACTACTACTGCCAGGTAATTTCCTATGAAACAGTACAGTTGCGTAAAATATACATGACAATGATGAGAATAAAAGTGATCTCAAATCTAATTTAGTCCCTCATACTTGACTTTATTTCTTATCTTTAAAGAGATCTAGTCAGCTAAAATAGTTACTTAGAAATAATGCATGGTGTTGAAGCTCAAGTCTACTCTATTTCCATTAGTATTTGTGGTTAAGCTGAAAGGCAACTATATGGGCTTACATCACAGCTCTACCACTTACTAGTATAAAAGGTTGTATCTCGGTTTCTACATGGGGATAATCACAGTACTCTCTTAATTGTATTATGAACAGCAGATATATGTAGAGTACTTATGTGCTGTACAGTGTAAGAGCTGTTGTCATCAATAACAAAGAGTAGTTCACAATGTGAATTATAAAAATAATGTTCTGGTTTTTGTTTTTCATTTTTTAGGAAGTCATAGAACTAACCAAAGACCTTCTGTCAACTCAACCTTCTGAAACTCTTGCAAGTTCAGACAGTTTTGCTTCTACTCAGCCCACTCATTCATGGAAAGTAGGAGACAAGTGTATGGCAATCTGGAGTGAAGATGGACAGTAAGTGTAGAAAAAAAACTCTAACTATAACATGAAATAATAAAATACAATGGTAAGAAGTTTTTATTCAGTTTGAACTACTCTGTTTTAATCTTTCTACATAGGCAATATGATTTAGAGAGCCAGTTTGATTCTTGGATGGTTGCCATTGATACAATTTAGTTTGGCTTTAGATTAAGTTTAGAGGGAGAATAATGGCTTGGATACTAGAGGAAAGAAAAATGAAAGCAGAGGAAAATGAATGGTTATTTCTAAAATAATCTTAATTCTTTTCAAATTAAAAATTGAGTGGTTGATTATCTCAGATTTCTGTATCTTGCACACACTGAAATCATTCTTATAAGAAATAATCTTTTCTCAAAGAGATTAAAGAACATTGAGCAGATACATATGTAAGAGACTTTCTAACAATATTTTGATTAGAACTTCCTTTTTTGATAGCAGATGGCTAACTTCACTCCTTGTATTATCTTTGCCAAAAAGGCCATTTGATTATAGAAGTTTCATTTTAGACACATGTAATGATTGTATCACTACAGTATAAGTCTTGTAGGCTGAGTACTAAACCTTTACTCACCTGCTTACAGCCATGATATCTTTACAGGTGTTATGAAGCGGAGATTGAGGAGATAGATGAAGAAAATGGCACCGCTGCAATCACCTTTGCTGGTTATGGCAATGCTGAAGTGACTCCATTGTTGAACCTCAAGCCTGTAGAAGAAGGAAGGAAGGCAAAAGAGGATAGTGGCAACAAACCCATGTCAAAGTAAGTAACTGACTTTATTAGTATTTTAGGTGTGATCTTCCCCATTTGGGCACTTGAGATAGTCTGCAGAGAGAATCTAAGTAGGCTAGATTGAGGTGAGAAAGTTATAATACTGATTACCATTGTTGTGAAGATTAGTGATGATAGGGTTAACATTGTATGTGTATGCCTAGGTAAAGTGAAGACATTTTGGTTCACTCTTGGGGATTCAGTAAATATTAAGAGGATACTAAAAACATATTCCCAATATATTTTTATAAGCCAGGTGCTAGGGCTTACACCACAGTGAAGAAGACCAACTTGGGCCTTGTCCCAACTGAGTTTATTAAACATCTAGGGCAGAAAAGGCATCATTAAACAAGAGCTTTAATAATAAAGTATAAAAGTTAGGAAGGGGGGGGGTATATAATAGGTGCTTTAAGGGAACAAAGAAGGGGTACCGAAACTATATACTTTCATTATCAGGGTAGGTTTCTTTGAGAAAATGACAGTAAACTGAGATTTGAAAAGAATAGGAGTTAGCCAGGGTTAAAAACAATTAGAAGGCTTTGTGACATTGAGTGTTGTGTATATATATATATATATCTGGGTTTGCATCCTATCTTTATTATTAAAAAGCCTGTGACCTTGGACAAGCTGCTTCACATCTGTTTCCTTCTCTGTAGAATAAGGGGCAGTAGTTATGTACATTAACTAGGTTGTGAGGATTAAAGTGATAACATTAATAAAGCACATACACAGTTCTTGACATGTAGTAAAGGTTTAGTAAATACTGACTTTTTAGAAGGAGGAGGCATAAAAGTAACAGAAATCCCTGTGGTAAAAACTTGGGGGGCTGGAAGGTGGGTGGTTTGAGAAAGGCCAGAGAGGTAGAGTCCAGATTATAAGGAGCTGGTAAGCCACTGATAGCATTTTAAGTTGAAGGGATATGATGTGATCAGATTTGAGCTTTAGAATGATAGCTGACAAAAGAGAAGGCAGCTACTGGTATGATCCAGGTATACAATGATGGCAGCCTGAACTCAGGGAGTATCAGTGGGAATGGAGAAGTGTATGGTTTCGAATGGTTTTTAACAGGCCAAATTAACAGTATTTTTAGTCTTTGACTTCTGTGTAAAAAGCCATGCTTAGCTTCATGGTGGTGATATGGTACTGGGAGTCTAGATTTTGCCTTTCTTCAAGATCTCTTTTTTTTCCATCCTTCATTTGGTTAAAAGTCAGTGCTGAGCAGAAATTGAGAGTTTTATTTAGAATTTTTTGGAAACGTTTGGTTTTTTTGTTTTTATAAGAATTGTTAGCAATGATTTCCTTTTTTGCTGCTGTATTGCTCTAGGTGAAATAGTTTTATCTGCATTGAATCTCTTCATACACTGTTTCTAAACGCTGTACCTGCTAACTATATCTATTTGGAAATTGATAAAGGTTTAGATGTCCATCAATATTGAAATTCAGTTTATTCCTAAAACACAACCGGCAAAATCTATATAAAAGTCAAATAAAAATTTACATGGAAATATTTGACTTACATGTGTAATAGATTATAGTTATGTTTAAAAGCTTCCAATGATGCTACATATTTTCAAAAAGACATATTTTCTTAGTACTACATATTTTCTTAGTAGTGCTAGGTGATTGGCATTGATTTTAATGAGTTAGTACTTTTTATTCATGGAGAAAAATATGTTTATGGGGTTTTTTTTGTTTTTTTTTGTTTTTGTTTTTTTTTTTTTGGCACTTCTAATGTCTACAAAGAAGTCATCTTTTAAGTCTTAACAGTCGACATTTAGCTCTGTTTTTTGCACGCAGAAAAGAAATGATGGCTCAGCAACGGGAATATAAAAAGAAGAAGGCTTTGAAAAAAGCGCAGAGAATAAAAGAACTTGAGCAGGAAAGAGAGGACCAGAAGGTGAAATGGCAACAGTTCAACAACAGAGCCTATTCTAAAAACAAAAAAGGCCAGGTTGGTAAATCTTTTAATCACACTTTGTAAATTTGAAAAGTGCGACTGTCATTAAAATAACTTTAATATGAAAGGAGAAGTATACGGATTTTTAGAAGTACATGCTTAACCATATCTTAAATTCAGAATCGTCAATCCTCAATTTGGCTTATTAAAAAATAACCTGTTAGCCACTGTCTCTGCAATAAAAAATATGAATTGAGTTTATATCGGGAATTATAAAAAGTCTATGTTCTTCCTTCTACAAACTAAAATTCGAAAAATTATTTGCTACCTTACCACTTACAGGCAGTCTGCTGAACTCTACCTGCTTTATTAACATGCTTTTATGCTGGGCATCACTGGTAGATGTTATTTAAAAGAGCATTCAAGTTCCCTTGATACATTTATCTTTCTAAGCGTGTGTGTGTGTGTGTGTGTGTGTGTGTGGAGAGGGGATAGGTAGAAGATAACCGTAGCATTCATATAGGAAGTTCAGAATAAGGATAACTTGGATTTCAGCCGTATTTTAGTTTTCATTGCTGTCGAGATAGTTCCTAGAGTGGTGGACAAGACTTCTGGAAAGTAGCACTTCCTTTTCATAAAGATGTTTATTTTGTGACTAACAAGGGCCAACAGACAATTTAGGCATCATAACAGGCCCTATAGTAAACATCAATACAGCCAGGGTTTTAGGCATGCTAAAGTGGATAGCTTATAGCTAGATTTAGGATTGGAGTCTGCAAAACTAAAATTTTTAAGACACCTGAAGGCAAGTGAGGTTAATAGCATGTAGTGGTATTTTCCAGAACTTATAAGTTGGAGTAAATGGCTTCCAGCATGAGATCATTTCAGTAACCATTTTGACACTAAACAAACAAAGGCAGTGTGCTTTTCTTTTGTAAAATACTGAAACCAGAACATATTTTAACATAAAATTTGAAACTTTTACTTTTTCCAAAACTTAATCAGGAATGGTTTCTGTTTTCTTTCCTGTAGGTAAAGAGGAGTATTTTTGCTTCACCTGAGAGTGTAACGGGCAAAGTTGGAGTAGGAACTTGTGGAATTGCTGATAAACCTATGACACAATATCAGGATACTTCTAAATACAATGTTAGGCATTTGATGCCTCAATAATCAGAAAAACTGTTGGATTTCATCTCTGCAGGGCTTTACATTTACCTTTTTATCCTTATATTTTTCTAAAGGTAAATTATTTGTTAGGTGAGTAAGGAAGACACCGTTGTCATTGTTTGACTTCAATAGAATGAAACTTGAAGAAATTGAATTTGATAACTGCTATTCATTTAACTTTTTTCATTACTACTACCACAGTTCCCTCAAAGTTTGTTGAATAAAGCAACTTTTCTAAATGCTGCTTAGTACAGCACTTAGATGAATTGTTGATCTTCCTATTATCAGGCCCCCACTTAATCTATGGTATGTACCTTTTGTAAGTCATAACTTGGAATTTTCAGATGCTTTGAACTTGATACATATTCTAGCAATTCATTGAAACATCAAGGCAAAACAACAACCTGCTAAAGAGAGATCTTTACCTTTTTTTTTAATCTTCAACTGTAAAACCTAGCTTTTGTCCAGTTCAGCCTAAATATAGGTTAATTGGTAAATGGCAACGTTTGTTTTGAGGTTTTTCCTTCAATACTTTGTTTCCTAGGCCTATTATGCCATCGCTAAAGTTGATCCAGCTTTTATTTTTATTCAAGTTTTAGTTTTATGTAAGAAACCATGTTTAGGATGAGCTACCTTTTCGAAGGTATTTTTGTTTTCTGTATGTTTACTTTTTTCCTGTGTTGATTTTTCACTTAGTTGTGGTACCATGTGGATGTGTAATGTTTATATGGGAAGACAAAAAGCTGATGTATAGCCCTGTATACAGTGTAGATACTATTTTTGTAAAAAAAAACAAGGCTAAATTAATGAACAAGAGTACTGAATGTTTCATCATTAAAATTTCCTGTATTTCTTGTGCATTAATCTGACCATAATTTTCCTGTATATTATGTTCATGTAGCTGAGTTTATAATTTTTTAACTAGATCAAGTCAGCATTTGTTGGTATAAGTGAACATCACAGTTACTGTCAGTTGAGTTTAAGCCAAATACATGCATAGAAAAGGGTCTTCCTATTAATGGAAGAAGATGATTTTTAGGATGTATGTTAATTTCAGTTTTTGTATGTTTAACTTTTATTAAATAAAGTGTTTTTAAAATCTCCAGGGTGTGTTAACAAAAGGATGATGTCTTTAGCTGCCAGCGTTGGTATAGCGATTAAGCCTTTGAAGTACTTGCACACAGCATTGCCGTGGAAGAGAATATTCAGTATGTGATAAAGATTTCAATAAATCCTTAAGTATTCTTTCCATTAGATAAAAAATTGGATCCTAAAGTACAAGCCAGTCTTATTTTAAGGGCTTGTGCTAGGTATCGGGGTGTTTGTAAATTTTTGGTGGAAGGGGAAAATGAGTTTTTATTTCATGAATGTTAATTTTTTGATGAATTGAAACTTAGGAGGATAGTGATGAGTAGTAGAATTCTTCATCTCTCCTTTCTACATTCAGTCCCCTTTCAATCCAGGAGGTCACTGTTTTTTTCCTATAACCTATGGCCACAGGGTAGAACATAAAGGACAGAAAGAAAAGCACAAGTTGCAGTAGAAAAAAGGCTACAAAAAGCCTGAAAAATTCTAAATAAAATGTTAATACTCATTTTGTTACCATTGTAACAAACATCTTAAGAGCGTACTAATAAGGGTAGGCATGAAAGATTGCGAGAGAATCCTTTGAATTAAAAAAACTGGAAAGAAATTTGGTGTAATGATGTGACCTTAGAAAATGGTTTTTGTTGGGATTACCTTGGTGTGTTTGTTGGAATAGTAAGTTCACCTGGTATTTGTGTAGGCAGGACTGTTGTTAACAGACTTGTCCCTCCTTTGACCCTATGATTTGCCTTTTCTGCATGTTAACTTCCCCCGGAGGCTTTGTAGGAGAGAGAGAGAGAGAGAGAGAGAGAGAGAGAAAAGGAAACAAAAGTAACCCTATCCTAAAAAAACCTTTGTTTTGAAAACGGGATGCGTGTAGGTAAGGAAATAAGAAAGAAACCTTTGTGTCAAAAGGACCTACGTTGTGGCCCTTTGGAAATTCCTGGTGTCAGAATGATGTTGGTGTTTCTGGACTAAAGTAAAAGTTAGGACTCCGGGGGAGACAGAGTACCTGTCACACAGATGTGATGCTGAATTTGGGAAGATGGTTAACGAGATACCACCAACAATATTGTACAAATGAAGATAGTTAAACTCTATCTTCTTAAACCAAATATGAAACTTGGCCTCATGAAGCTTTGTTATAAAATTTAGTGTAGAATTTTCTTTCTCGTCAAGAAAAGAGACTTGAAGTTCTGAAACTGACAGACTAAAATGTTAAATATTGATTTATGGCTCCTAAGTAGGAATGATTGCATGTAACTTCTCAAAGCTTGACATTTGTTGACCATTTCAAGGAAAGAACACTAACACCTCAAAAACTAGTAACCAAAATTTTTAATTTTATTAGTAACCACAGGTGACAAATGCTGTTTGACTTATGTAGAAGAGGCTATGGAACATACTGAAAGAGTAAGGACCCTAGGACCAGACTGCTGTCTGTATCCTGGCTCCCCATTTATTACTATGTGTATTAGTTCTGCTACTGTGCATTTCTCAGCTGTAGAATGAAAATACCTGTTTTATTCGGTTTTAAAGATTGAGTTAGTATGTGTAAAGAGCTTGATAGAATATCTGGCATGTGGTAAGCACTACAGAAGGGTCTGCTCTTACTGTGTAGAGTGGCAATGGTGATCACTTGATCTGTTTTCCTTAACTTGAAGAATAATGATACACATTACAATGGATAACAATACCCACTGCTTATGACTTGAAGCCCCAAATTATAACTGTATTACTGAAATGTTATCAAATTACCGAATTTATAAGATACATTAGGTAAATTCTAGTAAAGGTTTAAATTAGTTTTTATACCAGGGCATGTTTCTTAGTGGGAAAGGGGTGAAGGTTCTAATAAAAATCACCCCTAATGTTTGTTTAAAATTAAAGGGGAATTCTTCGGTCTGAGTCTTACGCCAGACTTAATCCAGGCCAAGGTGTCTGTCTGACAAACACCACAGGTGATTCTGATGTGCATCTCTGGCTACAACCGTGTTTGGGGTTAAATGTAAAAGCAGTTTTACATTTTTACTTTTGAAATGAAGAAAAATTACCTAATTTAGTGGCAAATTTATTAGCCTAATTATAAAGACCAGGCATCAAACCAAAATGAAATGCGTGTTAATATAGCAACACATTTTAAAAACTTGTCTGTCACAATGAAAGGGGTGTGTGTGTTTCCAGTATGATGTATTTTTAATGCTGAGTGTGTCTGCCGTGAAAATAGCAAGGGAAACCATCAAGTAATATAAAGGGAATTCGTATTAGATCAGTAAGTATGAAATGTCCGATTTCCTTAAGTACTATAAATTTGACAGTTGATACCTCTGACATTTCACTTTGATACTTTTGTGAAGGTACATCCTCATTCTTTCAAACATGTGGTTTGGCTTGTGATTATCTGTAAAATTTTTTTTAGAGCAAGTTTTGTTAAAACCATGGGTAAGTCCAGAATTCATGTTATTTTTGAGTATGAATTCCATCATGGAACCAATGCTGCATAGACAGCTCAAAATATCAATGAAGTGTTTGGGAAGGATGTGGCTAGTGAGTGCATAGTCCATCTATAGTTTGAGAAGTTCCATTCTGGTTGTTTTAATCTTGAAAATGATCCACGTGGGCTACCAGAGACCAAGGTGGATAATGATGAGCTGATAGCTATTGTGGAAGCGAATCCCTCTCAACCTACACCTGAATTAGCAAGGTTTGACATTACTATTCCAACAACATTGGACCATTTGAAACAAATCTGCAAGTTAAAGAAGCTGGATAGATGGGTTCCACGTGAACTAAAGTGTCAGAAGAGAAATTGTCTTGAAGCTTGCCTTTCTCTGCTGTCACGACATAAAGGCAAACCATTTCTATACCATATTGTTATGTGTGATGAAAAATGGATTCTTTTGGACAATTGCAAATGTATGGCACAATGATTGGATAAAGATGAAGTGCTGAAAGGGAGTCCAAAACCAAATATTCATCAGAAAGAGCTAATGTCTGTTTGGTGGTCCAGCACTGGTGTTATCCACTGCAGCTTCATGAAACCTGGTCAATTGATTACAGCAGATGTCTGCTGCAACCAATTGGGCAAAATGAGGACGTGATTAAGCAGCTGAGATTGGTCAACAGAGACAGGCCAATGCTTTTGCAAGACAATGCTCGACCACATGTTGCACAAACAACGCTGCTCAAACTACAGAGGCTGGACTGGGAAACTCTGTCATCCACTGTATTCACCAGACCTTGTACCAACTGACTACCACTTCTTCCAGGCTTTGGACCACTTCTTGCAAGGAAAAATTCAATTGTCAACAAGCTGTGAAACACTTTTCGAGATTTCATCGTCCATCACTTGCTCTCCAGGCTTCTTCACTGCTGGCATAAACAGGCTACTGTTAGATGGCAAACTGGGCTGGGTGTGGTGGCTCACACCTGTGATCCTAGCACTCTGGGAGGCTGAGGTGGGAGGATTGCTTGAGCTCAGGAGTTCAAGACCAGCTTGAGCAAGAGCGAGACCCCATCTCTTGTTAAAAAGTTAAATATCAAGATGGCAAAACTGTGTCGACAGTTCAGGAACATTCTTTGATTAATTGTACTGCTTCTTGTTTGAGATATAATAAACTAAATTTTTACTTGAAATTGGACACTTCATATTTAATGACCTAATAGTTTTGTGACTTGTATCTATAGACTGTAGTTTTATAATTATATCTTTTATAAGGTGAAAAATACTAGTTGTAAATTCAGCCAAAAAATAAACTTAAATCTTTGATTTGACTTTTTGCCTTAACTTGGGTATTGAGTAAAATTATAAAAGGAGGAAAATCTATTAAAACCAGCAAGGTTTTGTATTTGTTAAAATCTTGACAGGGTTCAATAAATAACCTGCTGAAATGTATTAAGTATTTGTATTCACTGTGAAGCAATCAATTAGTATAAATGGCAATTTACATGTTCAACGGTAAATGTAAACATTCTTTATATCTAGGATTTTTGAATTGCACGTTAAACTGAATTTTTACTGCAGTGGAGAGGAAGAGCATAGCAGGCAAAATAGCAGGTAATACTGTAGTTTAAACAAACTGGAAAACGCAAGTAATTGAATCCCTTTATCCTATCAATTTTTAAAAGGCATATATATGTGCATAGTTGTGTTCTTAAGAGGTTCACAAACCAATATTATAGATGGGGCATTCTAAGATTTTGTTTTGGCCTAGCCAAAAAAGTAAGTAAAAGAAAACATATGATGTCAGATTTCTGTGAGGTTTCTCAAATGCCTTCTTTGCTTTTCCGATTTATGTATATAATAGTTGTTCTTTTGTGCCCTTGAGTGGGGTAAAGCAGATCTGAGAATAACACTGGGTTTGTGGTAGTACTTGGGGCCCAAAGTCATGGTTATTATTTTGCTGGTTTAGGATTTCTTTCTTGGTGAAAGTGATGTGCTTTTGTTTTTTTCCCCTTTCAAGCCCTGTACTTAATATAGCAAGATCCAGTGAATTTCTGACCAAACAAAAGAATTCAGGCTTGGAGGAAACACTTGACTCCATATCCTGGGAAAACTAGAGTTGAAGCCTGAGATCTGCAGCTAGGCTAGTCTTTAATAGATGGTAATTGTCCAGTTGTTCATTTCTCAGAAGTAGCAGGAAGGAGTAAGTATCCCTTTGGTTGTTTTGCCTGGAATTTTTCCCTCCAAAAGTGCTCTCAGGTTTAGTTGACCTAGCTTTCAGAGTAAGTGTGATGAAACTACTAATTGAGAAACCACTGATCTCTTGAATTTATATTCTTTTTATAATTTTAAAGATGTTATGGATTTTGTTGTATATTTACAATGCTATTCTGTGACCCGGTGTGGACATTTAAAATAAATATCCCAGTTATTGTCCTACTAATAATAAAGACTTTAACCGTTTCCTATGGCAAAGTGCTAAGAGCCTAAGGATGTGGGGAAAATTTCACAATTACAAACAAGTTAGTTGGCAGTATTTCCCTGAATATATTATGACTGTATAGAAAGGTAAAACAGAACCAGGAAGTGAAGTTGTCAGCCAGTACATTTATTTTGAACCACAATGCCTATTTAAAAGAATGAGATATTCCACGAGTTTCCTATTAAATCTGGTAGATGGGTCAAGAAGATAGCCGATTCTTTTCTTGGCAAGGTCAGCACTAAATACCAACTAGGGCACTCAGTTATCGGTGTATAAATATGCTCAACCTCAGGTTAGTCCTTACGAAAGACCAGATGATTACTAAAACCAGTGCTATGTTAATCTTATAAAGCCTTTATTTTAAAAATTCTATCGGACATCAAAATTGATTTTTTTTCTCCCCCCCCACAAGGTCTTCCTGTGTTGCCCTGGCCAGAGTGCAGTGGTGTGATGTGATTATAGCTCACTGCAGCCTCGAACAGCTGGGCTCAAGCAATTCTCAAGTCTCAGCCTCCCAAGTAGCTGGGATTATAGGAGCATGCCACCATGCCTGGCTAATTTTTTTTGTAGAGACAGAGTCTTGCTGTTGCCCAGACTAGTCTCGAACTCCTGGCCTCAAGCAATCCTCCTGCCTCAGCCTCCCAAAGTGTTGGGATTACAGGCATGAGCCAATGCATCTGGCCAAAATCAAACCAATATTTGGAAGTAGTCTTTTTCTGTAGGTCCTAGAGTTGAAATTAACTAAAATTCAAAATTAAGGATGAAAAAATTAGGGGTTGCATTCATCAGAGAAACTAGAGAAGTATGTATCTCTTTCCTTATTGGTGCTACTTCTTCATAGATTTAGGGATTTGAGGGGGAGTTAGAGCTGATTTAAATGTATCACTTTAACTCCTTAAAACCTTTCGAGATAGCGGTAGTAGTATAACTTTTCAAGAGGAAACAGGCTCCATGATGAGCAAATGCTTGGAACTGGGATTAAAATATACTTAAAATAGCTTTTCCTACAATATGCTGTTTTTGGTAGGTGTGTTGGGAATCTCTGACTTTGGTTATGAGCTTTGCCTCAACAATCCTTGATGCCTTTTATTTATTTATTTTTTTTTTGGAGACAGAGTCTCACTTTGTTGCCCGGGCTAGAGTGCCGTGGCGTCAGCCTAACTCACAGCAACTTCAAACTCCTGGGCTCAAACAATCCTCCTGCCTCAGCCTCCTGCATAGCTGGGACTACAGGTACGCACCACCATGCCTGGCTAATTTTTTTTTTTTTTCCTGTTTTTAGTTGTTTGGCTTTCTTTCTATTTTTAGTAAAGACGGGGTCTCGCTCTTGCTCAGGCTGGTCTCAAAGCCCTGAGCTGAAGCGATCCACCCGCCTCAGCCTCCCAGAGTGCTAGGATTTACAGGTGTGAGCCATCGTGCCTGGCCCTTGATGCCTTTTAAAATCCCTTCATAATGCTAAAAGCAGTCATTGTCATGGGAACTAGAAAAGTCATTTCTATAGTTCTGGTACCTAACCAGAAACTAGAGTCACAATGACCATCAGTAATCCTTTGGTAATATGCACTGGAAAGGTTTCACCTCTTAATATCACTCACAGGTATTTTACAAACAGGTTACCTTAAATAATGTTAGTGGGGACTAAACGGGAACTTCCAGACTTGTTTTCAATTTGACTAAAGGTGTAGCTAAAAGAATTCCCTAAAAAAAGTTAACAGAACAGATAATGAGAATGACAAATGGCTTTGTGTCCTATCTGAAGCAGTTAAGATTACTGGGTACATTAAACCATGTGCAGTTACGTTATATGGAGTTATCAGATAAGCACCTGTTTGAATTGTAGTTGCTATTCCTGTTGTACAATTCAAACTCCATTAATTGCAGAGTTACCAATGTAGTATCAACACAGACATTTAGGAGATAGTTCCCTCTTAAGGTGTGGATACTAATCCATATTTTTGCCTTCATAGAGAAGGGTGGTACAAAAATAACTCGGGTATTCTTTGTTCACAGTTTTTATTTCTTGCAATTAACTTTTGTGTCTTCAAAGTTGATTTATCTTTTTAAAAAAGTAATACTTCTTACCCCTTGTACACCTGCCCCAAGGAAAACAAACCCAGGGAAGGAATAATTTAGGGGGGGCAGTTGAAATATGTACTTCAGGTTTGTAACAAAGGCTTCCCAGCCCATCATATTGTACATATACAATAAAATGGCAGCACCTCAAATTCACCTGAATGAAGTCCCAAATTCCAGCCCCAGGCCAAATGATGCAAGTGAATACCATAAGAATAACAAAGTGGAAGCTTAGTTATTGGTTTCCATTTACTTTCCATGGTAGTTAGCACTGTCTTTACACTGTCTCAATTGGGAAAGTCAAAAATAAGCAAATATGTAGAAAGCAACATCTTGACCTAGGCAGGAGTAATTATAAATGAAACTAGAAATAATTTACCTGGGCCATAGAACAATTTGTTTTGTCATGTTTTTCATTAAGTCCCCAGCACCTGAAATGTAGCAAGTTCTAACATTGGGCTTCTAAAGGCATGCAGTTTTTCAGACACATCTACTTCAAAGAATTTTTCACTCAAACATAGCACAATCAAGGAAAACTTTTGGAGGCACAGGAAGAACACAAGAACAAAGTAAATATATGCTGAGGCCTAACATGCCCAAGATGGTACACTTCATATATAGAAGCAGTGAATGCTGTTAAAGTGCTACTCACAAAGGATGGTCTAACATTAACACACAACTCAACTGCACTGCTAAATATGGTTGTCTTTATTTTTTTTCCTTGCCCAGCCCTATCTAAACATAAAATAAAACTACAGGACTGAAATTAACAACCCATTAAAATCAGCAATAAGTTATGAAAATCATAAAGCTTTTTTTTAAGTAATTAAGGGTAGTTAAATTATTCAACGTATACAAAGTCCAAACAGCCAGGGGTAAGGTCTCCCAGAAGGCTTCCCAGGGTAAGAGAAAGGGCCAGAAGGGAACCTTGGAGTTTGAAAAACAAAGGGAACATGACATCAAAGTGCAGGCTAGAAATTTCACTTAGAAGAAAATTACATTTCTGAAAATATTTGCAAGAGCAACAATAGCACCTGCACAGTGGGACTGTGAGGAAGGAGAGAGACCGCCTGTAGGAATGGAAGCAAATCTTTACATTAAAATGAGACAAGTGCTGAACTTAACTATGTTAACTACGATAGTTTCTACTATAGATATCAGATGGTTAAAAGCTGGTAAAAGCTAATGATTCTAAAAGAAAACAAAAACAGCATTGACCTTTTTTCTTCCTAGCCCAGACCTCATTCATTTTGTGCACAATACAGAGTGAGGTGTGAGGTGTTTTATCATTATCAAATGCTGCATCAAAATAGATGATTTTTTTCCCATGTGTTTTTCCACTATAAAAGACATCTATTTTTTTTTTTTTTATGGACAAGCTTTAAAAAGATGTCATTTTGGTTTTAAACACATATAAACAGTTATCAAAATCTGAAATAAAAATGCTGCCGTGGCTCAGACCTTGGCCTGCTAAGCTGCGCGCACAACTCTTCTGACCCACGCAGACACAGAGGCACGTGGAGCTTTTTCCTTCTGGCCCCCCAATCCACATGTATAGGCCTTGTGTGACAGAGGCTGTCATGCATGGACTGCCCCCAGGCGGCCTGGGGCGGCCGGGCTGGAGAGCTGAGCTGGCGGTTGGGTGCCCTAGTGCTAACAATGCAGGATAAGGTTAGCTTACTTAGCATGGAATCCAACAGAAAGCTGAGCTGCATGATGATCCCTTTCAAAACGCTTCATGGGAGTCTCTCCATTTGCAGAGCATGAAATGAGCTTTTTATGTTTTTTTTTAAATACAGAAGTGATCATCCACAGGCTTCATGATAAGCTATCCCAGGCTAAGTTTTAATAGCTCTTTAGCTATCCAAGATTAATGCCTGATTATCTTGTCTTTTCATTAGTATGGGTTTGATTTTGTTTTTAGGACCATAAAGCTCAGGAAGGGTTCATAACCCCCTCCTGAAACATGTCTACTGAATGTAGTATGAGCAAACTAGAAAAGAAAAGAGGATAGAATCTTCAAGGTCCTCTTTTAAATCAACTCAATCAAATCAAGAAAATTTCAAACAAGTTTTCTGTCGCTGTTAGAAATTGTGATTTTTTCCAATATGAGTATTTGTTCTGCTGGGGAGGCTCTGCTCCACTTTTGCTAAAGTATTTGCTTAAATACAGGTCTTTTGACCCTTTTGTTCAAGTATAGTTGTGTTTTTAGTTTTAAAGAGGAGACTGCATCATGAACCCAATTTAAGAGATTGTTTGTATTGAATTGGCCCAGTGAATATTTTGCCCTGCACTGTTATGTCATGCTGGGTTCTAGGAAGTGAACGAAAGTTTGACACTGGCACTGGAGTAACCCTCATCACTCCCAATACTCTGCAGGCTGCTGTGGTCATCAATGTCACTGATGCTGGTGGTGCTTATATTGTCCACTTCTCCATGGGAGAACTCTGTGCTTTCAACATCCACTTCAATCTCCTCTGCCAAAGGGAAGAAAAGAAGAAAAACATTAATAAGCTAGTATATGTGCCCCTTCAAAAACTAACAGGGCATGAGGAAAAGTGGTATAAGCAGCTTGTTGTATGACATTCTTTTATCAGTGGACTCTGGAGAACAGAGGTATTGAAGGTGAACAGACACAGGAATATTTTTTGCCAAGGGGAATGTCTGGTATACAGTGGTGGTCTTAATTTAGGCAGCAAGTTTACTAAACCCTTTGACGCCAGTCCGTCTGGACCTCCTACTAAAAGCACTTGGCCTATTTGGGAATTAGTGCTTAATATTAAAAGATCTCAACCCCAAGTGGTTTAAACAACATCTGTTTTGCATTAAACCAAAAACTAATTCTCAGTGTTGTTTATTAATCAGGTTTGCCTTAAAGGGGGAAGAAAACACATAAACTGAATAGGCAAACTAGAAAATGTATCCATCCAGGCCTTTGGTGGTACCATTCTACAGACAGTTTGACAGGCTTCTAGGATTCATCATAAAGATCTTTGACTATTCAGTAACTAAAATAAACCAATCATAAAGTAGACTTTGAGGGATTTGTCTTCAATTTAATTTTCTTCCTCAAATGTAGCTTGAAGTAAGGGTCTGAGGCTTAAAAGTCTCTGGATCATAGTGAGATCTATAGTAAAGATTATAGTAAAGGCATTTTGGTAGTGGTTTACAGCTTCAAAAATCAAATATTTTTTTAAAATCCCTAAATACATATAAGATCTAGCTATCAACAGATACTTGAATTGTTAAATACTGCATATACAATCACCAGTTATATATAGAAAGCAATACACACTTCAAAAACAAAAGGGGGTTAAAAAATTGTTTCTTCCACTAAGAGCTAAAGTGAAACCTAGGATTTTTCAATTCTCTTAAAACAGACAAACTTAAACCTTAACATTTCACATTTGGCACTGACTTTAAGGGTTCACACTGATAACAGCTGCTTTAGGAAAAGTGCATTCTTGCTGAGGCCAAAAAGACAGAGTGAAGTTATTCCAAAGAGTACTTTTCAAAAGGGCTTGTTGCTTCAAAAGTTTTAAAGAATTGTTTTTAAAATGCAGGCAGCTGTCCAAACAAGCTGTTCAAATAATGTATGAATTCATAACTATTTGCTTCACATGCAAAATGCTTCAGAAGCCATTCAGTGTTTCCCAGCATCACAGAACACTCATCAAACCTACAACTGGGAAATAATATCAAAGCACCTTATATCCAACATGGCATGCTGAACTCAGTCAAAGTAAAATGAGAAACTTCTCTAGCAAAATGGACCAGAGATGTTACTATCAATAAAAGCCCCTAACACTGGGAATGGGGGGTTGCCAGCTCAGGATAAGAATCTTATTTGGTAAGGTACAAGGCACTGAGAGCACTAAAAAAAAAATGAGAACTATAATGATGGAGATACACCCTCTGTGAAATTTAGAGGTAGAAGGATTGGATACTAAGAGGAGGGAATAAGAGAGCAGCTAAAGCCTGAAGACCCGACAAGGTCACACTAGCAGTAGAGGAAAGACTAGGACCAAGGTCAGCCTCCTAATTCAGGGTTATTTTTGCTACATCTCACTGTCACTCACAAATGTAGCATGTCCTTGAAGTTCTTGCTACTGCCTCTGGTGTACTTTTCTTCAAAACTGAGTGCCACATAAAAAATAATCTTTTACGTAGAAAAACAAAAAATAAGGACTCCTAGAGTTATATTAAAAAGGATCAAAAACCAATCTAAAAGGCTCTTCCTGACCAAATAGGGGACAATTTGACCATTTAAAAGAATTAAAAAGAATGACTGCAAGGGATTCGAACACATTCAATACATAAGAGTTTATAGATAAAATCAAAAAAACAGCAAAACAAAACTTGTCACTGCTGGAAGCTGCCATGGCACTGACTCTATTTGGAAAATTGATAAAACAACAAAAAAAATAAGCATTTATCCCACCTTCTCTGTATGAACTTTATTTCAGAGTAACTAAAAAGTTGAGGAAATGTTCTTTATAGAAGAAAAACAATAAGTACATGAGGAATGACCAAATTAGAAAATCTAACATCTCTAAAAGTGAGACAACTAGACACAATATTGATGCAACAGGAAGTACAAAAGTACTGCCTATGAAATAATCTTGCATCTATCAACCAGTTTACAGCAAATATGAGAGACATGTTAAAAGACACCATGAGGATTCCATTAGCCAAATATAGAATGTGGGAAATTCTATAAGAAAAATGGTCCAGTTTCTTATTAAAAGAATATGTATTTATGTATGTTCTTACGCACACACAAACACGTATATTCATTCATGTTTCTTTTGCAAAGAAGTCTTTTTGAGATGTTAGTTATAAATCAGTTTTCTGTTTCTACCAAAATGGTATGAAAAAACAAGCAGGAGAGGGAAAACTATGATAGATTAAAAGTATCCTAAAAGGCACACACTAAAATGCAATGTGGATTTTGGATCCTGATTCAAACATATATATTAATGGTTAAATACCATTTTTGAGACAACTGGAGAAAATTGATCACAGACTGGGTATTAGATGACATTTAGATTATCTGATTTTATTTTGTATATTAGTATTATAACTACATTTTTTAAAGTCCTATTTATTCAAGATACATACTGAAATTTAGTGGCAAAATGATGTTATCTGGGATCTGATTTAAAACATTCCAGAAAAAATATTGAGGGTGAGGGTGGTATAGAATAGATGAAACAGGAATGACAGAATGTCGACAGCAGTTCAAACTGGATGGTAAGTATATTGGGAGTTCATTATTCTATTCTCTCTACTTTTGAGTACGTTTGAAGATTTCCATTACAAAAAGTGAAAACAAAAATTTAAAAAATCAGTCTTAAAAAGAAAAAGAAAAAAAAAAAAAAACAGCTGTCACTGTCTAATGTTTTAGAATCCTCAAGATCTCATGAGCTCTATTTTCCCAAATGTAAGACTTAAAATCACCAGTTTACCTCTGAGACCTTTTTAATTGTGGTGTGAGGCCTGACATGGTGGGAACTATACATGAACAGATTAGTATAATTCAGACCATTTCTTTTTTGGTTGATTTCTATTCTTTAATTCTGTTAAAGACAAATATTCTAGGAAAGATGGAAAGAGAAATGAAGTGTGTGGTACTTTAAACATACATATAAGAATTATCATCACCAGTAATAAAACATATCAACATCATATCTTCCTGACACAATGAATTGAGAAGGGCACAGTATCACTTCTGTGATATTCCTTGCCCTAAATGTATACCCTCAATCTAACCATTTGAAAAGATCAGACAAACCCAAATTGAGGGACACTGTAATTGGCCAATATTCTTCAAAAGTGTTATTGTCATGAAAGAAAGACCAATGACTATCTAATGTGGGCTCCTGCCTAGGATCCTGAAAAAGACAAAGGACATTAGTGGGAAACTGGTAAAATTTGAATAAAGTCTATAGATTACTTAGTAGTATTATTATAAGTGTTAATTTCCTGCTTTCAATAATTGTATTATGGTTATATAAGATGTTAACATTAGGGGAAGCTGAGTGAAGGGTACATGAGAACACTATAATTTTCTACAGAAATCTTAAAATTTTCTGTAAGTCTAAAATTATTTCAAAATCGAAAGTTAAAAACGTATACATATATATTCAAGACAAAACAAAGTTCTGGCTGGGCACAGTGGCTCACACCTGTAATCCTAGCACTCTGGGCGGCCGAGGCGGGTGGATCGGGCTCGAGGTCAGGAGTTCAAGACCAGCCTGAGCAAGAGCGAGACCCCATCTCTACTAAAAAACAGAAAGACATTAACTGGACAACTAAAAATATATATATAGAAAAAATTAGCTGGGCATGGTGGCACATGCCTGTAGTCCCAGCTACTCGGGAGGCTGAGGTAGTAGGATTGCTTGAGCCCAGGAGTTTGAGGTTGCTGTGAGCTAGGCTGATGCCATGGCACTCTAGCCCGGGCAACAGAGTGAGACTCTGTCTCAAAAAAAAAAAAAAAAAAAAAAAAAAAAAATTAACAAAGTTCTATACTTCACACAGGCACTGCTAGATATTATGACATAAAATCTAAAATGTTACAGTGTTGGCTAAAAAGAAGGCAAATATAGTGCCAGCCAACATGGCCTCCCTAAATCCAGACACAGACATGCTTAGTATTTCATTAGAGAAGAGGCATACTGCCTACCTCGCTCTGAATCAGAACGATCTGAAGAAATAGTCGATCCAATGCTGTCCATTCGTATTCGTTCCATCTCCTGAGGACCCTGCAGCTGTTCCAGTCGCCTCTTTAAAAATCTCTGTTCTCGTTCCAAATTCTCGAGCTGGTGCTGGCTCTTCCTTTCAGCTTCTTCAAGTTTCTAAAACGATGAAATGATGCTTGTATATAGTCCAGTACAAACAATAAAACTGATTTCTACTAACATCTTAAAAGATTTTTTCTTTGGCATAGAAAGCATGACTCAATATACATGTGTGTGCACGTAAAATATACAGAAATACATATTTTTTAAGTATCTAAAATAGTTCTGTCTTTACTTGTGTGTGTATGTGTGTAACGAATGCTATGTTACTTGAACAAGATGGAATTCTACAAGTCAGTGATCACAGAGAAACTTCCTCTGTAGTGTGGTATTTGATGGAAAAATACTGAGGAACACAGCCTAATGAAGTCATCTCCACCAGAGGGCGCAACTGCTTCCTTCTGAGTATTAGGAGGGTAATTGTTATTTTCCTAGGGTTCCTAGTTCTTCAAATGGCCACGCTGTTAAAACAATTTAGTTTAAACAAGTTATGTTGCTCCCATCAGATTAGCTGGTAAATTTTTAGAAAGATTTCTCTTGAGGACAGTTGTTAAGGAGGGCATAGTGAGTTAGCTGATGTATATGAATAGAAATCACTGCCAATAATTAAATCAGAACTGAGAGAATTGTGCAAATCTGAAAGTATAAGTTCTCACCTTGATGTGTGCTTTGGCTTTGTTGAGCAAACCAAGTGTTGTATGCCTGGTACAGTCTGGTCCTAGTGGAATCAGAACTTTTAAGCGTTCTAAACACAGGCGCAGATGAGCTCGTCTAAGAAAGACAAAAAGTCAAATCAGCATAGCCTAGATATTCCACTAGAAACATCATAAAACCTATTTTAAGACAAGTAATAATTTGCAATCATTCAGCCCTTAGGATAGATGTTACACTCCTAATGCTTCAGTTTTAAAGTATCTGCAAGTGCAGGGATACCTGCATTTCGGTCTCTGCCATTTCTGTCATACTCTGTAGACACAAATGACTTCAGATTATTATGCCCAATGGTAATCTCTATCAGAGATGGTTGATTTTTTAGCCCACCCATAAACTGTCTCAACTGTATTAATATGGAAATATGAAAACATACCAGGGCAATTTTATTTGATATTGAATGCCTAAAAAGGCTAGAATAGGGGTTTTCAGGTGTGGTACCCCAAGGGGATATAAAATGCTCACAAGTTTCCATTTCCTTCCTTCCACCTTCTACTTACACATTCACACACACACACACACACACACCCCCTGCAACTGTAGCCATCCTACAGTGTGTTACATGTTGTTATATATTAGGTTAAACCATATGAACATATATTAGGTTGAACCATTTCTGACATTCAACCATTTTTCACTTACTTTGCCAATTTCTTGTGATCCAACACAAATCAAACAGCAAAATTCTGTGACCAGCTAGGTGGTGGACAAAATATATATCCTGGGGCCAATTCTAACCGCTGAAACAACAACCCATAAAATAGTCCCCTGCTTCCCATCCAAGTGTACCAGCTCATTAGCTTAATTTTTATTTCTTTTCCTCTCTTCCTCTCCCCCTCCCTCCCTTTCTCTCTCTTCTCTCTCTCACTACCTGCCTTCAATTTTCTACACAAGGTGACAAAGTCTTTACTGAAAGTCATTGCATTCTCTGATCCACCCATCCTGTGGGAAAGTTTGGGGAAATTTCTCCTGAAAATGCTAACAGAGAGCCCCATGGATTTACCTTCCCTGGGCTCTAAAAGGAACTATGATCATGGTAATAAGAATGAGTTCTAAGTATATAATTTCATCCTAAAAAAATACTAGTCCATATCTTTGGTCCCATGCCTCATAAGGCATAACATAATTCAGCAGTTAACAGTATATCTGAAAAGAAAATCCACAAATGTTCACCCCTACTCTTTAAAAGCAGCTAAAACTGAACTTTTAGCAACTGTCTCAACTCATCAGAACAAAACACACTTAACATTTTCTTTTCAAAAAGGACCAAAATGGTTTTTTTTTTTTTTTTTTTTTTGAGACAGAGTCTCACTCTGTTGCCCAGGCTAGAGTGAGTGCCGTGGCGTCAGCCTAGCTCACAGCAACCTCAAACTCCTGAGCTCAAGCGATCCTCCTGTCTCAGCCTCCCGAGTAGCTGGGACTACAGGCATGCGCCACCATGCCCGGCTAATTTTTTCTATATATATTTTTAGCTGTCCATATAATTTCTTTCTATTTTTAGTAGAGGTGGGGTCTCGCTCTTGCTCAGGCTGGTCTCGAACTCCTGAGCTCAAACGATCCGCCCACCTCGGCCTCCCAGAGTGCTAGGATTACAGGCGTGAGCCACCGCGCCCGGCCTCAAAATGGTTTTAACTAACTCACCCACCAAACAATGCTTACTGTTTTAATATACAAAAAATGTCAAATGAAATTCTCAAATGCTAAGAATTTGACAGAGAAGGCGATAAGCAGCCAATTATGTCACTGACAAGCAAGGATGATTAAGGGTAGTGAGGTCAGAGGTTTGGCTGATGAATTGTCAAGATTCTTTTAGCACCTACTAGCCCAGCTATAGCTAAAGGTCTGTTAGTATGTCCATTCCAAATCTCTTTATTGAGTTCAATACCCCAAGTCTAATAATTGGCTCCAGGCTGAAATCTGATATACCCGACATGGATAAAGGAATGCTTTCATTTTCCCTAAATAAAGGTATATCAATGGATTCCCCCTTAATAATATTTAACAATTTCAAAGCCACTCTCCTCCCTCCAAATTCATAGAACCTTTAGCAGAATTTTCATTTTTCACTGGAAAATCTCTTAGGTGAGGAATCTCACGTGATTATAGAGTGCTCTTGTTAGGCAGACAAAAAAAAAAAAAAAAAGAAAGAACAGGGTAAAAGGTGCCTTCAAACTGCTCATTAGGATTATTATGACATATGCCTAACAACTGCACTCATATGATATGACTGGAGGTTGGAGAGACACACACCAGCAGTTCTCTTAGAGGTTCTGGTTCTGAATTCAGTCTTCTAAAAAAGTTAACAAAGCAAGTAGTAAAGTTAACGAGTATATTACCTCAAGAATAACTTGTCAATTTTGTTACTTAACCCCAGAATTTCAGTATATATAGGAATTATTTTTTACTTTTCAGTTTAAGAAACTTCAAAATGATTCCTTACTGTAGTTTCACACCAAAGAAAAAAGGGCAGGTCGATTTTCTATTTTGTGAGACTTACTAAAACCTAGGCTGAAAATAACTAACATAATATTAAAATGTCTTTTTTCTCTTTTTAATCACTCAGTCATATTTATTATATGACTTTTGTGGACTCAGCACTGTTCCAGATACTTGCAGAAAAAGTAAAAAAGAAATGTAAACTTTAAGAGTTTGTAAACTTCAGAACGAAACATAACTATTTTGTCTCATTTGGTTCATACTGAAATGAGTCATCAGATATCAAGGGAAACAGAAACTGAATAAATAGAGAGATAATAATTGGAGGAGGTATAGACTTGTAAAAGAGGTTGAAACTTAACTTTGGACTTGAGGGATACTGAATCTATCTACGAAGAAGCAAAGATTTTCCAGATAATTAAAAGAGTAAAGGAACTAACTTTATAGACTAAGACTAAGTTTAAACCTAAAATTAAAAATACCTCAGGTCGGGTGTGGTGGCCCATGCCTGTAATCCTATCACTCTGGGAGGCTGAGGCGGGAGGATCTCTTGAGGTCAGGAGTTCGAGACCAGCCTGAGCAAGAGCGAGACCCCATCTCTATTAAAAATACAAAAAATTAGCCGGGCATGGTGGCAGGCGCCTGTAATCCCAGCTACTCAGGAGGCTGAGGCAGGAGAATCACTTAAGCCCAGGAGTTTCAGGTTGCTGTGAGCTAGGCTGACGTCACTGCACTCTAGCCCAGGTGACAGAGCAAGACTCTGTCTCAAAAATAAATGAATAAAATAAATAAAAATACCTCAGTTTCTTTCACTTAAGGGAAAACAACCGACTTGGAATTCTGTAAGAATATACCAGCTAAGGGCAGCAGTCTGGGTATCTGCAATAGCACTGTTAAATCAGGGGCTACCTAGATGGAAGTCTGAATAATGCCTAAACAAACAGGGAAGGCAGAATGCCCTCTAAAATATTTTTTTATCAGCCACTACGACACATTTCTTCAGTCAGGTAATTATGAATCTCTTCCGACATACAGCTTACACCAAGAAAACATACCCCGAGGTGTCATGTCTCAGAAAGGCCAGTGATCCCATTCTCCATGTTTTGTAAATACAGTCCTCCAAAATAGACACTAACAAGGGATGAACAATGAATGGGTATCATCTGCTCTCCTGTGGGGAGAGGTGTGTCTGTGGGAGCTCAATGTCATTTCCTCTAGTTTTTGTACTTGTAAATGAACAGGCATTTGGAGAGTGGAATAACAAAGATCTAATGATAGTTGAAGGACAGCAGCTGACCAACAGGGAGCCACACTTTTCAGAGTCCATCCAGATAATGCACGTATAGTTAACCACATGTGCATATACGCCACTTAGGTAAATGCACCCTTCCAAGAGCAATGGGTACCCTGTGACTAAAAACTGGAAAGGGTTAAATCAGAAAACCCATTCTCTTCCACGTATAAGTTTTTTCTCTCCAGCAAATTCTTGGAACAAGAATTGTATGGCAAAATTATTCTTCCCTTACAATGGTGCTGCTCTCCACCCTTTCCCTCTCAGTCTCCCTGTTGGTAACCAGACTGCAAGCTTAACCACCAGTGACCTAGAAAGGCATATCTTTTGATGCCATCTGGTCCTTTCTTTTCTTGCCTTCACTCTCACGTGACTGGTAGCTCAGAAGCCTCTTGCATGGGGTTGCCAAATCATGGGCACTATAAGACTTTGGGGGAAGGTAAGAGGACAAGAGACAGAAGAAAAAGGCTTAGTTTAATCTGAAAATCTGTATTCACAGAGAAAAAAATAACAAATATCATACGCTATTTTTCAAGTCTCTGAGGAGTGGAAGAGCTAACATGGAGAATAAAGATTCACGAAAGGTATGGTTCTGCACCTCTAGTCAAAGTAGGGAAAGAAGGATGGGGAAAGTTAATGGTGCTATTCCGAATATTACGATGAACACTAGACAAACAGCAAGTAGAAAAAAAAAAAAAAAACATTGTAAACTTTATAGAACTAGACTTGGTGAAAAATGATTAAAAAAAAAAATTAAGCCCCCTGGTTGGCATTTACTTGACTTTTATTAACACATAAATACTTTTTAAAAATAAAATGGGTAACTCAATGAAAGCTCTAAACCTGAAACGTTTCCTAATTTAGCATGAGTGACAGCAAAGCAAAGTTAGAATTAGACATTGCAGCAGGAGGTACCTTGTGAAAAAACTGTAGTCTCCTTGCTGAGAGGGAGGGGGTCAGAGAATGGAGAGATACCAAGGTACTTTTATTTTCAAAGACACTTACAGGTCTGTTTTAAAATGAAATTTGAAAATGGGTTTTGCCCAGGGGAAAAGGCAATTCCCAGCCACTAACCCTGTTAGAGAGAAGAGTCCTATCAAAATTAACCACACCTTCAAAAAGGGCAAGCCCCCTGTGGGAAAAAGAACAATTAGAGTCTGTTTGGCTTTTATTTTGGTACACTGGGATCATTTTTCCATGAAGGAACTTATGCTTTTGATTTCAAACCCTGTAAACTCTACTGCCAAACTGACATACCCCAGAACATGAAGGGAAATGATTTTGTTATAAAATGGCCTTTCC
Organism: Eulemur rufifrons; assembly: GCF_041146395.1. Taxonomy (NCBI): domain Eukaryota; kingdom Metazoa; phylum Chordata; class Mammalia; order Primates; family Lemuridae; genus Eulemur; species Eulemur rufifrons. The sequence goes on along the minus strand of NC_091010.1, from coordinate 54,459,638 downwards.
TAGTAGCTGTGACATTTTAAAGCACAGGTATGTCAACTAAAAGCAGCACACACTGTTGTGGGAGGAGAGAGGAAAGAATTCCCTTTCAGAAAAAAATTGCAAGTATCATCTGATGATGTTTTTCATGTAAGTCTCTCGAAACTCTAATCCACCTGGCCCAACAATAAGAAATCTAACCCCCATCTGGCCCCACAAACTATCCACTGGCTGATGCCCTTAGAGGCATGGTCCTTCACTGCAACTTGCTTGTCTTTCATTCCTCCGCTACAGGATACCAAGACTTTGCCAAGTAACTAAATCAAAATGGAAAACAAGTCAAGTGATAGGGACAGTGCTTATATTTTCCTCTCTGCTGAATGTTACGCAACGGGCTGCGAGTCCTCCCATGAGCCACATTCTTCAAAGCTGTGGTGGCTTGTGGCCAAGTTTCCCAACTCCCCACACTCTCCTGCACATGACAGCAGCTAGCTGCTTGTCCTACACATTCTATATACCAACGTTTCTCTAAAATTTAATGTGTTGAGAATTTTCTAAAAACCTCCAAAGTTACAAAAAAAAAAATCTGCCTGCCTACTTTTCTTATGAAAAATGATATGAAAAATGGATCCTGAGATATCAAAAGCACACTGCTCCTCATGAATTTTATTTACTAAAACATATATGATCATATTCTGCTGTTCAGCTTATTGTGTTTATGAAATAAGAAACCTAGACAAGCTAGTTCTATAAAATGGCATTTTATAATTATATGTTTCATCTACAACACATATATTATCCACTTCACAAAAAATAAACAGGCTATTAACTCCCAGGTAGTAACTTGGCAAGTGGCATTTCCCTAGCGTCGATCTGACTGTGGTAGTCATGGGACACAACGACAACAGAAGCAAAACCTTAGGAGACTAGCTGGGACCCTATCTATTCTCACTTTTCAGAAAGAAGTTGCTTTTACTTAATATACTTCTTGTTATCTTATAGAATAACCAAACAGAAATATCAAGTATTATAATGAAGTTGCAAATTATACAAGTTATATATTATATATAACATATATATTACATAATATAAATTATTCTACTGTCACATTATCAACTATATACAAATGAGAATTAAAATCAGTTGAGATACATGTTATTTATTTTTAGAAGACTTTTAAAAACCACTTTCTCCCTATAAAACCTAAGTAGTTCTTAGGGAAGGCTATGTATATAGCCCTAGAGGTATTCAATACTGAGCCAGAGGGTAGCTGAAGCCACTAGGTTAAATATAGTATTCCTTTCATAAGTCATAATTTTCTCAAAGATTGGAAGAAAAACATTATTTTTATATAAAAACATGCACAGATAATATAAAATGTACCTACAAAATAAAAGAAGTCTTCAAATAAATTTCACATTATTTCATACAGGTTGAGTATCCCTTACCTGAAATGCTTGGGACCAGAAGTGTTTTAGATTTTGGATTTTGGCATATTTGCATTACACCCAGCTGAACATTCCCAATCCAAAAATCCAAAGTACTCCAGTGAGCATTTCCTTTGAGCATCATGTCTGCACCCAAAAGTTTTGAATTTTGGACCATTTCAGATTTCCAGATTTGGAATGCTCAACCTGTACTACATCCTGGGACCTCCAGGAATCTGTGTTCAAACTGCTAGGACAAATTACTACAGATCACTATGAGAGCTTTGGACTTCAGAACACCATTTCTGATTCATGGCTGGGATTATGTCTCAAAGGTTTAGAGAGGGAAGGAGAAGGGACAGGAGAGATGGCAGAGGGGATATGGGAGGAGAGAGATGTAAGTAAATTAAAGATGACAAAATAGTATATTCTCAAACTACGCAGATTCCATGTAGGCTAAACTTTTATTTAGTTTTTACAACTCAAGGGATATGAAGTGCCACTCAGTCAACAACAATTATCATCAGTAAACAATGAGTCCCACCCTATTATACCACTAAGCTAGATGCTATAAAGATTTTAAAAGTTGCCAGTAGTAATTTTTATCTCATTGAAGACTATAATTTAGTTCTCTGCCTACCACCTTTCTAGCCTCACATCCCATTACTCATACTCTTACAAACCTCTTCCACAACCAAATGTGTTTTTTTACTTGCCGATTTCCCTACCTGGAATGCCCTTCTCTCCAACTGTTCACTTGGCATCCAACTCACTTTTCAGCCCACAGCCAAATTATTGTTTCTTCCATGAGATCTTCCTTGCCACACTCCCCTTCCTTGAATGATTAATACTTGATTTTTACACTAATCACATTGTATTTTAATTGAGATTGAATGCATACTATCAATCATTTCTGTTTTTCCAATACCAAACACACTGTGGGGAAGAGAGATATTAATACACACACACACACACACACACACACACACACACCCCCCATGTAATTTCTAATGGATGTTTCTGGGACTCTCTAAAACTCACCAAAGTTGAAGTAACAATTAATACTGGGGCCTTCAAATAGTATAACCAGATGCCAGGGTAGCATTCGTAAAAGATCTGCTTATGAATGCCAGAACTCTTAACACTTATTTGTTTGTTTGTATTTGGTGCAGCTGAAGTTACCAGTGAATGTTAGGGTGTGCTCCACCAAAAGATCTACATTTCGGGTAACCAACAATCTCCAACCTTTTTTTTTTTTCCTTTGAGATAGAGTCTCATTGTGTTGCCCTGACTAGAGTGCAGTGGTGTCATCATAGCTCATTGCAACCTCAAACTCCTGGGCTCAAATGATCTTCCTGCCTCAACCTCCCAGATAGCTGAGACTACAGGTACATGCCACCACACCTGGCTAAGTTTTCTATTTTTTGTAGAGATGGGGTCTCGCTCTTGCTCAGGCTGGTCTCAAACTCCTCAAGTGATCCTCCCACCTCAGCCTCCCAGAGTGCTGGGATTACAGGCATAAATCCAACCTAACTCTTGATTAGAGTCAACATCTCTTTTAATAGTGAAGCAGAGGGCTTAAGAATTGCATTACAACAGAATGACTTTATCAAAGTTTTTACAGTGATGGAGGACTTGGACAACAATGTCAAATGAAATTCAGAGAAAATTTTTTTAAATCCAATTTTTTGTCACCAATTTCAACTTTTTGACCTTATTTAACAGGCCTCCTAGCAAGTGGGAAATTTGACCTAACTTCAATTTAAGTTTGACCTTTGTTCCAGCTGTTGTTCAAGAAATAGTAATTAGAGAAAGATATGCCATGGTAAAAAAAAAAAACCACAAACAAAAAACCAAAACCAGAATGAAATAGTGATAATAACAAGTATAATGGGAGGAAGGCAATCACTAAAGAGAAAATAGAAAAGAAACAGCTAAGAAAACCCAGGTAGGAGAGGGTAAAGCCTAAAAAGAAATATGGACAATGCAAGGAAGAAAAAAATTAAATCGACAGTTTTTGTCCCATTTGATAAATGAGAAACTGATGTATACATAGGTTTGCAAGATCCATGGATTGCTGACTGAAGACTATAGAGCAGAACACATAAACAATTGTTTTTTATTGTCCTGCATCCATTTCTAAGGAAGACTTCACTTTTGACAGCCTTGTTTGGGGGGAAAAAAAAAAATTAAAATCTTGTTCCAGAGGCATTTGTCTTTACTAGAACTCCCACAAGGAACCCAATCTCCAAAGTGATTTAAAAGAAATTCCTCACTTGATATCCATTCTGTGCTAAATTTAGTTTCTATCTATATATCCCCTCTCTTATCTGTTTATAAAGATTTGGTTAAAAAGAAAAACTTGATCATTCATTCACCTTTTTTCTTCTTTGGTCACACAAGAACTTTCTGTATTCCAAGTTTCAAAGTCTGGGAAATAGGGCTACATCACTGGAGAAAACAGTGGCAATTTGTTCTAAATACAAAATAGCTTATTTTCCTTTGGCAACTCTCCAGGGGTTTGGGTGGAGGGAAAGGATACTTCTCTCTGAAGAGATCAGGCTCTGAACCTGGACTACTGTCAAAACTTAGCTGTGGGTGGGAGAGAATTTTTTAAAATTATTTATCTTTCACATCAATCTGGAAACTGATTAAAGATTTTTGCCTAACAGTGTTTCTACTCTCTGGCCTTTTGTTGGTGTTCATCCCTATTCTGGCAGCCCCCATTGGCTGATTTAATGGTACCAAGGGGCTGAGAAGTGTTGCTGTCCAAAAGAAAAAGCATTCTCTCACAGGGACTGGGAAGGCAATCTGCAATCACAACAGTAGCTACTTGTTAATTTTCTATTTGAAACACAGTGATGTCAATAGTATTGTACCCTGCCAGCCACCATGGGGTAAAGTACATTTTGAAACCAAAACAAACTTCCTACGTGCTCGCAAGTCAGATTTGAGACACAGTGATACCGTTCCATAAGACATTGCCTTAGTTTTATACACAAAATGCATACAACAAAAATTAAGTCTACTCTTCTACAAAAGTTTAAGTCTAACTTTTACAGCTCCACTCCTACTCAGAGCCCAGTATAACTGTTTAATTACATCAAATTATTGTCCAGGATGGCAGAGAGAAATGAAGAAATACTATTACTGATCTCTAATAATAAATGGTGATCCTACACAGCACACCTGAAGAAGGCTTTGTAATGTAGCTCTTCATATCAGAAGCATAAAATGAAAATAGTAAAGTGACTTTAAAAATGGCCCCACTGATAAGATGTGATTAGTGTAATAGCTCATTTTAAGGCAAATGGTCCCCAACCTTTTTGGCACCAGGGACCAGTTTCATGGAAGACAGATTTTCCACGGACAGGGTGGGAGGTGGAGCTCAGGTGGTGATGCGCACACACTCGCAATGGGAGCAGCTGTAAATACAGATGAAGCTTTGCTTGCTCACCTCCTGCCATTCATTTCCTGCTGTGCGGGCCCCCCCCCCCAACTTTCATGGAAGATAATTTTTCCACGGACTGGGGTGGGGGCAGGGGAATAGCCTGGCCCCTAACAGGTGGTTGGGGACCACAGTTTTAAGGGGATATATTCACTTAGGAGGAAAGACACATTTTATTAAATGAAACAGGAACACTCTGGCCTAAGAATTACTGTATCACTGGAAGGTGAATAGTCACAATTTATATCGAATATGAGTCACCTGAAATAGAGAGCTAAATGATTAAAAGTGGTAACCATGCTTACTACTGGCAGATGGCAAATGGTTTGGCATTGCTGGACATCTGCCAATTCAGTCATTTTTAAACTTTATTTTAGCACAGTTTTCCCAAAGTCAAAATGCAGTTTGTTTGTTTTTTGGTGAAGAGGGGATAACATTTGGAGTAGGGAAAGGGTACAAAGAGCAATTGTTGGCTGATGTGTTTGTGTAGTTTGCTGTTGTTGTTTAATAACCCTGGGGCATTCACAGGCTATTTGGAACCTCTGAAAAACTAAAAGTCATAGACGTTAAAATTTGCCATAGTCCTGATAATGAAAGAGAATTAATGTTTTGTTATATCTTTTTAGTTCTAAATTGCTTAACTGCTCTGAGCTTTCTCTTTCACTATACCATATCACATTTTTTTTCTGACCACAAAGGGCCCAACTTAAGAGTAGTTTTGAGAGTTACTTTTGGAGGCAGCCTAGCATAACACAACACCTGGCACCAATCCTAGGCATGCTCTCCTCTGATAAGGCGCTAATTTTTTCAGTGTCGTATTAGGGCACTGACAGAAGAGCACTTTTAGGCAGGTACACAGTGAACATGTCTTGAAAACTATTCAATTTTTCAAAAACCCTCTGAAAAGGGAAAGGTGTTCAGAAGATTAACAACAATTACAACAATCTCCTAAATGGTGAACTTTTATCAAGTGAAAGACTGGGTTTAAGTTATGGCTAGGTTGCAACACTACACTGTGTGACTTGCTTCTATTTATATTTGTCTAAATCTTTGTTTGACTCTTCTCTGGAAAAGCCAAGGAAAAGATTAAATGAGAGAAGAATAAGAGCTGTAGGATTTATTTTATGTGATTCCAGCCTCAGCTCAATACTATCAGAGTTTTCTGTTCCAAGGACAGCTATACAAGTGCTATTACACTTTCTTCTTTGTATTTCTTTATTCTTTTAATTGACAAATAATAATTACACACTTTGATTTCATCAATAGCTCAGGAGAGCAGCCCTGAAAAATCTATACAGTTCCATGGATTTGGGACACGAAGGAAGAGCCAGGCTGAGGGAAAATGTTTCATTTTGTTACCACTGCCAGTCAGAATCCTGGATGTTCATCATTACAGGCTGTGTGGCTCTCTTGCCTAAGAATACATTCCAACAATAAGAACATAAAGACTATTACTCCAACTAATGAAGCTGGTAGAGTATGGAGGTTTAAGTTTATCAAACTTGGCTACATTTCCTTTTAGATACTGCAGGATGAAAGGCCTAAAACATCTCTGAGGATCAACAATATCTCCCATCCCACAGAACAAAATGTGTATCAAGGATCCTTTGAAATGGTGAAAAATAAAACCCAGTATTTTTTCAGTATTTTCAAAAATACCAGTATTTCTTGAACACTGCAAGCCCATATAGCCATGCTCTCTCATTCATCTGTCTCAATACACACAGCAGTAAATTCCAACTATTTTCAAGGAAGTTCTAAGAGTCCAGTATCATCAAATTGCTGTTTAGGAAAAGCCTTCTCCATTACAAAAATAGCAGTCTGGCAAAATCATTCAGCTCTATCTAAATTGTGTTATATTTACAAATGTTTTAACTGCAAAGATGGAATTTCTAATTGAAAAAGAACCTTATTTAGAAGAGACTGGATTTTTGTACAGCTTTGCCAAATACAAGCTGTTCTGTAAAGGAATAATTGTGAATCAGGCTGGAATAAAGTGAATCAAGATAGGAAAACCACACAAACATTACAATTCCAAAGAAAAATGCAACACTGGTCACACCAATGGTCCAAATGCCAAAGAGTTTTTGTCAGTGTCACCAACGGATGGCCAAGGGAAAACTGTGACAGTTGTCCTCCGTGACAATGACCTACATATTATAGAAACATAACCCTGATATCATTTTACCAAAGCCCAATAGCAATATTTTATCAAAGAACTGATCTAAACTTAGTTTCATTTTATTTTCATTTTCTAGTTGTCCCTATATAGTTACCACGCATTGTATTAAATAGGAATGTCTTTTTTTTTTTAATCTGAAATTTCTTCCTTTGAGATTCAAAGCCGGTACACTCCCTAATTTTAGTCATTATGATTTTGGTGAAGGAATCTAAGTGTATTCTTTCCTAATTTCCAGATTTTTTCCTTATACTAATTTAGCCATTACACTTCCAGATTAGAAAGCTCGTATCTTTCACATTTAATTTTAGATTATTTTAAAGGGCCAGCGTTTCTCTGATTACTTCAGATAAAAGTATTGGAAAATAAAGAGAAAACCATTTTTTTTGTAATAGCATAAAATCTCATATCAACCTCAGTTTTTAGGCAAGCTTTAAAAAGACAGGTTGTGGGTTAAGATTTTTAAAAACCAATAATCTAGGATGATGTACTAGCCCAGGCAGAAAGTTTAAAAGGGCACAGGATTTCCCACACAAACATCTTTTGGGGGGTTCTCTATTAAAGGATACATTGAGAAGCACTCAGATAAAATATAAGGTACAAGAGGAAATATATGATCTCAAAAGTTAATAGACTCTTCATCATATAGGGTTTATGAAAATAAAACTAACATCTTCAACAGTACTCCAAAACAATGGCATCCAAGAGATTCTGAAGGGCTAAGGAAGTGAGTGTTCAGTTATCCTTATTTACTCAGAGGTATAGCAGATTTATGTATCCCAGCTGAAGCTTTTGGTTGTTTTTAGAAGATACTGGGCACTCACCAATATTGCCACTACAAAAAGAGCATGGAGCATGGTAGATACCCTTTCATAGGGAAAACACAGCCATTAAAAATGACACTGTATTTTAGCTGTCATTAGAGACATACCAGGAAAGCAACTATAAATTAAGAGAATTAAGAAGGCTATAACACATTGTCTAAATTTACTCTTAGGCCCATATCTATCCTTTTTTTTAAACTTCAGAATATTATGAGGGTATAAATGTTTAGGTAACATATATTGCCTTTGCCCCGCCCGAGTCAGAGCTACAAGCGCGTGGGAAAAGAACCCTTATTCAATATATGGTGCTGGGAATATTGGATAGCCACATACAGAAGACTGAAACAGGATCCACACCTTTCACCTCTTACAAAAATCAACTCACAATGGATAACAGACTTAAACCTAAGGCATAAAACTAAGAATTCTAGAGGAAAATGTTGGAAAAACTCTTATAGACATCAACCTAGGGAAAGAATTTATGAAGAAGGCCCCAAAGGCAATCACAGGAACAACATAAATAAATAAATGGCACCTGATCAAATTAAAAAGCTTCTGCACAGCCAAGGAAACTATCACAAGAGCAAAAAGATGACTATAGAATGGGAGAAAATATTCGCATGCTACACATCTGATAAAGGGCTGATAACTAGAATCTATACAGAACTCAGGAAAATCAGCAAGAAAAAAATCAAACCACCCCATTAAAAAGTGGGCAAAGCAGTGAGATTGGCCTCTATCAAAAAATCCCAAAACAACAAATGCTGGCAAGGATGTGGAGAGATGGGATCACTCTTAACACTGTTGGTGGGACTGCAAATTAATGCAACCTCTGTGGAAAAGAATTTGGAGATACCTCAAAGAGCCAAAAATAGAAATACCATTCGATCCAGCAATAGCACTGTTAGGCATCTACCCCAAAGAGGAAAAGACATTCTATAATAAAGACATCTGCACCCAAGTGTTTATGGCAGCACAATTCTCTATTGCAAAGATGTGGAAACAACCCAAGTGTCTGTCGATTCATGAGGGGATTATTAAAATTTGGTAGATGTATACAATGGAATATTACTCAATTATAAGAAACGACAGTGATCTAGCATCTTATATTTTCCTGGATAGAGCTTGAGCCCATTATCCGAAGTGAGGTATCACAAGATCAGAAGAATAGGCTCCACATGTACTCGCCATCAAATTGGCACTGACTGATCAACACTATGGTGCTCACACGGTAGTAATATTCTCCAGGGATTATGGGGTTGGGGGAGGCGTAAACTCACAACTAATGGACGCAGTGAGCATTGTAAAGGGGAAGGGCATGCCTCTAATCCTCGCTTGGGTGAGGCAAAGACATAAAATGTAACCAAAATGTTTGTACCCTCATAATATCCTGGGGAGGAAAAAGTGGGCAAAGGACATTAACATAGCTATCTTATCCATGCTGAATAGCTGCAAATCCACTTTCACCCCAGAGTAAGTGGCAAACTATACTTTAATAATTAGAAGACAGAGCAAAAAAGACTCAGACACAGCATTTCTCCTGAAAGCACTTTCAAATGTGCTGAAAACATGATAAAACCAATTTCAGCACACTCCTGGACAGAACCATGCACGTCCCAGGAATAATCACTCATGACTAAGCTGTTCATACTAGCTTCAGCCCATGACAACCCCCTGCTTGAGTTTACTTCAACTCCTATCTGGGACCCACCACAACTTAGCACTTAACTATATACTTCTTATAGGCGCTTTATAATAATATCTTTTGTCTTCTACCTAGTTAGACAAATCCTCAAGAGCAGGGCCCAGGATTTCTACTTCTTTTATCCCATCCCTGGTACCTAGCACACAGTCAATGCCTAATAAAAGTGCTTGTCAGTGACTTGTAATTATCTTTAGGGGTCATTTATCAGTGCCAGGAACTAAGCCGCTTGAAATGAATTCCCATTTCCACCAAAAATTTCAAATTAGAAAACACAATCCTGGGGTGGTTAATGGCATATAAGACTGTTAATAGACATTAGCATAGATATCTGACCACTACCCACAACTTATAACTCATCCTAGATTGATAAACAAAGGAAGTTCAATACAAACCCTAAATTTTCAAGATCAAGTAATCAAGGAAGTTTGAAACAAACTTCTAAATTTTCAACATTCTTCCTCATTATCTCACCTAAAAGTGCCAAGTGTAGGGAGGGGAGAGTTGGAGGAAGAGGCCAAATGGTACTTTAGTAAAAACAGTAAAACTGCTGCTAAAAGATAATCCTTTTTGTTTTTAATTTTTTTTTTAGTGACAGGACCTCATTATGTTGCCCAGGCTGGCCTCGAACTCCTGAGCTCAAGAGATCTTCCTGCCTCAGCCTTCTGAGTAGCTGGGATTACAGGTGCATGCCACCACATCCAGTTTCAAAGATTTATAATTCTTAACTATTCTTTATTCCTAACCACTGATAGGCCTGTACTAACATCAAACCGCTCTGTACTCAAAGCTCTACCAAAAATGTTGAGAAACCTCAGATTAACCTTCACTTGCCAAGAAAGATTGGGTCCATTTTGCAAATTGAAAGTGCCAAGTTCAAATATGTTTGAGTTCCAGCTTTCCAAATCCAAACTAAAAAATCCTAAACAGAAGGAGAATACAGTTCTTTATACTACTTCCAAAAATGTTTCTCCATTAGAGAACCGCCATTTGAAAAAAAAGAAGTATTTTAAAATTAAAGCACTAACCCTCAAGCTAGTATTTAAAAAATCATTTTTTCTATTCCATTCAAATATTACTAAACATTGTTGACCATAAGACCACAGTTTTTAAATAAATGGAATTTTATTATAGCAAATTCTAGGCCAATTAAAATTTAGAAAATGATAGGTGAATGCCTAATTAATTTTATCATGAGTAACTTACTCCATATGAGGAATCTTTATCTGGATGAAAATTTAAAATTTATGACCTCAAACCGTTAATATCTTTCCTTCTAATCACATATCACAAGGTGCTAAACAAAACTATTTTTTAAATTTCTAGTAAGAAGTACAACAGAGCAAGAACAAGCTTCAATATACCCTATTTGAAACTCACTAAAATAGTTACAGATCACTTCCTATTTAATAACCTCTTGCTGTCTCTATTTTAATCACTTCACAGCTTTCAAATGAGCCAAACTCAGAACGGATATATATGTAACTCTTATATATCTTTGTAAAAAAACATGTGTATCTCTCTCTCTCTCCCACACACACACACTTTTTGATTGTAATAACATAAGAGTGGCTCTATATGAACATCTATAAGCACCAACTGGCCATTTCAATAACAATCTCTGTGGCTAGCAGCATTTATGGAAATTCACAGCATCCTATATTTTCCTAAAGCTATTAATTCTAAACTAAGAAAGACATTAGCTTTTCAAAAAGGAGTAAGTCTTCCCAAGGCCCCACCCAAGAACACTGCTCCAGCTGATCATGGAAACTTCCATGAAAAAAATCTATTCGTTTAAATAATTCTACAGGCTTTTTTTTTTTTTTTTTTTTTTTTTTGAGACAGAGTCTCTCTCTGTTGCCCAGGCTAGAGTGAGTGCCGTGGTGTCAGCCTAGCTCACAGCAACCTCAAACTTCTGAGCTCAAGCGATCCTCCTGTCTCAGCCTCCCGAGTAGCTGGGACTACAGGCATGTGCCACTATGCCCGGCTAATTTTTTCTATATATATTTTTAGCTGTCCATATAATTTCTTTCTATTTTTAGTAGAGATGGGGTCTCGCTCTTGCTCAGGCTGGTCTCGAACTCCTGAGCTCAAACGATCCGCCCACCTCGGCCTCCCAGAGTGCTAGGATTACAGGCGTGAGCCACCACGCCCGGCCTACAGGCTTTTAATGATGTCGAATTAAATAACTATGAGAATAAACCAAATTCTAAAAAATCAGATGCAAAACAGGATTAACACAACTGCAGATGAAAATCATAGAAAAGAGCCTATATCAAAAAAATCAAGTGGAAATTTAATAAGATACTAATACCCAATTATAGAGCTATGTAGACAGAAGAGGGTGACAAAGCATCAAGGGCAAGATACTTGTATAAATTCCAAATATTTTGAGGAAATGTTTTCATAACAAAAAAAGACCTGTCACAGCTTCTACACTATTTATAGTAAAACTTTAAATCACAATCGAGTTTCTTGATCTGCTGTACCAATTCAAACAGAGAAAGAAATGTACTTTCATCTGTAAAACCGTAACACTCAAGACGCATTTTTCCATGGAACAACTTTAGCAGAGATGTCCCATTATAAAGCACAATCACCACATATTTCCTAAGTGGGTCATATTACCTAGAATATCCTATGGGGACAAACTGTTATCTCTGAAACAGGAGTGGAGAACAAAACTATTTTTCTTGGAAAGGGAAAATATTTGCGGGGTAGCAAATATCTCACTAAGTGCCTTACTAAAATATTTTCTATCTTGAAACGGCAGGTTTCACAAAAAACAACAACAACAACAACAACAAAAAACACAAACACACACAAAAAAAACCCACACATAAAACCAAACCCCAAAACCAAAACCAACAACAACAAAAAAAAACACAGCTATTTATTTGACTTGGCATTTGACTTTTTTCTCTTAGTCTAAGAAAAGGTGTAGAGCCTGCTACAAAAATGTCTGTTACTAATTCACTTAGTATCTGTTACTCAAAGTACCCAGTACCTTGAGTACTAAGTAAAAGGCATTATGTCAGATACAAAGAAGAGCAAGTAACGACCTCTGCCCTCATGGAATGTATATAATCTAGAAAGAATATACATGATCTAGATAGGGGAGAAATTACAATATAAAGCAGTATGGGTTAAAATTCATATAAGTGATACCAACAGTGAACCTCAGCAATTTAGAGGAGAGATCACTTTGGATAATCAGGAAAGGCTTTGTGAAAAATATCCAATGTGCCTTGAAGCTAGTGTGAAAAGCTCTGGTATGGTAATCAGAAAACCTAGGTTCTCACCCTGACTTTGTCATTAACCAGCTTGGTGCAGCATATTATAATTTACAGGGACTTAGATTTTGAGTACTAGACTAGATAATTTTCTGAGGTACTGTTCAGCTTTATTATTTATTGACATGTACAGATAGGTTACATATATTGCCTCTTTAAAAATATCTTTTTTAAGTTCGTAAGTAATGCACTCTTGGTACATGATAGTTTCCCCTTGAATCTTGCTCCCTTCCCCCAAGGTAACAAGTGTATCATTTTGACATTTCTCTTTTTTGACAGGTGCCTTTTCCAATACCTTTACATACACATATATGTACATACAGAAATATACTCCTCCCTCAGTATCTGTGGGGAATTGGTTCTAGGACCTCCCTCAAATACTAAAATCCACAAATGCTCCAGTCCCTGATATAAAATGGTGCAGTATTTGCATATAACCTATGCACATCCTCCCATATATGTTAAATCATCTCTAGATTATTTATGATACTTAATACAAAGTGAATACCGTGTAAATAGTTATACTGTACTGTAGAGAGAATAATGACAAGGGAAAAAAAGTCTGTACATGTTCAATACAGACCCAATTTTTTTTTTTTTTTTTTTGAGACAGAGTCTCGCTCTGTTGTCCAGGCTAGAGTGCCGTGGCGTCAGCCTAGCTCAAAGCAACCTCAAACTCCTGGGCTCAAGTGATTCTTCTGCCTCAGCATCCTGAGTAGCTGGGACTACAGGCATGTGCTACCATGCCCAGCTAATTTTTTTATATATATATATATATATATTTTTAGTTGGTCTGCTAATTTCTTTCTATTTTTAGTAGAGATGGGGTCTCGCTCTTGCTCAGGCTGGTCTCGAACTCCTGACTTTGAGCGATCCTCCCGCCTCAGCCTCCCAGAGTGCTAGGATTACAGGCGTGAGCCACCGTGACCGACCAGATCCAATTTTTTTTCCCAAATATTTTCAATTCACAGTTGGTAGAATCTATAGATGCAGAACCCACAGGTACGGAGGGCCAACTATATATGATTTTGCTTTATTAATTTTTAACATAAATGAAATCATATTGAAATACTATTTTGCAATTTGCTTTTTTCATTTATGTCTTGGAAATATCTTCACATAATGCACATGCAGGTCTACATCATTCTTTTTACTTGCTGCAAGGTATGGACATACCATTTATTTAGCCATTCCCCTATTAACAGAAATCCAGGTTACTTCTAATTTCTGGTTATTATAAACACTTGTTATTCTTGTTCATGTCTCTCGAGGCATGTGTATAAGTTCAAAGGGGTGAGAGTACAGTCAATGAATCTGAGCCAAAAATCAAAAATATAGGGGAAAATGAAGAAGCTCAAACCAGGCATCCATATTTTCAGCAAAGGAAGAAATAAAGAGTGGGAGATACCAATCCTAGTCCTCGGTGCAAAAACTAGATCTGAGGGTAAGAAGTGGGATTGGGTACTTGAAATCTCAGGATTTTTTTAAGACTAAAAGATCATTCAATTGTACTGCCTAACTTTAGAGGAACAAAAGCCCCATCTGTAAATTAGAATATGATTTGATGACCTCTGGCTTTGTGGTTTTGCCCCACATTCTATTGGCGGGGTAAAATAACACAAGGGTTTCAATAGTCACTATGATAAATGCTATAGGGAGACAAGAAGAAGAATGCCCAATCCACAAGGAGATTGCAATTAAAGACAGCATAAATTTCTAATGGATCCAGTCAGCACATCTCTGATTTCCAGCAACTCTTACCAACTCTGAAAGCAAAAAAAAAAAATAAACAAACAGAGATGTCTCTGAATTAGGAACGGGGCTTGGCAGACTATCAAAGCAGTGAGGACATGACTGAAAAGCTACTTTTATTGTCTAAATGGTAAGGAAGAAAGATTACAATATACTGACCTGCAGCTTACTTTCTTTTACAGATTTATAGACAAATATTTTAGATGCGCTAAGTTGTCCTTCCTTGTTTTGTGTAACAGCAGTGTGCTTTTTCCTCCTGGTATGGCACACCTCATCTAGTGATCACTGGGGCCTATTAAAGTGACTGATTAGATACAGCAATACAATATAGTTACAATCACAAAACTGGATTTCTGGAGCCTGAGCAAATATAAACTTGTCAGAGACTACAAAAAAAAGTGACTAGGAGTCACAGCACAATAATGTTTACAGATTAACTTGTTACATTTCCTTAGAAGTCAGTTTTTCAAAAGGGACAAGGTTCTGAATATTTGTGAGCATTTAAATCTCAGAATTCAAATCTATATCTACCCATATTTATGTATATATGCAGCTTTGAGGAATGAATTTATAGCACACACACAAATATATTTCTTGGTGCAAATTCTAGTTTTATATAAATATTTACTACTTATCAAAGTACTTCATTATAAAACAAGACCTTATCATTATAGCTACAGCAATATGTATTATAATAATCTTTAGATATTTTACAAAGTACCAAATTTTAAATGAAGTGATGTTCTAAGCTGATTTTTCCCACTGGCCTTTCATTTTGTATGTGTGTGTGGGGGGGCAGGTATATACATATGTACATATGTATTATATTAAGGAAAATGCTTCAGCAACAGCACAGTAACAATTAAGTTTCTAATATACCTATAATTACTGAAGTTAAAAATTCACAGAACTATAAAATTTTTCACGTAGGGAGGGATTTCAGAGATCATCTCAGTCTCTTCCTTTGACAGCCAAGAAAAGCAAGACTCCAGGAAGTTATACAACATCCACAGCCTATCAGTGGTAGAGATGAAAGGAAAAATTATATCTCCTGACTCCTGGTACAATTCTCACGTCAATGCATTATATATCCCCAAGAAAAGCCATCTGTGTTGGATTCAGGGTATCCTTCTTGACAATTTGGCTCCCAAACCACATTTAGTATTAAAAAATCTGGCTTTCCCCAAAAAACAAACAAAACAAGGAAGTCATGTATTTATAAGTTAAGCTCCAACTTTTCTTGATTCTGAAGATATCAGTATAAGCAATATGTCGTGTGCGTCCCAGTGCTGAATTAATTCTTTTCCAAGAAAATTTGTTTTCAAGAACAGGGTAGTAAGTAATCAGATTAAGAAAATCTGTTCTCATTAATGAATCCTCATTTAGATCTGAATTTTTCACTACTAACATTTATGGGATTTTCAAATACATTATTCACCAGAATAAGTATAAAAAGCAAGTACAAAATAATTATTGTTTTCCTCACAACAGCTAAAATATATCAAAAGAATCTGCCTCTCTTAATTTTTAGAAAATAAATATAAGATACTAACAGTCTGTCATCTAATAAAAAGATTTTACTTATATGCCTCTTAGCATGCCTTAATTGACAAAATTTGTAACAGAATAGAAATTTCTTTAAATAAAGAAGACATTAGTTTGAGAAAAAGTATTTGAATGTGCTTATTACTAAACTTTCAATATTTATCAGAGCATTTATACTGTATTAATTCCTTCACTATATGTAACAAAATAATTTAGGAAAATAGTATATTGCTTAAAATCTAGTAGAATTCTGTTGTATAATTATTACAAGCATCAGTACTACAGGTACAGTTTTATGGATCAAACGCAGTCCTCAAAGTTGCATATAAAATAAAGTGTATACTGCATCATCTAAAATATCTCAGGAAAATCCATTAAACTCTTCCTGTTTTTTTTTTTTCAATTACAGATTCATAGTTTTGAAAAGTGTTTTCCTAAATAAGCTACAGCTTCACTGAGAGACGCTCTGTAATCACTTGGATTAAAAGCTACCACACCTTTGATACAATATTTGCCATGTCAATTATTCAAGGTGTGACTTAATTTGTTTGTTTCTAGATAAAATTTTAGAATCTAAGTTTCAAGTTATATTTCTGAGTTATTTTTTTAAAACCTAATAATCTCATCTGTTCCCAAATATCTGTTGTAGAATGATTTAAACATTAGTAATTGGATAGCTGAAGTACTGAGAACACTTGGTTTCTAGAATGCAGTCCTTATCTCTCTCTCTCTGAGTCAGCTTGTCACCTTGCAGTCTGTGTAGCCTAGGTCAGGGAGTAGAAAGCTTAGTCTTAATGAGCTATTTCTGACAAAGGTCAATATAGAAACTGTGAATCTATCTAGACACAAGTGCAATGACTTCATTGCATAGACTGCATTTTAGATGTGTAATTTTATCCTGGCGCTATTTCCTCTATTAACCATAAATTTTATCTCTAAAACCTGCACATTACTTCATCTTTATCTCATATAACATTCAATTCTAATGCTAACAGGTGCCCATCTCTGCACTTCTGACGACTATTTATAGTTGTTCTACAGTTCTCAGCATTCCTATCCCTATAAAAATACAGTTAAACTATTTACTTGCATACAAAAATAAATACATCAATTATATGTCTCTCTGAGACATGATGATGCTATGCTTCATACTGTTTGATAATGTTAACTGACATATTTATCTGGTTCTACAGCTTCATGAGAAAATTCTACTAAATGAATGTCCCCCACTTTCCAAAACATACATACTTTTTTAATGTTCTATAGTGATCCTCTACAATTCTGTACTGTAACTGAATTCCTACTGCCTAAAAAAGTACAAAGAGTGTAATTATCTCCTTCAGGACTTTTATGTGAATTAAAAGTAGTGGTATCAGTTTTCCACAAAGGGAAGTAACCAACATTTTTATTTGCTGAGTCAGAAAACTGGATCTGTAGCTGCTTCCTCGTCACTGGACAATGCTGTTTCTCCTTCCCTCCACAACTGTACCTTTGAATTCTGTTGTTCAAGGCATAACAAATACAATCAAGTTATATTTTATTATACCTTAAATGAAATTAATAAAATTACTACAGTCTTTCGATCTCTGGGTCTTCATTTTGTTAGAATTCATTGTTAATTAGAAGTTCTTCAAAATCTACAAACGTACTGTTTTTATATGCTATATAGAGCCCAATCTTTTCCCATTATTAAATACTTATACCACATTAGGCACTGGTACTACATAATATATTGGAAACTTATCTGTGGTTAATTACAGGTCTTAAGTAATTAGAAAGTGTTGAGTCATTTGTGCAGTGCCATCAACTGATGATGACATCAGCAGTTTTTAAGTGCCAAACTCCAAGATCAATGGACTCTTCAGGACCTTTCCCCTCATCAGTGGGCTAGTATGATGAATGGATGATCACACAGGTGGTGACCGACTCTAGTTAATCATCTTAGTAGATGTGAAATGGTATCTTGTAGTTGTGATTTGCATTTTCCTAAAGATTACTAATGTTAAGCATCTTTTCATGTGTTTACTGGCCATTTGCACATCCTCTTTGGAAAAATGTCTATTAAAATTCTTTGCCCATTTTTAGATTGGGTTATTTGCCTTTGTATTATTTAGTTATAAGAGTTCTTTATATATTCTGGACCCAATTCTCTTATCAGATATCTTCTGCAAATATGTTCCTCCACTCTGAGAGCCGTCTTTTCACCTCTTGATGGTGTCTTTTGAAGCACAAATGTTTTTAATTTTCATAAAGTCTAATGCTTCTATTTTTTCTTTTGATTGTGCTTTTGATGTTTAATGTAAGAAACCATTTCTTAACCCAAGGTCATAAAGATTTCCTCTTATGTTTTCTTCTAAGAATTTTATGGTTTTAGCTCTTAAATTCAGGTCAATAATCCATTTCGAGTTGATTTTGTGCATGGTGTGAGGTAGGGATCTAACTTCATTATTTTGTATGTAGGTATCCAGTTGTATAAGCACTGTTGAAAAGACACTGGTCTTTGGACCCTTGTCAAAAATTAGTTAACCACAAATGTGAGGGATCATCTCTAGATCTCGACTCTATTCCACTGATCTGTAAGTCTGTTTTTTGATCAGTACCACACTGTCTTGATTAGTGTAGCTTTGCAGTAAGATCTGAAGTCAGGAAGTGTGAGTCCTCCAACTTTATTCTTTTCAAGATTGTTTTTGGCTATTCTGGGTACCTTGCATTTCGATATAAACGTTAGGATCAGCTTGTCAATTTCTGTAAAAAGGAAAGCTGGTACTTTCAAAAGGCCTGTGTTGAATCTGTAGATCAATTTGAGGACTACTGCCAACTTAACAACATTAAGTCTTCCAATCCATAAACATGAGATGTCTTTCCTTCTATTTAGGTCTTCTTTAATTTTTTTCAACAGTGTTTTGTAGTTTTCAGTGTACAAGTCTTTCATCTTCTTGGTTAAATTTATTCTTAGGTATTTTATTCTTTTGGGTGCTATCATAAATAAAGTTGTTTTCTTAAATTCATTTTTGGATTGCTCATTGCTGGTGTACAGAAACACACCTGGGTTTTGTATATCAATATTATACCCTGCAACTTTGCTAAATTCATTTATAAGCTCTAGCAGTTTTTTTGCTTAGGATTTTCTACATAGATGTACTTTAAAGATATTGACATTCTGTAACCATTCAAGTTTGACTATGAGACTGCAGCAATTCAGTCCCATCTTCAGGTTCCACTTCTAATTCTCTTGCTATTTCTGCCACATCTACAGTTACTTCCTTCACTGAAGTCCAGAACCCCTACAAATTATCCATGAGGGTTGGAATCAACTTCTTTCAAATTCCTGTTAATGTCAGTATTTTAACCTCCTCCCATGAAGCACTACTGTTCTTAATGACATCTAGACTGGTGAATCTTTTCCAGAAAGTTTTCAATTTACTTTGCCCAGATCCATCAGAAGAATCACTATGTATGGCAGCTATAGCCTTACAAAACGTATTCCTTACATAAGAAAACTTGAAAGTCGAAACTACTTCTTGGTCCATAGGCTTCAGAATAAATGTTTCTGGTAGCAGGCAGGAAAACCACATTGATCTCCTTGTACATCTCCATCAGAGCTCTTGGGTGAACAGGTGCATTGTCAATGAGCAGTAACATTGTGAAAAGAATCTTTCTGTCTGAGTAGTAGATCTCAACAGTGGGTTTAAAATATTCAGTAAACCATGCTGTAAATAGATGTGCTGTCATCCAGGCTTTGTTGTTGCATTTATAGAGCACAGGCAGAGTACATTTAGCATCATTCTAAAGGGCCCTAAAATTTTCAGAATGGTAAATGAGCACTGGCTTCAACTTTAAGTCACTAGCTGCATTAGCCCCTAACAAGAAAGTCATCCTGGTCTTTGAAGCTTTGGAGTCAGGCATTGACTTCCCTCCTGTATGAATTCTCCTCTGCTATGAACGTCCTACATGGCATCTGCTTCCAATAGAAGGCTGTTTCATCTACACTGAAAATCTGTTGTTTAGTGTAGCTACCTTCATCGATTATCGTAGCTAGATCTTCTGGATAACTTGTTGCAGCTTCTGTACCAACACTTGGTGCTCCACCTTGCACTTTTGTGTTATGGAGATGGCTTCTTTCCTTAAACCTAAGGAACCAACTTCTGCTAGCTTCCAACTTTTCTTCTGCAGGTTTCTCACCTCTCTCAGCCTTCACTGAATCGAAGACAGTTAGGGCCTTGCTATGGATTAGGCTTTGGCTTCAGGAAATGTTGTGGCTATTTTTGTCTTCTAACCAGATCACTAAAACCTTTTCCATAACAGCAATAAGGCTGTTTTGTATTCTTATAATTTGTATGTTTACCAGAGTAGCAGCTTTAATTTCGTTCAAGAAATTTTCCTTTGTATTCACAATTTAACTGTTTTGCACAAGAGACCTAGCTTTTAGCCTATCTCAGCTTTTGACATGCCTTCCTCACTAAGCTTAATCATTTCTAGCTTTTGATTTAAAGTGAGAAACATGCGACTCTTCACTTGAATACTTAAAGGCCATTGTAGGGCTACTAAATGGCTTCATTTCAATATTGTTGTGTCTCAGGGAACAGGGAGGCTCAAGGAGAGGAAGAGAGACAGAGAATGGTAGGTTAGTGGAGTAGTCAGAACATTCAACATTTATCGATTAAGTTTGCCATCTTATATGGGCACGGTTCATGGTGTCCCAAAATAATTACAACAGTAACATCAAAGATCACTGATAACAGATCATCATAACAGATATAACAGTAATGAAAAAGTTTGAAATATTGTGAGAATTACCAAAATGTGACACAGAGATAGGAGGTACTGTTGGAAAAATGGGACTGGCAGACTTGCTTGATGTAGGGTTGCCACAAACCCTCAATTTGTAAAAAATGCAATAACTGCAAAGTGCAGTAAAATGAAGTATGCCTATGCATAAGATTATGAGAGCTTCAAATAGAAATGGTTTTACTTCTTCCTGTCCAATCTGGAAGCATTTTCTTTCTTTTTTTGTCTAATTGCCCTGGATAGAACCTCCACTACAACGTTGAGTATAAGCCATGAAAGCTGACATCCCTGTCTTATTTCTGATCTTAGAGGGAAAACATTCAGTTTTTCACCACTGCATATCAGCTGTAGGTTTTTCATAAGTGCTCTTTATTAGGCTGAGGAAGTTACTCTAAGGTATTTTCATATTGAGACATGCTAATACCCTTTGTGTCTTAGTAATAAAACAAGGCTAAGAGCTTCTGACTAAACTTCTCATATGAAATCATAGGACCCAATCCAAAACTCTAGACTTTAAATCCAGCTTCAGTTATAGGTTAATTCGAAACCTACAATAAAGGTTTGGTTTCCCTAACTCCATAACTTGTCTATAATGTAAGCAAATACCCTTTCAGTGCTGCTAGATAAGAGTTGTAATGAAAGTTCTGCCAAACCAATCTTGTTTTTTCCTCCTAACAAAACAAAATACATCTAAAGGTATTCTGCTTCCCCTCCACCTCCTGAATCTGAATTTAGGTAGTATCAGTCCTGAAACTACCTAAAGCTCCCTAACAGGCTGCAGGCATCCTGGGGTAATTGTGGGTCCAAGCAAACTACTCTGGGCCTGCTATACCTCAAATCTCCACCCTTAGGATTCCCTTTGAGATCTGGAAGTACCAACCTCAACATTTGTGGGCTATTATCTCCTCAAGGCCAGACCCCAGGGCTTCAACGATCCTAGGGCTTTATTTAAGACAGCATCTGGAATTACTCTGCACTCACTAACAATTTAAAATCACCTACTTTAATTCTCACTGCATTTGCCCCGGTAAAAAACACCAACTCAGAGGAACTCAGAGGAGCTTTATATGCAAGATTTTAGAACCAAGCTAAAAAGGAAAAAAGCAATTTCTGACATGAATATGTTATATATACAGTGGCAAAATTTAAAGAATATGAATTACTTCAGAAATGTCTTTTCAGAATGAAGACAAAATTAAATTACCCTTTTGATAATGAGTTACTTTCTTCATATAAGATCACACTCAGAGGCAGATGAAAGGTAAAGCCAAAATTCTATTTATACTATAGGATCCCAAAGCTAGGTTAACTTTTTTTTTCTTTAAAAAATCAAATAAAAATGTTGCCTTGGTAAAAAGGACTGGGTGGGGGTCTAAAAAATGCAGTAACAATATAGGCTTAAATTTTAAAAATATTCCTATGCTGCCTTCTTACTATTTGGCTAAAACATCTTCCCACCCCCTTTAAATCTTCTTGTGTACCAAAATTTTTGTTTTTTCCAGATAACAGCTGGTAACTTTTCAGAGTAGGGTATGGGTTATTAAATTTGATTTTTCCTCTGGCACTAACCCTCCAACATACGCTACTAGAGTTTTATTAATGTTGATAAAACCCCTTTTAAAAACAAGTATCTCTTGGAAAAGTTAATTGTATATCAACTTTCAGTGAATCCTCAGGGAAGTGAGGGTGAGAGGGAGAAAAAGGGGAGAGAGAGAGAAAGAAATAATTTAAGTAATAAAGAATGTCTATTAGCCCTTCTAGGGCTATCAGACGAGTATGAGGTGACCATGCCTTAAGTGAAGTAGGGAAGGAAACTAGTCAGAAAGTCTTAGATTTAAGTAAATAAAATAGGAACAAAAGACCTTTACTGGAGATTACATTCAGCCCAGGTAATAAAACCCACATACATGTGTTATACCTGTGCCACAGTCAGATACTAGATTAAACAACTTATAGCGCATATCAAAGTAATACTATGGGTGACACACATAACACCTCTGTGAGGTTTTTTTAAAAAGTTATCAGTAAGTCAGAAATGAATGTGCAGAATGCACGAAACAAAATATAATCAAAGATTTCAAAGCTCCATTCCAAATAATTACTAAAAAAAGTCTCTTTATTCCAATGTTAAAGGTTTTTGTCAGGTTTCCAAAGGGGGTCTCTCAGGGAGCACATCCAGTGGGTGAAATAATTATAAAAGCCACATATTTATCAGCATTTAACTCAGGTGGCCCAAAATATACTCTATGCTCTAATTTAGAGTAAACTCCAATATAAGGGTTTACTTTTAGAATCCTCAGAGCTGTCATTTCTTAGTCTTTTTTGCTATGTTTAACTAGTCAGATACTTCTTTTAATCCCTTCAGATCTTTAATATACCAGAAGTATAAGGCAGAAAAAAGAGTCTTTAAAATGGAAGATCTCCTGCTGAACTGCTTTGCCACTAACTAACAAAATCTTTGACTAGACCACTGGACTGTGAGCTCCAGTTTTATCCTTCATTCAATATTAAAGCCATCATCTACTGTACATGCACCAAATGCTAGGCACTGGGGATAAAAAATTGAACCAAAAAGTATTCTTGCAGTCACAGTCATTTGGCAGAAAGAGACATATGAACAGATAATTACAATGTTACCTAATCGGTCTTACAACAGGAGATATGAACAGAGCATTGTGCAAACAAAGTGGTAAAAGCCACTAAGTCTGCCTGAAAGACTATGCTAAGCCCTTTCAAGAGGATGACATTTAAACTCATCTGCAATGAGGCAGTTGGGCTAGTCAATCTATTAAAAAAAAAAAAAAGCTGAAGATCATGAGATCTCAGTTTGTGAAAAATAGCTGGTGCAGACAATTCCAGTTTGTTGGTTATAAATCTAATCTCTGTATCAGAAAGAGAATATTTTACTCCTACGATTCTCATGTTCTCTCCCAATCTTGTTCTATATTCCTTTTCTCAGTAAATGGTAATACCATCTAAAACTTAACTATCTACAGCCAACTAATACCCAATTTCTATTGATTCTATTCCATACTCTTTGTCTAATTCTGTCTCTACAGCCACCATCATCACATACCCAGATTAC
This sequence comes from Eulemur rufifrons, assembly GCF_041146395.1. NCBI lineage: Eukaryota > Metazoa > Chordata > Mammalia > Primates > Lemuridae > Eulemur > Eulemur rufifrons. Next base: position 54,435,619 of record NC_091010.1, on the reverse strand, counting down.
TGCAATAGCCTCAGAAGGATTTTCATGCCTCTGGTATCCCTCGTCCCAACCAACCAATTCTTCACATTGTAAGCAAAGTGACCTTTCCAAAATACAAAGCTGATCACATGAAAACCCATCTTAAAATCATTCCATTGTTCCCTATGAGTTTCAGGAAAAGTTCAAACTCTTCAGCAAAATTGACAAGACTCTTCAACATCTGGCCTGGCTTACTTAATGCTACAATCTTTTATACTCATACTGACCATCCTGTAGTTTCCCTGGCATACAGTGCTCACTCACCATCCTCTGCAGAGCCTTCCAAGATTCCCTTCAAAGGGGAATCAGGTGACCTTCCAAAATAATCTTTCAGTATCCTCTAGTACCCTCTGCTTCTCCATTACCATACTTACACATTATACAGTAGTTTAATTACCTGCATAACTCCGAGTTCCTCAAGGACAGAAACTATTTTACACACTCCTATATTTCCCATGTAAAGCATTCTGTCTGCCTAGCACTGACATATAGTTCATGCTTAATAAATATTTGTTGAATGCATGAATGAATGAATGAATGATAATTACAAAGAAAGAAAAATTCAATGCCCTCCCATTTGTCACGTTTATTACCTACTCTTCAAAAACCTTATCCTTTAACAAGACCATATGTAAACCATAAGCCTATCACAATTTAACCTGTTTTCAGGGACAGAAATAAAGGCAGCTATACCTAAACTCAAAATTCAAATAAGCTTTAAAAATATATTTACTTCTTCCCGTTTAGATAGTATAAGTTTACCGTTTAAGTCATATTTTGGAGCAAATACATACATATCAGAATCATGATAGGGCTACAAATCTGAAAAATAAAATTACAACTACATATGCACTAGTACATTGTTTTCACTGGTAAAATAATGAGTTTGCTTTTTATATGAATTATTTTAACGATGGAAAGGCCTTGGAGTTCTAGCCCACATGGCTAGTCTCTATGCAGAGACCTAGAGAGGGCCAGTGATTTGCCCAAGGCCCCACAGCTGATTTACAAACACAGGCAGGACTTAAGCTCAGATGTCCCAATCTGGAGGCCGGTGCTTGTACTACGAAATCATGGTACTTTCCAATCATCATTCATGAATGAATTCTAGAACAAGCCTGGCACATAGTAGGCTCCCAATAAACGTTTGTTGAATGACAATCATACACAGAACATTGAAAATATGCCTGGAACTATGTTAGACATTTTCATATTTATTAGCAAATGTTATCCTCCCAATATTTTTATGTGGTAGAACATACACTCTTCATTTTACAGACTAAGAAACCAAGGTTCCAAAAAATTAATGGCTTACACAATAAACAAGCTTATTGAGTGATAAAGCCAGGTCAAAACCCAAATTTTCAGAACATCTAACTAAACATAATTGAAAGCTGCACCTCATCACTGACTCACCGATTCTTTTCCAGCTCATTGTGTGTAGATCTAAAAAGGAAAAAAAAAAAAGAGCATTAGCCATGCTTTGTTGCTAAGGTTATAGAAAGGGGGATTAGTTTAGTTACTACTATACCACACTCTGTAAATTTATTTAACAATGCAATATATGGTCACACTTTGACGATCTCACTCATCAAGAGGAAACAGTCTACATTCATCAGGATTGTTCATTCAGATATGGTGTTTTCAGTTAACAATGGGAGTTCATTGTTATTTTATTAAAATTAATACTGGTACATTTGCTCCTGCCTACTTCTAGCATCCTACATTTTGTTGATCTATAGACATCATATCAGAAGTTTTACTTAAACATAATCCCATTTTTGTTTAAAAAGAAAAGAAAAAGGTATGTGTACGTCTATGTCCTCCTCTATCTCCACTTACCCATTCCTAAACACAGAAAAAAAAACTTTGGCTAGCACAGACGCTAAAACAGCCTTGCCTTAACCGCTAAGTGACACACGCAAATCCAAGCCTGCCTGCCTTTTGTGTGACATATATAATAACAAGAAGCAGCTACGCAAGGAAGAAAATATATGAATATAAATAAAGAAAAGAAGATACATTAGTAAGATCAAGAAACAAGATTTACAAGACTGGACAATATAGAAATGGTTGTTTTCTTTTGATGACATTTTTTGTTTTGCTTTTCAGGTTTTTTGGGGTTTTTTTGTTTGTTTGTTTTGAGATAGAGTCTCGCTCTGCTGCCCTGAGTAGAGTGCCGTGGCATCATCATTAGCTCACTGCAACCTCAAACTCCTGAGCTCAAGCGATCCTCCCACCTCAGCCTCCCTAATAGCTGGAACTACAGGCATGTGCCACCAAGTCCAGCTAATTTTTCTATTTTTAGTAGCTACAGGGTCTCGCTCTTGCTCAGGCTGGTCTCAAACTCCTGGCCTCAGGTAATCCGCTTGCCTCGGCCTCCCAAAGTGCTAGGATTACAGGCATGAGTCACCTCGCCCAGCCACTTTTCAGTATTTGTTATAATACTTCCACCTACTGAGTAAGTACAGTGCCTGCTAAACAGTGGGCTAAGCAGTTAACATATATTATATCATTTTATCCCTAAAACAACCTTTGTTTTATAAACAAGAATACTGATGCTCAGAGAGGTCAAGAGACATACTCTTGTCCTGAGAGTGTAAGCAGTAGTCATAATTTAAGCCCAGATCTATGTTACAACTCCAAATTCTTAACCACATGGTCAGAAGCAATACTGAAAATAGGTTAAGAACACAGACTCTAAGTCCAGACTGACTAGATTCAAATACTGTGTGGCCTTGGTAAAGTCCCTTCATTTCTCCAAGCTCGTTTTCCTCTTCTATGAAATAGGAAAAATAACAGTACTTGCCTTGTATGATTTCTATAATCACTTAACAGCAAAATATAATAAACTCTACATAAAGTTAGCTACTACTAGATACTAGGGTATCCTAGTTCCCTTGAATGAATACATATTACTTTTGCTATAATTTAGCATTTACAACAACAGGAATTTTATAAGGGAGAATTTAAGTTTCTGTCACAAGAACTAAAACTTTAATCATTTTATATATTCTGGTTAACATCAAATACCTTCAGAATATTATATCACTGATTTGCTTTAACCTGACATATTATTCCAATGGATATTTAATAACCAGATTCCCAAACCTAGACAATAGGAATATTTTTGCCAGCCTCATAATTTGGAGAAATTTTACCCACTATCCTAGTTCCAGAGCCAAAGACTTGAGTTACTGTCTCCTGTCCATTTCTTGCTTTATTATCAGTTCCATAAAATCCAAGTGACATGGGATGAAAAAGACTGATGTTCATTTTAAAGAGATTATCTTAATAAAAGGACTTCTCCCTCAAAGGAGGTAAAAAGAGTCTTAGGATGTTTCAAGAGTTCAGCCAAATTAACAGCAAATTTATGTACAATTCAGATGGAAGAAACTATGAAAACACAGAACTTGTATTTTAACAGAGACTCAGCTCAAAACTCAATAAATAAATGACAATAAAACCTCTATCACCATATAAGTATTTATTAGAAGTTTTGATTGTTAAATTTTTTTTGTTTGAATAAAGTGTTAAAGTAAATCAGTAAGTTAGAGGAGAGAAAAGGCATATTTTAAGAGATTTAAAAGAAAAAGTATTATTCAAAATTTAAATGGGTAATCAATAATGAGATTTCCCACCCCCTCTTGGTTGAACAAGTTTTAGTTTAATTGTCTTACTGAAAACTAAGGATAACAAAAACAAAAGACAATGCACATATAAAATACTAGAGTAAGTAATAAAGGGACACATTATATTTAGAGAAGAGCAGACTGTTTACCATAAACTTATTCTAAACAGTCTGGCAATCCCACCAATAGCCATAAATGCAAGAGATAACATACCCAACAATAACCAATTGTTGAATTCCAATATTATATTGAGTCTATTATCAAAGCTAGCTCCAAAAGAACAAGATCTGACCCACTGCTGTGAACAAAATTAAAACAGCAGGTTCTTCCTATCTCTGTCAAACAGACTTTTCTTTATTATTTATCTTTAAAAAAAAAAAACAGATAGCTAAGAATATAAACCTCACTAAACCAGGAAATGCATGCCACATTTAGTTATACCACCAGCAAAATTTAACATTTCCAAATAACAAGACACAAAAATGATCAGAAATATACTAATCATTACCATCTTGCCATGTTCTTCCAATCTTTTAAATGCATGAATAGTGTTTACTCCTATTTTGATGAGTTTTTGCCTAGAATGTCAAATCAACAAACACTGAGAGTACCTTCAATGTTCAAGCCTTTCTTAGGCTACAGGAAATCAAAGACAGTCTCCAGTTGGTAAATGAAGACATGTATAGGAGTAATCATAACTCAAGGCAAAATAAATACACAAAGAAAGGTATAAAGTGTTGTGGGAGTTCAAAGGAGGCAGAGTTTACTTCCAAACGGAGCTATAAGGAAAATTTTAGAAAAAGGTAGCATTTCGTCTGGGGCTTAAGTGACAGATTCTGGAACTGCTAAAGAGATGCCATTCCAAGTGAAAGAAATCTAAACAAGCAGAGTTGTGAAGTCCAAAGCAAAATCACAGAAAAATGTATACAGAGCTTAAAAACCCATAGCGTTAGAGGGAAAAAGTCCTGAGTTTAATATTAACTCTGTCATTCACACTAGCTGTGTAACATTAGGACATACTATTTAATACCTCTCTGATTCAGTTTCCTCATTTGTAAAACTGGCATATTACACTATACTTTGGTTGCATTACTGAGAGAATTAGAGAAAAATATGAAAAAGCATCTAACATGTAAGTATTCAATAAATGTTAGCTACTGCTAGTATTTTTACTATTTTTTACAAGACTAAAAATATACTACCCAGAACATTATTAAGTATACTACATGGGACAACAACTTGATAGGTTCTCACTAACACTTAGAATTAGCCTGGAAGTAGCCTGAGCACAGTGGCTCACACCTGTAATCCTAGCACTCTGAAAGGCTGAGGCAAGAGGATCACTTAAGCTCAGGAGCTGGAGGTTGCAGTGAGCTATGATGATGCCACGGTACTCCACCCAGGGCAACAGAGCGAGACTCTGTCTCAAAAAAAAAAAAATTAGTCTGGAAATGAACAAGCAAACAACCAACCATAATGCTGAAAAGAGAAAATGAAAGAAAAGACAGGTGACTGAAGCCACATCATTTAGTCAGCTATGAGGACAATACAGGGTTTAGGACTATGACAGAGAGAAAGATGCCTAATTATATATGTATACAGAGAAAATAATAATCCAAACAGTGCTGGCAATAAACAAGTAATTGAACATATCGCACACTCAGAAACAACCCCTTTGCTTCTCTGAGCCTTTGAGTCCAACTAAGCCCTTCCAATAAGGCACCATTGAAATATTCAATTATGATAAACTCCCTGTAAGGTTGAGATGTTCTGAATAATCCATCTGGTTAGCCCACTTTACTTCTCCAAATAAAATGCACCTCTGAGAGCAAACACTAATGAACTGACTTCCTTTCAGACATCCTTATTCTGAATGCCTAACAACTTCCAAGGACAGAGAGAAAGACTTTTCTATCAATTTATCATTGAATCACAGGTAATCTTTTTCACAAATAACATCCCCTTAAGAGAGACATCCTAATGTATTCCCTATTTGAATGGGAGTCATTATCTCAACCACATATGTGACTTTTCATTGACTACAACATAGGTCTAACACATAACTTCTAATTCTTTAGGGTGTAGTTTGGTGGCCGTCAATGAAATGAAGCATAGAATTGAAACTGCACAAAATGGTACAGTTTGGGTCAAGAGTAGTGCTGCTGTGGAAGGAAAATAAAAGCCACCATTCTTAGAATTAATACTTTCTTCTAAAGAAAAGACCCTATCTTTGCTGAATTAATGAGCCAACCTCCAATTGGTTGACATTTTCATTTCAGTTAGTTTCTAATCCTAAAGTGTCTCACGGATGCTGTCCTCCACACAATGAAAGGAACACATTCTATGAAGCTAAATGAATATCTTCTAACTGGTATCCTAAAGCTTACAATATACTCAAAGCACAAGAAAAAAAGAAAAATTTCAGCTATAGTACAGCAGTGGTCTTTCAAGTATATACCTAAAAGAGATTGAGAAAGAAATCTACTAGAATTACAACAGTAAAACTTCTATTTATATTTATTATTAGTCTTTCGAAATGGTAGTTTTGTACATTTGTTTCCATCAAAAGGTACACCTCATTTAAAAAAAAAACATTAAAGACGGTAAAATTTGGAATACTACAAAGTTTTAGGAAAAATACCTCATAATAAACGTATTGCTTCTACCTTAACAGTGACAAAAACATAACCACCACAATAACTAAGCCCATAAAAAGTATCCAAAAAGGATATATGACAGTAACTACAATCAACAATCTTTTTCCTTAAAATGCACATATCAAAGTTGAATATACACATACCTTATGACTCAGCATTTCTACTCATAGGCATATACCAAAATAATATATACCAAACTATCATGCAAAAACATGGATTCATCTCCATAATTTCAACATAATGTTGAATGAAAAAAGCCAGATGCATACAAAAGAGTAAATACTGCATAACTCCATTCATAAAAGGTCAAAACTGGCAAAACTGATTTATGGTATAAAAAGTTAGAATAGCGGTTACCTCAGGGAGGGGGTGACAGTGACTGGAAAAGAGGAGAGAGGCTTCTGAGAAGAGTTTATGATATTCTATTTCTTCACTTTTGTGAAAATTCATTAAGCCGTACACAGGATTTGTATACTTTTTTGTATGTACATTTTACTTCAATAAACAAAAAAATATAAACTGAATTATGCGAAATCAATTCATACTTCAAATATGGCAAACACCCTGACTTAAGTTTCTGACAAATTTTATGACATACTACATAAATACCTCTAAGATATGCACTTTGCAAAGAATAGCTTTTAATAAATTTAAAAGTAATTAAATCACAACAGTAAGTTCTCTAACCACAATGGAATTAAATTAGAAGTCAATAACAGTAAGATAATTAGAAAAATTCCAATATTTGGAACATAAACCACAAATCAAAGAACATTATTGCAGAGAAATGAGAAAATATTCTGAACTGAATAAAAACACAACACATCAAAATTTACTGGATGTAGCTAAAGCATCCTTAGAGAGAAATGTTTAGCTTTAAATACTTATACTAGAGAAAAAGGGGTCAAAAATCAATAGTCTTTCTCCTTAAGAAGCTAGAAAAAGAGGAGCTTAACCCCAAAAGAGGAAGGAAATAATGTCATCATAAGTCAAAGAACAAATCACAAATAAGTTAGAAACTATTTTCAAATGAATGATAAACACAACATAAAAAAATTCGTTAGCTATGGCTACAGCAGTGCTTAGAGAAAAGTGTTTAAATTGAAGTTCTTATGTTTGGGGGTGGAGGGTCAAAAATCATTGATCTGAGATTCTACCTTAAGAAGCTAGAAAAAGGAACAAACAAAACTGAAGTTGTTGAGCAATGGTTCTCAACTGTGGGCAAAGTGCCCACCAAGAAACATTTGGCAATGTCTGAAGACATTTTTGGTTATCACTTCTAGGCGAAGCTACTAGCATTCTGTAAGGAGATGCCAAGGATGCTGCCAAACATCCTATATGCACAAAACAGATTTATTTAACTCAAAATGTCATTAGTATTGAGGTTCAGAAACTCTATAGGAAAAAAGTAACAAAACCAAGGATACAAATTTTAAAAACAGAAAAAGGGAAACAACAGTGAATATTAATGAAACTGAACAGTGACTTTATTTAAAAAAAAAAATCAATAACATTGATAGACTACTTCTAAGGCTGATGAAAAAAACAAAAAATATAACAGAAAAAAAACAGTATTAGTAATTAAAGACTGTATTATGCATCGCTACAGATCCTACACATATCAAAAGGATGAGAATATTATGAACAACTTTATGCCAATATTTATCCATATCATCTAAATGCGATGACTTAGATGATACGGACAAATTTCTTGAAAGATACACATTACCAAAACTGACTAAAGAAGAAAAAGAAACTATGAATAGCCTTGCGTCTATTAAAGAAAGTGAATTCGTAATTCTTAAAAAACCTTCCCACAGGCCAGGCACGGTGGCTCACACCTATAATCCTAGCACGCTGGGAGGCCAAGGTGGGTGGATCGTTTGAGCTCAGGAGTTTGAGACCAGCCTGAGCAAGAGCGAGACCCCGTCTCTACTAAAAATAGAAAGAAATTAGCTGGACAACTAAAATATATACAAAAAACTAGCCAGGCATGGTGGCACATGCCTATAGTCCCAGCTATTTGGGAGGCATGAGGCAGAAGGATCACTTGAGCCCAGGAGTTTGAGCTAGGCTGATGCCATGGCACTCTAGCCTGGGGAACAGCGTGAAACTCTGTCTCAAAAAAAAAAAAAAATAACAAAACAAAAAAACCTTCCCACAAAAATACCTCAAAACCCATAAGTCTTCATTAACAAATTTTACCAAGCATTTAAGGAATAAAACCAATCCTACAAAAATCTTTCCAAAAACAGAAGAAGAGGGAACACTCCCAACTCATTTTATGAGGCCAGTATTAGCCTGATACCAAAACCTGACAAAGAAATTATATGGAAAAACAAACAAAAAAGTAGACTAATCTCTGATAAACACAGATACAAAAATTCTTAACAAAGTATTACCAAATCAAACCCAACAACATATAGAAAATATCCTAGTTCCTGGGAAAGAGCTTCTGAAACCTTGGAATTTCCCAAGTAGTTAGGAGTGTCTTAGTTATTCATGGTGGGCCCTTGGACCAAATGTTAAGTTTATGCTAACATGGCCTAGAGTGGGCGTTGGTCATGCCAGAAAGACCAACCATGTGATTAGAGGGTTGGGCTTTGAGTCACTGAGACTGGCCCAACCTCTAGAAGTGAAGAGGTGCTAGTGGCTGACAATTTTATGGCCAATGATTCAATGATTCCTACCTGTGTAATAATATCCCAGTAAAAACTCCGGAAGCTGACACTCGGGTAAGCTTCCTGGTTGGTGAACATAGTGATGTGCTAGAAGGGTAATGCATCCTGATTCCATGGAGAGAGAGTACAGACGCTCCATGTCCAGGACCCTCCCAGACCTCACCCTATGTGTCTCTTCATTTGGCTGGTCCTGATCTGTATCATTTATAAAAAAACATAAGTACAGCACTTTCCTGAGTTCTACAAGTAGTTCTAGTGAATTATTCAACCTTAGGGGGATGTGGGAACCTCTGAATTTATAGCCAGTTGGTCAGAAGTGAGGGGGGCCTGAGGACTCTTACACTGTGGCTGGCATTTGTGGTAAGGACAGACATGTTAGAAACTAAACTATTAAACCTGTAGAGTCTGTGTTAACTGTGGGTTGTTAGCATCAGTATAGCAGTAGTACAAAATACAACATGACCAAGTGGGTTTATTCCAGTAATGCAAGGTTGATTTGAGCTTCAAAAATCAATCAATGTGAAAGGAGGGGTTAAAAACCTAGCTATTGGGTACAATGAACACTATTCTGGTAATGGGCACACTAAAAGCTCCATCTTAAGCATTATAAAAGGTATCCATGTAACAAAAACATTTGTACCCCCTTAATATTTTGATATAAAAAAATCAATGTAATCCTCCATATTAACAGAATAAAAAAGAAAATCCACAGTATTATCTCAACAGATGTGGAAAAAGCACTTGATAAAATTTAGCAACTATTCATGATAAAAACTCTTAGCAAATTAGGAAAGAAAGGAATTTCCTCAACCTAAAAGCTATCTAGGAAAAACTACAGTTATCATACTCCATGGTAAAAGAATAGATTTTTTTTTTCCAAGATCAGTACACAAAGGCAAGGATGTCCACTCTCAGCACTTCTATTCAGCACTGTACTACAGGTTAGAGGTCCCAGCCAGTGAAATAATATAAGAAAAATAAATATCATACAGAATGGGAAGGAAGAAGTAAAGAAGGTCTTTATTTGCAAACATCATTATTGTCTATTTGGAACATCCTAAGGTATATACAAATTACTGGAGTGAGTTTAGCAAAGTCAGTTTATAAGATAAACATGCCAAATTCAACTGCCATTTACAGTAGCATCAAAGAACACTAAAGGATAAATTGAACAAAGTATGTGCATGACCCACACTCTAAAAACCCACAAGATTTTGCTGAAAATTCAAAACCCCTAAATAATTACAGAAACATACCATGTTCATGAATTAAAAGATTCAATAGTTAAGATGTGTCAAGTCTTCCTAAATTAATGTATAGATCCAATGCAATCCCAATCAAAATTACAATAGGCTTTGTTGTAGCAATTGACAAGCTGATTCTAAAATTTATGTAAAAATGCAAAAGACCTAGAATAACCAAAGGAACTTTTGAAAAAGAAGGACCAAGTTGGAAGACATTCACTACCTGATTTCATGACTTATTAGAAAAACTACAGTAATTACGACAGTATGGTATTAGAGTAAGGATGAATATTTAGATCAAGGGAACAGAACAGAGAATCCAGAAATAGACTCACACATCTGTGGCTAACTGATTTTTTACAAAGGTGTCAAGGAAATTTAATGTAGAAAGTATATATACTTTTCAACAAATAGTGCTGGAACAACTGGATGTTCATCGGCAAAAAAAAATTAACTTCAACCCTTATTTCACACTCTCTACAAAAATTAACTCTAAATCAATTTTCAATCTAAATGTAAAACCTAATACTATAAAACTATTAGAAGAAAACATGAGAGAAAATTTTTGTGATCTTGAATTATGCAAAGATTTCCTAAGACATAGACGCATGAACCATAAAAAACAAACATGATAAACTGGAATTCATCAAAACAAAAACCTTTGCTATTCAAAAGACAGTTAAGAAAATGACAAAGGCAAACTAATGAGGAGAAAAATATTTACAAAACACATATGTAATAAAGACTTGTATCAAGAATTTACAAAGAACTCTTACAACTCAATAACAACTCAGTAAAAAAAAAAAAGAAAATAGGCAAAAGATTTGAACAGACACTCTACCAAAAAAGATGTATCAGTAGCAAACAAGTACATAAAAAGATGCTCAGGGTCATTAGTCACATCAGGAAAATGCAAATTAAAACACAGTGAGATACTATGACATACTTATTAGAATAGCTAAAATTAAGAAGACTGACAATATCCAATGCTATCCAGGATATGTCTCACCAACTGCTAGTCAGAAAGTAAAATGAGGCCAAGTGTGGTGGTTCACACATGTAATCCCAGCACTCTGGGAGGCAAAGGCAGGAAGACTGCTTGAGGCCAGGAGTTCGAGACCAGCCTAGGCAATAGAGCAAGACCCGATTTCTACAAAAAATGTAAAAATTAACCTGGTGAGGTGGCACGGAGGCCGAGACAGGAGGGTTGCTTGAGTTCATGAGTTTAAGATTACAGTGAGTCACTGCACTCTACCCTGGGTGACAGCGTAATGCCCTGTCTCTAAAAAATAAATAAATATATATATATATATATATTTTTTTTTTTTTTAAAGAATGTAAAATAGTATGGCCACCATGTAAACCAGTTTGACAATTTCTTTATAAAGTTATATATACACTTAACCAGCAATTACGCTTTAGGTACTTACCTAAGAGAAATGAAAACACATCCACAAAAAGACCTGTTCATGACAGTTCATAACATCTTTGTCATAGCTAAAAAATAATAAGCAACCTAAATGTCTACAAACCAATGAATGGATAAAAAATTATGATAGAGCCATACAGTGGAATATTACTCAGCAATAAAAAGGACTGAACTACTGATACTGAACATGAATGAACCTCAAGACATTATACTAAATGGAAGAATACACAAGAGTATACAGATATGACTCGACTTATATAAAATTCTAAAAATGGCAAAATTGCACTAACAGAAAAGAGATGAGAGGTTGCCAGGGACCAGAGGTGAAGAGAGGAAAGGCAGTAAAGGGTCACGAGATAACGTATTGGGTGACAGAGACTGTCTATATAACAACTGTGTTGATGGTTGCATGACTGTGTACACATCACGTCCGTGAATTACACACTAAAAATTTGGGAATTTTGTTGTATGGAAATACTTCAATAAAGCTTACTTTTTAAAAAAGGGTAATTAAGCCTTATCATGAAATTGAGGCAATAATCTACCACAAAGTACTCAGGGATGAGAGTAAAACATCAATTCCTTATTGTAGGAGACTAATACTATAAATTACTAAGAAGTGTATAATTTGAAAACATCATTCCTTTGGGGAATATTTGCTCTCATCTACTTTATTTAGAAATGTGAGGCAAACAGCAGAAGAAACTGCTAAAATATTAGAAGTGGTAACCTCTAAGAAGCAAAAATTGGATGAGGAGAGATAGTACAGGGGGATTGTTATATTCCTTTATAAGCTAGTTGCAATTGACTTTTAAAATTATGTACATATATTACTTTTTTAAAATGTTAAGAATGAATTTAAAATAACTATTTCACTTTCTATTCCTTGCACCACCAGAAATTAAGAAGCATCTTATACATACTAAAGTTATGCATTATTTGTGAAATAATCAACTACAGAGAATCCTGAAGGTTAATGATTGCTCTTAAACATATTTTCGAAAGTTAAAAAAGGACATTTATGATAAACTACTAATTATTCAGATTACCTCATCAGTTTATAACACATTCTATTACAGAACAATACTCTATAAACCTTTTAAAATGGAAAAAATATCAGCGATTTCCTAAATTATAATTCGGTGTCTTAGGAAAGAGTCAGGCATGAAATAAACATTCAGTAAATACTTGCTGGGGGGGAAAAAAAAAAGAATGGCACTATAATTAACAGCATTACCAATAAATATAAAGCTCATTTTTTGAAGCTGCTCCTAATTTTTGTTAATATATTCAGTTCCTCCCTATAGAGACATTATGCATCTATTAATATTTCAAAGAATGTAATTGTCTCTAAGGGACGTATACCACACAAAAAGGGGGTTCTCAAAGGGAATATGGGAGGAGAGGCTAGCAGGATGACTGAGTCTCCTTGCTCTGGGAGCTGTGCAGGAGTGGAAGTGCCATATTCCAACTGGCTACACTCCTCCTCCTCATCCCTTATTGGTTTATTTCAAGTCTCAAAGGAATCACTGGATAATATTTATTCACCCAGTCTACCTTCAGTTCTTCTTAGCATGTGTCACATGTTCAAGACTTTCCATAAACTTACTGCAAACAATAGGCAATCTTTTTTTAAATAGTTTATTGAGATATAATTTACATATTATATAATTCATTCATTTTCAGTGTACAGTTCAATGACCTCTGGGAAACTTATACAGCTGTGTACCCCTTACCACAATCCATTTTAGAACACTCTGTCACCCCAAAAGTTTCTTCCTGTCTACATGCAGTCAATCGCTACTACCATCCCTCAGGCCACCATTGATCTGTTTTCTTTCTCTGCAGTTTTGCCTTATCTATAAATTTTCTATAATGGAATCATACAGTATGTACTCTTATGTGTCTGACTTCATTTCATATACTGTTTTTGTGGTTCATTCATTTTGTTGTACGTATGAATAGTTTATTTCTTTTTATTGCTGGGTGGTATTCCAGGGTATGAATATACCACATTTTATTTATTCATTCATCAGCTGATGGACATTTTGACTGTTTCCAGCTTTAGTGATTATGAATAACGTTACTATGACCATTCCTGTGCAAGTCTTTGTGCAAACATGTAGAATAGATCTTCATCTTAAAGGACTGTGCCTCACACTTCTTATACTTTACCATTATCATCCAAGTTACTTTTCACACTTATAAAAATGGCCAACAGTATGAAGCACTAGTATAAGCACATACTAGTACTTAATAAATAAATTTATCTCCAAAGACTGTACCTGCTACAAATAAAATGACAATGAGAATAAAGATATTAAACATTCCTAGATCAGTTTCATACAAAGCAATCAAATGAGCCTAAATTTCTTCAAAATTCTTATCAAAGATATGTCAACATTTCATAAAAAAATATAATGCCTTCAGATCTCCATGATCTTGCTCAAAGTGTTCAGCCATTCATTCATGTAGTAGGTACTTACTAAGTACCTACACTGGGAATATAAATACTCTAAAATTACAATATACTTGCCCTCATGGAGCTCACATTCTATCACCCACTTTTTGCAAAAAATAAATAAATGAGGCAGGACTCATTAAGAAAATAATTACTATATGCCATACACTATGGCAATATATTCTTACATTATTAGATAACTACCATATAATTCCATTTAATTTATATGTATCTAAAAGTATTTATATTTCATACAGATAAATCATTTTTTCTTTAAATAGTGGATTATGATGTTTATGATATATTCTATAAAAAAAATTGGACTTCGAACTTTTGATAATAGTAACCCCCTAATCAACAATGATTCTACAGAAAGATGAAATTCAAGTATTTCTTTTTGACATACGGTGCTATTTCCAGGAATGTAACCTGCTTTACAAAGGACAACCGATTGGATAATAATATGCAGATGTTAAAGTGATAATATTAAGAATACTAAATGGCTTTGGTAAAGCCATACCTAGAATTCTAAGTTTTAAAATAGTAACTTATGTGCACTGTTACCTACAAAGATTACCGAAACCAATCCTAACAGACTCAGTATTAATGGCAATATATTGTCTAGAGTTTTTATGGAGACTGAAGATCACTTTAGTTCTGCTATTCATATAGAAGATATACACTATCACACAAGACTATGGTGGAATCAAAATTAAATACCTGAAAATTCACATGTCTTCTAATACCAAGGCAAACTTACTATACACTACCCTCTAGTCTCTTTTATTACATAAAAGGAAAAGTTTTTTACAGTTTCTCAAACAATGAGAATCCTAAATTGTCCCTGCCTAATTAATCAAAATCAGAGTAAAAGAAAATCAGTTGCTTTATCAAAATATATGACTTGATAAAGACTAAAATTATGTCCCTCTACAATTGAGAACTGCCCATTTCAAATGGCTTCAAGACTGGCCACTGAGCCTCCAAAAATATATTTACATGGTATTCTCAAAAGACTATCAAAAATATTTCCCCTGATAAACAAAGGCAAGGAAATAAGCACCACATGGAAACCCTTTAATCCAATGTCATAAAACTAAATAAAATCTATAACACATTCCCTGAAATGTATGCAGTAACATTAATAACAGAATTATCTACTGAACCAAATATTTTGTCTTATAAGAAGTCAGTTCCTCAGACAACATATAAGGAATTTAGTGCTAACACCAAATGATGAAAGCCCTGTATCTCCCTGAATGCATGCTGAAGTTAATCAATGGTCAAGTGTATATCGTGAATCTATAGCATTCCTACAGTAACATATTGTAATCTTTTTCTATAAATTTAAACAATTCACTCTCTGTACTTTGCATCTGACACAAAAATGGCCCTGTTTATAGCATCTTACTGCCTTTCATTATTTACTATTTTATTATATGTAGATAATCTATTTCCAAATATACCATAAGTTCCTCAGGGAGCTCATGCCTCATGGCAGGGAATCAGGTATAGCAACAGTTCTATGTAAATTCAATAAATTTGGTTACTAATTACCTTCAAGAGAGCAGTTTCAATAGCTGGTGAAAAAGGAAGCAAACCACAGAGGGTTAAAAAATAGCATTTCAGGCATTTGACAGAGCAGAAAAGCAAAGCACTAACACACAAAATTTCAAGTTACAGTCACTGAGTCTTAGTTTTTAAGTAAATTATTACTAAAGGCTGTTTGCTGATGCTGGAGAAGCAAATCCCAGGGATCTGTCTCATCTTCTAGTTCTACCTGTGGAAATTAACTGGCACAGCAGTCTAGTTTCCTCATCAAAAAAAACGGGGAAAATAGTTCCACTTTACTTCACAGAACTGTCCTGAAATCTAAATGAGATGATAATGTATGTTAAAGGACTTTATATACAAGTAGTATATTAAATGCAAGGTGTTACAATTATTATTATTGCCATCAGTGAAGATGGAATCTACCCTTTGACCCAACAATTCTAATTCTTCGTATTTACCCTAAGGATCTAGGTGGATAAATACAAACGTATCTGCAGAAAGATATTCATAACAGCCCTGTTTGGAATGACAAAAAAATCTGAAAATAACTTAAATCTCAATGAATGACTGGCTTAATAAATTATGGTACATACATGAAGTAGAATATCACATAATAATTAAAAATAATGTCCACAGATATGTAACTATGCACATAAAGAAATGTTCAAGGTAAGTGAAAGCAAAAGACTGCAGAATGTTCAACCTGAAGAAGCCTTCCCTCATCCATCAGACTTGATCCCGATAGTAGATAGTAGAAAGAAACTTCATAAAACTAAGGCTTCATTTAATTCTTCTGTGAACAGGTACATTAAACGGATAAAAACAGAAGATATTATAAACCATCTCAAATTACTACTGGGAAAAAATCCTCTATTAACTATCCTATAACCAAAAAAACCTAAAAATCCACAAAGACAACAGCCAGAAAGGATATAAAGCTGAAAATATAATACAATAATTCCCTGTGAAATATAAGACTGAAACATTTCTTTACTCTGTAGTTTAAGAAAAGTTAAACTAAAGCCTTATAAGCAACAGGAAAATTATTTGTGTTTTAATGCCCTCAATCTTCGTAGATAGAACTGAACCACCACTGTTGTGAGATTTAGTATCCATAAGACACTACAAAGAAATTACATATCAACTTGAAATTCAAGCATAAATTGGTTACTTACAACTTTCCAGGTCACCTTAAGACAATGCAATTACTATGTGTGTCATAGACTCATACCAATATTTACTGACAATATATGATAGACTTTTGGATCGTTGAATATACAAGTTTTGGTATCATTTTATCATGACATAAGATGACAATAAATGTTCTTTAAAATTAAGTGTAGTATTCTGCAGCCTACTATAATATACTTGTTTAAAAGAACTGACAGTTTGGAGATTTTAATTCTTCAAATACTACATATTTTTTTCCTTTCCAAATGTATTATCAATCAACATCCCTTAGAATAAAAGTAATTAGTGTTTGCCAAAGCAGGAGTTGCATACTATTCCATCAGTTCTCCTTCCAGTCTAGTATGGTACTTAGCAAAAAAAAGAAACTCAGTTTCTATATAAGACAGTCTACCTGGAGTTCGAAAACCTATTCTTTAAGACAGGGGTCCCCAACCTACGGTGAGCTATATAATTATTTCATTATATGTTACAATGTAATAATAAAAGTAAAGTGCACAATAAACGTAACATACTTGAACCATCCTGAAACCATCCCCCCCAGTCTGTGAAAAAATTGTCTTCCACCATGAAAACGGTCCCTGGTGCCAAAAAGGTTGGGGACCACTACTTTAAGAAACACCTGCTGTGTACAGGGCACTGTGATAGGTATTGGGGATAAATGTTTAAGCAGAAGGGACTCAATCCCTGCCCTCACGGAGGATGGGACACAAATTTAAGAAACATCCTATTGTAAAAAGAAAAAAAAAGAAAAGAAAAGAAAAGAAACATCCTATTGTAGAAACTGTATTTCTACAAACATGATGAACACTATGAAGGAAAAGTAGAGGTGCCATGAAGTATGTGAAGGCCTGATCTACTATGGCAGAAGAAGAAAGGCTTCGCTGAGGAAGTTATAATTGAGCTGAAGTTACAGTGTTACTATATAGAGATAACTTGGCAAAGGGAGAGGAAAAATGATTCCCAGTGGGGAACAGAACATGTGCAAAGACCCTGGGGTAGAAGGAAACATAGTATATTGAAGGAAGTGAAAGAAGACCAGCCAATTCATGAGAATTATGGTTGCAGGGACACCAGGTAGAAGGTTACTGTAGTTGTCCAGGTAAGAGATGATAGTATCTGAGATTAGAAGGACAGCAATGAAGGTAAGAGAAAAGAAGGCAGATCCAAGAGACATTTAGGAAGAAATCAGTGTTACACTGAAGTCATGGCTCATTTAGTAGAGTTTTAAAGATGACAGACCTTGAGGTTTTCCAGTTGTGAGACCGAATAGTAAAGTAGAGAATTTTAGCTTATCTGATGCTCCCCAATGAGCCAGATAGCTATTGCAGCCAGGTCCTCTAATAGCAGTAACAGCTTAGCAAGATTAATTTTAGGAAGTGTGCCAGAAGGCTGTGACCAAGACCACAGTAATATCAAGCATGTGTTTAAAAAATAATTATGCATCATAGGTCACCTCCCAACTGTCAGAAGGATCCCAAATGATAAAATTATTGGTATTTGCAAGGTACATACTTGTAATATCATGTATCATTTATTTTCTCTCTTTTGTACTTCTGTGAAAATAAGATTTCAAGGATTAGGGGAAAGGGGATATAGGAACTTATAATATTATGAGTCAACTCTCAGCATAAATTTATAAAATAATATTTTTTCAGGAATATCACGTTATACCTGAGAATATTAGGGGGGAAGTCAACTACCATTGTATCTTAAAGATGCTACAATGGTCAGGAAAACAAATGTCATTTTATGACATATATCAACGATCAATGCTTAAGATGTATAGCAGGAACAGCAACTTCCACAAAGGTAGCTTTTTGATTGGGAAAAAATAAGACACATACATTCATTAACTCTATTCCTTTCCTTGTTTCAGATGATGAAAAAATGGAAATTTCTATAAATCTTCTTTCTGCTTTATGTAACCAGTATAATAAAATCTTTATTAAATCCAAAAGTAAGCTTAAAGTTAAGAGGAAGCCCACAGGGTCCCCTTACAAATGGATTAACACTATTTCCCAAATACCCTAGTATTGGAATTTGATCTTCAGCTCCCGTATACTTCCATGAGGCAGAAATTTTAAGTAAGTGGCTAAGGAGAAATAATTTCTAGTGTTTCACTTTAATATACTAGTTTCTTGCTCTTTTGCTACAAGGGATCTGGCCATTATCTGTGGCATATATACCTTGCTCTGTAAACCTATATCTTGCTCTATAATCCTATCTTGCTCCCCCTCAATAAATTTCACCTGGTGCTTGCCTTGAACTACACACACTCGTACACACATTTTTCTCATATGCCCCAGCCTAAACCCACACATGGAAGGACTTTGAGATATTATGTTCTAAAATCTATTTCTTTCTCTCTTTTTATTTCTTTCTTAATACTTATATTCCCATGAAAAAGTACTTTCCTTAGCCCTAGGTAGTCCAATGTACATGGATTCTTCCTTGGGTACCTATCAGAACAACATGGCATGCTTGTAGTTTTACAAATTTTCTAACACGCTGTGCTAAAACACAGTAATTAGCAGTATGATCCCACACACAAGAGTAGAATCCTAACACAACACCACCATGAAAGACAAACATCACTTAATCAAAACCCCAAGCTGAGCAAAATATAAGACAACAGAGACAAAGACTTTCTTATTAATGACCTGTAACATAATTGCTAAAATCTAGAAATGTACATCTTATTTATGCCTCTATAATCTTTGGGTTGTTAGTAAAAATGTCACATCTGCAATGATGGGGAGATATACTGAACTACTAATATAGTACTTGATCTCTAAAACTGTCACTAAATCAGAGTCATAGAACTTCAGGGAAAGAAGGGACCTTGGTAAATACCTAATAAATCCCATCATTTTACAGATGAAAACGGTAAAGAGCATAAAGGAAATATAATGAGATCATATACCTAATTTCTACAAAATAGGAAAGACTTAAATACTTGTAGCATGACAGAACCTAGGTCTGGTTTCCTATCTGGTACTCTTTCCATATCTCCAGGTTAAAAAAAAATTGTTTAATCTACATATGGACTGAAAAATACACAAAAATGTAGCATATTAAGCTTAAGACTATTTTTATAATTTAAGAAATAAAGCTTAATACAGAATAGTCTTAATGGAGAAGCCAAAAGAAAAAAAAATAGTAATAAAATAAAACACACAGCTCTAAAGATAAGTCAAAGGGAGAAGAGTGAATGCTTTGCCTCAGTGATGTCTGAAATACAGAGGACAAACCAACCTCATGTGCTCTAAATTTTTATCTATGGGCGCCTCAGGTTTTCTGCATCAAGAGCCCTAATCCTTTTCCCTCCCTAATCTGCCTCCCCAGATGACTGACCAACCACTTGTACCCAAGGATCGCTCCTCCCAGCCCCCCTCCCCATAAATGTTTATTATATTCTCTAGACAAAGCTTTGGCAATCAGAAATAAAGGTCTAATTTAATCTCATCAATGGAAAAAGCAGCCATCTGTTGATCTTCTTTTAAGAAAAGCCTTTTGAAAACGGCGTATGAGATGAATCCTTGGAATTCACTGGCTCCCTGGAATAAAAACACTAAAGAGACAGCCAGATACTACCCAAAGTTTTAAAAAATGGAAGTCAGCTATGTCTGAGTACATCCAGACAAGCATATTCTAAAGGATCTGTTCTGCTTGAAGGACAAACATCTTTTTTTCAATTTTTGCTTAAAGCCCGCTTACCAATCCAATCTCATCAAATAAGAGGCAGAACTTCCGTAATGTGGTCTTCCCCTTACTCCTTAAACAACAAATCGACATGCCCACTAACTTCCTACTTTACCTAAATGCTTGTATTCTTTTAACAAAGTCCTTGATTCTGCTCTATACCCCGCCAGAGCTATTTCTGATTTTTAAAAATTCTCTTCGGACTATCTTAAACTTGGACAGAACAATGAAAGCTGGTCCAAGATTACTTTCAGCGCGACTGCAGGCATGGACACATGCTGCCAAGTCTCTCAACTTACTGTCCTCTCAGTCATAGACCTCCCCATCTTAATAATCCCAGCAAGAACCTCTTTGGTTGTCTCTCCAGATCCTATTCCTTCCCTTCCACACAAAGCCAGGTTATGATTCCTAGACTTGATTACTTTAAAAGGGCCAAATCCCCAGGGTGGTGGTAAAGAAACCCATAGCATTGCTCCAGAGTTAGGATTAGAGGAGAAATTTAGGTCCACAGGTCAGGCACTTCTGCTTGAGTTTGCGCCCCTTCCCTGCATTTCCCCTTTCTAAACTTCCCCAGCTCCGTACCTGTTGGCAGTGCTGGTGTTGCTGCTCCCGCTGCTGTGTTTCTGGGCCCGGCTCAACCTCCGTGGGGGCTTTGAATGCTGCAGTCGGGGGCTTGGCATGGAGGGGAACGACGAGGCGTAGCCATGTTCACACTCTGAGAGCAAGAAAAAAAGATGTAAGAAGAACGTAAATACCCAAATCCATGGACCCACAAATCCGAAGTTCTTACAGTAACAGGTTTTTGAAAGAAAGAAAATGTTTTCACTCTTTTTAGTTGGAAGATAAAAATGCCAGTCCTTGCCTAGACATCCATCTTGAGACCTGTACAGACCCAACCCACCGCCTGGAAAGAGGATACTTCCTCTAAACCAAATAATTTCTCCTTCCTCTCCAAAATCCTTTCTCCAAGAATTCTTTTGGACATAAATACTCTAATTTCTGAGAACAGTTAACCATTCCCTCAATGATTTCACTTGTGTCAAAATTACCCTTTTCCTTTAACTCTCTCCATTCTAGAGTGTCTCTCTGAGCCCCACGTTTCTGTGTACATCAAGTAACTCAATCGCCTGGTCTTAAAGGACCGTCTCTCTCCTGACACCACAGTTCCCAGAGTTCTCGCTCTCCACAGCTCCTTTGGTGGCCACCCCTGAAGGGACCCCATCTCAGCGCAGTCAGATCACCAGGAGGCCCTTCCTTCCCCGCCTTTCCCACAGCCTCGCCCGTCCACTCGGACCTGCCCGGCTCCCTCCCCGACCCCACACCGGCCCCCAGAGCCACCCGCCCTCGCCCCCTCCGGGTCCCCGCGCCCCTCCAGCCCAGGCTGCTCCCCTTGCAGCCCCCATGCTGCCAGCGCGAACATACCCCCACTCACACGAGCACCTCCTCTCACACCTGTGTGCCTCACGCACACTCCACCTACAAACTCACGTGCGCCTCTCTTCACACAAACCTGCGCGAGCGCGCGCACCTCATTTGACACGCGCGCGCAACTCGTCTTGCACCACACGCGCACACCTCCCTTCACCCGCGCGCACCCCGTCTCACGCTGCACAGGCGCATACGCGCGCCCTCTCTCACCCGTCGCACCGCACTCCCCGCGCGGGCTCAAGCGGCGGAGGCGGGGGAACCCAGCCGTTACCTCGCTCCCGCCGCTCCAAAAACTCGGCTGCCTCCAGCAGACGCTGCACGTTGATCATCCGCACCCGCTCCATGAACACTGCGGGTGGCGACCGGGGCCTCCCCGCACTCCTTTCCCCGGCCGAGAGGAGGCGCCGCAGGCGGCTACAGTCCGACACCGCCCCCGGACATGTGCGACGGGCGAGCGGGCCAGCCTGGCAGCGGCTCTGCGCGCTCTCCGCCGCGCCCGCCGAGCTGCCAGCAGCCCGCGCGCGGTTTGTTTACCTCCCGGCGCGAGCACGGGGTAGGGGCGGGAGCAGCGCCGCGGCCCGCCCCCGCCCGTCCCTTCCTCTGCCCCCTGGGGAGCGTAGACCCGCCTCCGCCCACTGCACGCTGGGAATCGTAGTACACACGCAGCTTCAGTGCGCCTGCGTCCGGCAGGATTCCGCAGTGGCACCTGGGAAGTGTAGTCGCGCTGGGCTTCCTTTTTTCTCTAGGGTGGAAGACTAAGAAGTTGCCGCCTCTTGCTTGAGCGAGGGAAGGATTTGAGCCGGCTTAACCCCACTCCCAGGAAGCTTATTTCTCAATGACTCCCTCCTTGCGAGTGCCCAGGAGCCAAGGCATTCCTTATTTGAAGTGCCATGTTCCAGTCCTCTACCACTACTTTCTCATGTAACTTAGGTGCCTCAGTTTCCTCATCAGCAAAATGAGGAAAGTAATACACCTGCACGGACAGCACACACAGAAACACCTGAAAAGCCAAAATCGCTGTTCAAAAACAAGGGACTATTTCACCAGGGCTTCCATGAGGCTCTGCTTCCACACAGACAGGTTTTTGGTTTTGTTTTGTTTTTTAATCTTATTTTTTAAAACTTTCTCCCTCTGTCCCTCGCTAGTGCCTTCCAGAAAAACCTCTCTGGTGCTGCAAGGGAAGGATATGATTCAGTAGGTAAGTGATTTGGCGCTGGAGTTACACAGGGTTCTGCTTACACTTGCTGTGTGGACTTCAAGCCTCATTTTCCTCATGTAGTAAATGGATATAATTGCTTCATTTGCACAGTACACAGTAATTATAGAAACAGACTCGGACCCTGCTCTCAAGGAATAACTCCAGCATTCAGTATACACTAGGCACTCAATAAGTGCAGGCTGTGAGTATAAGTGTTTCCTCTAATGCTCTCCGTGTAGAGAGGTAACTGAAAGCCATGGCTAAATAAAGGGTGCCTCTGGCTACTCTCACTGCCACTCTCTTTCCAAGTCCTCAAAGTCTAGGCCAGGGTTCCTCAACCTTGGCATCATTGACATTTGGGGCTAGTTAATTCCTTCTTGGAGCAGGGGCTCTGAACTGTGCATTGTAGAATGTTTAGTAGCACACCACCATCTCTCAGGTGTGACAACCAAAAATGCCTCCAGGCATTGCCCAATGTCTCCTGGGGCCCAAAATCCTCCCCGCCCTCACTGCTGCCCCCAGTTGAGAGTAACTGATCTAGGGAGAGGAAAGACAAGAGGATCTTAACTATTGAAGGCTCCAAGAGCAAGCTGGGAACTATGTAAACAAATCCATAACTTTTTCCCCCGCCCTGATTATTTTAACCTGCTGGTTGACATCCAAAATAACAGGAAGCTCCTAGTGAGGGGAGAATTTCCCTTTGCCTGTGGTCACTCCATTGGCTACTACAGAAAATACTGTCTTGGGATGGAAATCTTACCCTCTCAAAAATGTTATGGACTTCATGCTGCATTTTAACACCCCCTCTCTTGTACTTTTTTGTTTTTTGTAAAGTGAACGAAATCTCCAGTGAGGTCACAAGCTGTAAAATTCTGCCAGCTCTTTTAAATACTACAGCTGGCACCACACTTCAGAACCAAATAGATGTTCCATCAAATGTAAGGAGACCCAAAATGAGAGGTATTCGTAAGCCACAGGAGAATTTATTTTATTTAATTTATTTATTTATTTTGTAAAGGCTTTGAAAAAGAAAGTTTTTTCAGCTGTTGGCTAGATTGTTGCAGTTCTGGGTTTTCCCATTGGGTGTTGATAGCAATCACCCTCCACCCTTAACAAGGGACGTGTTGGGTAGGGGTGGGATGCAATTATTTACAAGAGAATACCATTCATTCAGCACATCTGTTAGCTGAGGGTAGACATTATCAGGTTGGAAGTCAGTTTCCACCACTTGCAGAACACCTTTAAGCTTTAGGTCTCAAATTGCCAAGGGCTATCCCAGGAACTTAAAAGAGGCAGTTTATGACAAATACAAGTCTACTTTGCCCAATGACCGGTAAACCCATGTGACAAGAAAAGTAGTACAAACTGAAAATATACGTAAATTCAAGATGGCTTTAATTCTGCAGGTCATACAGCCATAGCAGATTAGTAAAAGGCTAAATAGATGCTTGGGGCCCATGCCTGGCCTTTCATAGTTAATCTCCAAGTGAATTAACCAGTCCTTCTAGAGGGCCAAGACAGAGATGAGGAAATGGAAAGTACAGCAAGAGTCACCGAAAGGCCACCTGCTAATACTGAAGAAGAGAGGCAATGGTGATGGTGATTATGGGCAGTGGCTAGTGTTAAGGGCTGGTTTATGTACAGAAATCTCCAGCCTTTTCTAAAAGCAATTGAGGTGCCACTTCCTTCTCCCTGCTCTGGCTGCCTACTGAAGTCCTGGCTTGGACATTGGCCACACCAGCCTCCTGCAGCACAAACCTTAGGGCTCCATCCTCAGGAAAGCGATGCTACCCACAAACCATCCCTCAGCAACAGTCTCAGCCTGGAGAAACCCAGAGGCAGCCATGGCCTTTCTTTTGCTCAGATGCATCTAGTTTGTACTACAAATACAGATGGGGAAACAGGAAAAGCAAGGCTTCCAAAGTCTACTGACAAAAGAACCAGGAATCCTACCCATAGTTTCTGGTTCTGTCCTCTCCCTAAAGTACCTCTCTGGGTGTGGGGTGTGGGGGGTAGTCTCATTTGAAAATGGAGAATGTCCCCCAGAGTTCCCCAGGCATAACAATCACAGCCTGGATGGGGGCACTCTGCCTTCTGAAGGAAGCAGGGAATGCTTTCAATTTTCAGGGGTCCTTTTCCAGCACAGTTTACTAAGTGCAGATTTCCAAGTGATTTATTGCAG
This sequence comes from Eulemur rufifrons, assembly GCF_041146395.1. Classification (NCBI taxonomy): domain Eukaryota; kingdom Metazoa; phylum Chordata; class Mammalia; order Primates; family Lemuridae; genus Eulemur; species Eulemur rufifrons. The sequence goes on along the minus strand of NC_091010.1, from coordinate 54,410,242 downwards.
ATTCATAAACAATAGAAGCTGGTATGTTATATCTTTTCTGCAGAGAGGCGAGATGGAGCAAGGTGAAGAGGCCATGATGCTAAGTTACAAGTCCCACGTCACTGTGTTGGTGACACCTGGTGCTTACAACTTCCTCGAAACTGCAAAGTGCTTACTGTGTAAGGCATTGTTTTCTGCAGTTATCTTTAAGGATGGGGGTTTTCAAATAATCAAAGTTGGGGACAAGGGAGAGTGAGCTCTGAGCTCTGAACCGTAACAGTTGTATATTTTTCCATCCCCCACCCCAAAATGAAGACCGCAGCCCTCCTCCCCACCTCTCTCTTCAGAGCCCAGAAACGTGAACAGCAGCAGAAAACCTTTCCCTCTGCCCAGTGAGTCAGCCTTGCCTAACTTCATGCGTAAGCTCTCCTCAAGTCAGCGGCAGCTCAGAGCTGCGGGTCTGTGTGCAGCCGAGATAAATTTGGGTCTAGAAGGGATGACGTAATGCTAAACCCAGAGGTAGCTGCCGCCTCCCAGGGCTCCAGTCACCAGGGCTGCAGGCTGACATCCCAACCACACAGAAAGGCACCAAGCCACCAGGTGTCCGAGCTGGGGAGAAAGGGAAAGGACATGAGGTGGGGGGAACAGCAGGGGGAGGCAGTGTTAATCTGAGATGGCTGAATCTAGAAGTTTGTTGTTTTTTAATTCCAGTTTTTCTGGTGAGATCAGACCACTGGCAAAGACTCAAACAGCTACACTTGACTTCCACCCTGACCCATCTCTTCCCTGCTAGAAAAGGGCTTCTTACACTTTATTAAATGGCCCTTATTACAGCAGCCTATTTCAGTGATTATAATGGATGTGTTAATCTCTCCAATGTCCTTTTCCTTCTTTTTTGCATGAACCTGGATCCAAGAAGAAATCTGCATTGCAGGACTGAATTAATATGCTCACCTAAGTGGCTTGCTTACTCTGGAGCACCCTACTTGGGTGCTCCTCAGGAGCAACTGATAAGATATTTGGGAGGATTTTGCTAGGGCCACACCAAGTGAATGTTTCTCTAAAGAACATTTCATGGTTTATGTCATAGAAATTTATGTTATTAAGCTTATTTCTCAATAAGTCTCCATTTTTCAGTTGAGAAAATTGAAGCTCAGAGAGGTGTAGTCATTTGCCCAAGGCCACACAGCTGTCTACCAAACTGATGGAGCAAGGGTTGAACTCAGGCCTGCAGTCCTGTGCTCTCTTCTCATCTCTACAATTCTCTTTCTGGTTGATTCATGTTTAAAGAAAAAAAAAACAAAAAACAAAGTGGAGTAAGTTTTCTGATCTTTTAAACCTATGGGGCCCCAATCCTTTAAATGTCAGGATCAAGTTACATGCCCAAAGGATCCCAATGTTGTTTTTTTCTGTTCATGGTTCATTCTTCCCTAAAGAGAGGTTGCCCTCAGAGTCAACTCTTTTTCTGTTGGTGATGACTGCAAGCCCTGAGCCCAAACTCACTCTTTCACTGTAATTAAAAGACCACCACTGGTAAACAATCTTTGTTGTATGGAAGTAGTTTCCTTCATGAGAAATGCCTCCCAAATACTTTTTTCAAATGACTTTTCATCATTTGTTTTTGTAGTCACGTGTTATTCTCCATATTTTGTGGCTGTAATCATTTATACTGGTAGATTTCATGACTTTCAGCCATATAACCTGGTCAGCCATGGTATGTTATTCTTTTGAAGCACTGCTCAATTCCATGAGTTAATATTTTTGTTTAGAATTTTTGCATCTATATTCAAAAGCAAGAATAGTTTTCTTTTTTGTTGCATTTATGGGTTTTGGTATTGCAATGATCTATTCTTTCAAAGTTAGATGCAACTTTATTTAAAAGCCTTTAAAAAAAAAAAAAAAGGCTGCCAGAGGCCTTCTCCTGCTGCTAAGAGGATGCCCCACATTCTTGCCACAGCCCTGGGTAACCCTCCCTCCCCTGCCAGGAGCTGCCCTAGAGTTGCCCTGCCCCCACCCCCTGGCATCACCACCAGCCTCCAGGCAGCAGAGGTCACTGTTATGCCCAGCCAAGCCTAGACACTAAACCACACATTCAGCTCCTGCTGCCTTGTGTCTGAGTTCTCTCAGCTTCAGGTGCAGCATTTATAATAAAAACACCAGGCTCTTGCCTGTCTGAAGACATAGGTGATCTCACCATCTCTTCTAGCTCTAGCATTCTGATTCTAGGATGCTGGGATTCCCCATAGATCCTAGAACAATGTGCATCCATTTGCCCACTAGCTGCCATGTAACAAGAGCTGACTACATGCACAGAACTGCTGCTGCAGTCAGTTCATTTAATCCTCAGCACACCTCTGAGATTCCTGTTTTACAGATGAGGACCGGAAAGGTTAAGTGATTTGCCCAAGATCACACAGGCAGTGGTCAGATTCAAACCTAGACTTTCTGACTCTTGGACTCCACAGCATACATCCATGTTAGGTTCAATCAGATAATGTCAAACAGAATTGGTTAGGGCAATGGTCTCAACCAAGGGCAATCCCATCCCTCTAGGAGGCTTCAGAAACGTGTAGGAGGGTCTTTTTGAATGTCACAATGACTGGGGGTGGGGGTTCCAGTGGCATTTAGTGAGGGGAACCAAGGATTTTAAATCCAGCAGTATTCCAGACTAATCTGCACAAGAACTGTCCCACCAATAGCTCCTTTGTTGAGAAACACTAGGTCAGAAAGTTAAGACAGAAAAGTCATCTATTCAATAAATATTCCTTAAGCATCTATTATGTGCTGGGCCCTAAGCTAGATGCTGAGGACAGAATAAGGAACAAAACTACTTATGGTCTCTGTCCTCAAGGTGCTTGCATTCTAGCTGGACAGACTGATGGTAAGCAAGTAACATAATTGTAAATTGTGATACATAGGATAAGGGATAAATGATAAAAGAGTAGGAAGGTTTACAGTGGGTTAGGTAGGGGGAGCTGGGAAAATCACAAAGGCTGTCTAGGACATTTTCCCAAACTTTAAAGAGCACCCAAATCACCTGAAAATTGTGGCAAATTGAGGTTCTGCTTCAGAAGGCCTGTGGTGAGGCCTGGCAGTCTCATTTCTAACAAGCTCCCAGAGGAAGCCAAGGTGGCCCATCCTCGAACTATACTCCCTCTGAACAGCAGGGGTGAAGGCCATGGCAAGAAGTTTGGATTTTTATTCTAAGTGAAACAGGAAAGAAACTACTGAAGGGCTTTGGCCAGGTGTGGTGGCTCACACCTATTGTCCCAGCACTTTGGGAGGCTGAGGCAGGAGGATCACTTGAGCCGAGGTGTTCAAGGCTGCAGTGAGCTATGATTGTGCCACTGTACTCCAGCCTAGGTGACAGAGCGAGGCCTTTAATCAAATGAGTAACATGAACTCAGTTATATTTAGGATCATTCTTGTTTCCTAGATCTGAATCTGGGAGAGGAGGAGGTTGGGCCTACGTCGTTTGACCAGAACCAGCTGGCGCACACTGCTACGGTGGCAGCCAGGGCCTAAAGCTCATCTCTGCAGCTCACACTTGCCTCTCTCTTCTGGCTTCTCTGGCAGAAGCCCTTGGCTCCACATACAGGCCAGCCCAGTTGCCCTACAAGCTCGAGGCCTTCAGGAAGCCTAGTATAGCCTGACAGGGTGTGGGCTCACACTTCTGACACCCTAGCTTGCAGAGCCACAGGAGCCACAGGTTGGGTGAGTTCCCCAGGGCCTGCTGGGCAAGGTAGCATTGCGCGTGCAGGCGGCAATACTCTAGACCATTGCCCTCTAGACAAAGGGGCCTACGTGGCTCCAGTGTCAATGCCCAAAGAGCCCTGGAAGGTTTTGGCTAATCTCTCTCTGTCCTCAGATGAGTGGGGAGAAAAGGAAGCCACCCAGGGGGAATCCCCAAAGGGACCCTTGGCCTGGACTTAAAACATTAAAGATTCAAATTCTTGCCTCTTGCTAACTTCTTGCTCCATGAAGGTTCTGCCAGAGTCCTAAGATCTCTCTAGGAAGAAAGAAAAACCTGGGTTTGCGTCTCTGCTCCACTTTTTGTGAGCATGTAGCTTTGGGAAAGTCAGCCTTGCCAAGGACAAGGCTTTCCCCATTTATAAAATGAAGGTAATTAGAGCACCCACCCATTGGACGTTTGTGAGGATTAATATAAAGTGCTTAGCATGGTGCTGGCACACAGTAAATGCTCAGTAAATGGAGGCCATTATCACTATTCCTTTGGAAAACAGAGAAGGCATTGCACTAGTCAGCAGCCCTCTTGGGAACAGGTTATTACACTACCAGGAGACAGACAAGAATTGTTGATTGGTTTCTATTTGTCTGTCATTTGAACTGAAGTATAGAACTGGAACTGAAGACCATACATGCTTCACTTTGGAAGCACGATGCATGGTGCTTGGTGCCTGGCAGGTTTTAGAAATGTGTTGAACTGAGCTGAATTTTACAGCTGGTAGAAAGAATGAAAGAAAGTTGTACACAAGACACTCAGAGTCTTCGGAGTCAAGAAATATGGTAGGATGTCCAGGCTGTGGTGGAGGTAAGAGGGAGATAAAACAGGCGTGCCATACGGTAGTTCTGGGCCCCTGTAGAAATAAAAACAAAGGCCATACCAGCTCCCACTTGCCACCCATGGCCAGAAACAGAGCAGCCCTGCGCATGCTCTCCATTCTAATACAATAGCCTACCTAGTCCCAGATCATCTTTATTCAAGTATCCTTGCTAATGGCAATGAAGACACAGAGTATGATATTTCAAATAGTAGGTAATCCAAATCCCTGTTTATTAGCTTTAGTTTTTTTTTTTTTTTTTTTTTTTGAGACAGAGTCTCACTCTGTTGCCCAGGCTAGAGTGAGTGCCGTGGCGTCAGCCTAGCTCACAGCAACCTCAAACTCCTGAGCTCAAGGGATCCTCCTGTCTCAGCCTCCCGAGTAGCTGGGACTACAAGCATGCACCACCATGCCCGGCTAATTTTTTCTATATATATTTTTAGCTGTCCATATAATTTCTTTCTATTTTTAGTAGAGATGGGGTCTCGCTCTTGCTCAGGCTGGTCTCGAACTCCTGAGCTCAAACGATCCGCCCACCTCGGCCTCCCAGAGTGCTAGGATTACAGGCGTGAGCCACCGCGCCCGGCCTAGCTTTAGTTTTAATTTCCCAATCTCCTTTCCCCTCAGGACAGTGTGTTTATCTTTCTAATTTTGCTGTGTTTAAATTTCCATAGCAGACACTGGAGTTGGATATTTGAAGTATGTGCCAAGGGCATGTTACATGTATGGGAGAGTGGGCTTGGTAGGCACACTGGTGTGGACAACCCTCCAAGTGTAGAAGGTCCGTATCTGTAAAGAACTGAAGGTGGATTTGTTTATCTACAAAGTTACTTACATGGTACTTGGTTTCCTAAGCTCAGGCAGTTAAGAAAAAGAAGAAGAAAAAAAAGTCAGCTATGTAGAAATTATAAGGACAAACACAAAAACACAAAGGATTTTAAACATGGAGCGGGCAAGCAGGGAACGAAAGAACTATTCCTTTTAGATACCCAGGATAAATTATTATTCTGTCTGTAATCATGGCTAGAAATAAAGACACAAAGCCCAAGTCAAATGCCATCTCACATTTTTGGAGTTTACTTTAAGACAACTGAATTTCCAAAACCTGGCATTGCAATAGAGTATACACTCCATGAGGCCAGGTACTATACCTTCAGGACCTAGCATAGAGCCTGACATAAAGCACGTATGTGCTCCTCAAGTCCCAGTGTAATGAATAAACAAACGAACAAACTCAGAAAACAAATTTAGAATTACTGGCACACAACATAATCCCACATCTTACCAAAGCATTAATATTTGCTGCAAGGGCCTGTTCAAGAGAATTTCTCTAGTCTAAATTTTTAAAAGGGGGATTCTGTTTATATATATTTCCTGGAGACTTATTGCTCAAAGCAGGGGTTACCTGAACTTTCAAAACGTTTCACAAACAAGGGGCCCAGCACACACTGTGCCAAGATGAGGAAGCAAAGAAGTAGCCTCCTGCTGGGCATGATGGTAGTAAATGCCCATTATGTTTGGCTGGAGAGATCAAGCCAGCTGTTGACAGCTTTAACACCTCTGGCCAGGCCACTCAGGTACCATGATAAGACAATTGCTTCCTTTAAGTTTAGCAGAAGTGCCAGAGGGCAGAAGTCTATCCCTGGGGAATCAAAACCTGCCTGGTGTGCGTGTGTGTGTGTGTGTGTGTGTGTGTCTCACCCCAAAAAGGAGCTCCCCCACCAAGACATGGATTTCTCCTCCTCAGTTAAATCTTGCGCTCATCTTTGTCACCACATTCTAGCTCCTCCCTCCCTCCTCCTACCCCTCAAATGTAAAAGAAAATACTTTTCTAAGTATGGCAAATTCAAATTAGCTTCATTTTGAAAGACGATTGAGAATGTTGCAATGACCTTTGTAATAACTGGACACACCCTGGGATCAGTAAACCAGGTTTGAGAATTGCTGACTTTATAAACACTAGACGTGTAAAACAAAAGCCTAGTTTGGGGCTCAGCCTGGGACCCATTCTCATATCAGGCAAGAGGGAACCCAGCCCAGAAAGACTTGGTTCTGCCTCTGCTGTGTCATCTTGAGCAAGCCACTGTCCCTCTCTGGGCCTCAGTCTCCACGTCTGTATAGTGAGGATGACAGATGCTCTGTGACCCCTGAGGCTCCTGCTGGCCCTAATGCTCTGTTTTACCCCCTGCCTCCTTTAAAAACAAAACCCAAAATGGAGGAGAAGGGAAAAGAATGGTTCTGTAGGCCAGACCTCCAGCAATCTCCCCCCATTTCTGCCTGCTGAAAATTGCTTTCCTCATTCTGCAAGAAGATTCCCATTTCTTGCTGGGTTGTTGCTTTTTTATTTCTCTCTCTCTCTCTCTCTCTTTCTCTCTTTTTTTAACTCAAAAGCCACAAAACCACAGAATTCACCTCCCCCAAACGGGTCATCTGGAAGCCAGAGCTGTTGGGGGTTAGGTGTGTTAGGCTCGACATACTGGTGGTATCTAAGCGAAGACCAGGCCAGGGCAAGCATGTGCTTCTCCTCCAGAAACCCAGTTTAAATCAATATTTATCCAACTGTATTTATAGAAAGTGGTGGTGGTAGGGAGGAGGGGGTGGGTAGGGAGGCAGGGGGATCTAAAACAGAACAAGCCACAATGACTGATGCAAATCTTTGTGGCCAATTCACTTCTGCAGGCTGGGCTTTTTCTTAAAAGGCAAAAGACCCGGCTTTTGATGAACCTGCTGTTGGCCCCAGTACCATAGCAACAGCCCCAAGTCCTCTAATATGCCCAGAGGATAGACTTGGGAAAGGCAGCAGGAGGGGGGTGGTGTTTCCTAGGAACCCTAAACTTGAGTTAGGGCCAGCAGAGTTGAACAACTCTGAAAAACAAAAATCCTCTCTGGCTGGCTATTCTGTCTTCAGCCTCACTTCTAACCCTTTTCTAAGCAAGGTGTGTGCAGGAAGACCTTGCTTGGATAATCAACAAGGTGTTTCAAATATCAGCTCTGCTTCAGGTTGCTGGGTGACCTTGAGCAAGTCATTTCACCTCTTTGGACTTCATTCCTTGGCTACAAAATCAGTACATGTGTATACAGTTAAGACTGGTGAAGACCGCAGGCTCAGCTGTGGCACTTAGTGATCATGAGACCTTTGGACAAGTTACCTGGTATCCGTGCTCCTTGTTTACCCTCTCTGTAAAATGGGATAATAAAATTGCATCTGTCATAGGGTTGCTGTGAAGATTGGGGTGGATAATGCATGGACAGTCCCACACTCAGTATGTGGCCAGTACTCAATAAGTGATAGCAGGGATTGATCTTATGTGATACAATTAGTGGCTCTGTAGCTGCATGGTGGCACCCTCTGCATTTCCCTCAGTTTCACCTCTAGACTTTTGCCCAGCTATCCCCAGATGAAAATCCCCATGTCTGGGTGTGTCCATGGGGAAGTATTTTGGTCACAGACAAAAGATGAGTGAACAGCTGCTGTTTTGCCTTGATAGCCAATGGAGCCTCCTCTTACCTCCCAAACCAGGAATGGCACGATTCAGCTTCACTAACTTTCTAAGTCCCTTTCCCCAGATCGCCTTCCCCAGGCATCCTGTCCCGGGGAACCCTGGGACTCTGAAAGTCACAATAATATCCTCAAAAAAGTCGTCTTCTGGCATTTACCAGAGATCATATTTAAAACTGGGGGGAAAAAAGCTGAATCGGGGAACATAATATAGGATGCAGAGGAAATAGGGCCTGATTTAAGAATGCTCTTCACACAATTCCACTAAAAACAATTACCCGACTCCACTCACACCACAAATCAACCTACAGGGTTTTCAGAAAAAAAGCAATTACACATAGTAGTTGCTCAATACAAATTTGTGGAATGAATGAATTCATCATAAGATGGCTGCCCGGCAGAAATGTGGCCAGCTGGAACATTAGTTGCCATCAAAGTCTTCAATTTTAGCACAAGTTGCCCTAGTCCCCTACTTTCTAAGCCAGTAACTATTTCATTCTTAGGGTCACAGCTGTTGACATGATGCAGTTTCAGCTCTCCAGGCCTGACCTATCATCTTGTAGGCCTTGGTCTTACCACCCAAGGACGGTCAGAGATCAGTATTTCCTACTCTTCTCCGGGTCTTGAGAAAGGCTATCATGTGTTCCCTGGCCTCTAAACCCAATCCCTGTACCATAGCCAGTAAATGACAAATCCAACCAATTAAGAAATTTATATTGTCTTCCATATGCCAGTGCTATGCTATATGCAATGGTGACATATACTGAATACTGTAGGTGATCTTTTCCCTTACGATGCTAATAATCTCCCTGTGAAGATAAAGCTAATACACAGGAAGCAAGTAGAGAATTGCATGGTTATCAAAGTTCAGAGAAGTTATTATTTATTGAGCACCTATTATATTCCAAGTACTTGAAATATTTAGGTACAGTACCTTATGCAGTTGTTTGGCAATGATGTGAGGGTGGTGCTATTTCATTATCCCCATTTTACAAAAAAGAAATGGAACTTCAGAGAGGCTAAGTAACTTGTGTCCAAGGTCACACAGCCAGTAAGCAGAGTGTTAAGTTGGACTCTGCTCCATTTGTCTGCAAAGTTTTCATTCTCTCAACTACTCCGACTTAAGAAATAGAACCAAGTAGGCAGAAATAGCCAGGGGAGGCTTCCTGGAGGAGGCAGGAACTGACCTAAGTCTTGAGAGGAGGGCATTCTAGACAGAGGGAAGAGCCTGAGTCAAGCACAGTGGCTTGACTGTGAAGCTTACTTGCTGGTGGACCTGCTGGACAGGAGCAGAGATTTCATGGCGGGGCAGAGGAGATTGTCAGGAAGACAGGGTGGGGCCAAATGACACCACACAACAGCCCCTCCCTCCACCAAGAGGAAGAGGCTGCTACTTGGCCTGTCCATGCCCCATAGGAAAGCGCCCCACCCTGAAAACCAGGTTATCCACTCGAGGAGGCAACCCAAGGCTTTCTACTCCCGTGTAATCATTCTTCCCTATCTTAAGTGTTGCCTAGACTGGGAGACACTGGGAAGCCCATTTCTCTCCTCCAGACCTTACCTGCTTCTTCCACTTATCTGCCAACCAGCTTTTATGCACCTAACATCCATTTGTGAATCTTTTTCTCTTTGAGTTTTAACCTTTTCCAAAACAAGGACTAAATCTTTTTCTACTTATTAGTCTTTAATTGCCACCCCTCCACTGGACTTGAACTGCATACAGGTGATGCCAGCGGTTTTTTACATATAACTTCTGAATTTATGATAACAGGGCCACAGTCTTCAAGATTAATAAATTTCTGGAGGACTTCAATTTGAGATTCATAGGGATACACATGAGTTGGAATTTCAGGAGAATATGTACCTGCATTTCCTAGGGATTCTCTTGCCTTGCAAACAGCAGACGGTCAAAACAGGTGACCGAATTTGAACTCTTCCCCTAGGAACACTCACCCTATCTACTGGAAATAATTCAACACTGTGGCCACAACTTAGTGAGCACTCCTACTACGGAAACCTCAACGAGGCAATGAAAAGCAGTTCTGGCTACAATGGAAAATAAGGCAAGTTCCTGCTAAGCAAGTGCTTTGCAAACAACAGTAAAAACGGAACAAGTGAACGCGTGACTATAGGGTCTATCGTGCATCTCAGGAAGGTCTCACCAAATCTGAAATGTAAAATCGAGGCTGACGTTCATCTCTAGGGAGAATTGCGTCCCTTTAAGAAGAGACTGGACCAGCTGGCCACACTACAGCTCCCAGAGATTTCCTGGCTTGCATCCTGGCCCCACCCCCCAGCCTCCAGCCTCAGCAACGCGTGACGTCAGAGGAGGCTGACGCTGCCGATTGGCTGAACGACGCAGCTAGGTCAAGTCCAGTCGGAGGAAAGAAGTTTGTCTCCATGTGGAAACCATGTGTCTCTAGCAGGGAGGGGGAGGAGGAGGAGGCGGAGAAACCGAGATCAAGTGATTACTGGGGAACTCGCTGAAATGAAGGCAGGGAGGTTGTGCACCTGAGCCGGCCAGCAATACCCTTTGCAGTAGTGACCTAATAAAAAAGACTTGCACAACAAACAAAACCTGACCCGCCCCCCACCCCATCATAGTAATAACTAAAAAGCTAGGGTCCTTGCTTCCTTCCAAAAACCTGGGACCTGGGAAATGCTGGAATCCTATCGGAACGCCCAGATCCCTCTCCCTCCCCCAACGACTGAATGATGTAAGCGTTTCGGAAAGCAGAGCTCTGGAGCAAAACAAGCCCCGCGCGCGCAGAGCAACCCGCAGTGCCCGAGCCCGGCGCACGCACGACCCGCCCCCCGACTCGCGTTATTGCTGTGCACACGCGGACCACCGTGACGCGCGGGCATTGTGTGCAGCGAGCAGAAAACAACGGCTAGCGCCGCCAGCGCAAAGAAGCGCCCCTAATAAAACGAGACAGATGTAGGGCCCGCCGTTTTCCGTACCAGGAGACGCAGACCGAACCGGGAGGAGGGAAGGAGAGTTGGGAGGATAAAGTGGGCCCCGTGGGCCGCTCCTGCTTGCCGGGGGCATAATAGAGGGCCTGTCGGTTGGTCGCACGGAGTTTGCTGGAGGTCACCCCAGCCTGCGTGAGCTGTTGAGGAGGAGGCGAGAGCCTGGAGCGGGGTCTCTGCAGCCGCGCTGGCCATGGCGCAGCGCCCCAAGCTCTCGGGGAAATCTGGGGGCCGCTGGCATCACGTCATTTAGAGCCAAACAGCGGCGGCGAAAAGAGGCGAGAGAGCTAAAAATACTCCCGCGGGGAGCCGGCCGGAGGAGGGGGGGTTGCGGGGCCGAGGGACTTATTACGCACACGAAGTTGACTTTGACTGGGGCCCTAAGGCTCCAGAGCCCCTCTCGGGGGCTGGCAGGTTTGCAACGCAGATCCCTCGGGAGAGGGACCGGGAGGAAGCCCCTCGGCTTCACCAGCCTCTGGAGCCCCGCTCGGGGCAGCCCGAGTCCGGCGCGCCTGGCTCTCTGCTTACGTGACTAGTGGCCACGCCGGAGCCCCGGCACGGGGTAAACAAGGAGTTGGAGGCTGCCAGGGCGGCGGGGGTGGGGTGGGGCGGGGGGAGGTCTCCGATTGTCTGCGGGTGCAAAGGGGGGGGGTGGGACGCTGAGGAGGCTCCGGCCGCCTCCTTAATGCATTCGCTGGGGAGTGGGGCAAATCAGGTTTGCCACACACTGCCAAGGTGCCCTCTTTGGGTGCACCCCTAGTTCAGAGCTGACGCCACGGGACAGACTCCGGAGAACTGGGGACCCAGACGGGGGTAACTAAAGAAATCACGCCCCCCCCCCCGCAACAAAAGCAAACACACCAAACAAAACCACGTCTTCACCCCACTCCCACCCCCAGCTCTGGCTTTTCAAAAACTACCCTCCAGACGAATACACACGCTGTCCCCCACCATCACCCCCCGTCCCCCGCATGAATAATCGCGAAGCGATTCGGCTACACAGCCTGCGATGCGCCTCGCTCGCAACCCAGGCACTCCGGGAAAACAAGCGAGAAGAGAAAGAAAAGAACGCACCACCGACATCCCAACACAAATCCTTGTTTTGGCCTTACAGCGTCTGCACGATTGCGCTGCCAACACACGGTTACTTTAACCCTGAAGGCCTGGGGTGTCAGTCAGCGACGGTGTTTTTGTGTTTGGGGTTTGTTGTGTTGGGTGGGGGGAAGCTTGCAAGATCTGACACGTTGCAATCGGACCTTTCTCTCTCTTCCCCCACCCCCTCTCTTTCTCGCCTCATTGATCTTTCTACTTGTTCGGACAGATTAAACCTCCCGGTTTCCTCCCGTCTGTCGGTCTATCTGCCTCGTCCCCTTCCTTCTCGCAGCTATTATTCTGAGGACTGTGCTGGAGACGCCGCACACGCGTGCCCCCGTTAGGGCGCTGAGTTGACTGCCTGGGGACGGCTAGGGGACCTGGCTGGCAGTGGCAAAAATGAAACAAACAAGGAAGAGGCCAGGCCGGGGTGGGGTTCTCAGCACCCCCACCTCCCCCACCGCATCGCTCTCCACCTGAATCTGGAGGTTGGCGGGGGGACGGTAGAAATCCACCAGGAAGGCGTTTGCCTTCCTCGCCCTGCGCGCTCGCTCAGGAGCCGCGAGCCGTCTCCCGGAAAATAAAGAAACCGCACACAACAGCCCACACCTTCTTCCCCAACTATTGTTTCTGCAAGATCCCAAAGTTTCCTTCTAGTCGCCTCCCCACGGCCAAGTTTCCCCGGCATAGCACGGCGGGTCTAGGGCGAGCTGTTGGCACTGCCTGGCCCGCTGGCCTCTTTCGGGGGTGGGGGGTGGCACCCCCGGGCAACGGCGGCGCAGGGGGACTATGTGCGTGGACGCGATGGCCTGAGCCCAGTCCTGCCGCGAGAGGGGAGAAGGCGAAGTAGACAGGAGGCAGAGACAGCCCGAGCCCACGCCGCGGAGAGCTGTGTGGTTGTTATTGTTGTAATGTCTGTTTTCTTTCTGGAGCCTCTGCGCTCTGCCTATGGTTTCCAACTTTCGGCTTCTAATCCTCACCCCACCCAGGAACGAGAGACAAAAAAACAACACTTGTCTGCCCGAGAAGACTCGGGGGTTGAGGGGGGAGGGTGGAATAAAAAGGAAGAAAGGCGACCTCGAAGAGAAGAGCTCTCAGTTGTCAGCAAACAACATCACTCCCCCGCTCCTCGGCCGGGCCATCCGCTCAGCCCTCCCGAGACAGACAGACCGACGCACCGACAGGCCCCCCTCTCCCCGTCGCTCGTCTTTGTTACATCTTTAGCAGCTTTGTGCGTGCGTGTCCTTTCTCCGGTGTCATCGGCTTTACTGCCGAGGGTTGGATGTGTGTGTTGGGGGGTGGGGGTGGGGGTCGCGGGCCGAGCTGGCGACGGGGGTCGCCCAAGTGGGTGAGAAGGAAAGAGCCAGGAGCCGAGGAGGAGCCGGGGCCCCAAAACTTACTTTTGTTTTCTTTCTCGATCTGCTCCAGGTAGCTGGCGGCCTCGAGCAGAATCTGCACGTTCTGCAGAAAAGTGTTGATGTGCTTCTCCATCGAGTTCTCGCTGGTGTTGAAAATGTCCGAGAAGGGGCATCTGGGTTTGGCTCCCGCAGGCTCTTCGGGCTGGGCCGGGGGCTGGGGCGCGGCCGCGGCCGGGGGCACAGCCGGGGGCGCGGCCGGGGCCAGCCCCGCGCCCTCGCAGCGCGCCTCCTTGCGCGGCCGCCCGCGTTTGCCCATGGAGGAGCGGGGGTCCGCCGAGCTCGTCCTCTTTCGGGGCTGCGCTGCCCGGGCGAGCTCCGGGCCCCCGGGGAGACCCAGCCGGCTGGAGCGGAGAAGGCGCCGGGCGAGGAGCCGGCCTGACTTCCCGAGCCTGGCTGCGTGCAGTTGTGTGTGTGCGTGTGTGTGAGTGTGTGTCGGTCTCGCTGTGGGTCTGTGTGTATGGGAGATTGAATGAACCTACAGGACAGACGGAGGCGCTCTGGCGCCTGGGTCCTAGTGCGAGCCTGTCGCCAGCGGACCGGTCAAAATAAAAGGTGGAGACTAGCGAGGCAGGGCCCGCCCCCTGGCTGTCCCCGCACCCTTCCCCGCCTCTCCCCAAATCCTACCACTGTGTAGAGCACTGTATTTTCACCGGAGTGGAAAAAATACTCGATATCTCTCAGTGCACCTGTGTAAAAACAAACCATTTACTTCACAGAAAAATAACACCTCGAAAAGCATCCGGCACAATGCCTAGCACATAGTAGGTCCCCAGTAAATGGTAGCTGCTGTACCTTTTTTTAAAAACAATAAAAGCCCAATTCAAATGGGAAGACTCGAACCGTGCATGTAATCAGAAGCTCCTTCGCCGCAACACTAACACACACACACATACACACACACACACACACACACACACGCCACCCCACACACATATACAGGCACCTGTGTGTGCTTTGGAACAGCCAAATGAAATCCCCAGGCCACCCAAATCCGGGTTACAGATTTACTCACTCCTTTTTCCCTTCAAATGCAAAGTTATTTTTCAGGAAGGGGGAGGAGATGTAAGCGTCTCCTCACACTCCTCTTTCCAGCGGTGGTCCAGCTGTGCAAAGCTCACTCCAGGGTGCCTCCACACTCGGCTCCCTTTTATTTGACAAAAAGGCAGAAATGGCAGGCCAGGAGCCACTTCCCCTCCCCCCAGCTGAATCCCACCTTTGGTTCTGAAGACCCCCCAGTTGACATTGTTTCACTGCTGTTGCTGTGGGCAACCATGGATGCTTTCCAGCCCGGGGAGATGCTGTGGGGTCAGAAAGATAATTGAGGGCTGCTTTGGAGTGCCAAAGAGAAGAGTTCAAATCCCAGCTCTGGGGCATGTAGACTGTGAGCTTGGATAAGTCCCTTAACCTCTATTGGCCTAAATTTCCACATCGTTGAAACCTCTGATAAGGTGCTTGCGTGGATTAAATGTTATCTCACTCTGGCCCCTAGTAAGATCTTTTCCTTCCAATCTACACCCAGGCAAGAGCCTGGGTAACTTGCATCTAAGAGGGGAACAAGATGCAGTGAACAAGACTCTCCTGTGCTTCATTAGAAAACATCTCTACAACAAGCCCATCTAAATATTGTCACCTTGCAAAGCCACTTGGAGGTTTCCTCCAGGGGAAACATTGACATAGAGGATGCAAAGGATACTGCCTCCTGGAGTTGTGTGGTGCAGCCACCCTGCTCAAAGGCAACTTCATATACATTTGTCACAGAGACTCTTACTGGAAATGGAAACTTTTGAAAAAAGGGGAGAAAGTACATTTCTTTGTAAAATACTCTGCATGTGAAACTTACAGAGTATGTATAAAGACACACGCGCTCCCAGAGTCTTCAAGAAAGCCGTTGTGCACTTTCAAAAATAAGATAACTTGCTGCTGATATAACAGGAACAATTAGTAATTGGCATTTTAAAGCCAATGTATTCACATTTTAGAGCATAATATAATCATACTACACATACTCTTTGCTCATTTTCCACGTTGTGCCAAATTTTGCCTGATTGATCTCTGAATCCTTTGGCTACCATAGAGTAGAAGCTTCTAAGAGCTGTGAGATAAAAGTTCATCTTCCATAATCAGAACAATTACTGACTTTTTTGTTTCTGTTGGAACCACAATCTCAGTTATTCATGTTGAGATGTCTATAAATGTCTAAGAACTTTAGGAAGGCCTCGTGTATACACAGTTTCAAATAAGCTTTATTAGAGGCCATTTTGCAAAAACTGGCACTTGTGTGAAATAGCTCTGATCTCTCTTGCCCCAAATGAAAGCTGTTACTGAAACAATGAACCAGCTAAGCCCAGAGAAAACCTTGGTTTCTCTTTAATTCCCAGTGGTGGCATGGGTCAAATATACAGTACTGAAACCCACATGTATGAATATGCACACCCACCAAGCCAGGCACACCCCACACATGAGTGCCAGGTGGGGGAAGGGTGTTTTGTAATTATTTATTTATCCCTGCTCCATCTCTCATAGGTCTGTGAGCTTCAGAAAGCCCGGTGGGAATCCTCAAGCTGGGCCACGGATCTGACCAAAGCCAAAATAAACAACGGCTTGAAGAAAATCTACAAAAAAGTGCTGATTTGCACTATTCCCACAGCCAGCCACAGCCCCCACCATCATTCCCATGGAAAACACCACTGCTGGTGCCAAATCAAGTTTTCCCCCCCATCATAGGGGCATTGTTTTTTGTTATTATGTGAGTTCTTAGCCTCAGACAATGGCACCACAAGAGACACAGTGGAGGCAGGAGAAATGCCTTTTTGTTCCACAAAGTCTGTGCTGTTGTACCCCCAGAGTCTTGCATATAGTTTAGTTGCATATATTCATTTTGGTGACACATATGTGGAACGATGAATGTGCCAAGCTAAAGCCCAAAGCCCTTTCCTTATTTGTTTTCAGAGCTCATCAAGTGTTAAATCATATTAACATCGCATTGCTCTCTCCTTCTTCCCCCTCCATCCCCCAATTAACAGATTTCTCTAATAAAGTTTGCCCCAACAGAAAGAGTGGTGTTTCAGGGGTTATATCACAGGACAGGCATCCAGGATGCTGGGTTACAAGCTCAGCTCCATTCCCGATTAGCTTTGCTTCCCAGGAGGAGCCATTCAAACTCTTTGCAACCCCGCTTTCTCTGGGGCTTTGATTCCAGAAGTAAACAGGCCTTTTTGGAAACTTGCTGAGAATTTCTGCAGAGAACAGGTAGGGGATAAGAATGCATCCACCCTGAACATGTGTGAACTCTTTGAAAGAAAAGCAAAAATGCCCAACGGGGTCAGCTACAATGCTCCCAGAGGGTCCTGGGTATCTGAGGTGCCGACTCAGCCTGGGTCTTGTCTTCTCAACCTTTTGTTTGTTTGTTTGGCTTATTTGCTTGTTTGGTAATGTTTTCCCATCGACCTTGTTTACATACTAAAGCAAGATTGTTCTTTCCTTTATTTGCCCCTCTTTCCCCCCAGACCTCTGTACTCTTACATCAAAGGAGTTGTTTTATCTGTAATTATATCTTTCTGCACACACAAGCTGCTTAATTATTGAGAAGGTGATAGATGAATTGCCATTGAGACCTTCCCACCTTGCCCTTGGGATGAGATGCTCTTCCCTCTCATGGACAATTTCAGCTCTCCTGGGCTCCTTCACCCGGGTCTTCCTTCTTCATCCACTATCCCCTTGGGGCCTTTTCTGCCTAAATCCATCACTCCAACCTCTGGCTTTACCTGGGATCTTGCCAAAATGTCTCTGTCAAGTTCTTCCATCAGATTCTTCCCTGCTCTTTGCCCTGTGGTCCTTCTACTCAGACTTGGTAAACATCAAGAGACCCTCTGCCCCTTGCATTATCATTTGAGTCCTGATTCCAGAGCTTTGCTAGCCATGTTTTTCCTGAGCACCTTTCCCTTTGGAAAGGAATCATTAAGCTGTGGTGCTGGCTCACAGCTCCTTCTCCTTGGGGGGCCTTAATCTTGCCTTCACCTGTTAGGAAGGAGGAGTGGCTCCATGGAAAGCCCAGGATGAGAGGGTTAGGAACTGTAAGACACAGGCAGAATGGCAGGGACAAGGAGAACTATGAGGCTTTCCTCTCCCACTGGCTTAAAATTGTTGACGAGACCTCCTTCAACCACTCCCACACTCCCAGCCCCACCCCCACACTCATCATTGGGTGTAGACATGGGCAGAGGATAAGTAGCCTCCACCCTACAGTGGAGCTCACTGGGTGTCACCTGCTTCTGGGGACATTATCTCGGCTCTCCTGGACTCTGCCCTCCTTTCTTCTGGAACTCTGTGTCTGGCAGGCCCTTTCTGGCTCAGCCAACTCCTGGACTTCTCCTATCCGGTGCCCAGTACTTACAGGGTTTATTAGACTATGAGCTCATCAAGGGCAGAGAGCACACCTCAGTCTTCCTGGCATCCTCAGCCCCTGGCACCTAGCACATCATGGGTATGGCACAAAACAGGGGTTTGGGTCATGAGGGTCAAAAGAATGAATGCTCTTTCTGCCTGGTCAGAGCCTTGGTGCTGGCCTTTCATGGCTTCTTTGCTCCAGTGTGGTGAGAAGAGGCATTTGACACTGTCTGCAAAACTATTCCTGAGTCACTCACATTAAAGTTTAAATATCTAAATGCTGTCTTGGTGGAGAAGCCAGAAACCCATTGAGCCAGATGGTTGAGATTCCCTTACCAAAGACGCAGAGGCTCTGCTGCCCTTTCCCCTGTCCTTACTGCTGGTGACAGATCTGGTGACAAGATGGGTCTTCTCTGTTATAAGATGCCTCTGATAGAGAATTTTCAAAAATCACCAGGTAACGAAGTTAGTGGCCTGAGACCAAATTGAGAGTCACATGCAGCTTTTTTCTTATCTCCCCATTCTAGGGTGTCTTCTCAGTCCTTCAGGCCCTAATTTCTCTAACATCTCCATTTTTAAAAATGAATTCTATAGGCCAGGCACGGTGGCTCACGCCTGTAATCCTAGCACTCTGGGAGGCCGAGGCGGGAGGATCGTTTGAGCTCAGGAGTTTGAGACCAGCCTGAACAAGAGCGAGACCCCGTCTCTACTAAAAATAGAAAGAAATTATCTGCCAACTAAAATATATATGTATAAAAAATTAGCCGGGCATGGTGGGGCATGCCTGTAGTCCCAGCTATTCGGGAGGCTGAGGCAGAAGGATCGCTTGAGCCCAGGAGTTTGAGGTTGCTGTGAGCTAGGCTGACCCCACGGCACTCTAGCCAGGGCAGCAGAGAGAGACTCTGTCTCAAAAAAAAAAAAAAAAGAATTCTACAAAGTTAAGTTTATGTACATTGACGTGTCAGATATCAGTGACTGACTAGCTTAAATATGACTTCCCAGAGGCATCTGAAATTAAAGATGGCCAATGCCTTAAGCTAAAGGAATAAAGTTCTAATGGTGAAATATTAGGCATCAGGATATGGAACGGAAAGGTAGTTCGTAGGTGGCAAAGAGTCTTCCTCCTGATTATTAGCTGACTGAGCTTGCGTAAGTCTCTTAACCTCTCAGTTACTTAGTGTTCTCACCTACAAAGCAGGAAGAACAACGTTTGCCTTGTGAAGGGGTATACGTGAAGGCATTTTGGAAACTATAAAGTGCGTGCACATGTCAGGACAGTATTGGGCTATGAGAGTCCTAGAAGATTTTCAGGGAAAACAGATACAAAAAACAATAACTACAAAAAGATAGGAGTAAGAGTTACAAGACCAGAGTTTGGGGCCAGTTCTCCTACTACGCTACTGTGTAATTTTTAGACAAATAATCTCACCATCTGGGGCCTCAGTGTCCTTGCTGGTGAAGGGAGGCACAGAGTCTACCTCTCTTCCCCATTCCAAAAAGCTTCATTAATTCATCTCCCCTATCTTCATTAATTAAAAACTGGGATGTCACTGCCCACTGCAGATCAGCATGGGAGAACCAGTCTGACCACATTGAGCTGGTAAAATTCTAGCCAAAAGCAAAGAAACTGACATTTTAGTTTATCTATGCTTTATCCATGGGAAAAGTCTGCTGCCCATTGGTTCTTTTATAAAGCCAAAAAACAAGGTTAGAGAAGTCCCATTCCTATTTGTCCAGGGACACAGGAGCCCTGGACCTAATAATCTGTGCATCCATTGGAGGATGCACAAAATCTGCTGCTTCTAGTTCCTGACCTTCTTCCTGGACACCCGCCCCCTCCTCTCCTCTGAAGCCTATTTTCTCTTTTTCTTTTTTTCTGACACTCCTGCCTGAGGCCTACAAGTTGTCTCTCTTTCTTTCCTGACCCAAAGCGCAGTTTGTTTGGGTGAAAAAGTTGATGAGCACTGTAGTGAGAATATTTATTAGGGGTAACAGATCCATGAGCATGTACTCAACAGATAATATTAATTTGCTCCATCAGAAGACATTGAGAGTCTTCTGTGGGCCAGGCTTGTTCTAGGTACAGGCACACAGCAGTGAGCAAACAGCCAAAACCTCCCACCCTCTCGAGACTTATTTCTTACCCAGGTATACGCAATGCAGATATACACGTAGACATACACATGCACACAAAGACAGGCCCCTTATCTCCTGTGTCTCTCAGACAATGAAATGTAAACTCCAAATTAGGGCCAGAGTAGAGCGATTCATACAAAGGGACTACTATATCCTCTCATGCATTATAGGAATAGTCATAAAAGAGTGAGAGGGTGTGTGCCTTCATGCTCCCTTTTCTTTCTTCTTGCTTATATTAGGAATTAATTTTTGTTTGCATACAACTGCCCCTTTGCATGTTTCAACAGTAGCAAAGTATACCATATTAGGTACTAAAATAGTTACATTTTTTTAGAATTTCATATGTCATTCTAATTCACAGAGGTCTGAAGATCTCACAAATATGTGTGCCTTGCCAAAGGCTCACGTCAAAACAACTGTCTGAAATTATAACCTACCTGGAAAAGTCAGAAACATAATCAGAGGCTATTTGCATATAACTACACCCTAAAAACACCCATCCCAGACAGGCAGGCACATGAGAACAACTTGTTGGCATACAGTTGCAAGAATCTGCTCTAGACTTTTGATACTTAATTGCATCATTGTTCAAGTAGAATTGAGTAGAAAATCCCAAACACAGAGGCTGGAATTGGGAAATTCTTCTCCATTTCCTGCTTCACTTTTCAAAGTATTTAAAGAACTGGGCTCTATCGAATCTTGGATTGAACTGGTGTTAAGTGAAAAGTCTTTTCTTCTTGTTAGTTTCATTCTTACCTCATTTGAAAGTGAACACTTTTGGGTGCATTATGAATACATGCAATGTGGTCTCCTGTTGTCTTACAGATACTGTAATTATAAGGGCTTAAATTCATAGAAGCTTAAAATACAGGCATACCTTGTTTTATTGTGCTTTGCTTTATCGCACTCCACAGATCTTGTGTTTTTTACAAATTGAAGGTTCGTGGCAATCCTGCCTGGAGCAACTCTATCGGTGCCATTTTTCCAACAGCTTGTGCTCACTTCAAGTCTCTGTGACACATTTTGGTAATTCTATTAATGTTTCAAACTTCATTATTATTACATGTGTTATAGTGATCTATGATCAGTGATCTTTGATGTTAACATTTTAATTGTTTTGGGGTGCCATGAACTGTACCCATAGAAGACTTGATAAATGTGTGTGTTCTGACTGCTCTACTGACTGGCCGTTCCCCTGTTTTTCTCCCTTTCTTCTGGCCTATTCTCTGAGATACACTATTGAAATTAAGCCAGTTAATAACCCTACAATGGCCTCTAAGTGTTCAAGTGAAAGGAAGAGTCATACATCACTCACTTTAAATCAAAAGAAATGATTAAGCTTAGTGAAATTAATTAAGGCAGGTCAAAAGCCAAGATAGGCTGAAAGCTAGGCAGTCCTCTTATGCCAGTTAGCCAAGTTGTGAATGTAAAGAAAAAGTTCTTGAAGGAAATTAAAAGTGCTACTCCAGTGACCACACGAATGATAAGAGAAACAGCAAAAGTCTGAGAGAAGTGAAGAAGCTGCAGAAGAAAAGTCAGAAGCTAGCAGGGGTTGGTTCATGAAGCTTAAGGAAAGAAGCCATCTCCATCTCACAAAAGTACAAGGTGAAGCAGCAAGTGCTAATGTAGAAGATGCAGAAAGTCACCTAGAAGATCTAGCCAAAATAATTGATGAAGATGGCTACACTAAACAACAGATTTTTCAGTGTAGCTGCAACAACCTTCTGTTGGAAGAAGATGCCACCCAGGATGTACATAGTCAGGAGGAAGCCACAGAGAGGAGAAGTAAATGCCTGGCTTCAAAGCTTCAAAGGCCAGGATGACTATCTTGTTACTTTAAGTTGGTGACTTGAAGTTGAAGCCAATGTTCATTTACCTTTCTGAAAATTTTAGGGCCCTTAAGAATGATGCTAAATCTACTCTGCCTGTGCTCTATAAATTCAATAACAAAACCTGGATGACAACACATCTATTTATGGCATGGTTTACTGAATATTTTAAGCCCACTGTTGAGACCTACTTCTCAGGAAAAAAAAAGATTGCTTTTGAAATATCACTGCTCATTGACAATGCACCTGGTCACTCAAGAGCTCTGATGGAGATGTACAAGGAAATTAATGTTTTTTTTCCGGCCTGCTAACACAACATCCATTCTGCAGCCCATGGATCAAGAAATAATTTCAACTTTCAAGTATTCTTATTTAAGAAACATATTTTGTAAGGCTATAGATGACACAGACAGTGATTCTTCTGAAGGATCTGAGCAAAGTAAATTGAAAACCTTCTGGAAAGGATTCACCATTCTAGATATTATTAAGAGTATTTATGATTCATGGGAGGAGGTCAAAATATCAACATAAACAGAAGTTTGGAAGAAGTTGATTCCAACCCTCACGGATGACTTTGATGGGTTTAAGACTTCAAATCCCCAAGGAAGTAACTGCAAATGTGGTAGAAATAGCAAGAGAACTAGAATTAGAAGTGGAGCTTGAAGATGTGGCTGAATTGCTGCAATCTCATGATCAGACTTGAACGGAGGAGGAGTTGCTTCTTATGAATGAGCAAAGAAAATTGTTTCTTGAGCTGGAATTTACTCCTGGTGAAGATACTGCAAATATTGTTGAAATGACAACAAAAGACTTAGAATATTACATAAAGTTAGTTGATAAAGCCTCAACAGGGTTTAAGAAGATTGACTCCAATTTTGAAAGAAGTTCTACTGTGGGTAAAATGCTATCTAACAGCATCGCATATTACAGAGAAATCTTTCATGAAAGGAAGAGTCAGTTGATGCAGCAAACTTCATAGTTGTCTTATTTCAAAATATTGCCACAGTCATCCCAACCTTCAATAATCAGCATCCTGATCAGTCAGCAACCATCAACACTGAGGCAAGACCCTTCACCAGTAAAACAAGTATGAATTGCTGAAGGCTCAGATGATTGTTAGCATTTTTTAGCAATAAAGTATTCTTAAATTAAGGTATGTACATTGTTTTTTAGACACAATGTTATTACACACTTAATGGACTACAGGATCATACAAACATAACTTTTATATGCGCTAGGAAACCAGAAATTTCATATGACTCACTTTATTGCCATATCCACTTTATTGTGTTTATATAGAACAGGGGTGGAGAACCCATGGCCTTAAGTCCACATGTGGCCTTATAGGTCCTTAAGTGTGGTCTTTTGACTGAATCCAAATTTTATAAAATAAATCCTTTTATTTTTATTAATACATTTTTGTTCATCTTTTATATTTTTATTTCATTTTTAAAATAAATATATTTAAAATACCAAAGAATAAAATAAGTTTCAATTAAATAATCCTCCCATACTGACCAGCACAATTAGAACATTAATAAACCATAAGGGCTAAATTGATGGCTACTACTCCCGTGATTTAGTTCTAACTTCCCCCACCTGACTGGCACCACTACCCCTAGAGACTGGTTGGTGAGTGTTTGTGGGGGTTGAGTACCCCTGTCTGTTATTAGCTTTCGACAATTGTGCACTGTGTTTCTGTTTGAAGTGGAACTTGTGAATAGTTGCACAGCTCGACAGTATTTTTTAATTCTGTCTGCTTAACAGTCCAACATATCAAGGAAGACCAAGAGAACACTGAAGGAAGAAAACAGATTTTTTAATGAGGATTGGGAATTGCAATATTATCTTGTTTCTGCTAAACAAGATGATTTGCTTGCTTTGTGATACTGCAATATCAACATTAAAGAAATTCAATGTTCATCAGCATTACAACACTCATAAGGACCACAAATATTTTAAATTAGAGGGAGAGGCGCAAAAGGTTGTATTGCAGAAATTAAAAGATGACAAGCAAAAGCAAAGACAATTCTTTCAAGCAGCAATAAGACCTGGAAAGAAGCAACTCATAAAGTAGCTTACATACTCGGGGGGGAAAAAGGGAAGCCATTCAGTGGTGTAGAACTTGTGAAAGAATGCATTGTCAAAGTTGTAGGATGCTTAGACACTGATAACATTTCAAAGTACAAACAACTGCCTCTTTCAAGGAGAACCTTAACTGATGGGCAGCATGAATTAGCCTTCAACTTAACACAACAACTTCATGCAATACTTCAAAGGGAAAATATATATTATTCAATTGCTTTGAATGAATCAACTCATAATACTGACTCAGCACAGCTGTTATACTTCATTTGGGTCATAAGAGAAGATTTTCTTTGCTACAAAGAGTTACTCGCTCTGGGCATTCTTGTGAACAGAACACGGTGAATAGATACCTTCAACAACTTTCAAGATAAATGTCATGAAGTTGGACTAGATTCAGTAAACTTAGTGAGTGTATGTGCAGATGGTGGACCCTCCATGACAGGAAAACATGAAGGGTTTATTGCACAGATAAAAAAAAAAAAAGTACTAACAGATCCAGATCATTTCTTTCCATTATATCTTGCATCAGCAAAATCTCTGCTCTATAACTATTTTAAGTGGCACTTTGCAACAAGTTGTAAGTATTGTTAACTATATTTGTGCAAATGCAATATGGCAACATCAGTTTCATAAGATGCTAACGTTGAAGGATGAGGTATTCAGTGTGGATTTGCCATATCATTCTAAAGTGTGTTGGCTACCGCAGGGACAAGAGTTAGCTGAAATTTTATTTCTGTAAGAACAGATAGTTAAATTTTATGAAGAACAGAATCAGCAATGTACATTATTGAAAGAAGATTTCTATAGGAATGTAGCATTTCTGTAGGATATCGTGTCAAATCAGAATGGCTTTAATATTTCTTTATAAGGTAAAACTAAGTCTACATATGATATGTGGCAAAAAAAAAAAAATCCAAGTATTTTGAAAAAAGCTATCTCTTTCCCAAAACATTTCTTCAAAAGGAGATTTCAGATGAGCATTTTCCCCAGTTGGCAAAGATCATTTATGAGCATGATGATATATATGAATCATTTGAAGAATATGCAGCTGTTATAGAACTATTAATTGGAGAATACGATGAACGTTTCACTGACTTTGAGAATTATGACATCACACTCAAATTAGCATTTCAGTTTCACCTAGTTGATATCACCAAGGCACCTAAAGAACTACAGATAGAATTGATTGAGCTCTAAGTAGATGACATTTTAAAGTCATTGTTTGATGCTAAGAAAAATCCTATTGAAAAATGGAAAATGCAGTAGAATACCCACACCTTTGGCAACATGCCCAAAAAATGCTTTCTTGCTTTTCAATAATTTATTGCTGTGAATCTAGATTCTCCTACCTAATCCAAATCAAGATGCCCTAAGATCACAAATGACTGATACCCATCTAGAGGATCAACTGAAACTGTAGACCTCCATGCTGCAACCAAATATTCACATGCTCTCCAACAAAAAGCAGACACAACAAAGTCATTATAAGGTTAGTTAACTTTAAAATTAACAAATAGTTTTCATTTTTGAAATTATTAAGTACATAGTAGAGTTTTACAAAATAATGTATATTTTAAGTATATCTAATTGAAGTTTCTTGAATGTGGCCTTATTTGATTACAGATAAATTAATTCGATCTTCCAATATGAAATGATTTCCCACCCCTGGCCTAGAACCAAACCAGCAATATCTATGGAATGTGCCAGTTTTCTAGGTCCTGCTCTCCATGCGCAATTTTATTTCATCCTCATAATCTCTTCATGCCCTATTACCATTGCCCCCATTTTACAGATGGAGACTGAGGAAGAGTAAGTACCTTGACCCGGATAGCACAAGCAGTAAGTTACAGAGCTGGAGCTCTTCTTGGTCTCCAGCCTGGAATAGTGGGATAGACCTTCTTCCTGTTTATGACCCACTTACCTTCATTCAGTTCTGTGCAGCCACACAAGTGTAGGCAGTCTCACTCCTTGGGTTTATATGCTTAACAAGGGTGCTTGTTCCAAATCCTCATTAGATTGTAGACTGAAAATTTCTCCAGTAAAGGAAACTTGAATTCTCCCTTCCCAGGTGGCAAGTTCTTCTAGAGCACCCATGGCATCTCCTGCAGGGCCTGACAAGGGCCTTGCATAGAGTAGCTGCCTGATGCGGGTTGTTCGATTACTAGGAACTCCATGCAGGAGCAGCTCGGGGAGCAGGCAGCACCTTCAGTGTTACTCATCAGACATCACCAACCTCCCTTTAGTGCCCACAGGGACCTCTCAAGGTGAATGTCCTCCCTTTGACATGATTAGCCCCACTGCTGAGTTAGAGAACAGACACTAGGCCTTTATCCACGGAGGATCCTAAGAAAACAGGCGTTTGCTACCGGGCCAGAGGTTGTGATGCTGAGAGTAATGCATAAGCGCATTTGAAAAGACTGTTGATCACACAGGGCAGATTCTCAGCCCATGCCTGTGTATTAGAATCCCGTGGGGGTGGGGTAGGATTGCCAGACTTATCAAACAAAAATCAGGCTACTCCGTGAATTCAAATTTTAGATAAACAATAAATAATGTTTAAGTATGACCCATGCAATATTTTGGACACACTTATGCTAAAAATTATTCATTGTCATCTGAAATTCAAATTTAATTGAGCATCCTGTATATCATCTGGCAAGCTTAATTGGGAAATTTAACCTAGAATAATTAAATCAGAATCTCTAAAAATGGGGTCCATTTACCAGTAATTTTAAAAGGCTTCCTAGGTTATTCTAGTAGGCATCTATGCTGGGGAATCACTGATAGAAGGGACCTAACATCTTGGAGGGCAAAGGAGGGAAAATGAGGTTTGGCTCAGAGCAGGCAACCCCTGAGTAGGAAGTGGGTGGAGACTTGTGACAACCTCACCTACCCAAGGTTTTGCCTTCTGGGGGCTCTGCCGGGCCACATTCCAGAGACTTGGAAGGCCAGCCAGCATCACGCCCTCAGGGCCACGCTGGGGTGCCCAGCACCATCTCTAGGGAGCTCAGTGCCCTCCAGAGACAAAAAGTCTCCTTCCAACCACATCCATCCTGAAACAGCTAAGCTAGGATATATGCAATTTCATTTTCTTTGTGTGTGTGAGTTAAGCAGCCACCTAAATTTCTACTGTGACTTGGGGAGCTCAGAGTGAAGTCTGCCTTTGAGAAGTGATACAATACAGGGTCCAAAGCTTGGTGTTTGGATCCAGAGACGGGTTCAAATTCTGTTTCTGTCATTTACTTAGGTTAAGTACATAAGCTTGGACAAGTTATATAACTCTCTGGATCTCAGTTTTTCATCTGCAAAATGAGAATGATAATTATACTGACCTCATAAGACTATCATGAGAATCGAATGAGATAATGCCAGTAAAATGCTTAGCACAGTACCTGGCATGGATGAAATAGTCAATAAGTAATTGTTATTATTAATGTATTGTCGCTACCTTTTCCAAACCCCCCTGTAGATGCTCCTATCCCAACGCTTGGCAGCAAAAGCAGAGAGTCCGTTGGTCCATATGGGTGGGACTGTAGTGCTGTACAACCTGGAGTTCTCCAAGGAGTCCGTCTGCTGGACAGAACATAGGCTCAAAGCCCCTTATTCCTGCCTTTCGGGCTTTGAAGGGAAAACATAAACCAAGATGTTGGCCAACCCTGTTAAAATAGGATGACTCATAGCATAAAGGAAAGGGCTGAGATGGACAAAAGGGACCTGACTCCCTGAATTCCAGTTGTGATTCTGCCAGTAACTGGTCATGACCTTAGGCAGGTTAACGCACCTCTCAGGGTTCAGTTTCCTCATCTGTATAATGGGTATAGGCCAGATGACACTTCCATCCATAATGCTCTGTGATCAACTCCCTTGTAGAAATCCTGGCCCTGACTCTACAGCCACCCTCCCCAGAGAATGAAGACTCTTTTTCTTCCTATTCCCAGGTTTGGAAGTGGAGCATCAGGGCTCATGCAGCGTGGAGAGCTTTGAGAGCTGTGGGTTTCCTGCCTTCTCTTCAGGTACATACATACATCTGTTTTGCTAAAAAGTACAATAGACAATCATTAAATTATATTTTTACTTCAAAGAATGGCGGGAAACTATGCTTATTCCACCTTTTCCCCTTCTTTCAGGTGACCCAAAACTCACCCACACTGATTGTCAAAGTCCATGGTTGCAAATAAAACTGAAATGCAAAAGGGCTATTTTGAGAGTGTCATTCAAAAGCTGAAGCCCCTACCCGCTCATTGGAGCACCCTGGATGCACCTGTTCTTTTTCTCTTAGGTAATCCTTTCCTAATCCTTTTTCAAATTCCACCTGCCATTCAGCGTCCACTGCTGTTGTCATTTTTGAAGGACAAACCTGTTTTTCAGGTGATAATTGTGGTGACCATCTGTCTCCGTTAGCCATCCCCCAACCCCCATCTTTCTCTAAATCCCCAAACGACTGAAATAATAGTGCAATAAAAGACAACATTTTGTAAGGTTGCAACAGACAGCATTGTGTCGATGTTTGTCCAATATCAGGGTGGACCTGAGAGCAAACTACGTACAGATAGAAAAGTGCTCCTTGGGTTTCCAGAAGTTTTCCTGTTACAGGGCTCAGAGCTGGAGAAATAGCTACCTCTCACCTCTAATGAAGAAAATCATTTTATTAGTGTGGATCCTGAGATGAGGTTATGTTGCCTTTTTTTTTTTTTTTTTTTTTTACAAGAAGACATAACTGGCTAACATTTGTTCTTATGGGTATTCTGAGAAAGCGCCTGTCTTCATTAGGACTTGAGATAAAGTCCTAATCAAAGTGGTCATGAACTCCTTTTGAAGCTGCACAGGAAATCTCTGGGAAACACAGTTAAAAGGACTCTAGTTCAAAGGAAATTTCTCCTTTATTAGTAATATTCAGAGATTTGTTTCTGATTCAATGTTGGTAACTTGCCTTGCTGAAAGAAATGCAATAGGAATTCAGGCAATATCTCCAGGAGATCAAACCCAAAGGGTGGGGCAGGGTTGCAGATAATTAATTTGGGGACATCCTCAGCCATCAGTCAGAGTTCTGATGTGGTGAAGCAAGACCCAACAGCTGGTTATGTTGGTGTTTCTAGGACAGCCATTCTGAGCCATCAAGATTTAACACCCTTTGATAGGGTTAATTTTATTGTGATAACAGATTTACTCAGAAAGGATCCTGGACTAATTCAGGATTGATTATCTCTCTGGAAAGATGGGCTCAAAATATCTCATGGAGACATTCTATTAGTAAGGGACTTTGATTACTTAAAAATGTTGATAAATTATGCTAAAAATTGGAATGACACCAAAATTTCAGTGGGTTTTTGCTTTGGTTAAGAGGTATAAGTAAAAACATGGAAGAAAGAACTTCTATTTCCAGGAAGACGGGGTAGACACACCTTTCTCTCTTACTCCTAAGTGCAACTAAACACCTTAGACATTAAATATAAAATAAGCATTAGAAGACTCCAAAAAGTGGAGAGAAAAAGGCAGACTAGGTAGAGATCTCAGGACCCAAGGAACAACACACAGATAAATCTCCTGCGTTTTATTTTTGCCTATTTATTCCAGACTTGAAGCTGAAGAAGCCAGTAACCTGGACACACCAAGAAGCGCGCACACACACACACACACACACACACACACACACACAGGCTTAATAAGAGCCTGTTTTCTCTAGCCAAAGGACCAGGAAAAGAACAGCCTAGCAAGACCAAAACTTTTAGATAATAACCACACTACTCCAGCCAAACACTACAGAAAAACTGTGACTCCACCCACACTCTCACTGCAAAGGCCAATGAGGAGCCTAGACTTCCACCCTACCCAGGCTGTAACAAGGCTTCCCAACCCTCCACCAGAATAGTGTCCGAGAAGGCAGAGCAAGGAGCTGGGACCTGCAATCCTCCCAGCTGGTAGTGAGGGTCCTCTCCATGCAGTTAGAGGAGATCCTGGGGGAACTCCCATCCCTGCACAGGTGCCCCCCTCAGGTGCCAACAGAGGCCAAGAGGGGACCTTGGACTTCTACCTCTACCTAGCAGTAAAAGGCACAGCCCCCCCTTCTCCTGCCATGGTGGTGTTAAAGAAAGCCACATGAAACAGAAGGTTTAAATAAAATGTAGAGCCTTGTAACAGAATAGGAACATTTCCAGGTTTCAATAGAAAAATCATTCATCATTCCAAGAACCAGGAAGATCTCAAACCAAATGAAAAAGACAATCAACTCTTAGCTGAAGATGGGATGAATCTGAACCTTTAAAAGCTCTGTACTTCTGCTCAGAAGGAGGACATTGGTACTTTAAGAAAGGAGTCTGCCAACCTCCTCATTTGCTGGCAAATTAATAAACTTCTCTTTCCTTCTCCTCAAAAAAAAAAAAAAGAAAAGAAAGGCAATCAATAGATATTGGGATGGGGAGGGAGAATTGGGGAGATGTTGGTCAAAGGATCAAAATTCAGTTAGACAGGAAGAATAAGTTCAAGAGATCTATTGTACAATGTGCTGATTGATTATAGTTAGTAACAATGTATTGTATACTCAAAAATTACTAGGAGAATAGATTTTAAGTGTTCTCACCAAAAAAAAAAAAAAAGTGTGTAAGGTTATGCATATGTTAGCTCACTTGATTTAGCCATTCCATAATGTATACATATTTTAAACATCATGTTGTACACCACAAATTTATACGATTTTTGTCAAACAAAAATTAATTAAATAGAGATCAAAACCTAGATGAAAGAGAAATAGCCATGATAAAAATGTTACAATGAACAATTACAAACATGCTGGAAACACATGAAAAAATAGACAGTCTTGACAAAGAAATAGAAGATATAAAAAAGAACCACATGGAAATTTGAGAATTGAAAAGTATAATAACAAAAATAAAAAGCTCAGTGTATGGGCTTAACAGCAGAATTAAGGGGACAGAAGAAAGAACAAGTGATCCGGAAGATAGAACAATAAAAATTATCCAGTCTGAAAAACTGAGAGACAATAGACTGGGAAATAAGAAGCGAGGCTCACAGACACATGGGACTATCACAAATGATCTAACATTCATGTCGTTGAAGTTCCAGAAGGAGAGGAGAAAGAGAGTAAGGCTGAAAAAGTACTTGAAGAAATAATGACTGAGAATTTCCAAAATTTTTCAGGAGACCTAAACCTACAGATTCAAGAAGCTTAGTGAACCTATACAGGATTAATCCAAAGAAATCCATTCTAAGATACACAATAATTAAACTTTTGAAAACTAAAGACAAAGAAAAAATCTTGAAAGCAGCCAGAGAAAAATGGTACTTTGCCTGTAGGGAAAAACAATTCAAATGATAGCATATTTCTCATCAAAAATCATGGAGGCCAAAGGAAGTGGTATCATCTTTTTCTTTTTCTTTTTTTTTTTTTTTTTGACAGAGTCTCGCTTTGTTGCCCAGGCTAGAGTGAGTGCCGTGGCATCAGCCTAGCTCACAGCAACCTCAAACTCCTGGGCTCAAGCAATCCTACTGCCTCAGCCTACCGAGTAGCTGGGACTACAGGCATGTGCCACCATGCCCGGCTAATTTTTTCTATATATATGTATTTTAGTTGGCCAGATAATTTCTTTCTATTTTTAGTAGAGACGGGGTCTCACTCTTGCTCAGGCTGGCGTATCATCTTTTTCAAGTGCTGAAAGTACG
Source organism: Eulemur rufifrons (assembly GCF_041146395.1). Lineage (NCBI taxonomy): Eukaryota > Metazoa > Chordata > Mammalia > Primates > Lemuridae > Eulemur > Eulemur rufifrons. Next base: position 54,378,606 of record NC_091010.1, on the reverse strand, counting down.
GTCACCCAAGAATCCTATACCTACTGAAAATATCTTTTAGGAATGAAGGGAATATCCAGGCATTCTCAGATAAGGAAAATTAAGAGAATTTGTGGCCAGCAGACACATCCTAAAAGTACGGCTAAAAAAAGTTCTCTAAACAAAATAGGAATGATTTAAAAAAAAAAAAAAAGGAAGCTTGGAACATCAGGAAGAAAGAAGATGGTAAGCAAAAATATGGGTAAATATGCTAGGCCTTCCTTCTCCTCTTGAATTTTCTAAATTATGTTTGATGATGAGAGCAAATATTATAAGGCTATCTGATACGGCTCTAAAGGTATGTAGAGAAAATAGTTAAATTATCTTAATTATATGGCATATGTGGGGGAGGGTAAAAAATGGGGAAGGATAAAGAGAAATAAAGGGAGGTAAGGGTACCATGCTTCACAGAACTGCTATAGCAATAATATCAGTAGACTATAGTAAGTTATATGTAATTAATGTAATACCTAGAGCAACCCCTTAAAAAGCTATGCAAAGAGATAGCCTCAAAATGCTATAGAGAAATCAAGATAGAATTCTAAAAAATGTAACTCACATGTAACCCACAGGGAGGCAGGAAAAGGAAGACAGACACATAGAACACAGAACAAACAGAAAAATAAACAAATAAATAAAATGGCAAATTTCAGCCTAGCATATCAATAATTACATTAAATATAAGTTGTCTAATACACCAATTAAAAGAAAGAGATTGACAGAGTGGATTAAAAAACATGACCAAACTTGCTATCTATAAGATACTCACTTCAGGCCAGGTGTGGTGTCTCATGCCTGTAATTCCAACACTTTGGGAGGCCAAAGCAGGAAGATCATTTGAGGCCAAGAGTTTGAGATCAGCCTGGGCAACATAGCGGGACCCCATCTCTTAAAAAAAAAATTAGCTGGGTGTGGTGATCTGTGCCTGTAGTCCTAGCTACTTGGGAGGCTGAGGCAGGAGAATCTCTGGAGCCCAGGACTTTGAGGTTGCAATGAACCGTGATCATGCCACTGCACTCCAGTCTGTGCAACATAGTGAGACTCCCATCTCTATTTAAAAAATGAAGTACTAGGCCGGGAGCGGTGGCTCACGCCTGTAATCCTAGCACTCTGGGAGGCCAAGGCTGGTAGATCGCTCGAGGTCAGGAGTTCAAGACCAGCCTGAGCAAGAGCGAGACCCCATCTCTACTAAAAATAGAAAGAAATTATCTGGCCAACTAAAATATACATATATAGAAAAAATTAGCCGGGCATGGTGGCACATGCCTGTAGTCCCAGCTACTCAGGAGGCTGAGGCAGTAGGATCGCTTAAGCCCAGGAGTTTGAGGTTGCTGTGAGCTAGGCTGACACCACGGCACTCACTCTAGCCTGGGGAACAGAGCGAGACTCTGTCTCAAACAAAAATAAATAAATAAATAAATAAAAAATAAAAAATGAAGTACTTAGGTATAAGTGCAACCAACATGTACAGGACTAGTATGCTGAATACTACATAATGCTGATGAAAGAAATCAAAGAAGATCTACATAAATGAGAGACATGCCATGATCATGGATTCAAAGATCAACATAATAAATATGTCAATTCACCCTAAATTGATACACAGATTTAATGCATTTCCTATCAAAATCTTGGCAAGATTTTTTTGTACATATAAACAAGATTATTCTAAAATTTCTTTATAATTTTATTCTTTAGAATATGGAAAGGCAAATGAATTAGAATAGCTAATACTTTTTTTTTTTTTTTTTTAGAGATGGGTCTCTAAAAAATGTATTAGTGTTGCATAGATCTTCTCTAAGACAAATGTTTGGTATAATATGCTTATTCAGCACAACTTTGTCACATTCAAACAATCATCACTGTATGTTATATTTGCTTTATATTGACTTCTTTTTATATTTACTTATATTGGCTTTAATGGTATTTTTGTAAAATAATCGGTGCAGGAAAAACAAAAACAAAAACAGGCAGGCGTAATTCTCTTTTCTGCTATCTAGTGTTGGAGTTCTCTCTTTCATGAGCATTGAAATCTGCAGCATCACCCGTGGTTCCTACTTACATCTCTCGTGCACAGCACTGGTTTTGGTTTCCTTTTTTTTTTTTCTCTTTTCTAGGCCTCACCAAAACTGAGGTGGCTATGTGGTAGAGATGCGATGTCTGCCCAGAAACAGAACCTAGCACATGTCTGCCCCATCACCCTACGGAAATATGACCACAGAAGAGAGAGCCTGGCAATCGGTGCGTGTGTCCAAAGGAGTCCCTGGAAAGGTCACTGTCACTGGTCACTGGGAGAATGGAGTCTGGTGTTCTTTTCATGCCCCTCTTCTCCCTTCCAGCTCTCGTAGCACTCCAGCTATCCAACTTGGATTTCCATTAGTCTTCAAAAAAAAAGCTTAAAACATTTCAAAATAAGTAAATATTCATTACAGAGATGAAAAAATAATATAACAAAAATAATCAAATGCCAGTTGCTACTGATAACATTTTTGGTTGGTGTATATACACAAACACACTATTTTCCCACTTAAGGCCCTAGGTTTGTACCTTTCCCACTCTTCCAGGGTAAAGTAAGAACATGTTAAGTGCAAAAGCTATATTGCCATAATGCACAAACATTCTGCAAAAGGCCCTGTATTACATGTTCCTCTAGCAAAGTCCTCTGTAAAAGCATGCTCTCCTTAGCTACACAGTGTGTGTATATATTATTTTTTCATGAAACTGATGTAATGTACAGACTGTTTTGTAACCTCTTTTTTTCTCACTCAATAATGAATCATGAACATCTTTCCAGGTCAATAAATATGCTTTTACAATATTTTATTGGCTGCACAGTATTCCATTGTATGGCTGCACCATAATTTATTTAACCAGTCTCCCAATGGTAGACATTTAAATTGTTTCCAAATATTTTTTGCTGCTGTAAACAATGTTACAATAAACATCCTGTAGCAAAATCTTTGCCCACATCCTTAATTATTTCCTTAGGAAACATTCCTGGAAGGGAATAGCTGGGTACTCGTTTGCACATCTTTAAAGTTATAGAAAGGTTTTGTCAAATTGTCCTGCAGTTCATTTGCTCCAATCAGCTGTGTATGAAAGTGTCCATTCCCCACCCCTTTCCCCAACACACACATAGTATCTCCATCACTTGAATGTTCTAATTTTCAAGGAGCTCCCAACTAATTTCTGATTAGCTCTTAACTAATGCTTAAGGTTTAGGCTAATGACCTTTCCCATGGAAATTTGCACTTCAGATGTGGCTGCCTGAGAAGGGTGGTGTGGCCCCTTTAATGGCCTACTCCTCTGTGACATCTGCTGCTGGCACTCAGAGACTGGGAGCCCCCGACTGCCACTGGCACAGTGGAGGGCGATTTGCAGGGAGCACGCCACTCCCTGCCCCCCTATGGGAAGGAGTGACTCCATTAAAAACAGCTGAGCCCAAGTCTGAGCGGTGCCAACCCACAGGGACAGACGCACGTCATCTCTCCTCAGACTCCCAGGTTCACCAACTTCAGTGGTGGCAGCACCTAGTAGACCATCTCTGGTTTCAAACTCCACTCAGGAGTCCCCACACTTGCCACCCTCCCTCTCCTGGGGCCTATCCAAGGCTACAGGGCAAGCAGCACTCGGTCCATGTCACTGACTGTCAGGCCAGGCTATCTTGCAGCCACATTGAGAGAAAAAAGCCTGGGTCCTGAAACCAGGGCAACTAGGGTCTTGGGCCTCAGCTCTCCGGCAGGGGCAGCTGGGACATGGAGTAGAGCCTCTGCCCTCTCTGTTTTATTTGTCTGGGCAACAGGAAGAAGGGATGTCCAGTTCTATATCTCTTCCAACCTAACAGGATTGAACATCGAGAATGTCTGTTGAGAAAGAAGACTGAGCCCTTAGGGCATGATTGTCCCGTGTTTGTCACCACTGTTATTGACAGTAGCATCTAACATATGCCAGATGCTGACAGCTGTGAGCCAGGCACATATTACTTAACAGGTATCCGCTCATTTGATTGTAGCAATAACTCTAGGAGGTAGGTACTAGCATTATCCCCATTTTACTGATAAGTAAACTAAGGCACGTAGAGGTCAAGAGATCATAGTTCCACAGTTAGTAAGCTGGGAATCTTACCCAGGTGTTCTAGCCCTAGCATCCACGTCCTTAGCCACCGTGTGGAATTGCCTTTGTTGTGACCACAGTGACATCAGCCACCAGCCCCTGAGCAATGACAAAGTGCCTGGCACTGTGCTAAGAACTTGAAATGTAGAGTCTCATTAATCCTCTTCATCCTGGTGAGGTAGAGATTACAGTCACTAGTTTACAGACGAGTAAACGAAGGTCCTGACAGATCCGATGGCTGGTGCAGGGGCCAGGCGAGGCCTGAGCGTAATCGCTCACACACCACTTCTCCCCAGGCCCGCGGCAAAGCCCTGACGGGCCCTGACCGCAGGATAGCGTCTGTGTGCACGCTCCCCAGGGCCCCTGGCACACAACACCCCTCCCACTGCTCCCTGGCTTATCTCCTAATTAAGCATTTTGTCAGGGCAAGTGGCTTTTTGTCCTCAAAACAGAACTCCTCTTTCCTAAAGAAGAAAGCAATTTCCTCCATGTCAAAGTTGCCAATATCTTTTCACTGTCCTTTCCTGGCGCAGGGGCCGGGATGACACCATCAATACCGGCTTTGCTGCAGGGACCAGGCCCTCCCACCCCTCCGGCCTTCCTGAGGGCTTCGGGCTTATCTTCAGGTACAGTGTTATCAGTTTTCAAAGCCAGCAGGCTTGCTTTATTTCCAGAGAAGAGAAGCTTTTAGGCCCTGACTAGGTTTGGAATGTCAGTCCGAACTGGGGCTGACTGGGGCTGACGGAGCCTTCCAGGGCCACGGAACTTCACCTGCCCCAGGAGAGCTGCTCTGAGTCCAGCTGTGGCCTTTTGGTCTCGGGGTCCTTTCTTAATCTAAATATCTATATAATTTTACACATAAAAACATTTGAAATGATACAGAAGTATAGAATACTGTAAAAAGTACAATTATCATTCAATTATATCCCCTACTATAATCCTTCCAGATTTTTCTTCATATGTTTGCATTCATTGATGCAAACATAGTTTTTTAATTAAAAAAAAAAATTTTTTAGAGACAGGATCTCACTGTTTTTCCCAGACTGGCCTCAAACTCTCAGACTCAAAGGATCCTCCAGCATCAGCCTCCCCAGTAGCTGGGACTATAGGCGTGTGCCACACCGCCAGGCTATCTATCTATGTATCTATGGAGACAGAGTTTCTCTCTGTTGCCCAGGTTAGAGTGCAGTGGCATCAGCCTAGCTCACAGCAACCTCAAATTCCTGGGCTCAATTGATCCTCCAGCCTCAGCCTCCCCAATAGCTGAGACTACAGGCATACGCCACCATGCCCAGCTAATTTTTTCTATTTTTAGTAGAGACGGGGTCTTGTTCTTGCTCAGGCTGGTCTTGAACTCCTAAGCTCCAGCGATCCTCCCGCCTCGGCCTCCCAGAGTGCTAGGATTACAGGAGTGAGCCACTGTACTTGGCCTATTTATTTTTAAGGTTCAATGTATTTATTATTTCCATCTATGCAAACATAGACATAGGGAATTTTGTAGATGTACAGCTTTTTTTGCACAGAGAAAATACTACAGTATATATTGTGATGTGTTTTTTTTTCTACATAAAAATGTATCTTTGAAAGAAAAATCTCTCTCTGTGCTCTTTCCATTCTTTTGAATAGCTACCTAGTGTTCAATACTATGGATATGCTTTTCCCGCTCTCTATTTATTAAAATGGTTATTTTTATTTTGAAAAAAGAATGTACAAATGGAAAAATACAAACAGTGCCAAGGGGTGTAGACGGTGTCTGTCTTGTCTACTGATGTGTCCCCAGTGCCTGAAACAGCAGCTGACAGATAGTGACTCACTACACAAAGGGCTTCTCCTCCTCACTCCTGGACCCCCACCACCCAGCCACCTGCCTGGTTTCCTGTGCATCCTTCCGGAGGTATTCTATGCACACACAAGCTTATCAGTCAATACAGCCTGGGGTTTAAATGCAGCCCTTTGCCACCTCCTTCTCACCTCCGGTCCCCACAAAGCCTGGCAGGGGGTCGAGCTTTGATTTGAGAGAGGGAGGTAACAGCCCACAGAGGACCCTTCTGGTTGACCCACAAGCAATGGGATGGAACGCAAAGAATAGTGGCTGAGTGGTGGATGGGGACGGGCTTGTGACCTGGGGGTTTTAGAAAGCTCATCTTGGTGGGCAGCAGAGAGGTGGGAACCCCCCTCCGAGGCTGCTGCAGCAGTTTCAGGCCATAGAAAAGGAAAGTCTCAAAGGAAATGGGTCGTTTTCCGAGATGGAGCAGGTTTGCGGATATGCAGATTTGGGCGAAGACCTTGAGAATGCTCTTTCTAGAAGCCTAGTGCAGAATAGGGAAAAAAGATAGAGCTGAGGGAAGAGTTTTCTTATTTGCTTGTTGGCTGATTTTGTTTTATTTTTTAGATGGTGAAGTTTAAGTGCGATTTTTGGTTGAGAGGACCAGACAATGAATGAAAAGGGAGATTTTGAGGAAATAAAAGATTAAATTATATTATGTAATTCTTTAACTCAAAAAGCTTGTGTTTAAGGGGTGTCTCAGTTATAGAGGACCTCCTCATTTTCTTTCATTTTGCCCAAAATTTCTGGCTCTAAGATCAAAATTCTCTAGAGGATAGATATTTCTAAAGAACATCCATCATCTGACATTAGTTTCAGAAAAGGCAGAGTTTTTCCTATATATATTATTTCTAATCTTTTTGTATTGGCTTCTTCAAACAAATTGAGCTAAAGGTAACACAAGCCCTCTAGTCCCAGCGGTATGATAATATCTCAGCCCTATGACTGGTTTGCTTTATGAAACCACCCTGACACATTTCATTGCAACAGGAAGAGGCCCGGAGTTGGAATTGAAGACCTGAGTTCAAGTGTCAGCTCCAAACACACACACACACAATGTGACCTTGGACAGATCACTTATTCTTGAAGTCTTGGCTTTCTCTGTGAAACGAGAATGATCATGTCACCTGTCTGCTTACCTGACAGTCTTATATGAGAGAATCAGTGAAATAGTGTCCACAAAGGGCTCTGTAAGTGGTAAAGGTCCACACAATTATGGGGGCATTATTTTTATTGTTTCATGATCAGACCCTTATTCTGTTATTTTTCCTGAAGATGATACGCTATTCTATCTATAAGTGGGGAAATGCAGTTTGGGCAAAGCCAGGCAAATCTGACCCGATCTCCCCGGGGAAGGTGGAGAAGGCTGTGGCAAGTGTTCCTCCTCCTCTTCCTCAGAGGGGACCTGGCCTGGGGCTCCTAACCCACCACCAGGGCTGTCTGTCCTCAGGGGGCTTACAGTCCAGCAGGGAGGGGAGATGAAGTGGCAATTACTACATGGTATGCAGATGTCAGCCCCGGGCCTGTAAAGAAAGGATTTCTCCAAAATAGGGAATCAGATGGTGGGGACTGGTGGTCTGAGCTGGGTTCTAGGGAGGGGACCACAATGCTGAGTTCAAACAAACAAACAGACAGGTAGGCAAAGAAAGGAGAAGGGCTCTCCAAGTGGAAGACATAGCTCGCGCAAAGGCATGGAGGGTCTTTAGTCACATAATAGGTTCAGGACCTTAAATGGGGACAGTCAAATTGCCAAGACTGTTGCTAGCTCATACTTTTATCTTATGTACTTTCCAAAGCCCAAAGCACATGTCAGTTTGTTCTTATGCTTCAGGCTGCATCCCTGCCCCGGAGCATAGCTCCACGCAGTTATGGAACCCAGAGAGTTCCAAGAGGTGACGGGTCAATCCATAAAAGCTTCATGGCCTGGAATACATCTGCCTTGGAAACAGCCAGCCTGCCATGAAAGAGTTTCTTACTGAAGGCAATTTTGTTATTAGGGGGGAGGGAAAAAAAGCTCCTGGCTCCCCCTTCCTCCCTCAACTCCCTGACATGAGTCGTGTCATTAGTTACTCGCTTCGGCAGTTTTATTATGGAAATGACATATTGAAATACAAATTGGGACGCGTACAGTATAATTACTAATACTGCATATTCATTTCCTCCCTTTGTTACTGGTGAGTCCCCATAAAGCCCTCTCACCAGCCACGTCCCAATCCTGCGTGCAGTCGGTTCTGTGTGTCTTTTCTTCTGAGGGCCAGGCGGGGCTGAGAGGGGAAACGCAGCCAGAGGAAGTACCTGCCTTCCCTGAGAAGGGCTATTTTTGTGACAATGCTGAGCTGACGCGGCAGTCCGGGCCTCTGAGGTCCAAGGGCTTCCCAGCTCGTCCCAGACAAACAGCTCTCTGACGGAGCCAGACACGGGAAGTCCCAGCCAGGGGACCTTTCTAAAAAATTAAATGCAACAAAACAAACATTTCCAGTGCCACAGGGGCCAGTGGCCCAGGCCGGTCTGTGCCGTCCCCCAGGGCCCCTTCTGTCTCTTCCCCCAGCACCTTCTCAGGAGGAGGAGGTCACATGAGTTGGCCAACTTGGCCACCTGCCAGAGCTGCACAGCCAGGCATTCAGTGCTGTGTAACCCACCCTGTGTCCCCCAGTGGCCTTGGTTTCTTCCCCTGACACCCAGGGGAGCACCATGTTGCAAATACTGTAAGCACACGTGGCTGAGAGAGTGGGTTACGGGTTCTAATCTCACCTCTGCCACTTAGCAGTTATGCCCCTTTGGGAAATTTTGCTTAATCCTTAATCCTCAATCTCCCCATCTGTAAAGTGGGGCTACTAGTCATTTCCATCTCGTAGAGGTATCATGAGAATTAAATGACTTAATTAGGTCAAGCATGTAGAACAGAATTATGGTTTTTTCCCTTTGGCCAGTGGGAGTGACAGTGGGCCAGATCTAAGCCAGGTTCCCAAGAGGTCTTAGCCACTCTGTTCTCTCTTGGAACTCTGTCTCTGCCAGTGAGAAGCAGCCCAGGCTGGCCCGCGGGATGATAACAGACAAAGCCAGGCAGAACTGAAGCAGCCTTATTGTCCCAGCTGATGCCCCAGACGTGTGAGAAAGCCCAGCCAAGGCCAACAGATCAACCCACAGATGACCCACAGCTGAACAGAGCACGTGTGAGGCTGTTCTAGACCAGAAGAACCTCCATGTCAACCCACAGACTTGAGAACTAAAGACACGCAGATTATTTTATACCACTACATTCTGGGATGATTTGTTATGCACGATAGCTAACTGGTACATATAGTAAGCTATTATTGTACTTTCTCCTTCCTCTAGAACCTCCTGTCTACAGCTCTTGACTTACTGTCTGTCTAAAGTCCCAGGGACAGGGAGATAGCAAGGTACCAGGGCAAGAGTGTAGGCCCTGGAGTCAGAGTTCAAATCCCAGCTCTGACATGTACAGAGATGTGATGTTTAGCAAGCAATTTCTTTTCCATTACATGGGAATAATAATATCTCTCATACAAAGCTGTAGTGAGGATTGAATAAAGTGATGGATGGTGGAGCATCTGGCGCCCAGTGAGTAACTCTCTCTCCTCTTTCCACAGAAGCTCGGTGTCATCTGCATAAAGTAACATTCAATCACGATGACTGAAATCGTATTTTTTTGTGACTAGGCTGAGCTGTTAAGCTCGGTTACCCGATGCTCTATTGAGAAGGCACAGGTCATAGCCCCCATTCAAAAGCACAAAGGAAGTGATTCCAGTTAGCCAATGATGACAATCCAAATACCAATAATAGAAGTCCTTGGCATTCACTTAGTATCTGTGAAGTACTTTCACATATATTATTACATTGTTTAATTTCACAGTGTGGAGTCCCTGCGTATCCGCATTGTCCCCACTGTATGTCCTTCAAGGAGATCAGTGAGGTCAGGTGGTTTGCCCACTTATACATGGCTGGTGAGTGGCAGGGCGGGGACTCCAAGAGCCCACCTGCCCCCAATATACCAGTTGTTACAGTGCTGAGGGCCCGTGAGGAGTCCCACTAATGGGACATTAACCTCTCCTTTTCCGTTTATTGAACGTATATAGCTTAAAATGAAATGTTCCTAGTCTCCTAGAAACGCAAATCAGACCTGACCTTGGCTCAACACCAAGGTCTTGGACTTTTTCAGTCCAGGAGCCTTTTTGCCGGGGTGAAGAACCCTTCCTTGTCTTCATCACCTGCTACCAGGAAACAAAAAGACCCACAGCAGCTCTCAAGGAGCGCTACCCACGTCAAACTCTGCGGCTGATACGTGGGCAGCCAGCCTAGTACACTGGAGGTCCTTCCTTCTGTAACTGCTGGGAGGGTCCTTCCCCAACCACCATGGGACAATGTGTTCTGGCAGCCAAATGCTTCAAGATTTAGGGTATTTCCTGAATAAAGTTCATCAACTCCTTTCTAGAAAGACCACGACAAGAAAGACAGAACCACCCCCCGGCAATGTGAGTCAGCACAAGCAGAGAGCCCTCACGGTGGGCAGATTTCTGTCCTGGGTGAGCGCAGGGGTTGAGAGGTGGTCACAAGGGACACGAAATGTCAGTGAAACAGCAGGTGTAGCCCCTGCTTCTCAGGAGCTCAAAATCCAAATGGGTCCTAGGAAATAGGTCAAAAGTTAAAAAGCCATTTGTATAAAGATATAGCAGCATGATAAGGGAGTGATGAAAACCTGGAAATTGCCAAGTGCCCAACAAAAGTGGATGTGTTAAGCACACTTTTCTTTATTAAATTGATGGAATGTTAATTTGCCCCCCATTAAGAAAGATAATAGTGAAGTTTAAGTAGATCCATGGAAAAGTACATATGGAAGAATCTCCGGTAAATGAAGAATACAAATTGGTTTCCAAGCCTTGATCACATCTGTGTAAAATCTTATATGCACAGTGATAATGACTGTAGGAAGATAAAATTAAAACAGTAATTATTTTAAGGTAATTGGGCATTATAATAATTTTTTGGTCCTGTTTGCTTAATATACAGCAAAAAATCTAGACGGTAGAAAGAGAGAGATACATGCCATATGGCTTTCAGAACACTCTGCAAAACACCAATTGTGCAAATTAGAAGAAAATAAGTGCACAGTAATGGAGGAAATTAGAAAAAGTTGTGGCTATTCAAGAGTTGGACTTCAAATGTCTTAATGATGGATTAATGCTCAGTTGGCATGTGTAGGGACATTTCTGGGGACCCCAGAAACACAAAGCCATACCCAAATAACATGCGGCAGTACTTGTGATAGAATTTCAGACACAGAGCCAGTGTGCTGGAGAGGGGACGACTTTTTAGGGTACAGGGAAGGCTTTTCTGTGTCCTTCAAATTAGAGCAATGACTTGGATGCTCATTAATGACAAGAAAGTCAGGTCCTCAAATGTGTTCAAGTCTCTTCTGCCTTGGCTTATTTTTAAAAGACAAACAGCAAACACTACATAATGATAGGAAAGAACAAAGATGAGCAGCCAGAAGGTGAGCTGTCCATCCAATTTGCTTTGCAGAAGCCAAGTTTTATTATCAGGAAGCTCGATGTAGGATGCTGTAGGGACCAGAGGGAGGCCGAAGCATCTATCTCCTCTGCGTACCTCCTCTACCCAGCGGTTAGTGCCCTAAATTGCACAGCTTGAGATGCAACCCATCTGTTCTCACACTTTATTTAGTCGGAGAGGTACTTTGGATACTTGATAAGCATGCAGATTCCGAGGCCCCACCACCCGACTCTGATTCAGACAGTGAAATGTTTTTCAATAAGCCTGTCAGGTAATGCTGATGTCTGTGGTCCTGGGACTATACGTCAAGAAGCACTGAGCTAAAAGACTTCAATTTATTTTAAAGTGCAAATCCTAACCCAGCCCTGCCACCCCTTCACTCCCTTGAAGCTGTATCAGTCATTTTCGTGCCTTAGTGGGGAAAGAGGAGGGAGGAGGAAGAGTACAAGCGCACAGAGAGGGTGGGAAGATCCCCCACCCCAACCCCAGTGGAGAGGCCAGGACGTGACGGATGCCACCTCCACAGGGAGAGGCCTTGGTGAAGTGGTGTGTGACAGGATTTGTGTGTGCATTCAGGGCCATCTGTGTGTGAGTTTGGGGGCTCAGACTGGGAGAGGCACAGGAGAGGCGTGGGGGCTGTAGGTGCCTCTCTGATCCTCCAACTCGCTCAAGGTGCTCACACTTGAGGAGAGACAAAAAAATAAATTGTTATTAACAAAAATAGTTTTTAAAAATACTCCAAGAAGGACTGTCACAAGTATTGTGGGGGCCAGGGCCAAGGAGGGAGTGACTTAATAACTCTGTGTGGGGACATGGGGGGCAGGGCTCGGAGAATGATTAGTTGATGGCCTCCCAAGGGGCCAGCATGGGACAGACCATAATTTCACCCTCACAACAATGCTGCAAAAGAAGGTACTATTTAATGGGTGAACGTGTGTCTCAGGAAGATCATCACCCGGTGGTGATTTGGCCGCAGATCTGTCTAACTCTGAAACAGGAGACGTGTTTTCCCCTCCTGGGTGAGGAAAGGCAGGATTCCCCCACTGTGATCTTTGGTGAGTCACTTCCCTTCAGAGTCCCCATCTGTAAAAAAGGGGCTGGGCTCCTTGTGTACAGCAGGGTCCTCCCCAGCTGAGAGCCTCCAGGAGCCTACCAGGACCTCAGGTGGGGAGCGGGACCTGCAAGAAGAGGATGGTCCCCACTTAGAGGGACAGTCACCTGCTGAAGAGGAGTCCCGAGAGACAGGACTTACCTTTGGGTAAAGCTGCAGTGAACCTACCAGGGCAACAGGCTGAGACTTTTTTTCTCGTTTCATATTTTGACTCCTGATCTCCCATTTCTGTTAGGAAGTTTAGAGTTCCTCAGTGCAGTGTGGGGTAGAGGAAGCATTCTTTGTTAGCAGATTTTTATAAAGTGTTTTTGGTCACTGATGGCCGCGGCAGCCCACGAGGGCTGCACAATAAACGGGCTGGGGAGGGAGGGAGAAAGCAGGGGTCCTCTCCCGGGGAGGCCCGGGAAGACTACACATCCGGCTTAACTTGCCCAAATGCAAACAGAAGGGAAATCTACCCTGGGCTGTTTCTAATCGGGCTCCAGGCTGTTAGGAAGAGAAAGGATCCCCTCCCTCAAACCCCCAGGCCACCAGAAAACCTCTTATTCTGCAAAGCCACACCCATTCCTGTCCCTAAAGTGTCCTGCCACAAAGTTGAGAGAAAAGGACTCGGAAACTGGCCATCTCCTTCCTGGGGCAGCAGCTGTAGCTGAGCCCAGGTTCACAAGAGGTCCAGGGCAGCTCCAGGAACAGCCCAGGGTCCTTGATTCAGGCGCATTGCACAAGCAACTGCTCAGGGGTGGGGACGTTCAGGCAGAGCCCCAACCCTTTGTCTAGAATTATTTATCTTTCTCTGTGGACAAACAGCCACCCTCTCTGTGCTGCCTGCCCGTAGGCGCTATAGGACCTCGCTTGATGCTTTGACGCCCAGAATATTAGACCAAATCTGTCACAGCTGTGCAGATGGCCAGACTGGCTGTGGCTGGTGAAACCAGGGGGATGAAAGCAAGACACCTCCCATTTGTGCCATCCCCACACAGCTCAAGAGCAACTGCAGCATCTACTACCAATAACAGTAGCAAAGGCTTGCTGGATATTTTTGTGTGGATTACCTTATTTATTTCTCAAAGTAACCATGTGAGGTGGATACTAGTTATTTTTCCTTTTCCGACAGATGAGCACATGGAGGCTTAGAGAGGTTACCTGGTAGAGGCAGGATTAGCACCAAGGCAATCTGGCTCCAGAGCCTGAGCTCTCGGCCACTACAGCAAGAGGCGACACTGGGTTCCTCCCAGAGCTGCAAACCCCCCATCAAGGCCAGTCAATGAGAAGTTTTCAGGTGACCCCCTCCCCCCAGGAAAAGAGAGAGCAGTTACTCCAGAAGTCACGGGGCACATGTTCAGCACCAGGACGAGGGGCTCAGAGGGGTGGAAGGAGGGGGGCATGTATTTAACACAGGGGTGACACTTGGGATCCAGCCACCCTGGCTCACCAGCTGTGTAGACCCCTAAGCTGCCGATCCCTGGCAGAGCTTCTCCCCGAGCCCTGGGCCCTTCTCACTCGGCATCTCGTTCGCCTCCTCAAACACATCCCCAAAGCTATTTTGTGCCAGTGGGCTACTGACTGCCACTAAGTCACCTGCTCCCTCCTGTGGGTCACAAGCACTTTTACAGGGGCCGTCTAAAAATAAAGAGGTGACATATTGGGGATTTGTGGCACCGTGGAAAGTTTGAGGGGGGAATGCTACCTCTTCCTCAAATTGCACCTGAGAGGCTGCCACCCGGCCCCAAGGATCTCACATTCAAAGGGAGAGAAGGATCCTGTGGGGTGGGGGAAGTAAGTGGCATGTGGCCTCCGCCTTCACACACACGCAGGGCTATCACAAAAAAGATTAGGAAGTGGGGCTTCAGGGGACAGAAAGAATGCCCATGGATGTACATCCCAGAGAGGCAGAAGTCAGTTTAACATAAAGAAGGTAAGACTGTTTCCTTGCTGTTGTTGTTCTTTTCTTTCTTTTTTCTTTTCTTTTTTTTTTTTTTTTTTGAGACAGAGTCTCACTCTGTTGCCCAGGCTAGAGTGAGTGCCGTGGCGTCAGCCTCGCTCACAGCAACCTCAAACTCCTGAGCTCAAGGGATCCTCCTGCCTCAGCCTCCCGAGTAGCTGGGACTACAGGCATGCACCACCATGCCCGGCTAATTTTTTCTATATATATTTTTAGCTGTCCATATAATTTCTTTCTATTTTTAGTAGAGATGGGGTCTCACTTTTGCTCAGGCTGGTCTTGAACTCCTGAGCTCAAACGATCCACCCACCTCGGCCTCCCAGAGTGCTAGGATTACAGGCGTGAGCCACCGCGCCCGGCCTGGCTGTTGTTGTTAATATTATGATTCTAGAAACAGCCATTTCTTGAAGACAGTCTTAAGGATTATACTAAGTAACTTTTATCTATACTAGCTTAAGTAAACCTCCTGACCACCTGGGAAGTAGATGCCTGCAATTAATTACTGTCCCTAAATCACAGATGAGAAATTAAGCTCAGTGA
Organism: Eulemur rufifrons; assembly: GCF_041146395.1. Taxonomy (NCBI): domain Eukaryota; kingdom Metazoa; phylum Chordata; class Mammalia; order Primates; family Lemuridae; genus Eulemur; species Eulemur rufifrons. The sequence continues at coordinate 54,363,531 of NC_091010.1, read as the reverse complement.
AGTAGCTGGTTGAATGTGGCTGAGCTAGCACCTGGGAGAGTGGAGGTCCCTACCCACGTCTGGCTCCAAAGTCCATGCTCATAACCGTTAACTCCAGCCCCCTTACAACTCTGGAGAGGCGATAGTGAGTTCCCCAATCCCAGAGGTATTCAAGAGATGCTGTAACTTGTCTGATACAGGAATCACCCAAGGTGCTCCTCAACATCCAAATCCTCAGGCCTCCCCCAGAACCACAGCAGAACCTCCAGGGGGGCCCCAGAGTCTGTTCTGAGCAAGCGCTAGCAAGCCCAGGAAGCACAGCTTTGGGGAGTCCGGCACTAAGAGGAAGCTGAGCCCCAGGCCCTATCAGGGCTCCTCACTCGAGATTTGGAGATTCTATTTTCAGGCAGGTCCTTCTTGAACCACTATGTCAGACTTTCTGGCACCTTCTGATGGCTCCAGGGCACCTGAGCTGTCTTTAGAGCCGCCCTGATGGCCCAGAGATACCTAGCTCAGGGCTGGGAGGAGCCCTGGGAGCCAGGAAAAAGCGGAGGGAAGCACACTTGCTGGGTGGAAGGGGAGGCGGTGAGGGGCAGGCCTTCCATTTCCAGCTCAGGTGAGTCAGCGATTCTCCCCCACCCAAGGCCACCAGCTGGGCGCCTGTACTTGCTGCAACCCTGCCTTGGGGAGGAGCAGTTATGTCTTAGTGTGGAGTCTGAATGGAGGAGGGACACAGTTGGGACCATGCTCCCAACTGCTTTGGAGCATGGAAGCTGGTTTTGGGAAGCTGGTAGAGGAGATATTATAGAGAAGTCCTGTCTCCTAGGACCACTGCAGCACCAAATGGTGATGGTGCTGGTTGCTGAGTCTTCACTGATGCTTGTTTTGCACCCCACACTGTGCCGAGCACCCTAAGTGCAGCCCCCCAGTCAACCCTCATGAAAGTCTCATGAAATAAGCACCCTGACTGCTCTCATTTTATGGATGAGTGAACAGGCTTAGGGAAGTGAAGCTGCCTGTCCCTGGCCCCGCATGAACTGGGCTCACTGATGCTAACACCACACTCTTAACCCCCTCACCATACTGCCTCTCGGCCCCAAGAGAACTTCAGTGTTTCTTAACCTCCTTTTGGACCACTGACCTTTGAAGATGCACCAAAAGCCATTATTTTGTCAGCAACTGCACAGTACTGGGCCAAGTACTGTTCTAGGTGCCTTCCATGAACTGATTCATTTAATCCTAGCAACAACCCCATCCAGTAAGTATTCTCATTATCTCCCTTTTACAGATGGGGGAAAAGAGCTCCGAGAGGTTGAGTAATTGCATAGCCAGGCTTCCAGTGTGGGTCTGCCTCCACACGTACACTGCTCACCGCTACCCTACTCCGCCTTACTCTAGAGACGCACACACATGTGCCCGCACACGCACGCACACACACACACACCCACACACAACTGTGGACTTCATTTCAGGGGATTTGGGGCTCTCCTGAAGTCGTCTTTTGGGCTTCATTTCCAGGTTAGCAACGCTTAAGAATTAATTTTTTAAAAAAACTCAAAGTAAAGATTTGGTTTTACACTTTCAGGAAGAGCATGCACTGAGAGCGGGGAAGACCTAGGCTGCTTCAGAGCCATCTTTCCCGCTCCACTAGTTCCAGGTTCGAGGGTCGATCCCAGGCTGCGGAAGGGGCCAGGTCTGTCCGCATCATGCTCCCTGAATGACCACACTGCCGGGCAACTCCGTCACACACCACTCCCTTGGCCTGAAACTCCTGGGCCCACTTCGGCCCCTCTGCTAGAGTGAGAGCCAGGGATCGAGTCCCGGGAAAGTGAGGCAGGTGAAGGAAGTTCTGCAACTAGATCACGGTTCCCAAAATTTTAGTTGACATCAGAATGACCTGCTCAAAGGCAGATGCCTGGGTCCCACCCTCAAGGATGCTGATGGAGTCCATCTGAGGTGGAGCCCAGAGTTGGTGTTTTTAATAAAGGTCGCGAGTGTTCCTGATCACATGGCCCAGTGAACAAGGCTAGGTCAGAGTCCACGTTGTCACCTCTGCGACAGTGCCAGTCAAAAGGAGGACTCTTGGTGAATTCTACTCACGTTTGGGGCAGAGCATTGCCATGGGATCCCAGAGGGGTGGGGCATCCTGGGTTTAGACGTTGAGCAGAGAGGAAAGAAGAAGGTGGTCAATGGCCCTTGGTCCTTGGAGCTTGTCCCTGGCTGCCACCTCCTGATTCTGAGTGGGTTCCCAGTGCTCAAAGGCAGATGCCTGGGTCCCAGGCAAACACTGGTCCTTCCTGCCTGCCTGGTGCTGGCCTTTACAGAACCCCATTGTGAGTCTCTGCTCTGAGCTGTGAGAGCTGCTAAGGGTTACAAGACTGAATTTGATACGACAAGACATAGTCGCTGGCCTCAAGGGACCCAGAGTCTAGTTGAGAAGGTGGACAAGTCAGCTGAGAAATGTCAGTGAACCTGGGCTATTTGAAACCAGGGAATGAGGGCCCAGGGCACAGGCAAGGGGGGCAGGAAAGTGTCCAGGGGAGGGGAGGATCCCAAAGGAGGGGCCACAGCAAGTGCTAGTTCCTGGGAAGGAGGGTGCCTGACCGGCCTGGTGTGCCTGGGATGAGGGGTGCCAAGCCCAGGAGAAAGTCCTGGCCAGCTCCTCCAGGGAGGGCAGCTGGAGGTCCCCTTCAGAAGGCCCTGTGTGCTCTCCCCAGGCACAGAAAAGCCCCCTGAACTCTTCATGACACTGGACTCTCTTTTTCTACACAGGGAGGTGACAGAAAGCTGAGGAATCTGGGCGGAGACCCCTGGAGGTTTGGGGACCACTTCTGCACACTGAAAGTTCTCTTAGCTCTTTATACACCTTGACAGGTTCCTTGAAAGACACAGAGGGCTGGAGCAGATCACCTCGAGTTTCAAGTACACGGATGAATTACTCCACAAAGAAGTATGGGAGCAGTGGAGACTGAGTCCTTAACTGAGGTCTGACCATGCACCAGGACTGTGATAAACACCTTACAGAAACTCTCACAATCCTCACAACATCCCCATGAGGCAGATTTTATTAGCCCTACTGGACGGAGGAGAAAATGGAGGCACAGAGGGAGGAGGTCACTTGCCCAAAGCCACATAGCCGGCAAGTGGCCATGCTGGGACTTGGACAGAGCTCACCTTCACTGAGAACAAATAATGCTCCACAGGATATTTGCTCCAATCGGTCAACGTGAAACTTTCCAAAGTTTTAAACAATACTCGCTCGTCACGGAAAGCGAGAACCAGAACAAGGAAATGACCTGGGCCAAGGCAAAACACTGTAAGAAAGAAAAATCGCACAGCTGAAGAGAAATCACCAAGAGACAAAGTCAAAATGAGTCTTCGGAACTGAAGGCGCTGGAGTTACATCCTGAATGTCGCAGTCAGTCCGAGGAGCCTGAGCCTCCACAGGGCTGTTTCTCCCAGGTGGAAAGGCGCTTTCGGTCAGGAAGGCTGAGCAGCGTTTGGAAAAGGACTGAGAGATCAGTTGCATTTCTGGAGCACGTTGGATAACAAAGAGGGCCTCTGTCATTCTCTGGGTCCGGCGAGGTGACGCTGCTAATCCTAAGATCTATCCCACAATCACACGGCCAGGGAGAGGCCCCTGTCCCCAAAGCCCTCACCACACAGAGACACGGGGTCACTTGGAAGATGAAGGAAACCCTTACACTGGTATTTGCCCTAGTACTGGAAGAGGAGCCCTAGAGCAGTGTTTTTCAAACTTTTAACTATAATCCACAGTAAGAAATATATTTTCCTTCACAACCCAGTGCCTATACCTGTGTATATGCGCTTCACAAAACAATACTTACCTGCATTAAATGCAGGGCACTCTGTTATTTTCTGTTCTATCCAAACTTCATTTGTTTTAAAGCTGGTTACAACCCCCAGAATTGATTTCACTACCCACTAACGGTTTATAATCCCCAATGTAGAAAGCACCCAGCATTGTGAGCAGGGCTAGGGAAACCAAACAGGAGGCTTGACTGACGGGAATTTCTATTGCAGTCATTATCTCTGCCATCCTGCCTTTGAATAGTGTGTGGTGTTTACCCTACTTTCACCTCTTCAGTAGTTCTCAAACTGTGTTCCACAGGTTACCTTTAATCCAAAAGATTTTAATAGGTGTTTTCCTCCAAAGTGCTTCTGTGGTCAAACAAGTTTGGGAAAGGATAGTTGCTATAGCCACAGCTGATATGTCCTGGTGCATTTAGCATAGTCGGGGCTCTAGAAGGCTCTAGAAGGTCTGCAGTGAAGGACCCGATCAGCTGTGTTTACCCAGCCTTTCTCAGACCTTGTTTCGACCAGAGAATCGTTTTGGGGAGAAAGGCTCTTAATCCCTCATGGAAATGCTGGTGTTCCCCAGAAACCAGTCCAGGGCCCGTTTGCTTCGCATCTTCCTTTGAGATCCCCACCCTGGCTCAGAGAGGCCAGGAAGGCAGGCGTCCTGCGAGAGTATGCTGGAACGGACGGTTCACCTGCTTGTCTGAGCTCCCTCATCAAGTGGGGGCCACAGCCAGGTTCCTGCCTCTCCATCAGATGGGGGGTGGGGGGGAGCCCGTGGGCGGTGCCAGGGCTCCCGAGGGCCACTTTCTGAAGGGCTGAGGAGACCCCTTCCCACTGAGCTGCTGAGCTGAGCTCAGGGACAGCAGAAGGGAGCTGGGCACAAGTGCTGTGTCCCCATTACCTCCAGGGCGCCAAGTGGCCCAGGAGTCCAGAGTCCAGCCTGAAGCCTCGTCAGCTCCTCAACCTCCCTGGAGGCAAGAAAGGGACGGCACTTGTCATCCCTGTCCCTCTGCTCTTGAACAGAAGTTAAATAACTCACACGCAGTTCTGCAGGCAGAATAGCTGCCCACTCCCACGGCCGGATCCTGCTGTGGCTCAGCTCTGACTTGGCTGAGGCACTTGTGTTCAGATTTACCAAACAGCTCTGCGGGTCTCTTTTATTAATTTTTTTTGAATATGCAGTTATTTCTCTGGACACAAAAGAGACACAGGGATACACAATATACCATTTCTCTCCTACCCCAGTTGTTGAATCACCAAGTTCCTCCCTGGAGTCAACCAGCCATACCAGTTTCTAGTATCTACGCACACGCCAGACACCCCCTGCCCCCCACATAAATGATAAACACAAATTAACACACTCTGCTCGCTGTCTGTACCTTCCGGTTTAACTGAATGATGGACCTTGGAAATTGTTCCCTATTAGTGCACAAAGGGCTTTCTTACTCTTTTTTAGTGTTACATAAATGATTGCCCTTTATGGGTGCAGCATAACTAGACCCCTACTGACGGACACGGATTTCTTCCAGTGCTTTCTGTTGGCAACAGTGCTGCAGCGAATGACCGTGTGCCCAAGTCGTCATGCGCATGTGTGAATGTATGTGTGGGATGAAGTCCTGGAAGTGGAACTGCTGGGTCACAGCACAGGCTCTGCATTAGGCGGTGTTGGGCACTGCCAGGCGACGCTGCTCTGGCAGGCTGGGAGCCCAGGAAGAGACCAGGGGTTTCCCTTTCTCGTTGGTTGTAGTAATCCTAGCCAGCTTCACACATTGACATGGGACTCAGGAAACACGGACGTATTTCTGACCCATCTTAAAGGTAAGTCACACGCCCAAGCCAAGTGTTTACCCTCCTTTGTAAAATCAGGGTGTTGCAGCATGTGACATGGGACCGGCTCCTTATTCTTTGTGATTCTGATCTGTGTTCTTGGTGAGTTTTCCAGTGGTGAGGAAAGGCAGCACTGAACCCTTCTTCTTCCCTTGTCTTGGCCCCACTCTGGAGATACTTCCCATTTATGAAGTGGCTTGTTAGGACCCTGTCTTCGGTCTTGTTCTTTGGGAGAAGCCAGCTGAGCTGTATGGCTTGCCTCTGTTATCTCCTTCTACAATGCACGCGGGCTGGGATTTTTGTCCTCGCTTATTGCGGTATCCTAGTGTCTAGAGTAGCACGGTCCAATAAAAATACAATGTGCTAAAACAGCAACGAGATACCATAAAACACCTATTATTAATAAAATGGTGAAAATCCAAAGCACTCATGCTGGGGAGGGTGTGGAGCAACAGGAACTGTCATTCATTGCTGTGGGAACGTAACATGACATAGACATTTTGCAAGATAGTTTCACAGTTTCTTACAAAACTAAACATTCTCTTACATTGTGATGCAGAAATTATGTTCCTTGGTATTTACCCAAATGCATTGAAAACTTATGCTCACAGAGAAACCTGCACAAGGATGTGTGTGGCAGCTTTGTTCATAATCGCCAAAACTTGGAAGCAACCAAGATGTCCTTCAGTGAGTGAGTGGAAAAATAAACTGTGGTACATCCAGACAGTGGAATATTATTCAGCACTAAAAAGAAATGAGCTATCAAGCCATGAAAAAATATGCAGGAAACTGAACTGCATATTACTAGGTGAAAGACACCAATCTGAGAATGCTACCTGCTGCATGATTCCAACTATGTGACATTCTGGAAAAGACAAAACTATGGAGACAGTAAAGTGATTAGTGGTTGCCACGGGTTCATGGATAGGGAGGGATGAATAATAGGTGAAGCACAAAGAATGTTCAGGGCAGTGAAACTGCTCTGCATGACACTGTAATGGCGGATACATGTCCCTCATTATACATTTGTCAAAACCCATAGAATGTATACACCAAGAGTGATCCCTGATGTGAACTATGGACTTTGGGGGATGATGATGTTGTTGATGTAGGTTCATCAGTTGTAACCAATGTACCACTCTGGTGCAGGATGTTGTAACGGGGGAGGCTGTGAGTGCCAGGGCAGGGGGTATATAAGAAATCTCTGTACCTTCTGCTCAATTTTGCTGTAAACCTAAAACTTCTCTGAAAAAAACCAAAAAGTCTTTTAAAGAAAATGGACCTTAATAAATGTGAGCCACATATGTAATTTTTTCCACGTTTAAAATTTGAGATATAACTCATTATAGTAAAATTCACCCTTTTAAAATGTACAACTCAGTGGTTTTTAGTATATGTAAAGAGTCCTACAGCCATCACCACTATCTAATTCTAGGACATTTTCATCACACCAGATTAGCAGTCACTCTATTCCTCCCTTTCCCTAATGTTCTGGCAACTACTAGTTCTACTTTCTGTCTCTATAGATTTGCCTATTCTGGACATTTCGTATAAATGGAATCATATAATATGTGGTCCTCTGTGACTGGCTTCACTCACTTAGCATAATGTTTTCAAGGTTCATCATGTTGTACCGTGTATCAGTATTTCATTTCCTTTCATTGCCAGATAATATCCCATTGGAGGTATAGACTACATTTCGTTTATCCATTCATCAGTTGATGGGCATTTGAGTTGTTTCTACTTTTTCAGGATTATGAATAATGCTGCTATGACCATTCGTGAGCAAGTTTTTGTGTGGACATATGCTTTCAATTCCCCTGGGTGTGTACCTGGGAGTGGAACTGCTGGATCATAGAGTAATGCTGTGTTTAACTTTTGGGGGAATAATCAAACTGTTTTCCAAAGTGGCTGCACCATTTTACATTTCCACCAGCTGTGCATAAATGTGCCCATTTCTCCACATCCTTGCCAACATTTATCAGCTTTTTAAAGAAATTTTTATTATAGCCATCCTAGCCAGTGTGAAATGGTATCTCATTGTGGTTTTGACTTGTGTTTCCCTGATGGCTAATGATGTTGAGTATCTTTTCAATGTGCTTATTGGCCATTGTATATCTTCGACACATAGCAGTCTACTCAGCTCCTTTGCCTATTTTAAAATTGGGTTATTTATCTTTTTATTATTGAGTTATAATTCTTTATATTCTAGATACAAGCCCCTCATCAATAAGATACAAACATTTTCTCTGATTTGTGGTTATCTTTTTACCATCTTGATGGTGTCCTTTGAAGCACAAAAGTTTTTAATTTTGATGTGTCCAATTTATGTATTTTTTCCTTTGTTGATTGTGCTTTTGGTGTCATGTGTTAGACACCACTGTCAAATACAAGGTCACAAAAATTTGTCCCTATATTTTCTTGTAAGGGTTTCATAGTTTTAGCTCTTACATTTAGATCTTTGATCCATCTTGAGTTAATATTTGTATATGGTATGAGGTTAGGGATCCAATTTCATTCTTTCATGTGGATCTCTGTTTGCCCCAGCACTATTTGTTGAAAAGACTTTTCTCTTTCCCATTGACTGGTCTTGGCACCCTCGTTAAAAATCAGTTGGCCGTAATTGCAAGAGTTATTTCTGATTTCTCAATCCTATTCCATTGATCTATATTTCTATGATTAGGCCAGTACCACATTGTCTTAATTACTGTAGCTTTGTAGTAAGTTTTAAAATTGGGAAGTGTGAGTCCTCTATTTTTCTTTTCAAATTGTTTTAGCTATTCTGGGTTCCTTGCATTTCTACATGAACTTTAGGAGTAGTTTAACAACTTCTGCAAAGAAGCCAGCTGGAATTTTTTTTTTTTTTCCTAAGACAGAGGCTTGCTCTGTTGCCCAGGCTAGAGTGCAGTGGCATCATCACAGCTCACTGTAACCTCAAACTCTTGGGCTCAAGTGATCCTCCTGCCTCAGCCTCCCAAGTTGCTGGGACTACAGGTGTGTACCACCACTCCCAGCTACTAATTTTTCTTTTTTTCTATTTTTTTTTTTTTGTAAAGATAGAGTCTTGCTTTGTTACTCAGGCTGGTCTTGAATTCCTGGCCTCAAGCAATCTTCCCACCTTGACCTCCCAAAATGCTAGGATTACAGATGTGAGCCACCATGCCTGGCCAAGAAGCTATTAAATAGTTGGAATTTTGATAGGGATTGTATTAAATCTGTGGATCAGTTTGGAGGAATATTGTCATCTTAACAAGTCTTTCCATTCATAACTATGGGATGTCTTTCCATTTACTTAGATCTTTAATTTCCTTCAACAATGTTTTGCAGTTTTAAATACACAAATCTTGTACTTATGTTAAATTTATTCCTAAGTACATTATTCTTTTTGATACTACTATAAGTGAAGTTGTTTTCTAAATTTTACTTTTGCACTTTTCATTGCTAGTGTATGGAAGTATAGTTAATTTTTGTTTGTAGATCTTGTATCCTGAAATCTTGCTGAACTCATGTATTAGCTCTCATAGCCTTTTTTTTTGTACATTTCTTAAAATTTACTATGTAAAAGTTTAGCTGTCAATAGAGACAGTTTTATTTCTTCCTTCCCAATATGGATATCTTTTATCTCATTTTCTTGCCTAATCTCCTTGGCTGGTACCTCCAGCAGGATGTTTTATAGAAGTGGCAAAAGCAGGCATCCTTGTTTTGCTTCACGATCTTAGGGGGAAGCTTTCAGCCTTTTACCATGAATTGGGATGCTAGTTGTGCACTATTTAATTTTAAATTGTCTAGTAGCCACATTTTACAAAGTAAAAAAAAGGTAAAATTTATTTTGGTAATATATTTCATTTAACCCAATATATCACAAATATTATCATTTCAGCATGTAATTACTATAAAAATTATTAATGAGATATTTTACTTTGGTTGCATACTGAGCCTTTGAAATCTAATGTGTATTTTATACTTTCAGGATATCTCAATTCAGGGTAGCTGCTTGACAGCACGGATCGTATTACACAGCACAGATCTAGAATATGCCTGGCTCAAAGCAGTGACAGTTTTCTTACTGAACACGTACCATGGGCCAGGTACCATTCTAAGCTTTTTAAGGCATTAACTAAATTAATCTTTATAATAATCATAGAAGGAGACTAAGGCATGGAGAAGTTATATTACTTTCCCCAAATTGCCCAGCTGGTAAAATTAGCAGAGTGAGGAGTCCAACCTGGGAAATCAGACCCCAGAGCCCAAACTCTCTATTTGCAATAACAAATTTATGGAGATCTAATTCATTCACATGCTATATAATTCACTTGTTTAAAGTAAGCAATTAGACAGTTTTTAGTATAATCACAGAGTTTTGCAACTATCACCACAATCAATTTTAGAACATTTTATCATCCCAGAAAGCAAGCCCATACCCATTAGCAGTCGCCCCCATTTCCCCCCAATCCCTCAGCCCTGGGAAACCACCTCTTTACTTTCTGTCTCTATAGATTTGTCTATTCTGGACATTTCATATAAATGGAATCTTATAATATGTGGTCCTTTGTAACTGGTTTCTCTCCTTTAGCAGAATGTTTTCTGGGCTCGTCCATGTTGAACTTCATTTCCTTTCATTGTCAAGTAATATTGCACTGTAAGGATAGACCCTGTTTTATTTATCCATCCATCAGTTTTGGGGTGTTTGGGTTGTTTCCATTTTTTTCACTATTACAATGCTGCTATGACTATTCATGAACAAGTTTTTATGTAGACATACGTTTTAATTTCTCTTGGGTATCTACCGAGGAGTGGAACTGCTGGATCATATGGTGACCTATTTTTAATAATTTGAGGAACTTCCAGACTGTTTTCCAAAGTGGCTGCGCCATGTTACATTCCCACCAGCAATTATGGGGACTCCAACTTCTCCACATCATTGCCAACACTTGTTATTATCTATCTTTTTGTTTATAGCCATCCTGATGGGTATGAACTGGCTCGGAGCTTAAACTTTTAACTATTATTCTACACAGGAGGCACTTTATAAATATTTTTTGAATGGGTGAAAAAATAAACACATTTTGTTATTGTCAGTTCTGTGTTCTGAACAATGGAATGAAATGGCTCAAAGCTTGCCAACAAGAAGCTTTAACAGAAGGGAAGGATGTTTTTCTCTAAAATAGTGATCTCCTGGCTGTATCTGAGTCACTTGAGGAGTGTTTTAAAAGTGTAGATTCCCAGGCCCCCATTTTGTAGGTAAGATGGGGTCTGAGAATCTGTGGGGGTTTTTTGTTTGTTTTCCAGAGACAGGGTCTCGCTATGTTGCCCAGGCTGGAGTACAGTAGCTATCCACAGGTGAGATCCCACCACTGATCAGCACAGGGGTTTTGACCTGCTCCATTTCTGACTGGGGCCAGTTCACCCCTCGTTAGGCAAGCTGGTGTGCCCTGCCCTCAGGAAGTCACCATGTTGATGCTGAACTTAGAGTAGACACCCAACTGACATAGTGCATTACAGCCCGGAACACCTGGGCTCAAGGAATTCTCCTGCCTCAGCCTCCTGAGTAGCTGCAACTACAGAAATGCCCTACCAAGCCTGGCTGGCAATCTGTGCTTTTTTTAAAAAGCTTCTCAGGATGATTCTGACATACTGTCAGGTTTGGGACTCAGTAATCTGAAAGAGCATTTTAGAGCACAGTATCTATATTTGCAGCAAGCCAGTCAGGGGAGTGCCTTTCAGAAAGGCAAGTTTGTGGCAAGGGCAGCAATGAGACCTGGCTTAGTTTTGGAAGCTGAGGCTCTGCACAGTGCTGTATTCCACACACTAGGGGAAAGAAGAAAAATCGTAAGACTCACCGAGAGCTTATCTTGTTCCGTCTAAATCTTTACATGCAATACCTCATTTAATCTGAAGTGATAAGGAGGAGTGGGGAGGGGAGTCAAATAGGAGAAAAAGAAGTGGTTCTTTTTTTATTTTTTATTTTTAGAGACAGGGTCTTGTTCTGTTGCCCAGGCTGGAGTATAGTAGCACAATCACAGCTCACTGCAGCCTTGAACTCCTGGGCTCAAGCGATCTTCCTGCCTCAGCCACCCATGTAGCTGGGACTACAGGTGCACATCACCACACCTGGCTAATTTTTCTATTCTCTTGTAGAGACAGGGTCTTGATATGTTGCCCAGGCTGGCCTTAAACTCCTGGCCTCAAGCGATCCTCCCGCCTGGGCCTCCCAAAGTGCTGAGATTACAGGCATGAGCCACCACACCCAGCCTAAGAAGCGGTTGTTTGTGGCTGGGCCCTGGACAGTGTGTAGACTGCACAACTGACCTAACTCCTGCTGCATCACTAGACTCCTCTCCCACCTGTGCGCTCCGTCAGTCTGGGTGCTGATTTGCACACTTGCCTGGCTTGCCCCGGAATGCTCTGCCACCCGCTCCAGAGAGACTCCGATAGAGCAATTATTCCTTAGCACCTAGGGATCGGGAGTCGATCTTTCAAGTACTTTACTCAGTTAGATGCATTTTCAGGTGACGGAAACCAAGGCTCAGAGACATTAAGTAACTTGCCTAAAATTGCAGAGCAAATAAGTCCCAAGGCTCAGATTCAAACTTTGTTTTTGACTCCCTGCTGTGGTCTGAATGTTGGTGTCCCCCCTCCAAATTCACATGTTGAAACCTAATCACCAGTGTGATGGTATTAGGAGGTGGGGCTTTGGGGAGGTGATGAGGTCATGAGGGTGGTGCCCTCAGGATGGGACTGGTGCTTTTATAAGAGAGGCCTGAGCGAGAAACCCCCCCCTGCCCCTTCTATCACCTGAAGACACAGCAAAAAGACAGACATTTATGCTCCAGGAAATGGGCCTCCACCAAACACTGAAACCACCAGCACTTGACCTTGAACTTCCCAGCTTCCGAACTGTGAGAAATACATTACTGTTTATAAGCTCCCCAATTTGTGCTATTCGCTATGGCAGTCTGCACAGACTAAGACATCCCAAGCTGGTGTTTATATTAGTGATTTCTAATTTAAGGCAAACCGCAGGGCCCTTTGAGAGTCTGTCGGGAGCTGCTACTATCTTGCCCATATCTCGAGTGACCATCCGTGTGAGTATGTGTGTTGGGGCTCACGCACGATGCCACAGTTTTAGGGCAGTGGTCAGCCCCTGGTTGACATGCTCTGCCTATTCATGATTTGAGGGACCCCTCGCAGGAGCAGTAATTTCACAGAAAACCATATTAAAATCTCTCAAAGACAAAGGCAACTTAAAAGAGCTGGTTTGTCACAGAGATGGGTCCCTGCTTCACAGGCCCAGGGGGACCCGGGGGACCCGGAAACCATCAAAAGCTGAGGCTGGGAAACCCGGCTTCCTGCTTCTGGCCTCAAGTCCCCGCCACCATCACCACCGTGACCACTAAAAATAAGACCAGACCCCACACACACCCTCCCCAAGTCATTCTCCTCGTGATTTATCTCCCTGCTTCCTGTTGATCTCGAAGGTTGTTTTATTTCACAGCCTCTGACTTCTGTTCACAGCCCACTGGGCACTTCCCCAGCTTGAGAGGAAATGCAGAAGAGAAAGGCAGAGACAAGGTGGAAGGCGGAAATGGCAGGGTACTGAGGGCCCACGTCCTGTCTCTCCTCGTCCCCCACCCGCCCTCCAGGGCGGCTGCCCCAGGGAACTCTGGCCCCACCCTGCCCAACGCCACCAGGCCGGCCCAGACAGACGCACTGCTCTCCTGCCCACAGCTGTGGGGGTATGGGAGGCGCAATCTCTACCTGCAATTATTCAGCTGCACTGGGGGAGGCCTGAGGCACAGGATCTTTGGGGACAGTGATAAGAAATGCCCTCTGCCCCTCTCCACTCACCTGGAAATCAAGAGCCAGAGGCTCCATTTTCTGGTTCTGGCCCTAAATGCTTCCTCCAGCCGTAATTTCCACCCCTCCCAGGAGATCTCCCTGAAGCCCTGCAGGAAGACTTAAACTCACCCTCTCCTGCTCTCTTGGCTTCCCTCTGCAACATGTGGGTCGTCCTTGCTGTCTTGTGGACCTTGGAGGGACACGGATGATCTCTTAATCACTCTGTTTAGAAATTACCACAACTAATATATGTTTTCTGTGTGGAAATGTCGGAAAGTTCAGACAGCCTCCCCACTACCTGTCTCACAGAAAGAATAAGATTTATCCATCACGCCCCAGCTGGGACTGGCAACGTTTCCGTGATCTTTCCATTTTCTTATGCAGATACACACACACTTAACAGTGAAATCAAACGCTCTATTTTGAGTCTGTTGCTCCTGTTTTGCCTACTCAATCTTAAAACACTTTCATATCAACACTTTTATCACTGAAAATCACTGCAGAGTATTCTATCAGTTGTTTCACAATTTTCTCAACTAGCCACCTGTTACCGAGCATTTAGGTTATAGCCAATTTTTAACAGCTTTGTTGAGATAGAATTCACATACCAAAAAATCTACCCTTTTAGAGTGTACAATTCAGTGGGTTTTGCTCTATTCACAGAGCTCTGAAACCATCACTTCTATCTAATTCGAGAACATTTTCATCACCCGCCAAAGAAACCCCATGCCATTTATGGCACTCTTCCTTTTCCCACACCCAAGCCCCTGGAAACCTCTAATCTTCTTTCTGTGTTTATGGATTTACTATTCTCGGCATTTCATATAAATGAAATGATACAATATGTGGCTTCGTTCATGTTGTAGCTCACCATATTGTAGCACGTGTTAGTGCTTCATTTCTTTACACGGCCAAATAATATTCCATTGTATATATTGTATATGCCACACTTTGTTTATTCAGTTGATGGACATTTGATTTGTTTCTACTTTTTGACTATTATGAATAATGCTGCTATGAACATATGTGGACATATGTTTTCATTTCTCTTGGGTATATACTAAGCAGTAGAATTTCTGGGTCATATGGGAACTCTATGTTTAAATTTTCTTTTTCTTGTAGTATAATCGAAGCTTATATGTTTAACCTTTTGAAGAACTGCCAAACTGTTTTCCAATAGGGTTGTACCATTTTATATTCCCATTAGCAATGTATGAAGACTCAAATTTCTCCACATTCTTGTCAACAGTTTTAGCTGTCCATGAGTTAATTTTTAATTCCATATAGCATGCAGACACATCCTTTGAGTATAGGAACTATTGAATCTGTGTTTGTTGGGCTGATCATGCACTTACCCTGAACAGAAGCTTTTGCATCTCTGAGATTCATTTACACACTCTGTCCCCAAACCAGATCCAGCCTCCACACTTGGAGTGGGGGAAGGCTTCATGGAGGAGGAGGCATCTGAGCTGGGAGCAGCTGTAACAGGAGAGCACGGATTTGGGAGCATGATCGATCTAGGTTTGAATTCTGTTTAACCACTTGAGACTTGGTTTTATCATCTGTTAACTGGGGGTGATAACAGTATCTGCCTCGTGACATAATGCAAATAAAATGCTTAGCACTTAGCACAGTGTCTGGCACACAGCAGCGGGTCCCCTTCCACCCCGGAGGAATGAGATGAGCTGAGTAAACACGTGTCAAGCGGAGGAAATAGCACATGCGATGGCGATGGCGTAGGAGTTTGAAGGCAGGTGGCAGGAGTGTGGCCACTCAGTGGCCGGGTCGAAACACAGCCAGGAGGCAGAGGGCTCAGGTCACCAATGGACTCCTTGCCTGAGAAGGAAGTTAGATTTCATCTCTCGTAACTCATAGGCAACTAGGCCGGAAGTGACAGGACCATGATTTGCATTTTTAAGAGCTCCCTCTCCCGCAGCAGAGGGAGGCTGGACCCAAGGGGTGAGACAGGGACCAGTGAGGGGTCAATGAATTTATTGTTTACATGGATTTAGGTGGGAAATGAGGGGCTTAGACTAGGGCTGTGACAATGGGGATAAAAAGAAGTTTAGCAGATGATGTCAATGGGATAAGTGGCCAGGTGGCCTGTGAGTTACGGTCTGACCAGCTCCCTGAGTACCTGCTAGGGAGGCAGGGCAGGTGCACTAGAGGGCCCACCTTGAGTAACTCACAGCAACTCTGCAAGGAGGCACCCGCTTTCCCAGTTACAGAGTTACAGCCGTCCCCAGCCTTTTTGGCACCAGGCACTGGTTTCATGGAAGATCATTTTCCCATAGACAGGAGTGTGGGTCCCACGGACCGGACCGGTACTGGCCTGTGGGGGGTTGGGGGGGTGTTGGGGACCACAGAAGTAAGAAACCGAGGCTCAAAGAAACTGACTTACTCAAAGTCATGAACGGCAGGGATAAACTCTGAATCCAGGTCTGCCTGCTCGCTGTCACCTTGGTGTCTCTCTGGAGGACTTAGCTGCGCAGGAACACCCGGGATAGGTTTGGAGAGGGAGTAAGAGCAGCCTCGGCTCACTTGGTAGGTCAGAGCTCGGCGGGTCAGGCTGAGGCCTAGACGTGTCCTCCAAAGAGCCAAGGCAGAAGTGTGGAAGGAAGAGGATTTGCTCGACAAGAGTTGGGATGTCTCTGAGCCTGTCTCTTCCTCAGTGCCGGCACAGCCTTGGAAACAGACGTAGGCGGAACAGAGACCATGACCCACAGCCGGACCCCGCTAGGGGCGAGGTGGTACGTGGGCCGGGCAGAGAGCAAGCAGCTTGCCTCCTCCTTTCGGGCCCCACCCCATCCATCCTCCAGGTTTGGGGCCATGCTGGAGGGTCACAGTGCTGGTGGCTGAGACCAGGCTCTCCCAAGCAGCCTCCGACCTCTCCCTGAGCTCTGTCCTCAGCAGGGCTGCGGACACCCTGGCCCCTTGCAAGAAAAATGACCATTCGCACCGCGTGGAGCTGTCCCAGGGCCTCCATCACAGGAGCAGGTGAGCTGAGAGGCAGTGTGGAGACCGTGCGAGATCCCACCATGAGCTGGGGGCTTGTGACTCCCCTCCTGGTGCCTGGGGGAGGGGGCGCCAGGCCTCACACAGAAGGGAGAAGCTTCCACTCTCCACCAGGCCGTACCTCCACGGCCCCTTCATGGGCACGTTGGCCTTTGTCCACCAGGCCCTGCTCACTTATGGGGATGTGGCAGGGAGCCATCTGGTCTTCTCCCAAGACCCTCCACCCTCCACCCCTCCCCATGCCTCCGCCTGCCTTGTCCCGACGACCCCCCTTCTTCCCTGCCCGAGGTCTTTATCCATGTTGACTCTCTGTCAATTAGGCGGCCTCAATACCCTGCGCACGGAAAGCCAGGCAGCCGAGCGTGGTAATCCCTCGGCCCCTCCCCGTGGGCTGGGGGAGTGGGGAGGAGGAAGAAAGGCCGTCTCCCTCCAGAAAAGGTGGCCATGGCGTGGGCTCTGCTGTCTGCTGTTTCTCCCTCACCTCGTGCCTCTCCCCGGTCAACACTGGAGCCCCTGGGACGGGTGTCGGGGAGAGGAGGGTGGTGGCGAGCAGGTGCCTATGAGTGCAGGGGTGGGTGGGGAGGTCAGAGGTGTGGGGTGTGGCTGTCACGGGACACATTTCCCCGACTGAGTCAGGGCCTGGCTCAGTTGACCTTTCTGGTTGGAAGTGTTCTAGGCCACCAGCTGGTGTGTGAGGGCCGCGCTCAGCCACACCTCTCTGGCCAGTCTGAGGCCTCCATCCCTGCAGGAGGAGAGAAGGAACAAAAGTGGAAGAGGGAGGGGACAGGGAGAGGAGAGGTGCAGTGGGGCTGGGGACAGACGGTGGTTCCCAGGAGGGGCCTCATGCAGCCTTCGGGGACAACATCGGGATGCCTGGAGCAGACCAGCCCCAGCGCCAGGCACTTGACTCACGCTTGTTTCATCCCCAACGCCAACCCTAAGAGGAAGATAACGCTCCGTCCTCTTTAAAGCCGAGAAAACTGAACTCAGAGGAAAACTTTGCCTGAGGTCACTCAACTGGCCTGCGGCAGAGCTGCTGGCTCCGAAGTTCCCAGGCTCCCTTGACTTGCCTCGCTCTGGAGTAGTCTGGGAGCCCCGGCCACAGCCCAGCGCCCTCCCACCAGGCTGGGCTCTGCCTTCTCGCAGGACCCACGCAGTCCGATTCCAGGCACCTGACCTGTTCTGGAAAAGCCTGTCTCTCTGCAGGGATCACATGAGCTGCCCAGGGCGAGAGGGCCCAGCCTCCACCCCCGGGGAGGAGGGCAGAGCAGAGCAGAGGCACAGAAGAGCGCTGAGCTGGGGCCACACTGCTGAAAAGGAGAGAAACGGGGGCTGCAAGGGCTCAGGGGCTGGAGACACCAGCCTTTGCAGCCCGACCCCCTCACTGGTTTCCAGTTTGGGCAACTGTTTAGCCTCCATGTGCCTGTGGTTCCTCACTCGTGAGACTGGGTGGGTGACAAAGGTCCTACCTCCTGGGGGTGTCAACAGTTCAAGTAAGGCATCCAGGGCCCTGACTTACACACGGCAGGGGCAGCAGGCGTGCTAGTGGCGTGCGTGCATCACCCTCGTGCTTTCTGCCATCAGACAGACCTCTCCAGGGCCCACGTGGCACACTCTTGGGGTCTCAGGGCAAGCAGCTGACAGCCGAGGCAGGGGGACATCAGGCAGAGTTTCTCACCTGCACGAGACGTGGACTGGCTCTGACTCACAGCGCCAGGCAGGGTGGGGACTCGCTCTACTTTGCTCACCAGCATCAAATGTCCTGGCGGTTTCCAAGTGAGGGATCGACCCCCGTGACCAGGACAGGGAAAGTTCAAGTTGAATCACTGGCCTGAAAGCCAGGACGAAGGTCTGAGGGGAAGGTGAACAGCCAGCAGCTAATGGTGGGCTTATTCCCTCCTAGAGTCTCCCTGCGTGCCAGTCAGCGGTGACTCTGACCCACCCCATAACCGTCCTGCTTGGAGGGCAGCCTGCCCCATCCGCTCGCTGCTCCAGCCAGGGCAGACCAGGGCCTGGTCCTTCAGTGTGAGCTGACAACGGGGTACCCCGACTGCTGACAACCTCTCAACATTTGCTACTCCTTTCCTGAGACAGGGGCTGAGTGCAGAGGGCAGGGCGGAGGACCACGTGCGCTGGGAGCGCAATGGGCTTGCCGCACAACCACACCTAGAAAAGAAAGCCCCGCTGTTCGGCAGATCGTCGTCCTTGGTGACCGACTGATGCTAGAGGTCTCGGTGCCCGCCCTCACAGTGTTTTTCACTGGAGTGTTCTTCCAGCCACAGGTGGCGGACTTCCTAAGAGGAGTCGCAGCACGTTGACATCCTTCATCTTCTCCACCTTGATCGGGATGGTTCTGAAGTCTCTGACAGGCTGCAGCCCGGGCTAACGGTTCAGCAGACCTGCTTCTGGTTCCCACGACGACACTGGTTCCTCAAACTTCCAACCCAAGGAAAAGTCCCCAACCGAGGAAATGCGCCTGAGCAGAGAGACGTGGCTGTGGAGCGGATGCCGGCGGCTCTCCAGGTGTGAGCTCTTGGGACAGGTGGATCAGAGACTCCATCAGCAAAGTCTGGTTCCCGAGAGGACCGGACTGGCCGATGCAGAGAGAGGAGAGGTGGATTCCCAGCACTTCCTCCACAGCCCCGGCCACCCCGCCCTGTCACCCCAAAGAGCTGGTCCTGCCCTGGATCAGGCCCCCTCTCCCAGTGGGGCATGGCAGGGAGGCATCCGTGGGACCCCTGGCAGCAGGGGGAGCCGTGTGGGGAGAAATCTATATTTGGAAGGCGACAGAGTCGTGCGGGTGGCTCCCTGGCCTTATCAGGCCCCTGCAGCCCAGCATGGCACCAGGGCAGATGGGCTGTCCTGTCTCCACCCTGCTGGGCTTGGCTCTGTCCCCGGCAGAGGGCTTTGCCCTCACCCACCCCTGCACTCGGTGTCACCCTGCTCCACTGACCCCACCGGCCTCCAGGCCGCAGCCAGGGCCACGGCAGGAGGAGCTGGCCGGCTTTCAAAGTCAGGGGTGAGGAGAGGCCCGGCCCGGCCTGGGCAAACACCGGCGATGGCAGAAGGCAGGGAGGAGCGTCTGAAGGAAGTTAACACCCGTTTGGTTCCAGAGTGTTTAGAAACAAATTAAACAGCTGGGTCAGAACTCATTCAAACCCGGGGTCTTACCCACAGTTCTCCCTGGTGGCCAAATGGCCATGGCTCAGACAAGTCAAGGCAGCAAATACCTGAATGCTTTCCATTTCCATGGATATGGGGTGACGGCACAGCTGTGACCTCAGGCCGGCGTGTGAGTGACATACTCCTCTGACACTAAGTGACCCCCCTGGACAGGCTACACCTCCTCAGGGTCTCACTTTCCTCACCTGTAAAGCGGAGAGTACGTTCCTATGAAACTAAACACAGTAACCTGTGTGAAGCACAGAGCCGGGGACGCAGGAGGTGCTCAGTAATCGTTCCCTCCTAAAGAACCACCTTCCCTTCATTGCTCATTGTCTTTACACTGAGAAAAGTGAGATTAATTTGAGATTAATCAGCTAATTGACGGCTTATTATAATCTGTGGTGGTTTTACAATACGATCTCAGACTCCTCTTTCCCAAAGGTGGAACCTGACGTCCCTCCGCTTGAACTCCGGCAGGACTTTAGTGACTCGCTCCTGGTGACCAGAATGTGGCAGACGTGAAGGTGTGTGTCCTCTGAGGCAAGGTCACGCAAGGCATCATGGCTTCCGCTGTGTTCTCTCTTGGGTTGTCTGCCCTGTCACAAGGACACTCACGCAGCCTCCAGGGTCCCCCACCAGCAGCCAGCACCAACGTGCCAATCATCTTGGAAGATCCTCCAGCCCCGGTCAGGCTTCCCGACAACTGCTGCTCCGGTCGTCGTCTTAACTGCAACCTCTTGGATACTCCGAGCCAGAATGTTCCTGAATTTCTGACCCAGAGAAACTGTGAAATACATTAAATGTATATTGTTGTTTTAAGCTTCTACGTTTTGGAGTGATTCGTTACAGAGCAATAGAAAATGAACACGTACCCCACCGCCTTCTGAAAAGGTTTTGAAACTGCATGTAGGTAAAGGCATAACTGTAACTACATGGAAAACTATCAGAACCACAAGATTTGTAAGAGGAGGGTGAAGTAATAAAGGGAGGAGTCGGGCTGTAGGCATAGCTCAAGGCTCCCTGGAAGCGGGGGCAAAAATGGAAAACTGATGGGCCACTAAAACTTGGGGGTTTATTTGGTGGTGGTGGTAGCTCTGAATGAGGATGTACATTTGACATGTGAACGTTTAGATAAATAGCATCACATTGTATGGCAGATGGCGTCTTGCAGACATTCTACCTACTGTGAATTAGACTACACATTTGAGATGGTAAACACAGTGCATACAGTTCACTTAATGATGGACCTTCTGACAATTTTCAGGAACTCCTAGCATCATAAAAATAGAAAAAAATGTATATACACACTGTATTTTCCTTTTTTGTTTTTGTTGAGACAGTCTCGCTCTGTCGTCCTGGGTAGAGTGCAGTGGCATCATCGTAGCTCACTGCAACCTCCATCTCCTGGGCTCAAGCGATCCTCCCGCCTCGGCCTCCCAGAGTGTTAGGATTACAGGTATAAGCCACCACGCTCAGCCATACACACTATATTGTAAAAATTTAACTTTAACATATGTATCTGATACAAAAAGTATGAAAAGTGTTTACAGCGAAAAGTGTCCGTGCCACCCCCCACCCCAGGACAATTTTCTTCCCAGGGACAATGCTGTGTGACTGATTTCTGGTTTAAACTCCAGGGATATTTTATACATATACAAGCAAGTAACATAAATTGTTTTCCCCTTCATTACACAAATGGTAGCATACTATAGACACAGTTCTATACTGTGCTTAGTATTCAATATTGATGATTTAAGATAACATCTTTCCCTAATCATCACAATTTTTAATTTTCTGAGTTTCTAATATTTCACTGTTCAACATTTCAAAATATAAAAAAAAGTCAAGAGCACAAAAAGCACTTGTGATCCCACCACCAAGAAATCACCACGGTGAAATCCATGCTGTTTGAGTGTGCTCTTTCCTATCTTCCCCGTATGACGTGACTGTGTGTACTGTATTTAATTTTCAACACAGAATTGGCACCAATGTAGAAAGAATTTTACATTCTGGATTTTTCCCTCATTTACTTTTACATACTCCCGCCCTCCATTATATAGTGAGTACATGCTGGTTTTTAAGTATATTTATGTTCTTAATCTTCCCCCAGCCTGGAAGTGACACGAACCTGCCTTTTACGGGTCTGCGCCAGACAGCTCTGAGCACAGCTCACACTAACCTCTGTCCTCAGAGTGTTCCCAAGATGGAAAATTGAAATTGTGAAGCATCACTGAAGCTTGTTCCTAAAAGACTTTCTTTGATTCTCCAGATGAAGCAGTTGGGGCCGCAGAGCCAGCAGACGACCGACTCCTCGTGTGATGGCTCTCGGCTTTCTGGGGGCCGAGCGAGCTGGGAAATGTAGTCCTTTCCACCGAGAGCCCAAAAGGTGGTTGTTGCGTCCACTGAACGAGCCTTAGAACCACAGTGACTCGTCTGCCATATTCCTACAGGATTCTCCAGGAAGCTGCCTTGGGTCGAGGCACTCTCGTTGATTTGAAGTTGCTGCTCTGGCGTATCCCTGCCTGTGAGGAATCAGCACAACAATTTTCTCATCTGTCACCTTCCGAGGGCACAAACCATACTCCCCAACAAGGTTTCTTACTGGAAAAGGGCAAGCTGCATAGTTATCTGTCCGGTACCCATCCTCCATCCTCCTCTCTCAAAGGCTGGAAACCTGGTGACGGATGTGCAAAGAATCCTAGGAAGAACAGGAATGCCAGCATTTCAAATGGATAACAGTGAGAGAAATAAACTAGCAATCGTTCAAGCTTTCTCTTAATGTGCATTCTCCAAGCAGACCAAGGAGACCGAGGACAGAGACGGTACTAACAAGACCAACATTAATTGAGGGCTTACTGCTACCGGGCTCCACGCCAAGTTCTGTGTATGTTATCATCTCACTTAATTCTTATAACTATCCTAAGAGGTTAGTACAAGTATTATACCCATTTACAGAAAACTGGAGAGCTAGGAATCAAACTCAGGTCTTTATGACTCCAGAACATAAGCTCTTAACTGTTAGACTCTAATGCTTTATTTTGGACCAGGAAAAAAAGGAGTATCACAATTTCAAATGTGGACATTTCAGGGTATTATTGGTAGAATTGCTTAATATATATGTAACATATTACGTGCCATAGCCGGAGTATTCTATCATCAGGCTGACTGAGTGGAAAATGTGAACCCAGTATCATGTAATGATTTAACTATGTCTGCTGTCCCCAGAGAGCCACGTTAAATTAACATGATGAATAAGGCAGCAGTTTATTTTGGGGATTAAAAGATGGTAGAAGTATAAACGCTCAAGTCTGATAGCTTAGGTTTGAACCCCAGCTTTGGCACTTACTAATTGTGTGACCTTGAATAACTTCTCTAAGCTTTAGTTTCCTCATCTGGAAAACAGGAGATAATAATCATCCACCTGAGAGGTTTGTTGTATTAAATTAATGTGTCCATTTAAAGTACTTGGTGCTCAGTAAATTCTCGCTATTACATTTTCCCCACAGAGTTATAAGGGGTCAACAACCTCTATTAATGACAGCAGCCTTTGGTTAAATAAACAACTGCTGAAGATCCAATAGGCAATACATGGATTTAAACACCACAGTGCTGATCAGGAGGTAGTAACCCTATTACTGTTCATTTTATCAGTGTACCCGTAGTAGGGTTTGCTAAGAAAAGACCAGCACCCAGTCTCCTACCCTTTGCACCTTCCCACACTTGTCCTTGGCTACCTAACCCAAACTGCATTGTACGCTTGCTCAGGAAGCCCCTTTCTCCTCTGAATCAGTGAATGCCAGCGGGCTGCCCAGGCAATTTGCCCTGGGGTAAACTCTTTCTCACCTAGAGGCCACTCTAGCCATGAGAGAGACAGGTTGGGGAAGGCTTCTCTGACGTTGCTGCAAGTTCTAATACCTGATTTCCCCACCAGCTGGAGAGAAGGCTGCATTCCGTGAATAACCTGGGTAACAGTGAGAAACAGACCTAAGAGTGTGAATCCTGGATCTACTGCTTCCTGGGTGGTGAAATGAGGTAAGTCCCTTAGCTCTCTCTCTAAACCTGTTTCCCCTCAGTGAAAATAGCCCTATAGTGCAGGAGCGAGGGTTAAATGAGATAATGTAATGAGAGCATGTAGTACAATGCCTACATGCGTCAGCACTTATAAATGGTGGCTATTATTTGCCTTACAGATCAGACTAATGGCTCCAGGTAGAATTCTCACCCTAAGCCACTTCCTGACTTGCACTACTTAAGATATATAAGAACATCTTTTTGCCATGTACATGTTATTAGTAACATGTCATCAACGTGAACAGCATTGTCCATCATGAGCAACAAAAATGCAGAATCTATTTTTGGCCAAGCATGGTGAAGGACAAAAAGGATGAACAAGGGACAGTCCCTGCTTTCCCAGAGCTCACAGTCTTGTAGGGGAGACAGATACATAATCAATAATGTTAATTTAAGACAGTCTAAGTATGATCCTAAAGTGCTATTGGAGTTTGGGAAAGGAAGAGGTTATTTTGAGGAAAGGAAACATCCTCCAGCAGTCGGGCCAGACGGAGAAGGTGCCTGGAGAGCTAGGAAGGCCCCTGGGAGGGCTCAGCCTTCTGCAGGGCACCCAGGTTAGGGCAGGTAAGTGGGAAAGAGGCCCTGCGTGCCAAGGGGCAGGGTTGGGTGCTTTACGGACAACGTGGGAGTCTGGAGTACAGCGTGTTCCTGGTGCCCCAGATGATAAGAGATCCGAGCTCCTACAGGTCCGGTCCCAAGGAAGCCATTCTTCCTAGCAGCGGGCTGGAGGAGTGAACTGAGAGGTCATTATTTGGACGAGAGTGACAAGACAACTCAGAGAAGCCTCTGACTCGGTGGCCAAAGGCTATTGCCACAAGCAGAGGGTTATGGGGGACGAGCTATCTGGAACCAAGGCTGTTTCACTGGTATAAAAGTCATAGCCTCATTTCTTACAGGAGGAGGAAACACAGCCCACCCTCTCTGAGTCCCTCCTATCCAAGTTGTGCTCTCGGGGAGCATCTTATAGAAACACCCAGAAAGGGGTGGGGGTGGGGCAGGACCATCATTAGAGCTACATTTTTCTATGGTAAAGCTGCCCCAGATAGGGAAAATTCGTTTGCAAGGAATACAGGGCCAACCTCACAACTAGAATTTCGGTAGCACTTGGCCCTTCTAGGTAGTCCTAGACAGGGCTGGGTGTAAAACGTGAATAACCCATTCCCGCTGTCCCGCGGCACTCTTACATGGCCACGTCTTGTCATCACACGGCTGCTTCCACGGTGAGAGCCACGTCAGGTCCCTTCCCCTGTCTGCAGCGTGCCTCTCCCCAACAGCTAGGGCCACGTGACCAGCCCACCTGGCTGTGGTGTCCAGGACTAACCGAATGAGGCCGGAGGAACTGAGGCAGCCCTAGCTCCCGGTTCTGGGGTTCACTCAGCATGGAGCCAAGCCTGCCAACAGGCCGGTCGTGACCTTGTCTGGGCTCTAAGCACTGCCTGGTCCCTGGGATTCCGAGCAGTACTGTGAACTTCAGCTCCGATAACAGGATCCCCATCTGTCATTCTCCTTACATCCGAGTTCCTGTCTTGAACTGCTAACCAGCCCCGGGCCCCTGGAGTCTGAGGTCCTGCCTTGATCTCGCCATTACCCCACAGGAAGGGGAGGAAGTGCTGCTCTTGAGGCTTAGCCTGTGGCTGGGGCTCCGACACGTGCGACGGGACTTCTGCAGTCCCGCTGTCTTGCCCCAGAGGCCTGGGTAGGACGTGCTCTGCCCCGATGCAGACCCCTGTACCAGACTGTGCCTCTGGTGACTGCCACGTCCTCCAGGTCCCACGTTTCACCCGCCAGGCTGGACTCCTGCGAGGCCCCAGCTCGAGCTGCTCCCCCGGTGGCTGACTTTGCCCAGTGAGTGGGTAGAATTCCAGAGCTCGCCCCACCCAGTCTGCCCTGTTTCTCTGCAGTTAATTAAGCCATGCTCAGCTTGACTTTGGCAAGTACATATGTACGTGGACTCTTGCTCAACATTAACCTAAAGGTCAAAATGGAGGCACGAGACCATACCCATACACGAAATGTCATATATATGCTTCTAAAGTATAAAACTCAAAATATTTTAAGAACAAAACATCTCAATCACCACACAGTATCTTTTAAACTAAATAATTTAAAAGACTTAACACGCCCAAACATCCGGGTGCAGTGGAAACCTCACCCCGCCCTCCACCCCCCACTGTGGACCAGTAGATAATATTTGGGATACATTCTTGGTTGTCTTACTTGCCTCAGATGACCTTTATTTCAGCTGAAACAATTGAAGCCTGCGTTTCCAAAATAGAAATCAAGTGGGAAGTAATGTTTAACCTTAACTTGTTAGTCCAGTAAACACCTTCGGAAGAGTTTGCCTGTGCTTGCCAACAAGTTGGCTGTATCTACGTGTTCTCTCATAAAACTGAGGAGGTCATCTACGCTGAAGTCAAAGTCTATCAAAGCAGTCACCACTGAAATCCAACCCCTAGCATTACTCAACAGGAAGGGGGTGAGTTATAGAGCACAGCAACTACTTCCTCCCCAGCTCCTGCTCAGTGAGAATCTTCAGAAACTCCTGCTTTTGGAAGAAACAATTAGTTTAGATTCTGATCGTCTATGAAAGAAAATGCCCTTACTTTAACTAAGGACGGAACACTTAACTGGTGAACCATCAGAATGGGTCTAGCAGCACTGTAGCTCCAGGCCCAGGCTGGGATTGTCACTACTTTCTTTTCGAAACAGAAAATTTAAGTCCAGAGTACCAGGGGGAACTCCACAGAAGAGTCTACCTCTTAACGACTGCATTTTATAACTGTACCACTTCCTTATTCCCATCCCCATCTGTCAGGATATCTGTTACAATGCTTTGGAAAATCCAAGTTTTTTTCTTTTTCTTTTAAAGTTCAGGTCTAAGTATCAACCTGAAAGGATATTATTTGGTGCAAGAAGTCCAATTAGTTAACACTCCAAAGTGGGCTTTCTACAGGGCTCATATATTTACTAGCTTTTTGAGGGATGCAGTCTGATATAAATAGACAGACAATGAAGAAAAATGTTGTCTACAAGTCCTTTCATCTGGTGCTACTAGTTTGCACTACATATTTTTATTTGCCCTTTAAAAGACATTTTAAAAATCTTAGAATGATTTCTTGGAAATTTAATATTCACTAGTGCACATCCAAATTAGATTAATAAAATCAACACTACTGGTTGTAAGGGCATGGAGTTTAGCAAGGAACTAGTATTTTGCCTAGCGATAGGAGTTACCTGGAACTGAAAACAAGGGATTTTCTTACCATCATAAGCAAAGTCAAGGCTGGCCCTGGAGAATGACAAAATCTAAAGGTAGTTTGTAGAGGAATAAAATCTAGAAACGAAAGCTCTGGCTTAATCACCACAGCTTCAAGTATCGAGACTGACCCAACCAGAAATTATATAGGCCTTAAAAATAATTGTGGGCCGGGCCTACGAGCGTGAGGGCGTGGGAGGGAGGCTGCAAATTCAGTTTCCAGGCATCTCTGAGCCCACCTAGTAGACACAGTGAGCAAGGCTCACCCTCCCCAGTTGCAACAAAACTTACAGTCAAGAAGTTATCATTCAAATTAAATGGTGGCAGACATGTCCAAGGAATAATTTGGGGATTTGATTTCTTTATGAATCTTGGATAGATGAATGTTTGGAGATGGCAACTAGTGGTTCAGAGAACACTGGAATGATGGTAACATGAGGAAATGGTATCATCATATTGGAAGCCCTGGGACAAATATAAAGAATGGCTGTTCAGCAGAGAAATCCACGTCCTCTCCCCAAAGGGCCTGTTTTACTATGACATGAAAATCAGGTCATGTATTCTCATTATTAAACTTGTTAAATAAAAAGAAATAATTGTGGACTGGATATATATCCATCTCCATTTTTTTGCTAGATAGAACACACAACTTTTTGTTACATAAGAAATATCAAATGTTCCAATTTTTCAGTTAAGGTATAAATGGCATTTAAACTGTAGATTCCAACAGTAGTCAGCATCCTTATATGTACTGAAACACAACTAGGTATTCCATGAATATGTACATTATTTGTCAATTAAAAAATAAAATGAAAAAATCAGCATCTTGATTATCTTGAGAAAATACTCAAAAGACTCAGAGCATCTGACAACTTAAAATTTTAGGAAGAACAATTATTGATAAATAATATACAGGCTTGGTCTCGCAATGCGTTTCTCTAAACCAGTCCCATAATAAAGTTCTAAACATCAATTTGCAGGGAATCTTAGAAAATGTATATTTACCTTTTCCTAGGTTATGATCCAATGGTTTCCAAGGGAAAGTGTGGTATAGTGGGAAAGCACAAATTGCAGACTTTGAAGACCTTTGCTTGACTCCTGGCTTAGCCCCATGAGCTGTATGTTAGGCAAACATAACCTCTCTGAAGGATAGATTCTTCGTTAAGTCAGATCAAAGTAACTTAGCCGTAAGAAGCAAATGAACTAATGTGGTATTTATAAACTTTCCTCAACTTAAGACTGCACCTAGTAATGTGTAATCAAAACAGAGTTCTAAATCCAAGCTCAAAGACATTTTGAAGTTCTCTCAATTAACTAAAAACTAAATTTGGACTTGGGCTCAGCATTGCCCCCTACTGGTCATATCTTAGAAATAAACCCCTTGAAAACAAGTTTGCAAATTCAGTCTTTTTCTATCAAAAGTTCCCCAAAAGGCTTATGCTTGTTCTGACTTCCAGTATATACATTAGGCTTTTCTCAAAGAAATACCATTTCTAATTACATTCATTTAAATAAAATTATAAGTAGGTACAGTATTATTTCTGATCTTTAAGATAACTTTTATAACTAGACTGAGCCATCTTTTCAGGTTTTTAAAACACTTTCCTTAGAATGTCTTTCCTGCTTCCAATGTTGGAAATCAAAAAGGAAAAAAAAAAAAAAAAAGATGAAGGGCTTCTTCCCAAGTCTTTGTTGCATCTTCAGCAAAGGTATAGATACCTTGTCTTCCAGGTGTCATGGTGAAGATTCAAGAGCTGGTTCTTTACCCTAAAGGATGCTAACACCACAGGTCATTCTTGTTTTTCAGGTATTCATCAATTTCTTCATTCTTGGGGTGATGTTTTGGGGGGAAAAGGTCCTTC
This sequence comes from Eulemur rufifrons, assembly GCF_041146395.1. Classification (NCBI taxonomy): domain Eukaryota; kingdom Metazoa; phylum Chordata; class Mammalia; order Primates; family Lemuridae; genus Eulemur; species Eulemur rufifrons. The sequence continues at coordinate 54,334,695 of NC_091010.1, read as the reverse complement.
CAACTCAAAAGTCAAAGTTTTATACCAAATCTACTTATTATCACAGCATGAGTTCACCACGGCTGGACTTACAGTCCAAACTAAGGGAACTGCCTCCCTCTATAAAACCACAAAAACGTACACTGGAGCCACATTGGGTAGGGCACACAGATGGCACTAGTAATTTTAGAAGTCTGAATCTCTATGGGTGAAATTCTACCACCTCCTTTTCATCTTCTACAAGCCTTAGTTTCATTATCTCCAAAACGGGGATAATATTATATCATCTACTCTGCTGGGATGCTGGGAAGGCCAAATGAGGTAATATATGAAAAGTACTCAGCATAATCTTTGGCACACAGAAGGCATCAAAGAAAGAGATAGGTATTATCAATTAGCTCAGTCAAAAAAAAGTCAATTATTGCTGGAGGCATTATATCACCACTCACAGGCATGCAAACTCCTCTGAGGAGTGACTTCCTATCACAGCTTCTTTCTGAGACCACACCTCAAAAATTCTCAATGTGTTCTCCACGGGCATGAAGTCACTGCAGGTGACATCTGTAGTGGGACCTGCTAAGACAACAAAGTCGAGAACAGGCCAGTGAGGAGAATTATAAACAACAAAGGAAATGTCTTCTCTTCCAAGTTCTGAGTATTTCACAACATGGTGCTCACGGACTAAGAAAGGGGGAAGTTGTGTGCAGCGACTGGAAACGTTGGATTGTTAGGTCTATTGCACCCTCTAGTGGCCACAGAGAAGATTGTTCTTTTTAAAATCCCAGTTTGGCCAAGATTGCAACTTGAATATGGGTATACATCGGCCTTGAGTTTAAAAAATAACCAGTCTGCCTTTATGTGTTTTCTATGTTTTTTTTTTTTTTAAATCTAATGTTAAGAGAAACCAATGCTGTCACAATTTTATCCATTCAATTCTATTTCTCTATTCCGGCTGAAAAATGCTGATTAACCGAGGAAAGGCAAAGGCAACTACCTTTCGTGCTGTATTGATTCTTAGGTAGAACTGAAGATAATCGTCTTTGTTGCTTTATGAAAGGGAATTTTGAAATGAGCATTTTCTAAAACAGCAATTTCTCACCACAGGTTTATTTACAAGCCAAGGTAATACTTAAATATGCCCAAGACTATGAATCTATTCTTCTTTGCCCAAACCATTCATTTTTATAATGGATAATTATAGCAAAAACTTTGATTAACCAGAACCCCCAATTAACATGGTTTCTTCCTCTTCTACTCTAGTTTTAGGACAAAGTGGAAAAATAATCACAATAAATTATTCGTGTGAGGGACTTAGCTTGAAAATCTTCTGGGATGGTTTCAATGACTCACACCATGATTATTAATATACAGAAGATACATAATATAACTGGACAAGAGCTGGAAGGGAATAAAAGTCTTAAAAATGCTAATGTGGTGACACTGTGAACTATTGTTTATTCTTTCTGCTATTTTCTTTACTGTTACATTGCTATTCGTAAAACAAAAAGAGGGGAAATGTCCTGTAAAATCTATTTTCTACACTGATAGATCTAAACAGAATCGAAACTACAGGAACCCTAAGGCCACTATACTTTAGTAAGATAAAAAATAGGTCTCTTCGGGAATATCTCCTCCAGTATGAGCTGAAACAAGTTTATATATATATATATCACACATACATATATATATAATTTTCAACTAATTTGAAAATATATTTATCAGGACATTCCTTATTCAGGAGTTCTTCTTACTTAGGGCAAAGTTTCACTGAAGTGTAAAACTCAACAGACCACAAAGTGATAGACTAAGTACCCATCCCTGAACGGAAACCTCATGATACCAAAGCCATATATTTAAAATACTGTTTATTTGTGATTTAACATTAATTAGCATTACATCTAAGAGCAATATCAGATAACATTTATACATTTTTCCACAGGACACAGAGGTTCATTGGCTCATTCTTTATGCCAAAGCAAGTAAATAGAGGCATTAGCAAAAGGTGCAATAGTTCACTGTTGCGTTTAAAAAATATTTATGCACATTGCATTCATTTAGATATATATATTTTTAAAAAGTTATGGAAAAGCATAGTTCACAGGTTACTGTTTCTACATACATTGTAATACAACATAAATGATGTAGAACGTAAAAAAAAAAAAAAATCCTCAAATACAGAGTTAAGCAACTGAAAGTTTCCACTAAGAGATTAAAACACTAATTCCAGTAGTTAGTTTGAGATCTAGAATGACATTTCCAGGCTCTGTTTCAGCTCTGCATGATCATACACACGGTCCAACAGAACCAGCCCCAGGACACACTGTAATCAGTGTCACTGTTGCATGCCAGCTCGCCCTCCAGAAACGCTCTGGGTTATTTTTACCCATGGATCATTTTGGATTATTGATTTTACATTGATTTATGACATCACTTGGGTGAAGAGGGAAAAGCCTATATTATGCCTAGGTTTAAATTTGTTTTTACATTAGAGAGAAAATTAACTGAGAAGATTCTTTTTTAAAATCTGTAAAAATGAAGAAGTGGTAGTTTTTTCTCATTGGTAGGATTAGACCCACTAATTTCTTCTAGTGCTGCCCTCTAAAGATAACACAAGTTAGAAGGAAATGACCCTTTTAAAATGCAAATATCAACCAAGAAAGTCATTGATTCTGGCAGAAAAACAGAATTTTAGAAATTTGGGACATGTTTCGAATAAATCACACTATATTGTGCATATGAGTTGTTATCAAACTAGATTCTTCTTTTCACATTCCACCTTTTGTTCCCTTTTCACTTTCCCTTTCATTCTTTTTCATTTGGTTACCTTATGAGATTTTCTTTATTCATTAGCAATACTAAGAAAAATAAAGTATAAGATTCAAATATGAATCTAGATGTACCTTTATATGCTCTAATCCCCTTTTGATACCAAGTCCCTGGATTCTTGAATTATATTTAAGTATACTCAGTACCAAGCAGACTTAAATATGCTCTACTGTTAAATGATTGGCTAATATGCTTAGGACACTTTTATACTGAATGGTATACAAACATCTTAACATACAAAAATTGTTTTTGCCAGAGTTAAACTAAATAACCCATGTTATGTGTACAAAATCCCCTTTGTTGAAAAATAAGGGGCTTTCTAAACTAATAAAAAAAGGAAGTTTTCAAAAATTATAGTTTACTAAAACGGCTTTTTTTGGCAAACAAGTTTACTTCAGGTGAGGAAATTTTATACTGTGAATAAAATTCCAAATGAATCTTTTTTTAAAACTTTTAAAAAAATTATGTGCCAGTGTATACTAATGCTATAGATTCTTGTCTGAGAAGCTTTTAAAGCATTCTGTTAATGCCCATTAAAACAATGGGGACTCAAAAGATACAGTCAAAAATTATGATAAAAAATTATAATCTGATTACCAAGTGAAACAGATGTTGAGAAATAAAAATTCTCACTTGTTCACTGGCAATTTCTTTCCAACAGATACTGTGGAGAAGGCCTGAAGTAATTCAGACAGATATCTGTTTGTGGTGACTATAATGTACTTCATGAGGGCAGAGTTAATTAAAACTAGCAATTGTTTAAAAATTCAAAGTCATTTTTTGGATATATAAAATGAGAGATGAAAGTTTTTTTCATAATATGTTTTTCTTTTAGTAAAACCTCTTTCCAGTTCTTAAAGTCCAGTTTGCTACATACCCCCAATCTGATCTACCACTGCATATTAATCTCAACTCAAATGTGGTATTGAAATGTGCAATGTCACATTGTAATAATAATAATTATAAAAAGACTTTATTTAGGCTTCAACTTTCTCCTTTTTCTTGTTTTTCTTCAGAAAAGAAGGAGTGCGGAACTTCTTCTTTTTCTTGGATGGTGATTTTGAAGGTGAGCCTTCAGGTGACAGGACTTCTTCAATTTTTTCTGGAGACTTAATGGTAATCTCGATGTTTTCTATGGTCGTGCTTGTAGTTAACCTACTCACTCGCTTAGCAAGCTCATCTTCAACATCATGCATATCATCTTTGCCATTTACTACCATGACAGGCACTTCCATGGAGATGAAGCTCTTGGAAAACAGCTCATGGTTTTCTACAAAAGGGGAGGGTTTTGGGGTTATTTTACATAGTTAACATTCTTGCTTTATTTTACAAAACTGAAATGTTTTACCAATGTACTAAGGCATTACTTTAATTCCAGTAAAGATAGATCATTATTTTAATAAACTCTGGATCTATTAGCATGAAGCTAATTTTCTTAAATGACATAAAGGGGAAGGGAACAAAATTATTAAACAGTGAAAGCTAGATAATTCCAGTTTGACGACATGACAGTTTCATTATAAATCACATCAGCATATATGAAAAAGACAACATATTTTTCTTTAGTTTTGGGGTCATTTGGCTATCAAAACTGACAAGGATTTCATGCTGCTGATTGGAAGATGCATGACAAATCAATTTTAATTCCACAAATTCTTAGGAGCTATGGGTTGCCAAAACCTAGATTTTTTTTTTTTCCCCAAAATAAAGATGGGTATTGCTCTGTCACCGAGGCTGAAGTGCAGTGGTGCAATCATAGCTCGTTGCAGCCTCACACTCCTTGGCTTAAGTGATCCTCCCATCCTCCCACCTCAGCCTTCCAAGTAGCTGGGACTACAGGCATGAGCTACCATGCCTGGCTAATTCTTTAATTTTTTGCAGAGATAGGGTCTCGCTACATTGCCCAGGTTGGTCTTGAACTCCTGGCCTCAATTGATTCTCCTGCCTCCACTTCCAAAAGTGCTGGGATTACAGGTATGAGCCACTGTGCCTGGCCGAAACCCAGAATAAGGTAAATCATATAAATGATGAACAAAAGTAGCACCACATTTAATAATGTAAATTATTGGTAGATTTGAAAAATCCATGGCAAACTTACTCTGATCAGGTGTTCAATTTCCTTACATGAAAACAAATGACAGAGGGACAGACTCAAGACTGACTCAGTGAATGCTATGGGAAATTACATTGAATACCTTCCAATTTTTCAGGGACATTTTGCGGTGACTGAGTTTGAGACTGAATTTGTGAAACAGAGGAAGCGTCATCTGAGAGTAATTCCTGCTCAGCATCTGTTGGATAAGAGTTTAGTTAAAAAGCCATGCAAAACAAAACAAAGCAGCATAAGATTTTAGGGAGGTTAGTGCATACATCAAATGCCTGCATACACAGAGACGCTAAATTCTTCAGCAATGAGTTGAGCATGCTAACGGTTACCCCATATGTCAATAATTATGCATTAAGAGGAAGTTAATGTGTTAAAATTTCCGGCTGCTAATAGTAATTTTACATACAGGGTTACAAAGGAAGCACAGCTAAACTGGCAGCCCAGGCAAATAATATGTGTGCATTTAGCTTTTGCTGGTGTGAGGAAACTAAAACAGACTGAGCAGCCAGATGAAAACAATATAAAGCCTCACCAGTGAGGCTACGTTAATGAGGCAGAATGCTTCACTGAATTTTTGAACAATATCCAATAGTGATTTCTGTCAGAGCAACAGTACTGAGCTAATTCAGAAGGTCATAATGAATGTGGAAGGAACTATAAAGTTTTATATATATTTGTTACCTGGCATCTTTAGGCTTTCAAAAAATAAGAGAATAAGGGGGATATTTTACAAAATACATAAAAAAAGAGAAAGCTCCCAACCTTATGTTAGAATAAACAAATTCAACAGTACCACTTATAACATTTAGTGTAATTATATTAATGACTCAGGATGACTCCCTTTTGTGACAAACCGTTCCTTGAATGATCAAGAAATCATTTGTTTTTCCTACATGATATCTAACATGGCAATAGTTCTTTATTGGCTTGTTTAGCTTTAGGTAAAAATTTCAACTGTATACACTGTGGATGCTCTAAAGCAGAAGCTTTTACCCTCTTTTGAGGTCACAGACTTCTTATCCCTACCCTGAACCCCCTTTCCCCAAATGTATGTAGTGTACAATTAAGCATGTATTTTTCAGGTGGCTCACAGACTGTCTGAAGCTTATCCAAAGACCCAAGATTGAGAACTCCTATTAAAAAGAATCTTATTCTAGAGAGAAAGGGAGCTAGCTAGTAATCAATTGGCTAGGATATTTTCATTAACAATTCTTAAATATAATCCTAACAATCTATTTACTAAGGGTTCCAAAGTCAGAAAAATTTAACCTCACTAAGAGTGGCCATATGCTTAAGGAAAGCCACATCAAAATTCTAGCAGTTTTAAATTTTGATTTTGAAGTGACAATACTGGCACCCTGAGACACTAAGGAACAGAGATTTTGCAAAGCAATAAAACCATAAACTTGTGAATCGATAATTACCTCAAAATAAGATTTGAAAAGCCAGGTACTATGAAATGTTTATATCTATTAATATATCTACTTTGGCTAGTAATTTTTTACTCATCTGGGGATTTCAGTTTATAGAAGATTTCACTATAAGATAGCTAGCACTGAGATTTCTTTCTGAGGAAGAACAGCTTTCTCTACATGTTAAGGTACATGGTCTATGGCAGTTCCGTGTGTTTCAGCCCCACATATACTCAGTAAAGGACTGGGATAGATGAAATAGAACAATTGATCAAAAAAGAAACATTTTTAAAAATTAAAAAACAAAAAACAAAAAACATTGACTGCCTTCCCTCATCCAACGTGGGGTGTTATCCACGTAGTTATTCTAGACTTTATATAAAAATTAACTAACCTTCTAGGCCTTGTTGTTTACGTTCGATTGTCTTTTTATATTCTTCAAGTTCTCCTTCTGTGAGATGACTGAATGGGTTAGGAGGAGCTGGTGGGCCATGATCATCATCATCAAATTGCATGGTCTTACACAGAAAGAAAGAAAAAAAAATTGATTCATTACCAAGAGTTTTACTGTCTATCTACATATGCATGCTCATATACACACGTGTGTAAATGCATACATGATGTTAGTGAAACCCTACTTCACAACAATCATAAGAAATGATGAGGCAATATACTTTGTTTAAAATACTCGTATCAGATTAATGCTCTTAGCCTACTATGCAAAGGACTAAAATCACCATGATGTTTCCTCAATAAGCCTGTATAGGTAAAGTTTAATAATCTTTTAAAAACAAACAAACAAAAAAACTAAGCCAAGTTCTAATAAGCTTTATATAACTGAGAAATATACTGAAAAAACAAGAATTGCTCCATTTCAAATCCTTTGTAAAAAAGGCTTAAATGAAAATGTACCAAAAGAACTTCTTTAAATTTGTTATGAAAATAAACTTGTAGCTATTTTCTCAAAGAAAGGAATTAATAAGACTTTTAGTTACACCTGGCAGATGGAACTCATGCATTTATTGTTGATCCCTCCCAAAATCCTACCAAAATGATAGTAAAAGAATAATAGTAAACTTTGAAGGACAAAAGAACGGGAGAGGAGACAACAGAAGATGAGAAGTATTAACACATTTATGGAAGATGGAAAGCAAGTGGAAGAGTGGGTAGCAGGGCTGAGAAAGTTGAAGCATTAGTCCTGCAAAAAAGGATGCAAATGAGAAGCATGCTCATTCGCCCTGAAGAGGTCTGATAAGGCCCAGAAACTAGAGGCATCAGGTATCACAGAAAATGACGGTGAGGAAAAGCTGAAAATAGGGGGACAAGTTAAAAGCATGAATAAAACAGATTCCCAGGTCCCCGTCCTACTCCACATAGCCAAGCATTTACCTCTCTCCCAACTCAGAAGATCAGAGGTTTATTCTTTAGAAAAAACTAAGGGACATAAAACACAGCTGCAGCTCTCAGAACGACAGGAGGAAACTGACTGAAGCATTCTTCTCTGGATAAATTAAATGGTCCCAGATAAAAGAACCACAGATAGTAACGTTTGGGGATTCCCCAGAGAAGCAGCCGGGTCCACATCCAGCCGCCCTGCAGAGCAGCTCACAGGTCCCCAAGCTCTGGACAACCCAGAGCTACTGATCAGCTTTTAGTGTTTCATTCTTTAATGTAAACAGACTGCCATGAATCACCAGACACTGAGGAAAGCTTCCAAGGAGGAGGAGGAAGACCAGAATCAACAAGAAAAAGGGAACTCAGAAGAAACAAAGACAACAAAGGCTGAGGAAAATTTAAAATCAATTCCCTTAGAGCAACAAGAGAAAATTTATTCATGAAACAAAGATCAGGATAAACAACCAGGGAAGAAAAACTCTTTAAAAAAAAAAAAAGTTGAAAATAAAATTAAGAAATCTTCTGGAAAGCAGGATAAAAAAAGGCAAAGAGATGCAAAGTAGGAGAAAAAGAAAAAACAAAAAAAATCAGAGGCTCAAAGATGCCAAACATCCAAACTAACAGGATATATACTGACAAGACAAAGAGAGAAATTAGGGGGGTGGGAAATCTACGGAAGAAATACTTAAAAAAAAATTCCCAAAACTGAAGGATATGACTTTGCAGATCAATCTGCTATTAATGCTAAGGGCTATAATTGCTAAGAACAGAGACTAAAAAGAGATCTACTACAAAGTACACCATCATAAAATTTCAGAACAGCAGGGATGTAGAAAAGGTCTAAAAGAAAAAAAAAAAGGATCCTAGCAAAGGTTCAGGAATCACGATGCCATCTTACTTCAACAATAAAAGTTAGAGGATAGGCCAGGCGTGGTGGCTTATGCCTGCAATCCTAGCCCTCTGGGAGGCCAATGCAGGAGGACCACTTGAGACCAGGAGTTTGACATCAGCCTGAGCAAGAGCGAGACCGTGTCTCTACAGAAGACAGAAAAATTAGCTGGGCATGGTGCTGCATAAATATAGTCCCAGCTACTCGGTAGGCTGAGGCAGGAGGATCACCTGAGCCCAGGAGTTTGAGGTTACAGTGGGTTATAATGACACCATCTAGCCAGGGCAACACAGCAAGACCTTGTCTCAAAAAAAAAAAAAAAAGTTAGGGGACAATAGAGTGATACGTTTCATATTTGGGGGAAAAATTATTTCCAAACTAGAATTCTATACCCATTATATGCACATTTGAAGGTAGAATGAAGGCATTTCAAACTGTTATTTCCTATGTATCCTTTCTCAGAGAGCTATTAGAGGATGTGCTCTATGATGGAGTAAATTAAGAAATCAGAAGACACAAGATACAAGAAACAGAGGATACAACATAGATGAGAAGCACAGGAATCCTGAGAATGAGCCTGTGCAGCCTGAGAACAAGAAGTCCACATTTGGACCAGAATAACTGGGGGCTGGAACAGAAAGGCTACCTGTTGACTTTGACCCTATGGAAAATAATATTCAGAGGGACTTTGTAATTCTTTTGAAAAGTTTGGGAGCAACTAAGGCAATGTACCCAAAATGCTAAGCAAATAAAAAAGGGAGGCAATTATTAACTCAAGGGTGGGGGGAAAGTTGTATAAGAAAAGAAATATTAACACTAGCTGGTTCAGCACCAAACCTGTATAATAATAATAGAAACACTGAAAGCTGATTTACCAAAAAAACAAACAAACAAAAAAAACCAAAAAAAACTGTGATATAACCTTACTGGGAAAATGAGGAGAGGAAAAAAGGGAAGCCTTATGTAAACAGGTTAAATCCTCATCTTCCATAAAGAAGTTTCTCCTATGTTTCATTAATTCTAAGATGAACTTTTCCTCCATGTTTTCCCATCTCTGAAATTTGGAATTGACTTATAATTTATAGCTTCCTACAATTATAATTGGTAAGTGTTTTTTTCCTTTAGTGATAAATAAAATAATGGTACATCTTACAATTGATGGCACAGATCTGATAAAATACAGTCCAGGTCTAAAACTGACATACCAAGAAAAAGCAGAATAAAGATGCTCTTTAGAAACATCAAGATAAATGCTAGAAGCAATTGAAAGAACAGAAAGTCCTTGCCCCTGGAAACTGGGAAATGAAGGTAGTATTTTAAGTCGTATGAACTGACTTTTAAACTTGTGATTATATTAACCTTAGTAAAAATATTCATATTTAAAGAGCAAAGAAATTAATGTGGTAGATCAAAAACAAAGATCATATTGCTTCATGGACTTACAGAAGGAGGCTTATCCACAACAATTCCAGCAAGCAACTGAGATTGTGGTCCTGCTGTTTTCAAGTCATACCGGTTTTGTTCCCGAATCTGAAGTGAAAAACAATAACAAGTTCTTGGGGGCAACTAGACAGATGACCTTTGCTTTCTCTTTTTCTAAAAGCTTACTATTCGACCTCTCTAGAGTAAGAGTCTCTTCAATTTCCACCTGCATAAAGACCTCTTTTACCATCTTAACAACTCGCATTAATCTCCACTCCTTTTGGCACGTGATTTCCTATTGTCTTACGTTGTTAGAGAACTGCTTTCCCCCTAATACCAGGGTTCATTAAGGCAGAAGTAGTTTAATATTTCTTCCCCATGTAGCCTGTTCACTAATGACTAGCACAGAACTGGAGGTATTCAATACAAGCTAAAATTATATTGAGTTAAATTCCAAATTCTTCTGTATTCAGTAATACTGAGTCAGTATTAATCAGACTCGATCACTAGTGATTTAAACATAAAATAGAAGAAAAATGTCTCCCCTGGCCACAAAAGACCATGTCTTACCTTATTTCTCTTTTCCAGTACCTCGTTCGGGTTAGTGTTTAAAGGAACAAACTGATTTGGATCTTCAATTTTGATAGGTGTTCCACTGCTAACTTTAGAGGAGTCCTCTGCTTTCATCCACTAAAGAATCAAAAATTGTCTAGAATGAAGCTTTGTGTTCAGGAAATATTAGTAGGTGCTTAATAACTGTTTATAGTCTCTGGGAGTAGGGGGAGACTGGAGGTGGGGGGGTGCCAATCTTTTAAAGAATTTCCCTAAGTAATATTTTAGTGGTCAATTCGTTTACATCTCATACCAGTTAGAAAAAGGCTAAAAATAAGCACTCACTTTTTTAAAAAATTAAAATGCCATTACTATTCACATGAACACTCAATTATACTGCTAAACTTTCAACTTTCTCCTTTTGAAAATATGATGCTGAAAACTATTGTGAGCACACAGAGCTTGATCGCCCATTAACTCACATTCAGAGTTCTGTCTCCTGCACTGAAGTTTCATCAGATGATGGTGGCCAAGTAGGCATCAAAAAGAACTCAAAGAATCTCTTACGAGTTAGTTTTCCAGACTTCACTTTCATTTTTGGCTGACAGAAAAGGCCAAGCCCCTAATCAGCATTTTATAATGGGGATAATCTGATAGTACACAGCATATCAGAACCACAGGATTGGAAGGAGCTTATATAATTCTTCTCATTTATCCCATTTTATAATCCTTAAAGAAAGCTAATATTTAACAAGATTAATGATGACTGACCATCAATCTCTGCCAATAAAATGAATTCTGGGAAACTTATGAGTTTAATTATGTTCTTTTACTGGGAGACAAGAAATCTTATAGATATGAAAAAAATTCTGTGATGCCTAGGCATTTCCATATTGAATGCTATTATCTGATAGGATGAACTAATTTTGAGTATTTAGAGAATATTTGATGGTAAGCATTCCAAAACTAAACCAAATATAAAGCAAAATTCTGAAAAAGATAAAATAACCTATCTTTCAACCTACAAGATCTCACCTAAGGGTAGCTGTGTACAGGAATTTACACAACTCTGGCACAATTAGGTGTTGGTAACTTTGTAGTTTTAATTCACTGGTGCAGTATGAACTACAAGGTAGTATCATGTAGTGGGTAAGAACTGGGCACCAAAGTCAGACTGAGTGCATTCAGATCCTGACTTTACCATTAAAAAACAGCCCTTTTTGCCTTGGTTTCCTTATCTATAAAATAGGAAGAAAAACAGCATCATTTCATATTAGGAGAATTAAACGAGATCATTCATGTATGGCACTTAGAACAATGACTTGAAAAAGTTAAAACTTGGTAAATGATAGTAATATTTTTCTTACATTCTACTTCCCCAATATTTAATAAAGGCAAACGATGTAAAATACTGGCGTACTGTGATTTTGGTCCTGGGGCTGGTTTCCCCGTTCCGAGACTCCTCAGGCACATTCACTTTCATGTAGGTGTTCGGTGAGTTCAGCCACCTTGTTTTCTCACGCTGCTGCCTCTGCGCCATGTATTTGAGAGGAGAGAGGGGCACCGCATCGTCTTCAAAGGAAAAAGCAGTCACAGTTGCTGGGATTTCCACATCACTCTTGTGCCTTGGCTTCTCTCGGATGAGAGGATGCCTGTAAGCGTAGCCTGTTCTGTACCCCTGAGGGAGGGAAAAACCACATTTGAAGCAATCAGACCTGAACCAACACAGCACTTGGATTCTAATTCCTTAAACAAATGACAAAAAAAGACTCCTTTGTTGAAAAACAAATAAGGGGGAAAACAGCCTTCCAAACCCCACAATCTCCACAGAACATTAGTGTTGAAATCAAGAAAATTTCAAGATCTGGTTAAAACTGATTCCAGCTGACACTGCAATTTCCACTCACACAACTGTTTCTGACAGAGGGAATTTCTAAATTGCTGACTAGAAACATTTTTCTACCTATAAAAACTGTTTTTGGGAACCAAATCTCAGTGCCCATTTAAGTCTTTGTTTCTGGGTCTGAAGGCAATCTGCCTTCTGACCCTTCACGGAAGAGGGTAAAATCTAACATAAGGTGACATTTGCCAAACCATACATCTGATAAGGGGTTAATATCCAAAATACGTAAGGAACTCAAACAAATAAATAGCAAGAAAAGAAATAACCCGATTAAAAACTGGGCAAAGAATCTGAACAGACATTTCTCAAAAAATATACAAAAGGCCAACGAGCATATGAAAAAATGCTTAACACATCACTAATCAGGGAAATGCAAATTAGGACAATGGGATATCATCTCACACCTGTCAGAATTGCTATTATCAAAAAGACACAAGTAAGTGTTAGAGAGGATGTGGGGAGAAAAGGGAACACTTGTACATTGTTGGTGGGAATGTAATTAGTATGTTCCTCATAAAATTAAAAATAGAAGTACCGTATGATCCAGCAGTCCCACTACTGGGTGTATCCAAAGGAAATGAAATCAGTACGTCAAAGAGGTATGTGCACCCCCATATTCACCGCAGCATTATTCACAATGGCCAACATATGGAATCAACCTAAGTGTCTGTCCATCAATGGATGAACTGACAAAGAAAACGTGGTGTATATACACAATGGAATACTATTCAGCCTTAAAAAAGAAGGAAATTCCGTCCTGTGCAACAGCATGGATGAACCTACAGGACACTGTATTAAGTGAAAAAAGCCAGGCACAGAAGACAAATACTGTATGATCTCATTTATATGAATTTAAAAAAACTGAACTAGAAGTAGAGAGTAGAATGATTGTTATCAGGAGGTGGGGTAGGGAGACACTGGATAAAGGATACAAAATTTCAGCTAGATAGGAGTAAACTCAAGAGCTATATTGTACAATATGGTGACTATAGTAAATAACAATGTATTATATTCTTGAAAAAAAAAGATGACATTTACATGTTCCACTGTTTAATTCTTTAAAATGTGGTTAAATCACACCAAAATGCCTTGCTAGGGTCCAACTCTGCTCCTGGGGGAGTAAGAAGCGTGTTCCAAAACCAAAAGGAGATGGAGGCAACTGCTCTTGATTCTGAAGACATGAAAACCAAGTTTATGTTCAATTTTTCACCTACCAGATTGTCCAGAGTTCTCATCAGCCCTTCAAACTCAATCTCGCCAACCTTCCACTTTTGATGGGAACCCATATTCACGCCTCCTCCTCCAGATGCTGCTACAGTGTAAGTAGAAGGTTTATACTTCTGAAGGTCCAGCACAAGTAGATTGTCTACTCCACCTGCCCCTGCTAATGCCTGCACCTGTAACCAACGGTAAAACACACAGATACACAAAACTGTAAAGACTGTAAGGAGTATTTTCCTTTCAAAAAGGCACAATTTCAATTTGGCAAATATCCATAACACATTTAGAACCATACCTTGTAACATATTTCGAGCAACTGAAATCTCTTGCCAAATTTTAAAGTTCTCTTCTTGAGGTTTTCCCATGGCTATCTGGTTAATACTTTTGCTGAAAGTTATAATCTTAAAGGAGTACAGAAACACTACACTTTGAATTTAAGGATATATAGGCAGAAGTCATTAGCTTATCATCTTAATCTAATTAAGCTTTTTATAGCCCCATTTGAGAAGATGAGGGACCATCAAAAGCAAAAAGGAAGTTGGTAATTAGGACAAGTTAAAGTCAGTAGAAAAGTTTTTTCCCTTTCTTATGGCCCTTCTAATAAATTAAGGTTATTACCATTGCTTCAAGAGAATCTTATTGATTTTCTTTAAGAGAGAACCCAGGGCCTTTAAATATAATCTGCTTCACTGAGGAAGCAAGTGGTTAATAAATATCCAACCTATTATAATAATGAGGCTGTGGAATGGTTGAAAACCACGTGAGTTCATAAAACTCCCGGCCTAGTCTTCAGCTTTTCACAAAAGTGGCAACAACACATTTGATTCTTGCTCATTTGAGGCTGCCTTTGTTTCTCAATTAGCACCACGACTATAGGGTGAAAACAGAAATGGGCAATTGCACTATCTTTAAAAGTGGGATTGTGGGGAAAATGATGTTTATGAGGCACTTAGATTTGTGTGTGTGAGAAAATTTTCATTTCTTTTCCTATTTTTAATTCAATTCAAATTGGGAGTAGATAATCCCTTTTCACTTAAGTAGAGCAGAACTTCTCTTAAAAGACAAAACAAAAAGCTCTTTAACCAATAGAGCTTTGGAAATAAATAAACAAAATCCAAAGAAGCAAACAACAAAGCAATAAAAAAGGAAATAATTTTTCCTACCTGAATCTCACAGGCTATCTGCACATTAAAAATATAATGAAAAGCCTCCTCCACTGTTTCTCCAAGTGCTACCACACCGTGATTCCTGAGGACCAGCACCTAAAATAGAATCCCCAGAGCAATCACTTTAAATAACTGGCATAGCTCACACGGTTTTCATCAACAGCAGCAACAAAAATAGCTCCTTAGACAGAAACTCTACTACATACCTTACAACTTGGCCCAAGAACTTTCTGCAGTTGAATTCTCTCTTCCTGTTCATCAAGAGATCCTTGGTAGTTGTAATAGGCGACATCTCCCAGGATAAGGGACTCTTGAGAAATTGGAAGGATCCCACACTTCATGGAGGATACCTATTTGGTTGGGTGCATACCAAGATGACACATTTAGTTACTAAATACATTTTCATAGGAACCTGATTCTTTGGTCAGTTCAGGAAGCACTGGCCTATTCACTGTGTTCACCATTGCAGCCCACCTCCCTCTTTAGTTCTTCACTCCCTCCCCCCAAAAAGGGAAGGACTTAGGGGATACAACTCAATTTACATGCTGTGTATGTGTCAAGTATTATGAAAGAAGCTTTGTTCCGAAAAACTCAATGACCCACTTATTAAACTGATTAGTTTTAAAATCCAAATGCCATCTCGCCAGTTGTTTCCTAAAATGGTAGCATTTGGTTCCCAGGGCCTTTTGCTTTCTGGGTATGTAGAGGATTAATATTTCAAATGTGATTTGGGATGGCAGGGTCTGAAGGAAAGAAGATAGCAAAGCATCACGTTGGGAAAGCCATGAAAATACTGTATTTTCCAGAGTCATTGTTGGTTTTGGTTCTTCACTGACTTACAGCTGCTGTTGCAAGGGTGTGGATGTGTATCACACACTTCACATCAGGACGTGTTGAATAGATCGCAGCATGGGGACTGAATCCTGTATGGTCAATTTTCAAATTAGTACTTCCCTGGTCAACCACTTCTCCTATTATATTGACTTTCACCTGGAAATAAATCAGAAAGACATATTTAACTGGTACACATGTACCAAAGTTTGTCTGTGTTCCATAAGCTAAACCAGGGGGTGGCAAACTTTTTTATTAACGGCCAGATAGTAAGTATTTCAGACTTTGTGGGCCTCTGTTGCAACTACTCAACTCTACTGCTGCAGTACAAAAGCAGCCATAAACAATTTGTAAAAGAATGGGTTTTAGCTTTGTTCCCATAAAACTTTAGTTATAAAACAGGTAGTATACAACAAAACTTAGCATTTAGCAAGAAGCACAGTTGCTAAGATAGGTTCTTCACTGGAGGGTTGGACAAGTCTGGCATTTACTGAACTGGCTGGAAGATTTCCATTTGCTAATATTGCAGCACCCAAAACCGATGCATCTCTTACTGCTGTATAAGCTGATGACAGTGGCTAGGAGTACGGTCATGGAAAGGATAAAACGCTAGAAGGTCAGGTCCCATACTCATGCCAACTAAATGTTGTTTAAATCTAGCTACAATACACACAGACTTTGTGTGTTTAAAAAAAAAAAAAAACAAAAACAAATTCCTGAATGTACAGGGTAGGAAAAAATTCAAAAGATTCCCCTTCAAAACATAGAGAAGTTAACCTATAAGACCAACTCATTTATTAGACTCAACTACCCTGTTTTTCTTGAACGCTAAGGCTTTTCTTAAAAATCAACGTAATTTTCCAATCCCTTTACTGCTCACTAGTAAATGTTTTTCCATCCATACCTTTTCTTGTTTCGGTCTGTGCTAAAAGCTAAAAACTGTCAGAAAAGCACAAGAAAGCTCAGAAAAAGAAACATAGGAATGAAAATTATACCAAATTCGAGGCTGTGGCTTCAGAAAAAGATAGGCCTCTGGGAATTATAATAATGTGGTCTTGCTCCTTACTTATTCTTACCTGGAAAAAAGAAAAAAATAATACGGAATTTCTATAAAGTGTTCATATTTTGCAGTTTAAACATGACCAGAGATATATTTACAATGTATAATATAATTCATAATTGTAAGATATGAAGGGGAAGAAATAAGGCAAAAACTTAAAGGTCTGTAGCATGAAACTTTTCCCTTAACACTCGAGCACTTGCTGAAAAATTCTAAAATCAGTCTCTCAATTACCGCACTTACCTAAAGTGTTATTTTGAGGTCCTGAAGTTGCTTAGGGTCAATTACATTCATGAAAAGTAAATGCCAGTATTAGTCAACCCAACGGGTAATGATTATAATCTTAATTCACAACATGGAAATTAAGAGAAAATGGGCACAGAGAACAGAATCTCTTCCTAGGAAGGAATTAAGATGGAGATGAAAGAGGGAAACTAAGGAATAGCCAGGGGAGAAAAGAGAGAGACTGTTGGTGGACTGTACCACGTGTCTATGCCATTTCCATCACATAATATCTTAATATTTACGCATTTCTGCTTCCAAATAGCATCTTGCTTCCAAGTGTGGCAAAGTGAAAACAAAAGGATAGTGAATGGGAAAAATATATTTAAAAAATAAAAGCCCAGACAGGAAACTTCCTTGACCCTCAAATGCTTTTTAATGCCACTGATGCTCAAATAAAATTATCACAGAGAGGGACAATTCTGTCACAAGGTTTCTTCCTGGGTAGGCTCTGCAACTGGTCTGAACAAAAAGAACGACAAAGACAGTAAAGGAAGAAATGTGGGGGGATTGTAGCCTCTGGCTTGGAGAGAAGGTTTAAATCAGCATTTGGTTGTGATCTAGCATGCTAGGTTCAGAGAGTAAGTCTGCAAACAGTATAGCTGCCTTATGGTTGGAATTTTATAAAAAAGGAATTGAAAGGTAAAGAACTCACTGAGATATATGTATTTGCCAGGTGTGCCCACCCAAACAAGTCCGCAAGTCTGTAGAGGCTGGCAAGTTTACAGCGGGTGAGTTTTTCTCCCTTCACATACGAGGATGTGTCTGCACCGGGAAGGTCATTGATAGGTGAGACCATGCCAAGACCTAAAAGAGAAAAAAATTGTGGAAAGAGATTCAAGTCAGGTAATCCCTTACCTGGAAATTAGTTGCCAAGAAGGAGCCTGTGTCTGGGATGGCCTAGCCTTGTAAATAATAATCTGAAATTTATCAGCCCATACAAGGTTTTATTAGCTTATCCTCTTCAGAGAAGTACACTAAGAATAAAAATAAGTATTGGCTACCTTTGATCGCTTGGTAAAAGTTGCTTCATCTAGTACTTGTTAGGGAGTGACTAGAGCAAAGGTTCACACCACTGGGGAAAAAGTTACATGACCCCAAAGGTGAAAGTGTTATTAAATACTGGGGTGATTGCTAATTTTATGATGGAAAGCCCTCAACAGAAAGCTACTTTTCTAATATCTCTTTTAACTTTTATTCAAACACAAAAAGCATTTAAGATGGAAAAGAAAGCATACAAATAGTAGTCTGGCTTCTGCCCTCTTGAAGATCTGGAAGTAGTCTTGAAGGTCTCTAATGATTCAATTGCCAACTTCAATCGTTACCAAGTTGAACTTTTGCTCAGTCTTCATTCTCCTTGACCTCTTTACAGCTTGACATCATTTATGTTGCCTTTTCCCTAGAATTCTTCTCTAGGCCCATGTGATACTATCCTGGATCTCGCCTTACCTTTCCATCTGCTTCTTTTCTCCTTCAGTAAGTTCTTTACCCCCTACTTTCCTGCAACTGTGGCTCTTTCCCAAAGCTCAGTCCTCCACTATGTTCCTTTCTCATTCTACATTTCCCTATAAAACCATCATACATTTCTAAGCCTCCCCAAAGTTACTTCTGCATAGATGACTTCCCAATGTTTATCTCTGACCAGCCCCTCCTCCCCATTCTCCATCCTGCCCTTGCTAACTGCCTACAACACAGTAACATAAAAATTTAAAGGATCTGAGAGTGATTTCATCTTATCTTTCCTGATTTTTCTTATCTTTTTTCTTTTCCTTATTTTTCTTCTAATATTGATGATAATACAATTTCTGCAGGCTCAAACTCTAAGTAACCTTTACTTCCTAACCTTTCCTGGGCCACCATGTGTAATTTGTCACCACATTCCATGATTCTTTTCTTCACAAGGTCCCTCATTTTCCACACTTGGGTTCAGGCCATAACTCATGTGTGGACTCCTGCAATAAGCTTCTCATTCTTGTCCTTGCCTGTAGTCCTTTTCCTTTGTAAATCCATTCTGCATAAAACCAACAGATTGAGTTTTCTAAAGCATTGCTTTTAACCTGAGAATATGGGCCCCATAGGAAACTTTTAAAGAGAAGCCCAAATCAATATTTTAATGTAAGATCTCCTAATTTTGAAATGTTTCAAACTACTTTAAAGAAATAGTTTTAACATGTTAGCTATACAAGGCAGCATAATTTTTGACAAAATTTTAGAGTTGGCCATTAACCTAACTCCTACTCTCCCCCTAACCTTCCAACTGTAACTTCTACTTTTGACAATACAAGTACTCCAGGCAAACTGGTTGATTTCTACTTCCTGACCTCTGAATACTGGCATATGGCTTTCCTGCTGCCATGCCTTTGTACATTCCAGCCAGGCAGCCAAATCTCTGTAGCTGCCATGGAATCTAGGACACTCACAGGAGAGCTGCTTTTATTATTTCTGTCTTCCCTGACTAGTCTTCCTCTTTGAAATTTTCTCTTTGGGCTCTTTTCTTCTCTGCCTATACCCTCTTCTACAATTATTTAATCAATATCCACAGCTTTGAGTAATACTTTCTCTGTCCATCTGCCAAGTCTCTCTCCTAAGCTCTGAGCCTGCTGTTCCAACTGCTGCAATGTCTTGGCAACTCAAATCAAGCATGCCTAAAGTTGAACTTCCTCCATTTCCCAAACCAAACTACATTTCCAATGCTGGACTTTCCTATTTTTGTTAATAATACTATGAAATCTCCCAGTTCATTCTTCACACAAAACATATAGTGGTCTTTGTAAGTCATCCTCCTGCTTAAAAATGGTTTCTCAAAGTTAGGAATAAAATCCAAACTTCCAAACCCGGATGTGATATGATTTATATTCAGCCATACTAAAACCAGATTTTAATATGACTTAGTCTCTGTGTTTCTGATCTTTGTTCTACTGTTCCCTTGAAAGCCATGGTCCAGACAATTATCTTTATTTTTGTCCCTTGAAGAAGCTAACCCCATTCCTGCTGTCTTATTCTAATCCGGCACTCATACTAGTTCCCTCGACCTGGAATGTTTTCTCTTGATCCTGGTACAGTTCACTCCTTGCTATTAGATTTCAGTCTAAATGTCACCTCCTCAGAGGTTTCTCTGATCACTCGATCTAAAGTAGCCACCCAGTTGTTCTCTATCACATCACCATACTGTAATTCTCTGAATAGCACTCCCTGTTATCTGATCATTTTATTTATTCCTTTAGTCCATTTTCTGTCTCCATGAGAAGAGGAATCTTGTCTGTCTTGTTTATCATTGTATTCCCTTGTCCCTAAAAGTGTGCTTTGCATATAAAAAGATGCTCAATATTATAGAAAGTGAATCAAACTAGCTCAACCTTTGAACTTTTCTGTTTCTTCTGGTAGAATATTTTTCCCAAACTAGAAAACTCATTCATTTTGGAACTCATCACTTTTTCCACTCACCAAAGACATCACCACATCAAACCTGCTAAGTAGGACCTATCTACACTTCCTTGGCTATGCCTTTCTTACTGGTCTCTTCCTTCTTACACCCACAACCACTACTCTAATTTAGGTACTTATATCTCACATCAAGATTCTCTCAAAGATTCTTTAACTGATCTGACTTTAGTTTCTTTCTGTTTGCTGGTACTCATTTAAATTATCATCATGGTGGCGCACATCTGTAGTCCTCAGTACTTGGGGAGGCTGAGGCAGGAGAATTGCTTGGGCCCAGGAGTATGAGGTTGCGGTAAACTATGATCGTGCCACTGCATTCCAGCCTGGGCAACAGAGCAAGACCCTGTCTCAAACACACACACACACACACACACACACGCGCACACACACAAAACCAAAACCAAAACCAAACAAAACAAAACACCTATACGTTATCGCCTAGCAATTCTTTCTTCAGAAGTTTTTTCACTGTCCATGCTGGCAGCCCTCCTTGGTCTAACAGCGAAGGGGCCCTCTTCAATCAGACCCAACTGGTCTCCCGAGGCTTCTACACCAGGAGTCTCACTGATGTGCCAACATAATGGTCCACTTGCAGTTCTACAAATATATCCTCATCTTACCTGTTCTCACCATCATTTCTCTTTTTAATCTATTCCCTCTATTTGGGAAATACTTGAATTTACTGAAATCCTATTTATAAATTTCTAACGGGGGAAAAAAAAGGAAGGAAAGGAAGGAGAAAGGGAGATCAAAATAAAAGAAAAAACGGGAAAAAATGTCCCTTAAGTCTGGCCTGAAGCAGTCCCTGATAGTTTTCTCCAGCTCTCTATGCATCTGCCCTCGTGTTGCAGTGATTTCTGTATTTATTTCACAGTCGAGATGTAAAATACTAGAGCTTAAGACCTTATGATTCTTGGGATCCTTACAGTGTTCAGCTCACCAAATTGGTGCTCTCACTAAACATCTGCTGAATGAATAAAATGTCCTAAGCCATCTTTTACATCAAGTTCTAACTACTCCATTTTTTAAAACCTGGATAGTTCAGGCCTGTCTTCTTCCATAGGTTTTCTCAGTCTATAGTCTCAGCCAATAATCAATTCCAACTGTGAATGTACATATTATAACTTATAAAAGGTTATTAGATAATTTCTTATGAATTGCTTTGTAATTTTTTCCTCTATAGTTATCTCACAAATATAGCTATATAGTTTTTATAGTAACACATTATTTTTGTGCATATATGGTATGTCTCTTCAACATTTATCTAAGGTAGGGACCATGTGTTATTTTTGGAGACAGGGTCTTGCTATGTTGCTCAAATGGCCTCAAACTCCTGGGCTCAAATGATCTTTCTGCCGCCTCAGCCTCCCAAGTAGCTGGGACTGCAGCACGTGCCTCCACATCTGGCCTGGGACCATGTCTTGTACTATTTTGTAATCCTCACAAAGTCTAGTAAATACTTGGTTGATATGAAAAAGTAGGAAATTCTAACACTGTTACTCTAAGTATTAAATGTTATGAACAAGGACTGAAACTGAGCAGAATATGCTGCTAGCGAGGTATCAGCATTCCAAAGTAGAGATAAAATTATAATTTTTAAAACTCTCCAAAACTGACATACTGAGGGGAGGTGAAGAAAAGCCCGAGAAAGAGTTGGTCATGATGTAATCTGCGATCTGTTGCAAAGCTAGTAATCCAGTTGGGTTGTGGCCCTTCTTCATCTGTTCTTGAATAAGGCATTCCAGGTCTTCCCGAAAGGCCTGTAATACACAAAAATAACCACTGAGCACATTGATCTCACTTGGAGCAGAACGACCCAAATGTAATTTGCTCTGATACAATCAATCTTTTTCCCCACCCCTCTTTTGAATAGCTTTTACCTATACTATTTAAAAACAAATATAAAAGACAAAATAATAATATCAAAACACTGGAAGCAACAGTAAGAAGCTTGCTTTGGGGGATGAAAAATCATTAGGCATTCTTAATTTCAAAGAAAATGAGATACTATGATATCTACACTAGACAGGTCTAGATAAAACAACTCTTATTAACATGGAACTCACACCAAATGTAAACTGCTGCAAAAGGAGACCCAGTCCTTGCCTAGCAGCCTCCAATCTATGTTAGGACAGAGTCCCTATTTAAATGGGGAACCACTCTGAATATAAAGTGACTCACAGTGAAAGTTTTCAACTAAGACATAATCATGGTTTCCATTTTATGATTTCCATGGCAATTTCTTAGCTCCATAAACTCTGAAAGCAAACTAAGAAGAGCTGAGAACTAATTATTCCCCTTCTGCAATACTGTGCTAAAGAAATGACACTTTTTTCCAACTTTGGGTTCCACAAATTCCTATTCTGGAGTTGTACTGTAACTTTTTGGGGGAGGTGGGGTAGAGGCAGAAACAGTGTTTATATAAATCAAAATCCTGAACATTGAAGGGAATACCTCTATTCCAATAACCCTTGAGGTATTAATATGATTCATCATCTGAAACTTCTCCCAATCCTTCACATTAGTTGAAATATTAATAGCTGGTTTTGGCTTTCCTTCACATTCAGCCAACACTTTTTATTAAATTCATCATTTGTTCTCTTCTTGCTCATGTCTACTTCATTCATTTTAAAGATGAAGGCTCTTGCAATATAAATCACTTAACCTTTGCTCTTCCATTTGAGATTAGTTACATGTGTAGCAAGATGCCCTGCCAGAAATTAAATTCAATTTGTTTCCCCTTCACCTAAGAGAGAGAAGGCAGAAAACTATTTTGAAATCACTACTCCAAGAAGGGTAGGCATAATCACCTTGGAGATCGCTGAGGAAACCTCCCTTAGAAAGGTGAATCTGTTTTGAGTCACTGACAGTAGCCTTCCTCATAAGGGTGGGAATAAGATTTCCTGGAGTCCTTCTTAGAGGATAGGTGAATTACCCAGAGGTCCAGGGACTTTTTTTTAAAAATAATGGCACAAGAGCCCATGGTGGGAAGGAGAAATGTAGTTCCAAGGCTATGAGGAGTTAGATGTTAGGACCAGTCCTGACTCACTGCTTGTGTGGCTCTTAGAATAGTTCAGAAGTGTCTGATGTAAACTAAACGAACTGGGTGCTAATCTTGGCAGCTCAACCATGGGGGCACCATGAAACATGTTAACTGAGCTTAGTACAAGAAGAGGTTCACCCTTCCCTGATGCACCATGGTGGCCTGCACAGGTATCTGGGTCAACAATGAACCTATAGCTCCTGTTAGACAGTTTAAGACAGGAAAGCACAGTGGCAGTGGTGGGCTGAACAGACTCTGGTTAGTGTCTCTTTCTCTCACATACCCAGATGCATGGACACACAACCCATAGCACATGTTGGATATGTACGCCACTGATGAACCCACTTGGACTGTATAAGTCACTGAAGTTCTTGGGACAATTCATAGGAAAGCAGAATCCCAAGAGGAAGATGCTGTACTTTCTGCTAATAATGTGGGTGGATGTCTGAGTGATTAATTTAAAAAAATTACTAATTGTGATCATATTTGAATCCAAGTTCATGCAGTGGTTTACACCAGTTACATATGGCTTTTCTTTTATAACTTTAAGGCTTGTTAAATGTAAATCATGAGTACAATTATAAAAATTCAAAAACATCTAATTCCATTGACTAGAGCTAGTTCCTTTAAACATACGATTTAAACCAGAGAAACTGTCCTATAAAATATGTCTCTACAAAGACATGTTTATCAGAAAACTCCATTAATATCCAAGACCCAGTGAACATAAAATGGTTGAGAGCTGTATATAAGATAGACAAATGCCTTCATACAGATGGGTAACATGAGTATTTTACCATGCTTAAGGCCGAAATGAAAAAGAACCTTCCAGATATCCTCTTTTATCTTTATATAAACTACAGAAAACTTCTGGACACATGGCAGTGGATCAGTCTGCTTTTCTGAAACTTTATCTTCCCTTCAAAACCAAACCACTTAAACTTTTCTCACTTCAAAGCAGCTATAATCAAAATATTCTTTGATTAAATAAAAAAAAAAGATACCTACTATATGTCTCACTCATTACGGACATTGTAACAGCTCTGAGAAACAGGCATTACCTATTTTATTGAATGTGCTGCCCGCATATTCTTCCAGGAAGAACTTAAGGCAGCTTCCATAGATTAAAATAATTACAAAATAAAATAATATAAACTAAATATAGGTAAGAAAAATAGAGCTAAAGAGAAAACAAGCACAAGGAGGGCAGCCATAGCCAAGAGTGAAGTTAAGATACAACGTGAAAGCTGTAAAATTGTGTGCATTTGCTAGAGATGGGCCAACTTTTATCTAAACTCTCTGGCAGCCATATGAATCAAGCCAAGCTGCTCAGTGTACTGATTTACAATGGCTTTAAGATTAAAAACCAGTTCCTCAAGAGAATCATAACTATTTATTAAACTGATGAGAAAGCTAAATAAGAAAGGTTGAAAACCTGTTCAAAGTCACACAGCTGGTAAAGGTCAGAGGCAAAGACACAGGTCAAATGCTCTTTTTCCATTAATGAAAATGACTTTTCATTTCCACATATTCCACAATATGTGAGTATCATCCTAAAGCTTTGGGACAGCTACGGAGTTTTAGAGGGATGTATAAGCCCTCTGAAATCAATTAAGAATAAGAGGAAAAATACAAATGCCCCCTTTAAGGTTGGTGAATAGCTTCTATGCAGTAAAGAAAATTTTCAAAGTAAATGACATCTCCCTAGCCTTTTTATATAGTTGACCGTGCTTTTAACAGGTAAGAATTCTCGTGCAAAAGGTTTGTCATGAATGTTCATAACTCATCTTTTAACTCATTTTTTAATGTTTCAAATGTTTTTGAAATATTGTTCAGATAATTAAATTTTTATTTATCTTTATGGGCAGTTAATCATATTCCTACTAAAGTTCAATGTTAATAAAATAATTCTTTATAGTTGATTCATTTGAGTCTCACAACAAAGTCCTGAGATAGGCAATGACTTGTTCAAGGCTGCAAAGCTAATAAGTAAATGCAGTGAAGACTCAAATCTGGAACTCTCAATTGGGCACAGGATCTTTTCCTAGTTTTTTCAGAGCCGGATTGTATCTCTGAAACCAAATACAACTAATAAGGCGGCAGGCATGTTGTGATCAGGAACGCTGAGTAAACCTCTCAGGCTAGATTAGAGCATCAGGTTGTAATGGTACAGAAAGGAAAAAAATACACAGCAGCAGATTACAGTGATTCTGGAGTCCCAGGCTAAGTACTTGCCCTTTTGAGCCAGGAATTCATCAAAGCATAACGAGAAACCAGCTTATTATAAGCAGGGCAGCGAGGTCACATGCCGGGCATCTGAAGTCACATTAGCCAACAGTTCCCCAGTCTCCACTAGAGAAGAGCCAGGTTAAAAGATCAAACTCCACATACACAAAACCGCAGCATAAGCCATGTCTTCCTTCTCAGATACATAAGAGCAGAGAAGAGGAGGTAGTGGGGGCTGTTACAGTTTGTGCAGATGAATAAGCCAGAGTGCAATCAGGGTGACAGATTTTTTATGACCTTCAAAAACCAAATTACAGTCTAAGGACTTATGATTATAATCTTCAAATGTTGCCCCAAAAGCACAATGTGCTGTAAATTAGCAATTTATATAATTTCCACAAAAATCGTTGCCTACGTGCTAGGCACTGTACTACATGCTTTTATGTTATTTCATTAAATTGTCACAATAATTACATGAGGTATTTTCCCCATCTTACCAAACAAGGAAATGGAAGCTCAAGTTAAGCAAGTTTCCTAATGTCACATAGCTAATAAGTGGTGGGTGAAGCAAAGACTTGAACTTAGATCCAAAACAAGTACTGTATACAAATATGTATAAAAAAATTTTGGAGCCAGGCACAGTGGCTCATGCCTGTAATCCCAACCTCTCAGGAGGCCGAGGCAGGAGAATCACTGGAGCCCGTCAGTTCGAGGCTGCAGTGAGCTATGATTATACCACCGCACTCTGGCCTGGGTGATAAAACAAGACTTTGTCTCTTTAAAAAAAAAAAAAAATTGTTATCAATGAATCAAAACTGGAAATGATAAGAAAATGTACTGACCCCCAACTTAGGTGAAAATAGCTTGGTACTCCAAACTTTCCACAATCTGCAGCTACGTAATTTTTTGGCTTTATCTACCATTTACCTCATGCTCTGGTCTGGCCTATGAGGTTCATTCAGCATTGCCTGAAGACAACTTGCACTCTCTAGCCTTGCTCATTCTGTTTCATCTAATGCAAGCACTAGCTTCCACTGGTTCTCTTCCTAATGAATTCTTCCTCTTTATTCAACATTCGTCTTAAATGTCACCTTCTCCCTGAAGTCCCTCCTCATCACCCCAGTTAGAAGGGATCTCTACATTTCCTCTCTTCCACACCCCACTCTGAACTCTTAACATCCCCCTAAACTACAATTAGGGTACCTATCATATGATTGTTGATATATTTTTTGTACTCTACTATAACATAGTATCTGAAGACTGAAACTGTGTCATTTACACTTCTAGAGTCTTTGAGTGTCTAGTTCAGTGCTCAATTCATAAAATAGTAAGTTAAATTTTCTTTTTCTTTTCATTAACTCAGTCAAGATTGAAGAATCTGATCTCTATCTTGACTGAGTTAATGATAGCAAAGATCCATTTCATAGGTTATTAGCCAGAAAACAGTTTTATCACTCCATCACTTTAATGAGAAATTCCTCCTGTGTAAATTAGGTCTGTCAATCATCTACTGGGTGAAATTAATTTTCTTTAAATAAGAAATGCATCTTCATTGAACATTATAAATTTTTAAAAAGTCATTTAATTCTTCAACTCAAATAAAATCCTACTTGCAAATTTAGTTTGTCCCCACAGCATTATAGTTTGGATAGCTCTCTCAAACACAGGTCCAAAAAGTACGGCAAAAAATAACTAGCTGAAAAGCAAAAGTTTGAGAGAGGGTACCTTAAAAGCCTTATCTGAATCTCACACCCTTTTATTTTATACATTTCCTATCAATGCTGAGAGAGTGAGACCATAAACTGAATTTGTATGGTGTGAACAAAAATAAACTTCTAAAAATATGAAAGATTCAGAGATTTGAGATTCGTGTCAGCTAAGAGTATATTTTAAGTGTACATACATTCCTGTATACTATAGACCAAAAGTAAAATTAACTTGTGATATCGGATCTTATGCCTCTGTATACAAGATCAGAACTTTCAGGAGAAAGTGTCAATACATGAAATATTTTTTAGGTCATAGAAAAGAAGACAAATTTGATAAAGGAAAATGATCTGATATAATTATTTCAGTTAATGCAAAAAACAAAAGGCAAACCAAAAAAAAAAAAAAAAAAAGAAAGAAACTTAGGAAACTCAGGTAACAATACTGATAAACATCAGAGACATGAGAGATGGATTTTAAATATCCACATCTGGATGTTCTACCTCATAATAATTACTAGAGAGGAAAATTGGGGCAAAAAGGAAAAAAAAAAGATTACAGACTTGCTGCTCCCAAGGCACCCTGCAATTATGCTATTAGATCTCTCCTAAAGTGGGATTAGGAGCATAACAAACTTACTTAGAATTTCTCCATTAAGAAATGTATTCATTTGGAAATAGAATATCACTGGCCCTGTTGAAAGGAGAAAAAACAAATAAACCAAATTTTCTTTTGGATGGCATCTCTCCTATACCTAAATCTTAACTAACATGAAGCTAAAGGTGAGAATAATATCTTTTCCCGAAGCTGGTATACCATAAAAACGTAAACAAAGCTAATAAAGAATACTTGCATCTTAAATGTACAAAGTGACCATATAGATCATGGTGATTTTGACCAATTATTCTAATTAAGTCACCTTGTTAACATTTAGGCCTTAATTCTAGTGATATCCTAAATGCACATGGCTTTGAAGTTTCTCCTCCTTTCACAATAACCTTATAGCATTAGGCAGTACCCTGTTATTAAAAAATGTTAGTATGTCACGTGCCTAGGCTTACACCAACTAAATTCCTATTGTCCTATTTTTCAGTATAACATTGCACACTTGTGTCAACCAGTCTAAACTGCTTCCTACGGTGGCAAGGCTTAAGAAGCCAACTGTTTTCCATACTAAACAGTCAAGTTCAGTAAGAGATTGACATTCAAGTGTTTAATGTCTCCAAGCCCACCCAGCTATTCACATATCCATCCATGCATTCAGAACTTACTAAATATCTACAATGTTCAATGTGCTATCTGCTAGTTTTTAATTTATATGCTTCATTAACTTTGATGAAGCATCACTTAATTCCACCAGTTTGTCCTGGACACTTC
The DNA here is from genome assembly GCF_041146395.1 of Eulemur rufifrons. Classification (NCBI taxonomy): domain Eukaryota; kingdom Metazoa; phylum Chordata; class Mammalia; order Primates; family Lemuridae; genus Eulemur; species Eulemur rufifrons. Next base: position 54,305,856 of record NC_091010.1, on the reverse strand, counting down.
ATTTTGAGAAAAAGGGGGTAAATTACAACCTAAAGTCTCCATAGACATCAATATGAGGAGTACATTGGTTAAAGAGAACTTGTGGATTCTCTCTATTGCATTAACAAAATCTCAAGTTAAACTAGTTTACCCACTGGTATTTAATTTTTAAGATAAATATTTTCTTAAAAAAATTTAAACATTCCTAGAAAGAAGCAATAGTTGAGTGTCAGAATGAAACAAATACTTTGTTCTCTTTTTTTCTCAGCTTAAAGTAGTAAGGTGCTACTTTTGTCACCCAAATTTACACCAAAATGTCTTATGATTGGAAATTCATCTTGGGTTGGGTTAACTTGAGCAAGCGAATTTGAAGATGAATAAAACAATAATATATGGATGGAATTTCTTTCATTATTCTTGAATGCCATAAGTGGTACAGACTAGTGGTTAAGGGTGTGAACTCTGGAGTTTAAATTCCTACCCCACCATTTAACTAAGGTGTAAAACTTCTGGCAAGTTTTTTATTGTCTCTAAGTTTCAGTTTATTCCTCTATAAACTAGGGATATTAATACTTCTTTAACTGAGTTGCTTTGAGGATCAAAGATTATCATACATACATAATAGGTGCCTGGCACATAATAAGTGCTTAATAAAAAAGTATTACACTTGGCTTTTATTTCTCTACTGATTTGCTTTCTTCCCAAATTAACTAAAAAATTTAAAGACAGGACTTATGCATTTGTTACTTACAAATATGAATTAGTAATATCTTTGATTATGATCTTAATTGGTTATGGATTTTATCTATCAGAGTGAATATTCACAGAGACCCATAAAATTTTTAAAAGAATTATATTGGCAGAAACACTGCAAGCTTGGGCTGAAAGGAACAAAGACAGTACAAGAGGAAAAAAGGCCTTTGGATCCCCAAAACCTCTATAAGAAGAAAGCAGGCTGAGAAAAATACATAGCTGCCAACACAGGCTTCCATTCAGGGAAAATAAGGGATGATTCAGACAGTGGAACCAAGAACCCAGAGGGCAGCACCATGGAGGTTCACTCCTGGTAAGCAGTAGGACTGAGTACTCATCAAGGAATTTCCAAACATTTTACCCAGATGGATTTCACAATTACTTTGGAACAGTCACTCCTTTGTATCACCTACTTTTCTCCTTTTTGAACAGGAATGTCTATAGCAGTTATCTTGAGGACTGCTTGAGTACATGAGTTTGAGGTTACAGTGTGCTATGATCGCACTTGTGAATAGCCACTGCATCCAGCCTGGGCAATACAGTGAGACCCCACCTCTAAAAAAAAAAATAATAATAAACTGAGACCAGAGAATGGACAATTCTCCCCTCAAAAGGTTGAGCTTAATTTCTCTCGTCTTGAGTATGGGCTGAACTTAGTGACTCACTTATAAATATGGTGGAAGTGATGATGTGTGTGATGTCTGGTATTAGGTCATAAGAAGCATTGCAGGTTGCTCTCTCTTGGATACTTGATCTGGGGGAGAACACTCAAGCACCCTCTAAGAAGGGTCCACATGGCAAAGAGCTGTGGCTTTTTGCCAAATGCCATGTGAGTGATCCATCTTATACGTGCAGGTCCTCCAGCCCCAGTCAAGCCTTCAGATGACAGTAGCCCTGGCTAATGTCTTAACTGCAACTTTGAGAGAACTTGAGCCAGAATCACTCAGCTAAGCTGCTCCTGAATTCCTAACCCACAGAAACGGTGAGATAATAAACGCTTGTTGTTTTAAGTTACTAAGTTTTGGAGTACTTTGTTATTTAATGGTAGATAACTAATATATAACACAAGCCACCATGTATCATTTCCTTTGGTGAAAATTTTCTGTTGCATTAAAAGAAATTTGAAAACCACTATTCTAAAATACAACAGGGAGACAAAATTGACACACTTCTCCAAGTTTTTCACAAACAAGATTTTAAATTCATTAGCAAAGAAAAAATTATCAATCCACAATTCTTTCAAGCCTCAGTTTCCTTTGTTCTTATCTGGACAGAAAATGATTATTCTTATTCAGTGAATAGGGAAATAACAATCTATGTTTTTTTTTTTTTTTTTGGAGACAGAGTCTGGCTCTGTTGCCCAGGCTAGAGTGCCATGGTATTAGCCTAGCTCATAGCAACCTCAAACTCTTGGGCTTAAGCAATCCTTCTGCTCAGCCTCCCAAGTAGCTGGGACTACAGACACGCGCAACCATGCCCAGCTAATTTTTTCTATCTTTAGTTGTTTGGCTAATTTCTTTCTATTTTTAGTAGAGACAGGGTCTCGCTCTTGCTCAGGCTGGTCTCGAACTCCTGACCTGGAGCCATCCTCCTGTCTTGGCCTCGCAGAGTGCTAGGATTACAGGCGTGAGCCACCGCGCCCGGCCAACAATCTATGTTTGTCCTTTGCATTATTTCATTAAGTTTCCCAAGGTATAAATAAAATTGATACTTTTAAGCCAATTTACAAATAGAAATACATTTGTATTAAGTATAAAAAAAATTAAATATCTACTCAAAGTTATGCTGTCTTTAGTTTAACGGATAAACTATAAAACAAAACCCTGGCCTGAAAATGTAGTTTAGTATTTTCATTTAAATTTTACAGTTAGAATCAAATGGTTCCTCTTTGGAGCACTTCCCAAAGAAATCTCAAAATTTCATACTCATGAACCAAATCTAAATTTCATCTCAAACTTTCCATTACTATATGCTACCTATCACTACAATCATTTGGTTAATAAGTTAGTTCCTAAAAGTGGGGTTTCTTTAGGGGACAAAATAAGTCTATTTTGATCCAAATAACGTGCCCTTCAAGTATTTATAAACACAGAAATTCAAGTTTGCCTAAACTAAGGCACTGAACATTTACTCTCTCATCATGACTTTTCTGGTTAATCTCCTTTCCATCTGGAAACGGTTTCTTCAGGTGCTATACTTTTAAAATTCCTTAAAGCTTGCACTGCTTTTGTAAATCGTACTTCAGTGCTTTCAACCAAGAGCACTGGTATGGGAGAATTAGAATGGAATTCTCCTTCAGCTTTGGATTCAACCTCTGTGATTGAATTCATAAGGACACAACAAAAATGATTTACCAGGGCCACTTCAGGCACCTCTATGCCTGGGTACTGATTTTGGTACTCAAGTTGGAAACCTCATATATCCCTAACCTGGACATCATGTGTCTATGTGCTGAACATTCTGCCTTAAGGGGTGCATGATCTTCATTATGCATGAAGTTATTAATTAATTTTGCACCTTAAATCAAGCTGTTCTTTTTCCATCACTTACATGTGACCTGGGCAATTCTAAGAGTTTGTAAGAAAACTAACAATCACTTGAATATGATTCACAAAGTCTGAATACTGCTGTGCAGACAGAATTTTTAGCTTGAGCTGAATTTATAATCTCCTTTTAATTCAATTTGGTGTGCTTTCCCATAAGTGTGCCTGCATTAGGTATATGTAACATTAGGCTGCCAAATCGTGGAGTTCCTCAAAAACCTTAAATCTTCCTATGCTGTCCTGAATGTCAAGGTATCCAAAGGCAGAAGAAAATATGTGCACGGAATATAAGTAACTTATTTCTTGGTTTCTATAACTTATGTCTTTCTTTTCTTCACAGATATTTAGTCTGAAATGGGTGTCCTTGAATTCAGTAAAATCTTTTGTCCTCCTTCAATGAAGCATTACACCCAGAAAACACACAAAAGAAAATGTAAACCACCAAACACAATACTAGTTTGTTATTAAAGGTTTGCAAATCTAATGTATGAATTAGGTGTCCATTTCTCCTTTGAAAGACTGGAAGTAACTGGTCACTCTTTCTCTATCCCTCGTTGAACCTGAGGGTAGTTTAAGATACCTTCCAAGCCTCATTATATCAAGGTTCCCAAAGAGGAAGAAAAATTACAGCCTTCTAATTATTTCAACTCACAGGACTTTGCAGGATCTGAGTAACTCGCTTTCTCTGCTCCATCATATTGAAGTCTTGTCGTAGATCAGGAGACATATTCCTCTCTCTAATGTATTCTGGGTCATTTTCATTGATGCGGTCAAAATATCTTTCTTTGTGAGGCATGCTGGGAGGAGGAGGAGTGGTAATCACGTCTTGGCTGGCATCTGAACTCATGTTTCAAGTCTGTGGCTTGCTCTTGTTATCTGCAATTAATAAACACAAAGAAAGGAGGACATTCGTAATAAATTCATTACAAAATTCAAATTTTACATGGGTCAAGCAACTTTTTAATTTTGCTCTCAGAATAAGAGTTGCAATTTTCTTTAAAAAGTAGCTTCTCAAAAAAATATTAAAGCAATTTTTTATCCATGTAAAAGTATTTTAGATTATAATGCTAAGTTGGAAATATTCGCAGAGCTAATAAAAACTTATGGTTCAATCATGTTAATGTCATCAACAAACTTTTTAAGGAAGCAACAATCAAAATATCCAAAAGTAAAATGTCACAAATAGATGGCAAATTTTCACAATTAGTGAATACTGTCAGTGGATCTTCGCCTTTCTTATCCATGGTCTCATGTTAGACTAAACTTTGACCATATTTAATGACCACTATATTCTATAATGAATGTAATTTACCAGCATATGAGAGAAACATAACTAAATTTTTCAGATGATTCCACAACGTCCTAGGGAAAATGTAACAACCGTTAAGGTTGCCAGACTATTCAACTTTAGCAGATGGTACAGTTTCAACTCCAAGTAAAAAACAAAAAGTTATTCAGAAGCCACATGAAAAGCCATGATTCACTTAATTATCATGATTATTACTGATACTTAGGATAATCCTTGATTTATGCCAGGGAAACAAATTCATCTGGGCTTTGCTACAGCTGAGCACCTAATCAACTATAGCTAGATCAGTGAGATAGTCATTTAACTTTCCCCACCGCCTCCCAACTGTGAGCTTCACTGAGCTTGCATAAATTCAACAAAACTTTAACAACTCATAAGAAGTATATGCAAAATGGTCCCAGTTTTATTAATCGAAAGTTGGTATTTCCCAAGTTGTTTCTCAAGATTCTGAGTCAAAGTAACACAGAAAATAACATGAGTTCATTTAAAACAAGTGTGAATATCTTTCTGCAGTCCTCTTTGCATCGTGCATCATCCTAACAAGAGTTATTCTTAAATTCTACCTTTTTAAGTTTGATCTGATCACATCTTTCTCTTTCTTGAAATCTTAAATGGCTTCCTGTCATCCAAGGGATAAAACTCTTCAATGTTTACTAGTTTATCTTTCTATCATTACCTCAGTGTTTCCTTCGCAGAAAATATAATTGCTTTACCTATAATAGGAACAATGCAAGCCTAAGCTTTTTGTAATATAAAGAAAATCCCAGTAAAACCCATTCAACTGTTTCAAAATGCTCTATTAAAAATTCTTTCCCTTCTCTTCAAAACTTCTGCATACAGAAATTCTAGTGATTCTCCAAAAGTATACTCTTTTGAATGGTCCTTCCAAGATAGCCTTTTCAAAAACGGCACTGAAGCAATTGTACATCCATAGATCCTAAGGTTCAAAAATGAACCTTGACCTAAGTTTCATACCTTATTTGAAATTTAACTCACTTCTAGGTATATAATCAAAATAATTGAAAATGGGCAAACAAAAACTTGTACACGAATGTTCATAGTAGCCCTATGCAAAATAGCCAGAAGGTAGAAACAACCCAAATGTCCATCAGTGGATGAATGGATAAACAAAATGTGGTATATCCACATAATGAAATATTATTCAGCCTTAAGAGAAATGAAATACTGATACATGCTACAACATGAAGGACCTCAAAAACATGCAAAGTAACAGCCACCAGACAGAAAAGTTCACATATTGTATGATTTCATTTACATGAAATATCCAGAATAGGCAAATCCATGGAGACCAAAAGCAAATTGGTGGTTGCCAGGGACTGGGGGGAGGGCAGAATGGGGAGTAACTGCCTAATGGGTACTGGGTTTCTGTCTGGGGTTATGACAAAGTGCTGGTTGTAGATAGCGGTGATGGTTTCAAAATACTGTGTCAATGTACTAAATGCCACAGAATTGTACATTTTACAATGGTTAAAATGGTAAGTTTTATGTGATATGTATTTTACCACAATTAAAAAGAACTCAGAAACTGGATCATACATTGCTGTGACAATGTAACGTTACAGCCACTGTGGCAAATGGTTTGGCATTTTCTTAAAAAAGTAAATATGCAAGTACAGTATGACCCAGCAATTGTACTCCTGGTCATTTAACCCAGAGAAAGGGAAACTTACATTCACACAAAAATCTGCATACAAATCTTTATACTAGCTTTATTTATAATAGCCAAGCACTGGAAACAATTCAGATGTTCAACAGGTAAATGATTAAACTGTGGTATATCCACACTATGGAATATTACCTGGCAATAAAAAGGAATGAATTGCTGATACACTCAAGAGCCTGAATAAATACCCAGTGAATTATGCTGGGTGGAAAAAGCTAATCCCAAAAGGTTACATACTATGTGATTCCATTTATACAATATTCTTCAAATGAAAACATTATAGAAGTGGGGAACAGATTAGTGGTTGCCAGAGGGTAAGGAGGATTGTGTTTAAGAGGTAGAGAGATGTGTTCAACTACAGTTTTACTCAGGTTTCCCCAATGGTAACATCTTGTAAAATTGTAGTATAATACCACAGTTAAGACACTGACATTGATACAATCTACTAATTTTATTCAGATTTTCCCAGTTTTGCTTGTATTCATTTATATGCATTTAGTTCTCTGTAATTTTATCATGTGTATTGTGTTGCCCTTTTATAACCACACCCACCCTCTTCCTCCTGAGCACATCTCCTGCCCGTGAATCTATAATTATCTAAAAACAAAGTTTAATTTATAAAAGGCCATACTACAAGAATGGAAAAAGCAAACTTGCTAGTTTCCATTTGACATACGTATGTGATCAGCTCTACAGCAGGGTAAAGCTACCTTATAATTATCTTTAGATATCTGCTATACCAGGCAGTAAGCTTAAAATTTTTATTGTTAATTATTATGGGTACATAAGTTATATGTATCTATGGGATGCATGTGATGTTTTGATATAGGCATACAATACAGATCAAATGTGTAATAATCAAATTAGGGTAATTGGGTTATCCATCACCTCAAGCAATTATTTTTTTTTATAATTCTACTTTTAGTTATTTCAAAATATATAATAACTTATTGTTGACCATAGTCACCCTGTTATACTATCAAATACTAGACCTTGCTCATTCTATCTAACTTTATTTTTGCACTTGTTAACCATCCCACTTTATCCCCTGCCTCCCTGCTGCCTTCCCCAGCCTTTGGTAACCATCATTCTACTCTCTATCTCCATGAGATTGTTTTAATTTTTAGCTCCCACATATGAGCGAGAACATGGTATATTTGCCGTTCTGTGCTTGGCTTATTTCATTTACCATAATGGCCTCCAGTTCCATACTTGTTGTTTCAAATGACAGGATTTCATTCTTTTTTATGGCTGAATAATATTCCATTGTGTATAGATACTACATTTTCTTTATCCATTCATTCATAGACAGAGACACCTAGGTTGATCCCAAATCTTGGCCGTTGTGCATAATGCTGTGATAAACATGGGAGTGAGGGTATCTCTTCCATATACCGATTTCCTTTCATTTGGATGTATACCCAGTAGCAGGACTGCTGGTCATATGGTAGTTCTAGTTTTAGTTTGAGGAGCTTCCATACTGTTTTCCATACTTGCTATACTAATTTACATTTCCATCAATAGTGTACAAGGGTTCCCCTTTCTCTACATCCTCACCAGCATTTGTTATGCCTGCCTTTTGGATAAAAAGCCATTTTAACTTGGGTGAAATGATATCTCCTAATTTTGATTTGCATTTCTCTTATGACTAGTGATGCTGGACATTTTTTTTCATATACCTGTTGGTCATCTCTATGTCTTCTTTTGAGAAATGTCTATTCAGATCTTTTGTCCACTTTTTAATTGGGCTATTTGGTTTTTTTCCCCTACTAGAAAGTATTTTAAAGCAGTTTGGCTAATACAACTAAATTGCATCTGAATAAAAATACATGGATCCTGTTAGCATCAACTAGTAACTGCAAACTATTTTTCATGGTGACAAATCTAAAGTAGTGTTGGAACATAAAATGTGGTTATATAACAGTTTACTCAAGTTAAGGACAGTTAAAATATGAAGCCTCTGAGAGGCAAAATAAAATATTATTTTAAAAAAAGCATTTAATGGATACTATTCAGATTTCAGTGCTAGTCTTTATAAGCCAGGAGATACAGCAAGCGGAAATATTAACTCGACCGTTGGCTTTAAGGAACTCCAAAAAAAATCTTGCTGCGGTTAGAATCAGTTTAAATATGGCTGATCTCCATGAGATATTTTCACTAAGTTAAATATAGTTAAAATGTTCAAGGAACTTTGGCTGATTATTGGCCTTAAAAAATTTTAAATATATTCCAAAAATTTCCATCTATGTCATCTTTTCAACCAGAAAGCAGTGTGGTGCAGAGTACGGCACTAGGGATAAAGAGATTAGGACTCAAGTCTTTGCATTTATACCAACTGTTGACACAATAGCCATGGAACATTCATTCAACAAGCGTTCGAATATCTACCATGTGCCAAGGTCTTGTACTGGGGGTACAAAGACACACTGTTCTTGCTGAAGTTTGCAGTCTAGTGAGGAATAAGAAGAAGTAAACAGGCAATTATATTGTAAAGGTATCACAATCATTGTAAAATAAAACAACTATCTCAGAAGACCCTTCAGATTTTCCTAGTTCTTATATCCTATGATCCTATCGGTGTCCTCTGACCCAGTCCATAATAAGGCAGATAAGGAACTTTGATTCGGCCTACTATTCATAACTGCTAGTTCCTTACTTTAATGGTGAGTCATTATAGCATTTAAAAACAACTATCAGTTACTGAGCTTTTACGTGCCAGCTACTGGGCTGAGGACTTTACATTTACTAGCTCATTTATTCTTCATAATCCTACGGGGTAAGTGTCATTATCTGGTTTTGTTTTTTTGTTTTTTTGTTTTTTTTTTTGAGACAGAGCCTAACTCTGTTGCCCAGGCTAGAGTGAAGTGGCCTCATTAAGCTCACTGCAGCCTCGAACTCCTGGGCTCAAGTGATTCTCCTGCCTCAGCCTCCTGAGTAGCTAGGACTAACTAGGACTTTTGGTGCATGCCACCAAACCCAGCTAATTTTTCTGTTTTTTGTAGAGACAGAGTTTCGCTTTTGCTCAGGCTGGTCTCAAACTCCTCCTGTATTGGCCTCCCAGTACAGCATGAGCCACCGCACCCTGCCAGGTATTATCAACTCCATTTTACAGATGAGGAAATAAAGTTACTGAGAAGTAATTTGGCTTAGGTCAAATAGCTAGTAAGTGGTAGGCAGGGATTTAAATCTAGATGTGTTGAACTCTAAAGCCCATGATCATAATCACAACCCAGACCGAAGGGTAACTAGTAGGTTTCTTTTCAAATGCCAGTTCCAGCTATTCAGTAGCCTTGAGTGTTGGGAAAGTTTTATCCTGGCTCACAAAGAAAAAGTACTATAATTGCCATAGCTTATAAGGAAGTCATGCATTTATCTGATCTTTGCGGTTTACTATATTGCCTCCCCAGGAAGGATGTTTTTAAGGAAGGAAGTGTAGATTCTAGCCCCTCTTAACCCTGCACAACTCATCTTAAGCATAAATATTTCTGCTCTAGGTGATACCTGAAACAATTCAGTTCTAGAGCATTTTCTCTTTAAAATTAACCAACTCTGCTTTTAATACCACACATACATAGGCATGCTTTCTAGTACTTCAGAACAATATAAACCAGTGCAAACCAGTATAAACTACATTAAGGAAGAAAATTAGTCTTCTAACTGTGTTCTTTGAATTGAAAATGCTGTACAGAACAAATCTTTTAAAAGTAATGTTAGAAAACTTGTCAACACTATGGGTTTTCCTCTTATGTCGTCTTTGGCTATGCAGCTTATAAACAAGATATCAAGCATAAACAAAATTCTGGTTTTAAAAATCTTATGCAAATATTTATGCAGCAACTATCTAACATGTATGTTTAAAGAACATTAGGTTCAAGACACAAATAGATGAAACACTCCAGAATAGTAACTTTCAAACTTTTTAAAAAATAGCAGTCTACAATAACAAATACATTTTATATTTGCATACAAATATGTAAGATACATAATTGAAATAAATTAATAACATGATACTTTCCCTTACTATGTGGTATATTCTGATATTTTCCATTTTAATCTATTTCATTTAAACAAAATCCTGGTCAAACTGATTCATTTCCACTAATGGGCTGTGACCCACAGTTTGGAAAACACTGTCCTAGATGTTCCTTATGGTCAGATGGGAAACAAAAAGGAAAGGGTGTGTGTGTGTGTGAAAGTCAGAGAGAATGAGAATGAATGTGTGCTAGAGAAGTGATTCCTTGATTTTTTAAAAGAAATATTTATTGTCAGTCATTACATATTTCTGTACACGTGAATTTTTTTTTTTTTTTTTTTTAAACAAAGAGTTTTAAACCCAGCAAATTAAGCATAAGTGACAAGAGTAAACTGAGACCAAAAGTACTCAGCGGGAAAAAAACTTTCTGTATTCACACAAATATAGTTTACAATTTGCTTTGAGAAATATGTGTGTTAATAGAACTTTAAGTAGCTAGCCTCAGATAAAATATTACAACTATCTGCTTACTTTAGATAGAAAGTTTTGCTGATAGCACAATGTCTGCCCATATAAAATAAATGTCCACGTCAGCATTGGAGAACGAGGAAAGCATTTTCAAGCTAAGGATATTATGAAAGGCTGTTTATGATTCTATAAACTGTACATCTGAAAGCACAACTTTTTGGTCTGAATTTTGAAAATAAACACCTATAAAACATATACTCTAAATACAGAGTCACTTAAAGGTATTCCCAATGATTACATTTCTATCTAGTCCCTCAGCCATTGAACCCCAACTGTTATTCACAGGTAAGAATCATTTCTGTAATATTTCAGTATATTCAACCATTTGACAATAGAACTATGGAAGACTCTATTCCTCTGGATCCAATGAACTGATCGCCCCAAAATGAAGATCATTTTACAAAATGGCCAGTACTCTTCAATAATGTGAAGGTCATGAAAGATAAAGACCAAGGAACTGCTCCAGATTAAAGAAGACAAAGGAGACTAAGATGAGGACGTGACAACTAAATGCAACATGAAATCTTGGATTGGATCCTGGACCAGGAAAAGGACATTAGTGAGACAATTGGTGAAATCAAAATAAAATCTGTAAATGTGATAATAATATTTACATCAATGTTAATTTCCTGAAACTGATAATTGCAGTATGGTTACGTAAGACATCATTTAGGGAATCTGTATGAAAGATAGGAATTCTTTTACTATTTTTGCAACTCTTTTGTAAGCCTGAAATAATTTTAAAACAAAAAGCAAAAAAAGAAAAAAAAAGAAAGAAAAAATCCAACACAATAAATACAAAAACATTAATCCAATATAAGGCAAATCCAAGCCCAACACAGTCAATGGAAAATACAATTTTCAAGTAACTCCTTGAATTTTACAATATACTATGCTTTCCCTTCACCAAATAATTTTTAAAGTTTGCTCACAGGTAAGATAAGATATAAAATAAATTTACAAAGAAAACACACAAGGGAGTTTGTTAAGCAAGGGAGTTAATAATCCAGACATAAACATTAAATTAAAGCTATAGTCTCAGGGGCGGCGGGGGGTGGGGGGGGGGAGTGTGAAAAAAAAAAAAAGCTATATTCTCAATCCATTTAGCTTTATTAATACAAGAACTCTTGAACCCAAAATAGAGATAACATTTTATAACTTTGTTAGTATGTTTAAATAGTATCTGGTAGATGTTTATACTTTGTCTTTTGCAATGTTGCTCATTATCGAATTAACCCAAAGTGTTCAAAGACTGACAAACAGGATCTAGAAATAGACTCTGGGTAAGCGTAAACATTTTTGCAAATGGTAGTAGAAAGGAATAATGTACCATAAATAAGGTCCTCTCTGCTCAAATATTCTAAAGTGTATCTTCAGAAGGAAAAAAAATACATATATGAGCCTCTAGAATACAAGACTAATGTTTATAAAGCCCACATTTTATACATTCTTTCTAAACATTTATAGGTCACAAGTATGACATAATTTGAAGTGATCATCTTCAGTGAATAGTAAACAAGGAACCAAAACCTTGTGGCTTCTCATGACCTCTCAATTCAGCAACATAACGGAGTAAAATACCTGTTTCATTTCTGAGCTCACCAACACTGGTAGTGCCATGCTTGTCTTGTGATCTGGTTTGCCTGTATTCAAGTCCACCTGCTGACTTGAACACCTTGCACCTGGGCTCTTTTCCCCACTAGAAGCCTCTAAATAAGCTGGATCCCTGATTTGGGCTCTGTGGTAGATTGTTTTCAAAGGTGGCCTCAAGAATTCCTCCCGTGCCCCCCTGTAACATAACTTGATCACTTAATCCTGTTAAGAAGTGGAGACTATTTTCCTACCCCCTTGAATCTGGTTTGGCCTTGTGAGTTGCTTTGACTAAGAAAATGTAGCTGAAGTGGTATTATACAACTTTCAAGTTTAGGCCTTTGAGGGTCTTGGAGCTGCCACACCATGAAGAAGCCTATCACAAAAAATCACGAGGAGAGAGTCCCAGTTGTCCCAAGTAAGCCCAGCTCCCAGCAGACCCCACCGGCTAAATATAGCAACATAAGTGAGTCCAGGCAAAGTAGTTGAGGTATTACTCAGCAAACACCAGAATCATGAGAAATAATAAATTAAGACACAAAGCTTTGAGTTTGTTTTTGGTTGTTCTACACGGCAATAGTTAACTAAAACGAAAATTGGTGCCTAGAAGAGGGGTAAGAACAAAAACTGAAAACACAGCGTTAGCTTTGGGACCTGGGTGGTAGGCAGGCTATCAGCAGAGGCTGACGGGGCAGTGGGGAGATTGCTGCTGGAAGCTGGAGAAAGGGCTGCTAGGTAGTGACACACAAGCTGGCAAATATGCACTAACTTGAAAACTAGAAAACATACTTAATAAACGTGGATCTGGCTAAGGAGATTTCCAGACGAATGCTGAAAGAGTTAACTGAGTTTTGTTATTATTGTTTTTTCAAAAAATTTTTATTTTGATACAATTGCATATAAGAAATAATACAGACATCCCTTATACCCTTTACTTAATTCCTCCCAATGGCAACACCTTGCAACTATATTACGGTATCACAACCAGGACACTGATAGTGAAGAAGGAGATTATTTCCATAACCTTAAGTACCCCTCCTGCTGCCCTTAATAGGAATGTCCACTTCCACTCCCTCTTTAATCAGCAGCAACCACTAACCTGTTCTGTAACTCTGTAATTTTGTCATTTAAAGAATATTACACAAATGAGAACATGCAATATATAACACCTTTGGGGACTGGCTCTTTTCACTCAGCATAATTCAAAGACTTCCGAAGGGTATTGGGTGAATCAATAGTTCATTCCTTTTTATTGCTGAGTACTATTCCATGGTATAGCCATATTGTTTAATCATTTGTCCACTGAAAGACATCTGGGCTATTTCCAGTCTTTGGCTATTATGGTGTTATTTTTCGTAATACACAAAAAAGTGAAAACAACTCAAACATCAATTGACAAATGCATAAATACAATGTGGTATACCCATAAAATGGAATATTATATGGCAACAAAAATAGAGTACTGATACATGCTACAATAGGGAAGAACCTTGACACATTATGATAAGTGAAAAAAGCCAGTCACCAACGACCACATATTGTATGATTCCATTTGTATGAAGTGACCAGAACAGGCAAACCTTCAAAAGCAGGAAAGAGATTAGTGGTTGCCTAGGGCTGGGGAAAAATGAGGAGTGGCTGCTAATAAGGTTTCTTTTTAGAGAGATGAAAATGTCCTAAAATGATTGTGGTAATAGTTGTACAACTCTATATATATTAAAAACCATCAAATTGTATACTTTATACGGGAAAGTTGTATGGTATGTGAATTATTAATGTATCTCCATAAAGCTGTTATTTTAAAAGATCCAATCTGAGAAACCACTAACCACCTTGCAAGCTTGGGGATGAGGACTATCTTTGTAGTCCCCACAATGGCAGTGTGCTCCATAAATGGGAGCTGAATTAAATTATTCTGCTACATCACAACTCCTTCCAGATCAATCTGGTTTGTATTATTTCTAGGCTGGGAATGGTAAAAACAATCTTTTGAAAAGTTATTACTTATAAAAAAATGTTTCCAAACTTAAAATTCTTGGCATTTTAACAGCTTTCTCTAGAATAAGCAAAGAGATGGTGTACTTTCAAGTATCAGACCTATTGTTCTACACTTAAAACGATAATCAAAGATAGACTTCAAAGCAGGATATTTGGTTAAAAAAACCAAGCCAAATCAAAACAGAAACGCTAGTTTAGTTTTTCTTGATGAAAGTTACTAAAAAATTGTGAAGGTATTTAAAGTTCTAGAAAACAACTTAGACCCTGCACAAACTATAACAAGCTACCATCCTTAGATCAACCAGTGAAATTTTACTCATTTTAAGTTCTAAAAGAACTTTTAACTGCTGGCCAAAATTTTTATATACAACTTACATAGAAATTGACAGATCTAACAAACAGGACTAGACATAGATAAAAGTTTAAAAAAATAAAGAGGAAAAAAAATCAAACAAACCTGGCATTGAGTAAAAAAGATGGCACTTTCTAAGTGCCCAAATGGAGGAAGACTTAATTATCCCCCAAAGCACTAGGATCTTATTGCTACAATGGCTATTGATTTTATGTGAGCTTCTCTTGGACTATTTCAGACTAGATTCAAGGATCATATTTTACAAATGAGAGGGAACTATACTCCTCTAAAGCTACAATGCTCAAGTATGTTATATTTTTATAAAATCATAATTATGACATTTATTAGCATTGCCATGTCATTCACAGATTGCCCTATAGTGAAAATCTACTCCTTCAATGAAATATAAGAAAGAGGCTGGGTGCGGTGGCTCACGCTTGTAATCCTAGCACTCTGGGAGGCTTAGGTGGGCAGGTCACTGGAAGTCAGGAATTCAAGACCAGCCTGAGCAAGAGCAAGACTTCATCTCTACTAAAAAATAGGAAAGAAATTAGCCAGGCAACTAAAAATAGAAAAAAATTAGCTGGGCATCGTGGCACGCACCTATAGTCCCAAGTACTTGGGAGGCTGAGGCAGGAGGATCACCTGAGCCCAGGAATTTGATGTTGCTATGAGCTAGGCTGACACCATGGCACTCTAGCCCAGGCAATAGAGTGAAACTCTGCCTCAAAAAAAAAAAAAAAAAAAAAAAAAAGAGAAAAAAGACATATAGTAAAGAAAACGGGCCTATCATACCATGTTTACATGTGCATTTTATAATACTACTGACTGAGAGGAAGAGGCTATTAGGAAGGGCTAAAATTCCAGTGCTTGTAAATAGACTTAATGGTCTATCTAGCATGCACGGAAAAGTAGATGTACGAGTGAGGTCGTCGTATAATGGTGGTTTTGCTTGACCTAAATACCAAGGGAACATGTTTTCGTCAAGCAAGTAAGTTATTAAAGATTAAAAAGTACAATAACATTTTACCAATAGTCTCCCCATCCACAGTTTCAGTTACCTATGGTCAACCATGGTCTAAAAACAGGTGAGTATATTACAATAAAATATTTTGAGAGAGATGGAGAGACCACATTTACATAACTTATTGCAGTATGTTATAATTGTTTATTATTTATTGTTATTAACCTCTTACTCTGCCTAATTTATAAATTAAAATTTCTCAAAGGTATATATGTATAGGAAAAAACATAGTATATATAGGATTCATTACTACGTGTGGTTTCAGGCATCCACCTGGGGTCTTAGAATGTGTCCCCCTCAGATAAGGGAGGCCTATTATATGTCAAGGATCTGCCTTTTCACTTAAATTTTACAAGGCTTCAAAGTAAAAATTAAGAACCTCTACTCCAAATCTCTTTTGTTTTCTAGATTAAATAACCAACGAAAGAGGTCTTAATAGCATAAGGGGTGATCCAAGTTCTCCTAATCCAGAACTCTTTCTACTATACCATATTGCTTCCTCATAATCCTTTCACCTTATTCACTTGGTCTTCTTTTCCATTGGTACTTAGTGAAACATATAAATAAGATACATAAGGACAAGGAATATCAGGAGATGGGCAGACCAATAAGCTTAATGGGGTAGGCAAAGATAAATGGTATCTTGAGTCATGGAGCATTCCAGTTTTGAGTTCCAAACAAAAAGGGACTACATTCAAGGTAAGGGCCCTTAAACTGGCTCAAGTCCATCTGAAAAGAAGATGACATTGGCAATGATCAGTGTCTTGAAATTGTAATTGTTAACTTGACTGCTATATCTTAATTAGAAGCTATCAACAAAAATCACATTGATTGTGCCTTGGGTAATAATTTCTAAACTACAAATCAGCATTTTTTTAAAGCAATCACCACATTCCAGGTACTGTGCTCTATATAGATTATCTCATTTACTACTCTTCACAATTCTATGAAGAAGTGGCCAGTATCACAACTTTATAGATAAAGGCAAATTAGGTTTAATAATTTGCCTCAGATTACCAAAGGTTCTTCACCAAATGAGAGTTACTCATAGTTATGTATCTTAACAGGTGTGGAAGAGTTAGCCAAAAAAGATGGAATGGCTCAGAATTGTCATATCCTAGAGATATATCCAGCTGTTACGCTCTGGATTACTTTTTTTATTGGGGGTTTGGAAATATATGACCAAATATTCAGCACCTAAGTATTAAATGGTAAATATTCTCAAAGTAGCAATAACATTTGCACAAAGTCTTACATGGCTATCAAACTGGTATAAATGTGGAAACTTAACTCCTATTGCCAGAATTTTAAGATTGATCCAAATTCTTCTTAAATTTCTGAACCCCTTTTTTGTTCTGTTGAGTATATCTTTAAAACTAAATTCTATACTTCAATATGAAGTCTAGGAAACAATGAATCTACAATTGTTTAGTAAAAGATATTGTTAGTTTGAGCCTTAGTTAAAAATCCAACCTAAAGGGACCACCCCCCCAATAAAACAATAACAAAATAAAATAGTAACAGTAACAACAACCCATCATGCTACTAAGTGTCCTATACTTAATGGAAGTTGACAGCTGACTAAATGTTCATTTAAAAAAAGATAAAAGAAAAGAAAATTGGCAGGCAGAGCTATGAGAGTGTCTCAGTTTCAAATTTTGTTTTATAAATAAAAACAACATTAATTAAGATAAATTTACTTTCGCAAACATGAAGACTCTCCACCCTGTCATTGTAAAACTGGAACAAAGTAGTTAGATGTAATCATAATATGCATTACTCAAAATATATATAAGTACAGAGCAGTAAGTACAAAAATGTCAAGTAGGTGCTTGCTAAGTCAACATGGTCATTCAATAGGGTGATCCAAAGATTAAAGGCATTCACAGTTGGACAATGCTGAGGATCAATCTAACCTCTTTCTCCCTAAAGTACCCATACTTGATGTAGGATATTTTATTGATCTACATTACCTGTTACAAAGAACAGTGAGCAAATAGACTTCTGTACTTAAAGAACAGGAAGAAGAGGGGGGACACGGGATGGGAAGAGAGGGAGTTACTTGCTGAGACACTGGAATGGAAATAACAATTAACTGGTAACTGGAAAAAAAACCTCTTCATTATAATTAGGTCAAATTCACTAATTATATGGCCACACAGAGAGCAGTGTTACATACCTGAAAACATGTACAGAAAGTTCAGAGGAAGTATACCTTCTTGAGGTTCAAACTCAATCATTATTTAGCATTAGCTGGAATTGTTCCCAACATAAATCATTTGGAAAAGTAAACATGAAATTATGTATCTCATGTATAAACATATAAATTGTATATATACACATATACACATATATTCCTATGAAATAATGAATAAGACAATCAACCAGGGAGAGGCAATCCCTCAAGTATCTTGCAGAATCCAAAAACACATGGCCTTGGTGCCTTTACTCTCCTACAAAACATGAACCTTCTCTATATATGTGTTTTCCCTCAGTCATCATTTGTCTTCAACACGAAGCTTCTGGAAATGATAGAGGGAAAACACACACACACACACACACACACACACACACATACACACACGGAGGGGTTCCCCCCCTTGCCCCCCGACCATAAGAGAAAGTTGACAGATACTAGTAGATGATTTGAATGTGCCTCTCGGATATTTAGTCTCTGTTATTGAGTTCCCTAGTATCAGCGAAATTTTTAAAATTGAGATCCAGGAAACTATCCAGAACTTGACAGCTCATGATTAATGAGAGGCTTTTAAAAAAAGGAATCACTAGAGATTACGATTTTTAAAGAAAGATTCATTGCTCTCAATTTCTGGGGATATTTTAAAGCTTTGGCTCTTTACTATTTGGTAGTCTTTCTGGGCAAAAATAAAAAAAATTAATTTTTTTTTTGAAGAAACATCAACTCTCACATACTTCATGAATCACAGTCTATTTAATTATTTGTGCAGCACTGAGTTGGAAAAATTTAAAGCCTTTGCTTTTGACATTTTCTGGAGAGTCATGTTTGAGGTCAAATTCACTCTACCTATTACTGCATAACTACTCTACAAATCTCAGTAAACTTTTTCCAAAGTGAATATCAGAATACAAGTAATAAAGAAAACTTAACTCTCTCAAATTCCAATCTTACATCTACCTGTATCTCAAGCTAACATTAGATTTTTAACTACGAAATTCTAGATCTTCAATCTGAAGAAATACAAACAATCCTACAAAGTTTATTAAAAATGAATTGTGTTTGCAAAATAAAATACCCAAACGACTTGTCTAGAAAATTGATTTGTTACCATGGACTATGTTTCTATGTTTCATTTCTAATGTGGTCTTTGTAACCAGTGAGGTTAGGGGAGGGCTGGAAGGGCACAAAAACCAAAGTTCCTTAAATTTAAAAACTGGAGAAAAATATACAAAAATATTTAAAGAACACGGTATGAGTAAATCCCAAGAGTTCATTTTGATCTACTATTTCAAATATACCATCTAAAGACTTTTGGCTTTCATGGCTCATAACTTATAAAACATAGTTGCAAAAGTGAATCCAAAAACTATAGGTAACTCAACATACTGTTACTGCAAAGAAATCTGATTTTTTGAAGGGGGAGTGCCAACCTTCAGATTTTGGCCGGATTTCAAGATCATCACAATCTTACCAGTTTTCTTTAGGGAAAGCCTAATATTGAGCCATGAAAATGCAACTTATTAAGCATAGATAACTGTACTTGAAAATTACTTTCAAAAATACTTTTTGGTCATAACCTGCCACTTTAGAAACCTAATAATGGTTTTCAGTGGAAGACTACAAAGAGATGTTTACCAACCTCAGAAATCTGTTTCATAAAAACAGATTTTTTTTTCAAAAACTGGCTTTTTCAAATGAATCATCTTTTAGATTTAAAGTCTGATATTACATACTGTACTGGGTTGAATAGTGTAGTGTTCTCCCCACAAAAATTCATGCCCCCAGAACCTCAGAATGTGACCTTATTTGAAAATAGGGTATCTGCCAACCGAACTACAACGAGGTCGTATTGGATTAGGGTGGGGCCTAAAAATCCAATGACTGGTGTCTTTAGAAGAGGAAGGTGAGAGAAATTTGGACACAGAGATACAGACAAGACGCACAGGAGAAAAAGGCCAAGTGATGAGGGAGGCGGCGATTGGCGATTGAACTGATGTAGCTGCAAGCGCAGGAACACCAAGGCTGGCAACCACAGGAAGCTGAGAGAGAGTCAATGGAACAGATTTTTCCTCAGACCCCCACAAGGAACCAACCCTGCCACACTTTGATTTTGCACTTCTGGCCTTCAGAATTGTAAGAGAATAAATTTCTGTTGTTTTGAGCCATCCAGTTTGTGGTACTTTGTTACAACAATCCTAGGAAACTAACACACATACTGTTCCAATGGACTTTCCACCCTAACAGTATCTATTTTAGGAAGCATTTTCCCATCATAACAGTGTGGACAGATAGCATACCTTTGCAGAATCAAAATCAGCTCTTTAGAAATAACAGAAATCATCAAAATAGTAACCTGAACAAGACATCTGATGTACATAAAGGCAATGCAACACTTGTGTTTTCCACAACGGCATGACCTTTGCTGACTATGATGTTAGACTGAGAATCAGTGTTTCCAAGGAAATCTGAAGAAAATATGAATGTTGTCACATCAGATTCTGAACAAAAATTTCTTTGTAAAACTCTGTGAAGATTCACAATGAATGTCAACCACAAATTAAAGCTGCAGTGGACTCTACTGCTTCCATCACAGCTGAAACATTATTAAGCAGTTATAAATCATAAAATCTTATAGTGTTACAGAATGTCTTTTAAGCTTAAGTGGAGGAGGATTTTAAAAGCCATTTGCTCAGGTTAGCGGTTTCTTGCCATGTGGACATAACATGCTGCATTTCTGCCCTTCTCTCCACATTAGGGACCACTAATGCCACACCCTGCAGGTTCAGGACAGACTCTTCGGATTATGAGAAACTCAGAAACTAGCCTAGCAGCTCAGCATCAAGTCAGTCTTGCTGCAGCCTCCACTCTGATGTTTGACTTTCACTTCAGTCTGCTTCTTATAATTAAACTATTAATCTCCAAGCCCCTCCACTCACTCTCAAGCAGCCTAAATGCCTTTCTTATTTCTTTATGGCCTAACTCCAAATACTTTCACAATTCAAGATCAATGTCTCAGGTCTCAGTCTTAGACCCTTTTATCACTTGCCACTTTTCCTTGAGGTCACCTGATAGCTCACATCTTTGCTATGGTAGTGGATTCTCTGACGCCATGCAGACCTCCCCTGGTATTGATTCTCCATCTGAATTTCTACCAATTACCACCCTTTGCCAAAAATACCCTGTCCCTATACTCTGCCTATGTGTCAGGGTTTGACACCTAACGGTTGAACCTCCTGTGACTGTTCACACACCTGGGCTTGTTCCCATTGCCTGTTGCTGGGAATCTGCCCTCGGGGGTTTACCTAAATTCCAGATCCTTGTCAGGCTTATTCAGCCACTCCAACTCCGTTACAGACATCACTCCTCCAGTATTTGCTTATGTGTTTTTTCATTAAACTACATTAGAATAAATAGGTTTTGATGTGGAAAGAGGGGAAATGATCAGTAAAGTATCCAATATTTCTTGAGCACCTACTACTGTCTAACATTGTTTTAAGAAGATAGCCTGTTTTAGCTCATTTAACCCCCATGATAACCCTAGGAGAGGTCAGGTGCTACCATCTCCATTTTACAGACAACGAAACAAACACAGGGAAGTTACTTGCCCAAGGTCACACAGGGACTGCGTGCGGAGCTGAGATACACATTCATGAAGACTGGCTCCAGAACCCGTGTTCTCAGCCGCTACGCTATATTCCATCTATTCTCCCTGCTCCCACAACTATGTTTTCAAATTTTGAGTCATTTCAAACTTAAACCTGTTAAGATCCTTTGGTAAATCTTTCCAATTCCTCCTCAGCCTCAAATCTTAAGTTCCTATCTCTAATGTGAACTCTTTTGCAAAATACGTATTTGCATAAATTAAATTTTCTTAAGAGGAAATTTATCTGAACATAAAAGCATTAAGCCTAGGGTTTGGCACTCAGGAATGTGGTTATTAAATCAATAACAAATAAGTAAAATCCTCTGGTGATTCACCAAATTCAATCTTCCACATATTGTAATCTAAACTATAATTATAATTACAAGCTGTAGAAAGAGGGAGGACCCTTCCGGATCCTGCCTCTAGATTATATATGCCCCATTCTTTCATCTAGAACTGTGGTGGACATTAATTAGCATCCAAGCTTGTTGATTCATTTAAAGAGATCTAGGCTCTGCCCTGATAAAGAAAAATCAATTCAGCCTTGAAAAGTAGGGCCTAGTTGATATTAAGAATTTTGAAAATGTATGCAAACATTTATATTTTCATGATACCCAATTAATTCATATTGAAAAGGGAGGGGATTAAGACTCTTTTCTGACATAAAGAGAGAGTGAGGAGACTAGAAATAATGATAAGAGACAACAACCCAAATCTCCAATTCACAGCTGGAAACTGAACCCTTCATGAAAAGTAAGAAAATCTAAAAGAAGACCTCAGAAGTCTAATATCAAATTCAGGAAAGAAGAGAAAGCATTAAACTAATGTGACATTAAATTTATGGAGGAAAGTTTATCAAAAAACAGAAATGCAGATTATTAAAAGGATGAAAGATGTAACTTTTATACTTTTGTAAAAATAACAGAAACAAAACACTTATGAATCCAAATAACAACTCTTCCAAGAAATACTGTTTTCCCTGATACTACCTAATTAGAACAAAAGGGAGAAGAGCATCCTTAGAATTTAAAGATGTTAGAGGTTAAAAGGATATAAGATATTATTAAATCTTGTTCTAACTCTTTCACTTCTCCATATGAAGAAACAGGTCGTAAGAGAGAAAGTGACTTGCCCAAATCCTTCAATTTACTCAATACCTTTCACATTCTCTAGATCAGAATATGACACATAGACTGTGGATCATATGATCTGTCAATATAAGAACGATCTAAAATATGAACTATATTAAACTCATTTAACCAAAGGTTTTGATAATAATCTCAGGTCAGAAGCTGTACATTAAATAAAATGTTAACATTTATTCTTAAGTCACTTAATGCCTCAAATACCAAATTTCTTGATTTTTGAAAGGTTTGTAGGTATGTGTTCAGGGTTAACAACATAAAAATAGATTTTTGGAGGGAGTTATTTTCAGAAGAATTTAAAGCAATTTATAGCATTGTTTTTTAAAATAGAGAGAATGCTTTTCTTTCAAGCTTTCATGGTAATTCACTAGAAAGAGTAAACTTTATGACTCAGCTTTTTGTGCCCACTCACACATGCCTGAGGTCCGCTTAAATTGCTTGTTATATTTTACATTCAGGCTTGAAGTAGGATTCTTGTTTTCCTGAGGCTCACAAAGACTAGACTCACAGCTTAGTTCTATAGTGCCTATTTAGCTGGACTTAAAGCCTACATCAAGTACTTTATTGTCAAATAAAAAGCTATCCTCTTGGAGCTTAGTAACTTAAGTAGCTCTCCAGAGTTTGGTAAATATTTTGTGTCTACTTTTGATCTCTATTGTAAAGGAAAGGTTCAGTAGAGTTGTAAAGTGTTGAAAAGTGTTATTTAAAACATTTAAAAGGTAGTATCAGTACTACAACCTTTGGGGTCCTTAGTTGCAAGAAACTCAAAGCCACCTACTATAATTTTCCAAAACCAGCATATCCTTAGTTCTTCCCCTAAGCGGGGATAAAAAAGTATCCTGGAGTCCCACCTTCAAAAAGTACTTAGGAATCAGCCTGGGGGCTTCCAAAATCCAGGCCCTTAAAAAAGGGTAGAAAAGGCTTCAAAAGTCTATCCCTCCTAGATTTAGATGGAAATGACTCTTCCCAACAAAATCTATCCCCCCAATTGCTGCTTTGCTCATCATATTTCTTATACACTTGGATTGTTTTCCCCTCATCTCCACCATCCAAATATTGGTCCATACTTTAAGGTTTTTATTTAAAGGCCAACTCCTTCCATGACGACTTCCCCAATCTTCTCCATCAGAATTAGCACCCCCCCCCACCTCCTGCTTTGGGGCTCCCAGAGCACTTTATCACAGTCTGTATTGCCTTTAAGTTATTTGAGTATGTCTGTCTGCTCTCAGTAACTGGGTCAACATCTTTTTCCTTTCTTCACTATCCATTTAGTTACTCAGTAAGGGTTTATTAACTCAGTGAGGTGACTGGGGCTATTGACTCATAATACTCCATTCTCTCTACTTGTCTTAGAATAAACCAGGGCACAGAATCTAGTGCAAGCTTTGAAAACTGGACTATTTGTCCTTTGATAAGACTGGCCAGGTACCCAAGATAGTTGAGGTAATGAATATTGTGACCTGCATATGAAATGTCTTAAGCTGACTGAAAAATAATCACACAAAAAAGTATGAAGGTATAAAAAGAGCAATTTAAAAAAATCTATACTACCATGTTTTGTTGTGAGACCAGGTAAAAATAATGCTACAAAAATGTTATCTTCAAACAGCCAATAAAAAACCCTAGTGATCCAGTCACAATCAGCAAACATTGATTCAGGTGTTAGGCAAAGGGTAAAATGAAACATAAGGCACAAGTCTGCTTTCTCCCCTTAAGAACTTTCCAGTTTAATCATGTAGTGAACTAAAACATGTTCACATGGAAAGAGAACTGACAGTAAAAACAATTTATGACAACTGCCACATGAAAGATACGAGATCTCCAATAGTCGTTGAGGATTGCTGATAAAGAGAATTTTGGATTAATAAAGGAAGATTTCGATGATGAGGTAAAATCTGAATTTCTCCACATATAAGATGAGGCAGTTTGACCAGATCAACTCTAGGCTCCCTTCTAGCTCTGAAGTTTTATTATATTTTTACCACATAATTACAGTTGTGGCTTGGTATTAACCGACCACCCATTCAATGGAGTTTTTCTCCTAGTTTTCCTATGACAATAACAGAGCTTTTAACAAGTTGCCAACCTGCAAATATTACTAAATACATTTTAAATATAAAAAGCCAAGAGTGAATATGACATCTTACAAGAGGGTTTGATATTTCACAGGAGAACTTGAGTTTGAGGCTTTTTTTCTTCTTTATATCACAGTTTCATGGTATGGCTTCCAAAACTCAAATCAGGCTTATTTATTTATTTTTTTGAGACAGAGTCTTGCTCTGTTGTCCAGGCTAGAGTACAGTGGCAACATCATAGCTCACTGCAACCTCAAACTCCTAGGCTCAAGCGATCCTCCTCCCTCAGCCTTCCAAGTAGCTGGGACTATAGGTGTGCACCATCAAGCCCGGTTAATTTTTCTAATTTCTGTAGTGGTAAGGTCTCACTATTTTGCCTATGTTGCCCAAGCTGGTCTTGAACTCCTGGCCTCAAGTGATCCTCTGGCTTTGGCCTCCCAAAATGCTAGGATTACAGGCATGAGCCACTGTGCCTGGCCAAAATAGGCTTTTAAATGAATATTTTTCATAGCCAAACGATACATTTGAAATCACTTAATTTATTCTTGTCTCTCTATGGACAGGAAGTGAGTAGAATAAGCTTGTAAAAATTTATTGCCATTATTAAAGAACTTTTTTCTCCTCTGTTCTTTTTAACTATCATGATTTTCCAGTTACTGACAGTCAAATGCATTCTGAAGCCCCAAAGGCTTTCCTTTTTTTTTTTTTTTTAGAGTAATACTCAAAACAAAGCAAATATTGGCTTAGTCATGACACTTGTTGTTCTAAAACGTTAATAGCCTATTGTTCGCTGTGGTTGTCTCAACAAGATAATACATTGAAAAACAGCATTTCCTGATAGGAAGTGAATTCCCACTGTGTGTCACAGGACCCTGGCCAAATGCTGGGCTGCAAAGGAGAAACAGCAGTCCCTTTTGGGATTGCATAACAGACAAGAGTAATGATGAGACCTCCCCCCTTGTTTAAAATGGCTTTCTATGGCCGGGCGCGGTGGCTCACGCCTGTAATCCTAGCACTCTGGGAGGCCGAGGCGGGTGGATCGCTCGAGGTCAGGAGTTCGAGACCAGCCTGAGCAAGAGCGAGACCCCGACTCTACTAAAAATAGAAAGAAATTATATGGACAACTAAAATATATATATACAAAAAATTAGCCGGGCATGGTGGCACATGCCTGTAGTCCCAGCTACTCGGGAGGCTGAGGCAGTAGGATCGCTTAAGCCCAGGAGTTTGAGGTTGCTGTGAGCTAGACTGACGCCATGGCACTCACTCTAGCCCGGGCAACAGAGCGAGACTCTGTCTCAAAAAAAAAAAAAAATAAAAAAAAATAAAATAAAATGGCTTTCTGCTTCAGCTCAAACTACAATCTGTCTGATTTTGCTACCATAGAACTGTTTTCCTAAAATGGCTTCAAACGTTTTAGACAAAGTTTGTTCAACATCCTGTAGACAGCAGCATCCTGTATATTTCTAACTATGGAGAATTTCCTTAGTTGTAAATGCCACAATAGATGGGGTAGTTTGACAAAAAAGCTATCAGGTTGTGTCATCAAGACAGTGTGACCATTTTCAAGTTCAGTTTCATACAAGCAATTGTTTAAAAGTCATGATATATGAAGTACAATAATTGGAACAGGTTTTCATATCTCAGATACAATTTAGTAGGCAAAAATTGCGGCTCAATTAATTAGTCCAAGTACTACAGCATTATTTCATTTAGAGTTTGATTAGTGAGAAACTGATGTCACTAGCAGACACACATACAGAAGAAAGTGCGCCTCCACAGTAATTGACACTGCTCTAATAAGACATTAAGACCTCATTTTTAAACACTGAAAATAAACTTTGTTTTCATCTATTTTTACAGACTCAAATTTAAAGAATTTTCTTTGCCAAGTTCCACTCACCACATTAGAAAACTCCAACAATAGAAAAAATAGCAGTTGTCATTTTAGTAGATTCCAGAGAGACTGTCTCAGTCACCTAGGAACTTCCACCATTTAATTGCAGTGCTTGGCTCCTAGAAGGTCTTCAATACATTTTGCTAAACGTAACCATATGTCAAACAATTTATATGAAAATTAACATGGAATACCAGTAATATAATTATCTAACATTACTTGGATAATAAATAATATCTCAGATTATAGAAAAGTATACTTATTTAAGGTATATCAAGCATTCTGCCAAGAAGCTAGGGTAACCAGCACACAAACACACATAAACTCCCCTACCTCCAGGCCAAGAAAATGTCTTTTTATCTTCCAGTTGTAATAATGAAATCAAATGATGAAGTTCTTACACCATTTTGCTTTTAGAACAGCTGTCATTTGACTGAATGAGACTAAAATTGTGAAATAGGTAATGCGAAACACCCTATGTGTGATGCAGCAAAGATTCCTGCTTCTGTTACTTTATAACTTTGCTGTGTAACTTTATAACTTTGCTGGCAGGATAATAGTGTATAGTTCACCTCTAAGGCTGCCTTCCTCAGCACCAAATCAGAAAACCTCAGTTACATCAAGTAAATTCAGTTTCAGCATTCAATGAGACAAGGAGATGGATTAGCAGGCTAGAATGTGAAAACAATTTAAACAAGAAAGCTGAAGCCAAGTTTCAAAGCCCTAGGATTATCTCTGAATGATCGGAATCATTGCAAATTATAAGGATCCATTTTAAAAACAAACATCACCTCACAATCTTCTTTCTCAAGTATTCAAGCTTGATAAAAAGGATTTGCTTTTACTTCTGGAATGGGTTTTATACTTTTAAAATTGATTTTTTAGAAAAGAATAGTTTATGTGAAATATAGTAGAACAGTCCACTTTTCTTTTTTACATTTATAAACTTTCAAATAGCTTAGGCCATATGGCAGGTCAAATAAATTACAGACCACACAATATATACAAAAGATGTTTTTAATTTAAATAACAGAAACTTCATATAATTCAGGTTATGTAGCTTAAATCAATATTCCAACAAAAATACTATATAAATATTAAAGTTGGAAGGGACATTAAAACTCATCTATTTCACCCTCTTATTTTATAGAGTAAAACTGAGGATCAAAGTTAGGTGACCTGGCCACAATCCCATACCGAAATTAACTGAGTTTGAACCCAATGTTCCTTCACTATGCTGAGAAATGGCTCCCTTCCAAGGCAGTTCTTATCCACTTGTGAATGAATGGTTTCTCCATTTCCACACAGCACTATCATATCTTCCCTCTAGCACCTGAGTTCTGGGTTCTGTCCCCAAATGGAGGTAGAAGAAAAGACCGACAGCATAAGTACATCTGATGGAAAGGAGATGGGAACAAATTTAAAGATAACCCAGATATCCTCACGAGAGAAATAACCAAATTATAGTACATCCATCCATACAATGAAGTACAATACAGCCATTAAAAAGAACTAGGTAGATACATAATGGTAAATGTAGTATAATTTTATATGGATTAAAAAAGATGTCCAGGTGTACGCACATACATACACACACATACACTTATATTCATAGACAAATAAATTCTCCTCTGGAGAGGAGGGATTGGGGTGGGAAAGATAGTTTGTCATGTGCCCTTTTGAATCTTTTCATCTTTTTTATCACACGCATTTTTTAGATAAAATTCATACATTTAAAAAGTACATTAAACGAAAGAAAGGCAATTCTGTAGAGTCCTGGGAGACAACTGTCTGGGGACAAAGATAAAGAAGAGGTTCATCAATAGTAATCTGACACTTTACCTCTAATCTACATGACACATTATATGTAATTCTCTAGAAAAGACTTCCCAACCCTTTTCATTTCATGATACCCGAATTAGCTCTCACTAACAGGGTATGCATAAATAAGAAAATTTGCATAGCACCTTAGAGTAAACAGGAAGGGCATGGAGGGCAGATGTAGAGGGGCTAGGAAAACATTCATTCCCTTTTCTTTATATTATGTAATTATTACAAGAAGAGATAAGATGGCGTATTAACTATTGATTTTCTATTAATTCCCAAATAAAAATCTCATCTCAATATTTAACAGCAAACTGATTGGCAAGCTTTGCTCTGGCAAAACCATAAAGTCTAACTGTATTCTAGTGTTCAAAGGTGCTAGCAGACACCACCTAGCTCAGTGGACTGAAACCAACATTTTTTGAAATGAAAGAGAACAGAAAATAGCAGTGTCTTCTATGTTGTAAGAGAAATTTATTTCAGAGACCTAAGTGTTATGTGCACATATATGTGTGTCATGATTGGGTCATGATGCAAAATATACTGGAAAAAATTTTGAATGCCACTTAACCCAGGCTATACAACTAATAATTGTACACTGTGCAGGTAGTGCTTAAGGAAAGGTCTACACAACACTTGTGGCCTAGTTTCAACTTGAAAATTCGTTTTCTTGATAAGGAGATTATTTCCACAGCTAGTTCTACTGCTCAGATATTAAAAAGCAAATTTCCAAATTCTTGACATACATAATTTATTTAAAGTAAATAAATAAATTAGGTTAACATCTAAACATTTTTTTTCTCAATTCTAATACATTCTCTTTAGCATTTCTGGAAAAGGCACATATTTTTACAAAGAAAATTAGAGTACTATAAACTGGAAAAGATCTTGGAGAACTAACCCAAATTCCTAATTTTATAAGTGAAGAAACTAACGTCCAAAAAAAGTAAAACAGTCTCTTGATCCCCAGGCTAGTGCTCTTTTCTATGATACCATGCTTGTACTTTATTCTTACATCCTTGTGAAGTTAGAAGATAATTAAATACAATTACTACCAAGTTACAAAGAGGAAGCTGAAGCAAAGAGATGCTAGGAAGTCTAAGTTCAAAAGGGTTGACACAATGCCACCCCTGCTAGCTTTACAGAAATTTGCCATTTTCAACATTCAGCTTTGGTTTCAACTGAAGCAGGTTGTTCAACTTGCTTGTACTGAATGGGTGTGTATACCCCAAAAGAGTACACAACGAACGTACACCAGAGGAAGACAACAATCAGTCCAGACTTGACAAAGCACAGCTTTCCTTCTACATGCCCATTTCAGTCAGTGCATAATTCAATCAGGCATTTAAAACTCAGCTACAAACAGAACCCCGATATGTGAGGGGGGAAAAAAAAGTCAGACAGACCCAATTCTGCAAAGAAAAAAATTGCTGAACATGAGACCGCACCGAGCAACAATAATTCTCCTATAGTTCAACTTACCATTCACGTCACAAACTCTAGAAAGAACATTGAGGCATGGAACTGACAAGGCACGGAACTGACAAGGCATGGAACAGAACTTTGGGCTGCAGCCTGCCCCAACTCTTCTGACAAATACCCAACAGCAACAGGACAAAGCATCATTATGACAGAAATAAAAGGCTCTTTAGATGCTGCCTTTTTTTTAATTCAATGAACCCACTCTTACACACAAAGTTCATGCCACGATGTCTCGAAACACAGTATTGACAGATTATGCTATCAATGGGTCCAATAAATTCAGTGTAAAACACTACTTCAAATATTTTTATGTTAAATAATTAGCACATTTCGGAGACTACCAGTATTTCCCTTAATTTAAACAGTTAAAAACAGTTGCCATCTCCCAAACAGTTCAAAACAATAATAATTCAGTAAACTGTTTAAGAAAGGGGGGAAAAAATCAGATAAGTGAACTAAAAGAAAAAAATCTAGTTGAGTGATAAAGCCACAGGCTCCTCCCAAAGAAGATTATTGCATGTTACTAGCAGCTGGCCCCAAATTAACCATCTACCTTATCTATGCTTCCCCCTAAACTGTGAGCTATCAGTATTACAATAGACAATCCATTACTTACAAAAAAAAAATGAAGCTGCTGTACATTTCTTAAGCTGGTTTTTGTGTGGCAATTCTGATGCAATGCTGCCCTAAAAATGAACTTTGTTTTAAACAGCAAGATATCCACACTCGGTGTGGTTAGAGCAAGGGTGGAGCCCACTATGGGGAAATAACACACCCAGGCAGGCTGCAGTGAGAGCAAACTGCACATTAATATTGCCACAACATTTTTCAGAGCCTCAGGGTCACAATTAATTGGCTAATCCTCCTCAAAAAAACAGGAGAAAAGTTCACGTTTGTAGATTAGCCTTCCTACCTTGAAGTGAACTATACACTCATTTCATTTTCATGAAGAAAGTGAAGATAAAACGCAAGATAGATCACGGCAGCTCAACCGACAGAATGTCAGGTGGAAGTGGACCCCTAGAAAGGGAAGTCCAACCTTGCCAACTTCTAAGTTTAGCAACAGCAGCTTTTACAAAGCTCAAGGTGTCAGAAGCATTGCTCATTGTAAAACATCACTTTGGGCTATTTGTAGAGGACCTGAGCATGAACACAAATTACCTACTTTCTTTCCTCACCAATGCTCCAGTTCTCCTAGCAACACAGAAACAATAAAAACATTTTATTATCAAATAGCAAGAGTTGCCTTCAAAAACAAGGGATGTCATTTATGGATTTGCTTTGGCAGGATTGAAATGTACACATAAAAGGGAAAAGTATTAATATTTTGATGCAAATCACTAACATGCATACTGTACTTTTAAAAATTTTGCAATCACCGCTTTTTCTGAATAACTTCATATGAACTTTAAAATATTTTTAAATAAGAGGAATATATAGTATCTAAAAATCTTTAATCTAAAATAATTTATCAATTATTGAAACCATTATCAAACATCTGATTCTCAAAGTGATTTTAACCAATACTATTAATACTTCCTATATATGCATATTCAAAAATATAACCAATAGTTATTTTTAATTCCTATAATCATGAAATAAAAATTAAGTTTCTCCAAAGTAAAATATCAAAGCATGTAAAAAAATAAGCTATAGAACTGTTTACATAGAACTTAAAATGAACAATGGAAAAGGCTTTGAGAGAAGAACAGGAAATTATTATTTTTACTGATGCATGTTGTCACATTACCCTAGCCAACTGCTACTTCCTCACATTGGAACAATAAATCAGTCTGGAGTATTGAACATTTCAATATTTTGAGAGATGGCCTAGAACACCCTCTCCCAGGATCCTAGGGAGGGGATGCTGATTGATCTGTCCTTTGTTGGATTATAAGGTCACTCTTGCTGGGTGACAAACTAACCATTCCAAAAATACTCCTCTCATAGTGCAAGTGCCTGATTTAATTATTTTTCCAACCATATATGTGATTATGAATCAATCACCTGCTGCCACTCCTTGTTCTTCCCTCAGCTCACCCCCAAAATGAACAACTCAAAGGTAACAGTTGGATATTATATTAGAAGAATCTCATCTTGATACTTTTTGGATTTGCACTGCTGGAAATGTCTGTTTTCAAGTCAAACTTCACTTTCACAGCTGCAAAGGAAATGACAAGAGAAGAAAAACACAGCCAATATATATCAGCAATTAATTCCATCCACAACTGCCCAGCTGTTTGTGCATGGAAGAATCAGTCTGTTTCCTTTTGGGGCTTTCACCACTGAAAATTGATACGGCACATTCAGAGACACAAGCTGTTTGTAACATGTCAGGAATGTACGCAAGATCACACAGAGTTGAAGAGACAAAATGAAATCCAGATCTAGTTTTCTTGGGACTTGCCAGTATTATTTCATAGCTTAAAAAAAAAAAAAAAAAGAAAGAAAGAAACCATAAAAATACCCTAATCACAGAGAGAGCAAAATACATGGAAAAATATTCTCCATTCTGAATATCACTCTTCCAATAAAGAGGAAAATCTGCCAGTGCTATCAGATTTAGTATTACGAATAGACACTCTGATTTATTGGCATAGACAAGGTGTGACATTCCTAGGAATCCACATGCCCCCAGTATGTTAAACCCAGCCAATACTTTTTGGGTTAGACGGCTGCTTGCCCAATGTGTAGTCAGACCCTTTAAAATATCCTTATAAATGTGAAGGTTGTTGGGAACCAATGCTTTCACCATAGTCATGCAGAAAAGCAGGTTTTTCTTGGTTAGTCCAGACCTTATTTGGCACTCCCTGTTTCAGGGATTCATGTAAATTTACAGATCCAATCTTCTAGGGTAACTTTCAAGCAATCAGATTCTGCACCCATCCCCCAGTTTTGTGGATTTTAAATAAAAATACTCTCTACTCAGTGCCAGAGGCTTAACAACTATAGTACAGGCTTGTATGAAACTCAAGAGTATGCTATTCCTGCCCCACCACTCCAATTTTATTTCAAATGTTTGTTTCATTTAAATCTTGTAAAACATCTTTTTGTTATACTGTATTCTCAGTACTTAAAATGACTTGTGATTAGTTACTGTTATGAAAGTTAAAGAAAAGAGAAAGATGGCATTTGTAGAACAAAATAATTCACAACACACTTTAGCTTTCTTTTCTTTTTTTTTAAACAGGAAACTAGGCATCCCCATGATTGAATTCATTGTCCTTAGGGCCTTCCCCATCCCCTCCTGCCCACCAATCAGTGTCAGCTGCTCAGGAGTTCATGCACTCCGAATGCCTGCACATTCTCAAACACAACATAGATGGGACTCTCAGTCTGGGCGCCACTAAGGTCTGGGGCTTAACCAATGAAGAGAAGACAAGCTGTCTATTCCAAATACGAGAGTCAGAGAAACATTCCATAAATTTCCAAATGAAGATGCTCTCAAGTGCCAGAACTCAAACCAGCACAATGAGAAGTTGTCTCCAACTAAAGTGCTATGAATTCTGAAGGCACAAAGTTTGATTTGTTTTAAAACAAAAACAAAACAAAGAGGCACCTCAAATACATGGTAGACTGAAAATAAAGCACAAAATAAAAAAAGGGGGGGGGCTTTTCCTTTTGAATGGATATCATCTGGTCAAGGATCTATCTGGGATGGGAGGTGGGGGGAGAAGTGAAGTTTAATCTCCATCTGATGGTGACACTAACTTCTAGAATATGGTGTAACTATTAGTGACTTAAAACAGCCACAGAATTGAGTTTTGGTTGGCAAGCTTCAGCTCTGTGGGACATTCATTCTAGCTTGAAATGTCTAAGGGAAGGAACTTCTCCACCTACAAGGTTGGCTAAGGAAAGAAAAGGTCTGTTTGAGCTGTTTAAATCGGGTTACTTAAATTCATGGTAGTCCAAGTAAAGCCCAGGGTGGCACTAACAAAGACCCTTTGAGGAGGAGGCCAGAGATATGAAATTGTCGACTAATTTTACAAGTGAGTTTCCCTCAACAATTTATTATAAATAGTTATATTCTGAACATTTATATTTCTATATTTACTATTACCTTATTATAAAAAATTTCAAACATACAGCAAATTTGAAGGAATTTTACAATAAGTACCATATAAACATTACCTAGATTCTACCACAAGCATTGTATTATTACACTTGCTTTGTCATGTATCTCTTCATCTATCCATCCCTCTACTCATCTATTAATCTATCTTATCTTCAGTGCATTTAAAAATAAACTACAGGCCGGCTGCGGTGGCTCACATCTGTAATCCTAGCACTCTGGGAGGCTGAGGCGGGAGGATCGCTTGAGCTCAGGAGTTCAAGACAAGCCTGAGCAAGAGTGAGACCCGGTCTCTACTAAAAATAGAAAAATTAGCCAGTGTTGTGAAGTGTACCCCTAGTACTGGGGAGGCTGAGGGAGGAGGATTGCTTGAGCCCAGGAGCTTGAGGTTGCAGTGAGCTATGACAATGCCACTGCACTCTACCCAGGGCAAGAGAGCGAGACTCTGTCTCAAAAAAAAAAAAAAAAAAAGTAAACTACAGACATCAGTACACTTCCCCCCAAATACTTCAACATGTCAACATGCATATCATTAACCACAGTTCAATATTTGCCTACAACTTTCTTTTTGATGGGAAATGTACATACAGTGAGGTGTACCAATCTAAGTATACACCTGGGTAACCCAAACTCATATCAAGATATAGAATATTACCTTCACCCCAGAAAATTCCCTCATGCCTCTTCCTAGGCAATTCTTATTCCTACTTCCCAGAGATAATCACTATTTTGATTTTGATTTTAAATACCTTCAAATAGTTATGCCTTTGCCATCTGTGTATTAGAACACTCTCCACTACGTCATATAACTTGTACTTGGTCCACAGAATGACAACTGGCAGATATGAACAAAATAGATAGCAGGAGCCTAAGAAGAGATCATAACTTGTCTACTTCAACTACTCAACTTCTTTGGTGAGGGAAATGAAATTTACGAAGTTTTGGCTGCTTGTCTCAATCGGCCAGTCATTTAGTGGCAGGGCCTAGTCTAGGGCTCTCAGGCAGAAGCTCTGTGCTTCATTTTAGGATGGGGGAGCCGAAGCTTTGGAGATATACTGGCTCAGAGGCAGGGCTCTCCCACTTACTGGCTGTGCATCTTAAGTTTTTTGGTTTTGGTTTTCTAAACTCCTTTGAGACTCAGAGTCCTCATCTGTAAGATAAGGAATATCTTAACTCACTAAGTTGTACAGATTAAAAGAGAACCTTGGGAAAGCACCTGGCATGTAGTAAGTGATCAAAGGAAGGAAACACAGGAAATGGAGAGGAAACTGAGAGTAGGAGGTACGGTTCAAGAATTGGCACATGCACATATTGTTTTCTAAGCTTTTGTGCTACCTTCATGTTTACTATTCATTTTGTACGCACAAAAAATAACAGCAAATGATGCAGAACTCTTTATTCACTACTGAGGCAGGCAGTAATGAAATTATATCTGGGGGGAAAAAAAAGGCTACTTCTTTTCTCTTTGCCTTCTTGCGATGATGGAACTGGAGTGGTGCAGGGAGGGAAGCACAGACTTTGGACTTTGTAGTGACTACTTATGCCTTTACATGGTACTTGCCCATCTCTGTACGAACAGCTCCTTTGCCTAGTATGCACTCGCCCTTTTATCCACCAAGTAAGAATTCAGGGCCTAGTTAAAAACCTAAGCAACTTTCCCGATCTACTCAGAACAAATTTAAAGCTCTTTCATCTATGTTTCCACAATTCTCTGTTTAAATAATTGCATCACAGAACTTCTCATACTAGCTGGCTACTTCCATGGGTTCCTCTACTCAACTGGGAGCACCTTGATATCCCAATGCCAAGCACAGCACCTAGCCCATTGAAACCATCCATAAGTGCCTGCTGAATGGAGATGCCTAGGTAATGGGTATTCACTTATGATCAAAGTAGCAACAAAACAAAATGAAACAAAAACAAAACTAAGGCTGAACACTCATTAAAAAGGAAAGCGAAGTGCGAGAAGGAATGAAGAGGCAAGGAGATGATCATAGGGCATAGTAAAAGGCACAAAATATTAATATTAAAGAGATTAAAAATCAACTGTGCAAACTTTTATGCGCTCAGAAAAGTGACTGCAGCTAAGCAGTTAAAGTACCACTGGAATAATTCAGACTATTATGTGCTTTATATGCTTATGCCAATGTACCGCCCACAACAACCCTATCAGGTAGCACTCTTATTACGCCTCCTTTACAGATGACAAAACAGACACTCAAGGAGCTTAAACAAATAAGGTCACACAACTAGTGGCGATGGAGGTAAGTAATGATTTTTTTCATCACAAATGACTTTCATAATAGGCAATTCTGCACACAGTATGGAGGCACTAGAGTAAAGAAAACATAGTTGTGGAAAAAACCAAATAGCACAAGAGATTCAGCTGATGGAGCAAAACTCAAGGGCAGAAAAAAAGGCCTGAACAAAAAGCAAACCAAAGCCAAGGTGATAAGAGTTGTGTGAGTTCTATGCAGGAGTTAGCCTCATGAAACAGTCTGCCGCCCTAAAGTGACAAAGCCTAAGTCAGAGATGTCCCTGGAACTGTACATAGGAGGGCTCAAGAGTAGCTCTTACTCTCTCAGAGCTTTTGTTTCCCAAACCAACTGTTCTCAGAAGTGATAATACAAAATGGATAACTCCTTGATAAAAATATTGACCATAGTGTTCATGCTTAAGATAATGAAAGCCTCTCCAAGTTGGTAAAATGCAACTCCTGCCTGCAGGCATCTCTGACTACATTCTATAATTTCCCATTTGAGGAATGCCTGGTTTTGTCTACTTTACAAAGATGGATCTGTGAAGGAAGGTCTTCTATCAGCCTTCACTCCAAAGTTTAAAGCCTCAAATGCCTTACCCTCTGGCTTACCCCCAGCATGACACTTCTTAGATTGTCAATTGTCTGTGCCTGGTATACCTCTCAGGGTACTGTGAGCAACTTCAGGGCAGGGCAGCTCAAAACCTAGCACAGGGCTGGACACAGAAGGAGTTCAAAAAATATTATGGATGGGCCAGGTGTGGTGGCTGACACCTGTAAATCCCAGCACTTTGGAAGGCCCAGGTGGGAGAATCACTTGAGGCTAAGAATTCGAGACCAGCCTGGGCAACATAGTGAGACCTCATCTCTACAAAAAAAAATAAAAAATAAAAAATTATGGGTGGTAAATGAATACTGCCCTTTGTCTATTTAATACTTGATATATGGTTATTTATTAAAAGCAGTAATCCAGGATTTACAGAGAAGAAGTTACAGAAAAGGCAAGGTTGGGGATAAATCAACTATGGTTAATGTTTAAAATAATTTTTTTTTCTGAATAAAAAAATGTATACAACAGGACCAACAATGATTGACAAGTTAAGCCTATTAAAGCTGAGGTTGAAATTCAGTATATCATTAAGCCTAAAGATTAGGCATGATTCCCATTTAAAACAAAAGCCAGCCAAACTAATGAGGTTGTATTGTATCTTCCAGGTTGCCAAACTTGAGATGGACAAACAAAATATGGCTTTGATTCTACCCGTACATAATACTTCTAAAAACAATGTATTTCATTAACCACCTCTTAGATGAAGACAAAGACTACATAAAAAAAGAACACAGTATAAAAACTGAAGAGTAAACATATATGTGGTATTAAAAAACCTGTAATCATGAATAATTTCTGCTTTGGGAAAAAGCCCCAAAACAATAGAAAACATGTAAAAATAAAATGTAATATAGCCACAACATGTGAAACGTTCATGACACATGCAATTTCTTGTTTTTATTTTCTAAATCTTTGAGGTATGATGCTTATTTTTAATTATGGTGAGAATACTTTACATGAGATCTACCCTCTTAAATTTTTAAGTGTACAATACATTGTTGATTATAGGTATAACATAATGTTGTATAGAGCTTATTCATTTTGCTTAACTGAAACCCTCTCCCCTTCAATTTCTTGTTAAAAATATTACTTTTGCTTTGATCTGTTCCATCTAAGTATATGGGGACTATGTAGGCATTTTTGTAATTGCTGCTTTTAAAATCTCTTTAGTTGGAAAAATATGTTTTACATTACAGATACTTTACTCAGTAAAAGCCATACCCCCAATTTTTTTAATCTTAGGAAACTTAAGTGTTATTTATAAATGATGTTTCTAAAGGTTCTCCTCCAAAAACAAATTCAAGTACTTAGCTTCAAATATTGTTATAAGCTAGGTAGAATGGCGAAGCCAGAAAAAAAAAAAAAAAAAAAAATCACATGACTTGCAGGCCTACTAACAATCTCACTTCTCTGAGATCAAGCTCTAGAACTTGTGCTGCTTATCCACAACGGCCCAAACCCCTCTAAAACTAATGCTTTAATGGTCCCCAAATACCGTCATAAGCTTTTTCTGAGGCAGGGCAAGAGACAGGTTTAGACATTTTCTCCTTATCTTTACCCCTCAACCCCTGCGCAACTCCACCTAACTTTAGTGGAAGTATCTTAACGTGTTTGTTTTTCCATTTGATGGGTGGTAGATTCGCCATCTATTAATACTCACAAAAACTGGTAGCATGATAGAAGGTTTAACTAAAACAAAAACTAGTCTGTAAATATATCTCTTCTTTGCATTTCAGAGGCAATTCAGTTTATTGCATCATAAATTCTACCCCCAAATATTACTAAAGTTATAGAATATAGCTATACTTATCATGTAATCTACTCTGATTCTAAATTTTTAAAATATATATTTAAAATCTAAATTGGTAAATCAATTCAAATTTTTTTCTTTCTGCTTAAATTCATTTATTCTATTAACAATTTATTCCACAACTATTATGTGCTACAACTGAACAGGCAGTACTATAGAGTGCAAGAAATGAATAAGGCATTGCCCTTGACCCTAAAATACTAACAATTTAGTGGGTTGGGGGGAAGACAGAGGGAGGGCTTCTTTAACAATGATAGCACACTGTGTTATTGTGTTATAATAGAGGTATTACAGACTCAAAGGAGCAAATGTGAAAACTTCCCAAAAGCTTGGTCTAAAAATAAAAAAGAGTAGGTATGGGGGTAAGAGGAGAAAGATATACAGAGATAATATATTTCTTGATAAACTTATGTTTTAACACATGGATTTATTTTAAAAGATTGCAACTAATACAAAAGGGAAATCAAAATAGTCACTGGCTAACAGCTTATAGTGATTTGTATAATTTAAGCTAAAGGAAGCCTACACTCTATTAGCAAACCACACAGTTGTGTATCATGTGCTTTTGCTTTCCCTCTAATCTTTTGACTTGCATGCTAAGAAAAGAAACTCAAAAGCCATTTATATCCTTTCTTAGAACAATGCTTGTTCTTACTTACACTGCACTAACCAATGACTAGAAATAATTAAGACCAATTATCTTGAAAGCCATCAAACTGTAATCTGCAACCACATCATCATGGAAAGAGGCCTAAGAATGTTCTAGGTTAATACCAAGGTCAGTAAACAAAGACATGGTCAACATGGCACAAGTATATCATACCCTATGGGCTTAAATCCTTAAATGCATCAAGTATAACTATGGTACATTTAATAGGAGGGGGTGGGAAGAAGAAAGAAATACAGCTAATCACAAGCATTGTTTTGCAAGGCACCTAAGTTCTAAAGTTTGTTTACCCAGAAAGATTTATATGTATGAGAAAGGTTACTGTTGTGGATTATAAAAACGGGTTAAAGTGAAAAAATATACATTTCTTTTTGAGAAAAGAATATATTACCCAGGCTAGTCTCGAACTCCTGGCCTCAAGTGATCCACCTACCTCAGGAAATACACATTTAAAGGCAAAAGGGATGACACGTTAAATTGCTGAAAATAGATCACTTATTTTGATCAAGTTACTATTAATGAGAAAATGATACAAGGTTAACGTTTAAGGTATGTTTCCACATGCAAGTACACAGAGAGAACAAATATGCATTTAACCATATTATGTTGGAATATAGCCAATTTATTAGGAGTATATACTTTACATAAAGGGCCATCTGTACTTTATATTCATGAATTCATACCTATAATATCTAAGCTCTGGCACAAGAAAAACGCTCTTGCATTTCAAAATGTTCATACTGAAGTTTTATCCTAGAGTGGGAATTTGTCAATGAAACACGCATCTTTGGACAATGTGTGGGTATAGCTGTCCCTAAGTATCTACAAGGGATTGGTCCCATGACCTCCCATGGACACCAAAATCCGCAACACTTAAGTCCTGATATAAAATGGTGTGGTATTTGCATATCCTATGCACATCCTCCTGTATACTTGAAATCAGCTCTAGATTACTTATCATACCCAATACAATGTAAATGTAATGTAGTCATTATACTGTATTTTTTGTTATATTGTTATTTTTTATTGTTTTTTCAAATATTTTTGACCTGAGGTTAGTTCAATCTGAGGATATCAAACACTTAGATACTGATGGCCAACAGTAACTTCCTCAGAATATTTAGAGAAAAACAAAGGGAAAAAGCTCATGAGAATTGCTTTTGAACCTCTGAGAAGGGAGGTGACGAGAACAGTACAAAAACTGGGTGGAAGGGGGAAAGGAGGGGCTGAGAAAGCAGAGGAAGAGACAATGTAAGGAGCCAAGAGTGACGTAAGACAGTACGATCGAGTAACTGTGGCAGCCAAACAGGCCGGGCCACACCCACAGAGAGCTATGTGGCTTATTTCAAGGGGGTGGAACACTGAGCAAGTGAACAATTTTGGTTTTGTTAAATTGAAAGGTTGCACAATCCTATACATGGGGGAAGGAAGAAAAAAGGGGGGTGTTTTTCTAATATAGAAAAAGTTAGGATGTAATAAATAGCTATCATTTTTAAAAATATTAAACAAAAGAGAATAACTAAATCATAGGAATATGGTAAGTCAAAGCAAAAATAATTTGGCATTGTTATTATTTTAGAAAGGCAATACATATAGCTTATATATAAAAATGAAAAACTGAGAACTTTGAGGAAAAGAAATATAAACTCTATGTAAACCCAGAGCATTATTTATTGACTGTCAGGATAAGCTTTTTATCCTGTGGACTATGCCATCCTTTAAACAAGAAACTCTCATAAAGCATACAGACAAGAATTTGGGGGTATGCGGATCAGTATAAGGTTCTTCACTCCAACTTTAAATTTGGCAGCTTATAGAAGTAATTCTCAATGGCTGGGTTTTTAAAACTTACTCCAAGATAAGCAGGACTGTGACTCCTGTGGGCTATTTCCAAGTTATTAATCTGAAACAGCTCTCAACCCCTTTAAACTGATTCCTGCTGGTCCAATATTATAAATGATACGATGCTTTGAAGAAAAAAGGGAGGGGGAAGGGAGATAGAAGGCCCACACTAACACCCTTTGGAGTTGCTTTTAAGTTTTTTAAAAAAATGCAACTGGGAAGCAGTAAGATAATATATACTTACTACTATATTTTTCAATTATTGGCTAGAAACTACAAAAAGGATTTTGGAAAGGCCTTCTGCCAGAAGCAAATTACCTTCTTCAATTTCAAGTTTAACAGTTATTACCTTTACACTACCCTCTCAGAAATGGAAGAGGAAAAACTGAGGTATCTCAAGCTTTTTGTAGATGATTTAGTACATTAATCAAATCTATTCATTCTTCTAAGCATTAATATCTTCCTATAGGAGTTGGAAAAAGACATTATACATTTAACAAGCGTTTGCTTTTGTCATGACACAGAAGTCAAGACGTAGCTGATAAACCAGAAAGAAGTCAGTGCACATAGACTGGTATTTTTAATACAGTCAGAACAAAGCAACCATCTGTAGCTTGAACATTTTTGCTTATCAGCTTAAAAACAAAAATTTGTAGCTAGGGCTCAACAGAGGAATCTGAACACACAAATCTCTCTCAACATAAAGTCACCATATATTTCATATCATTAGTAAGAAATACTTTTGGAAATACTATTATTTCAACAATTTCCAAAAATTCTGTAAACTTAGTTGCATCTTAAAGCAATATAAACTGTTAAAACTTACAAAAGAATTTCTGAATCGCAGTCATAGTCAATAGCTAGAAACCAGGTTTTCTTCAAGTCACAAGTTGTGGGTTAGGTAGAAAGAAAGTTCTATAAAGGTGAAGAGTTGTTATAGAGACCTCCACATAAAGCTAGAATCTTAAAAGGCTCATCCTCAGTTAAAAGGTGGACCAACGGAAGAAAAAAAAAAATCTATCCACTAACAGAAGGAACTAAAAAAAAAAAAAAAAATCCCCAAATCCTAAAAGCTTTATCTGTCTTTTCTAGAATGCTGAGTAGAAAAAGAAAGTTTCCACTGAGAATCTTTAACAACAGCCTACTCTCACAAGGATTTGAGATTTGAATTTACACACCAGCATGGTCTAGAAAACCCCAAGCCAAGAGAGGAACATGAAGTGCTCTAATGTTGGTAGCAACCTGAGACACCTGGCAAAAAGGAAACATAAATCCTATCTGGAGAAAGGTGCCCTCAAAACAGGTTGCCTAAGGATTCCCACAGATAAAAGCTTGCCAACTTCAAAATTCAGAATTACAAAGTACATTAGTAAACAAACCACCTTAAAAGTCTGCAAACAACAGAGCAATTTGACACCCCCTCCTCCAAGAACTGCAGACAATGGGATAATTAAACATAGAATATAAAATAAGTATCTTTACAATGTTCAAAACTTTTTTTTTTTTTTTCTGAGACAGAATCTCACTCTGTTGTCTGGGCTAGAGTGCCGTGGCGTCAGCCTAGCTCACAGCAACCTCAAACTCCTGGGCTCGAGCGATCCTCCTGTCTCAGCCTCCCGAGTCGCTGGGACTACAGGCATGCGCCACCATGCCTGGCTAATTTTTTCTATATATTTTTAGTTGTCCAGCTAATTTCTTTCTATTTTTAGTAGAGACAGGGTTTCACTCTTGCTCAGGCTGGTCTCGAACTCCTGAGCTCAAAGGATCCACTCGCCTCGGCCTCCCAAGTGCTAGGATTACAAGCGTGAGCCACCGTGCCCAGCTCTGTTCAAAACCCTTGAAGATAGAATTGGAAGCATGGGACAGAAAGATGCTATAAAGACCAGCAGGTTTTAAAAACTGAGTTGAAAAAACTTCATGAATAGATTAAACAGTACACTAGACCCAAGTGCAAAGAGAATAAACTGGAATATAGATTTGAAAAAACTAGCCAGAATAGAGCACAGAGAGACAAAGAAACAGAATATGCAAAAGAGAGGCTAACAGACAGACAGAGAGAGTAGTTCAACATACCAGAGTTCCCGAAGAGGAAATAGATAGGGGAAGATGTCATATTCAAGGAGACCATGGCAAGAAACTTTCCAGAGTAGTCCAGAGACAGACTGCCTACAAAGGACTGGCAATTAGACTCATAGCAGACTTCAAGACAAAAATTTTAAAAATAAGACAGATGTGAGAAGATAACTTTCAGCCTAGAATTATGTATCTAACAAAACTATCTTTCGAGAGTAAAAGTAAAATAAGACATTGTCTCGCTTTAGCGAATTTCCTCACTAAAGGAAATTTCAAAGGATGAATCCCAGAAAGAAAGAAATTAAAACTGAAAGGAAGAGCTGAGATGAAAGAAAAAAGAGTGAAGAAATTGGAATGAATACATAAGAAAAAGAAATTTATAAACATGTAATTTTTAAAACACTACATAAAACAACAGCAACAACAAATGTAGGGGGTTAAAAACCAGGCAAGCTAAAATCCTGGTCAATAATGTCATGTAAGATAGGAATGGAAAATAAGTGTGTTTTAAGATTCTTGTATTGTTCAGAAGAAGGGAAGAGATAGCTATTAACTAACTTTAGACTTTAAGAATGAATGTTAACATTTAAGCGTATCT
This sequence comes from Eulemur rufifrons, assembly GCF_041146395.1. Classification (NCBI taxonomy): domain Eukaryota; kingdom Metazoa; phylum Chordata; class Mammalia; order Primates; family Lemuridae; genus Eulemur; species Eulemur rufifrons. The sequence goes on along the minus strand of NC_091010.1, from coordinate 54,261,931 downwards.
ATCTGATAAAAGATTATCCAGAATATATTTTTTAAAACCACTAAAATCAATAGTAAAAAGACAAATAATCTAATTTTTCCTATAGTAAAAGATCCAAACAGGCACTTTACAAAAGAATGTCCAAGTGACAAATAAATACACGAAGCAGTGCCCATCATCATTGGGCAGCAGGGAACTAAAACTTAAAACCACAATGAGATATCCCTAAATACTCACTAGTATAGCTGAAATGAAAAAACCAAACTGTTAATGCCAAGTATTGGCAAGGATGTGGAGCATCTGGAACTCTTAAACACTGATTCTATGTGTCAATTATAGTACAAATACTTTGTAAAACCATCATTATCTACAAAAGTTGTAGACACATATTCTGTAATCCAGCCACTCCTCTCTCAGAAATACACCCAAAAGAGCTGCAGATATATGAACACCAAAAACCATACACAAGAATGTTCATGGCAGAATTAATTTTAATAGCTCCAAACTGGAAACAATCCAGATACCCATCAGCAAAATGGATAAATTATTTTGTTCATAAAATGGAATACGGTACACATACAATAAAAAAGATGAACTATCGTTACATGCAACAATATGGATGAATTTCACAGAAAAAATGTTGGGCAAAAGAAGCCAGATGAAAAAGTGTAGATAATAAATGATTCCATCTACACACAGTTTTGAAACAGGCAACACTACCTTATAGTATTATATGTCAGGATTATGGCTAGCTTGTGGGGAAGCGAAATGCCTGAAAAGGCACAGCAAGGTGTTTCTGGTGTTCTATCTCTTAATCTAGGTGGAATTTTTAACTACTCAGCATGGAGACATAATGGATTAAGAGATTCTCAGAATTTATTATACATCTCAAATTATAATACTACATATTCTAATTCTCCACATCAACAATACAATGAATGGATTGAAATGTACAATGTAGCTTAAATTATCACAATGTTGAGTCACCATAGCCAACAGCAATGTTAAAGATATTCTGTTGTCTAAAATTTGACAGCTTTTCCCATCTTCAGATCCTGATACCATTTTTCAGTGATTAGAAACGTTTTCAACAAATGCATAAAACATTTAAGTCTTAAATTAGGTCTCAGTCATTAAAAAAAATTAAAACATTGTTCAAAACTAAATTATATAAAATGAAAACAAAAACCAGCATGTAACCCATAGCAAATAATCAGGAATTATTTTTTTCCCTTTATCACATTCTCTCTGCTGGGTTAAGATTCTGAAATTTCTGTTCAAAACAAATATATTTCAGTGTTATACAATATTGCCCTGTCACAAAGAGAATTTTCTGAATTCTCATTGTAACAGAAACTTTACATTCATGTGAAGTACATGAATGTACTTTTGCCTAACATTGTTTTATCTCATAGTTCAAGAATCTGATAAGAATGTGATATAGGAACATATCTGCTAGTGGTGATACTTTCTGATACGGTATTGAAGAGCAATGGCCAGGAGGAAGATTCCTAGAAAAAAATAGGTTTGGTCTCATTCACTAACTTACTAAAATTGGTTAACATTTTGAAAATTTTTGTGGGTAAACTTCATACTTTTCTTTTTTTCTTTTTTTTTTTTAAGAGACAGGGTTCTTGCTCTGTTGCCCAGACTGGAGTACAGTGGCCAATCATAGCTTACCGTAACCTTGAATTCCCGGGTTCAAGCGATCCTCCTACCTCAGCCTCCCGAGTAGCTGGGACTACAGGCACACACTACACCACACCCATCCATTTTTCCTATTCTTTAGTAGAGAGCAGGTCTCACTATATTGCCCAGACTGGTCTCAAACTCCTGGCCTCAAGTGATCCTCCCACCTGAGTCTCTCAAAGTGCTGGGATTACAGGCATGAGCCACCTCGCCCAACCCATACTTTCAAATATATAAAGACAAGTTTGTATTCTTTTTTTTTTTTTTTGAGACAGAGTCTCGCTTTGTTGCCCGGGCTAGAGTGAGTGCCGTGGCATCAGCCTAGCTCACAGCAACCTCAAACTCCTGGGCTTAAGCAATCCTACTGCCTCAGCCTCCCGAGTAGCTAGGACTACAGGCATGTGCCACCATGCCTGGCTAATTTTTTCTATATATATTTTAATTGGCCAGATAATTTCTTTCTATTTTTAGTAGAGACGGGGTCTCGCTCTTGCTCAGGCTGGTCTCGAACTCCTGACCTTGAGCGATCCACCCGCCTCGGCCTCCCAGAGTGCTAGGATTACAGGCGTGAGCCACCCGAGCCCGGCCGGTTTGTATTCTTAACAGTAAAAAATCTAGGGGTCAGCAGAACTGGATTCTAGCTCTGACTCTAACTCAAAGGTCAGAGCTAGTTAGACTCTAGCTCTGATTCTAACTTATAGAATGATTTTGGCCAAGTTATTCAGTCTTTCTAGAAGAACTTCACTTTGTTCAACTGCAAATAAAAGGACTGAATGAGATGCCCTCAAAGATTTAATTCTAATATTCTATAAGTCTAGTGAAGAATATATCTGACTAGAAATTTACATGGATGATTACAGTACCCAGATATAGATAGTACAGCAATACAAAAGCAAATAGTTAATCCTTAATTAGCCAGTCCATTTAAGATAGGTCTTTGTGCAAATGGACATCCCTTATTCCTCTATAAGCACCAAGATTTCATCTGTGTGTTTCAGCATTTATATGCACTGTAGGAAGAGTTTACCCTGTGTCAAGTACCTGTTTGCTTTACTCCTGACAAAAGGACTTCTTGAAGATGCTATCATTGTATGTTCCCAAAGGAAAGTTGACTCCAGTCAATCCTCTCTCACTTAGACTTCCAAGATCAACTAGCAGGAAAAAAAACAAAACAAAACCCAAAAGACACCAAGCCACACAATCCTTTTCTAGGCTGCACTACACCAATAAAATGAGCATTATTAAGTTAATCCCTAAGCCCCCATCCACTACATAAACTGTCAGGGTTACCTGTGTCTACTTTGGCTGCAGTATGTGGCTCCACTGGATGAGCCTCACCATCTGGAACACTGTGCCTTCATCCTTCTAAATCAAACAGCTTGGCTGGCTTATCTCCTTTCTCCTTTCCCCTATCATATAGTGGGACTTTGGGAGTAATAGGCATTAATATGAGAAAGACAACTGTGTTGTATCACAGCATAGAGCTGAGGCTCAATGAACATCAAATACAGTTGGAAGGATCTTAAAGGCCATCTATTCCAATTCTCTTTTCACTTGTGAGAATTCAGAGGCACCCAAGCTCACTGCCTAAGGTCACACAGAATGTACATCTCCTGACTTGAGACTAGTACTCTTTCTGCTTTAACGAAGTTGCCTCTTAGGAAAGAATGCTCAACTTGGAATCTGCCCTCCTGTGGAACATGTTGTCATTCCTCTGTGTCATCAGAGAAACATTCCACCTCAACTGAGATGAGATACTGAAAAACATTTCCAAGCTGTCTGTGCAAACGTCAAGAAATGAATCTGTGCTGATGTGAGCAATCTACTGGCGTATCATTAGGCTTAAACAGACATCAAAGTATAAAATCCTAAGGAGGTAATTAATATTGTTCCAGTGGTAATCAAAGATTTTTAGGATGGTGAGATCAAAGAAATATCCTGAAGCTGTCCTAAAGCTTTGAGAGAAAATAAAATAGTGGAATGGTTAGAATATGGTGCAAGCATTTGGTTCTTTATAATAGAATGATGTGGTTTGTAAAAGAAATAAGACAATTGCTTCAGTTGCAGCACTAGGCTAAAACAACTAAGAGCTTTTGGGACCTGCGTCTAAAAATTTATTCAGAGGAGGTTTCTCCTTAGCATTCAGTTTTTGCAGCATGTATACCCCATATTTAATCCACTCTCTGCCTACAGCCTAGTATTTAGCTATTGTTCACATTCTCATCTGGGCATATATCCAACCTCTTGCTCCATAAAACATTGGAATAAACCTTAATATATTAGAAAATTAGAAAAACTAAATGAACAGAAGGAAAGCAAATACATTTTCACACAAAGTACAGGATACAGCTGTGATCTGTCAAGCTTACAGGACTATCTCCTTAGCTAACAGCAAAGTTACAGGACTATCTTTTCAGCTGAACAGGAAGTAGCAAGACAAAAACAAAACAAAACAAAACAAAACACCCCAAAAAGTTCCCAAACCAACTCTATTCCTCTTCACTTCACATTTCCAGAACACACTGACCCTTTGACCAAGCCTGTGTAATATACCCAATTCAAGTAGCTCTGATGAAGTGTCACCAAGTCTATGGATGACAAGTACTTTGGGAGTCCACAGAATAACCTTTAATTATAATGTCCCCAAATAAAAAACCATGTGGGACTTGTGGGTTGGTTACACTCTTCTGAATAAACAGGTTGCAGCAAGAAGGACAAAATCAGCTTTGGCCCTCCAGAAATCCATAGTTGCATGGATGATCTTTAGTGTCCCATTTCTGAAAGTCATTTCCATGGTAGTAAAATATAACTAAAACATAGAATTTCCCTTTTCCCCCCCCTTCCCAGGATACTATGTGAGCTAACAGACAAGGCACCTAACCCAGGCCCAAGGCAATATAAATAAAAAGGGAGCACTTCATAATGGATCTAAAGTGATTTATAAGTGACTTATTATTTTATACTTGTAAGTCATAATTGAAAAGGATGAGAGTCAGTTAAGGGAAGAAGCAGCAAAGTATTCTAGGTGCTCGGAGAGATTTGGGGACTGATGATAATTTAACAGTAGTATTGATGACAATTTAACAGTAGTATGGCAGATCCTTCCTACAGCTCAACTTTAGAATGGGTTTGTGATACTGAAAAGAATCAGTTCGACAGATACGTAGATGCTGATTAGAGGTGCCCAGGTGCATCAGCAGGAGATCATATTCCAAATGGTAGTTCTACATACATCAATAAGAAAGGATCAAAACAAAGGAAATAGTGATATGCTCAAATGAGTGTGTTTAGAAAAGGGAGGAAGTGGTGAGCATTTTTTAACCAAGAAAACGTTACAGAATTACTTTCAAAATAACTCCCCTTTCAATGGCTTTTGGTTTCCCAGCTTACCTTCTAAATCAGAGGAGAGCACAGCAGTGTTTGCCACAGTTTCACCAAGTACTATCACCGAGGGTGTGATACACAAAAACAGAGCCAACTCTCAAACAGGAAGTCACCATCTTGTCAATTAGATGATACACATTAGAAATGAAAAGATCACCAATATGAAAAAAGCAAAGAAAGAACACATGGAATAGAAAGAAGGAACTCTTTCTGAGTTCTTGCCCTCTCCCACTGCAGGCTCCACAATTTATGAACAGCTGGGAAATTTCCTTTTCACAGGAAAAGGATGACTTCTTAGTTCACATTAAAGTGGAAATGACAAAAACTGCATCAACACAGAAAAAAGGTGTTTCCTGAAGAAAGGAGACAGAGCACTGCCTTTATTTGTAAAAAAAAGAAAGAAAAGAAAACCCATCAAAAAACAAAGGAAAAGCAAAATAACATGCATGCAGCAAGCAAAAAAAAATATATATATATATTTTTTTTCCGGAGATAAAGGAGAAAATAATCAAAGAAATGTTTCATGGTAGGAGTTAGCCTCAGGGGTAATCATTTTGTCCCACTGGGTTATCTCAAATGCAAATATGCTTAAGGGGAATGATAACATATTTCCACTTTATATTTATGCAGAGATTTTTAGCTATAATTTTTGAAAACGAAATCTAGCTTCAGCTTTTCTCCACACACATAAAAATATTTAGTTACTAACTTATCACTAGCTCTTATAATTCAGATTATTTCAAAGAATTGGTGCTTGAATGATTTACTCTTTCAATTCTTCTGATTCTTAACAAGCATATCCCTTCATTCAACAAAAAGTATTCTGTGAATGCCTACTATGTGCCATTTTACATGCTGGGGACAAAGTAGACAACAAGATCCCTGCCTTCATGGAGCTTTGCCAAGTTAGGTTTTACTGACCAGAGCAGTGGTTTTCAAACTGCAGATTATAATCACAAGAGGAGCTTAAAAAAAAAAAATTGCAATACCTGGACTGCACATTTAAATCAGAATCTTGGAGCTGAGGTCCAGACATCAGTCATTTGTGGTTCCCCAGGTGACTCCAAAAAATAATATTTTAATACCAGTAGAACTAGAGCATTAGTTCCCAACTTTAGGTCTTTAAAGGAATAGAGAATAAAAATAAGAATCCCCAGAAATAGATTCCCCTATATTCTCCCAATCCTACCACCAAAAGTAAGGCTCACTGAGGGCACAGGACAATTTTCTTAGTGGGAAGGTGAGATCTACTTGTTATCCACAGCAGCATCTCCCCCACCTACTACCTTAGTCAAAGTACAATCCCTGCAGAGGGGGCGATCAAGTTTGCCATTTCTGCCTCCTGCTGGGGCATCTAGGGAACTCAAAGTGAGGAATGAGTAGTCATCTTGGGATATGCTGGCACACGTGAAGCATACAGGGGTGCTTCTGTAATACGATAAATATAAGAATGTTTTTAAAATTCTGCTTAGTTTATTACTTTTTTAGCCTTGAGATCAAGAAGTCACACTGGTGTCCAAATTAGCAAGAAAGGGTTAGGTGCCATTATTCAAAATATTACAATTAGGAAAAAAAATTCAAATAATCCCAAATCAAGATGTTTTGATTCTGATGGAAAGAATATATCCTTAGGAAATGCCCCAATGCCAAGGTGGGTATTAATAGTGCTGTGGAATTAAAGGAGACTCAAGTCAAAAAACAAGCCAAATAATAAAGTCCTTTATAAAGCAAAATACAAGGGCTGTCCGGAAAGTATCCACCCACTCTTAATACAAAAAGAACAGTTTGCGTGTCATTTTGCATGGCTGGATACTTTCCAAACAGCGTTCATACAGTCCCTTTAAATTCCATATTTTCATTAAAAAGTTTATTTAAAAAGCAATTTAAATCAACTAGTAAGAGCAAAGTGGGAACAACTAGTTTTCCCTCATGAATGCTCTATGTATTTAAGTAATCTTGTTAAAACTAAAAAGTTGATTAATGTAATTCTAAAGTTTCCATTCTGGACCTGCACAGATCTTTCTAGAGAACATGCCTGATGATATCTTAAAAGTTTCATCTACAAAATGTGCCATTCCCTAGTTTACAAATGCCTGTGTTCTTCCACTTCACTATGCCCAAAGCCTTCTGCCCGTCAGATATCGCCAAGTCCTTCAAGCATGTCACTGAGCCCTTCCTGGTTATGTCTCTCTCAGATGAGTCACCAGTATTTCTCAATATTTATACCATGTGCTGTAACATCCACTATACTCAGTGTTTAGTACAGTATGCATCCTTTTGAAGTTTTTGAAGTGAATATTTTAAATGCTTAAGTATGTCCCATTAGGATGTCCCAAGAGTGTAACTGGGACAACATAATGGAAAAGTAATATCATACACAAACAGAAACCACAAAATCCACATTTCTGAGATGGTAGAGCCTTCATTATAATATGTTGCTTGCTAACTCAATAATACATTCAATGTTTTTTAACATATAATGTTTATATACACAATTCAACCTGTGTCACAAAGAATACCTTCTAAGTTTTCAAGACAATCTTTCTCTAATCTATGAATAAGTGATAAACGTTCTTGTGGCCAAAATACCCCCCAAAAGAACAAACACACACTTCTTGGTCAGTAAAAATGCTTTCCTGCATCTTTTCAAAGGAAGGAAAATTGTTACTTATTTTTGGATAAGTAACAACAATGTAATGTATTCAATGCAGAGAAAAGTTAATTGTCACATAATACCCGATTAGAAAAGTGTGGAGCAGAAGAAGGGGTTGACACAGGGAAAATTGGGGGTATGAAGAAAGAATATCTGAGTATCACAGATTTCTCAAGAAATGCACTGAGTCACTACCCCCACCCCACCTCCTATCAACAAAGGCACAGAAAGATTTTACAACCAAAGGAACTCTTGAGGAAATCATTGGAAACCATTAATAACCTAGTGTTTCCTTATACCACTGACCACAGGAATCCAAACAACTTTCTAATAAAGACATGGGTCTGGAAAGAACCCAAAATAATCTAATTATAATCACATCTTCCCACTAGTATATAATCCCATATTCCTCCTTGTGGAGGCCCAATAAGACTAATCAAAAGGAGCATGGTGAGGGAACTTTTAAAGAAGGTAGAGTACAAAGTAACTTCAAGTTTTACTTGGGAGAGGTTGTAGGTAAGGATCTTGGAATTTAAATTTGTGCCAGTGGTTACAAATTTAATACTTTCAAGAATCTATTTAGTGTTGAATAGACAAAAAAAATCTGCTTTGTACATTCCCTATTTCCTTCTGTTAACTCTTGGTCAGAACAAATACTCTAAACCACGAAATTAATTTTTCACTTTCTATTATAAAAATCCATTTCTTCCCCAAGCATAAGGAAAGGTGTTCTCCTACTGCTAAAAATTATGTCTACTATTGTGTGTAATGGGGGAAAAAATCCTCACTTCAGCTGGGCTGTCATCTTCAAAACAGTTTTAATTCCTAATATACAAAGAAGACTAATTCTTTTAATCCTTGCTAGTTCTTACATGCATTTTCCTGCTTTTTATTAATGTCACTGTTCGTGTCTGAAATTGATCATTAAAGGAATCAACTGATTAGAATAACACACCATTCAATCCAGGAACAGAAAGTTTGCAAATGTAAAATGGAAGTGAGTGACTCTCTGGTATGCAATTTAGTCAAGAAAGTAAAGATTATATACATTTGAGGATCATCAGAACCTGTTATGAATTATGTCAGTTTAAGGATTAAGGCTTCCCTTAAACCTTGGAGCTGAGGAAGGTGGCAGTAATACAGCTAGTCATCAGATTACATTGTGAATTGATTTTGGATTAATGTCTTTGCTGACTTATAAAAATCTGTTTGCAATTCAACGGCCTTCAGGTCTAAGCTCATATATGTGCTACCACAGGCATTATATTAGTCTGCATGTTTAGCTAGTCCAAAAGATTTCACAGTGGTTAGCACGGATTTACAATAAATGTTCCATTTTACCATTACTGTCTTATTCCATTGAGAAAATTGGCATGATGAGCTTTTATGTCATCTAATAAAATATACCGTGCAAAGAAAGTTTAGATGAGAAAAAGGTTAAACAGCTGCTTCTATCTGCCTAATGCCTTCCAGTTTACAATGTACTTACAAATTTATTATTTCATTTTATGCTCAAAACAACTTTTTAAAATTATAGTTCCATTACATAGACTAAGATCCATTTTGTGGCTTAGAGAAGTTAAGGGATTTACTCAAAAACAGAGTTAGTAAGTGGCCGAGTTAAGGCTGGAATCCAAGTCTCTGATGACTGCCTCTGTGTTACCAGATAGGTGAGCTGCCATTGGCTTGTTTTTAAATCCAGGCTTTTCTTAAACTTATAATAGGGGGGTGGAAATCAAGGAAAAATATGTAATTATTGCATAATAAATATTCGTTAAAGACTTTGAAACTTAGATAATACCATCACTCAAATAACTTACACTGTGAAATTTGGCAACCCATATTTTTGATCAACTGCCAAATATGGTGCACTGCATTCAGTACTTAGTCCCAAATATGCATAGTTTTAAGCAAAGTAATGTTCAGGAAGTACCACATGTAGCATTTCTGAAATTAAGGATAATAGTGATAAGTAGATGAGTGGTTTATGTAAGGACATTGATTTACCACTATTTTCTATGTTCGCACAATGCCATAATTCACAACACCTGGGCAAGGAATTCAACAGTTCAACCAAATGTTGAGAATACACCTGCCTGGATTTTTATCATCATAGCTTATTACTGTTTCTTGTCCTTCTGGCATTTTTTTCAGCTTGACATCATATCAAGAAAGATTTCAGCAGCATTAGAATATCTAATATTACTGGACACTTACTAGATGCTAAACACTTTACATGGATTTCATTTAAGAATGAGAAAACTGGCTTTCTCCCAAGATCTTGCAGCTAGTTGAATAAGAGAATATGAATCTAGGGCCTCTAACTCTAAACCCAGTGTTCCCTTCCATTACACACAAATAATATTAGCATTATCTGATAGCAGTAAAATATTATATGTCTAAGAGTTACAGTTCTTAATCTTTATACATTTGATTTCTGAAAACATATAAAAGTAATACATACTCATATTTATATACCATTCCCCAAAAGTAAATTTAATCACAGTTTGTCAGGTACTCTTTCACACATTTTCTCAGAATATATAAACAAACATTCTTATTCATATTTTCTACAAAAACTGGTATTATATATTCTGTTCTACAGCTTAGTTTTTATAAATTAACACTATATAATGGGCATTTAATGCTAAGTTAGTATACACAGAATGATCTCATTCTTTAATGGTTGCAATGCATGATTATGCCACAGTCAATCCCCATTTCCAGACTGATCTTTTTTAAATCATTACCAACTTTGGTATAATAAACATCTTTGTACATAAAACTTTGCACATCTTTTAGAAGTATAATAAAATATAAATTCCTAGAAATGGAACAGATGAGTCAAGGGGTACATTAACCTGATAAATATTGACAAATTGCTTCCATAAAAGTTAAAACTTATTAATTAACATTCTTATCACCATGTATACGTTAGAATTAAACCTTCATTTAAAATTTCTGTTCTAGGGGTATTTCATTCACTCTGATTTTGCCTAATTATATGAACAATAATCCTCAAGAAAAATGAATCAGTCGGTCCATCATCTTCCCAAAGATTAGAGTGGTGATGGTCAGTAATGGTTCCAATTACTGAGTGGTTTTTAAAGCTTAAAAAAAAAAAAAAAAAAAAAACAAGCTATAAAAACAAACTAATAATTCAAGTACATCCTGTGACAAAAATTTTACTACATGCACAGAAAACCAATATAGTCTTGGGTATTAAGAGCATATGGACTAGATTCTGATGAGTATTACTAGAAATGTAGACATAAAATTTAACTAGATATATAACAGTGAACTTTATAGAATCCAGATAGTATCTAATAGTAACAACCAAAAAGATGATATATTGAGAAATACTCAATGAACAGTAAAAAGGTATTTCATATCCTATTATCACTTGCCACAAAAAAAGAAATATCCATATTATGCCCAAGCAGAAACTGGCATTATGTAAATTCATCTACTTGAAAGTGAATCCAAGACCATTCTTTTTATTACAATTTAGTTCACATGAAAATGCAGAAAAATCACTATGGTAAACTGTTGAGTTTATTTTTCCCCCTTCTGCTATGATCTTATGCTCTCAGCCATCTGGCTTGTATTTACTGTACTACTGGGAAGCTATATTTGCTAACAAAAGTAAAAGCTCTATTTTTCCTATTATGTTTGCACAGATATTCCCATGTGCTGTTTTTCATTTTCTAAACCAGGTACTTTGCCCACTTCAGAACAGATTCTCGAAGGCTTCATTATTATCTTAACAGAACATGCTATCCTTCCTTATAACATGGCTGTTCCTGCACTCCAGCTCAACAATGACTTCTGCAAGCTCTAAGGGATTTCCCGTTTCCACTCCAACATCTCCCGCAACCCTGTTTCTGAATGCACCTTAGTCCCTTTCATTTGAGTCAGTTACTTTCTTTACTATCAAATATAACCTCTAAAATGGGTTTCAGGCTTAAAAAGAAAACCATTTATTCACTTATTCATTTACTTATGGTTTTGATATAAGCTATTTGTTAAAATAATCATGATATCTTCATGCACAGGAGGGCCTGTACTTTAAGAAAGCTAAAGTTTCACCCTAAATCTTCAGTAGCCCAGACCATTAGGCTGAAATAGACATCTTATGAGCAGCAAATCTTTGTTGTTTTCCTCAAGAGGGCAGGGGTCCCTACCTCTTACTCATTTTCCAGGCAAATAGAGGTAGTATGAACGATACCTTTAAAAAAGAACATCAACTAGTATTTTATGCTTCCTCAGCAGCTATTGTTTTTTAAGCACTTTCTATCTACAATGTACCATGCTAAGTGATTTACATATTTTATTTAATACTCATCACTAACTAAATGAGACAACTACTATCTCCATCTTGCAGATGAGGAAAACAAGGCTTAGAAGCTCAGCAACCTCCCCAAAGTCACAACAGTAGGTAGCAGGATTTGGATCCCATGCTCTTGTAACTACTGCTTTCCATTTAACCTATACATTTAAGTACATTACATAAAATTTTCACTTTACATGGGATTTCATATTCTTCAAGGCTTTTGATCCTCCTGCCTCTAGGCTTATATACAGTTGATCCTTGAACAATGTGAGGGTTAGTAGCACCAACCCCCTCGAAGTCGAAAATCCACGTGTAATTTTTGACTCCCCAAAAACTTTACTAATAGCCTATTGTTGGCCTACAGCCTTAACAGTGATAGTCAATTAACACATATTTTGTATGTTATATGTATTATATATACTCTACTCTTATAATATAGGAAGCTAGAGAAAAAAATGTTAAGAACATCATAAGAGAAAATACATTTATAGTACTGTACTATATTTATCGATACCATAAGTTTACATTATTTGTTTACAAGATGCATCATGTGTCTGAAACAGCAGTCAACTGCAGCTGCAGACCTCAATCTATGGCATATATCAAGCAAGTCAACTTTTTCTTATAATATCATGACTTTTCTCTGCTTCTTGGAAGCACTTCCAGCATCACTAGTGGCACTTTGTATGGGTCCCACGGTGTTATTCAAGGTTTACAGTATTGCACTAAGCATGATGCAAAATATGCAAAAACAGCGAGAAATCACTTTTTCCTACAATATACAATTTACTAGAAAGATGGACTGCTCACCTGGAGATGATTAGCATCATACAGCTTTGTAAGCTGATACTTGTAACACTTGAGCTCACCACAACAGCAACAGGAGTGGGCTATGAAATTATTGTAGTACAGTATGTACTAGAGTTAATTTCATGCGGTTATGATGTAACACTGCATCTTTACATTTATTTACATTTCTTCTGACTGCAAATGGTGCCACATCTGGCCTGTAAGTGTTTGTGTAGGTTTTAATAAATTTTCACTTTTAATAATAGATTTATGTATATTTTATGGTGGTATATGATAAAATAGACTAGTATCTACGTATATTTTATATATTCATGACGTACCTTTAAAAAAATTTTTTATAGTTCTAGACTATGCAGTTCATGTTTTTTCAAATTGTCACAAATCTTCAAAAAATTTTCCAATATATTTACTGAAAATGATCTGCATATAAGTGAGCCTGCACAATTCAAACCCATGTTGTTCAAGGGTCAATTGTAAATAGATAAAATTTGTACAAATCCTTGATATAATGAATAGCTCAAAAGTGATTAAAAAAATGCAATAGAGAACCCTAAAACATTCTATTCTTTCACCATGGGTATTTTATTTCAAACTATGTGTACTGGAAAAAGTATTCAAAGGAAAGCAATCAGCTAGTTCCCTCCACCTGAATAGCTGATGTCCCTCCTCAGGCCTCGGACTGCTTTACAGTAAGATTCCACTGGTAAGATTGCAGTCAAAATCCAATCTTTGCCAAATGCACATAGCATTCTATTTTGAGGTTTGACTATGGATAGTTACTATAAATACACATATATTTTACTATAAGTACAACACTTTTAGAAACAGCATTTGATAAGATCATGACGTTACCTAGTTTCAAAGTGTAAATCACACAGTTCCATTTTTAATTATTGAATTTCATGGGAAAAATCTGAAGACTCTGCTACCTATTCTTTTGACACATTTTACTTCTGTTAGTTTACAATTTTATTTTGAAGGAGTATATCTGTTCTTCTCCCCATGACATCACTATCTCTGAAATAAAAATTTCACTGGCTACTTATGAAAGCTAGGGATGTTCTATGAATACTTGTAATGTTTTGAAGCTCACGGTATAGAAGGCAGCACCTATATTAGAACACTATATAAAATGCTTGTCTGATTTTGTACAGAAATTTCTAGGTTCCTAATTGACTCATTTTTCTCAAAAATCACCTAATAAGTGTCAATCAAGTATGCAGTTCTAGAAACACAAAGATAAAAATATACGGTTCTTATTGTCAAGGAGCCAATGGTCTAATAGGCCAGAAGACACAATAGTGTAAGTTCTCACATAAGCTTTCCTAAAAAAATATACTCAAACTCATAAAGTCTCATTTATATTAATATAACTAGAAGTTTCCTATTTCTAAGTATTCAATAAATTCTATCATAAAACTCATAAGAGTATCTTCCCCAATTCTCTCACTCCTCTCAAAAAACAGTCCTTCCTTCAAGCCACCATAGCCCTTAATCTGTACTTTCTGACCACTTTGTACTTTCCATTGTAGTTACTTGAGTATACAGCATATCTTCTCCATTGTCTTGATATTCCTTGAAGAAAGGATCTATTTTTTATTTATCCCCTATAGTGTTTAGTGCCAGCAAGAATTAAAATACACGGTGTTCCAAAAACCATTATACATAGGGAAAATGGGAAATTGTAGCTAAATATACATTTACAAAATTTTTCCTTTGTATGGAGACTTTTGGGACACCCTGTATTTACTGAAATGAAGTATTTAGAGTCCTGATGTAATAATTTGAAAATAACGTCTTAGTTTCAAGGGACTAATGTAGCTTTTACAATTTTCCAATCAGTGGGAAAATGTGGCTCTAAAAGTGATTCCCCCACCTCAAAGAAACGTATGTTCATTTTATCATGTCATTCTTACCAAGCTATTCATTCTTGGTTGAAAAATAAGAATAAAAAAGCATGATGGGTAAGTTAACCATTAAATGGGTGAGTGAAATATCTAGAAATATTCAAATATAACTTTCATAGTAAAGGTAGAAAGTCATTAAAAAAAAATCAGCTACACTTAAAAAAAAATTGGGTTGTAAAAATAACCAGAAAACACGAGGGAGAATCAATTTCTTTACACTATAAATTAAGCTTTGCCTAAAGAACATTAAATGAGATATAGCTCAAAAGAAATAGTCTTTCAAAAATATACCTGTGCACATTTGAAAAGTTTCGATTACATTACTTTAAAATATCAAAAAATTTTGACGGATATATTAATCCTATTGTTTTTTAATACCTAAAATTAGTTCAAGGGGGGGAAAAATGTCATCTGGATTTAAAGACCAAGACAAGCTAACATAAAGTTACAACTACTACAAGAGAAAAAAAAGAAGAACGGTAGGAAGATAAATCTACCTGCAAAGACCAAGCAGTTCAAGTGAAAATGTGACTGGCCCAACAACTCCCCACACCAAGGGCTCCAGCATGTAATTAGAACACAAACAGAATTATTATGTCCTCCCTAGGCTATTCCATGACCTGGAAATAAGTTTAAGTCAATATTCTTGATCACTGAACCAGGATAAATCATTACTAGCCCAGTACATGTAATTTGTGAAAAGCTGAAATACATGATAATTCATGAAAAATAAAAAGTGAGCCATTAAAACTCTGAAGTAGAAAAATATGCATTCTATGTTTTTCCTGAAAGTTTTAAAAATTTGTTTAGATCAAAATTAAATTTTCTCTAGTATGTGTATACTTTAATTTTTAATTATTATAGGTATATAATAGCTATATATCTTTATAGGGTACATGTGATGTTTTGATATAAGCATACAATCTGAATTAATCAAACAGGGTAATCAGGGTATCCATCAAAGATACCATCAAAATGCCAAAGATATGTTAGGCAGTTAACATATCTTTGTGTTAAGAACATTCCAATTCTACTCTTTTAGTTCTTTTAAAGTATACACTAACTTACGGTTGTTTATGGTCACTTTGTTGTGTTATCAAATATTGTTCATTCTATCTAATTAACTATATTTTTGCACCATTAACCATCCCCACTTTATCCTCCCCTCCCCGCTACCTTTCCCAATCTTTGGTAACCATCATTCTACTCTCTGTCTCCATGAAATCAGTTGTTTTTAATATTTAGTTCCCATGTATGAGTGAGAACATGCGAGTTTTGTCTTTCTGTGCTTGGCTTATTTCACTTAACAGGTTTTCCAGTTCCATCCATGTTGCTGCAAATAGCAAGATTTCATTTTTGTGGGTATGTAATATTCCACTGTGTATATGTACCACAATTTCTTTACCCATTCATCTGTCAATGGACACTTAGGTTGACTCCAAATCTAGGCTATTGTGAATAGTGCTTTAATAACCATTGGAGTGCAGGTATCTTTTTGATATAATGACTTCCTATCCTTTGGATATGTACCCAATAGGGGGATTGCTGGGTCACATGGTAGTCACATTTTCAGTTTTTTGAGGAACCTCCATACTGTTTTCCATAGTGGTTGCACTAATTTGTAATACAGTCCCACCAACAGTGTACGATGGTTCTCCTTTCTCCACATCCT
Organism: Eulemur rufifrons; assembly: GCF_041146395.1. NCBI lineage: Eukaryota > Metazoa > Chordata > Mammalia > Primates > Lemuridae > Eulemur > Eulemur rufifrons. Next base: position 54,245,504 of record NC_091010.1, on the reverse strand, counting down.
TGCCAGCATTCGTTACTGCCTTTTTGATAAAAGCCATTTTAACTGGGGTAAGAGGATATTTCATTATAGTTTTGATTTGCATTACTCTGATGACTAATGATGTTCAGCATTTTTTTATGTACCTGTTGGCCATTGTATGTCTTCTTTTGAGAAATGTATGTTCAGATCTCTTGCCCACCTTTTAATTGGATTATTTGATTTTTTCCTATTTAGTTGTCGGAGCTCCTTATATATTCTGGTTACTAATCTCTTGTCAGACTGGTAGTTTACAAATATTTTCTCCCATTCTGTGGGTTATCTCTTTGTTGACTGTTTCCTTTGCTGTGCAGAAGCTTTTTAGCTTGATGTGATCCCATTTGTCTAATTTTGCTTTGGTTGCCTGTGCTTTGGAAGTATTACTGAAAAAGTCTTTGCCCAGACCAAGGTCTTGAAGAATTTCCCCAGTGTTTTCTTTTAGCAGTTTCATAGTTTCGGGTCTTAGATTTAAAGTCTTTAAACCATTTTGATTTGACTTTTTTATATGGCTAGAGATAGGTAAGGGTCTAGTTTCATTCTTCTGCAAATGGATATCCCATTTTCCCAGCACCATTTATTGAAGAGACTGTCCTTTCCCCACTGTATATCCTTTGTCAAAGACATTAATAAGTTCACTATAGATGTGTATATAATTTTAGACAAGGAATAAAATCAAACTGTTTTACCATTAGTGGAAACTTTCTCGTGAAATAACTAGAGGATGTAAATTGTTGAAGTAGTATTTATTTGTAATTATCAAGAGAATTAGATTTGGTTCCCAAGTCTAAGAAGTAAAAAAAAAAAAAAATCCGATGAGAAAAAGGCACCAGAAAAAACTCGGTTGTTAATAAGATTGTTATTAACATCTTATTAAATGAGCCAATTCTAATTTTTTCTAGGTAATACCAAAATCCATATTCGTTATTACAGAATATCTCATGATTAAAATAGCATTACTTTAAATGAATTATTTTTTTCTCTTTTTAAAGCATGAGGGTTTTTTGTTTTCATTTTTTTTTTTTTTAAGAAACATGGTCTCACTGCCACCCAGGCTGGAGAGCAGTGGTACGACCATTGCTCACTGCAACCTCAAACTCCCGAGCTCCAGTGGTCCTCCTGCCTCAGTGTCCTGGGACTACGTGCACACCACCACACTGAGCCAATTTTTAAAAAGTTTTTTGTAGAGACGGGGTCTTGCTATGTATGAGGGGTATTTTTTTGTAAAAAGATTTACAGGATTATTTCTCAGCTCACCTAACATATACTCCTAAACACCTCCAAGTCACTTGGGCAAGACTAACTTTGACAAGCAAAACTTTTTTGTGCCAGTAAAGCCTCCTAAATGCCTAGGTTCTCTGTCACCTTCTGGCTACCTTATTGCCACTGCTCTCACTGTCCCCTCACCCCCAAGAAGATAGTATAGAATGTTAGTTTAAAATAACTAAGTTAATGTTTTAATATAATTATGCTTCAAATCACCTTATTTTTTTTAATCATCCAGCCCAAAATATCATCACCTTATTTTTCTTAATGTTAATGTGGCTCTAGTTTACCCACAGAATAGGTGGCTATCTTCTAATTATAGCAAGCTCTGATGTAAGCAATAATAATGCCCTTAAAAAACACCACTAGGTAAAAATTAAAACTACTATGTAATTCCTTTCCTATAATGATCTAATCACAAAGTATATTTTCAAAGAATGAGGTCTCGTTTTGCAACAAAGTCATAAAATGTTCAAAAAGGGGATTTTTATCTATTAGAGATAAGGAATTTCTTAACATAGGGTCGTGGATCCCAAGAGATGTCAAGGATAAATTTCAGAGCATTTAATTTGAATTCTCTCAAATACAAAAAAACTACCCACGAGGTTTTCTGAGGAGAGCCCATAGCCTTCATCAGTTCTCAAAGGGGGTCTGTGATCCCAAGAGTTGAAGAAGTGATCTAACTGGATTGTGAGTTTTAAGTATGGTTTCATTGGTACACGCCTATCAACTGTGAGGTATCCATTGCAAGAAACTTGTTGCTGATTAAGCACTCAAATTTGTGAACTATTTGTTTTTTGAAATATATAACAGAGCAGACTCAAGGCTATCTTTATAACAACATAACTTTCATCTGCTTGTACTTGTATGACAGAGCACCAGACCAGTGGAAATTGCCCATAATTCTGAGCACATGTGTGCAAATGGCCCATGCACATGAACACCCTTCATTACACATAATCCAGCAGAAAAGTTTGAGAACTGCCAATTTGAACCAACACCCTCATTTTACAGATGAGGAAAATTAGGCTCAGAGATGTTAAATGATTTGTTCAAAGTCACACAGGAGTCTGGTACTTCATTCAACAAAAGCTCAAACAGCGCTGGGATTGAAATGGATCCCTACCCTGGCATTTTCTCCGTCTGGATTGTGGCTATAAAAAGGATGATTTTATACCTTGGTATTCAACAAAGTTCCGTCCTTGGCGTACTTCTCTCACTTTGCACATTCACCTTGAACAACCTCATCTGCTTCCCAAACTTCAACTTTCACTTCTCCTGTCATTAACTCACAGATCTCTATTTCTAGTCCTGTGAAACTGCTTGTGCTCCAGGTCTATGTCCAGTTGCCCACTTGAAATCTCCTACTGCTATCCAAGTATCTCAACCTTCACATGTTGAAAAGTCAAATTCTTATCACCCATACATTGCGGGGAAGAGGGGAGAGGAGAGGGAGAGGGGAGGACAAGAGAGAGAGCAATCTTTGTCCCAGTTTTCTTTCTCCCTGAAAGAAACGTAGGAGTTTCTTTAACCTGACCTTCACTCCCCACATCATTCCTTGTGATTTTCCTTTCAGACCAGTCTTTTTCTTTCCATACTGGAGACTACTCATTTATTTCAGGCACTCAATCTCTCTCCTGGAATATTCTAGTAATCTCTTTACCATCAATCTTGCATCAGTCAATTTACTCTCAGTACTGCAGCCAAAGTAAGATTTTAAAAACACAAATCTGACCACATCACTCCACTTCCTATAAGTCCTTCAATGGCTCCCCATTTCCCACAAAATAAAGTCCAAATTTCTTAACATAGTATATAAATGTCCCCATGATAAAATCTTCACTATAAAATAACTACCTGCTTCATACTGCAAAGGAATAAGTACTTAAATTTGCAATTAAGTACTCCTAATTCTGAATAACCATCAAAATTACTACACAGGTATACATATATTAATTGGTTAAACTGTGCTGTGCATTCTTGACAGTGTGAAACTGTTCAGTCATGTTTCAGGTAAGCTGGCTCATTAATTACCTTTCAGTCTTGGCAAAGGTCTTACATAATCTATCTCCACTAGGTTCATGAGAATGCCACATCACATTTTCCTCTAAGTACATTCTCACCTAAACGTCATTCAAACTAGCAATGTCTAACAAATCTTTATGAGATAAAGGCTGGGAACCTGCAAAAAAAAATTAACTTCCCTACTGATTTCTCTAAATACTACATCAGTATTTACAGTAGGCGACCTCTATGATGGCCCCAATGACTCCATCCTCCTAATATTCGCATTCTTCACAGTCCCTTCTCACATTGTATCATGGCTGGTCTGAGAGAGCAACAGCATGTGACAGAAGTGATGGCACATTTACAAGATTAGATTGTAAAAAAACTGTGGCTTCCATCTTGGGTCCTCCTCCTCCCCCATCTCCACTTGCTCTGAGGGAAGCCAGCTGCCACATCTCAAGAACACTCAGACGGCCTTGTGGCAACACTCTCCGCCATCAGCTCATGAGGGACCAGGCATGCCCACAACCAAGAGCGAGCTGGGAAGCAGCTTCTCCAGCCTCAGTCAAGCCTTGAGACGACTAAAGCCCCGGCAGCAGCTGGCGGCAACATCATGAAAGCTCCCGAACCAGAAGCACCCAGCTAAGCTGTGCTCAGAGTCCCAATGCAGACACTGAGATAATAAATGTTTGTCTTAAGCTGCTAAGTTTTAGCGTGATTTGTTATGTAGCAGTAGATAACTAATACAATATTTTGCGTGGTTTTTTAACAGTAGAGCGCTTACTGTATGTTTTCTTACCAGAAATAATTTCAGCCAACACAGTATGTAATGTGTACACTTTGATACATATAATTGGCACTGATTTCAAAAGATGATGTCCTAGTATTCTCAGGTGGCTGGGTCCCTCTGTCTCGGCATTATGCCTCAGGGTCGGGGCCACAATGCTCCTTCCTCATTAGGTCTCCACCCAAGTGACAGCCCTGGACACACACCTGAAGAGTACTTAAGAATTGTTTCTCCTTTAGTAACGCAATCTCTTCCCTAATCAGTGTCTGGTGGCTTAAATTGCGGTAGCAGAACTTTTAAGCCAGGAGGCAATTTTATAGAGGGAGTGGAGCACGAGGTGGGGGAGTAGTTGAGTGTGGCAAGCAACAGCAGAATTGCCCTAGAAGGGAGGAGAGTTAGGAAGGGTCAAAGCCAGAAGCAATATGCAAGGTAAGGGAGAGGCTCTGGTGAGAGTGGACTTTGGGTCCCTGACTTCTGTAAGTTTTTAGGGCAGCAAAAGGCAGGAGCTGAAAGGCAGAGGTTCAGGCTAGTCCAAATACCCAGTCATCCTTGGCAACTCTGCCCACCAGGAAAGCAAGCACATGATTTAAGGAAAAAAGGCCCCACCTCCTTGATCAAACTATCTTCACCCATCTGCTATGTATTGCCAGAAATTCCTCGAAGCAACATTTCTCAAACTTGGGTAACATACCAACTTTTAGAGGAAAAAAACCCAAATACTAAAAAGCAGAACCACAAAGGTATTAGGATACCTGCTAAAAGGCGAGGAAGGGTCAGGGAAAGGAGAAGTAGGGAAGTGATATGACTATAGGCTTCTGGAGTTACTTCAGGTGCCATACATTTTAGCTGTAATTACAGACCAAGTCAGTTTCCTAAGAAAGAATATAATGGATAGGTATGGGTACAGCAGTAAATGAAACAGAAGGTACCCATGACAATAACGCTGTAAGAAATGATTCAGTTAGAGAACACAGCAATAGCCCAAGAATATATATCATAAAATAGAGTCCCAAATCCCTAAATGTACATGGTTCCCATTTCAGAAGATTGTAATTCAGCACTGAAGCCTGCTCCTTATTACGAAAGAATCATTACATACAGAGTTCGGAGCTCTTACATTGGCACTTCCTCTATAGGTCAAATGTGACTTTATAATTTTGTCCCATAATAATTAGAAGAATGTGTAACTTTGAGGTTGAAAAGATATTATAGAGAACATCTGAGTGAATCAATATGTAAATAACCCTGAACATATTATTTTTTAACCTAATAATTTTACTAGTTTTATTGACTTTATAAAAATGATTCATGCTCATTGATAAAATTAAAAACTACTGAAACACTTCTGAAAAGTTAAATCACCACAAATCTACCAACTCAGAGATAATCACCATGAACATTGTCACGAACATCCTTCATACATAAAGGTATCTATTCAAATATATTCTTACATTCATTTACTCAATTTTACATCTATATATGCTATTCTGTAACCAGCTTAGCTCCCTTGTGACATCTTTCTAAGCAAATAAAAATCATAATTGTTAATGGCTGCATTGTATTCCAACATTGTACATATTAATAGTTACCAAAATTTGACCAGCTCCTTTCAAACACATTCAGGTTTTTTCTAGTTTACTACTTTACAGATATAATTTTTATCCTTGTGCATATAACTTTTCACATTTGTACTCTGTAGGTAAATTCTTTGGAGTAGGATTACTAAGTCAAAGAATATAAACATATACTTGTGTATATATAAACCTTCAGAAAGAGTGCATCAAGACAGTGTGTTTTTAAAAAGCAGCTAGGGCAGAGAGGCTATCTTTCACATCCTTTAAAAACACCAGTTACGGCCGGGCGCGGTGGCTCACGCCTGTAATCCTAGCACTCTGGGAGGCCGAGGTGGGCGGATCGTTTGAGCTCAGGAGTTCGAGACCAGCCTGAGCAAGAGCGAGACCCCATCTCTACTAAAAATAGAAAGAAATTATATGGACAGCTAAAAATATATATAGAAAAAATTAGCCGGGCATGGTGGTGCATGCCTGTAGTCCCAGCTACTTGGGAGGCTGAGACAGGAGGATCCTTTGAGCTCAGGAGTTTGAGGTTGCTGTGAGCTAGGCTGACGCCACGGCACTCACTCTAGCCTGGGCCACAGAGTGAGACTCTGTCTCAAAAAAAAAAAAAACAAACAAACAAAAACAACAGTTAATAATGAGAGTTTGTGAGGGCTGCATAATATTCTAATATTCAATGATTAGGGACAAATGTTAAATAAATGCTTTATTTTAGTAAAACAGGATACAAAATTGTTTTTATACTACTGTCCCAGGTTTGAACTCTAGTTGTTAAAACCTTCTATGGATTCCTCCAAGGTCTTTTTCTTTACTTACTGGCTGGTTGTAAAAGATCCAAGATCCAGAGAAGGATTCGAAGGTTCTGGGTGTTGGGAGCCACTAGATGGACGAGCCTGGATCCCAAGATAAACCCTCTTCCACCTCCACCTAATCCACACTAAACTGCACATAAGTGAAAAGTAAGCCACTGCATTAAGTCACTGAATTCTGGAATGTTTATAAGCAGACAGCCTATCCTAATATAATAGGCTATCTCTGGGTGGTGCTTTATTCCTGATTTTTATTTGCTAATTTGTTTCTGTATTTTCCAAATATCTTATGAGTTTATTTTTAGTCAGAAACAAACATTTAAAAAAATAAATAGTGCTGAATGTACACACTATATGTGATGGCAGTGTCTTCTTTCAATTTACATAAATTTTAAATCACCAAAACATTAAAATTTTTAAAATAAATATTTCATGCAGTTAATTTCTTAAGAAGCTGAACTATGTGGCTGGTCACTACCTGACTGTGCCACAAAATTTCCCTTCATGCCAGTGTCAAAGAACAGCAGAAGCCTCGAGGTAAGACAGAGACAGTGGACAAGTGATCTGTGATTGACTGTCTATCCGACCTTGGCAAGCCCAAGGAAATGTTTCATTTCCTGCCCTGTAAAATGAGAAAGCTGAACTAGATAACTCCTAAGGTCCATGAGCAATTCTTTCCAACTAGCATTTTCTTACTTTTTTTTTTGAGACAGAGTCTCATTCTGTTACCCAGGCTAGGGTGAGTGCCGTGGCATCAGCCTAGCTCACAGCAACCTCAAACTCCTGGGCTCAAGCGATCCTACTGTCTCAGCCTCCCGAGTAGCTGGGACTACAGGCGTGAGCCACCATGCCTGGCTAATTTTTTGTTTCTATTTTTAGTTGCCTGGCTAATTTCTTTCTATTTTTTTTTTAGTAGAGACGGGGTCTCGCTCTTCCTCAGGCTGGTCTCGAACTCCTGACCTCGAGCGATCCTCCCGCCTCGGCCTCCCAGAGTGCTAGGATAACAGGCGTGAGCCACCGCGCCCGGCCCATTTTCTTACTTTCTTATGCTGCACCTAATGCTCCCATAACTCTCCATTTGCCAGAAAATCCACCTACTCACGCTCAGAAATTAGAACCTGACTACTTGTGAGAAGCCAAAAGTACTAGTCTGGTTAACTATGGCCCACGTCAGGACTCAGATAAAGAAAAGAAGTTGTATTATTTGTGGCTAAAGCAACAGTTGCTTAAAGAGGGATATTCTCCTTCTCTTCACCTAAATTCTAACTCCAGAGGGCTAGTCATAACACTACTTTCTACTGCTGGAGAGAGATCTGCACACCCCTCTATGAAACACTATTCCCATGCCTTAAAGGGCCAACAAGAATTTTAAAGATCACATATATGTCAGTACCTCAGAGAGTGAAAGCATCTATTTAAAAATGGAAACATGACAATCTTAAAAGGAAGATACACTTTTTAAACTATGAAAAGGGATGCTCACATGAGAAATATCACAACTTGAAGAAAGTATATAGAATTCCAAGACTGTAAAGATATTGTCCCGTTATAATAATGAACATTGACTCCATGGTACAATGCTGCCCTGCTGTAGTTTAAAAAAAAAAAAAAAAATGGAGGGAACCAATGTAGCAAAAGCTAAAAGAAAAGAGTGTGTGGGACAGTCCATAGCCGAAGATGACAAGCTTTGATGGGGATGGTGGGGGCATGAGGGACAGAAAGGAAAAGAGAAGATTCAAAAAGATTTTGTAGTCTAAAAATAGGGGGTCTCCAAATTGGTCTTAGACCAATAGCATCAGCTGGAACTTGTTAGAATGCAAATTACTGGGCCTTACTTTAGACGTAAGGAATTAAAGTGTGGGGTACCTATGGTTCAACAAGCTCTCCAGGTGCTTCCAAGGCATGCTAAAGTCAGAGAACCACCAGCCTAAAAGGATTCATGCTATCACGGGTAGAAAGGAGACAGGGTCAAACTATTAATACATGCAGCTGACATAGCTCCACAAGTGCAATTTCTGTTTAGTCAGCTAGTCTAGCTTGGGTTTAAAGCTTTTGATGCTACTTCCGTTGCTGGGCTGTTCCTTCCTGGTGGAGTCAGTTATCACTCTTTAGGTTTCCTCACCAAGTACTAATAATATCCTTCAGGATAAAGACTGTTCTAGTGAGTTTATTTCCTATCACCTGTAATTCCTTTAAAACATGGGATGCTGGTGGGGCTGGGGATGGAGGTGGAGAGGGAATATGAAGATATAGCAGCAAGGTGGCACTCAGATGATGATATGATAAATGGATGAGATAATTACCTTAAGGATCTTGCACCATCTAACATAACACTAAGGAAAAAAAATATTTTCTATTCAGTATGAAAAAAATCCCTCCCTCAAAATTCCATTTGGTGTTTGATGGTGTAGTCATAAATACTACTTAGCATTAAACATGCCTATTTTTAGTTATTCAGCAAATGGTAAGCCAAAGCTAACATACATGGTTTTCCAAATACAACTGAAAATAAGATTATCTCATGAGTTGGTTTGGTGGTTAATGGCAAGCGAACTATTTCTATTCTGGTAGGAGGTTACATTTATACATTATATGTCCCAAAACCTGAAAAATGGCTGGTTAAGCTTTTTTGGTTTAATTGACTTAATTTATACATTGGCTTACACTTAGCTTGTCTATACTTAGTATTTTCTATTACTCACAAAATGACACAACTTTCCAATTTTACTACCTGGGGATGATTCAGGAGCCACATTTAGTTATAACATTTTTAAAAAATATTCTCAGATGTCAGTTTTAGGGAATTCATGGAAAGCAAGAAATGCTTAAAATCCTTGATGTATATTCAAGTTAGAGAATATAAATAGTAGGCTTTGGTAGAGATAAGTAATTTGCTTATCCTTAGAGTATCACTGTCTAGACTGAGAGTCTCAAAAGCTCATTTAGGCCGGGCGCGGTGGCTCACGCCTGTAATCCTAGCACTCTGGGAGGCCGAGGCGGGTGGATTGCTCAAGGTCAGGAGTTCGAGACCAGCCTGAGCGAGACCCCGTCTCTACTAAAAATAGAAAGACATTATATGGACAACTAAAAATCTATATAGAAAAAATTAGCCGGGCATAGTGGCGCATGCCTGTAGTCCCAGCTACTCGGGAGGCTGAGGCAGTAGGATCGCTTAAGCCGAGGAGTCTGAGGTTGCTGTGAGCTAAGCTGACGCCACGGCACTCACTCTAGCCTGGGCAACAAAGTGAGACTCTGTCTCAACAAAAAAAAAAAAAAAAAAGCTCATTTAATGTAATTGATTAAATGACAGTATCTTGGATTACCAAAATCTTCAGGTTTCCTTTCAGTGCAAATGAAAACAATTACAGACTAGTTTAATACTACTAAAACATTTTTAATCTAATAGTTGAATTTAAAATAATTACATTGTATTTTATTCTTGAAAATATATAATTTAAAATATATAATTATAAAATAGCTTGCTAGAGAAATTATCTGGTCCATCATTTTGTTTTTGGAAACAAAATGACAATATTTGCAAAAAGCACCAAAATGCCCCAAAATATATCAATTCATACTCCATTATAAATTAATATTTCTATGTAAAACAGCCTCACAAGTACTGATTTTAAAACACAAGCATTCTATCCCACAGGATGAGATATTTGTAACTACCAAATTTAATTGTAATTGTTCAAAAAAAGAGTAATGAGAATAAACTGTGAGATCTGTTAACTCATTACTTAAAGGGAACTGTTTTCCCTAAGAGTTTTCTAAGAAACAGGAGTTCCACAGGATGGAACTAGACGGACTGATTTCTATGGTCTAGTGACATATTTGAGAAACACTGAGTTTTAACAAAAAAAGGCAAATCCAGTTCTTAACAGCAGTACTTCTCAGTCTTTGCTATGTTAACGTGCATTATGAACCTTTTCAAGAGGGTACAGAAAGTAGTTTCCCAAAATATTTTTTCCTGGGAAATCTCTTAGACCTAATGACCAAAAGAACATACTGTAGGAAATGCTACTCTGGGTCATGAGGTTTTTTCATGTAAAAATGACAGTATATTACACTTTTAAAGGGTCAATCTTGAGGTTTAAAAGGAACCATGTTAGTTCTTCAGGTCTAACCCTCACCTATAATCCTTTTCATTTGTACCAAGTTGTCTCTGACTAGGTCAATCTACCTGCTTACCTTAAACAATGTAAATGTATCGCTTACTCTACAAAGAAAGCTAGCTCCCTGCTGGTGTTTATCTGGTTTAACCCACCTGCACCTTCAGTATCTCTTGTTCATAGAGATTAATAGAGGAAGCAAGTTATAATCTTAGGCACTCAAAATAGAAATTAAAAGCAACTGAGTATAGTACAATGAATTTATTGTCCCTGCTATTTATTTTTTACAAAAATGCATGAAGTATTTGCACTATATACATAATGCTTGTACTATATACATTTAATGTAGCACTTATGAGAATTTTTAGATTAAAAATTAACTTATTTTTAATTGTGCTTCAAGAACACTGCTTCTGCTATGAAATCCCGTTCCCCAGCAATGGGCCCATCTAATTAGTACAACTGAACTGCCAGCTGGATGGATCCCAAGTAAATTTCAAACTGGCACTTGGCAAGATATTCTTGTACCCAGCATTTTACATGGAACACAAATCAAAGATGCATTCTGGGATTGCCTGAGAAGCAAACAACTGTACGGTAACATGAATGTGTTCAACTTACCCTCTTTATATTAAATTTGCTAGATGAACAGTTTAAATTATACTTCAAATGCTGTGCTTGAATTCTGCTTACATCTATTCTGTTATTAGTCTGTTGGCATCTAACACTGGATCAGGGAAGATTGCCATCTGGTAGTTATAGCAACCCTTCACTAACTTGGTCAGAAGTTGAAGACCATAAGCCTCAAAGAGACACAAACCAAGCTTATTACTATGAATATATCGACTTTTTAAAGTAACTATTTAACGAGGTTTTTCACTCAGAAATACCATGAGTACACACATTATATAACTGACCTAAAAAAGTCAAGTTTTAAAGGGGGTTAAAGGGATGAATAATTAAATTAAATAAGTAATTAGGTCCACATTCCCATCACCCACAAGGCTGCCACTGTCTCTTTTATAAAGCCTAGGGATGAGAGCCAAATTGGCCCTATTTAAGTTGGCCATTTAACTCTACGTTCTCTTAATCATAATGTGAATGTTCATGAGTACACGTTTTTTCCTCTTGATGAAGTTTCAGGTAGGTAATACTTCAGGTGAAGGGCAAAGAATTAACAGTATAAAAACAATAAAAACATGTATACAGCATATGAGCATGCACAAAGTGTTTTCAAACTTATCATGATCTTATTTAATCATGAAGGACAGTCAGAGAAGTAGAAAGACAGTGATTATCTCAGATTCTATAATTTCCTACGGTTACTCAGTTAGGGGTAATGGTATTAATCGATCTGAGAAACCTGAATCCATACCACCTAGTTAGAAATTTTATTTTCTTACTAATATATCAGTTCTTTCCTGAAATAGTATTTTACAGTCTACATACCTCTTAGCATTATAAATATAATGTGCATGTACATGTATAAAAGTACTTTGCACTCTGAACTTGCCCAAACCTCCTGGCTGCCCACCTCCCAGTCTAGTTTTACTCTTTTCCGGTTTTTGTTCCTTTTCTCTCCTTGTCTTTCCAAAGTCACCACCACTTGCTTAAGCCTGAATGAAGGCAGAAGTGGCAGAGCAAATGTAGCATCCAGCCTTTAAGAGCACTCAGGAGCTGTGATCACATCTATTTTAATTTAGAGACTAGCATGCCAACACATGGGCTATTTCCCCTTGCTCTCATTCTTAATTCAACAATGTCAAGGACATGGCCATTAAGAGATGACCTAGGATTATACAAGACTTATCCAGCTGAGTACACTTTTTCTATCCCATTATTTCACTTCAACCCTCTTTGTCTATAAAAAGTCCTTTCCTTATATGGCCAGTCTCTGAAGTCTAAGACTTGACACTTCTGGCATTCAGAGGAGACTCTTCTTGTATCGCTTCCTGAAGGCACCTGATTTTCAAGGTGCGAAAGATGCTCTTTCACAGGCTTTAGATGATCTACACTGTTCAACAGGCTGTCAACAAGCTTCAGTCTCTCTTGAAAATTGCTAAGAAAGTAAATTTTATTCTTGCCACAAAAAATTATAAGTAATGCATATGTCCACTGGATTGATTTAGACATTCCACAATGCATTCGTATTTCAAAGCATGTTGTACATGATAAATACACAATTTTTATTTTTCAACTTAAAAAATTAATTACATAGAAGAAAATAAGCTTAGGCCTTCTCATTATTGTCTGGAGGGTAGCAAGAGGGTGGCCTGCAATGAGGGGCATGATAAGGAAAACAATTCAAGGATCCTAAGTATCAGTCAACACCATTTGGCAAGAGATCCCTATATATATAGTACTCTGCTTTGTGCTAAAGGACACATATAAGAAATGAAAAACATAATGAGGAGCGAATAAACATAGCTGAAAGAACACTGGTTCTAAAACCAGGCAAACAGGTTGGAAGCCTGATTCCACCACTTACTAGTTGAGCCACAGCAAAGTCACAATGCTTCTGAATCTGTTTCTTCATGTTATAAATCTTGCAGAAGTGATGTGATGTGAGGATTTAAGATTTTATGAAAAGTACCTGGCACGTGGCAAGTGCCCAATAAATAGTAGCCATGAATTAATTTATTTATCTTCTGTCTTCAAGAAGCAGCTGAGTTACCAACCTTCAAAGGTAGTGAGTGGAGCAAATTTTTTTTTTTTTTTAACTTTATCAATTGGGAGGGTTAGAGAAGGAAAGATTGCTGGTAGGCAGCAGCTCTCAAAACAGCACTGTAATACAAATTGGCCCAGCCAAGTCAGCAGAATAGCTCTAGCTAAGGCATCTTAAGGGAGTGTTTCCCTGGACCTTTGCAAGCTCCCAACAATAAGAACACAACATATACTCTTGTTTTTATAACATCACTGTCCGATGGAAATATAATGTAGGCCATAAATGCAAGCCATGTAAATTAAAAAGAAACAGGTGAAACGAAATTTAATATTTAACAAAATATATCAAAATACCATTTCAACATGTAATCAATATAAAAAATTATTTTACATTTATTATTACTATTGTTTACATTCTTTTTCTTGCACTAAGTCTTCAAAATTCACTGCATGTTTTACAATTACAGTACATCTCAATTAGGACTAGCCACATTTCACATGGTCAATAGCCACACATAGCTAGTGGCTACCACAATGGAAAGTGGAGCTCCATAATTCTGGCACCAAGCCTGGGCCCAGTCCAAAGAATCTACCATAATACATGTTTCACATGTTAGCCTCGGCCTATGCTACTTAAAATCATCTCATAAATCTTCTCTCGGTTGCCAAGGGAATCTAGATTCTTTAAAAATAAAACACCTGTATTTCAAAAAGCTCACAGCTACAAGAGTTACAGAAGCATATAACTAGCAACAGCTGTTGGGAGCTGTAAGAAATTGATAAAGAAATGCCAATCACACCAATCAACACTTTCTTGATTGCCCATTAGTAGAGTATATTCCAATCAGGTCAGCACCTTCAAAATTCCACAAACCTGGAAGAACTTTTCATAAATAAGGCCTCCTTAAGGGAGTCACTAAAATAATGTAAACGTCTCCACAATTTCTAAGAAGCTGATAATTCTAAGAATCTTTTATCTCTGAAGTATTATGCATTTGGACAATTATGCCTTTAGTTATGTTAAGTTCATTAAAGTTCAACTAAACTGTAAACAACTTTAACACAGGTAACAAAAGTCTGACATATGGTTTACTTTTTTGCAATTCAAAAAATACTTTCAAAGTATGTAATGTAAAGTGCAACCAGATGCTGTTGGCAAAAAAACTGGATTTTCAAATATGACTTGATTTCCAAGAACGTTACCACAGATGAGGCCTACACACTGGTGAGTGTAAAGCTTTGAAAAGCTCATATCTAATCTAATAATCTACTCAAAACCCTCCAAGCTTATCCACATTTCCATATTTCAAATATCTCAAAATGCATAGCAAATCAGAAATATATGATTGATTGAAAATTCTCTCCTTCTAAACAGATTCAGAACATGACATACAGCTAATGTCATAGAAAATCTCCATTCTATCTAAAAATGCGAATTAAAGTTAATGCCTGAAAAAGAACAATATGCCAATTGCATGACAACATGACGCTTAGTCAAGTCACCAAGTGGCTGTTTTTCTTCCATTCAGAAAAGTTTTTCTTAGTTTCAATTAATACACAAGTTTGCAATCATCAGAACAACCTATTACTCTGTAGAGTAACCTTCTAAAGTAGATGTAAAACATTTAAATTCCATATTGCAATAATCCCTGTGATAAAATTCTTAAAGAAATGGAAAATGATGAATTTGTTTCATCTAGGACAAGATGAAAAATGACAATTGAGATTGTCTTAAATAACTGAAACAAATTTAGAAACACAGATGTTATTGATTAATGAAAAGTACATAAATAAAACTAGCAAAATTCATTTCTTACTATTTAAACAATGTAGAGTAGGAATGATTTCACATCATTACTTTCTGAACCTTTCAGATAATAGTCCTGAATTAAAATCTCAACTAACCCCAATGCTTAGAAACTAGTTTTCTGGTCAAATATTGTTTAGTAAATGGACTGTTTATTTAATATATTCTTACATTTATTTTGCCTCCTTCCTTTTCCTTTCTCACAAAGAGGATGGGGGTAAGGAATGTTAAGTAAACAGCAAACATTTATTCAATACATATCTATTAAGCATCTACTATGTGCCAGATATTACACATGACATAACTTCACATATCTCATGTAATCTTCACAGCAACTTGAGAGGTATTTTTTATCCCCATGCTGCATATGAAGAAAACAAAAGGCTCAAAAAAGTAACCAACTTGCTCAAGGCCAGTAGGATTTTAAATCAGATCCCTCTGATGTCAAAACCTGCTCTTTCTGTACTACCCAGCTTTTCCTTTTCCTCTTTTTCTATCCCTCTCTCCTCATTTAAGCATAACAAACTGAACATGCCCTCTGAAGTTTTCATTCAATAATATCTGCATTTATTCAGCCATACTAGCTTTTGGTTATCACATTATAAAGGCAAAAATGGTTAAAAGTAACATGACCAAGAATGGTTTAGTATGTTTTTTTCCCCCTCTCCGAAGTGCTTCATTTTCCATTCAATTATAGAAAAGCATAGAAGGAGATGGCAAGACTTTAGTCCCCGAAAATAAACTGCTAGTGAAAGAATTCTCAACATTGAGATGGGATAGCAGAGAAAGATGTTCCAGGGCTATGTTATCCGATTTAACAGCCACTAGTCACATGTGACTACTGAGGACTTAAATTGTGGCTAGTCTGATTTGAGATGTGCCAAGTGTAACATATAGGGAGGATTTCAAAGATTTGGTATTTTAAAATGTTTCATTAATTTTTTATATTGCTTATAGGTTGAAACAATATTTTAAATATATTGAGTTCAACTATCTTAAAACTAATTTCATACCTGTTTCTTTCTTTAAGCTATAGATGCTGGAATGGGATCTTTTGTGGTGTGTGTGTGTGTTTTTTTTTAATGTGGATACTAGAAAATTTTAAATTACATATTAGCTCATATTTTGGGGGTGGGGAGAATAGTACTATTCCAGGGCCTTCTTATGAGACTTCAAATTATATTATGCAGGCAGTTCTAATTAAATCACCTGTGCAAACGCTATCCCTGAAGAGAAGGCCCAACTTTTATGATTACAACTTTAAAAAAAAATGTAGTAAGCCATAAAAAGACAAACACTTTGGGGGAATCCATATAGTTACTCTGATCAGAAATGGAGAATAAATGACAATTCTTATAGCAATAAGCCTTCTCCCTTAACTATCCAATTTTAAAAGCGGTCTTTCCAATTTTTGGTTTCACATATTTTCATGAACATCTTTATTGCTTAACAACTGTGCAAGATATTAGGGTCTTGGCCGGGCACGGTGGCTCACGCCTATAATCCTAGCACTCTGGGAGGCTGAGGCAGGTGGATCGTTTGAGCTCAGGAGTTCGAGACCAGCCTGAGCAAGAGTGAGACCCTGTCTCTACTAAAATAGAATGAAATTAGCTGAACAACTAAAAATATATAGAAAAAATTAGCCGGGCATGGTGGTGCATGCCTGTAGTCCCAGCTACTTGGGAGGCTGAAGCAGGAGGATCACTTGCGCCCAAGAGTTTGAGGTTGCTGTGAGCTAGGCTAACGCCACGGCACTGTAGCCAGGGCAACAGAGTGAGACTCTGTCTCAATAAAAAAAAAAAAAAAAAAAGACATTAGAGTCTTCATTCTAAGTAGATTATAGAATGTGTAAGAGTCAATATGTGCTGACTTTAAGACCTACCTAGATGTTACTGCTTCTAATACACATTCCTGAAATCCAACTGTATTCGTAATCATCTGGTCCTCTGTCATTAAAGTGGAGGACCCAAAGAATTTCCGGTACTTGAAGTTTCTGCTTAACCAACATTGCATTCTCTATAAAGTAGTATCTCGGGAAAAGGCACCAGCAGGTTTTAAGTCAATAATTAACTTGAGAAATATTACATGGTTTTCATAAAAATTGACCTATAAGATTTCTAATATGAATATTGTCACCATGAAACATAGCCACTCCCCAATCAGTTTAAAATCAACTTAACACTGAATTCAAAGTTCTCAAGTACCTTGACCTTGTACCTGCTCCTATTAACACTGATTTAAAAATAGGCCAAAAGACATCTTTTATACTCATAGTAATATCAAAAGCAAATATATCTTATATAGACTCTAACCATAATAAAGAATCTTTTCAGTTCCTCAGAAGGATGTTTTATAGAAGGCTTTGTCTTGAAAAGACCAGGTTATCTTGAAAATCACTTTCTAAAATTGTCATGAAACCAAATGCCCTAGCAAAACATAAAAAGCAAAATTCTGAAAGATTTCATTCAAAGTCCTTGGTATGATGCAACAGATAAAATGCATTCTTGATTGTTAAAAATCTCATTAATAAGCTTAAAGACAAAACTAAATTAAAACACTAACATTTCTAATGACATATTTCTTCTTTCACGGTGCCTTATGTAATGGCCTACTTAGTTGAAAATAATGGAAAATTGGGGTCATAAGACTATAATCTATTTCACTCAAATGACCTAAAACTTTTCCTTTTCATTGGAGGGGAAGAACTGTTTCTCACTTAAATATGTTCCTTTCCAAAAGAAAAAAAAAGGGTCAAGGTAGCCAAATACATCCGGTTCGAATTTTCAATATATAATGTTCCTAAACATGTTAGAAACATTTACCATGTGCATCACTTGCTTTAGTGGTGAGCATACTAAAATTGGAACAATATACAGAATATCAGTATGGCTTTTTGTTAAGAAAACAAGAAAGTTCATGACACATTCCAGATTTTTTTTAAAAAATGTCACAAAACTTTCCCCAATTAAAGATTAAAAAAAAAAAAAAAAGGAAAGAACAAGTACCAACTATTTCTTGAAAAGAAGCCACAAATCTCTAAGAGATTGGGATCTCTCATCCTGTTCAAAAGCTGCTCTAGGAAAGGTCAAGTGGAATTTTGGTAAAACCCCTCACCCCAGAATTGCATGAATGAGGTTAAGATGGCTGGTATGTATGGTACTTACATCAAGATGGCTGCTTTATGTTAAGTACAAAAAGCACTAGACAGAGTAAGGAATCCCAGTTGCGAGCCTAGATCTGCTCACAAGCAACATGTTGCCTTGAACATATCACTTCACTCAACCAAACCAGGTCCTTCATTAATAAAATGAGGTGAGGTTTCCAAAAGTCTATGAATCTAGCTTTCATCTCCCTCTTTACTCCCACTTTTCTCTCCAAACTTTAAAGTTTACAGAGACTTCCCACTTCCACCTATAATAGAAAGCCTAAATGATTCACACAAAGGCTTAATTTAGCACCCCAAAAAACTTTAAGGTTTTGGGTGACACAGAATTAATTATTCCTGTACCTAATCAAGATTATGTAGATTTGAAGATTCCCACTTCTCCCATAGTTATCTAACTCCCTCCTCCACCTACGGCCATAGAATTTGCACAGCTGGAGGTGTGGGGTACCCCCCAATTATAATGAAGCAATGGTTCTTCACTTTAAAATACGGGTCAAAGTCTACAGGTTCTGTTCTCCGTGTCTCAACTCCAAGGGCTAGAATGTCAGATAAACTTTGCTGCATATTACAGATCTGTACAGAATTTCAAATAATAATCCTGATTAGGTATAGGAATAAGTGATTTTGTGTCACCCAAAACCTTAGTCTTAAAACAATTTTTGTGATCAAAGAGTATAGAAGTATTATTTATAGTATGAGTGAAAAATGATTACAACTACCACCTCCCACTTTCCATACCTCTGCCTTAGGGGAAGGGAAGCTAGGAAAGGAAACTCTTATAAAAAGACAATAGATCCAGAAACCACATCTAGAAGAAGAACATGGGCTGGCTATTTCCCCAGGTTATTCTGAACCTAAAGATATGTGTTTGTGTGTGTGTGTGTGTGTGTGTGTGTGTGTGTGTTTAAGAGACAGGGTCTCACTATGTTGCCCAGGCTGGTCTGGAACTCCCAGCTTCAAGCAATCCTCCTCCTGCCTGGGTCTCCCAAAGTGCTGGGATTACAGGCATGAGCCACCCAGCCCAGCCTTAAAACTATATTTCTTATTCAGCAACTCATTCACCAGGTGTAGCCAGGCAAAGTCTTGATTCGGGAATTTAAACATAAACAATGAAAACCATCTCTGGAATAATTACAAGAAAGGAGGAAACCTGAGTGGTTTGGTGATGAAGTGACAACTTACTTTTCAATGTATACTTTTGTGTGCCTTACAGATTTTGTTCCACATCCTTATATTTCTAACTCAAAAATTAATTTCAAATATTTAAAAATGAAATTGGTTTTATAAAAATTTGATCAAACATTAACTTTGAAAGCAACTTAATAGACTCATTCTTGTTTTTTAAAAAAAGTGAGTGCTTTTTACTCTTGTGATTTTTATCTTCATTGTATTTTATTAAGAGTTGCTTTTGAATAAACAAGTTATTTTAAACATTTAATACTCAAAAAATTTAAACATGAAAGCAGCGTTTACATTGAAATAATTTAGAAATTAGTTCTGTCAAACTCAGTGTTTTCTTCTACCCATTTATAAAAACAGTATGTCCTAATATAAAACCCTCTATTATATGTCTTTTTTTTTTTTTTTTTTTTTTTGAGACAGAGTCTCACTCTGTCGCCCGGGCTAGAGTGAGTGCCGTGGCGTCAGCCTAGCTCACAGCAACCTCAAACTCCTGGGCTTAAGCGATCCTCCTGCCTCAGCCTCCCGAGTGGCTGGGACTACAGACATGCACCACCATGCCCGGCTAATTTTTTCCTCTATATATTTTTAGTTGGCCATATAATTTCTTTCTATTTTTAGTAGAGACGGGGTCTCGCTCTTGCTCAGGCTGGTCTCGAACTCCTGACCTCGAGCAATCCACCCGCCTCGGCCTCCCGGAGTGCTAGGATTACAGACGTGAGCCACCGCGCCCGGCCTTATTATATGTCTTATTACAAGGAATTATAAACAAAAATGGCCAACTGTGCCCATAACTAAGCTATTAGAAATGACAGAGGAGCCAAATCTTATATTAGTTGTTTCACTATGTAAATGTGCAAAAAGTCTTATTGGAGTGGATTCTCCACTAAGTTTACATAGCAAAAATAATTTTGCATGTGTTTTTAACATTTCTAATAATTTCTTATAGGTTCTTACCATATGTTTACTTTTGAAGATAAACCAAATGTTATTAAAGAGAAACTTAAAGATGACACAATAACTTCCTGTAATGACAGCATGCAATACTTGATATTGCAATGCCCAATGCCTGCTTTATTATTCCATTGTACAAAAGTTTAAAATGAAATGCAAAAACACAGCATAGGCGAGCAGTTTCATTTGGAAACAAAAAGACTATTCTTTAGCCAAAATGATGACTATTCAACCATTTCCAAATGCACAAATGAAAATAAATCCAAAGATTGGACAATTGGGTAATAGTTAACAAGCAGTAAAACAAATTAAGAAATAGTCAAGTTTCTAAAATCTTTATGTATGGGAAGGAAAATAAACCTTTTAAGACTTGCTGAATCTACCTCATTTCTAGTATCACAAACATTATCTTTCCTCAGTCATAAGTCAGCATATTGGAAATTGAGTCAAATGCAATATTTAAATTTCTACCCCCAATGATCACATGTCTCTTCAACCTCTCCAACGTTCGACAAGTTGTATGGATTTTTGCCTCCAAAATGTCCCATGTTCAGGCTGCTAGTAAGGGTGAGGAACCTGCAGCCTCAAGGCCACATGTGTCCCTCCAGATCCCCAAGAGTGGCCCCTTGACCAAATCCACACTTCACATAACAAATCCCTTATTAAAAGAATTTGTTCAATAAAATGCGGATTCAATCAAAAGGCTGCACTCAAGGATCCAGAAGGCCACATGTGGCCCCAAGGCCGCAGGTTCCCCACCACCCTCACATGGAGGAAGGAATGAGGGGAGCTCGCTGGGATCTCTTTTATAAGGGCACTAATCCTTCATAATCACCTCCCAAAGTCCCCACCTTCAAATACCATCACACTGGGGATTAAGTTTCAACATAGAGAGGCGAGGCACGGTGGCTCACTCCTGTAATCCTAACACTCTGGGAGGCCGAGGTGGGCTCAGGAGTTTGAGACCAGCCTGAGCAAGAGCGCGACCCCATCTCTACCAAAAAAAAGGGAAGGAAATTAGCTGGACAACTAAAAATATATATAGAAAAAATTAGCTGGGCATGGTATTGCATGCTTGTAGTCCCAGTTACTCAGGAGGCTGAGGCAGGAGGATTGCTTGAGCCCAGGAGTTTGAGGTTGCTGTCAGCTAGGCTGATGCCACGGCACTCTAGCCTAGGCAACAGAGTGAGACTCTGTCTCAAAAAAAAAAAAAAAAAAAAAGTTTCAACATATGAATGGGGGTGGGAGGGAATAACATTCAGTCTACAGCACTCTTCCTAATCTCAAAGCATGACCTCAGTTTATTTGCTTATTATCTCTTAAATGCCCAAATTGTCCCTTTGCCAGCACACTCTCTCCATCATGACATTCTTCAAACCACCAAATCTCAGAAACATTTGATTACATTTCTCAACTATAATGGGTGCCACAGAATAAAAATCTAAATTTCCCAAGGCTTTACGTGAGCTGGTGCTCTCAACCTCACGGTTCCTACTTCCTCTCCCACTACATCCATCCCACAGACCTTACATGGCCTCGTATATTCTAGTATCTTGGCCTGTAATCCATCCTTCTCCCCAACAGCTGAAATTCTACCAGAACCTCTAAAGCAACAGTCCCCAACCTTTTTGGCACCAGGGACCGGTTTCATGGAAGATAATTTTTCCACAGACCAGGGGTGGGGTAGGGGGGATGGTTTCAGGATGATTCAAGCACATTACATTTATTGTGCAGTCAGACCTCTCTGCTAATGATAATCTGTATTTGCAGCCACTCCCCAGTGCTAGCACCACCGCCTCAGCTCCACCTCAGATCATCAGCCATTAGATTCTCATAACGAGTGCACAACCTAGATCCTTCGCATGTGCAGTTTACAGCAGGGTTCGTGCTCCCCTGAGAATCTAATACCCCTACTGATCTGACGGGAGGCGGAGCTTTTGCAGCGATGGGAGTGATGGGGAGCAGCTGTACATACAAACAGGTGAAGCTCTGCCTGCTCGCTAGCCCCTGTTGCCGCCCACCTCTTGCTGTGCGGCCCAGTTCCTAACAGGCCACAGAGAGGTACTGGTCCACAGCCTGGGGGCTGGGGACCATCCCTCTAAAGCTCAAAATCAAATGCCACCCTCCTCCCTGAATTGTGTCTCCCCGGTGGGATATTTCCATTCTCTGTGCCCACCTGTACTTTAAATTATGACTATAGCATAGCTCTCAGGTTCGTGTTGGAGTCAGTTACATAAATGTCTATCTTCCCCGGTATGGTTCTTACTTGGTTCACATATGCTTCCCTTAAAATACTGAAAACATATCAAGCCACACATATGGTATCCATCCAAATATGAACCTGTGTTTTCTAGAAGTTCCATTCTAATAAGGAAGCGCTGGGAGCGGTGGCTCACGCCTGTCTGTTAATCCTAGCACTCTGGGAGGCCGAGGCGGGTGGATTGTTTGAGCTCAGGAGTTTGAGACCAGCCTGAGCAAGAGCGAGACCCCTGTCTCTACTAAAAATAGAAAGAAATTATATGGACAGCTAAAAATATATATAGAAAAATTAGCCGGGCATGGTGGCACATGCCTGTAGTCCCAGCTACTTAGGAAGCTGAGGCAGAAGGATTGCTTAAGCCCAGGAGTTTGAGGTTGCTATAAGCTAGGCTGATGCCAGGGCACTCTAGCCCGGGCAACAGAGTGAGACTCTGTCTCAAAAAAAAATAAATAAATAAATGGATAAAATAAAATTAGGGGGTGAATTTTATGGTGTGTGAATTGCATCTCAAAAATATAACATTAGGATAAATGGCATATGAAAGGTAAATTAAAGATAATCCTTTCATGTACTTCCTAAACAGGCAAATCTTTGATGGCAATGTTTTTATGAAGGTAAATGTCACCTTGGATTGGCTAAAAAAATTATAGGGAATTCAGTCCCCCATATTTTTAAATTACAGGTATGGAGAGAAAAAAAGACCATCTTTATTGACTTAAGACCTAATAAACTTATTTATAAGCCTGTTCCTGCTCTCTGAAACCCATAGAAACAATAATCATAGAGGCTTCTTTTGCTAATCTAGATATTCCCATGGAATCGAGTATTAAAATAATCAGACTCACCCATGACTTATCAAAGATAGGATCACAAATTGCCTCCTGATTTCTACCTGGATGAGCTAAGTATCTTAACTTAGTCTCTCTAAACAAACCAGGCTGGGTGTGGTAAATTCTTGTTTCATCCAGCTGTCCACGGGGAAATCAGTTCTGTTTTAGAAATAAGATCCAAGTACTTAGGGAAGTCAAGGCGGGAGGACAGCTTGAGGCCAGGAGTTTGAGACGAACCTGAACAACACAGTGAAACCCCATTTCTACAAAAAAATAGAAAAATTAGCTGGTCTGGTCTGTAGTCCCAGCTACTTGGGAGGCTGAGGAAGGGGGATTGCTTGAGCCCAGGAGTTTGAGGTTTCCATGAGCAATGATGATGCCACTGCACTCTAGCCTAGGCAATGGAGTCACACCTTGTCTCAAAAAAATAAATAAGGTCCACATTAAGTTATTTTAGTTGTTCTTATGTATACCTGAACATTCACAGTTTTCAAAAAGATGCCAGGAAAGAAAAGTAAGATATAATTCAACTACCATAAAATTTACCCTTATAAATTGTAACTTTCAGTGGTCTTTATCAATAGTATATTCACAGTGTTGTACAACCATCATGACTATCTAGTTCCAGAACTTTTCATCACCCTAAAAGGAAATCCATTAAGCCATTACTCCTCATTTCTCCCTCTTCCCAGCTCCTCACAACCACTAATCTACTTTCTGTCTCTGTGGATTTTTTTCTTCTGGACATTTCATGTCAATGGAACCATACACTATGTGGCCATTTACAGCTGGCTTCTTTCACTCAGCATAATGTTTTCAACGTGCATCCATGCTGTAGAACACATCAGTACTTCATTCCTTTTCATGTCTGAATAATATTCCATTGTACGGATATACCACATTTATTTACACGTTCATCAGCTGACAAGACATATGGGCTATTTCTACTTTTTGGCTATTATGAATAATGCTGCTATGAACATCAGTGTACAAGTTTTTTTGTGGGAACATATGTTTTCAATTCTTTTGAATATATGCCTAAGAGGGAAATTGCTGGGTCATATGATAACTGTTACTACTGTTAACCATGTTAACTTTTTCAGGAACAGCCAAACCGTTCCATTTACAGTCATGTACATTTTTAAAGCGCAGTAACAGCATTAGTTTCATATTTTGATTTAAATCCCTAGAGAAAAAGGTTTCCTTTGCGACCGAGTATCCTTCAGAAATTAAAATAAATTCAAGGTTTTACAAGATAAATTACACCCCTTCAAAGCATAAAGATGTATAGATGCACCTCAAACCCTTACTAGAGCAAAGTTTATTCTAATCATCAAAGGGATTAAATATACACCCATTAAAAATGGAGGAAAATAATAACTCTCAAGTTTATACAGTCAGCCTATAGCCATACACTGACCTTCACCCACAGCAACTTCCAAGTAGATGTCTACTAGACATTTCAAATATAATGTGTCTCAAACTGAACTTTTTTTTTTTTTTTTTTTTTTTTTTTTGAGACAGAGTCTCACTCTGTTGCCCGGGCTAGAGTGAGTGCCGTGGCGTCAGCCTAGCTCACAGCAACCTCAAACTCCTGAGCTCAAGCGATCCTCCTGTCTCAGCCTCCCGAGTAGCTGGGACTACAGGCATGCGCCACCATGCTCGGCTAATTTTTTTCTATATATATTTTTAGCTGTCCATATAATTTCTTTCTATTTTTAGTAGAGGTGGGGTCTCGCTCTTGCTCAGGCTGGTCTCGAACTCCTGAGCTCAAACGATCCGCCCACCTCGGCCTCCCAGAGTGCTAGGATTACAGGCGTGAGCCACCGCGCCCGGCCTCAAACTGAACTCTTATTCTCTCCCATTTCCCAAACTGCTCCTATAAACTTTTGCCTAGACCCCAAAACTTAGTGTCAAGTTTGGTTCCTCTCTCTCATATATACCCCCACATCCCAGTTAGAAAATCCTATTGGCTCTATCTTCAAAAGATATCCAGAACCCAATCAATTCTCATCAACTCCACCAGATACATTCTCTCTCACCAAGATTATTGCATTGACCTCCTAAGTAGTCCCCCTGCAACTACACTTGTCCAGTAAGGTCTAGTCTGAAAACACAGCCAAAATAATCCTTTCTAAACATGTGTCAGACCGTGTCACACCTCTCTTCAAAGTCATCCAGTGGCTTCCCATTACCGCCTCCCTCATTCTGTTGCATCCATGTCAGTTATGCTTGGGTCTCAGGGCCTTTGGCTTGTTCCCTCTGCCTGTAATGTTCTTCCCCTAGACAGCCACATACATGCTCCCTCGCCTTCTTCAAGTCTTTGCTCACATGTCACCTTCTCAGTGAGGACTTCACTTGGCCACTCTATTTAAAACTGCAAATTACCCCCAAACACTCCCTTTATCTTCCTTCCCTGCCCTATGTTCTCCATAACAATTTATGACTAACAGGACATATACTTTACTTTACTTCTATTTACTCCCAAGAACATAAACTCCATTAGGGCAGGAGCATTTGTCTGTCTGTTTACTGCTGAACTCCCAGCACTTAGAACAGAACCTGGCACACAGTACATGCTCAAATATTTATCTAATGAATAAATGAACAAGCGAAAGGCAATAGTGAGCTACTCAAAAAAGAGCTAAACAGAAGTCAGAGAAATATTTATGAAGAGCTAACATTACTACGTATAATAAAGTTGGGATAATAGTGGAAAGCATCATTTCTGGAAAAACATACCACAATGTTTCTACAGTTTGCTTTAGGAAAAGTTGCTAACCCTGCTTGTTTCATTGTTTTTGGAAAGGATCTATCCATCGCCAACGGCTCTTAGCTTCTGAAGAACTGAAACTCTGGGGGTTGACAAGCAATTGCCCATATACATAGAACCAGGGACTTCCGTGGTCTTTGCCTGCTGTTAGACTCATTCCCAGGACCTTCACACAGCACACTCAGGTTTCTTGGCCACCTTCCCACTAAACCCACTAGTTAGTGAATTCACCTTCAGGAGTATAATCACAGTACCTTCAAGCTGAAATGAATCTTAAGATGCTCTATCCCAATCCCTCACAAATTTTATATATAAGAACACTGAAGTAAAAAAGAAATAAAGTTACTTGTTCAAGATGTCTTGAATGGTTAACACTAAGTATTTTTCAAACTCTATAGTAAGAGATATGCATGATCAAGTCTGAGAGAATTTGGACGCTTTGGAATAAATCCTCTGAAATCTAAAAACAGAAAATGTTATTTTATAAAAATTTTAGGTAGAAATGGCTATATCTCATAATATCAACAACTCCATCCATCCATCATCCACATATTAGATTCAGAAGTTATAGCAGTAATATTGACAGAATACTCTAGCATTCAGCAAACAAAGTAAATGATGGACAAATACAGATTTTTTTAAAATGTACACCTCTTTCCAAAAGGAAGCTTTCCTTGTCCAGTGTTGGGAATGATGAGGATTCCTAAAGAATGTTTGCTAATATTAACTTTCCTCAGTATTACTAGCTTCAAAATAGCAATATAAGTTCCTATGAACCAGTTGTTTTCACATGGGGTCCAGAGGGAAGGCTGTTAAAGTCTATAATGATCTTCACCACCATCACCACCTCCCTTGCCTCTTCCATATTCTAATATACCTCCTAGGGAAGTGAGTCCTTGGCACTGTTACAAATGAGTGTTATGTTATAGCATTCGTTTGCCTTACAGTGGAAAAACATTGTAACCATCTCCCATCATGCAACAGAAAAAGAATGATTTTCATGAACAGTAATTTCTGGCCAAAATCCTTTCCCTTATATCTCCACCTAGTGAAATCCTACCCTGCCCTTCAAGGCCCACCCTTGTTCCTCTTTCCGCCACTCCATCTATGGTGCTCTTTTCTTGACCAGTTGACCTATGGCATTGGTTTTCTGTACCTGTCATTTGGCATTCATCACACACTGGCAAGTAACATCTCTTGTATTGTCATCTTAGTTGTTCGCTGACCTTTCCTACACTTGACAGGAAAGTCAGAATCCCAAGGAGTTATGTATTTCATAGCCTATGGGGGTTTTCTGGAAGATATATGGTAAAGGTATTAATTCTCTTACATATGAAGGGGAAGAGCCAGAAGCCCTAAAAGGGTGACTGGGTTTAGAATATACAGCACAACCATCACTGAACTGCAATTTTAGACGCTTTTCGGTTATACCAAAACAATGGTCCCCAACCGTTCTAAACTAATAAGGATACCTTTTAAGGCCAAAATATGTTTAAAAACAAACAAAACTATCATTCATAAAAGTAGCCAGGTATTAAATATCTCTTAATTAAAAGGATGCACAACTTCAACAAAGTTTTGACACCTACATGTGAGGTATGGTACTCATTTGGTGTACATTAGCATACTACTGAAAGCCGTTGAGGTTCCCCCAGGACCTCAGGCCGGCACATGGTTTCATTTTATTGTGCTGTGGACATGGAATATTATTGTCATGTTGAAAAGTTCTACCACCTAAAAATATTTAGGAGCAAGCAAAATATAGAAAGACAACAAATCTCCCCACACACAAAGAATAAACCCAGCAGAAAACCCTTCAGTAATTTCTTCCATGAAGTAGTGTATTTTAAGCATGTGCTCCAATGTGAAATAACTCATGTTTCAATAATAAACTTTTCCTGTGGTTTTAAATTAATGTAGCAAAAGGAACAAAGAAATTAACATTGTAGACAAAATCAGACAGAAAACATTTGAAAGTCCATCTCATGTATACTTCCTGATTCTAGTGAAATCTCAATCCTATTTACCCATTTTATCACTCTCTCAAACAAAAAAAAAACCAAATGGTATTTTCCAGCTGAGGCAGAAATATAATCCTAATCTTGGTTCAAATATTCTGTGCAGTCACCAACAAAAATAAGTTTAAATAAATCAGCAGTACAGCATAGTGTTTAAGGGTATTAGCCTTGAGCTCAAATCTTGGCTCTGCCATTTATTAACTATATGATCTTGGGCAAGTTACTTAATTAAACTTTGGATAATTTATGTAAAATGCTTAACATGATCTGTGGCTTGAGGGTTGAGAAAAATGGTTACTAATTAAGTAATTATATAGTAGACATAAATATATAACAAAAATCAAGGATATTCTTATAGTAAAAATTTCAAAGCTTCCTTTCAATTCATATTTTCAACATTCCTTCTTGTCTGGCTCCAACAGGTCTCTTTCCAGATACCTTAAATCATCACTCACTTATAACTGGTTCTGCTACCTCCAGTTCTACCCATGGCTACTACTACAGGCAAGTTTCTGGAAGACAGGAAAAAAACAGAAAAATAGGAGACCACTAGCATACACCAAACAAAATCTAGGAAACAGTGAATTCACTCAAATAGGAATCATTTGACCTTAGAAACTGAGACAAAGAAAAAGAGCAAGAGAAAAAAAAAAAAAATCAAAGTATTCAAGTACTATTAAACTTTAACTCCAGTTAAGCAAATGATTTGTTTACTGATTTTAAGCTCAAACAGATCTTAACATCATTGTTTACAGGAGCCATCAACAATCAGATCTACTAATGAAAGATGCCCCTCATTAAAATAATTTTCTTTACCACTTAGTAATGATTTCACCATTGCTAGACTGTTTTTAATATAAGTCCCAACAACTTCTTAAGGTTTCTCCTTTCCCATGCATTCCAGCAAGCGCTGAATTAGTTCTTCATCATGTGTTTAGGCCTCCTGCTGAGAAGCATAATTAAAATTAAGCAGGCAACAATTCCACTTGGTACTAAAATTCTGTCAAATCCCCTAAATGAAGCTGGGCATGGTTTCTCCAGCAATTGGCTGAGTTCCGTAAGGAAAAGTTAGGGGCTGTTCAACTTGATGCTGGCCATTCAGTAGATGGCACTCTTCCCTTTGAGCCCAAATTACACAGCTCCAAGAAGCTTGTTCTGTGACATTCAGGTGTGATAGAAAGCAGGGAGTCTCTCATCAAAGCACTTAACTGATAGTCACAATCCCTCCAAAAATGTATTCATCAAAAGCTGATGGGTCAAGTCAGATACTTTAAAAGAGCCCAGGGAAGTTTAGATTCTAAGACATCAAACACACGTGATTACCAAGTATCAGCTTCTCAGAGTCTTTACTACGTCAAGGAAATGAATACACTGTTCTTATTCAGGCATAAAATGTTCCTTGCCTATTCCTTAATGCAAAAGCAGTAACAGCCTTTTGGTAGCTAGTGACCAGATCCTTGTCTATCACATTTTTTTTTTTTTAGGGTATTTAGTGTTTAGAGAACGATGATGTTATCATTATCAAAATTCACTACACCAAATGAAAGATGTATTACTTTCAACATTTTTAGATGAAAATAATCCTGATACTCACTTAAAAGTCAAACATTCTAATACAAAAACCACTGCAGATCTAGTTTTGAAAAACAAAAAAACACAAAGCATTTAAAGCAATGAATTTCTAATTCATTGATGACACGTGTTTTACTCTAATACATAACAGCTCCCAGTCATTAGATGATGAGTAAGGTTTCTCACACTTTTGTTTCAAAAATCTTTCTTTGAAATTTAAGAAGCAGACAGTCGTGGAGAGACAGAAGAAAATTCCTTTTAATGAAATCTCCAGCTGAAAGCCAAACTTTTCAGCAATCAGATAGGAAATCATCTTAAAAATTCTACCTTTCCCTAGGAAAGACAGAACTCCACTGAGACTAAAGGTCATAAGAGAAAGGCATAGTAAAGGGAACACTGTTTTAAAGTTTTAAAAAAAGTGGGAGTGGGAATAAAGAACAAGAACAACGTATCAACTTCATCGCCAACTTCTTTCCCCTTTCTACTTCCCATCTCTGCCACTCATTCCCAGGGGTGATGAAGCATTCCACTCATCCAAGGCACTTATGCCCATTCACAACTCCACTTGAGCTTTGTCTGCCCATTGCTCTCCCCAATCACTTCCTTAGATATTAAAAGGCTGACCTTACAGAATCTTTTTTTCACGGGCTAATAAGACAAGTGAGAATAGAAATGACAATTCGACTAACAGCTGCTGGCTCTAACTTCTGAAGGATTAAAAGTAGAGTGTTCTTAAGAGTCCCTGGGGAGACCTTTAGCCCCAAATATACTTCTTTAGATATACCAAGTAAGCCTAATTATCTTCTCCAAGAGGATACTGAATGAACCCATCTTGATACGTCATTTAGTCATTCCAGCAGATCAAAAGATGACAGGGTAGGCATACTGTATAGAAAAGGAAAAAGGAAATACTGTCCTTACACAGGATGAGCTGAGCCATTGTGGAAGAACTTCACAGAAACATTGCTGATGGTGACATACTGAAGACATATACCAAGTCCCCAAGATACTGAAAAACTCAGCACTTCTTCAACCTGATTGCTTTGTACATTGTTGGAGTTCCAACTCCTCCAGCAGGTAACCAACAAACAGCCATGGAAGCTGAGTTAAATAGGTCCAGTCACTCACACCAGCACTGTCCTTTCCCCTTCCATCCAAAAACAAGAGCACTTCCTTGGTGAGGATGGGGGAGTAAGAAATTTCAAGAATTTAAAGGGGTGTAAGAGTTAGTCAAAAAATAAATAAATAACAATTTCATGGATGTTACTTGGAGTTAGATTTTTATCTCGCTTAAACCATTGCTTGCCTTATGTATACTGTGAGCATTAAAATTATTTTATTGTGTTTTTAATATATATAATTCTTGAGACATAGGTTTTAAGGACATTATGTTATTGCCCTTAAATTTCTCAGAAGTGTACTTACCCCCTGGCTGGTTGTGGGAAATTTTTATCCTATGGAAACCATGTATGCGCACTACAGAAAAAGTAAGGTTAATAACTCTAGGTTCAAACTTTAGTGTTGTTCAAGGAGGTAGCAATCTTAAATCCTAGTTAATGTACTGCCTATGTACCAATATCCTCAGGCACAGTTTCAGGGAATTGAAACAAAGAGGTTTCAAAGTTCATCTCATATCAGCGAGTCTTACCATTTTCAACTAAGCTTTAAAGCCAACTTAAAAAAAAAAAAGTAAATGTAACGTATATGGTGGCAATGCAGATCAGTAAAAGCTCAATTTAGATCTAACCTCATTACAAAGATATAAGCTGGGTGCGGTGGTGTACACTCATAGTCCCAGCTATCTGGAGGCTGAAGCGGGAAGATGGCTCAAGCCCAGGAGTTGGAGACCAGCTTGGGCGATACAGCATGTCCCCGTCTCAAAATAAATAAAAAGATATAAATAAATGCCAAAGACTATATATCTTGTACTGCTGGCACTCAATAAATATTTATTACATAAATGCCAGATGAATAAATTTTAACTTTACCTGAAAGAAGAATGCCCCTAGAAGTATGGTTACATATATGCACATGTCCATAATTAGCTACTGCTAGATAAAAAAAATTATTAAATTCATCTAAGGGATAACAGACTTTTTCTTGTAAGCCATAGTCAATGAAAGACTTCTAACCTGTGTTTCAGAGAGGATTCTTGATATGTACAACCCATTACAGTAAAAATTTGAAATTTTCTTGGCTTTTAGCCAAGAGAATTTAATCTCTGGCAGAACCTGAAAGACCTCTTAACAATTTCACCTATAAATATTCTGGCAGGGACCCTAAGTTCAAACGATGGAGCGTTAACATAGAAGACATGAAATAAAGTATTAAGGCACTCATTTTGAATCGCAATGACATGACAGAGTCTATGATGGTTCAATTTCAAATGGAATTTGAATAATTTCTAATTTCAAATTAAGTCTATGTTTAAAAGGAAGTATAGCACTCTTGATTAGACATTTAAAGTTTTTCCTATTCAAACTCTCCATGTTTAATATTTTCAGAGGAATCTGAAACAGCACTAAATATTAATTATAGCAAAAAAAGATAGTGTTAACTTAGTGTGAGAAACAGATTAGTAACCTGTGTCTTCAATAAAGTTTGCACTTTCTTAATTCAACATATGTTTGTTTAAACATTTTTTTCCTAACATTACTTTTCACTAAATTGTCAACAAAGGATTTATCAACTATCTACAGTAATTCTAAATGTTGCTTAAAAGAGCTAGCTTAGGTTATCATCAATTTGCTTGACATATCTATTACAATGGTGAAGCAGCAACACACAGTTCCTTGAGGAACTGGAGTGAAAAAGTATAAGCCAGAAGTTATATCTTCTCATTTACGGTTAATTTTAGGAAACAATTCAGGTGGTATTTAGGACAAACTTAAGTTCAAATCCATCTCAGGTTGATATGGTATTGGTAATCACAAAGATGATCAGGCCTATGGATTTAGTGCAGATGCAGAATCTCCAATGGGCATTAGTACAGCCCAGTACTTGCCTACACACCTGGCAAGCTTTTTTGGAAAAAAAAAAAAAAAAAAAAAAGACTTTAATATCTTTAATAACTAAAAAGATAACATATTCTAGCACAAACTCTAGCATCCCAGCTAAACATATCTTGTGTATATCAAAAGAGAATCCTCTTCCAAAGTCAAAAGGTGATTCTACTTAATGCAGAATAATCACCACTCTTCACATTTAAGCACAACCTGTTGGTGGTATTAATACAAGAGGGTATGGTTAAACAAGACATGCGCACCTGGTAGTCTTGGGAATACATGACGACCTTTCATTGATTTGCAACCATTACCATGAGTGAAATAACAGCAGTGGTTACGTGGGCTCACTCTTGAGACAGAGTTTGGGTTCACAACCAGCTTGTGCCACCTAATAGCAATACACCTTCAGGGAAGATACTTAACCTCTTCATTCCTCTGTTTAGTCACTGGGTTGTTAGGAGGATAAAGTAAATTAAATCACATAAAATTCTTAGAATAGTGCCTGGCACAGAGGTAAAGCAAATAAATACTGGCTGTTTCAAATATTTGCTAAGTCTTCACAAGCTGACTAGCATGATGTAACGGCCTTCAAAAGGACATGTCATTTTATATATTGATAATGATAAACACATAAATCACTTCCTGAGCACAGACCTTATTCAAAGCACTTTACATGCAACAATTTGGTTAAGCTATTGTTCTGTTATGACTGTTCCCCAACATTCTACAAACTTCAGAGTTGGGTTGTTATGCTTTTACATGATTTCTTCCCTCAACAGAAATGCTTCTCGTACCCTGATGACATGCATATATGCTGCCCAGTACTGCTAACCAACTGCTTTGAGATGGAGATTAATCAGCTAACCATCTGTAGGCTTATATGTGACAAAAGCACGCAGACATGATAGGCCTACTTCTGGAAGCCTCACAATCTTAGAAGTTGGACACCACCCTGTACCTAGGTTTAGGATTGTGCGTAGGAGATGGGCTGTTAGGTTCTCTTAGTCTCACAAGACATTCTGGCTTTACAAAGACCAAACCCACACTTTAAATATTGAGCAGAACTCACATTCATCCCGGTAAAACACTGAAAAAAAGAGGTTAAAATGGCAAAGTGTATAATTTTCTCATTTTCAGTCAATGGTTAAGACTTACATTCTGAAAATACAAGCCTTTCTATCATGCAAAATTAATATTTCCCAGATGTCATATGATCACCTATATCATGTCAAATGTTTACCAAACATTTCCTGATATCGTATATGTAAAAATCTGCAACATACTGAATGTCTCATGACCAATTATCTCCAGAACTCCTTAAATTATGTTTAACATTCAAAATAGATACACTCCTGTTTTTTCTTTAAAAACAACTATTACCAACATTGCCAGCACTTTTAGTTAGCATAGACTGAACTCTTTAGAAAGAAGAGTTAAATGTAGCAAATGTGGCCTTCTCTGTTGATCCTCCTCCCTTGGTAAAGTTAATCTGCTCCACACAGGCAAAAGAAAATGAGGTACAACGCAAGTATAATGGAACGGAGACTTAGATGTAAAAACTTTCTACAAATGCTCCGAAATAATTTAACTCTATAAAAGAGTCAGTCCCATAACTTACACAAATTTTTTCAATAGTCAAGTATCTTAATTTAAAAACGACAAACCACAGTGTACTTTTTATTCTCTCCAACAACACTCACTACAAGTCTTCCAAAACCAAAATTAAGATGTACCCGGCACAATGTAGATGGAATACATTCCAAGAAAAGCAACCTTCTAATGCTGGTAAATCTAAAATGTCACATAACTTAAAACAAATGTGCACGTGTACGTAGCTAGTCTCATACCCCAGAATCTTATCAATTCTTTCACCAACCTTGCATATAATCCTCCCTCAAAGCCTCTTGGTTGAGTGAAATTCCATAACACTCTAGCAGGTTAACTGCAACAACACATGTGCCAAGGAAATTAGTGGTTTTCCTTACGCTCCCATTTTAAACGGGCACCTACTTGCAATTAAATCTCTGCAACAAAAAAGTTCACCTGAGGCCATTCTTGCCATTTTAAAGGAGGCCCAGTTTATTCTACCTGTGGTATTGCCTCAGCTATAATAGCATACCTCCAAAGAGGCTGGACGTGCCCCAAACACCAGCAAACCAGACCTACTGCCAACTTTCCTTGTCATCCCGAGCAGGAAGAGCAACCTAACCTGTATACGTTTGTAGGGGTAGTGTGTTTGTGTGTCTGTGTATGTTGGAGGAATGTGGATTAGAGGTGGTTGAACATTTTCAACTTGTAACAGAAGTTTCTTAAATGAGTAGAAAAACAAAACTAAACAAACCAACATTCCCTCCCTTTCCTCCATCTTTTCCAAGCGCGGGAATCTCCCACCCTCCTAGAGAGCACCTTCAGGGCT
The DNA here is from genome assembly GCF_041146395.1 of Eulemur rufifrons. NCBI lineage: Eukaryota > Metazoa > Chordata > Mammalia > Primates > Lemuridae > Eulemur > Eulemur rufifrons. Next base: position 54,210,287 of record NC_091010.1, on the reverse strand, counting down.
TAAGGTCTCCGGGTCACCTAAGCTTCAGCTAACATTTGATTTTTAGAACTCCTCGCCCTCCCAGGGAAAACCGGAGGACGCCCGAACGCATCGGGCCCACTCCGCAGCGCCCCAAGATGCACCCCATTACCCCCCTCTGCAGGTAAGCTCCCCTCTCGCCCGAGGCTCCCATTCCTGCCTCGGAGAGGGGTTCACCTGAGGCCGCGAGAACAACCAATAGGAAGTCCCCTCGGCCCCGCCAGCCGTCGCACTCCCCACTCCCAAATGACCCCCCGCAGAGTCCCCGCAGCCAGCCCCCGCGCGGGCGCCAGTGTCCCGGCCCGGAGGTGGGGCGGGACGACGGCGCCTGCTCTCCCATCCGGATTACCTCGCAGCGCGCAGCCGGCTTTGTGCTTCCCTCCCTCCTTCTCCGCAGCCGCCGGGGCCGCAGCGGCCGCCCGATCGCCGCAGCCGCCTCTTAAGCGCCGCAGGGCTCCAGAGGGGAGGGCAGGAGAAGGGGAGGGGGCGTGAGGAGGGAGGGACCTGGACGCCAAGCCCTGTGTAGCAGGAAGCTGCGACACCTGGGTCGCCGATGCCCCTAGCTCTCGCTCTCTGTTTTAAAAAATATAATTTAAACCCCCCTTCTTTCCCTCCCGCCCCTCACCCTGGCGACCGTTACGACCTGGCTGCTCGCGCTCTGGCGGGACTAGCCGAGCGCCCCCCGAGCGTCCCCTAGCCCCGCCCCTAAGGCCCCGTCCCCAGGCCCCCAAGCGCTCCTGGCCACGCCTCCACAGGCCCGCCCCTCGCAGCCCCCGACGCCCCTGGCCCCGCCCCTTGGGCCCCGGAGCGTCCCAGCCCCGCCTTCTCAAAGCTCCGCCCCTCACAGCCCAAGCGTTCTCTGGTCCCGCCCCTCGCGCCCCTCGGGAACCCTGGCTCCGCCCCCTGTCACCCCCTCCCCTCCCTCAAGCTCCAAGTCGGCGAAGCCGCGGCGGTGGGGGCCTACGGGCCAGGCAGCTGGGAGGGCCTGGTTCGGGGCGGCCGCCTGGCGCCTCTTCAGCGTCCTCCTCCGGCTATGCAGCTAGAACCCGCGGCGTCCCCTGAGGGCCAGAGTGGGAAACGACCCCGACGGAAACCCGACCGCGAGGGGGAGGCGGAGCGCCTCGGAAACGTCTCCAGCCCTAACCCGAACAAGCCCCCCCACTCCAGAGGCTGAGCCGCCGCGTTCAGTCAGCCTCTGCCGCCCACACTGGCTGCTGGGTCTTCAGGGGGAGGCACTGTAAGGTTCAGCCTCCGCACGCCCCCCACAGGAGGGGCCTGGATTTTCCTCGGCTTAGCATAGTTGCTTTTGGGGGCGCCTCCTCCGCAGAGGGGCAGGGTAGGGACTCTCCATTTGGACCCGCCTGGGGTCTTCACTCCCTCTTTGGCCCCCAGCCTCTTAGCCTTATGAGAGCTGACCTCTTTGAAGTGAAAAGTCGAGGCACCGCCAACAGCCTTCAAAATGAATCCGGGGCCGCGCAAACTTTGCCACACGCAATCGCAGGGCTGTGGATCCATCCACAGGTGACACTGGGCCGCCCACCCCCATCGCCCAGACACGTTTCTCATCCCAGCCTATTCTCGAAATAGACCTCCCAGCAGCGCACACTTTTCTCTGCCACCCACGACTTGCACATCCCTCTTGCACACATGTCCTCCACGGGCACGAGTACCCCCGCAAGCACACCCCTGGGAGCGCCATTCTAGTGATTCATGATCCCTTGGGTCAACCCCACCCCAACACACACAACAAACTTCTTTCCCCACCCTTATCTCCCTTCGTTTCCAAGGCACTGGCGACAGTCCACTTCATTTCCTTCCTCATCTGCAGACTCTTCCCCCTCAAATACCTCACACCATCCCCCTCCTCTGCATCCCCTCCCTCTTCCCTAAAAATGTGCTAATTAAAATGTAGTTTCCTCTTCCCACATATGAAGTGTGGAAAATGAATCTTGTCTTGGCACTAACTGTGATTCATTTATCCTCGTTTTCTCTCTCCACTGGACTAAGGCTATAGAAATTTTAGTCTACCACCATCTCCCATTTGCTCAAAATCCAACCATGCCTTATTGTTTTTAAATACTCCTAAAGAATCATGGGGGGAAGGCTTCCTAGCTTTGGGGAGAAAACAATATTTAGAAAATGCTCAGCCTGACATTTTATTCGGCATTTTAAAATATCTGCAGTATTTGAGAGAGAGATTGGGAGTGGCTGGATATTTTCTTGCATTTAAAAAGCAAAAAAATGAAAAGCTTTGCATGCAATCAAGATTAGTCTTTTTATGAATAGCAAAAAAAGTATGCTAAGGGCACATATCAGAATATAGTCTCCACGATACAAGGCATTTGTCAGTCACAAATCTAGACCCCACCGTCACCACCAGATGAAGCAAATTAACATAATCCATTTTAAGCATGTCTGATGAACAGTCTTTTCCATGATTATTCCCTTGCCCACAGTTTCTGGACAAAATGGATAAAAGATCCGCTTACCCGCTGAAGATCCAAAGCTTCCTTGTGACCAGGGTAGTAGACGTGCGTGTCTGTGTCTCCTGTTCTCTAGGTGTGGATTCTGCAGTGCTGCACAGAAACCCACTGCAGCCTCAGACCGGCGGCAGCAGCAGCAGCAGCGGCGGCGGCAGCAGCAGCAGCAGCTTCGCCCAACGCTGAGTAGTAAAGTGTGTGACTTAGTAGAGACTCCACAATTACCATTAGGCGCTTGCTTTATAAGAGAGGAGGCGGAATCTTTCTTAAAGGAATGGGTTTTGTTTTTCCTCTCCACTATTGCTTCATAAGAGGCAGAAAGCATGGAATCAGGGAGTTTTTTTGGACTGAGTAAAGCAGTACAGCTGTGGGAGGTCAAGGTTAAAATTAACTGGGTGATCGAGGGATGGAAGCACCGATTTTAGTGTGAGTCAATGAAATGCTAGCAGCACTAGCTTTAAAGAAACCTGCTAACTTTGAACACTGGGATTCATGACAAAAATAAAGCCAGGTGCCTTGAAACTGATTAGTAACTTCTGCTAATATTTAATTTCCAATCATACTTAAATGATAACTATACAAAGGGAGACTAGTTAGTATTTAATACAAGAATGAAAAGAATAATAAAGTAAAATCATTTATGTAACTGGGAGCAGTGGATTCAAGTCCTACTAACTCCTGTAAGCACACCTGGAATTTCAGTGAATGCTGGTATTAGAAAATATATTACTGACCCATTTCAATGTGTACTCATGTGTTACAAAAATCACAATATTATTTATAGAAAAAATTTGAAAATAATATCCAAAATAGTAGAGTACTATGCTATTTCGGTGACAATTCAAAAGTCAGCAAAATGAAGAAACTCAAATGGATTAACTGACTTTTGATACATGTGAATCAACTATTTACACTATTAAAATGTGATGTATCCACACACGAGAATCTGCATTGTACCCTTAAATTTTATTTTTAATAATATTCCTAGATTTAAGCACTGACCATCTATGATTTTTTCTTCATAAGTAAATGAAGAAGTGTGGTCTCAAAATTTGAACAGAGAAAAATATGGAAAATATTCTGTCATTGATTTTTTTTCACAGTCTTTGTTAATTATGTACTTGTGTGATCTTGAGCAAGTAATTAACCTTATTTGATCCTTAGTTTCATATTTTGTAAAATGAGGAAGTTAGGTTGAAATTGCCCAGGATCCATCAGCATTCCAAAATAGTGTGATTTTATGGCATTCATATATTTATAATTTTGTTATTTAATGCAAGTATGTCTCACTCTAAATTAGTTTTCCTAAAAATTTGGTTAAAAGTAAATCTTTATTTTAAATGCATAAGCAGTTTGTTATGCGCTACCATTCTAGAATTATTTTGCAAATCAAGTAATTATTTTGTAAAGTGAATAAACTTAATTTTACCTGAATTATGATTTTGTACCCAACAATGACTGATTTTCCTGAAGCAAAACCTTACTGTCTTGTTAAGAATACTGAATGATGGTTGGGCATGGTGGCTCAAGCCTGTAATCCCAGCACTTTAGGAGGCTGAGGATGGAAGATTGCTTGAGGCCAGAAGTTCGAGACTAACCTGGGCAACATATCAAGACCCTCATCTCTGCAAAAAAAATTAAAAAATTAGTCTGGCCTGGTGGCACACAGCTGTAGTCCTACCTACTCAGGAGGCTGAGGTGGCAGGATCGCTTGAGCTCAGGAGTTTGAGGTTGCAGTGAGCTGCGATGGCATCACTGCACTCCAGCTTAGGCAACAGAGAGAAACACTGTCTCTAAAAATTAAAAAAAAAAAAATAGGATACCGATTGACTTAAATACTATAATGTATGTTAAAGAATAACTAAAGCATGTTTAAAAACTAGAGCATCATAGGATGGTAGAGTTGGAACAGATTTTAGAGCTCACCTACTACTCCAACCTTGTAAATTTACAAGTGAAAAACATGGAAACCAGGAGAAGCAAAATGGGGACTGTGTTAGGGACAGAGCTGGGGTTAACTCCAAGTCTATACTCTGTTCACACACACAAGGCAGGTAAACAATAGGTATAAACAAACACCCACTCTATTTCACACACCCACTCTAGGGGCTGAGCAGGACCTATCCCAACAACAAAAAAAGTAGTTTCACTCAATAACACTATTTGTGTACATATAGTATAAACCAAAGAAATATATCAAACAACTGCTCATAATGTGTATAAGTATTAACTAAAATTTTGCCTTCAGGTTTGGAGGTGTTTGTTCTAGAAAGTGAAGAAATTTGTCCAGGGGAAAAAAATTTTTTTTTTTTTTTTTTTAAATTGACCTCTGGGGAAACCAACCATACCTATTAGCAAACTCTTGTTTATCTTCCAATCAAGTGATAGGGCCTTCAACAGCTCTGCTGGTTGTTTCCTTGCATCCATTGGTGCCTCTGTTTCCTTTTGTCTACACCCTCCTCAAGCATGCCTGCCAAGAGGAAAAGTTCATTTGGAGCCAGGTGGGACAAAGTATTGTAAAGACTTATTTCTGGCCTTCAGAGAAGCTTTTTGGATATGAAAGCTTTGGGTTAGACGCTAACATTTTCCCTTAAATCCTGAGCCAGTATACCTGATAGAGAACCTGGTACTAACCTAAGCCCAGTCTCCCTCGTTTTAAGGAAACATAGGGTTAAAAACTGTATTATGTTGCATGACATAGCAAACTTGGTGTTTTGTGTCTCTGGCAGGAAATTTATCACCTTGATTTAAAAAATGCCTCCTACAGGGAGAGAATTGAAAGAAATTAGTTGCCCAGTGTCCTTCATCTGTTTTTGTTTACCTTGCTTCTCTGCAAGGAGGGCTTATTCATTTCATCTACCAGGTGGTAATGAACAGTGAATAAAATGGTGATTATCTATATAATTCAAAGCACCCACACACAAATTAAATGCATTTCTTTATATCTTCCCAAAGTGCTGAGCACAGTCTCTTATATAAAGGCACTTAATAGCTACTTTAAAAAATGAATACACAATTTAATGAATGAATTGCCCCCAAAATATCCAGAAACTGATTACAAAGTGTTTTTGTTTGTTTTTAATTTGCATTGTCCAAAACAACTGACTCTATTCTCTATCTCCTTTTTCTAACACAGTCATGATCTAAAAGAAACAATCTCCTTTCTGTAGAGCTCTTTAGGCATGCCTGATTTGTATTCTCCAATTAAATTGTAGCCACAAATCTCCACATGAACTCTGCATAGATCAAGCGGTAGCAGAGACACTTTCTGCCAAGAAAACACAGGTTTAAGTTTCAAAATTCTGGTGTTCTAGTTGTGACACCAACTGGTTATATGACCTTAAGTTTGTTGACATGCTTGTGCCTCAGTTTAGCCATTTTTTTAAGTGGTGGTGGTGGATTATATAATACCTTCTGTACCTACCTACTTCATGGGTTATTGTGAAATTCAAACGAGATAGTAAATGTACAAAGGCTTTGAACTTTTCAAAGCACTATGTAAATATAAGGTATTATTATAGACAGATGTATTTTAAATTATTATCTAGTTCAAGGGACTTTACCCTAAACAACCTGTTTTACTACTTATTGTTTCAGAAAACAAACAGGTTTCTCTCTCTTTCTTTCTCTCCACACACACCCTGCTGCTCTCCATTTAACAACTTCTCAGCTTTGAGGATTTTCCCCTGGATTGGGAAATATGCATCTGGAGTTGAATATGAAAAGCCAAGAATTTATAGCGTCCTCTCCCTATCCCACCCCCCAAAATTTACTTTTTAAAGCTCTCAGAAAAGTAAACTTAATGAAGCACAACAGCCTTTCATACTACGTAATGTCATGTATTTAATCAGTGGGGTTAGATGAGCCATTCATTTGAAACTTGGCCATGCCACATACATTTTGATCACCCTTTTATGCCAAGCCCGTCTGGAAAGTACTTGGGGAACAAGGCAGGGAGGACTGACATGGAACTCATGCTAATGAGTTCTCCATTCCCCAAGGAAACATAATCAGGGCAACACTCAAGGATTCATCAACATGTTTTATTAGCACTGTGTGACCTATATGGTTTATTTTAAAGAAATTACCTCAGTAAAATATCTGACAGATCCTTATACAACTGTTTAAGTAATCAGGCCTGATAAATTTCTGTAACTTTAAGGAAATATCACCCTCAGGGTCTTCGTTTTTAAGTGCTTATCATTATTTATTCATTTTCTATTTGGTGTCTTAAAATATCATGGCGAAATAAATAAGCAAATAACTGCTACAAATAAGATGATTCTAACGAGAGGCATCATATGTAGAACATAGAAACTCATACGAACTCAATTTAAGATTCACCAATTTCTATGTAGAGAAACTGTAAAATGAATGCAAAGGAGGCAATTGCTATGTGAAACCTAAAACACATCAGTTGTATACACATCTTTTCATCACGTGGTCATGGGCCTTAACACTTCAGCTGCTAATCTCTAATATGTATATTACATGATCTTCAAACCAGGTATTTGAATCCTCATGACAGTGTTTCTAGAATGTGGTCAGGAACCATCTGCAACAGAATTACTTGGAGTGTTTCCTAAAAGGCTGATTCATAGGCCCTCCCCCAAATTTACTCAATCAGAAGCTTTTATGATGGGTCCTAGATTAAGGATTTTTAAAACACCCCAGATGACTTCATGTACCGCAGTTTGAGTACTGCTATCCAATAGAAACAACGCAGTGTGTGGGGAATCTCAGAGACATGGTGAGTGAAATGCAGTTGGCTCCTTTTTCATTACGTGAGAGGAATTCAGATAAGGACAACCCTGGTTGTATCTTTTCTACTGCATAAACTTGGGCAAAATGCTTAACCTCTCTGAATCCTAGTATCCTCATCTGTAAGGTAATTGTTTCACAGTGTTGTTGTGAGGATTAAATGATATATGGGGAGCTTCTGTTCTAATGCCTATGAGTTTTTCCATACTACCTATGATGCCTCTTGTCAGAATCATCATATTTGCAGCAGTTATTTGCTTAGAACAGGACACATAATGGAACTTAAGTATATGTTCATTTCCTCCCTCCTGGTTCAAAAATTACTTTCTGGGTGCACTTTTCTTGTCTAGTGTCCTTAGTATGTTTGGTAGTATAATATGAACTAATAATTTAATGATAGCTAAAATTTTGAGTTCTTAAAATATGCCAGTACTGAATGTTTTATATGCATTATTTCATTTCATACCTATAATAACCCTTAAAGGTAGAAACTATTGTATTATTATTATCATTATTATTTTGATGTTTTATTATTATTTTGAGGTACTATTATATTATTATCATTATTAATATTATTTTATTATTTTGACCCTGGATGTGCTAAGAGATACTATTGTATTATTATTTTCATTTTACGGGTGAAGGAACGGAGCCTTAGAGAAGATAACTAACTTGCCCAGGATCTCAAAGCAAAGAATTGGCAGAGCTAGAATTCAAAATCAGGATTTCTGTCTCCAGAGCCTAACTGTTCATCATGTTGTATGTTCTGTATATTCTCTAAGTGCTTAGATTCCAAAATATGAGCAAGTTTCCTGGGAGGAATAAGCAACTGCCAAAGTGAAATTTATAAACATGCCAGGAATATTGACAAGTGAATGCCATAATCGTCCTATTTTAGAAGGCTTTACTAGTTGTCTGCAACACAGCGTGGCACATAATAAGTGCTCACAAGGATTTGTTGAATGAATGGAAGGCAGATCTTGCGCCAGCACACAATTTAAGCCACTAACGTATCCAAATCCAAGTTTTTACACAAAGATTACAGACCAAATCGATCTGATTTTTCAGATCAGCTTATATTCTGACATAATGCAAGTCACTAAATCTCAGAGCTATAAATCATTTTATTATTCACAACAAATAGTTCTTGAGAGTTGTTATGAACAATACACTAGTCTGGCAGTGGAAGGATTATAAAAAACTTTAAGATATAGCCTTTGCCCTAAACATCTAGCTGGGAAATAAAACACATATGTATGAAACAACTAGACTGCAAAATTACCACATATTTTAATAAATTTAAAGCTCTTAGCAAATGGTAAACATTTGATAAATAACTGCCTTATTAATAATATTTTCTATTTTAATAATTAATATTTAATATATAATTATATTAATAGTTTTATTAACAAGAAGAAATAATAATTGTTATAGCTTCCATTTAATGAGTGCTTATGTGTCAAGCACTGTGCCAGTAGTTTTATATATATTATATTTGTTAATAATCATGATATCAGTACTGATCATTGATCAGTGTCATTGATCCTATTTTTCAAATGAGGAAACTGAGGCTCAGAGAGGTTAAATAACTTCCCTAAGGCACATGTTTGCTAAGTACGGTGTACGAAGGACAGAGAATAAACAGAATCCAAAATGAGTCAAGGAAGAGAGAGGTCAGTTCCTGCTAGAGAAAACAGAGGGGACATCTCTGGGTAGGAAGAGGAGGATTTTGATGAGGAAAGATGATGGAGGCGGCAGGAGCAAGGGTAAGTGTGTGAGCTTTCTGAAACGGGTACCACAGTGCTCTGCTCAGGGTCATGCCCACGGTGAATACACAACAGATCTCTGGGACTGGAAAATATGAGATGTGTTGGTAGAACAGCAAATCAACCTGTTTGCCTGGAGTGGAGAGTTTGTGTAGGGAAAAGTTAGAATATATATAGTCCCCAAGCCTATAACCCTGAAACACTCAGCCTTCGTTTACTGAGAGTCTGTTTCAGTTGCCCCACTTCCAGTTACTTTCCATTAATTCACTCATTTATTTTCACTCATCATGACAACAGTATTTGTTGAATTACTGCTATGTGCCAGGCACTGACTGTTCTGGGTGCTAGGGATAGAGCAGAGAACAAAACAGACAAAAATCTCTGTACTCATGAAGCTTTTATGGTACTGGGAAAATCAGATTTAATGTGTAAACATTAAATGTGTGTGATTTAAGGTGTAAACAAATGGATAAATAAGGTGATTTCAGATGCTAAAGGCTATGAAGAAAATAAAACAGACCCTTGAGAATGACTAGGGTGAGGATAGGTGCTGCTGTAGTTTGGATGGATGAAGAAGGCCTCTTTGAGGAGGTGACATTTGAGCTGAAACCTGAATGATCCGTAGTTGGCGTCTGGAGAGGCAAGTGCATGCAAAGGTCATGAGGCAGGAGCAAGCTTGGTAATGTCTGAGGGACTGGGGGAAAGGCGCGGTGGTTGAGCACTGTGATCAAGGGACAGAAAGGCTGGCGGTGGGGCCAGAGAGCCAGATCAGGTGGGCCTGGCAGATCAGGGTGAGGAGTTTGACTTTCAGGAGGTTTTAAGCAAAAGGAAGGATACAGTCTCATTTGCAATTTTGAGATTTCGCTCTGGCTGCTGTGTGCAGAATGAACTTTGAGAGATCTGATTAGAGACTGGGAAGCCAGTTAGGAAGCCGTTAAAGTCATCCATACAAGAGGAAATGCAGTCTTGTTGCAGAGGCAGCCGTGGAGAAGAGGAGAAGTGAATGGTCTTGGGGTATATTTTGGAGGTAGAGCTGACGTGTTTTGCCGATGAGGTGCACATGGCAGGAGGGAAAGGAGGGAAAGAGAGGAATCAATCCAGAGTGATGTCCAGGTCTTTGGCCCGAGCATCTGGGTGAATGGTGGCCCCATTATCTGAGACATGAGAAGAAATTGCGACAGATAGAAGTGAACACTTTTGTTAAGTTTGAGATTACCTTCTTTTCCTTCCTCAGAGTACATATTCCACTTTGTAATTATTTTGTTGATTAGTTTTTTGTACATATTCACTATTAATTTCCTCCCCATGGGAATCTTCAAAAGAGCAAGTTCCTTGTTTAACTTGTTCATTGTTGTATCTCTAGAGTCTAGAACGCTGCCTGACACAGAGTATACGCTCAATAAATATTGGGATTTATTGAGTCTGGTTCAGTGGTTCTCAAACTTAAGTGCACATCAAAACCACCTGAGTAGCTCATTAAAAATTTAGAATCAGCCCCCTCGCACCAAAATTCCCTGCAGTAGGTCTCGGGTGCTGCTCAGGAAACTGCATATTTAGCCAGTACTACAGGTAGGTAGGTGGTGGACTACAAGCTAAAGCAGTGGTTTAGATGTATCAGTGTTTGTTCAAATCTTCACCTTAGAAACCACATTTCAGTGGCCTTCTTGTTGAAAGACTGCAAAGCATGGCTTTTAGAATTCAATGGTATTTTCAAACAGTCAAATCATAAGGTGTGATTTATTTAAAAGCTTTTGAGAGAAAACCCATGAAAGAATCCTAGAGTTTCTTCTGTCTTATTTGACTTGCAGACTGTCACTGAAGACCAGGAAAGGGTCTTTTAGTAGGATCCATCAGTGAAGAAAAACGGCTCCCTAAGTGCTGGGACTTCAAGGGCAGCAACGCAGTCCTCTTCTTTGAGCACATCTCCAAAGTGTCCCTATTTACAGGTGTGTGAAATTCCTCTACTTGGTGATCCTAGTAAACTTATGTTTTTGTTTGCACAGCACCCATTCCCTTTTCCAGTGAGAGTGCTCCAATATTCCTTTGTGGAACCTTTTTCTCATCCCATGGCTGCAGTCTGAGATAGGGATTGGCACCCTGCCCTTGCCTGAGATAGGGATTGGCTCCAAGCCGGAAAAACCACCCCAGCATTTGAATCTTGAGCAACACAAAGACTTAAGAAGATCAGAGTTCCACTCAAGGGAGGGCCCAGAAGAAAATGGGATTAGATAATGCTTCAAAGATCTCACAGAACTGACTTGGCTCCTGTCTTTTGCAGGCCGAGTCTTTTGCAGCTTTTCCTTCAATTCTATGAGCCTGCACCTTATTCTTCCAATAAATTCCTGTCTCGCTTAAGTTAGTTAGAGTGATCTCAGTTGCTTGCAATATAATCTGTGACGCAGCAATAAAAACCTTGAGTTCTACAATTAGAGGTAGAGCTTTGACCTAAATTGACCTAAATTTTCACTAAAGTGTACATGTCTGATAGCAGAGCCTAACCAGCACACTTCATGAGGCAGAGTGGAGTGAAGGGCTTCATGGCTTGACATCATTCCCACCATTGAGGTGGGAAGGTAAGTTTCCACATGAGATAAATATCTTGCTGGAAACTCTCAACACTTTGATTTCGTAGTTTCTATTCAGTATCTCCCAGATACTGAATTTCTACCTACAGATTAAACTTTCAAGGGAAGCCTTTCCAAAGCAGGGCATAATTACTAGGACATATAAACCTAAGACATCAATTTATGAACATGGGAACTCATAACATTAAATTTAGTTCTCATTTCCTTCTGTGGCCCCCAGGGGAATAAAAAAAGAACATCCTGTCCTTTTAATCATTTGAGTTAAATCCTAGTCATTTGTTGACCTCCGTCCTTCCCCCACTTTTAAAAAAGACCTATAACTCTTTAAGACTCTAAGAAATTAATGACTTACTTCATGTCTTAAGAACAGTAAGACTTCCTCTGAACAAGACAAGTTTCTCACAATCTCATTGGTAGTGATTATTGAAATTAAGTAACAACAGATAGGATACTGAGCAAAGCCAACAGCAGTTCTGAGTGTGAACCACACCCAGGGAGAGATAACAAACATGTTATAGTTTAACAAGACTAATAAAAATGAAATCTAATCACTTGCAGATTATATGCAGTATAGTAGAGCTCAAATGTGAAAACCAGTCTAGTTAATTTTTTGTTTTTTATTTTTAATAGCGGTTGCTATTTGTGAAAACCAAACATAACAACAAAATCTGGATATAAAACAATATTGATTCTGCATGGCCAATCATTTTCATTTCAAATGGGGTGAAGGGAATCACTAGTCTTATCATTAAAACTCATGATAGGCCGGGCGCGGTGGCTCACGCCTGTAATCCTAGCACTCTGGGAGGCCGAGGTGGGCGGATCGTTTGAGCTCAGGAGTTCGAGACCAGCCTGAGCAAGAGCGAGACCCCATCTCTACTAAAAATAGAAAGAAATTATATGGACAGCTAAAAATATATATATAAAAAATTAGCCGGGCATGGTGGTGCATGCCTGTAGTCCCAGCTACTCGGGAGGCTGAGACAGGAGGATCGCTTGAGCTCAGGAGTTTGAGGTTGCTGTGAGCTAGGCTGACGCCACGGCACTCACTCTAGCCTGGGCAACAGAGTGAGACTCTGTCTCAAAAAAAAAAAAAAAAAAAAAACTCATGATAGTATTACTAACATTTGTTGAGCACTCACTATGTGCTAAGCACTATTTTAAGTGCTTTATAATGTAGATTATTTCATTTAATTCTTACAACTCCATGAGGTATTGTCCTATGATTATCTACTTAGAAACAATGGAACTGGCACTGAGATGTTAAGTAATTTGTCCAAGGTTACAGAGCTGGTAAGTGGCAGTGGTTGGGTTTTGAATCCAGGCAACACAAAGGTTCTAGAATCTGGGCTTTCCTCTTTACCACCTTCCAACATTGCTTGGCCAATTAATGAAACAGCACCTGGATATTTCCTTCTGCCTGCACTTGAGGCCCTTCTAAACCTCATTTTGAATGCTTAAAATTACGCTTTGAAAACTACCTGAACCAGGCAATCAAAATAAATAGGCTTCCCAGGAGTCAAATTGCTTGGATGTTAATTTTTAACCCAATGGTAAGCCTTTCTAGCAGCCTTTACAGAAATTTACTTACCCAGATTTTACATTAAGTTAAATAGCAAGAATTTAAGGACCTAATCTGAATCAAGTTTCCAAATAAGCAAGGGCCTCAGCTTTCAAATTCAGTTTGTACTTTGTTACAGTGAATTTGGGATGAGCGGGTGGGTGGCACTCTCTCTCAGAAGGCTGGGTTCTTTTCCTGATAGGTGTTTCCCCTTTTGCAACCAACAGGAGGGTGACTGAGAGACCAGCCTGGGACTTGAATCTGGGAGTGACCCGGGTATGGAGTGAGGGTGACACATACATCACACAACCTACTCTGAAACATTCAGGGACTCTTCAAATACAGTGTGGATTTACCAGCCAGCCTCCCCGCAGTCTGGCCATGACCCAGCATGCTTCAGCCCCAAAGGTGGTGGTTTCTTGAAGACCTTTCTTAGTCTTTTTACTTTTTCTTTTCCACAAAATGGGATGATAGAATTGATACAACCCTGACTGCTTTTAAAAAGATTGCCAGAGTTTTTATAGGATGTACCTGTGGTTGGGCTTGGCTTTTTGTATTCGCTGGGAGTATTTCAGCCCCCGTTCTCCCATTCTCCCATGCCATTGCTTTCTTTACATATAGCATCAATCCTTTTATTATTGGATTAGGAAGCCAAAGCATAAAAAAATGTAGGGTGAGGCCGGGTGCGGTGACTCATGCCTGTAATCCTAGCACTCTGGGAGACACAGGCGGGAGGACTGCTTGAGCTCAGAAGTTCAAGAGCAGCCTGAGCAAGAGCGAGACCCTGTCTCTACTAAAAATAGAAAAATTAGCCGGGTGTGGTGGCACGTACCTGTTGTCACCGCTACTTGGGAGACTGAGGCAGGAAGATTGCTTGAGCCCAGGAGTCTGAGGTTGCTGTGAGCTCGGCTGACACCAGGGCACTCTAGCCTGGGCAACAGAGTGAGACACTGTCTCAAAAAAAAAAAAAAAAAAAAAAAAAAAAATGTAGGGTGACACCAAATGGTCCTGCACCAGACTGCCACTTGTGCCTCTGCCCTTAGAAGAGACGGGAGGGGAAAATAAAAGTGTGATACTGTCTGCCCTGATCATATATTTGTTGTAGGATATCAAGGTGGAACCTAGGTTAGCCAAAGTCACAAACAAGTGAGTAAAGGACTTCAAGATAATGTGAACTATATACTAGAAAGTCTAATGAACTTGGAAGTAGGTATATTCTAGTGGAAAGGTCAGCAGAAGAGTCACCACACATGCTTGGGTTCTGCGCTAGTTAGCTGCGGACTTGAGCAAATCACTTAATGATTCTGAACTCCTGTTTCCCTACCTGTAAAAAGGGTGTGGGAGTCAAATTGTACGGTCTGTAGATTTGGAAGAGGACTCAGAGGTCATTTGATCCGGCCTCTGATCCACCGCAGGAAGATAATCTATGTAATTCCTAACAGATAACCAATTGCCCAACCACCCATGAAAGGGCGCCTGTCTTCTTATGTTCCTTCTGCTGAGCTAAGGTGTGTATCTCAGCACCCCTGCTCGTTGGTCTTGATTCTCCTTTACGAAGTTCTGCACTGGCAACTTGGATGGCAGGAGAGATAATGCAGTACAATGGAAATAAAACCAGTTGACCTTGAGTCTGGACCCCATCTTGAGCACTTCACTGGCTGTGAAATCTTGAGCAAATTGCCTCAGGTCTATGAAGCTCAGTTTCCTCATCTGTCTGATGGAGTTATTGCAACCTACCTGACAAGATTTGAGGGAAGATTAGAAATAATTTATATAAAATGCCTTCTCATAAAGGGTGTTTGATAAAATGACTATTAAGAGGATTTTTTTTCTTAGAATATAATAAAATCAATATTTATTGAGGCCTGAAGAGTTTATGGCATGATTTCAGGTTCTTGTTAAAATGGTGTGTTCTGAAATGTTCTCAAATTTTCCCTTGTTCCAGTCCTGAATAGGTAATCATTTTCTATATATTGCCCCGAATTTCCCTCCCCAATAAATCCACCTATTCTTTTGCTTGTATAATTAGAAAAGAAGAAGGAAGTTTGAACATGGACTTAATGAAATTATATGCCTGTGTATGCTAACCAGTTAGAAAAAATCCACAGTGGAGGTGGAGTTTAATCTTTACTTTGAAACATGAGAGGCTTCTGAAATAAAGGGTAGTTTGGATAGGAGCTAAATGTGCCCTAAAAGGAAAGATTGTAGCAATGCAGAGAACATGCTAACTGTACTGGGGTGAAAGGAATTTTGTGAGTTTAGAAATGAGATAACCCAGAGGTGTGGATGTCACGGTCAGTTGAAATGTCATAGAGATTTTTCTTAGGAAAAGAAGGTTCAGAATATCTCCTCTTGAACTTGGCCATAACTATCAAAAATTAAAACATGTGACTCTTTGACCAGGAAAATCCATGGGAATGAAGCTACCCTACAGAAATCCTTGCATGCACATTTAAGCAAGAGAGTTACAGGGATGTTCACTGCCATGTGGTTTCCAACAGCAAACAAAAGAAACAACAATGTAAAGCTTTCAGTAGGAGACTAGTAAAAGCAGTTATAATGGACACACAAAATGGAATACTGTGCAGCCTTGAAGAAACAGATTGTTGATCTGGGATGATGTCCATGAGATATTGCTAAGGAAAAAAGTGGACTGTAGACCAATATGCTAAGAGTAATGCTACATTTGTGTATATGCATGTACATATATGTGGGTGTGCATATATTTATATGAGCATATATATATATATATAAATATATGGTGTATGTATTTAGAAAAAAGTTTGGAAATCTATACATGAAACTGTTAGTGTTAACAGAAGTCAATTCTGAGGAGGGGGTTTGGAGGGTGAGACAGATTTGGACCTTTTATTTTAAATGCCTATATATTTGATTGCTTTTACTTGTGTAAATATTATTTGCATCATTTTCAAAAACAGTAAAATGAGAATAGCTAAATTCAGAAATATATGTTTAAGCACTGGGTTAAATTTCAGGAGTCTTCACTTGGAGAATACCTTTTCAAGGGAAATGAATAAAGTTGATCTGTTTCCTTTGGATAAAAAGAATCTCAGAACCGAAAGACCATGTGGTTTAATCCCCTATAAAGATACTCACCTGTCTAAGCTGTCAAGACAAGAGAGGAATCTGGAACCCCTGACATCTTTATGCCCCTCAGGTGGGGCAAAATGTCATAACTGGAGTGTGACTATTCTGAGCATTTTCCTTAAAAGGAGGTGAGATTTGGCCATCAGATAATTTTCCACAAACAGCCTGATGTGTGCACTTGGAAATAAGTACTGGTTGCTCTGATTAAAGCTCTGGGGCTCAGGAGCTGGCTTACTAAAGCTCAGCAGTGTAAACATCCATCCTCTGACGTTTGCTAGATGCCAGTTCATTTGATTAAAGAACGGTGTTAATGAGCATTTGGGTTTAATTTTTTTCAAGGGGCCAAACTGCCTCACACAAAGAAATATTCTTCAACAACCACACTGCATCGCTGATTCCAGCCAGTTGCTTCTTGAAATTATTCCACTAGTTGTAAAGATTCGTGGAGCAGATAGTGTGGTTGGTTATGTTTATTCATTTGTTCATTCATTTATTCATTTATCTCTTCATTCAGTTGTCAGCAGTAAAACACAGACATTGACAGTTAGCTGGGGACTTATGGGTCAGAAATATTTCAGTTTGACTTCCTGGCCTGACTCTTACTGGCTATAAAACCTTGGCAAGTTACATACGCTATCTGAGTCTCTGGTTCCTCAGCAATAAAATGGGGGCAGTAATCAAAATGTTGTCATGAGGGTTTAAAAACATTTAAAGTGCTTAGCAAAATACCTGGCACATACTACACACTCAAAAAACGTTAGCTATTTTCATTCGTGAGTTTGTCATTCAAAAAATATTTATTGACACCTACTGTGTGCCAAGTTTTATGCCAGATTCTGAATTTTTAATATGGTTGGGATATGATCCTTGCTTTTGAGGAGGTTAAGTCTAGATCAGAGGTTCTTAACCTAAGAGAATTCAGGGGCTTCCTCAATTTGGATGGGTGGAAAATGTCACATGTTTATTTTCTGCTAAATTCTAACTGAAATTTAATATTTCCTTCAATTATAAATGTATACAACAAATCATAGAAATATTCCCAGTATGCATGACTTTGTCACCAACAGAAATCACAGACATTTTTGTAGCATATTGTAGTTTGGTAAAAATTTTGAAATTTCATTCATGCACATCGTTGCTTCAAAATAATAGTTATTAGACCCACTGCTAGATCTAGGAATTGTGTTAATAAAGAAGGACATAGGCTGGGCGTGGTGACTCATGCCTGTAATCCTAGCTGTCTGGGAGGCTGAGGCGGGCGGATCATTTGAGCTCAGGAGTTCGAGACCAGCCTGAGCAAGAGCAAGACCCCGTTTCTACTAAAAAAAAGAAATAAATTAGCTGGACAACTAAAAAAAAATGTGTATATATATATATATATGTATATATAAAATAAGCTGGGCATGGTGGTGCATGCCTGTAGTCCCAGCTACTTGGGAGGCTGAGGCAGGAGGATTGCTTGAGCCCAGGAGTTTGAGGTTGCTGTGAGCTAGGCTGACAACAGCGCACTCTAGCCCGGGTGACAGAGTGAGACTCTGTATCACACACGCACACACACACACACACAAAAAAAGAACCTCTCTGGTCTAGATGGAGAGACAAATCCAGAGACGTTACTATTAATATAATACAATGTGTTATACATAGCCTGGATTTTCCAGGCCATTTCTGATCCCAGTATTCTATCCTATTGACCCATTAAGAATAACATACTTTTTAGAGCATGCATTCTGTCTTTTTTTTTTTTTTTAAATATGTAAAGTATGTTCACTGCAGCTGTAGGGAAGGAACCACGAAGTCCTATGGAAGTGCAGAGGAAGGAGCCATTAATTTTGCCCAGGGTGGTCAGGAAGAACTCTCATGGGGGAGGTGAGGCTGGAGTGGGGCCTCAAAGGCTAAGTTGACTTTTAACTGAAGGTCTTGCTGTCGAAAGACAGCAGCATCGGGAGAAAGTTGGAAGCGGCTGTTTGGAGAGCAGGGGGTCACCTGGCGTGGCTAGTTTACAGGGCAGAAGATTGGGGGAGGGGAAGAGTGGGAGATTCAGGAATGAGTGTGTATCATGCTAAGGGCAAGCAGCCAATGTTTTCTGTTTGTTAATACTTTTTATCAAAGGAATCGATGTAGAGCAGAGTGCCCCAAACATAAGTGTACAGCTGGATGGATTTTCACAAACTGAACGTATCTATTTTTCTAGTACCCAGGTCAAGAAATGGGACATTAGTAACCTATCAGAAGCCTCTTTTGTGTTTCCCCCAATCACTGCTACTCTGCACCACTGCCAAGTGTCACCGGTATCCTGACTTCTAACCCCAAAGATGGGTTTTGCTGGGTTTTGTGCTTTATCTCACAGGGATACTTTTTTTGTGTCTGGCTTTTTTCACTCATGTTTATAACTGCAACATGTTGTTGTGTGTAGTTATAGATTGTTGCCACCTAAGTTTTAAGCAGGGGAACGCTGTGGGCTGAACTTTGTGTTAGAAAAAAACCTCCTCTAGCAACTTGGAGGAGGATGGAGACAAGAGGACTCATGGAGAGAACTAGAAAAATAATCTAAGCAAGAGATGATGAGGACCTGACGTAGAGCCCAAGATATGGGGATGGAGAAGAGACGGACAGATCAGAGCCCTGGAGAAGCAACTCAAAACATATGTTCCATATACAGTGTCCGTCAAACACACAGGAGAACACAGCACCGCGTGCTCAGAACCCGAGCAACATTAATTGACCATGGCATTAGTTTGGGAATTGGGTGCTTTTCAAGATTTAAATGAAACAAGCTACATCCCTTTGAGAGTCTATTGTCATAGATCACACGGATGAGACAGACCAAGAAGCCAACATTATGTGGATAAACGAAGGATGTCCCATGAGACTTTAATGACCTCAAATGTTATTGGCAGAGTTTTGTAGCTGATTTATTTTTCTTAAATATATTTTGAGTAGTGGAATTTCAACATAAAATTGAGATTATTAATAGTTAGGAAAACAAAGCCAGGATTGAGGAGACTATAGAGGTAGGGGGGAGTTTTAGCAGAAAGTTGGGAGGGACGAGGTTGTGAGTGGGTGTGTGGGACAGATAGATGGGGAGATGGCTGGAGAAGTGTGAAGTGAGAGCTCATTCTGCATCTATCTTAATCTCATGCTTCTCAAACTCTGGTGGGCGTGCACATCCCTGCGAACATGTCAGGAGGAACTTGAGCCCCACCCAAATAATATGATACATTTTGTTGGAGTGTCCATTTTACCCTAGGATTGGGAAGAAAAATTCCATTTATATAGAGATAAACAATATAGTATGTGAAGTTTTAAGATAAAACACAAGAATATTTCTGGCCAAATGCTTTGGCCTTCAGCCTTAATGCCTCCCTTGCCTTGAGGTGAAATTCAGAGGAAAAGTTCTGCGAAGCCTCATCTCCAACAGTCCTGACTCCATGCTCCACTCTATGCTGCTAGGACCTCCACTGAGCTCTTTTCCAGACTGCGTGGTGTTACTCATTCAACAACATTCTTTCCTTTCTTTACTCATTCATTCCAGCCACGTTAAGTCAGGGCCCACCATACACTAGAAACTGGGAGATGTTTTTCTCCTGTACAGTAGTGCAAGCTTCAAAAAGGACTGTGCCTTAAAAAAAAAAAAAACAACATTTAGAGTCCCCTCAGCATTTGTCAAACCTTGCATATAAAATGCTTTGTAAATATTAAATTAGTTGACATAAAATGATACAGGATCTTTGATAAATCTTTGTGAAAGCCCAGAGAGGAACAATAAAGGGGAGAGAAAGGGATGAGTATATATGAATTGCTAACAACTGTTAGGAATTAAACATACTGTTTAATCCATGAATATCTCTGAGATAGACTTTATATCTATTTACAGCCAAGGAAACTGAATGAATAAAGTAACTTGTTTAGCTAGTAAGTGTCAGAGTACAGATTCAATCCCAGCTTTATCTGGTACTAAGGTCCATGGAGAATATCTACAGAATTGTAAAATGCACTTTGACCCAGTAATTCTAGGAATTTTTACTGCAGATATAATTGAATAAGTGCTCAAAAATACAAACACAAGGATGTTCATTTTGGTGCTGATTGTGATAGCAGCAAATTGGAAACAATCTAAGTATCTTTTGTTGGTGAACTGGTTAAATAAATTAAGGAACATCCACATAGAAAGAGGCAAACCTATATATATTGATACGTAAAGCTGTTCCGGATATATTGTCAATTGAAGAAAAGCCAGTTGCAGAACAGCATGTATTTATAAAGATTCCATTTATCTTTGTAAAACAAATGTTTACATATATGCACACGTATGCATGCATATGTAGGCACCAAAACTTCTGGAAGCTGCATCCCAGTTTTAACAGAGATTACCTCTGGGGAGGTGCCTTGAGGCTCTGATCAGGTGGGGATGAAGAGAGAGGTCTCTTTCTTTTCACTTCATTTCCTCTATAAATGTTATGAAAGTAAACTTTTAAACATGAGTATGTATTGCTTTTATAATAAAAGCAAACAAGTTAATACAATTAAGTAAAAATAAAGCTGTACTAATTTTATTTTATTTTATTTTTGAGACACAGTTCTACTCTATTGCCTGAGCTAGAGTGCGGTGGCGTCATCATAACTCATTGTAACCTCAAACTCCTACCTTAGCCTCCTGAGTAGCTGGGACTA
The DNA here is from genome assembly GCF_041146395.1 of Eulemur rufifrons. Taxonomy (NCBI): domain Eukaryota; kingdom Metazoa; phylum Chordata; class Mammalia; order Primates; family Lemuridae; genus Eulemur; species Eulemur rufifrons. The sequence goes on along the minus strand of NC_091010.1, from coordinate 54,189,334 downwards.
CAGACACGTACCACCATGCCTGGCTAATGTTTTTTCCTATTTTTTGTAGAGACGGTCTGGCTCTAGCTCAGGCTGGTCTCAAAATCCTGGTCTCAAGTGAACCTCCCGCCTCGGCCTCCCAGAGTGCTAGGATTACAGGCGTGAGCCACCGCACCAGCACACCATGATGCATAGGGTGAGAGCCTCAGGGGCAGGAAAACTTTGGAGGGAAAAGGGTTGAAAAAAAGCAGAAGGAGCTAAGATGCAAGAAAATCAAGGGAAAGGGAAAGGTGGTGTTAGTGAAGCTCATACTAAGGCCTGATTTTTATTTATTTTTGGCTTAAACAATAGAGATTTACTGTCTCAATTTTTTTTTTTTTTTTTTTGGAGACAGCTCTGTTGCCTGGGCAAGAGTGCCGTGGCACTAGCCTAGCTCACAGCAACCTCCAACTCCTGGGCTTAAGCAATCTTTCTGCCTCAGCCCCCCAAGTAGCTGGGACTACAGGCATGTGCCACCATGCCTGGCTAATTTCTTTTTTCTATACATTTTTAGTTGTCTAGATAATTTCTTTTTATTTTTAGTAGAGACGGGGTCTTGCTCTTGTTCAGGCTGGTCTTGAACTCCTGACCTGGAGCGATCCTCTGGCCTCAGCCTCCCAGAGTGCTAGGATTACAGGTGTGAGCCACTGTGCCTAACCTGTCTCAATTGTTCTGAAGGCTAGAAGTCCAAGATCAAGATGTTGGCAGGCTTGGTTTCTTCTCAGGGCTGTGAGGAAGACTCTGCTCTGTGCTTCTCTCCAGCTTCTGATGGCTGCTGGCAATGTCTGGCAGTCCTTGGCTTGCGGATCTCCCTGCCTTCGTGGTCCCATGGCCTTCTCCCTGTGTTTGTGTCTGTGTCCAAATTTCTCCTTTTTATAAGGACATCAGTCATATTGGACTGGGGACCTACCCTACTCCAGTACGGGCTTATTTTAACTTAAATTACATGTGCAATAACCCTATTTTCAAATAAGGTCCCATTCTGAGGTACGGGGGTTAGGACTTCAATAGATGAATTTTTAAAGATGGGGGAAGGACACAGATCAACCCACAAAGATAGGCATAAAAATTCTTTTGTGAGCTGTGTCACATACAAGGACTTGAACTTCAAGAATTTTGGTTTTACGGGCGAGGTAGCTCACACCTGTAATCCTAGCACTCTGAGAGGCTGAGGCAGGAGGATCCCTTGAATTCAGGAGTTGGAGACCAGCCTGAGCAAGAGTGAGACCCCGTCTCTACTAAAAATAGAAAAAAATGGCTGGTCGTGGTGGTGCACGCCTGTAGTCCCAGCTACTCAGGAGGCTGAGGCAGGAGGATCACTTGAGCCCAGAAGTTTGAGGTTACTGAGAGCTAGGCTGACGCCATGGCACTCGCCCAGGCAAGAGAGTGAGACTCTTGTCTCAAAAAAAACAAAAAAAAAGAATTTTGGTTTGTCCATTTTAGAGATAACCAAATTTTTCTTGTGAAATCAATAGACTAATTTCTAAGCTTTGGACAAAATCATAACTTATTCAAAGGAACTCTGGGGATATTGACAAAACAAAACTAGAACATATAGCTCTAGCTGACTGGAGAGCCATCTGAGCCAAGTGGAACTTTGAGAAATTCAGGTGAACAATTTTTCAGGTAAATAACTGGTCTTGGTTGTTCTTTCACTCACTGTCTGCTTCCACTGCTTTGAGCTGATGCTTTTGGCAGACTAACGCTCTGAGATTTCAACAGTGAACCTGCACAGCTATGGCTGAGAAGTATGATGAGACTAATGAGACTATTTAAAATAACTGTACATATGCTTGTAATAAACTATACAAGCTGTAGACATTATCTCTTTCTCTCTCATTCTTATATCTTTTAAAAATAAAAAAAAAATTACTTCCTGTTCACCAGGTCTGAAAAAATTTTTTAAATTTTAACTGTGGCAAATTACACATAACATAAAAATGTATCACTTTAACCATTTTTAAGTTTATAAGTCAGTATTAAGTATATTCACATTGTTGCAAAATCAATCTTCAGGACTTTTTTATCTTACAAAACTGAAACTCTTTACTTGTTAAACAACAACTCCCCGTTTCTTTTCCCCCAGCCCATGGCAGTAACCACTGTACTTTTTATTTCTATGAATTTGGCTACCCTAGATACCTCATATAAGTGGAATCATATTACATTTGTCTTTTTGTGACTGGCATTAATGTCAAGATTCAGCCATGTTATAGCAGTTCTCAGAATTTTCTTTCTTTTTAAGGATGAATAATATTACTATGTATACACACATTACATTTTAATCCATTCATCCATCAAAGGACATTTGGGTTGCTTCCACCTCTTGGCTATTGTGAACATGGCTATGCATGTATCTCTTTGAGATGTTGCTTTCAATTTGTTGGATATATACACAGAATTGGGATTGCTGAATCATATGGTAATTCTTTCTTAATTTTCGAAGAGCCCCCATACTATTCTAAGGCTTTTAAATTGTGATATACTCACTGTTCAGTTAGAAAGATAGAAAGCAAGAAGGTGCCTATTTCTCAATATATAAATCATGCAAAACCCAGAGAAGTAAACTTGTCATCAGTAGAATCAAGAGGTTTTTTTTAAAGAACTCAGTGATATCTAAAGCAAATGTAGGAGCGTGCTTTAGGCTGTTTTCTTGAGAAGTGGAGAAGAAAAAGCAATTGCTGACTAAGCTGCGTGATGAGCTAAGTATTTTCTACTGGGAAATATTTATCTGTTGGTGCAGTTGCAAGTTCTGGGGAGTGTCCTCGTTAGAAAACAGCTGATAATTCCAGGAAAACTTGGAAGAATCACCATGGTGATACAGGGTGACCCATTTAAAGTGTAAGGCCTATTGTGAGTTGAACTTTAAAAGATGCTTGTATAGCAGCTTCTCTTTCATTTTTCACTGGACATAGATATGAAATAAAGTAGCATTATTATTATTATCTCCATGCCTCCTGCAGCCTGATGTACTAAGGAGGACCCAGAGATGCCTTCAGTCTAGCCCTGGCTTGGCTACGCCTCAGCTACCTGACTTTGGGCCATTTAACCTCTCCAGCCTCAGAGAGTTGAGCTGAAGAGCCTCTAAAGTCTCTTTAGTATGTGGATTTTCTTTCTATGAATGTATATGATTGTTTTGGTTCCTTTTTGTTTATTACTCATTTTCCCCTGGAACTTGGCTATCCAGCAAACTCACTTAATCAGACACAGTGGAGAAAGAGGAAACAAGCCACAAGGTGCTAACGGGCAAACACGATACCAAAGTCCAAGTGCTAAAGCTCCTCTCATTGCTTTCTTGCAGCTCAGGGGCGTGGGGCTGAGTGAATCACACTCGTGTGTTCACGTATCCTTTTGTCACTAGTCTAGGTAAGGCCTCTCTCTGTTTAATTTTAGTGTATTATTTTCTTCTCCTTCCTCTCCCATTTCCAGGTGCTGTGCCCGGTGGTATAAATGGACTATCTTATTTAATTCTATTGACAATACTGAGGTAGATGATGTGATTATCCCCATTTTACATATGGCAAACTGAGGCTTACGGAGGGTGAAGGGCAGAGCCAGAATATCAACAAGACAGATCCAGAAGCTACACTCTTAAACATGACACCAACTAATCAAGAAACCTTGTTTGTTTCTTATTCTTATTTATTTATTTATCTTGAGACAGGGTCTTACTTTGTCCCCTAAGCTAGAGTGCAGTGGCGCGATCTCCCACCCTCAGCCTCCCGAAGTGCTGGGATTACAGGCATGAGCCACCAAGCCCGGCCAAAAAAACTTGTTTAAAATATAGCTTGTCTCTAAGTTATTCTGAATTGTCTGTAGGACACCCTTCCCCCATTATTCAAAGGAAATGTTAACAGATCTATTTTGAGGCGCTTTGCTTCTCCTCATGCATCTTTTGCAGGACTTTATCGCCAGAGACAGTTTTGAAATACTGCGATCATAGTCTCTTTGGATTTCCTTTTCCTCTGTTCCATTTCTCTTGCAAAACTTGGAGCTATAATTGTCAGCTTGTGCCTTGACTCTCTCGCTTGCTGGGGACATAATTGGAATGATATAAAACAGCATTTCCCCTCCTTAAACAGAACACCTTTCCACTCACATTGTACTCTTCCCGTATCTCATTTATAAGAAGATGATTTTTGATGAGCAGAATATGCTACTGAAGTCACATTTCTTCACCGGATGGGGAAGAAATGTGAATAGTGCTGGGATTTATAATAATGATAGAGTGTTTGCCACCTTTAAGGTAAATCGAATTGATGGTTAGCTAAAGTGGTGGCCATTCCTGGCAGTCTTAGCACAACTCTAATACGTGATGGGACAAGATGGTTAGGTATGTTCCAGGATTCTACCCAAATGGGAAGAAAGAACATGCCAGGGTGGTCTCTCTGGGTAGTGCCAAGTGTGGGGAATAGAGGTGAAACTGCTTAAAGAATCCAGAACAGGGCCACACCCTGTCCTTAGAAACATCTATTCATTGTCTCCTTCCCAATTTTAAGTCCATGCTATTATATAATTTGGATATAACATCCAAAGATAATTTTCTGCTTGAAACAATTAGTCATATTTGAGGTTGAATAGATTTGACTGAGTAAATCTTTCTTCAAGCAAGCATTCTATTCTGTTAATTATAGAAAGGGCTTGGAGAGACATCCTTTTAAACCCCTCTCGCTAATAGAGGACTCCCTAATCCTTACTAGATACTTCATGAAAATCATGCACACCCACCCCTCCAGCAATAAATAAATTTAGAATCCCACCAGAACATTCTAATGCAATTTTTATGAAGTATCTTTTATTTTGTACTTGGTTACTCTGTAACAAATGAGTCACTGGCTTTCAAAAAATTTTAAATGTATCCAGAACTTTTTTTTTTTGGTTTTTGTTTTGAACAGCCACTCAAAAGCCAAAAACCAGTAACCCTAAGCTTTCCCGGCTGCTTTGCTGGAAAGATGGCTTTCCTCTGTATTGATCACAGGGGTTCCTTTGACAAGAATGAGCAGCTCTCAACCAGCCACGTTGCTGACCCATGTAAAAGAAGTACCTCATAAGTCTTTCTAAAATGTTGCTCTGCAATTATTTTTTAATATTTGTGTGCTACACTCCAGGAAGGCATGGGAACAACAGTAATAAAAATGGAACTTTAGGGACAAACCCAGTTCTCCTTGTGATTGTGAGCTATTCTGATCTAGAGCTCCTTTGGAAGCTTTTCTCTGTGAGCAGGAAAGCCGACTGGAGCCTCACCATAAAACTGTGGTTGGGTACAAAAAACCCCAAGGACTGGTCAAAGACAGATTCACTTGATGCCAACATTTTTTTCTATCATCCAAGAGTGGCCAACGAGACCAAGGGTGGGAGTGAGAATTCACTAGGGTTTTCAACAAAGCATTCCAATAAATTAAAAAACAAACAATCTTTGTAAGAATGAAAAAGTGTTTGCTAATGCTGGCTGGTTAGAGCGCCCTCATGTGTCTGAGCGTGGTAGTAACGTTTTAGAGCTTTCAAAGCACTTCAGTTGCTCTTCTAATCACTACACCAACACCAGTTGTTGGCATTCTCTTCCTCCACATTTGTTTCCAGGGTCCCAAATGAAGTTTTTTCTTCTTGAAGTGGTAGTTTGAACCTCCAGTATGATTATAATTTTTATCGGAAGCTGTGAACATAAAGCATCTCATTTCCAGAGTGTACTTCGGTGTGTGCTTGATAAATACTGAATACTCATTCAAATTTCAGTTCCTGCCAAAAAGTGAAAATAACCCAAATGCTCATCAACTCGTGAATAAATAAACAAATTGTGGTACATCCATACAATGGAATACTACTTAGTAATAAAAAGGAAACAGCTACCAACATACACAGCCACAAAAGGCTACATAGTATAAGAGTCTATTTATGTGACATTTTGGAATACAGACAGACAGCAGATCAGCAGTAGCCAAGGGCTGGGGGAAATAGGGTAGGATTGGTTGCAAAGGAGTACTAGGGGACTTTTGGGGGAGATGGAATGTTCTTTAGCTTATGTGAAGTTGGTTACTTTGACATTAGTCAAAACTCATCACACTGGCATTGGTGGTATGATGAGTACAGCTGCCTTCCAAAATTCATTGAATTGTACACTCCAAAAAGGGTGAAATTTACTGTATAGAAACTATACCTCAATAAGCCTCATAAAAAAATTGCAATTCCTTAAAAATCTTCATGGATTTCTTCCAAAGTACTAAGCCCCAACGGCTCTGGGTTGGTGTTCTTTTCTTTGTCTGTCTGAAAAAGACACCACCATGAACTCTTGCAAGAGTCTGCAAGTTCCAGCCCAATTCAAAGTCCCAATGGGGCCAGATTGCATTCCGAACAGTCGGCTCCCTGCCTTTGCCATTGTGCCGGAGAAAGTGTATGCAGTGAGACAGTCTCTGTAGCATTTGGATAGTGAAAAGGAAAACATCAAAGTTCCAGGCCAGTGCTAGCCCTGCCACCAACAAGCATGAGACCCTTAAGGGGAAATTAGATCTGGACCCTGAAGGCAAATTCATACTGTCAGTTTGCTGGCTCCCCTCCCTGAATGACATAACTATTTGTTCCTGGGCAGAAGCCGTCCTCTGCACAAACCATCTATTAGCCACTTGACTGAATGTTCCTGCCCCAGGCAGTGCCCAATGTCTGATTCTGGAAAACAGCTTTGGTTCCTGCAGTTCCCAAGATGTTCCACCCACCCTCATTCCCGATGATGGTGACCTACAAATGTTGATCCAGGCCAGTGGTTCTTAAATTTCACTGGGCTCAAGAATCACCTTAGGAATGTATTTTCTAAACGTCGATTCCCAGTCTTCACTTGCACCCTGAGATTCTAGCATAATAGGTCTGGGAGTAGTCCCTGGAATCTGCATTTTTAAGAAGCACCTTGAGTGATTCTGATGCAGAAAGTCTAATAATCACACTTTAAAATATGATCTAAGGTCAACAGGAATTCATATACTGCACAGGCTTACTTGAAAGAGTTGGAAAACGTATTCATTGAGAACACCCGACCCATCAAGTGGTTGAGTAGCACAGTGACTAACGGTGGGGCTCTGGAGTGGGGTTCCTGGGTTCAAAGCCCACCTACACCTCTTGTTATCCCTGAGGCCTTTGGTTACTTAATCTCTCCACAGCAAGTGTGTAAGAGAAGGTGAGATCAAATGAGCTAATACTTTTAAAGCACTCAGAGTAAGTGCCGGTAAGCATTAGACAAGCATCATTATCATTCTGTCCAGATCAATAAAGATTGAAGAGAATATTGCAAACCATGAACAAAGAAAGTTACTTCAAAGAGCTTTTCATTTAAAGCTTGGACATCTCCAAATACTTCAAATGCTAAAGAGAACTGTAACCACTTTGTGTATGCCAAGTTTCCTACATTCCAAATTCCTTTGTCTTGTTTTCTATATTAAAAATATAAGCTGACAAAATACATAAGCTGAACTGAGCAGTACCCTTTTTCTTTGATTAAGGAGCTTATAACAACACACATATATTAGCCTGGACATCTTTACAAGTTATCCATAATCTTTGGTGATTCTTAAAGATGCAAATCAGAATCATGTGTAGAGCTTTTGGAAGCGACAAATTTTGACTCAGTAGAGATTAGGGTGGGGCTCGGGAAATCTGAGTTTCTCAAAAGTTCCCTCCATAATTTGGTGTACATTCCAGGTAGAGAGCTACTGTTACAGGTGAAAGCTCAGATAATGTACCTTGTTTTAAAACTTAAGTCATGAAGACCAAACATGTTAAATACTCTGCCAAGGTCATTCAGCAAATCATTTGCAGAGGCAGGAGTTGGATCTTTATTACTAATTCCAAGGCCAATATACTTTCCCTTACAGCTTACACTGTATAAGCTACTCATATAGGATGGGATAAGCATAGTACATCTTCATTCCTTCACTTTCTTATTAAGTAATACTCTGATCTGAATGTATAGGAACTTTTGAACTGCTGATCTGGGATTCTGAATTCCTTTCAGAGTCCACCTTTTACCTTCTTAGTCACATATCCCCATTTACTGATTATCGCCATTAAATCCCTGGCAGTGCAAAGGAGACACAGCTCATGTGGAGCCTGGGTCAAATCCCTATGGGCAATATGATCCTGTACTTAAGGACGTGTTCTTCCTCTCCATTCTTAGAGCACAAGAATCTCCAAGGACCACCGCTTCATCCTGAACAAATCCAAGATAAACCTGCACATAAAGCTAGGAAAATGAGGATCTCATACAATCATGAAGCTAAGAATAGTATCCTGTAAATCATAGACTCACAAATCACTGGGGCGTGAATCACACAAATATCCGAAAGGCCATTCTAGTGGCTGAAGGCAGTGGCATGTCGGTGGCCTTTAGTCTGGGTTGAGATTTTTGTGGATTTCCTTTTCATCTTGGGAAATATGTGTAACCTATGAAGTCCCTCAGAAACCATTTTCCTTAATGTATTATCAGAGAAGAAAATCTGTTAAATTAAAGTCTGCCATGGGGAGGAGGGTGGCCAGCAATCAAGTGAAATCATTCTGCTGAACTTGAGCCAGGGAACCACATTGGGGCAGTATCATTTTGCATGCAAAATGGCCTGGCAGGCTGGAATCCCTGCCTGTAGACCTTCACACATCACCAACCTCTTGCTAATAAAACAGACCCCATTATTTAGTTACTTCTTGGCACCCATTGGCTGCTTTCTTTTCAGATTTTCTGTTGCCCATATTTCAATATCCTGCCTTGGCATTCTCCTCCTTCTCTTGTTAAAATACTGTTTCTTCTTCCTTTTTTTTTAAGATCCCTTTTAATCAGATAGCTCCTGCTGGCATGAGCTGTCAGAGGTATTCATTTCACTGGACTCTGGCCTTATGCTGCATTACCTTGGCAACAAGATTTAGAGGCAAAGCCCTGGCCTTGAACTTGTCAGAGTCTCCAACGACATGAACTCAGCACATATTACTCTCCAGCATATCAAGTTGTCATGCCAACCGCTAACAATAAAACCCATCTCTCTCTTCTAGGGTTTTAATTCAATAACTTTTCAAATTGGTTCCTTCTGTAATTCAATTGGTCTGGAAATGTAATATATGAATGTGTGTGTATGTGTGTGTGTGCATGTGTGTGTTTAACCAGTCACTAATGGCCTTCTACTAAATGACTGGAGATTGGAAACGCAATTTAGGTCAAAAGTTCGCCAAAAGGCAAAGAAAACCAATACTGGATCTAACAAAAGGAGCCTGAAATTTTGGAAACCCTAACAAAGAGGTAACTAAACAAAGTCTCAAGAGCTGGCTCCTGCCCTCAGATATACGCACGTGACTTCCGTTGTCACAGCTGCATAGCACATGATACCAGAGTAGCTGTTCTCCCACACATATTCAGAACTCCTTTAGTTAGATTTGAATACACAACCAACTTCAATTTCTTAAAATCACTCCCATTTTTATACTTACATTTCATTTTCCTCTAAATCAGAAAGCTCTGTAGGAACCTGTCCCTTTAGAAAGTCTCTTAATCCTCTAAGGACACTCAGACAGGGATTGCAGGGAGTGTAGGGGCTAGAAGTAACTAAGGCTTAGGGTTTCTCAAACTTTCTTCTTTCAATATCTCCTTAACCTTGTGCCAACTGTATGATTATTTGCTTATTGTTTTTCTTTTTTGATTGACTCATTTCAATAAATTTATAGGAAAAACTTCATATCATGAGTCTGATACTCTGCTCTTTTAGATCCTCTGCCCCTGGTTCTTTCTTAGTTTTCAAGAACTCACACATATAGGGTTGAAAATATGCTCAATGATGACCACCGGAATACTTTTTATGTACTCACTTAAATCTTCGCCACCACCTCACCCATTGAGGCAGGTAATTATTTTTATTATCCCAATTTCACAGAGGAAGAAACAAAGGCACAGAGAAGTTAGGCAGCACATCCGCAGTCCCACAGCTAGAACAAGTAAGGACTGAGGTTCAAACCTGGCAGTTTGGTTCCAAAGTCTCAACTCCACATAGTGCTTTATGGGGCTCTGGCTGATGATATGAGCCTGTCCGCAAAGTTTCATGTAGGAAGCATCAATTACTTAAAATAAACTTCTTGAAGGCAGAGACCCTATCTATTAGTTCTGTCTTCCTCTGAGTACCCAGTTGAATGCCTTTTACATAATAGTTGCTCAGAAATACAGCTAGCTTGTTAAAGAGTGATCTGAGAGAATCCTAGAATATCAAAGCAAGCCCACTTTGAAAATCTAGTTTTTATAAAAGTTGGAACAATACAGGCTATCCTCAGCTCCAAACCACATGTGTATGAGGTCTTGTGGAGAGCGAACTCATTGAAGACAAAGGCCATGTTTTGTGGTGGGAAGGCTACTCTCTGTTGGCCCCCACCAGAAACAATTTCCACCCTTCCCCACTGTGCTGTCTACCCTGAGTGGCTGACCTTTACCCACTGCGCCAACTGGGCTTTCTTGCCCTCTGGCTTTGGGTTGGGTTGGGAGGTCCTGGCTGGAGAATGAGAGAGAGGTTGGGGTATCTATTCCCTTAGCTTGCTACTTGCCAAGGCACAGTTTGGTAAAGGCTGCATCCCTCTACCTGAGACCATTGGTTCTATTGCTCCGTTCTCACCTACAGCTACAGCTCCTGCTGGGATGGGAACAGCTTCCTGCTGGTACTAGTTCTAGGGCACGTCATCATTGTGTATTGGTGTCCTCCTGTAACTCGGAGTGAATGTTTATTACTAGTCTTTTCAATACATATATCATCTGTCCCCTGACAGAATCCTGGCACTTAACACTTGTCATCTGGCCCAGTGCTTCTCAAACGTTCATGTCCATGAGAATCACCTATAGATCTTGTTAATATGCAGATGCTGATTCAGAGAACTGTGGTGTGGCCTGAGATTCTGAATTTCCAGCCAGCTCCCAGGTAAATGGATGCTTTGCAGGTCACACTTCAGTGGCAGAAATCTAGTAGATGGTCTATAGTTGCCATTTGATAGGTATTTTAAGTTGAATGAAAGAATGACTAAGTGAATGACTTGATGCAATGCTGCATTCAATACTGGGGAAGGAAGCCCCACTCTTGACACGTCTGTCTTGGAATAACTTACGCCTGAGGTCCAGCAGGGCTGCAGCAGACCCACCTGGTCACACCACGCAGTTCATAGTCGGCTGGACACCCTTATCCCTGTCTTTCTCATTGCCATAGCCAGCCTGGTGACTCTCATCATCTCTGGTTAATACTGTTTATCAAAAACAGCAACTACCATAAATAGCTTCCTAGAATTGACTTTGCACACATGAATATTTTTTTCTTCAGAGATGAAAGTAAAACTGATTTATTTTCAACATCAGAATCAATTCCCCCTAAGGGACAGTCCTTACTGAGTGAAAGATGGTAGAAAAATTCATGATTTGCCAAATAGTAAGTCTTATTTGCTCAGATTCTGTGGAGTCTTGTACAAACAGGCTCTATGTGCAAAGGCAAAGTTAAGCTTCAAGAGATCGTTCGAAACAAGACCCCCAGTTCATGGCAAACTACACCTAACTGTGCTTGTAAACAGATCAAGCTGTCAGGAGATCTGAATTTCATTTACATCCAACTGAGCAACACACACTTTTTGAACACCTACTAAGTGCCAGATACTGCATCTTTTTGTAGGAGATGATTATGTACCATGTAAGATCTTATTAATTCCAAATCCAAATAAATTGAATATGGTGATAATTCTGGCAGATGGTAACTCGTGTTTGACTATTTCACTAGCCATGCAAAAAGGATTTACTATGCCGAGTAATAGATCAGCAAATTTGCAAAAAACTACTTGAGCGAATAAATTATTTTCAAGACCTCTGAAATGTTTAAGAAAGGTACATTTAGGTTTAGACAATGGAGACACTCATTGACTGATTAATAATGTTGATTGTTGTGCTAATTAAAAAACATTCTTTGAAATGAAATGTAGTATCCTAGATCTAGACTGCATCCTGGAACAGGAAACTGAAATCTGAGTTATGTGTTGCGTTTAGTTAATAGAAATGTACCAAAATGGCTTCTTAGCTTTGGCAAATGTACCACAGTAATTTTTTGGTTTTTTTTTTGAGACAGAGTCTCACTCCGTTGCCCAGGCTAGAGTGCCCTGGCATCAGCCTAGCTCACAGCAACCTGAAACACCTGGGCTCAAGCGATCCTCCTGCCTCAGCCTCCCAAGTAGCTGGGACTACAGGCATGCGCCACCATGCCCGGCTAATTTTTCTATATATATATTTTTTAGCTGTCTATATAATTTCTGTTTTTAGTAGAGACAGGGTCTCGCTCTTGCTCAGGCTGGTCTCGAACTCCTGAGCTCAAACGATCCACCCGCCTCGGCCTCCCAGAGTGCCACAGTAATGTTAAGACGTTCACATTAAAAAAATCTGGTGAAAGGGAATATAGGAGCTCTCTGGACTATCTTTGCAACTTTTCTGTAGATGTAAAATTATTCCCAAATTTGAAAGTTTATTTAAAAAATTCTTGCACCTTCATAAAGTCTGATTCTCCAAGAACCCTTAGCAACAACAACAGAAGCTATGTTGTTGATCCTCTGGCTGGCACAATGCCAAGTGCCCTATACCTGTGTTTGCAACAACGTGATATAGTAGGTATGATTATTATCTTCATTTTATAGATAAGGAAACTGTGACTCAGAGTGATAAACCACCTTGCCCAAAGACACACGGATAATCATTGACAGAGTCAGGATGCGACAAGGTCTGTCTAATCCCAAAGCCTGAGCTCTCAGCAATTCCACAACTACACTGTCTTGCCTCCCCTAGCTGGAATTTCTCTCCGTAAAAAAAGAATTATCACGAATGCAGATTAGCATTCATCTTTCATTTGAATTGGTGAAATTCATGATCCCAATTATTTGCACGGCACCTTTAAGTAAACCACAGCATTCTTTTGAAAGTAACCAACTTTAAAAGAAGGTCAAACCCTCCACCTTTCTGCTTTGTTAACTTGGGCCTAGTTTTCCGGAAGGAGCAGGCAGGGAGGAGGGGCTGGGAGGGGCCTCCCTTCCCAGGAGCTTGGAATGCTCTCAGAGCTAAGCAACTGGCCCCTTTTCCCTTGGATCCTGTCTTCTTTTGCCTGTCGTGTGTTCACCTTGGGGTATTGGGCCCGATGCCCAGGATTCTCCCAGCATTTTCCAGTTGGGCTTTGGCCGTGGATGGCTTACTCAGAAATGGAAAAATGTAGCGTGCTACAGCATGGCGCATGGTTCAGGGTCAAGAAAGCCAACTCTAGATGCAGAAGGAGAACTGGCTCCCTTAACTGGAGAGGTCCTAGAATGCTCTCTGTCCCTAAATACCACTCCCGCTGGTCCAGCAGGGTGCCTGCAATCACCTAATTTGTGTTAATGCAGCACACCGTTTTGTCATGGGCACACACTCTGCTCACAGCTCCTCGAGGTTTTGCTCAGATGTACGCCTTGGCACATTCCAGCCCAACTGGGGTTTGACTTGGTTTAATCCGTCACTCATTCATTTGTGAAGGGGCAAAAGTTATTCCACAGTGGGATTCCTACCCTTACCTCCTTCTCGACAGCCAAAGAGGTTAGTGTTATTTGTGAATCATTTCTGTCCTCTGAGAAAGATTCTGCCTGCCAGACTAATGGTTCTTTGGGCTTTTTTGAGACAGAGGGGACGTGGGGAGAGAGGAAGAGGTACATTAACTAGAAATAAAGAGTTTTTGGAGAAGATGGAAGTTTTAGTGAGAGAAGTGCAAGAACAGTAACAGAATATGAACGAAGTTCGTAAGAAAAAAGTGAGGCTTAAAGAAATATCACTCAACATTGTATATTCTCTCCATGGTGTTCAGAAGATGCAGATAAAGGACCAAAAAAGAACCTTCTTTTTGGTTGCCAGACAGTATTTTTTTGACTGAGAACCCCTACCTGTTCTGCGCTGGTGCACGGAGTGCACAGCTTCAGCAACAGTGCATGTTCAGCCCCAACCTCCTCCTCTCCTCACCAGCCAGCAGGCCACCTCCTGCCAGCGCTGCTCTCTGCCCACAACACTCCCCTGAGCTCTGTGGCTGCATCTTCATTGATCTTTCAACTGCCAAAGTCAATGAACACTTCCAGTCCTTATCTTACGTAACCTCTCGGCAGCATTTGCCTGTTGCCAGCTCTTCCGTAGCTGTGTCCTATGTACTGATTATTCTTCACGTTTAAGGTTCCAGGTGCTTTCTATTTATTATTTGTTTAATCCTTACAGCTTCAGGAGGGAGGCTTTTATTTCCCACCCCACCCTCGGTTTTGCTAAATGAGGAAATTGGCTCAGGGAAACAGCAATTTATCTACATTCTTAGAGCCTAAAAATAACAGAAGTAGGATCAAAGCCCAGACCTATTTGATACTGAAACTCTTTTATTGTTATTATTTAATAAACCATTATTATTTATTATATAAGATATTTTTATTATAATAGCATAATTAAATTATTGTTATTATTTATTAGTATTGTGCCCAGTGGCTTTACCTTTCAGATTTCATGAACCAGAAAAAAGTTAAAAACCTTGGGACTCCAGTATGGGGCTGCCAAATATACATGTGTGTGTGTGTGATAGAGTGTGTGTGTGTGTGTGTGTGTGTGTGTATAGTCTTTGGAGCATTTAAAAAATGCCTGACTATAATATATCACCACTATCATTTAGTTAAAAAAAAGATTCCCCAGATATACTGATACGAAAGTATCTCCATAATATATTGTTATGCAAGATGCTACCTGCTGTATTGCAAACGAGTTTCTACAAATGTATCTACTTGTATATGCACGGAGCATTTCTTGAAGAACAAGTAATAGTTCTGGGTGGGAATTAGAACTCTAGGGTGGAAGGGAGACTTCCCACATAGTCAAGGTAGGAGGCTTTTGAGCGTTCTAAATTTTGTGCAAGGGGTATCATGTATTCATTATTCAAAAATAAACAAGTCAATAAATTGAAAATAAATCTCTAAAAGAAAACATATCTTATTTTTTTATTTTTATTTTGTTTTATTTTTTTGAGACAGAGTCTCACTCTGTTGCCCAGGCTAGAGTGCCGTGGCATCAGCCTAGCTCACAGCAACCTCAAACTCCTGGGCTCAAGGGATCCTCCTGCTTCAACCTCCTGAGTAGCTGGGACTACAGGCATGCGCCACCACGCTCAGCTGGTTTCTTTCTATTTTTAGTAGAGACAGGGTCTCGCTCTTGCTCAGGCTGGTCTTGAACTCTTGAGCTCAAGCTATCTTCCACCTCAGCCTTCCAGAGTGCTAGGATTACAGGTGTGAGCCACCTGAAGAAAGATATGGCTAGCACAATAACAAAATAATTTGAATATATTAACTTTACCCTTATTTTCCTCTTTTTGACATGTCTTGGTGAGAACTTAGTCAGAGTCTGACTGTAGCCTGCAGGCTGACCCCACGTTACACCAGATTCTCACTAATCACCCCCTGGGAAGGGATGGAGTTGGCGTCCTGAAGTATGCCTGTGCCCACAAACAAGGGCATCTCTTTTAGTGGTCCCTTCTAGGTGCCCAAAATGCAAAATAATTTTCCCGGCATTAGCATAAATAGGAGAGTTGGACCTGGCTGGAGTCAGTAGCCTAAGATTAGGAGCCTGGGTTTGAGCAGTTCTGATCCTGATGCAAGTTCCTGAACTTGACTGCACTTCAGAATCGCCTGGGTAGTTTGTTAGAATAGCACCTTCCTAGAGACTGTGTCAAAATCTGCATTTAGAACCAGTGTCTTCTGATGCACCAGGGACCACTGTTTGAGAAACACGAATAGCCCCAACTGTGTATTCCAATGGACCGAGGATGATGACTAAGTTTTAATACGAATCTGAGCATTTCCTGGAAAAAAAAAAAAAAAAAAAGAAGGAGGCCTTGGGATCAGTGACAGTCAAAAGTCAAACAGACCGTTTCCCTCCCCCGCCAAGCCAGAGGTCAAACAGGATGTGTCTCAGATGGAGTCCGCTGATGCAAACAGGATCTGGAGAGAAATAGCAATTTTTCCTTTTCACTCTGAACCTCAACCCGACCAGTTCCGGAAACAGTCCTGATTAGAGCGTAATTGATTTGGACTCGCCGAGCAGAGCAGCCAGGCCTGCACCCGACTTCCCGCGCTGAGCAAGCTGTGCAGTATCATCTGACTCTTTACTGCATCGAGAACAATATGATATGACATGTGCAGGTTTTCTAACGTTTGCAAACTAGGTAAGATTATAGACTTGGTGACTGTGCCAACCGTCCTTTAGAGGAACAGCAGGACATTTCTATCCAGCCCCCAGCGACAGCAAACAAACTAAAGGCATTTTAGTTGCATAAATACTCTTTGGTCACACAGGATTTGGGGTCTTTTGCTGGTCAGGAAATGATCATGTATTACTTTCAAAGCCGAATCAGTCATTCCAGTTTAAACAAGGATTCTAAACAGTTTGCTTTTTTGTTTTTCTCCATAGCACACATCATAGAGTGACTGTAATTCAAATTTATCAGGGATTGAAAAGACAAACCAAATAAACAAAAAAAAACCCCATCATACCAGAAGGCTGGGAGGAAATGAATTGAGTTAGAGAATTCCAGCAGGGACTTTTTGGTCAGCACACTGGACTCCTTACTTTCAAGTAGTTGTTTCCTCCTTTTGCCCCAGTCTGTGTCAAGATCCCACTGAACTGCAAATGGGCCACCAGCCAGCCAAGTAATAACTGCTACTCTGAAGCATCTCTTAGATCCACACCATAAATTCTCCTCCCTGAATTTACTGATTCCCAACATTAGGTCTACCACCCAGTTATCTAGGGAATTGAGAGTAGCAATTGTACTATGCAGATATTATATGTGAATTAACTGGAAAGCGTAGCTATTCTGTCATGAAATATTCAGATGGGTAAGATGTTTATTCCCTAGCTCCAAGTGGCTTAATTTTGCTTGTTTTCCATTTCATTGTGTTCTATGTAGACCTGAAACTGGTATCTTTTATGCTTTAAAAAAAAAGTATTCTGTGGCCGGGTGAGGTGGCTCATGCCTGTAATCCTAGCACTCTGGGAGGCCGAGGCGGGAGGATCGCTCGAGGTCAGGAGTTTAAGACCAGCCTGAGCAAGTGTGAGACCCCCATCTCTACTAAAAATAAAAAGAAATGATTTGGACAGCTAAAAACATATATAGAAAAAATTAGCCAGGGATGGTGGCGCATGCCTGTAGTCCCAGCTACTTGGAAGGCTGAGGGAGAAGGATTGCTTAAGCCCAGGACTTTGAGGTTGCTGTGAGCTGGGCTGACGCCACGGCACTCTAGGCCGGGCAACAGAGTGAGACTTTGTCTCAAAAAATAAATAAATAAATAAAATAAAGTATTCTATTAGATCCTAATTTTTTTATGATGCAAAATAAATGCATCTTTGACCACTTTTATTTAAACCTTTGCATTATGGAAAATTTCAAGCATTATACATAGAAGTACAGAGAATAAGATAATGATCTCCAAGATTAAAATGATCAATTTGTGGCCATTCCCCAGTCTCCAATTCCAGATTAGTTTGAAGTAAATGCACAACATCGTATCGTTTTATCTGTAAATGTTTAATATGTAGCTCTAAAAATAAAGATTCTTTTAAAAATACAAACACAATACAATTATCATACTTAACTAACATTACTTCTTTAATATCAACCAGTATCATCTATTGAGTTTTAAGCAGAAATCTTACAGAAAGTCATGCTGATGAAAATCTAACAATTCCTGCATTGCTACAGGAGCTGTGTGATCTCTCCCCTACCACCAAACCCCCTCCAAGGCAGGGATGCTTAAGAATCAGATACACGAAATTTCTTTAAAGGACTTGAGACTGAACTCACGTGTCAAAACCTCCCCGGCTGCGGAGACGGGGTTGGATTCTCCAGCACTGTTGACTTTGGTCTGGATGTTTATCCATTCATTTTTCAGACCTCCAGTCGCTTGTTTATCTTGGCCATCCCTTTCCAGCCCGAGACTTCCCACACCCTGCCATCTGGCACCCTCTCTGGTTTCATTCCCACAGCTCCAGCTCTGAGCAGAAACCTCAGCAGAAAGTCAGATCCAGCAAAAGGTCCTGAGCGCTGGGCCCATGCTTCTGTACCCAGGACTTCCTGCAGGAGAGAAGGGGGCAAAGGAATGTCTGGAGAGGATCCTCAAGGTTCATTGAGGATCCAAAGAATGCAACTCACTTTATTGTCAATCGATACATTAGTAGTCAATAGATATCTCAGTACCTTGATGAATGTCATCTTACTATAAGCTTAGCAATGAGGAGCATGACAGATATCAAGGGTCAGAACTATACCCATGGTTTTATTTTTTTTTTTTAAATCATGTCACTGAGTATTCAACTTAGGTCCTTAGACTTGTAAATTTCTCTAGTCAAGACAGCAAATATTTTTAGCTATGAGGACTTAAGGTTTATTTAGATTAACAGAGTATTTTAATGGTAAAGAAGGTTTGGCATTAATCCCACGCAAACTGAAGCGGCTAGGTGAGTCTACTCACCATGTCCTAAAAAGGTCTCCCACTTTCTTGCTGTCCTGGGTATCTCCTCTGACTTGTCCAACTTAGCAGTCCTTGAAGGCTCTACTGACCACTCAAGCCAAAGAGCTTCCCCTCCCTAAGTTCCACAAGAACAACACCATCTACACCACCACCACCACCACCACCACAATGTCTACCATTTCCTGTGAATTTACCATGTGCTGGGCACTGTGCTATGCCCTTAGTGTATTATCTCATTTATTATTCACCACAGCTTCAGGAGGAAAGAGCTATTAGCATCATCATTTTACAAGTGAGGAGAATAAGGAGAGATGAGGCAAATACCCCAGGTCATAGGAACAGTAAATGACAGTGCTAGGCTATGTGACTCAGAATGCCTCCCCTATCGTGAAGGTACCTTGCCTTAAAAAAGTCACATTCCAGCTTGCATTGTCAATGTCATACATATAGATTTTTGTCCCCTTTCCTTGACATAGGTGATATAAAGTATTTGGCACAGTATCTGACAGCTGTAAGTACTTGGTATTAGGTCCATGTTGGTCATTATTGTTGTTATTATTATCAGTAATTACTTATGATGTAGCCCCGAATAGTCTCACCTCCACGCGGGGCGCTGTTGCAGATGTAGGAGCATGAGAGTCTGGCCTTACTGCTGCCAGATTTAGCGAATAAAAATATGGGATGTGATACTTGAGACCTATCTATACTAACGAGTTTTTTGTTGTTTATCTGAAATTGATATTGAACTGGGCATCCTATATTTTATCTGGTGACCCTAGTCGAGGGTCTTAACAGCAATCCAGAGGGAAGAGCACAGCACTGTGGAGGAAGAACATGTTCCCTGTTAAGCCATATGGTGCTAATTAGCCATGTTGCAGGAGTTGGGAGAAGGGTAACCAGAGGGGGCTTCACAGAGGACGGGGGGCTTCCCAGTCTGGCAGAATGGGAGTTGTAAAGGCTTCTAGGCTTATAGAAAGGATTCATGGAAATAGCAATAGACCAAATGACTTCTAAAAGGTGCTTATTATGGAAATAAATTCATAGGAATAGAGCTGGAAGAAAGGGATGATACCCCTGTAAGTTGGTTTTGAAAGTGCACAAAACAAGCCATCCGTGACATCAACCCAGATTGGCCCAAGCAACACAGTTCCCGTGAGGCTAGAGGCTCCTGCGCTCCTGCTCTCCTGTCAGGGGAAGTGGAATAAGGACAGACCTAACTTCCGAGGCCCACCGGGCCCCAGACAGAAGCATTCGAGGTGTGCTGAGGAAAAGGCTAAGACTGAGCTTTGCAGGAGAGAAGAAAACAGAGCATAACTGCTGTCCCAGAGGGACCCTCCCTCTCAAGCAGAGGGGCTGCCCTGACTCACGCGCTGTGAAGTCAGAGAGATCCGCACGATGCGGTCCATGGAGCAGAGCAGTCATTCAGTGCCTTTGTGTGTCAGGCACTGTAAAACATGACATAATTTAATTTTTATAATATTCCTATTTTATATTGTTATCTTCATTTTACAAAAGAGGAAACAGAGGTTCAGAGAACATGGGCCATTCACGGCAGGTCACCCAGCTAGCAAGTGGCAGGGTCAGGGTTCAGATTTAGGTCTGCCAGATTTCAAATCCTGTTCCTTTTCTCCTCCACCACCCTGACTCGAGTCTGTTTTCTGCCAGTTATCTTTAAGGAAGCACTCCTGTTGTCCTCCACTTGAGGGACAAGGATTATGCTCTCATTCATGGTGGCCGCTTTCTTCTGGCTTAGATTGGTAGCCTGGGTACTAGTCAAGTCTTCATTCCCATGCTGGTGTGCTCCTCTGCATCCCTCAGGCACTTCTGCTAGGGTGTCAGATGAGTCCTCCCCACCTCCAAGGCCCCTTCACAGGCTCCCGTCTAGGTTAGTGACTCCAGAGGCCCCGTTTCCTCCCAGGCCCTCTGTATTTGGTGTCTCCACCAAAGAAAGGAGGGGAATAAAAAATGCATCTCATTAAAAGAACTTTCCAGGTGCAGGGAACAAGATCCAGGCAGATTACATCAGGGCAGACTAGTCACTAGTTTTTGCACAAGTCCAGAAGGAGCCCACTTATGGTATGGAGTAGAGGGAGGGACACTTCAAATCGTCAAGAGCAAAATGTTGACGTTGAAGGACTAGGAAAACAATCTCTCTAATTTATTGGGACATGTTTTTCTAGCAGCTCTGGGTTAGAGCTGTGATTGCCTCCTGCAGGGATTTGTGACCTCATCCTTCCTCCTCCACCCTCCCCGACTGTAACTATAGGGTTTTCCCGTTAGAACCTAACATATGGTTTGCAGCAGGAAGTGCGAAATCCCAGGAATGAGCACGGGCTCAGGTTTCAGACTCGAGAGAGTCTCAGGTGAGCTGCAAGGAATGGCCTTTGTTTCATATAAAAACAGAATTGAAAAGAGAGTGTTTAGTGACCCCTTGGTTTGGAATGAGGTAATTAATTCTCCAGAAACTTCCACCAGTTTCCTGGGCAACAAAATCAACGTGTTGTTGCTGGAAAAACTGGGAATAATAAATTGGTTAAAACGACAGATTTTCGTTTTTTAAAAAGAGAGATTTCTTCCTTACCAACCCAAATATAAAACAAAACAAGACAAAAACAATCCCAAACAACACACACACACACACACACACATCCTTCTCCCTCTTTATCCTTTGACTCACCCTCACTCTTTAAAAAATTTTTAAGTTGAATGCTGTGTACGTATTATTATGCTTGAGAAGATAAGAAAAGAGAAAGGCGGATCAAATCTCATGCATAATTGTACACAGAACAGGAAAGTTTTTGGATATTTTTCAGGCCAAATAGTCTCACTCTGAGTGGGGTGATGGTAGGGTCAGCATACAGTATCAGAATTCTTGGGGTTGTCAGAGGGAGGGAACCAGTATGAGATTTTTGTTTATCAAAAAGCACTGAGTTCTTTCCGAGGACATGAAGGGAAAAAATAAATAAATAATTAAAAAAAAAAAAAAAAGAAAAGCATTGAGGATTTAAAAAAAACAAAACAAAGATGGAGATCTACTGGTTTAGGTTGCCTTGGCTTTTTCTCCATTTCAAAACCAACTAAGTGGCCGGGCGTGATGGCTCACGCCTGTAATCCTAGCACTCTGGGAGGCCGAGGTGGGCGGATCATTTGAGCTCAGGAGTTCGAGACCAGCCTGAGCAAGAGCGAGACCCCATCTCTACTAAAAATAGAAAGAAATTATATGGACAGCTAAAAATATATATAGAAAAAATTAGCCGGGCATGGTGGTGCATGCCTGTAGTCCCAGCTACTCGGGAGGCTGAGACAGGAGGATCGCTTGAGCTCAGGAGTTTGAGGTTGCTGTGAGCTCGGCTAACGCCATGGCACTCACTCTAGCCTGGGCAACAGAGTGAGACTCTGTCTCAAAAAAAAAAAAAAATAAAATAAAAAAATAAAATAAAAATAAAAATAAAAAAAACAAAACCAACTAAGTAAAGTTTTGCTTTTTAATGGCCAATTTAAGAACTAGGTAAATGGTGAGGTCTTCTCAGCCATACTACTTATAGCACTTTCTGAACTCCCAGTTGGAATCAAAGCCTATTTTTTTCCCTCCCATTCTCACTGGGGCAGCTGGGAATTTCTTATTGCATAGCCTGAGAACTTAGACTCCAGAGCCAAACTGCCTGGGCTTATCCTGGCTCTCTTGCCTTCCATTTCTCACCAAAATTTAGGATGCCACTGACTGTAAGATGCATCATTATTTTCAACATCCCTAGGAAGGAAAAAAATGCTGCCAATTAAATTATGACTCGATGCTAATATGCCATCAATTATAGGACACATCCTAATTTCAATGATGTTAAAATGTGACAAAAATTTATCTTATAATTGATGAACTGTGGTATTTGTTTAGGAAATTTAATCTTCCTCTAACTTAACCTCTCTGTGTTTCATCTTCTAGTTAAAAAAATGAGAATATTAATGGTACCTGCCTCATAAGGTTTTCGTGAGGATTCATTGAGTCAGTCCATGTAAAATGCTCAGAACATTCCTTGGCACATCATAAGTGCTCTATTAGCTATTGTTATTATTCATTAAATACCACTCAAATTGACAAATACTTGCTCAATTGAAGTGTGGAGGTTTTCCTGGTTGTCATTCTGCTGGGGGAGAAAACAGCACAGTAACACCCACACATTGCAAAGTATGATTTTAAAGAAATAAAAGTAGGCCACGTTGGGAGAATGGTAACAGATCGTTTCTCCCTGCCTTGGTCTCCGGGTGATTTCTTCAAGTACACCCTGGTTTCCATAGAAAAGTGCCTGGCTTATCTGGTAATTGTTCTGTGGTGGGAAGAGTTTTTGCATTCATGATGCTCTTGTGGATTATTTTTGCCAAGTTTTTTGTTGCTCTAAGCACTTCCTGGAGGCACCCCAGCCATAGGAGGATTCTGACCTCAGAGGGATGCCAGGCAGGGTCTGATGCAAACATTCCATGCTGTGCATGGGCCAGATGGTTCCACACAGCAAACACTGTTATTTCATTCACAAAAAGTCAAAAACAGGCTGATTTCTCCATTGTAGGCCTAACGGACGGAAAAGTGAACAGTCCTATCTTGATATGCAGGCCCATCTTGACGTAACTCAGTTTTGCAAACAGATGAACATAGGTGCAAATGAGAATTCCCGAAGGAATTTCTAGTTGGATGTGGATGGCTCAGAAATAAAACCCATAAGGGCAAGGCTCCAAGTCCACATATGTTTCCCAGTTTCTTGGAAACTTTTGCATTTTGTTGTTGTCCTTAGCCTTCTGCTATCCCTAACTTCCTCCTGAGGTTATTGAAGAAATAGATATTTGGATGATTAGCATGTGATCTAGCTGGCACAAATTTAAAGGCACATGGCTGTTTTTATACTCAACCAAGTTTCATCAAAAAAGAAGCTGTGTGGGAGTTGGCACACTGGGACTTAAGATGTCTAGATCCAGACTGAAAAAGCACAGGACTGGATTTTAGGAGACCTGAGTTCTAGCCTCTCTTTTGGGTGATACAGGTGTCACTTTTCACCATTGTCTGGTTCTTAGATTCCTACCTCTAAATCTCTATGAATGAGGAACTTTGTAAACATCTGGTTCTGTTGGGCATCTTTGAACACCCCATGATGGTTAATCTTGCGTGCCAACTGTCTAGGCTATTGTTTGGTCAGATTCTAGTCTGGATGCTGCTGTGAAGGTATTTTGTAGACATGGTTAACCTTTGCAATCGGTTCACTTTAAGGAAAGTGGATTCCCCTCCATAATGTGGGTGGGCCTCATCCAATCACTTGAAGGCCTTAAGAATCATGACTGGCCGGGTGCGGTGGCCCACGCCTGTAATCCTAGCACTCTGGGAGGCCGAGGCGGGTGGATCGCTTGAGGTCAGGAGTTCAAGACCAGCCTGAGCAAGAGCCAGACCCCGTCTCTACTAAAAATAGAAAGAAATTATACGGCCAACTAAAAATCTACATAGAAAAAATTAGCTGGGCATGGTGGCGCATGCCTGTAGTCCCAGCTACTCGGGAGGCTGAGGCAGGAGGATTGCTTAAGCCCAGGAATTTGAGGTTGCTGTGAGCTAGGCTGACGCCACGGCACTCATTCTAGCCAGGGCAACAAAGCGACACTCTGTCTCAAAAAAAGAAAAAAAAAAAAAGAATCATGACTGAGGTTTCCTGGAGAAGAAGGATTTCTGCCTTAAGACTGTAACATAGAAACCCTGCCTGCATTGAAATCTGGTTGTCCAGCAGCTCTCCAAATTTCAGACTCAAGCCTAGGACACCAGCTCTCATTTGAACCTCCAGTCTGAAATACAAGCATGAGCTATGAATTTCAGACTTGCCAGCTCCCACAGTTGCATGAGCCAATTTTTAGAAATAAATCTCTTTTTTTCTCCCTGCTAGAACCATTTGCCCTGACTCACCTTGCACTTGACCTCCCTACCTGACCTGCTCAGCTCTGACTTCTTTTTCTGCTCTTGCCGCGCCCCTCAGCTCTACATTTCCAGCTTCGACCTTGTGTTTTTCTCCTAGATGACCATGATTTAAACTTTCTTTTTGGCCCCGGGTAAATGTTTATTTCCTTGAATAAAACTTCCTTTGATCTATTTCCAATCCTGAGACCTCACAGATTGCCCCAGAGGGACCTGGACAGGTACGACCGAGCTCAGCTTGGTACAAGCACGAATGTCCACGTTTGTGGCCTCCAGGGCTTCTGCCTTTTTGTGCTTCAGTGGCTTACAGCATTCTTGTCCTACATACTTCTGCTCAGAAACCGTGTTCTTTACACTGTGTTCCCATACTTTGACAAAGGGTTAAAAAACAGTGGGACTCATTTCCATCTCCTGGGTGTTGAATTTCTTATTCGTGTCACAGGAGACATGTGGTTACAAGAGGACATGTTTGTTAATTAAAAGGGAGTGTGTATAATCACTTTGCATTTATTCGCTAGGGTGATTTTTAAAAGTATAGGGGTGTATGTGTGTGTATGTAAAGTGATTTCACAGCAAATATTTGCATAGCTCTTGGAGATCCATGGAAAGAGGTTGCTTGGCCCATGCCAAGAATTATTAGAAATACAGGCTTTGCTGTTGTTGGCCCTACTGTAGAAGACTCTTATCACATAACAAGTGCTTGCCTTTATAAGGGGCACCTCACAGGAAGTCTGGGGCACATTATGACTTCAATGCATTGCCCGGCTGTCAAAGTCTAAAGGGGCCTATATATGTTCTCTCAGTCTGCAGTGTGTTTAAGACATTTAGATGTTTTCCTCTCCCTTGTACTCCGGTGGAATCAGGCTGAGCTAGTGTTATATAACACCACCGTCTCCCTCTGTAATGAGCAACTTCTAAGGAGGAGGCAGCAGGGGGAACAAAGCCACCTGGCCTTTGCCAACCCCTCTGTGCTCTGCCAGTGCACCTGCAGAGAGCTCGGAGGGCTCGGCCTGGAAGAGAGACTGCTTATTATGTTTCATTGTGGGAGATGACACAGTGCCTTTCCAGGACAGGCCGGACTAAAAAAATCTCTGTCTTTGTTTCTTGGCCAAGTTTTACCCGAGGTCTCCCAGGACTTGGGGATCATTAAGCAGCTGCCTCGTTGAACCTCTGCCTTTCACTCTCACCTCACCTGCTTTGAGAAATTTGATCGGCTCAGGCAGAGACATGAAATATTCATAGGAAGCTCCCGGTGATCAGTGTCTCAAGAGCTTGCAAGGCTAAATTGGGGAAGTGTCACGTGTTGGTTTTACACCTCAGCAGCACTTGTCCATGGTCCATGTCTGACGCATTGCAGTGCTACGTGAGACTGGAGTTTCATCACTATGTCTTATGTATAAGACAAATATCACTCTCTCTCCCACTGCCTGCCATTGTTGGAGTGGGAGAGGTTATCACGCAGGGCCCTTGCTATGGAGACAGAAAGCCCAATTCAAACTGGTTTAAGTGAAGCAGGAAATGTATTGAATCAACTAACTAAAAAGCCCAAGGCTACGCTGGCTTCAGGAGTGGCTGGATTCATGGCTCAAATGAGGTCATCAAGACTTGGTTTCTCTCCATCTCTGGGCTCTGCCTTCTGTTCGATTGGCTTCATTTTCAGCCAAAAGGCTGAAACTGCCCCAGCAATTCCAGACTCCCTCTTGCGGTGGCAAGATGGCAGCAATAGTGCCAGCCCCTGTAGTATAATATAAAGCAGGGTAGATGAATTTTTTTCCATAAAGGTGCCAGATAGGAAATATTTTAGGATTTGTGGACCATGTGGTTTCTGTTGCAACTACTCAACTCTGCTGTCATAGTGCGAAAGCAGCCATAGATAATACATAAATGAATGAGCATGGCTGTGTTCCAATACAACTTTACTTACAAAAATAGGCAGTGGGCCGGATTTGGTCTGCCAGCAGTAGTTTGCCAACCCCTGTAACTATAGACTTGTTGCTGGAAAATGAGTGCTCAGCCAGGGAGTAATCTTTTGGTTTCCCTTGTAATTGGCCATATGACTAAGTTCTTGCCAATGGAACATGCATGAAAGTTGTGTGGATGATGTCTGAGTCAAAACTTTTAATAAGCAGGTATGCCCCTTCACACTCTCTTTACCTTCTGCAGCTGAATGAAGATAATGATGAAATTTTAAGACTAGTAGAGCCAGAGGATAAAGGAGTCCAATTCCTGAATTGCATATGGAAGAAGCCACTTAATGACCAGGAACAGCTGCCTCAGACTGTTATGTGAACGGGAAATACATTTCTATCATGTTTGAATCACTATACATTTGGGGTTTATTTTCAACAGCAGTTTACTTACCTAAAGTAATACAGAAATTGGTGTTAGAAGGAGTGCTAATGGATGAAATAACCAAAATCTGTGGCACTCAGTAGTTGTGCAATGGGAGGCAAGAAGACAGAGTAGGCTGCAAAAATGGTGGCCCGCGTTATGCAGGAGCAAAATATTTCTTAAGACTGTTGCCTACAGTCGTTTAGACGGCCAACCGAGTATCTGTGGAGCCTATAGCTCTCTAGGAGAAGCCATTATAAAGAGACAGAATGTTAGTGTGTGTTAGAGTTGGGTTCTTTGCTGCTTATAACAAGTTATTACTAGAAAAATATGATCCCCGGCAATAACTGACCAGTTTAAAAGCAGAAATGAAAGGAAATAAAGAGAGCCCTCAAATTTGGAAAAGCCTATTGATTCTGGACCCAAAAAGTGGAAATAAGAGTGAGCTAGAAGAAACAAACAAACAAACAAACAAACAAAAAAACCCCTCTAAAACTTTGAGGGGAGAAAAGCCCATTAAGAATTTTCAGTTAAATATAGCAGCTCAGCCCTGCAGCAAAGATCAGATTAAGAGTGCAGCCTTTCCATCCAAACCTTTTGTTCGGATGGCCTCAAGGTAGCTGCCATTTAATTGAGAGAAAGCTACGGAGAGGAGGAAGGAAATAATTTAGGCTTCAGAATCTGGTCTAGGAAAGAAATTTGGGTGTGGTTACTGGCACTTGGAATTTACTGGAAACAAATATATGAGAAGTTTTGAGGGAATTGTATTACCAAAGAAGTCACAAGCTTGGATGAAATAATCTTCGATTGGTTAAGCTTTACTCTTCGGTCCTAAATTTGTATGAGCAGGAAGTGGGCCATGTTAGATCCAATTTATAGGAGGTCGTTTATTTGGACCAAGCTGCTGCACTAGGCCCAATAGACCAAACCAAAATGGATTTACTCATGCTGAATTCCACGGAACCAAATCGAAACTAAGTTGTTTATCTGACCTTCCAAGAAATCAGGAGAGAGAAAAATAATAGCCAAATCCCCAAACAGGCCAGTTGCAGCCAGCATGATAAGAAAGTCCCCTTTGTTTTAACCTTTACTAGAAATGTAACTTTGAATCGTCCAATCTGAGTTTTGTTTTCTGTTTCTGCTTTCCTCAGCCCTTTTCTGCCTATAAAACCAACCTCCTCTCCTTGACTCTCCAGAACACGCATTCAATTTTCTAGAATGAAGCGTTGCCCGGGTACAAGAATTACGAAGAAAGGCAATTAAGATCTTTAAACTAAATTTGTTGTAATTTTGTGTTTAGACAGCTATAAAGAGTGTTCAGTTTTCAAGGAGGGCACTCCAGAAGTGGCCAAAAAGGGTAAGAAAGGATCTCCTAGAGGGTAGGGAGAAATAGACAAGGAATTCCTCCCAGAGAGCAGGTTAAGGGACTAGGCGAGGCATAGTTCCCCTGTCAGGCAGAGGGTCTTCACAGTGCCCCCCCTCCCGCCCCCCCCCCCCCCCAGCCGACTTCCGTCACGCTATTAACCGAGGACTGTGTTCTTCCCATTTTTCTTTTTTCTGAATGGGAGTCTTACTGCAGATGTCAAGATCCAGTTCTACCATAGTACATAGATGTGTGTTAGGGGGCAAATAACTGGTCTTTTGATTAACAAATTGCTAGATTATGAGGAACCACATATAGATCTGACTGAGAAGACATTGTGTCCTCAAGTGTCCTGGACTTTAAGGTAACTGTCGCGACTGCATGGGACTTTGGGTTTTCTTCCTTGAGGAGGGCATGAGTGTACTCTCCACGAGGGAAGAAGGGTACAGATGGACAGCTGGTGTCCAGAAGGACTGACTATGATAGACTGACAGCTGTTCACTAAAAATGCATTTCTATTTCTTCCTGAACACTGCTAGCCCACACTTCCCTGGCTGTACGAGCAGTCAGACTTGGCTATGTGATTGAGTTCTAGCCAACAAAATGTGAGTGGAAGCGATGTGGGCCATTTCCAGGCAGAGAAGCCAGTGTGTCCCCTCCTTGCTGTCATCCCCGGCCTGCTGGCTGGATACGGATCATGAGGTCCAAGGCCCTCTGGTATAGCACAGCCATAGATTGGAAGGCACCTGCGTTTCTGAAGCATCACATGGAGAGCTGTCTGCAGTTGGATGTTGGGTAAGTGAAAAATAAACTCTTATTGTTTTTGAGCAATTATAATATTTTGTGTACTTGTTATCACAGCTTAGTCCACTTAATTAACATAAGGAGCGAATGATCTCCCTCTGCGTGCCTGTTTAACTCTTTCTCTCTCTGCAGCCTGGCTTTTGTTGCTCCTCTGTAACCCGGGTGTTAACTGGAGCTTCCCTTCCCCTTGAGGTCTAGGTGAAATGAATGAACTCCCAGTTCCTTATCCCTTGTGTATCCAAAGCCTTTCCCAAGAAGTCTCAGAATTCCTAATGGAGCTTCTGTTCTCATAGAATCCTTTCCTTCTTGAAGTCTTCAGCTCAGTGGTTTCTGTTCTGTTCCACCTTTTTTTTTTTGGAGTTACACCCACACGCACACAAACTTCTCACTTCCATGAGAGGTTGTAGTGAGAAATTGGTGAGGAAGAAATGGAGGAAGAGTTTACACCCAGAGTAGCCACAAACCTCAAATAAACAGTTGATGTCACCATTCTTAAGCCATCAAACACTGGTTGACTATCTCTGGTCCTTCCATTCACCTAGTTCCACCCTGTCTCCTTAGTTTTCACTCTTCTCTCTCCTGTCAATGGAAAAGAACTCAAACTCTGTAAAATAATTTAAAGAGGTTTATTCTGAGCCAAGTATGAAGATTATGTCCTGGAGCCATGCCCAAGAAGCCTTGAGCAAGTGGTCTCACTGTGGTTGGGTAACAGTTTGGTTACCTAGACTAATAATTGGATGTCATTTCAAATCAATATTTGGAGGGGAGGCAGAACCCTGCCTTGGATGCTTGGAGGAAAAGAAATGTAGGAGAACCACACTCAGCCTCTACCCTGTCATCCTGAGCAATCCAGCTCAGGCCCCTGTATGCACACCTCACTGAGTGAAAGAACTGTGTTTAATTCAACCCACCCTTTCTGGAAGCCAACTATCGGTTTTTATGCAATCATGTCTCTGGGGGGGGGGGTCCCTCCGACTCCATGTGGCTTATTTGTTACAAACATACCCTTCTCTTTCTGAGAAGTTTTGGTAACTACAAATTTCCCATTTTCTTCACATTTACAGTGACATTGGCCGGGCGCGGTGGCTCACGCCTGTAATCCTAGCACTCTGGGAGGCCGAGGTGGGCGGATCGTTTGAGCTCAGGAGTTCGAGACCAGCCTGAGCAAGAACGAGACCCCATCTCTACTAAAAATAGAAAGAAATTATATGGACAGCTAAAAATATATATAGAAAAAAATTAGCCGGGCATGGTGGCTCATGCCTGTAGTCCCAGCTACTCGGGAGGCTGAGACAGGAGGATCGCTTGAGCTCAGGAGTTTGAGGTTGCTGTGAGCTAGGCTGACGCCACGGCACTCACTCTAGCCTGGGCAACAGAGTGAGACTCTGTCTCAAAAAAAAAAAAAAAAAAAAAAAAAAACAAAAAAAAACACCAAAAAAAATACAGTGACATTTTTATTACCCGAGTGAGATTTTCACTACTGCTTCAGACTGGCATTCTAGGCAGTGTCTACCAGCTTCCACCTAATAAAGCATTGCTCAACTCTTGTCTCCATTTTAGGAGAAAGACTAAGAGAATTTTTTCTTTGTCCCAAGCAGAGTGGCTTCCCTCTTCCTCTAATGTCTTGGCACCAACTTAAGTTTGTTATTGAAGGATTCCTTTAAGAAGCTTATCAAGGTACCTTCCCATAAAAAGATAATCGTTTCTCTAAAATGAATTCTGGTTCCAGCTGATAGTATTATAAAAATTTTTTTAAACCTTGTTTTACATGTATTTAATGGAATGTGGCCATTTTAGTCCTGGAAGTAAATTAACTCTGGGCTCCAGCAGGGTCGTCATGTACAGTTTTACAGGTTATACACTGAACAACTCTAGCGGGAACTTTTACATTATAGTCTATGTGATTGGTGATCCCTAAAAATTGTGTAGTCTGCATCTGTACAGTCAGATATTATAGCCCTGTCTCAAGTATCATCCACCATCTAACTAACTGTCATCTCAATGACCTAATTCCAAATTCCTGGGAAAAAACATTTAGTGGTCCATTTTGGGTCAGTTGCCCACTCTTCTCCAATCAGATAGTCTCAGATAAGAAATGTCATGTTGTAGACATGGATCCGTAGCCTCACTCCTTTTGGGGAGCCCATTTGGGGGAAATGGGAAACAGTTCTCAGAGAAGGAGCTTTATGAGAAGGGTAGACATCTCAAAACATGACATTGCCAAGGGCCAGTGACAGAAAAAATGAATAGTAAAAGAGTGCATGGGAATACAATCTAACCCAATGTTTCAAACTGTGAGCTATTACCCATTGATGCGCTGTGGAATCAATTTATTGTCACACTTTTAGAAAACATAAAAATGAAATAAGATTAGAAAATATCAGCATGCAAGCCACCTAGGAAAGGTAAACTAGTGTACAAAGTGTGGATTGTGGTGCAAAAAGATAAAAAACGAACCGAAGTCCAAACCAAACAGTGCCTCTTGCTCCTATCTGCCACCCCACAGGTTGGATGCAGGCACCCTGGGGACATTTATCTGAGAGGATTCTCTGTAGGCTTTGCCTTCCCAACTGCTCCTGTGATCTGGCTGGATCTTCTTTGCTGAAACTTTGTTTTGAATCTGATTCTTGCTCCCCACTCATCCAGACTTTCTTCCTCTCAGCTCCATGCCCAGGCCCAGCTCTGGGAAGTCCAGCCTGGTTAGAACTTCCAGTATCCCCAGGAAGGGAAAGTTGCAAAAAATTGCAACAGTCTGAGTTGCCAAGCCCTGCCTTCTCTTGCCTCACTTACTGGTATATGGAACTACTCTTTGGTTCCTGAGCCTACCCCTATCTTGGCAGACGGTTGGTTGCAGTCTCCAGCCTGCAGAAGCAGGACTTTGAGTTAGTTGTGCTCCTCTGAGTGCAGTTTCACGATGGCACAGAGTATGTCCCAGAGGCTCACTTGCTTCCTGAACTGCAGCCTATGGCTACCTTCACCTAATCAGAATAACGGGATTTCTACTTAAATTTTCTGCTCTGTGCTCTCTGTGCTGGGGTTCTACATGCTGCCTAGATCTTGTAAGCCAAGTTGTCCTGGGGACTGGACAATGTCCCTAACATCTCCCTCTTCCTATTGACAGGTACTGGTTAGGTCCCTTGTCTGAATGAACTGATCGTGCACAAGCCAACCCTGCTGCCTGCGCCCGTCTTCCAGGCGCCTCCCACGTGCTGCCCATGGAGACCACTTGAAAGGCAGCTAAGGACAACGGCCTTCTACACCAGGTGTGTATGCAGGACCACCCTCTTCCTACTTCTCTCACCTGTGGATTCCTTCTCTGGAGCCCGAGGCTTACAATCTCTGGCTTCCTGTACCTGTTTCCTATTTGATTTTGGTGACTAGTTTGGATGTCCTTCTCTGCATCAATGGCCTTAGCTCTCTTACCTCCTTTCTCTTTTTAACTTGAACATTGCAAGTCCCATGCAATATTTGGGACATACTTCTATTAGAAAATTATTCATTGCTTACCTGAAATTGAAAGTTAGCTATGTATCCTGTATTTTATTTGGCAACCCTACACCTACAGTTACTTGCTGAGGAATGGTCTTAAGCTCGTCTTTACACACAGGTAGGTGGTCATGCCGTATACCATAGAACCCTACCCCACCTCTTCCCCAGGGTCATGGCTGATCGGATCAGGAGTGAGCACTTGACCCAAGGGCAGCTAGTGCATAGGTCGGCCCACAGCCTGTAAGGTAGCCTGGCACACAAGTTTTGCACAAGAGGGAAATAATGATTAAGTGAACCAATCAGATGTTCTCTCTCAGGAGTTTGAGCTCAATAAGAGAAAATGAAAGAATCAGAATCTACAACTCTGATACGACAGAAGGCAAAAGATACACAGAGAGGAAGAAGCAGTAAATAGAATTCATGAAGCAGCAGAAGCCCTGAACAAGCAGCTGCGAGGCGAGGGGAGGGGAGGAGGGCGGAGAGGAGGGGCCGGGAGCAGCAGGAGCAGTAGAAGCTGAAGGAAAGAGAAAGGACAGGGCCGAGTCATGCCGCTAGAGACCAGTGAGCACCAGTTCTGAGAGTCCATTCGTAAACCTGCTGATTTGAACTACAACCTTCCAGTTCCCAAACCCGAACTAAACACTCTTAAGACCCAGCTGGGCCAGTTTTTTTTCTTTCTGTGTAGTCCGGTGGTTTAGTTTGGTTTACACTAGAGGCCTGCCTACTTCTTTCTCATTTCTGTTTCTACCTTTACGAGGAATCTCCTTAATTTCTGGTAAAGAGTTAACCTAACCCAGAAGGGAAGCCCTCTTAGCCCTGCATATGCCCTTCAGTACCCCCATCCAGGGGAGGAGGAGTCCCCCTATCCCTACCCCCATCTCTTACTGTCATGCACATCTCTGGGTACGGATACCTGCTGGAACCAACCTGGATCTTTGGACCCTATTCCTTCTGCCTCTGCCTGCCCCTATGAAATCTCACTTCTGGCCTCTTCCTGTCGCCATTGACCTAGGCCTAGCACAGTGCCTGGCACATGCCTGGAGACCCAGGAATGCACCGATGTCTGCCATCTCTTTCTGGCTGAGTGGTTGTGGTGTAGAGGAGTTAGAAGTCTTGCATGATGTAAGTTCTGGCTCTGCAACCTCCTGCCTGTGTAACCATGGGCAAGCTACTCAAATCCTCTAAACCTCCATTTTCTCCTCTGTAAAAAGATGGTAGCATGATCTACCAGTGAGGGCTGCTGTGAGGTTTAAAATAGCAGATATGTGAAAGCCTCTACATAATAATCCCTCCGAAAATCTTCACTGCATTGGAGTAGAAGGAAGCTGCATTTTACCAGACCTCATATAAGTAGACAACAAACAAATAAACATGTCTCATGATACGAGATTCCTCCTGGCAAAGGATGGCAACCATTAATGTTGGACAGTTGGCAAGAGAAGAAGCAGAGTTTATAGTTTGCTGGGCTTTCAGGTTGAAAATTTTGCAATTCGGACAAATTTTAAATTTTAGATTATTTGAATTATTTTCAAAATTTCAACAAATGAGACTTTATCATTAGTTTTATATGAAACTCTTTCAAATATTTCCAAATCAAAATTGCTTAAAGTGTCCTTGCCCCAAACTTCATGATTTGAGAGAGAAGAAAATGAAAAATGCATTCTGTGATCCAAAATGGATGATTTTTTTTATGGTC
Organism: Eulemur rufifrons; assembly: GCF_041146395.1. Taxonomy (NCBI): domain Eukaryota; kingdom Metazoa; phylum Chordata; class Mammalia; order Primates; family Lemuridae; genus Eulemur; species Eulemur rufifrons. Next base: position 54,155,158 of record NC_091010.1, on the reverse strand, counting down.
CTGCACAGCTGCACGTTCCAGCATCACATTAGCCTCTGGATCTGCTCAGCATTCACTCCGGAATTTTTAAAATGTCATAACAGTGCACTTTCAAAATAACATGTTCGTGCACCCCCGCTCCCCCAATCGTGTAATATTGTCAGGATGTTTTATCTGTTGCCATATATCTTGTACATGACGAATCCATTTCCCCAAACAAACCATCACATATGTCCACACTGTCTATAAATTTTGATTCCTGACATATACACTATTACCCTCTGACGTTTGGATTGGCCTGAGTTGGGCATAATTGGGGGGGAGGCAATGTTTTTAAGGAATGAAGGGATGTCACTCTTTTCTTCCTGATGGGTCCCCTCTGGAGAAAGTGATGTCAGGAACATGCAAGACTTAGCCCCGCTGGAGAAAACCCCAGATACTCTCCCCAGGGTACCAGGAGATTAAGCAGTCCAGATCTGTGAGCATCCCCACCTCTGGGGGTGATAACAAGGTCACCCTGTTCTTAGGTTTAGCTTCATAATAATACATCTGGCATCAATAGAGTTTCTTTCTTTCCAAAGTGCTTTCCTATTTATGATCTCATTTTGCCCTTACAGGAGGAGGAAAGGAAGCTGGTTAGGGCAAACAAACTTGAGTTTCCCTTGCACTGTGGCTGGGCAAGTCACTTCACCTTTCTCTGGTTCAGTCTCTTCATCTATAAAGTCGTATCATAATTGCTGTTGGCTGCACTGAATTGTATAAGAGCAAATGTGCCTGTGGGTTGGGCAGGGAAGTGCTTGGGGAAATACAAAGTGTTCTAGACAGAAATGTACTGTGATGATAAAAGTCATTTACATATCCTGGAAGTTATAGAGCTGCAAGGGACCTAAGAAATAACACAGCAAAGAGGTTTTCAGCCTTTATCCTGTGCAGACACACAGATGAACCATGGGCATGAATGGGACACGTTACTTTGGTGGGCTCAGATTTTTGGTCTCTTAGTTTAAGTGACACCTTAACTGTAGGCCAAATGCCATTACTGGCATTGGGTCCTTCTCTGCCTCTCTCAGGAAAGCATATCAGAAGACAATTGAGAGAGGGTAACCCTGATTTCACTCTGATTTATTTTCCAAAAATGCAAACTCAGGATTCTTACGTGGAACAAAACCCTGACCCAAACTGACTTAACTCAGTTAAGAATTATTGACTTGTGAAATAAAAGCATATCCAGGAGTAGATGCTTCAGTCATGGCTGAATCCAGGGGCTCAAATGGTTTCATCAGGACTTCTATGTTGTTTTTCTTTGTATTGACACTGTCAGACCGAGTCTCTTCATGAATGATAAATGGCTGTTGGCAGGCTTAGGCTTGTATCCTCGAAGCTTAGCACCCTCTCTGAAAAGAGAGCTTTCTTTTCCCAATAGGTTCAGTGTAAGTTCCAGGATTAAGACTCATTGGACTGATTTGGAATCAAGTCTCTTATCCCTGAATCAGCCACTGTATTCAGGGCAATGGGATATGCTGATTAGCTAGGACTGTATCGTGTGTGTGTGTGTGTGTGTGTGTGTGTGTCTCTCTCTCTCTCTCTCTCTCTTTCTTTCTCTTTCTCTCCAGGATGAGAGAATGGGGGATGGGTCAGCCTCATTTGAACTATATGGACTAAGAGGGGGTATGGAGGATTCCCCAAAGGAAAATTAAGGGGCTGTAACTGGAAAATGGGAGAACAGAAGCTGAGTGGGCAAAACCAACAGATGTTCACTACAGTGAACATGAAACTTGGACAATTATTAGTAAGCAATTACTTACAGCATGTGTTCTAAATGGGGTTGTGATTTACCAGTGTTCTAGAACACTGTGGTCGAAAACTTCTGATGTAATTCAACCTGCTCATCTTAAAGATTTTATTATCATTTGATAAGCTTGTTTTGGGCATAATGAGCTGAAGTTTTGTTGTGCTTTTGGCATCTCATTAGAGGTTTCCTTAGTGTAAGGAGCCAACCTGAGGGCTCTTCTCACAAGTTTCCCAGGAGAGAAATTGCTCCGCCAAAGGTGAAAAGGCCTGCTTTAGATAGATGGCATCCGTACTTCTTGTAGTGGAAAACAAATCTTACAGAATTTAATATTAATACCTTTGATTTCCCAACTTTTTCGTGACCCAGGGGTGGTAGAAGAAGTGCAAGTTTTATCACCTAGATTTAGAGATAAGGAAATTGAAATGGAGAGAGACTTGGGCTCATGTGTAGGCAGCGTGGCTAGCTACCTCCATGGTGTGATCTGAGGCACTTCACGAGCTCTACTTATTACGGTAAACCTGTAAAATAAGCAGTCTTTGCCACTGAAGTGCTTTCTTAATGAGATGTGTGCAGTTTAAAGGGATCAAGGCATTAGATTACCTGGAGCCCAATGCATAATGAATGCATTTTAGGAGTCAGTTCAATTCAGCAAATCATTTGAGGACCTACTATTAGTTGCATCACTGAGAGTGCTTTTGGTTACAAATACAGGCATATCTCGGAGAAAATGCGGGTCCGGTTCCAGACCACTATAATAAAGTGAATATCACAATAAATATCGAGTCACAAAAATTTTTTGGTTTTCTAGTGCACATAAAAGTTTATGTTTACATTATACTGTACTCTATTAAGTGTGCAATAGCATTATGTCTAAAAAATGTACATCCCTTAATTTAAAAATACTTTTTCCTAATAAATACACACACAGAGACATAAAGTGAGCATACGCTGTTGGAAAAATGGTGCCCATAAACTTACTCTATGCAAGGTTCCCACAAACCTTCAATTTGCAAAAAACTTAATATCTGTGAAGTACAATGAAATGAAGTGCAATAAAACAAGGTATGCCTGTAATAGAAAACCCAATTCCAATAAAAAAACCTCTTTCCAATTTATTGACAACCCCAGTGGTAATGTGACTTTCAGGTGAGCCTTGCTCCAGAAGTTCAACAATATTACCCAAACTCAGTTTTTAATTTGTTTCTTCTCAGACTTCCAGGGTATCTGCTTTATGCTAAGACTGGCTGCCTCCATAATCACACAGTGGCTGCCAGAATGTTCTGAGAGCTACATGCTTCCTTATCTACACGCAGGATGAGCAAGCAGCTATCCAAGAAGTTTGTAAGGGCGAGGCAATGCTTTCCCAGATAGCATCCCCTCACATCTCCCTGGTTCAAACTGGGCCATGTACTGCCTGCTCTAAACCAAACTTGGGGGCCAGGAGGAGAGGATATGCTGGAAACCAAGGGCCGTGCCTGGCACCACCTTCCCCAGGGGCACCTGGGCTGTGGTGGAGGGGAGGGGTCTTGCCTGGATGGAAAGCCATGGACTGTTAACAGGAGGAAGGGGAACAAATGCAAAAATACATCTCATCAGGAGCTGGATTTTTGTTAATGGGCAGAATGGTAAATGGTACTTATTATTTGTAAATATAACAAAGAGAATCAAATTTCAAGGGGAGAAGAGAGAAGAATTTTAATCTTAAGCATGTTGAGTTTGAAGTGTCTGCAGAATATTTGGACAGTGCTGTTGAGGAGCAAGTTAGAAATAAGGACCTAGGACTCTGAAACTCAGGTTTGGGCTGGAGCTATTGATATGGTAATTAAAGCCATGACAAGTATCCCAGGGTGGAGGCAGGGAGAGTGACAAGGAGCTCTGACACCCACAGAGGTGGGAAAAGGAAGGGGAGCCTCTAACAGGCCTTAACCCCTTTATCTCTTCAGTCTTCCTGTCTCAAGGGACCCACAGTCCTTTTTCCTTTCAATGTTTTGCTCACCCTGCCCTGCTGGCCCTGTCCTCCACTGCCTGTGCCCCCAGACACAACCTAGACTGGTGGGCGGAGCCTGAGGACAAGCGGTGGTGACAGGGCCCACGTCAAAGCAGAGGTGTCCTGCCCAGCTTCGCTTTCACCTCTGCAGTTCTGTCATTACTTCAGAGAGGCCCAGTGAGGGTGTTTTTGAGGCTTGGCGAAGGGAGGGGAGAGTTCATGGGTTCTCAGGAATGTTATGGTTCTCAGGAACATTACCGTTAATGCCTCTAATTAGCACCCTGAGAGGTCCTGTTCCCTCTGGCCTGCTGTGTTGTAATCGTTGTAATCGTCTCTCTGCCTCTGCCTCAGACAGGGCTCTGGAACTGTGAGCCATTTCTGAGGTGCAAGAGAATTCCAGGAAATGGCGGGAAGGTCTCTGAGGAGTTTAAGTACGCACTTGGCCAGGACTAAATTCTGCCTTGATCGGGGCCCTGGGTGCTGACTTCTGTAACAGGCGAGCTATTAGCTTCTTCCTGGGAATCCACATTCTGCCCCACACCCGGGAGGTACAGCATCAGCTACTTAGGCTTCCACGTGCTCCAGACCTTGTATTCTACCTCTGCCTATTTTGAGCCAGCGACTGACTTTAGCAGGAATTCACAGGAATTCACTTTGACTGACCTCCTCTGTGCTCAGCACTGTGTACCAATAGCATGGCCACACCCGTAGATTTTTCTTATCTTTAACTTCCTTCTTATCTTATGCTAAGGGTCCAGCTCCAAAGATAAGACTTAAGCAAGTAAAGGAAGTAGAGAACCAATCAGCTTTGTATTCAGTTCTTGAAGGAATACAAGCAAGGCAATACCAGGGTGTCAGTATTGTCTAAAGCTGTGCTGTCCAATGTGGTGGCCACTAGCCACATGCAGCTATTTCAGTGTAAATTAAGTAAAATGAAATAAAATTAAAAATTCAGTGTCTCAGTCATACTAGCCATAGTAGGTGCTCAACAGCCATGTGTGGCTAGTGGCCACTACATTGGACAGTGCAAAATTAACTTTCTCATGATACAGAAAGTCCTATTGGATAGTGTTGGCCTAGAGTAATAGAGGCCAACTTCAGAATATAGGTATGGCTCCACCTGGGCCAGGAAGAATAGCAGAATAGAAGAGGAGGGGAGAAACTGTGTTCAGAGATTGGAATGAACTTGGAACGAACACCAAGTAAGGAGTAGACTAGCTGGTGTAGAGCATTCCTTTTCAGGAATACCCCCACCCCTGGTAACTGCCATTTAATTCTCTGTTTCTATGTATTTGACTTTTTCTTTTTTTCTAGATTCCACATGTAAATGAGATCATGCAGTATTTTTCTTTCTGCGCCTGGCTTATTTCACTTAGCATAATGTCCTGCAGGTTCATCTGTGCTGTTACAAATGGCAGGATCTCCTTTTTCAAGCTGAATAATATTCCATTTTGTGTATATACACACTTCTTTACATATGTATCTCATTATATGTATATTTATATATCTCATTTTATATATGTGTATGTGTGTGTTATATATATATATATATATATAAATCTCTTTATCCATTTATCTGTCAACAGAGACTTAGGTTGTTTCCACATCTTAAGCCTGTTTGCAGTTGACAGGCCCTGGGAACTGGTGATCATGGTGTACAACATTGGATTTTTAATCTATTAGCTTCCCCCCCTCTCTGTCCCCCATCCTTTACATTAATACACAGCTGATTCCAATCCCACCTAACTTCAAAGAAAGGAAGGAAGACCTGGTTGGTGGTGAGGTCATATAATAGCAGCTTTTGTTTTGTTCTCTTTCCATTTAGGAGTAGCTCCTCCTCTGCTTGAAGCTGCTGGAAGGCCTGTTGTCCCAGGGCTGGGGGAAGCCATGGGGACAGGCTGTTTTCACAGCTGTGCTGAACTCCAACCCCAGAGCTGTCCATCCCACTGCTCGCATACTCCGGAGACTCTGGCAGAGAGGGAAAGGATGTAAATCATGCCCTCCCACATACATTCAGAGCTTATTTGTCTCTGAGCCTCACCCAGGGGCCTCTTAAGCTTTGACTATTAAGGAGTGAGCCAAAACTGTGGGAAAGGTGACTCTTTAGCATAATAGTAAAGCCTGCCCCATGCGCAAATCTACTCTGGTATCTGCAGGTGTGCCTTGCTTTACACAATAAGGGCATTGTCAAAACACTAGACTGATGGGACCCCACGCTGGGTAGGGCCACCCCCTCCTCTTGTGGAGGAGGAAACTGCTTTTCTCATAAGTTTAGTGAACTAGATGGTCTCCAAAGGCTCCTCCAGTTTTGACAGTCTATGATTTTATGAAGATGTATAGATATCAGATTTTTAGAATGTACTGTGGGAGCTCACCAGGAATAATAGAACTAATGTTTATTGTGTTCTTTCTGTGCTCCAGACAGTGCAAAGTGCTTTTCTTGTGTTCTTTCATTTAGTCTTCAAAATAGCCTTCCGAGTCAGGTATCCTTTTTCCCACTTCACAGATTAGGCTTAGAGAGGAAAAGTTAAGTTGCCCAAGATCTCAGAGCTAGTAAGGGGCAGAACAGGCATTCAAACCTGGATATATATTGATGTCAAGGCTTGTGATGTTACATATCTATGATAAGATAACCTGCTTTCACTGTTTGTGACCCAATTGCAGGTTAAACTTTGGTCATCTACAAGGACTAAGAGCTTGTGGAAAACCAAAAATAGGCAGTGTGCGTGTCACACTCGACATGTGAATCCAGGGATACCAGCTGACAGAGGACTTCAGTTTGTAGAGTGTTTTGCTCTCCAGGATCTGTTGGCCTGGGATCCACCAAGGCCTGTAGGTTACCATGGCCCAGGTCACCAATTAGCAATCATCTAGATAAGCCAATGTGCTGCACGGCACAGCGACCTAGATGACACTTTATAGAAACAAGTATGGCCCAATTCCTCACATGTGGGGAGGTGAAGGGCTTCATTCACAGGACTGCATGCTGTTCCCTGAACTTCTCTTGTGAGGACGTGTGCTCTGATGCAACATGCAGACTTTATTTGTCTTTGAAATCTGCAGAGGCCTTGCTGCATCTCCTGCTTATTTTGTAAACTTAGGTCAAAGGGAGGCCACGCAGAGGACCCACAGCCTCCTCCTCACTCTGCTGCTCCCCTGATAAGCCCTGGAAACCCACAAAGAACTCAGCTACCCACAAGTATCTGTCTGACTGGTCTCTCTCTCTTATTTAGGGCCATGTAGAATGGTGGTACTTTATGTAGACAGCAAATGCACCAACACCTCACATATGTCTGAATTATCTGGATTAAGGGTCCTAAATTCAAATACTTCCAGGAACTAGGCAGGTAGCATGATGAATGAGGCCGACTGTGTGGGCATTGAGTGGTACTATTCAACTCTAGCCTGTTCATTGCAAAATTAAGCAGGAACCATGGGTCCAATGTTAACAGATATTGGGGGATAAAAATCTCTTCATTTTTATGAGTTGGCAACTATTTAAAACAGAATCTTAAAAAACCAGGTAGGTGGTTTTAAGGCTCACCCCCCACTGGCTGACTGAGTGGCCAAAGGAATATCCTAAAACTAAATTGCCTGCCAGGAGGAGGGAGGTCAGATGTGCCTCATCATGCCCCCCTCCCTTCTTGGGGACATCCTTTATAACCCATTAACAAGCCTATGGGTATTCAAGACAAACCTGCAGGCCCTCAATTTACACAACAAATCTATGTCCGGTGGCTTATCTCTGATAAACAGCAACTATGTTAAAACATTCCAAGCCCTTAAACAAAACTTCATGTCTTTAACCAATTACAAGCCAAAGAATCTTTAAACCCACCTATAACCTGCAAGCCCCCCGCTTCGAGATGGCCCACCTTTTCGGGCCAAACCAAGGTATGAGTCCCACTTATTGATTTATGACTTTACCTGTAGCCCCTGTCTCCCTGAAATGTATAAAACCAAACTGTAACCCAGCCACAGCGAGTCCACTTGCTCAAGGCCTCTTGGGCGTGGCTTCGGGTCATGATCCTCAAATTTGGCTCAGAATACATCTCTTTAAAATTATTTTACAGAGTTCAGTTTCTTTTCCGTTGACATAGGGCAAGCTAAATACATCTATGGGCCAGAATCAGTCCATGGTACCCAGAATCACCTAATTCTTCACTTTGTTGTGTGTGTGAATGCAGCCCTTGCTCTTGAAATGATAATCGCCTCAGTGTTTGCTAAGCACAGCTGGCTGAGAGGCTGCAGGGTGAACTGATAAGAGGAACAGAGGGGAATCAGAAGACCTGAGTTTCAGTCTTGTTCTGGACTAAACAGCTGTGTGGACTTGCTCGCATGAATCTCTTGGTTTGGTTTAGCATCTTCACCTATAAAATGAAGGCTTTGGTGAAGGAATCCTTTGGGCCTCTTCTGGTTCCAAAATTCCATGTTTATGCCTTTAATTTAAATGACTGAATTACTTTATTTTATCTAAAATAGACTAGGTACTTAGAGACTCAGGCTTAAGCTGCACTGTTTCAAATCTGATTTACAAGAGTGAGGGGGTCTTTGAAGTGGGATTTTTCCAATGGATTTCCTAAAAGGAGAGGCTAAGTAAGGGTTTGCTCTAAAATTAAATGCCACCTCACTTCCCCAATGGCAAAAGCCATTAGGAATTTCATTTGCAATCAGGGGAGAGCTGATGGAGGAAAGAAAAAAAATATATTAATAAAATATAGTAAGAATTGGCAAGGAGTGGAGAAATTAGAACTCTTATTTACTGCTGGTGGGAATACAAAATGGTGCAGCCACTTTAAAAAACAGTTTGTCTGGCCTGGCGCGGTGGCTCACACCTGCAATCCCAGCACTTTGGGAGGCTGAGGCAGGAGGATTGGCTGAGGCCAGAAGGTTGTGACCAGCCAGGATAACATGGCGAGACCCTGCCTCTACAAAAAATAAAAAAAGTAGCCTGGTGTGGTGGTGCATATCTGTAATCTTAGTTACTCTGGAGGCTGAGGCAGGAGGATCCCTTAAGCGCAGGCGTTCAGCTTGCAGTGAGCTATGATTGCACCACTGCACTCCAGCCTGGGTGATAGAGCGAGACCCCTGTCTCTAAAAAACAAACAAAAAGCCAAAAAAGCCCAGTTTGTCAGTTCTTCAAAATATTAAACGTAGAGTTACCCTATGACTCAGAAATTCCACCCCGAGCTATATATCCAAAAGAAATGAAAACATATCTACAAAAAACTTCGGAACAAATGTTCATAGCAGCATTATTTAAAATAGCCAAAAAGTAGAAACAATCCAAAGATCTATTTGAATAGATAAGTAAAACGTGGTACGTCCATATGATGGAATATTTTTCTGCAAAAACAAAAGGAATGAAGTGCTGATACATGCTACATCATGGATGAATCTGGAGAACACTATGATAAGTGAAAGAGGCCAAAGAGGATGACATACTGTATAATTTCATTTACTTGAAATACTTGGAAGAGGCAACTCTATAGAGACAGAAAGCAGATTAGTGGTTATTTATGGCTGGGGAGGATGAGGGGAATGAAGAGCGATGCTAAAAGATATGAGGTTTCTTTTGTTTTTTTTACACAGGGTCTCACTCTGTTGCCCGGCTAGAGTGCAGTGGCGTCATCGTAGCTCACTGCAGCCTCTAACTCCTGGCTCAAGTGATCCTCCTGCCAACTCCCTCAGTAGAGGGGACTACAGGTGCGCACCGCCATACCTGGCTAATGAGGTTTCTTTTTGGGGTGATAAAAATGTCCTAAAATTGACTGTGGTAATTGTTGCACAACTCTGAATGCACTAAAAACCACTGAATTGGACACTTTGAGTGGGTGAATTGTATGGTGTGTGAACTATATCACAAGCTGTTTAAAAAGGGAAAAGTCAAGGATAAAAAGAATATTTAAAGGAGGGACGAGATGAATGAAAAGTTAAACAAAGGTTAATGAGAAACAGGTAAAAGAATGTTGTATGACTAGATCACGTTACTAATCTCTTTTTACAGCTACTCATTTTGTTTTGAGAGGGGGCTGCTTTTAGCAGGCAAATTGTGATGAGGAAAAGAGATAATTAACAATAATAAATAGTGATTTTCATTCTTGAATGTGGTCCTAAGCACTAAATTGTTTTTCTAAGTATTTTTATGCACCGTTTTGAAGCTCGGGCAGTCTGTTACTCTGTTTTTCGGCTCCATTTGTTGGAGTTTGGCAGGTTTGACTTAGTAATGAGGATGGCAAGGGACACTCATGACATCAGTACCAACAGGGCTGCCAAATTTCTGGGGGCTGTGCCAAGCCCCAGTGAGTTGCCCCATGCCTTGCAAAATCCTAATTGCAAAACAGGAAGACTGAAAGGCTTGCTAGTTGGTGCTAAGTTTGGGGGAATTCTATGTTTAAGTGCCAAAGGTGAAAACATTCTGGCAAGAAGTAATTACTTTAATTCGATCGCAAGGGCAATTTCAGTGAAGTTGAAATCCAGGCCATGCTTTGTCGGATTCTCTAGGAGGAGGAGTCACAAATTTGGATATCAACAGAGGTCCAGCAGGGAGTGTAGAAGAAGTACCAGGATTGCCAAACTAATCTCCTAATTTTTCAAAACAGGCTGAAGATATGAATTTTTAAATAGTGAAGTCTTCCTATTTAAATGTTGACATCTTATTAGAATTAAAAAATGCAACAACGCACAGAATGGGAGAAAATATTTGCAAATCATATTATGGAATATGGGAGGGGATTTGCATCTGGAATATATAAAGAATGCTTACAACTCAATAAGAAAAACTCAAAGAACCGAATTTTAAAATGGGAAAAGGATCTGACTAGATATCTCTCCAACAAAAATATACAAATGGCCAATAACCAACTGAAAAGAGGCTCATGATCATTAGCCTCAGGGAAATGGAAATCAAAACCACAATGAGATACTACTTCATACCCACTAGGATGGCTAGAATAAAAGACGAAGATAACAGGTGTTGGTGAGGATGTGCAGAAATTGGAAATCTCATACGGTGCTGCTGGGAATGTGAAATGGTGTAGCCACTTTAGAAACAGTACAGCAGTTTCTCAAAAGGTTAAACATAGAGTGACCACATGACTCAGCATTTCCACTCCTAGGCTTTATACTCAAGATAAATGAAAACACATGTCCACACAAAAACTTGCTCATGAATGGTCACAGGAGCATTATTCACAATATCCCCAAAGTGGAAACAACCCAAATGTCCATCAGCTGATGGATTGGATACACAAAATAATATTTCATGGCATATTATGTGGCATATTTGCCAATAAAAGGGAATCAAGTACTGATACATGCTACAACATGCACAAACCTTGAAAATGCCATGCTAAGTGAAAGAGACTAGTCAAAAAAGACTGTATACTGTATGATACCATTTATACAAAATGTCCAGAAGAGGCAAATCTTTAGTAGTTGCCTAGGGTGGGGAGGATGGGGAGAAACGGGAAACGACTGCTAAAGGGTATGAGTTTCTTTTTGGGGTAATAAAAATGTTCTAAAATTGTGGTGATGGTTGCACAATTCTGTGAATATACTAAAAACCATTGAATTGCATACTTTAAATGGGCAAATTGTATGGTATGTGAATTATATCCCAATAAAGCTGTTACAAAAAAAAAGTATATAGTGAAGTTCACACAAAACACATCTTCCAGGCTGCCCACTTCAAGTCCTCTGCCTAGGACATGACCACTGCATAGTAGATCTGGGAGGTGTTCATCAAGATCAACACCTTAGGAAACCGGAGAAGAGGGTGCTCTGCCTGTTCTAAAGACACACTTATTTAGTGGCAGAACCGCAGCCAGATTTTGTCTCTTGACCCTGACCACTAGGCAATACTGCCTTTATCCAAAGCCCAGTTTACAAGACACAGCCAGGAAGGGATTATTAGAAGTCCACACCATGAACAGCTCGGTACACTCTCTTCCCTTTCCCATATTTTACAAAGGTTCTCCAAAGCCTTCTTGAGGATGGGATAAAAATATGGTAAAAAGGGATATTTCTTAAAGGAAGAGACAGCCATAGTGCTTCCCTGAGCCTTTTCCCCTATAGCATGGGAGAGTCTGTGTGTGTCAGAGAACCCTTACTCTGTATGTTTCTGATTCATTTACACTTAGCTCATCAATGTGTTGTTTGTGCAAGAACCATTTGATGTCCAAGAAACCCTCTGGGCTTCTTAAAGGGCTTTTTAAAAATTATTATTTGAACCAGAGAACTGAACTTTGCCAAGAGTAAATGGAAATCAGATATCAAAAGGTCTGAGTTCAGTTTTCATTGAATACAAAGAGTGAGTAGATTCTGAACTGAGCCAAATGCATTCTCCCACCCTTAATTCACAGTACATTGTTTTGGCAGACTCTATGATCCTGAAAGTTGGCTTTTCTTCTCCCATTCCTTTCTAGGGTGCAACCACAAGCCTATCTTTTAGTTAACTTTACACAAAAATAAGACCATATTATAACAGTTTATGAGAGCCTCACTCATCACTGTTCTTGTAACTATCAATTTTATTAGAACAAACTGAAATGTTTGCAAAGGTTAAAACCCTCCTCTGGAGCTGTAAGTTTGTTTGATCTCTTATAAGGATTTCTATTTTTCAGTCCTCTCACCTGGGAGTTCCTCAAAAGGGATGTTACCCCTCTCTCAATAAGTGATCAAATCATCAAACCAGTTATCAGGTTGAATACTGGAGGGCTACCATTGCTTGTAGTACTCAGATTTAGAGAATGGAACACGTTCCTTCATTCTGTCTTCCAAGGAGAAGGGGTCAGAGAAATGATTGGTAAGTACTTTGAGTTTCTTTTTAATAAAAAACAATCTAAAAAAAAAAAAGGGGCAAAATTAAAATCACCCTAAATTCTATCACCTCAAGATAAGCACTGTTGAGATTTTGTGGATCACTTTCCTTTTACTCTAAAAAAGTATCTATATGTCTATAATCAATATATAGATATATATTATAAAAATGAGATATTATATTGGTTTATCATCCACTATTTTCATTTGTTAGTTCATGATTCCCTATATTAATAAAATTATATCTACACATGCATAAAATTCAGTTGTATAGATGATTACTAAAAAGATTCAGTGAGGAGGCTTTTGATTGAAAGCAACAGAAAACGAAAACTCATGTTAAACTGATTTAATCACAAAAGGAAATTTTTTGGCCAATGTCTGAAAAGTCCAGTGGGACGTCTGGTTTAAGGTTTGGCAGATTCAGGGCTCAAATAATGTTATGAGGTCTGTTTCTTCCTAATCTGTTAGCTCTGCCTTCTGTTGCCTTGGTGCCATTCACATAGTGCACATAGAGCCAACAGTTCCAGAGTATATACATCCAAGGTCTTGCCTGGCAGAGAGCAAAGCTCTGATCTAGCACTTACCATGAAAATCTCATTGCATTGCCCTGGTCCCATACCAATCTCTGATCCTATCACTGTGGCTTGTGCCCAGGTTACATGATACACTCCTGGAATCCAAGTGTTTCGCTAGGATAACTGACTGAGAATGAGTAAGGGAGAGAAGAAAGGAGAGGTGAACCCCAGAGAGAAGGATGGTTATCAGAAGGAGAATGAATGAATGTTGGGTGGCCAAAATAACAGGTCCACAATTCATATACTTAGACATTTAGAACTTGTTTTATATTAATTTTCTAGGGCTTTCATAACACAGCACCACAAACTGGGTGGCTGAAAAACAGAAATTTATTGTCTCATAGCTCTGGAGGCTGGAAATCCCAGATAAGATATCCACAGGGTTGGTTCCTTCTGAGGGCCATGAGGGAGAATCTGTTCCATGCCTCTTTCCTAGCTTTTGGTGGTTTATTGGTAATCTTTAGCATTCCTTGGCTTGTAGATGCATCGCCCTGATTCTGCCTTCATGTTCATGTGGCACTCTCCCTTCTTTTTTTAAATAAAGACACCCATCCTAATCCAATATGACCTCATTTTAATTAATTACACCTACAACCACCCTATCGTCAAATAAGATCACATTTTGAGGTAGTACGGGTTAAGGCTTTAACATATGAATTTTGGTGGGGACATGATTCAACTCAACATATTTCTACCGTGTTTCCGTGCATTTGATGTTTCTGGCTACATCTGAGACCCACCCAGTCTGGGTTGGAGTGCTCAAACCAGCTGCCTCCCTCTTTCTGCTGCACGGGATAGGGGGTTGGATGAGGCCATCTCTAGGGTCCCTTCCACCTAACTTTGTGATTAAGTGTGTGGGGGCCAGGCATCCATCCTGCTGCCTGAATGTACATCACAGTCCCACCACTTACTAGCTAGAGGATTGTACACAAGGGACTTAACCTCTGAAAAATCTCAGTCTCCTCAACCAGTAAAATGAGGATAATAGTCCTTCACCCATTGGGTTGTTGTGGGCTAGACATATGGCACTAAGTAAATGTCAGTCAGTGTGACTGTTCTACCTCTTCAAAGATGTGAGCACTTAGAGCCAGAGGAATAACCTACATAACCCCCAGTGTTCTTATTTTCTGGTGATAATTCAGCTCAACTTCTTTTCTTGAGGTTCTCTTGAAAGAATTTTAAGAGGGAGAAGGGCACTTTGTTATCCTGCAAACAGTAATTCAAAATACGATTGCAGGACCACTAGGTATTTCTTTCTCCTAAAGCCAGATGCCATAAATTCTGAGCCAACTCCTTTTTCCTAAGGCAATGTGATTATGAAATATCTGTCCCCTTTAGGTCCCACTTCTCTCTCTCTGGTATCTCTTTTTCTCTCTTACAATTTGATCTTGCTCACCATCTTTCAGCTGTGGGCTGGAATCAGTCATTTAATTTACAATCTCTCTCTTTTTGGCTCTATAAATTTAGGGAAATGGAACAGACATCTGCTGCTTTCCAAGGCGTCACATCTTTAGTTCTTTCATGCTTTTCCTACACAGTCTAATTTGGCTTGTCTATATGCCTATTGGATAATAACTAGAACTTCAAGTTCTTGCAGGCAGTGGAACCTATTTGATACAGGTGTGTTAGGCCTTCATCATGGTCAAAGCAGGAGGAGGTTCAGATCACGTTTTAAAAATGTGGTCACTTTAATTTAGTGCCAGGTATTCCAAGTACCAGGGACATAACAATGAACGAGAGAGCCACCATCCCCGCTCTGGACGAGAGCCCATTCGGGGACATTCATTCATGTAGAAAATATATCATGAGAACTTACTACATACCAGTTATTGTTCATCACTAAACCAAACAGAAACAATCCCTGCACTGATGGTTATGTTGTGTGTGTGAGTGGCAGGAAAGGGGACAGAATACAATACACATAAATACTTTTAAAAATCATGTTCAAAGGTGATAAGTGCTATGAAAAAAACAGAGCTGGGTAAAGAGGGTTAGGGATTTTGGAAGGATTTACACTTTTAAATAGGATGGTCCGGGTTGGTCTCATTGAGGTGATACCCGAGCAAAGACTTCAAAGAAAATGAGGAAGGGAATCTCTGTATTTAGGACAGAGCAAGTCCAAAGGCCCTGGGGCATGAGCGTGTCCAGCTTTTCCAAGGGGAGCAAGGAGGCTGGTTTAGTTGGAGCAGAGCGAGCAAGGTGAGGACAGTAGGAAATGAGGTTGGGCAGATCAAGCAGAGCTTTCACCCCGAGTGAAATGAGGAACCACTGCAAAGTGCTGAGCACAGAGGTCTGGCTGCTGCGTCCAGGCTGTGCAGGTGCAGGGTGGTAGCCCGCAGATCAGTGTAATCCCACGGGGGAGGTGCTAGTGATGGCGCACACAAGAGAGGTGACAGGTGGAGGTGGTGACAAGTGGTCGGATTAGCGATCTACTTTGGAGACAGGGCCAACGTGATTTTTCTGGCAGATTGGATGTGGGGTGTGAAAGAGAAGAGGCAGGGGACGATTCCAAGGGCATCATCCTGAAAGAATGGAGTAACCATTGATTGAGATAGTGAAGAAGACCGCTGGGTGGAGAAGGATTTTGTTTTGTTTTGTTTTGGTGCCTTGGGCCAGGAGTTCTGTTTGGACATGTTAAATTTGAGGGGCCTATTAGCCATCCAAGTGAGTGGACAGCTGGATTTTGAAGCTGTCTGGGGAAATAATTTTGGGCGCATCTTGAAAGGTTCAGGAAGTGAGGCCCTGCTCTAAAGCCTAGGAGACCCTGTCGAGGTTCGTCCAGCATTGGTCCCCCTACCCTCAGCCCTCCTAAAGGCGGAAAAATCCCTGGGAAAGCAGTCCTTTCATTCGGCAAAGCCCCTCTCTTTCCTCTTTGGGGAATAGCGAGAAATGAACAAAAATGATGACGCGAGGCTGCATAGCGCCCTTTCCCGGGCTCGCTGAAGCGGGGAGCAAAGGCCGGAGTGGAAACGCTAAACCCCTCCCCGCCAAGAGGCGTGGCGCCGCGGCCAGTGAGCCGGAGCCCGGTGGGCGGGGCCTGATGGTGGGCGGGGCCGCGGGGCGAGCGCAAGCCACAGAGGGGGGGCGTGGCCGGCCCGGCGCGCGCCTGCTCGCTCTCGCGCGGTCCTCCCTCCTTCCCTAGCGGTGATCAGCTGGTCTGCGCTCCCCTGACGTGGGCCTGGGCACGTCACCGCCGAATGGCAGCCTCCAGAAGGCCACCGCGAGTAAGGTGAGGGGACTGTGCCGGGGAGCCGGCGTCGGGGCAGCGCTTGGCCAGCCTGCCCGGCCGGGCGTGCTGCACCCACGAGGTCAGAGACGAGCGGGTGAGGAGCCGCAGGCAGTGGGGCGAGGGCCGCCGCTTGCCGGAGCCCCCGAGCGGGAGCAGGGGGTGGGCGCCGTGCAGCTGGGCAAGATCCGGCTGACTTCCGGCGGGGCCATGGGCACCCGGGGACAGCCCGAGCCCGGTGTCTGGACTAGTGTGACCGCGGAACTGTCGCGCTCGGCCCGAGGGGGCGGTGGCCGTCACCGCCCCCCCTGCCCCAGGAAGGCCCCGCTGTTGCAGGAAGTCGGCCCCTCTTAGCTCCTCCCCGGGTCGGGGAGGTGGTCTTTCCCAGGGATCTAATCTTCAAGTTACAGTCTTGACAATACTGACACCTGCAATTCGCTTTGCTGATCAATCACCACCGCAAAGATAGGCAGTCGCGGGCCCTTCCTCATCCACATGGTTTCAGAGGCTGTGTAAGGGAATATTTTGGTATAACCTTTAGGAAAATCCCACCAGTAGCCTGCTCTGGGCTCTCCTGGGGCACAGGGAGATGAGGATAGTTCCCCGGCCTCAAATTAAACATATTTTAGTTTATTCTCCGTCTACACCCGGGGTATACCTACCAGAGCAGCTAACAAAGTAGGAGATGGAGAGCTATATGTTCAGAGTTCACAAAGGCCAGAAGCCAAACTACCTGGCAGTCCACAAGGGGTCACCCACCCTCTAACCAGTTAAGACTTAATGAACTCACTTGGCAGCGTGACCAGGCCTACTTGCTGAACACAGACCATGGCTTATGCTTCTATGAGTAGACAGAGCTCAAAAGCCACCTTGACCTGAACTTGACCTTGCCACAGCATGTTAGAGGTGAGCAGAGAACCAGACCCACCCTATGGAAGGATTTGGTGAGAGGTGGTAAACCTCCGTGTGGGTGGAGCTTCCTGTAAGTTAAGTGCTGGAAATGGAGCCAGGCAAATGGATAATAATGAGTTAGGCTGTAGGCTGAAAGGCAGCCTTTGAGGACCAAGGTAGTGTTTGTTAGATTTATAGAATCACAACCTTTTAGGGGCAGAAGGGTCTTTCAGTATCAGCTGGTAGAGCCTTTTTACCTCACACAATAGTTCACTGAAAGGCTGGGAGAGAGGAGGCTGTTTGCTCCAGGTGCCTCCCCTAATGGTAGAATGTAAGTGCCATCAGGTGTGAACGTGAAGACTTCTTTCGGTTCAGGTGATGGAAACTGAACTCAAATTGATTTAGGTAAAATGAAGTTGAGCTGGTTTCTAGTACAGCTGAGTCCAGGAGCACCAACCCTGGCATCAGACTTGGCTTCTCTCTTGCATCTCTTGGCTCTGAGTTCTTCAGTGTTGGCTTTATTCTCAGGCAGACTCTCTCCTTATGGGAGGTTATGACAATTCTAGGCTGACAGCCACAGCAGAAATAGGGTCCTCTTTCCTAATGGAGAAGTCCCAGATCTGATTCTCACCAGGGTGACTTAATTTTTATGTCCATCTGTGAACCAATCATTATGGCTAGTGGGAAGAGTTGACCAGGCCTGAGTCTCAGAACCTGATGGGTGATTGGAGAGACTCGTCCAAACCCCTTGGGTTGAAATGGAGAAGGCACATTCTCAAAAGGAAAGTTCTGATCCAGAGAAAGAGGGATGGATTCTGAGTAGGCAAAGACAACATCACTTACTTCCCAACCGTAGAACTTGTTTGTTGCTAGCATCTCATTTCACTAGGCGTGATTGAGCATCTTGTTCCTTGTTTTGCCCCATTCTGAGGACTAGATGTGTATGATTCTCATCGTGGACTGGGGGTGCTGGTGGTGGGGTTGAGGGGTGAGGTATCCAGAACCCTGCTGGGATTTCTTTTAAAAAGAGGGAGAAAAATGTGCAGCTTTTAGTGGTGCTGCCATAACCATCTGATACAGAGATTGAACAGGAAGTGCTCCACAGGCCTCTTTCCCTTTACCCACCTTGTGGCTCATCATGATGTTGAGAAGGTGTAGACTGAAGAAGGCCTGGGAAGGGGAAGAGCATTGAGCTGGAAGTTGAGAGGCCTGTACTCTGGTTCTAGCTCTGTCACTCAGTATCTGTGAGGCCTTGAGCAAGTCATTTGGTCTCTGTTTCTCCGTTTCTTTGTCTAGAGGAGGGAGTTGTTAGGTGGTCTCTGAGGTAATACATTCTTCTAGCTCTAACACTTAATGATAGTTCTGCTTCAGCAGAGAGCTTGAGAGTGTATCTCTCCAAGTAGGTGAAAGATGGATGGATCTTGGATGCTACAGAGACCAGGGTATGACAAGAGCAGGGCAACTGTATCTTCTGATCCATAGTCAGACGTGTTATCCATTGTGTCACTGGCCCCCTGAGCAGGGCAACTGTAGTGTTTACCTACTGGATCTGGACAAAAAGGTGGAGATGTTGATGCTCACACAGAGAGCCTAAGCTCACCTGTCAGACCTGGTTTCTGGTCTTGGGTTTGCAGCTACTGAGGTATATGGCCTGTGGCAAATTATCTTTGTTTCTTCTGTAAAATGAATGATTAGGACTACCTCAGGATAACCTCCTTCACCTCTCTAGTCATGTGTCTGAATCAGTTACTGGTTCAGTGAGCTTTATATATATAGAAAGAGAAACTGACTTTCTTCACTCACTATCTTATAAACTGACATATGAAGTCATGGGAAATTGGGTGAGAATGTGACTTGTATCCCTGTCCAAGAAAAAGAGATGTCTTTGTAAAATTTATAACAGCTCTACTGGAATATAATTCACTTATATACAACTCATCTATTGAAGTGTACAATTCACTAGTTAGTATATTCACAGAGTTGTACAGCTATTATCACAATCAATTTTAGGGCATTTCATCACCCCTCAAAAAAATCCTATACCCATTAGCAGTCACTCCTCATTTTCTCCAACTTTACCCCAGCCCTTGAAAACCACTAATCTACTTTCTGTCTCTATGGATTTGTCTATTCTGGACATTTCATATATTAATAAATGGAATCATACACTGTGTGGTCTTTTGTATCAGGCTTTTTTCCCTTCGTGTAATGTTTTCAAGGTTCACCTGTGTTGCAGGTGTGATTTCTTTTTCCTGCCAAATAATATTCTATTGTATGGATAGACTACTTTTATTTATCCATTCATCAGTTGATAGACATTTGGGTTTTTCCACTTTTTGGCTATTAAAATAATACAGCAATGAACATTTGTGTACACGTTTTTATGAGGATATATGTTTTTGATTTTTCTCAAGTACATACCTAGGAGTGGAATTGCTAGCATATGGTAACTCTGTGTTTAACCTTTTAAGGAACTGCCAGACTGTTTTCCAAAGCCGCTGCACCGTTTTACATTCCCACCAGCCATGTCTGAGGATTCTAATTTTTCCACGTCCTCACCCATACTTGTTATTGCTAGTCTTTTTGCTTATAACCTTCCTAGTGGGTGTGAAGTAGTATCTCATTGTGGTTTTTTTTTTTTTTTTTTTTGAGACAGAGTCTCACTCTGTTGCCCGGGCTAGAGTGAGTGCCGTGGCGTCAGCCTAGCTCACAGCAACCTCAGACTCCTGGGCTCAAGCGATCCTCCTGTCTCAGCCTCCTGAGTAGCTGGGACTACAGGCATGCGCCACCATGCCCGGCTAATTTTTTGTGTATATATATTTTAGTTGTCCATATAATTTCTTTCTATTTTTAGTAGAGACGGGGTCTCACTCTTGCTCAGGCTAGTCTCGAACTCCTGACCTTGAGCGATCCACCCGCCTCGGCCTCCCAGAGTGCTAGGATTACAGGCGTGAGCCACCACGCCCGGCCCTCATTGTGGTTTTGATTTGCATTTACCTAATGATTAATGATGTTGTGAGCATCTTTTCATGTATTTTTTGGCCATTTCTATACCTTTATTGGAGAGCTCTATATTCAGATCCCTAGCCCGTTTTAAAATTGGGTTGTCTTTTTATTGTTGAGTTGAAATAGTTCTTTATATTCTGGATACTAGACTCTTGCCAGATTTGCAAATATTTTCTCCCATTCTGTGGGTTGTCATTCCACTTTCTTGATGGTATCCTTTGAAACACAAAAGGATTTAATTTTGATAAAGTCCAGTATATTTATTTTTTCTTATTTTTTTGCTTTTGTGTCTTAAATCATCGTCTAATCCGAGGTCAGGCAGATTTATGCCTGCTTTTCTTTTAAGAGTTTTATAGTTTAGCTCCTGTATTTATGTGTGTGATCCATTTTGAGTTGATTTTTGTATATGGTGTGAGGTCGGTTCAACTTTTTGTATGTAGATACCCAGTTGTCCCAACACTATTTGTTGAAGAGACAGTTCTTTCCCTGTTGAATGGTCTTGTCACCTTTCTCAAAAATCAGTTGACAGTAAATGTGAGGCATGTGAGGCTCTATTTCTGGACTTTCAGTTCTACTTTTTTGATTTATAAGCCTATCCTTATGCCAGTACTATACTATCTTGATTATTGTAGTCTTGTATTTAGTTTTGAAATTGGGAAGGGTGAGTTCTTTTCAAGATTTTGTTCTTTTTCAAGATTATTTTGACTATTCTGGTCCCTTTTGTTTCCATAGGGATTTTAGCATCTTCTTGTCAATTTCTGCCTAGAAGCCAGCTGGAATTTTGGTAGGCAATGTGTTAAGTCTGTAGATCAATTTGAGAAGTATTACCATCTTACCAATATTAAATCTTCCAATCTATGAACCTGGAATATCTTCATTTATTTAGATCTTCTCTAGTTACTTTCAGCAATCTTTTGTAGTTTTCATAGTGTACATTTTGCACTGCTTTTGTAAAATTTATTTCTAAATATTTTATTTTTGATGCTATTGTAAATGGACTTTTCTTAATTTCATTTTTGGATTGTTCATTGCAAGCGTATAGAAATAAAATGGGTTATGTTGATTTTGTGTCCTGCATTTCTGAACTCATTAGTTCTAGTTTTTTTTGTGGATTCTTTAGTATTGTATGTATCCAAGATCATGTCATTTGCAAATACAGATAGTTTTACTTCTTTTCTAGTATGGATGCCTTTTATTTCATTTTCTTGCCTAATTTCCCTGGATAGAACTTCTGGTACAATGTTGAATAGAAACAGCAAGAGTAGACATCCCTGTCTTATTCCTGATCATAGGGGAAAATTCAGTCTCTCAACATTAAGGATGATGTTAGCTGTGCGTTTTCTAATACCCTTTGTCAGGTTGAGGAATTTCTCTTCTAGCTTGCTGAGTACTTTTATCATGGAAGGGGCATTGGATTTGGTCAAATGCTTTTTTCCTCCACATCTGTTGAGGTAATCATATACTTTTTGTTCTTTATTCTATTGATATGGTGTATTACATTAATTGATTTTTCATATGTTGAACCAACTGTGTGTTCTTGGGGATAAATCCTAGTTGGTGATGGTGTATGATCCTTATTATATTGCTGCTGGATTCAGTTTGCTGGTATTTGGTTGAGGATTTTTGCATTTATATTTATAAGAGATAGTGGGGTGTCTGACTTTTTAATGAAAGAATATATGGTTTTTCCAGTTAAGAACATTTCATTCTGTCCATTCAAACTAAAGTAGCAGCTATATGGAGGCAGGCCTGGAGTGATTGGTGAAAATGTCTGGTCTAGTGGTTCTGCTCATGTGGTGGACGGAGCTAATGTGGTCTTCTCTGCCTCTACCAATACATAAAAATGTGGTTAAATTATAAATTAATTACCTTAATTTCATAGCTGAGTAAAATCCGAAACCCTTTCTATAGCCTACCATAAGGCCCTTGGTGCCTCTCTGACCTTGTCTCTTAACCGCTTCCCTCCTCATTCCTTGACACTCACAAACACACTGCATTGGCCTTGCTTTTCCTCAGGTACACGAGGCATACTCCTGCCTCATGGCCTTTGCACGTGCTAGTCTCCTTTTCTGGAATGTTCTCCTAGCCATTCACATAGCTTGCTTCCTCATGTTTTTTAGGTCTCTGCTATAATATTATGTGTTATCTCCATATGGGATCAGGAAACTTGTGTGCAAATCTTCTAGCTAAGAAATTAATGTGAAAATTAGTCTTAGATGCAAACAATGATAGTAATGCTTGTACAAAGCAGGACACTTCCATTTTCATAGGTAGTCTCTCCTGAAGATATGCTCTTAATAAACTTTTTTTTTTTCTTTTTCTTTTTTTTTTTTGAGACAGAGTCTCGCTCTGTTGCCCGGGCTAGAGTGAGTGCCGTGGCGTCGGCCTAGCTCACAGCAACCTCAAACTCCTGGGCTTAATCAATCCTACTGCCTCAGCCTCCCGAGTAGCTGGGACTACAGGCATGTGCCACCAATTTTTTCTATATATATTTTTAGTTGGCCAGATAATTGCTTTCTATTTTTTTTTTTTTTTTTAGTAGAGACGGGGGTCTCGCTCTTGCTCAGGCTGGTCTCGAACTCCTGACCTCGAGCTATCCACCCGCCTCGGCCTCCCAGAGTGCTAGGATTACAGGCGTGAGCCACTGCACCCGGCCATAAAATCTTAATAAAAGGTTATAAGGCACAGAAGGGATGAGCCACCAAGAGAGGGAAGTGGCAGACCCAGCAAACCTGAGACTATCCCAAGACCTTCTAATGGAAACTCTGAAAGAAATGATAAAATAAGGGCCTAAAATGATTAAGGCAGTAAGAGAAAGAATAGAAACCAAAGTGAAAAGAATAGGACACCATAAAGAAAGAACAGGTAGATGGGAAAAAGAACCAAATAGAATTTATACAAGTGAAATATAGTGATTAAAAATAAAATCTTCTTAGTCTAGTTAAACAGGAGATTAGACATAGCTGAAGAGAATTTGTGAATTAGAAGCTAGAATTGAGAAGGTTCACCCGCTGTGGTGATGTTTTACACCTGCAAGTTTTATCTGAAACTTTTATGTATTTTGCCACCTATAATTGGGATGAGAGTCCTTTTGAGTCAGGTAAGAAAACTGCTAAGTCAAGTTGATGTCCTGTCTGACTGAGCCTTGCCACATTACTGTGGTCAAAGTCTGCAACATCCTGTTCTTTCTCTTCTTAAGGGCGAATCACCAGGATTTTCAGCTGAAAAGTTTAAGAATAATTGAACCTAACGAAGTGACACTCTCAGGAGACGCAGGTGTGGAAACAGGTAATTATTTTTATCTATCAATTAGAATATCTAAAAAGGATTTTATTTATTTATTTTTTTTTGAGACAGAGTCTCGCTCTGTTGCCCGGGCTAGAGTGAGTGCCGTGGCGTCAGTTTAGCTCACAGCAACCTCAAACTCCTGGGCTTAAGCGATCCTACTGCCTCAGCCTCCCGAGTAGCTGGGACTACAGGCATGCACCACCATGCCCGGCTAATTTTTTCTATATATATTTTTAGCTGTCCATATAATTTCTTTCTATTTTTAGTAGAGATGGGGTCTCGCTCTTGCTCAGGCTGGTCTCGAACTCCTGAGCTCAAACGATCCGCCCACCTCGGCCTCCCAGAGTGCTAGGATTACAGGCGTGAGCCACCACGCCCGGCCTAAAAAGGATTTTAGATCTTCCCACTCCAAACTCCAGTTGGGGGAGAAGAGAGGGTAAAGAATTAGTAATAGATCATGGCTGGGGGTGAGTATCTGGAAAATTAAAAACCATTTTATTTTTTGGTTGGTTACTGTTTCTATATATTTACCACTTTTTTTAGGTATTAAGAGAATAATTTATAGGTTTTCTGCATTTCCCATTCTTGTGGTGGTGGTGGAGATTGGTTATTATTGAAAATGTACTATTCTAGTTTTTCTAATCTTGTTTTCGAATATAGTCCTTTATTGATTGCCTTAGAAAGTAGCTTTCAACTTTCATCATAACATTATGAAATGAAAAAAGTTTATAATATATTGTTGTGATTTATAAATTGAGTGTGCATTTAGGAATATCTTTCTGGGAAAAATTTCTGGGATCATCCCTTCTCCCCAGAACTAGTTAATTGTCTGATGGATTGTCAGAAACCCAAATTCTGAAAAGTGGTGTATTACTGTGTTTCTAGAACTACAGTATTTCCTTTTAGCTGACTGAAAATTGATCCCATTAAGCACGTAAGAAACCATGCCTATCTAATCTGTCTTTGGAAGATCAGTGCTATAATTACATGCCATTTTAGGTCCTTTTTTTAAAAAAAATAGGTGTATTCAACATATTTTGGGTCATATTAGGAGGTGGCAGAAGAAGGAGGAAAAAGGAATAGGAAAAAGAAGTAAAGAAAGGTAGAAAGTAATAGAATCATCAAATTTACAGCTGGAGGAGAACTTCTCTTTCTTTTTATTGTATATGAGGAAATAGAGATCAGGGAGCTTCAGTTGTCTGAGACATTGTAGATCCCAGCTGGAAATTGGAGCTCACTTGTTTTGGTTCTGTTGGTCTTAGAATGTTTTAGGCCTCTGTTATGTCCCCTAGATGAAGTGGAATAATAGAGCATGGACTTGGGAATTGGATAGACCTTGGGTCCTGGTTCTTGATGATCCAGCTGAGTTGGGAAAGTACTTAACTCCTTTTAACTCCTGTTCCTTTATGGGTAAGAAGGGAGTAGTGAAACCTCCCTTGGAGGATTATTGTGAGAATTAGCCACTAATGTATGTAAAGCCCTTGGCCTTCCCTCAGCTGAGCAACAGAGAAACAAAACTACTACTTCTAAAGCTATTGATGCTAGAAGAGCATCTGTGCATGTGTTAAGATGCTGAAATTGGAGTAAACCAGCCTCTTCTATTCTTACAGTAAGATGTGTAGGAATCCCAGCTGGTGCTTCCGATCCAAGTTCAAATATTTTTTGAGCTCCTACAGTGTATTAAATGCTACGCATGGTGCTTTCACACTTGGTATGCTTAATTTGCCTGGCCACCCATCAGGTAAGTATGGTGTGATTTTACTGTAAAATCAGTGAAAAATCTTGTTTGTGATAAAGGCCAAAGGTTTGGGAACTTATTTCTAAAAGCAGACCCATGTATGCAAGAGAATTTTAAATGAGTCATTCTCTTTAAGGCGTAATTTAAAAATAGGGCAGTGTACGGGCTAATGTTTCATCGTGGTCTAGGCCTGTTGCTATTGGCTTCCCACCTTCCTCTACACTCTGCCTAGTTCTTGGCTGTTTCTAACATTTCTAAAAAGTAATAGGATGTGGAAAGAGCAGATATTATAATACAGTATCTTCTAAGATCTTAGCTTTCTTTTTTCACTAAAGACTTGTTACTGTTTATTATGTTGGGTCTGAAAAGGTCATACATGCAATGTTGTAACATTCATTTAGCCATCTTTGAGTCGGCGTATGTGTTAGGTGCTATGCTGGATGCATGGATACAGAGGTGACATGATCCCCGCCTTAAGGAGAAGTGGCGTACACACCTGTTACTCCATTTATCATGTTGTATTTATGGTTAATTGCGTCTCTAATTCTAATAACTACACACACATAACATTTACTGTGTGCCAGGCACTGATTCTGAGTGCTTTATATATAGCGACTTATTTAATCCTCATAAACATTACCTACGGGTCATCAGCCAGGACTTTTACTTCCTCCATCTTGGCTGCCTTTTCGGCCACTGCTACCTTATTGGGTGGGACTTATAATTGTACCAGTTTTGTCCTCTCCTCAGCTCCAGCTGCTCACTGATTCTGTCACTTTCAAGACCTATTGTCCTTGTGACTGCAGCTCCCTCAGTCACCATCACCCACTTTATTTACCTGGGTGGTAGCTGTCTCCGCTGCTGTAGCCATTGCCTCAGCCATTTGCCCAGGGACACCAACCAGTGCTATGGGCATGAGGATGAGGAGGAAGAGAGGGAAGGGGTTGGGTGTGTAGTGGGGGCAGGTGGCATTGTGGAGGGAAGTGTGAAAATGCCATGTTAGTAGAGTGAGGCTGATGATTCTCATGGTTCTGAGGAAGCCTTGTATGCCGGTCAGGAGGAGGAGCGTGATGATGAAGCCAGTGATGGTGATGCAGCTCAGAAAGTGGTGGCGAGGAGGCAAGCTACAGTGACCAGGAAACAGAGGATGTCTTTGACTAGGCTCACTTTGCCTTTAGTTTTTAGTTCGTAATTGAAGATTTTGTGCTTGCCATTGGTAATGTTGACTTTATTGATGAAGTTAGTGACTGATACTGTTGATACTGCAGTCAGTGCTAAACACCTAGTCAGTGCCACCAAAATCCTTAAGTCAGAATGCGCCTAAATAGAAGCCAGATTCTTTAAAAAAATTAATGATCTTGAAAGAAAGTATATTGGACTGTATCATATTTTGCTTTTTAAAATTCTAGAGGCCTAGGCTGCATGCCAAACCAATTAAATCAGAAGTTCCCCAGGTAGTTCTAATGTGCAGCCAAGGTTGAAGTACTGCTGCTAAAGAAGTCTTCATTTTTGCTTGGCTCTTTTAAAGAATGATAACTTGCTCAGAAATGTGGTTTGCAAACATGATAAATCTATTCTGAAGCTCCTGAAAGATAACAGAGTAAAATTTTCAGATGCTGGTAAGCTTCTGAGGTCACAATAGGCTTCATTTTTGAACCCAGTGGAGGTGTTGACGTATAAACTTAGATTGGACCAAGTACTTCTGAGCCCTCTTTCTCTGTCTGATAGGTGAGGAATTATAGGCTTAGTAGATTAGACAAAAGGAAAGGATAGCTGAGTGCAGTGGTGTGCGCCTGTAATCTCAGCTCCTTGGGAGGCTGAGGTGGGAGGATCACTTGAGCCCAGGAGTTCTAGTCCACCCTGGGCAACATAGCAAGACCTCCTCTCTCTTAATAAAAAATAAGGAGGGAAGAATGGCCCCCTGAAGAGTATTCAGAAGCAGTGGTAATGCAAGGAACATGGATATGCTTGAATCATGAGTGGTTCAAGTATGGTTTCCAGTGACTCTCCCTTTGAGTACTTCAGTCCCTCCAGAACTTGGAGGTGGAGCCCTGAGGCCTGCTGCTGAAGTTGCCCTTGCTACAGATGAACAGGGCACTTTTTCAATGACTCTCAAGATCAATGTGGTATCTCATAGGGGAATCTATTGACGATAACCATAGCAACTGAGGTATAGAAGCCCAAGGTGCTAGTGATGATGAAAGGGAAGAAGCAATTGAATATATTAAAGAAAAAGAACCAGAAAGGATCCATACCCAGCAGAGGATAAGCCACCATGAGTCAGGGTGTCTATCCTTGAAGATAACCTGATGGGATTGCCTCCATGTAACTGCGTTACATACAGCATCGTGCGTTGGAATGTTTTTGGTTAAGTAAAATATTTTTTATTTGTTTAAAAAGTAAGTTGGAGGCCGGGCGCGGTGGCTCACGCCTGTAATCCTAGCACTCTGGGAGGCCGAGGTGGGCGGATCGTTTGAGCTCAGGAGTTCGAGACCAGCCTGAGCAAGAGCGAGACCCCATCTCTACTAAAAATAGAAAGAAATTATATGGACAACTAAAAATATATATATATAGAAAAAATTAGCCGGGCATGGTGGTGCATGCCTGTAGTCCCAACTACTCGGGAGGCTGAGACAGGAGGATCCCTTCAGCTCAGGAGTTTGAGGTTGCTGTGAGCTAGGCTGACGCCATGGCACTCACTCTAGCCTGGGCAACACAGTGAGACTCTGTCTCAAAAAAAAAAAAAAAAAAAAAAGTAAGTTGGCAAACTCCAAAACACTGATGACACCAAATGCTGACAAGGATATGGAGCAGTAGGACCGCTCATTCATTGCTGATGGAAATGCAAAATGGTACAGCCACGTTGAAGGATAGCTGGGCAGTTTCTTAACCCTTACCATCATCTGATTCAGCAGTCACACTCTTAATATTTACCCAAATGAGTTGAAATCTTAGGTCCACACAAAAACTTGCACTTTATTACTAATTTATAGCAGTTTTTACAATAACTACTAGAACTTGGAAGCAACGAAGATGTTCTTCATTAGGTGAATGGATAAATAAAACTGATACATCCAGACAATGGAATATTATTCAGGGCTAAACAAATGAGCTATCGAACTATGAAAAGACATGGAGGAACTTTAAATGCCTATTACCAAGTGAAAGAAGCCAATCTGAAAAGGCTACATATTGTATGATTCTAACTATATGACATTCTAGAAAGGTAAAACTATGGAGATGATAGAAAAGATCAGTTATTTTCAGGGGTTGGAGGAGAGGGGGAGGGAGGGATGAAGAGGCTGCGCATAGAGGATTTTTAGGGCAGTGAAAATACAATGTATGATACTATAATTGTGGATATATGTCATTATACATTTGTCAAAACCCATAAGTGTACAACACCAAGAATGAACCCAAGAATAAACTATGAACTTTAGGTGATAATGATATGTTAATATAGGTTCATCGATTGTGACTAATGTACCACTCTGGTGGGGGATATTGGTAGTGGGGGAGGCTGTGTGTGTTTTGGGGCAGGAGCTATATGGGAGCTCTGTGGTCAACTTTGCTATGAATCTATAACTTCTAAAAATAAAGTCTGTTAAAAATGAGTTGGAAAAACTCATTATTTTACATTGAATTCTAATAGTACAGTTTTGTGCCAGTATATGGGATGTAGTAAAATATGCATGATTACTATTCTATAGTTGGCCTCTTGTGATGTTGTTTTGTTATATAGCCATGGGACTACAGCTGTGATGTTTTTCAGAACATTAACTGATATCAATATTTGTTGAGAAAAAATCTTTTTGAAGAACCAGCTAAAGTGGTGAAGTCAGCTTGTGTCATCTGTGCCTTCATCATATTTCTATGTAGAAATAGAGTCTCTTAAACTTTTATGAATTTGTAAGTGATTTTCACTACTTACAAATTCATAAAAGTTTAAGAATTTCTAGTAGGACCACATTTAATGTTCATAACATTTCTTTTTTAATGATTTTTATATTTCTATTTTGTATTTTCTAAAGCTGGTGACTCCAGCTTTGGGTTTATTGAGATGATAGACTCCCTTGGACCCCTGGGACTTCTTGAGGCTCAGTTTGAAAACCCTGGGTCTAATCCACCTCCACTCTATTTTGGAGAGGAGAACACAGAGCACTGAGGCCCCAGTGTCCTTCTCCCTTGCACAGCTGCTTGGCAGCTAGTAGTCACTAGAGCATAATGCCGAAGACTTGTGACTACTAGTGGATTGATCTTTCTTCTCCAAATCTGTGGTTGTCTGTTTAACAGAAAGTTTATAAAACATACTTCTTTTAAAGCAGTCAGACTTACACAGAAAAATACCAGAAGAAGAAAATACTCACTCCAAATTTACATAGCCAAAGGTAATTACTATTACTAATAACACTTGGGTGACTGTCCTTCTAGAAACTTCTTTCTGCATATACACATGCACAATTTTAAATAAGTGGTAACTGCCTATACATATTCTATTGTAATCTGTTTTTAATCACCCACCACGGCTATCTGGGCATCTTTCTAAGTCAAATATAGGCCCATATAATTTTTTTCTAGGTCTGTGTCATTTTTAATGATTGCACAATATCTTATAGTATGTATTACAGTTTATTTAACCCATCATGTATTTCACCCCCTTTTTTTTACTACTATAAACAAGGATAAACACCTATGTTTTTGTGCACTTGTTTAATTATCTCTTTAGAATAAAGTCCTATAAGTGAAAGAGGTAACCAATTTGGAAATGATTAGCAGCTAAACTTTTCTTGCCACAAATGGCTATTTGGAAGTAGTATCTAGGAACTGTGAATATCAGTGTTTCTGGCAGTTTTGGGCTTGGTCTGTGGTGGGGTGGTCAGTTTGCAGACACAGCTGGGGGTGGAACAGAACATAGAAAGCACTTCTTGTTACAGCCCGATTTGTACTGGTTGTTGAATTGTAGGGGCCAGGCTGGTTTTGGAACAAACTCTTCTGTTGTTGCAGACAGCAAAATGGCTCCAAAGATGACTTCAGAGCTGCTTCGGCAGCTGAGACAAGCCATGAGGAATTCTGAATACGTGACAGAACCGATCCAGGCCTACATCATCCCGTCAGGAGATGCTCACCAGGTACTGAGCGAAGGTGGGCGGTGATGGAACTCAACAGCCTCTCCTTTCTCTTCAGTCTTTCCTCCCCAGCCCTCATGTGTCTGTATGATTCTACTTGTCAACCCACAACCAAGCACGTCTTCCAGGGCTTGACACAGGGGCTTGTATCTAATAAGGTCTCACTAACTGTGTAAGATTTGGCTCTGGCTTCCTTGTTTCCAGTGAATTTAGCCAACTTTCAATAAATTGTGAAAGAATTAATGGGCAAATTAAGGGGCAGAAGTCCTGGACCTTTCTGTTGCTGACATACGCCACCCCATCTCCTCCACCACATCTTATCCCTATGAGAATTGTCTGTCCTGTTTCCCTTCTGCCCATCCAGACTGCCCCATTCCTCTGGTATGGCCAGAAGAGTAACCAGAAAGTCATCATGGATCTCTTCCTTAGCAGGTATTAGGGACCATACTGAATACTCTCACCCCAACCATCACATCTGATGGAAGCAACTCAGTAAGTGCCGTTTCCCTCTGAGAACACTAGTTATTAGAGTAGAGGAGAGTTGGGTTTGGAGAAGCAGAGACTTCATGTGATAGGTCTGACAGGCAGGAAGATGAAGGATTTTAGGATCCACTCTGAGATTATTGAGTCAGCAAGTTTTTGAGTGCCTACACCATGGTCATGGTACTGTAGGGTTACAAAGATAAATTTAAGATTGAATATCTGCCCTCACTATCGTTATGGTTTTGTGGGAGATGAAACAATATACATACAAAGTGCTATTCTTCCATAGTGTCATCTCTACATATGTTTTTTCCAGCCTTTGCTTATGTGCAATGTACTGCCTTCCTTAGGTATTGGATTTGATAAAAAAGTGAGAATTCCTGGTCTCAAGAAGCATACAGTTTAGTAAGGGAGTTAAGATGTACATATACATATCTGTATTGCAAGGTAGAATGTGGTAAGTGCTATCAAAATCTGGACAGAGGCCTATGGAAGTTTGAGAGTGAGGGGGGAGGATAACAGAGGGCTTCCTGGGGCAAGGGAGGCATTGGAACTGGACCTTGAAGGATGGGTGGAGTTTGGGTAAATAGAAGCAGGAGGTGGAGGAGGAAGGAAGGAGTTCTCTAGGTAGGAGGATTAGTAGGAACAAAGGCAGAAAAGCAGGGAAGCGTGGAGTGTTTTTCAGAAACAGTGGGATACGTTTCCCTGGCAAGAGCCCAGGGAAGTAAAAAGCAATAGTGGGAAATAAGGCTGGTGTTCTAGGAGTCTTCAGAAACTACCTTCAGGTACCTTGAGCAATAAAAGTGTTTTATAAGAGTTTAGGGTCAGAGCTACTGCACTGGCACAACCCCGGGTTGAGAATGGTCTCCTCAGAGTTACGCATGTCAGATAACATGTTAGATAGGATGTCGTGTGGAACTCGAGGGCAGGAATGTAGTTGGCCCTCAGGAAGAACTGGGATGGGAGGGTTTTCAGCTCTTGCTGCACATCAGTTTCTCTGTTTCTCAGCCAACAGGGTAGGGTGGTATAAACCTGGCAGCTCCTACATTTATATCTCTTTATTTCTTACTTTCAAGATACCAGATTGAGTTAGAACCTTAATCCCAAATCTAAGTGAGAACTTGATTGGTGTAACAACTTGGTCCTTCTTGGTCCTGGTTAGAGAGAGAGAGAGAGAGAGAGACAGAGACAGTGTGTTTGTGTGTGTGTATGTGACATCATGTGGTATAGACATGAGTTATGAGAGTCCACCGTGACAGAGGGGGTGGCAGACAAGGATATTACTGTCAACTGAGCAAAGATCCCAAAAGATGTCCACTTTGGCTGGCTTCCTTTCTGCCTCTCCCAAAGGTCCTAGTCCACATAGTTGTGACAATGTCAGGCCTTTGTTAACCTGGGGACAGCCTCAAGATTGGACCCCTACCTGGAGACATGGGATTTCCTGGCTTCAGGAGCAAATGAAGGGCTGGAATGAATAAACAAAGGGAATGAATGACTTGAGGCAACAGTATGAAGTTTAGGATTCTTTCATGTTTAGAATGGGGTTCCCCAAACAATGTTCTATAGCATTACTGTTGTATCTTGTAAGATGCTCTGCAAAAAATATATTCGATGGTTAAGAAAATAGTGAAATGAGCTGAACAGTTAATTTTTTTATTGTGGTAAAAAACATATAACATGAAATTTACCATCTTAGTCATTTGCAAATGTATAAAATTGTAGTGTTAACTATATGTACACATTGTTGTGCAACAGGTCTCTAGATCTTTTTCATCTTGCAAAACCAAAATTCCATACCCATTAAACAACTCATCCTGGTTTCTCTCCTCTCCTCTGCTCTGGCAGCCACCTTGTACTTTCTGTTTCTAACAGTTTGACTACTTTCGATACCCCATATAAATGGAATCACGCATTATTTGTCTTTTTGTGACTGACTTCTTTCACTTAGCACAATGTCCTCAAGGTTCATCCATGTTGTAGCATATGACAGGATTTCTTTCTTTTATAAGGCTGAATAACATTCCACTGTATGTACTACACTTTCTTTATCCATTCACATGTCAATGGATATTTAGGTTGCTTCTACCTCTTGGCTATTGTTAATAATGCTGCAATGAACGTGGGTTTACAAATATCTCTTCAAGATCCTGTTTTCAGTTCTTTTGGATATATACCTGGAACTGAGATTGCTGGATCACATGGTAATTCTATTTTTAATTTTTTGAGGAACCTTGTCCAAACTGTTTTCTATAGCAGCTGTGCTATTTTATATTCCCACCAATAGTGCATAGAGGTTCTAATTTTTCCACATCCTCACCAACACTTGTTTTCTGTTTTGTTGATAGTGGCCATCATAATGGCTGTGAGGTGATATCTTGTTGTAGATTTGATTTGCATTTCCTGATTATTAGTGAGTGATGTTGAGCATCTTTTCATGTGCTTTTTGACCATTTTCTTTGGAGAAATGTCTATTTAAGTCCTTTGCCCATTTGACTGTTTCTTAACTGCAGGACTTCTCAGGGCCTTTGGTATGCCAATGTACACTCTGCACCTCAAAGGAGGGGATAAAGTATTCAGCATTTTCTGGACTTAAATGTCCAGGGAATTCCCACAGTAATCTCAGAGGTCGGGTAGGGGAATCTAGTGTTCCATGGAATACCTTTGTCTGTTCCACAATAGTACTTGTCATACCATGATGGATCTTGCGTGTAGAGGTGGATGAAGGGGGGGATGAGAGAGCATGAGGTGTGTTGAGACACCAGCCCACTGGCTGTTCAGCCTGGCTGAGCACAGGAAAGTAGAAGATCAAGCTGGAAAGTGGGGATAGTGGCATGTGAGGAGGCTATGGAGCCTGGGTACATTAATGTTAGATTTAGTAGGCAGTAGGGAGGTACATTAATGTTAGATTTAGATTTAATGGGCAGTAGGGAGGTGAGGATAAACTGGTTAGATTTAGGGTTGGGCTTTGGTAATGAAATCCGTCCACTTGTCTATGTTCACTAGAATGGGCAAGCAAGATTTACTAGCTTCATAGGAACCAAAGTGTCATCTTGACTAAGGACTGGATGAGTAAGTAGGCTGGCCAGCACAGCTTGGGCCTGTGTCATGGTCGGAGTTGTAGGTAGCAGAGGAGCTGGGTCCTCCCAGCCCCCACTTAAGAAGGGCAGACCCTGGCCCTGTCCTCAAGGAGTTTCTGTTTTCTTCTGCCCTGGGCACTCTGGTGAACTCTTTCCCACCTCCTGTCAATCCCAGGCATTTTGACTTGTGCTTCATGTCACAGGGATTCTCTGCTGCATTCATCAATGGTGTTTATCATTTTCTACCTTTCAAGTGTTGTCTAAGCTCGACTGACTGCAGTCACTTTGTCCTAGTATTGGGCAGGATGGTGGTTCCTCCTGCCCAATGACTGGAGTACATTATGTAGCTGTTGGTTGGGGCTGTACTTTAAGTCCCCTGGCACTGTTGTCTGCAGGTGGAGCCCTCCTCTGAAAAAGTTCTCATGGGCTGTCATGGATCCTTGGCTAAAGACATGACAATTCTCCTTTATTTGTGAAACTTCCCCTCCAGGGGAGGCCTCATTGTACAGAAAGACTTGACTTGTTAGTGTTATTTGAATTAAAAGTTGAAGTTTTCTGGTGAAGGGTGTGTTGGAAGCTTTGTAATCTTTGTATTTTAGCTTTAACTTTTTTTTTTTGGCCTGGAGTTAGGATATAATCTTTACTCGTAGAGGACATTGTTGTAGCCAAGCCAAGTTTATCTTGATATTTTTGGTCATGGGTGCTATTCCTGAGCCAACTCTTTCTTTTTGTCACCATAAAGCTGATTTTTGGATCCCCTGATTGATTTTTAAAAATCTGCTGTTTTTGACATTATGTGTGGCCCTAACCACAGGGATTATTCGAGGCTTTCCCTCAGCTGCTTATCTTCTGATGGTGATCCTGGAATATCAGAATTGGATGGCTCTTCTCTGCGTGAGGGAACTGAGGCTCTAATCCTAGACAATTGTGTTTTCCAGCAACACCCTGAAAACGCAAAACATCAGGCTTGCGCGATATTAGCTGTCGCTCTTATTGCAGAAGTCACTGTTTAGACTTCACAGACTTACAGTATATTCTTGTACTCTGGCGGTCCTTTGATCTTCACCACCCCCTCTGCTCTTTTTCTTTTATAATCTTTAAGTGTCCTTTCTTGCTGTAGCTTAGCCGTCCTGCATATGTGAGAAGTTGTGTTTTGTTTGGTGCCTGTTTTCTGCCTGCCTGCTCAGGGCCAGGTGCTGGGCACGTGGAGGGCAGGTGGTTAGCACATAGGTAAGCATATGAGCTCTCAAGACTTTGGGTTCAGATGCCAGATTTGCCACTTACTAGTTGCTTGACCTCAGGCACGTTATTTCAAATTCTTAAGTGTCAGTTAAACTCTTTGGGTCTCAATTTCTCCAAACGCAAAAAGGGGATTGTCACAGTATCTACCTGTAGGGCTGTTGTCAGGAGTAAATGAGTTAATACTGTAGATGTAAGTACTTAAAGTGTATATGTCACCTGGTAAGTCTCATTATATTAGCTATTATTGTTATTATTGCTATTGTAGAGATGAATGAGATTCCCCTTAAAGAGGTTGAAGAGTAGATAAGCCATAGTCACAAAAGCTAACACAAGTAGAAACTGGTAAATGTCATAGGATGGGACTCAGTCAGCACTGTTCAGTAGAAATATGTGAAGTATATATGTAATTATAAGTGTTCTCATAGCCATATTAAAAAAGAGAAGCAGTGAAATTAATTTTAATAATATATTTAATTAACCCAATGTCTAAAATATTATCATTTTAACATATCAATATAAAAATTATTAAGATACTTTACTGTCCTTTTTCTCATACTAAGACTCCAAATATGGTATGTGTTTTACATTTATAAAATATCTTAGTTTGAATGTGAAATTTTCATTGGAAAATTTGATCTATATTTGATCTGTATTTGGATCCATAAAATTTATAATTAAAAAAGTGAACTCATGTATCCAAGTTGTTCTGAACATACTTAACAGTTTTCCAATAATTGAATTTTGAGTATCAGTTTTTAAATTTATGTTTAACTTAATCAAAGTGAAATAAAATTAAATGTTCTGTTTCTTAGTCACATTAGCCACATTTCGAGTGCTCAGTAGCCACACGTAGCTGGTGGCTACCATAATGGACAGCACAAGTTTATATAAAGTGTGGACTGAAGTCATAGGTGAGAAGGACTAAGCAGGCAGGATCAAGGAAAGCTTCATGGAGGAAGTGGCATTTAAATTGGAACGTGGACCGGTAGACTTTGGATGCATAGAAATAGGGAGAGATGTACAAGAAATACCATGAGCAAATCTGGAAGTAGGAGAACATGCATAATGATAAGTTTGAAGAAGAAAGAAAAATGCCACCCACGAGTTACCCATGACCAGAGTTAAGAGTTTAGGTTTTTGTTAGATAGTAGGGACCCATTAAGGGTCTTTGAGCAAGAGAGTGACATGATAAGAGGGAGCAGTGTTTAGTCTGGATCGGAGAAGGGAGACCCTGGGAATTGGGAAACCTGTTAGGAGACCTTTGCAGGATCCCAGAGTTGAGGTAAAGAGGCCTGGACTTGGGTGCTGGAATTAGGGGAGGAGAAGTAGTAGAACTGAGATTAAGCGTGGACCTTGCAGGCAGGTGGCAGAGGAGATGGGAAGTTTGCAGCCCGAGAGTGTTTGTGGTGCTATCAACAGAAAGAAATGGGTTCCTTGTTTCAGTTCCTATGGAGAGGAAGGCCATAGTTGTGGTGACTCTATTAAGTGGGACTCTGGGTCCTTGCTGGGCTGTGAGAACAAGGAGGAAGGGTTGGCTTTGTGTGTGACCTGCCGCAGCAGCCTCCTCAGTAATAGAGAGGCTGCTGTTCTCTGCAGCTCTTGTTCCTAATTGTTTCATTTCCAGGCTAGATTCAGGGTTGATGGAATTTTTCCAACGGGTGGGGAAGGGAGGGTGTTGAGAAGAGAAGGGAAATCTTAAATTCTGTCCTTTGTGTACTTTCCAAAACACAAATACACACACCCACACACTGTTCCCTGCTAGAGAGAAAACTACCTCAAATACATAATTACACAAGGACGTGGCACTCCAGTGGTCTGCTTCTTTCTGTCCTCTGCAACTCTGAGGGTTTCTTCATTTTCACCTCAGACAGGGTTGCAGTATTAATGAGTTTGGGCTCAGTGGGGCTTTTACAGTGAGGGATTGCCCATTCTTTCTGGCTATCTGGATGCTTTCATTACCATCTAAGTCAGACCTTGGGGTTTGTGGATACCATTGGCCCCACACCCGGAGAATCATTGGTTGGGGCCAGAGCTGTGCCAGTACCGCCTCTTAGAAAAATCATCCTTCCCGTCTGTAAGACCCCCATCTAGTATGCTCTTGGTCTTGGCTTAGTTAAACGGTGATGTTTTGTCAGGGGCTGACTCTGCCAATGTGAGTTTTTGGCTTTTTTCATGACTTTCTGGAAGTCATGAATCAGATTGTCCTACAGTCTTTGGACTCTACTCCATTCCTCCTGGAGTCAGCTTCCTGTTTTGTTTTGTTTCCTTAAACAGGCTTTCTCTTGGGGTGAGGGGTAGTGATTTCTATCCCAGAGTGATTTTATCTGTTGTGTTAATTAGAGTAGTGCTAGCTGTGGTAACAGATCTCAAAGTTTCAGTGGCCTGGTATTGCGAAGGCTTACTTCTTAATTCTTGTTCCTGTAGCAGTACGTAGCTAGCGTTCCTGGTTGGTGGGAGACTCTCCTCTACCCGAAAGAAAAGTGATTCAGGGATCCAAGCTTTTTCCATCCCATGTGCCACCATTCCAGCTGGTGGAAGGGGAAGGATAATGGAGTGGACACACTCATTCCTAACAGCCCTGACCCAGATGTCACTTCCCACCCACATTCTATTGGTGAGAACTGGTCATGTGACCCCACTGTGAAGCAAGGGGACCTGGGAAATCTCCATTTCCAGCCATTTTCTAGCAACTCTTCTACACTAAGGGAGGAGCATGACTCTTTGGACAGCTGTTTCCCCCATATATCTTGACTGGGTTTCACTTAGGAGAGAAGAAAAAATGCCCAAGACTGGCAGTTACCTTAGTATTTGGGAAC
This sequence comes from Eulemur rufifrons, assembly GCF_041146395.1. Taxonomy (NCBI): domain Eukaryota; kingdom Metazoa; phylum Chordata; class Mammalia; order Primates; family Lemuridae; genus Eulemur; species Eulemur rufifrons. The sequence continues at coordinate 54,117,109 of NC_091010.1, read as the reverse complement.
AAGGAGCCCATATCTCTGTTCACAGTCCAACCTCTGGTACTTCCTGTGGCCAGAGAGCCGTTTACTAATTCAGTTTCATTTCTGCTGAGAACCCGATATGCTTGAGGCACTGTGCCAGGCTCCAGGTTTATGGGAGTGGAGGGTCAGGGAGGGGAAAGATGTCATCCCTGCGTGGGCTCTAGTAACTTTAGCCATGCTTATCTTGGCGCTCAGCCATCAGCCTCTCTTGCTCGTTTCCGTCTGCATGTGGCCATGTTGACTAGCTGTGGTCATGTCACCACCCTCTCTTCAACTTTTAGTGTCTTTCTAGAACTTGCAGGATAAAGTTCAAGCCTCTTAGTGGGAAGTCTGAGGTATTGGACCATTTGTCTTCAGACTGCTTTTCCAGAAATCCCTGTAGCCACTCCCTTGAACTTCCTGCTCCTGCCATTAGGCTGACTGACTCTCTGCCTCCCCACAGACCTCTTGCCTCTTGCTTATGGACTTTCTCACACCTTTCCCCGTCTGGATTGTCCTTCTGCTCCTCCTCACCTGTCCTTGGTGGCCTAGGTCAGACCTCTGAGTTTGGCCTGATGGGTTTAAGACGGATGTGAGAGTCCTTTATAGCAAATACCATACTGCCTATTCAGCATAGTTTATGTGGCTGTTTCTTGCTGCTAATGTTTCATGGAGTATCTGTGTTATTTTGCTGGCTGTATTGTCTACTCTGAGAAGATACTTTCTTATGTTTCCTATAAAGTTTAGCTCATTGTCTGGTGAATAGTAGTAAGTGCTGCAGTTCATCAGGGGTTTAGCACGTGCTAATTGCTTTATGTCACACCTCAGCCCTCCAAGGTGGGCATCCTCCATTCACAGTCCAACCTCTGGTACTTCCTGTGGACAGATAGCTGTTTCTCATGAACACACTTAATTATTCATGAACACGTATATTTCTAGCTTCCCCTGAAATACTGAAGTTTGGCAACATGTGGCCTGGATTCCAGCATGATGGAAATCAGAACTGAGTAAGAGCTGCTCTCTTTAGAAAGGACACCCGTTGTCCTGCTTTCCTTGCTTGGCTCACCTGCCTGTACCGTGAGGTATTTGAGTTTGAAACCCCACTTAAAAGATCCCTTGTGATCTTTTTCCTATTAGGTAATGTACAGGTTTCCTATCACTGCTGTGACAAATTTCTACAAATGTAGTGGCTTAAAACAAATTTATTATCTTATGGTTCTGGAGGGCTGAAGTTTATAATGGGTCAGCAGGGCTGTGTCACTTCTAGAGGCTCCAGGGGAGAGTCCATTTCTTTGCCTTTTCCAACTCCTGGCGGCCACGTGCATTCCTTGGCTCAGGCCCCTTCCTCCAGCTTCACAGAGACGGTTTAGGTTTTAACTGGGTAGAAGGAAAAAGGTCCATACCTCCTTCTGCTTGTTCATTTATAATGCAGGTGTTGGTCGAGGACCTACTTTGTATCGCCTGTGTTGTGTACAGGGACAGTGACAAATAAGACAAACACTTTGATCTCATGGAACGTATATTCTTAGCAGGTGGGGAGGAGGAAAAATACAGTAAAAATATGAAAAGTTCATTAAGAGAAACATCTAGAAAATGTGCTATGCAGAGAGTTAAAAGTGGCTGGGTGGCCATTTTAGCTGGGTAGTGGATGGCAGGCCTCTCTAGAGGTGACATTTGATCTGAAATGTTACAATGAGAAGGAGCTAGCCATGCCATGATCAGAGAGGGAGAGAGAGACTTTTATAGGTACAAGGAATAGCATGTGCAAAGGCCCTGAGGCTGGAAATGAGCTCAGGGTACGTGAAGAGCAGAAAAGCAGCCGGTGTGGCTGGAGCATCGAGAGTGGGAGGAGAGATCTAGAGGATAGCAGGGTCTGATCAGGTGGTGCCATGGGGACCAGGCTGTGGTTTGGATTTTATCTTAAATACGACAGGAAGCCATTGGAGGGTTTAAGGAGCTTGCTGACATGATTGTATTTTAATATATACACGCATTTTGAGAAGCTCATTCTGAGTGTGTGTGCAGAGTGGATTGTAGGGGCAGTGGTCCAGGTAGAGATGATGGGGGCTTGGACTGAGTGTTGTTATTAGAGATGGAGAGAAGTGGGTGGTTTTGGAGAAAAAGCCAACAGCTGTGCTTCTTTTTGCTTTTTCCTAGCGTGCTACAGCTGTGGCTTATTTTAGGCCCTATGCTTTGCTCTGAGAAGGATGTCCCTGGGCATTGCCAGCTTCATGGCTGGGGGAAGAAGAGTGGCAGGCCCATGCCTAGGGCTTGTCTAGTCTCTGCGTAGCCTGTCGGTGTGGAGGTGAGGCCGTGGCCAGCCTCACTCGGCAGTATCTTTCTGGCGTGTTGACCACTTAGGTCATGTTTGGATGTTCTTACTCCAGACCTCATCTCAATCCCAAACTAAACATGTCCATCTGCTGTAATTTCACCTCTCTTTGGAGGAACCCTTCCCCCGCCGTTGCCGATGGAACACTCCAGATAAACCCTGTGTATCCTTTGTCTCTCCTCCCAGGCTTGCCCAGAGAGGGGTGGGGCATCCCTAGAGAACTGTGTCCCTGAGTGGAAGAGCCCAGCTGGGCCGAGATCAGTACTTCGTTTTTGCCAGCATCCTTGCTCTGTGTCATGGCTGGCAGAGCCCCAAGCCCGTGGAACCATGTTGTTGATCGAGAGTGTCCTTGCTGTGTATTCTCTGTTGTGCACAGTGATTTTTAGCACGAGTTATTTTTGTTAACTTAGTTTTTCCAGCCCCTTAGATGCTTTTTTGCTGTTCAGGAAGAAGAGATTAATAATATCTCTTCCATTGCATATTTGCAGCACTTTCAAGTTTCCGGTGAGGTTTTTAACACCTTAACTTACGGTTCCTCACAGGAGTCCAAGGAGAGGGGTGGGACAGCGCCCCCTGCACCCCTGCCCCATTGTTGGTTTTTAAAAAAATCTTACTCCCAATGATTACTGGGTTACTAAACAAACGAGGATTTTGCAGTTCCTAAATGATGCTGGTGACCATTTCTTTTTATTTCCTTAGGCTGTCTGCTGAATGTTCCTTCATGTTGTAGGAATAAAACGTGCCTGCATTTAGCAATCTGAAATGACCCGTTTTAGAGACAAAGAAATGAGGCTGACAGAGGTTATAGGACTTGTTGCAGACCACACAGCTGGGCCTGGGCTAGAGGGCAGGTGTGGCCCAGACCTCCCTCATCCTGCCATTGTGGTTCTCTCTGCTGGCCCTTCCTGAATCTCCCTGGAGGGTGGCCCGGTAGCTGATTTGAGGCTGTGATTGAGGCTGCCTTGGTGGAAGGGGCAGGTCTCACCCACATGCAGGAGTGGAACGTGGGCTCTTTTTCCCCCTACGGCATATGGACTGTCCTAAAAATGCCTTTGGATCTGGCCAGCAGCCCTGTTTCCCACCCTGAGCATTCTTAACCCTGCCAGGTCCTTTGTCCTTTGGCTTGGGAGAAACTTGCTAACTACAAGAGGAGCAGCAGCTCTGTACTCAAGCAGACCTGGCTTTGGATCCTGCCCTGCTATTAATCTGTCAGTGGGCGAGTTACTTAAAGATTCTCTCTTTGAAAACCTTAGTTTTCTCATTTGCTATTGGTCTTATCTGGGAGAGTCTTTATAAGGATGAGAGATATTATGTCATGGGGCTTCAGAGTCCAGGCTCTGGAGCCGACTGCCTAGTTTTGAATCCTGCTGCTACTTAACTAGCTGTGTGACTTTGGGCAAGTTACTTGAACTCTCTGTGCCTCACTGTCTCTTAACAGAAGTTGTATACCTTGGCTTGTACCCTCTGCCCAGGCATGAAAACCTTTTTCTTTCTTCACTTCCTAACCCCCTCCCATTCAGAAGCAAGGGGATTATCAGCTGGGAAGGACCTGGTTTTAGATACGTTTTATTTCGCTGAAGCCTCTTGGGCTGGAGGAAGTGTTTCCTCTTATTCTCTAACAGGAAGGGACAGGGTCTGCGTGGGAGAGATTGGTGATGCTACCTTGGAGGGGGACATAAACAGGAAGTTCAGAAACAAGCCAATGTCTAAAGAGACTTAAGTCAGGGAATAATTGGTGCTTACAACAGAAATTCAGACTTACTTTTCAGAAAAATAACAGATGCCTAAATGTCAGTGGCAAGGAAGGGAGAATGCTATTGGTTTGTTTTTTGAGTAAGATCTCAGTGAAGAAATAGCAATTTTTATCTGTTTCTCTTGACTGTATTCTCCAAATGAGGAAATAGAGGCTAAAGAGAACAGCTCTCTTAGTCCTTAATTAATTAGAGTCTTCTGCAATATGTGCTAAATTTTTGTTTTCAGCTAGGCTGTTAGCTGCTTGAGGGAATGTGCCAAGGATTCCCCAACCTTTGTGGTCCCCCAGGCCTAGCGCAGGGCTAAGCACGGGGAAAGCAGTGAGCTCACGACTGATTGAGGTCCAATTTGTTGTCACCTTTGTTTTCCAGAGTGAGTATATTGCACCGTGTGACTGTCGGCGGGCCTTCGTCTCTGGATTCGATGGCTCTGCGGGTGAGTCACTAAATTCTCTCTATTCTTGCTGAACCAAGTTTCAGCCTGTGATACAGAATCAAAAAAAAGAAAAGCAAACCAGATGTTTCTCATTGAGCCTCTGCTGAAAGATGTGGGTTCCCAGCCTTTCCCAGCTCCCCAAGGTCATCTTTTAGTGATGGCTCCTCTCTGTACCTTTGCTTTCGAAATTTTAACAGTTTTTATTTCTTTATTTTTAATAATTTTTATTTAAAGTTTTTTTTAACTTTTTATTAAATATAATGTACATAAAAATTTGCATCAATTAAACTGAATATCCTTGTTTAATTGGCACCCCAAGTAAGAAAAGACACATTAATAGCATCCCAGAACCTCCTGCCTTAGCTTATTGGTCCTGAATAATTCTGCAAGTGCTTGGTTTTTGGTTTGTCTATTTTCAATTTTGGCTTAAAAGACAAAGGTTCATGTTGAGCCACATTGGTGTCCTTCCATAGCTTTCCCAGAACGGTTGTGCCCTTGAGTTTTAGAGTGGGTTTCCCCCTTCAGGTGTCCAGCCCTTAAGCAAGCTAGACTAGGTGGGAGCTCCTCTCCCCCCGCAGTTAGCACTCTGCTTCCTTTGGCGTAAGTACTTGTATTGGTTGGCACGTTAGGATTGGCTTTGGCTGACGCCTCTGTGGAAAGCCCAAAGGTCTGCCAGGCCTGTGAGAACTGAGGGCAGATAGAGGTAGGAGCAGGAACACTCACAGGTCCAGGAAAGGTGAAACCGCTCCGTGGGGGTGTCTGGTGGGACAGAAGAATGGCTGTGATCACTGAGTAGGAACGATTCCTACCTCTGTCTTGTTGAGTATGAGACCACTTTGGCCATGGGTCCACCGTCCTCTGTTCTGCTGACCTTGACTTGTACTGTACAAGTGAGGTCCTTTCTGTACAGGGACCAGTGCCAGGCAGCCTGGGTCTCAGGACTGTTTCTTTCAAAGCTTGACTCACAGTTTTCAGTGGTGTCATATTCTCTTGCCTAGAGGTGTCCCTGGAGTTGAAGACGCATCTGCCCCACTAGGAGCTGCTGCCTCTCACTGCCCGCACGGGCCTGTTGCCATTTTGTACAGCTTCTGGGCAGTTGTTAGAAACCTTTCTCTTTGCTCCCCGATCCAGGCACGGCCATCATCACAGAAGAGCACGCGGCCATGTGGACTGATGGGCGCTACTTTCTTCAGGCTGCCAAGCAGATGGACAGCAACTGGACACTCATGAAGATGGGTGCGTAGAGGCATGGCCGGCCCCAGTTTAGTTGGCCCGATCTGGGCAGGGACCCTAGAGGACCCTAGAGATCCTCAGGACCCCTGGATCTTGATCTTTTCATATGGTCATGGACCCTTTTGAGAATGCAAGGAAAACCAAGAAAATGGTATGCCTGTACGTATATACCAATGCTCATTCAGTTTTGGAGGGTCCTGGTTCAAGATACTTGTTTTAGTGAGAGGAAACTGAGGCCAGAGAGGATAAGTGATTCGCTGCAGATCACATCGTTTGCTGTACGTCTCACTTGTGCACTGGGAGCCTTTCTGCTACTCTTTGCTGCCTCATGATTCAGGGTGAGAGAAAGGCAAGGGACTGCTGGTAACAGAAGCTAGAAAGTTCTCTCTGTGAGGTTCTCTCTGGGGATCCTGGATTTGTTTCTGGCAGCTCGGCTTTGGAGAAGAGCAGTATGTAGGGCAAGAGCTTGGGTCTGGAACTTTCTTGGGCTAGTGACTTCACTTGCAGTGCTTCAGTTTCCTCATTTATAAAATGGGTTAATCATAGTCTGTCCCGCATAGAGTGGTGAGCATTAAAGAAGTAATATATGGAAAGTGTATGTATTCCTCAGTGTTTATTGAATAGTGTGTGTGTGCTCTCCCTTTTCATTTAATTTCATGCCATGTGTATTTTTTCTTGTCATTAAAATAGTCCTTACAAACATAGTTTTAGTAGTTATACAAAGGTCTTTCCCTCCTGAATTTTGAATTTGGGGAACAGATGATAAGGAAGGAGAAAAAGGGGTGATGCTAGGGCCAAGTAAGAAAGAGAAATAGTTGATGTTTCTTGTTTGTTGTAGGAATTAATGAGGAAAGGAAGTTGTCACCAGACTCATAGTACAGGGGACAGAAGGCTGGGCCATGACACTGAGACCCAGGCAGCTAGCCGACTGAGGGGTGTGTGCACTCATGTATGTGTGCCACGCACTCTCCACATATGTATATGCATGTGCTGTTTGTCGTAAGGAGGGACTACGAACATTTTTGTCCTGGCAGTGGGATAACTTAAAATTTCTATTTCTCAAAAATCTTTTTCAAAATATAAAACACCAACTCTATAGATGTTGCTATATTTGATTTCTCCCTTCTCTGTCTCTCTCTCTGTCTCTCTCTCTCTCTCTCTCTCTCACACACACACAGACACACACACACGCAGGCATTCGAGGCTGTTATAAACGTAGAGGCTGGTGGCGTTTTTGATTGCATTTTTTTTGATTGCATGTCTCTGTTACTGGGGTCCAGCACCCTCAACATATATGTATGTTCATAGGTGCTATTGTCTATCTGTATTCCAAATATTACTAAAAATAAATTTCTTAATTTTTTTAGAAAAATAAATACAAATAGAAGTTCTGATACTTTCTTCGTATACCTAGTGGATTAGTAAGTGTACCCTTGGGGTGTGGTGTCTCTCTTTGGGGCCCAAAGATTCAAGCTATTAGGTCTTGCACTTTGCGGGTAGGAATGTCAGCGGAGTGAATATTGTCTGCCTGTTCCTTAAAGCAGGCAGAAAGGGGGTGAGGGTTAAAGTCCTTCCTCCCAAGCCCCTCTCTAGTTTCCTCAGGTGAATCTCCTGAATAGGGAGAGTCCTGGGTTGGTTGGCCAGTGAGTGATTCATCCCTGGGGTTTTGCCAAACATCTGTCTTCTAGGAATGACATATCTTCATCCTGTGAAAGTTACACTAGGGACACTAAGAGAAATTTCATTAATAAGTGGCTTGTTTTTAGTGGCTTGTAAAAAAAAATAGGAAAGTATTAAATAGCAAAATAAAACTCAGTGCCAGCTTCCAGGTAGTTTTTTAGAACTGGTACTCATGAGCTCATTTCTTTATAAAACTTTGAACTTCCCTTCTGTGGTTGTGTGGTTATAGCAGTAGTTGGTAGAGGAAATAGTAAGGATAAGTACTGTTTTAGAATATGTGGACTTTTACTCTAAATATACAATATTTTGCCAAGATGTTAATTTTTTTTTTTTTTTTTTTGAGGGTCTCGCTCTGTTGCCCGGGCTAGAGTGCAGTGGCGCCGTCCTAGCTCACTGCAGCCTCAAACTGCTGGGCTCAAGTGATCCTCCCACCTCAGCTTCCAGAGTAGCTAGGACTACAGGTGCATGATACCACGCCAGGCTAATTTTCCCATTTTTTGTAGAGATGGGGTCTTGCTGTGTTGCTCAGGCTGGTCTCAAACTCCTGGCCTAAAGTGATCCTCCCACATTGGCCTCACAAAATGCTAGGATTATAGGCATGAGCCACCACGCCTGACCCCAAGATGTTAAATGTTTAACAAAAATCTAATTGGTTAAAAAAGTATACATTCCAAAGATATTGGCTAGATATAGAAGATATTGGCTTAGATTATAGAAAAACTGGACTATGAAGTAATCTTAGTTCCTTTCTGGAAGCTTATTTAGTGTACTATGAATAGTATCTTAGAAGGGCTGTCTGATCTTGGGAGTTGAGAAGCCCAGGGGCATTTTAAAGACAACAGCAGGTTCTCGTGGGTCCCTCTTACAGTCTTTGGAAAGGTTTCTTTGCCTTGAGCCTTCCAGTCAGTGGCCAGTTGTGGGCCCCCTGCAGATGGGAGGCAGGCACTGGTGGCATGTTGTTGCCCACCTGGTGTGTGATGTCAGGAAGGCTCCCAGCACCCAGACTTCACCAAATCACCACCCAAGCTCTTGTCAAGTGACCAGTAGTGGGGAAGTGACCCCTTTGCCATGACACCATGTACCTATGTTACAGTGATCCCTGGGATAATGTTTTTACTGGCAGTTCAGTGAAAATCATGCATTTTTTCACCCCCTTCATTCTCACCCCAGCCTTAGGCTTTTCTTACACACCAACTTACACTTCTTCCCCTCTTTCTGTAGCTTTCCAGGGTTAAGGGAGGTTCAGATTTTTCAAGTCCTGCCAATCCAGCTTAAAGAAGATGTTTGATAAAGACCTTGCTATCATTGATGTCAGTGAATTGCATCCTTCTGGGTAGGATGATGAGTGTGGGCCCACGGGGAATCGTTTCTTACCAATTCTTCCCTCTGCAGGTCTGAAGGACACACCAACTCAGGAAGACTGGCTGGTGAGTGTGCTTCCTGAAGGATCCAGGGTTGGTGTGGACCCAATGATCATTCCTACAGGTGAGTGAGCTTGGTCCCTTCCTGCTTGGGTATGGAAGTGGCTTCCAGATTACTCTTCGTCCTCCTTGTGGGATATGGAGCATTTGGGGGCTCAGCATGACTCGATGTCATGATAGAGAGCAAGGTGAGGAGAAGAGTTGTGGGATGGAGGCAGAGGAAGGCTGTTGGTGGAGATGTCCTTTTACTGTTTCTCGTCCTGCACATGCAGCACTGGGCCGTGGGAGGATCACCTTTCAGAAGGTGCTGGGCTCTCTAGGCCCCGCTGCCTGCCTTGGCTGAAATAGGTGTTTAGTTCATGGCTGGGCCACGTGTGTGTCTCCTCAGATTACTGGAAGAAGATGGCCAAGGTTTTGAGAAGCGCTGGCCACCACCTCATTCCTGTCAAGGAGAACCTTGTTGACAAGATCTGGACCGACCGTCCTGAGCGCCCGTGCAAGCCCCTCCTCACACTGGGCCTGGATTACGCAGGTCAGAGCCACAGTAGCGCCCAGCAGGGGTCCCAGCTGTTATCCCCCCACCTCTTGGCATGGTCTTCATCCTGGTCCTCTAAATCCAAGTCACGTTTGAGCTGGTGGGAGGATTTTGCCCCACATTGGCCCAGTGGGACATATGAGGAATCAGGAGCTTTATTTGTTTCCACTGTTGCCACCTACTTGCCACTTATTTTGGCTTAGTTTATTTTTGCAAAGCTCTTCTGGGTGGCTTTTTGGGCGCTGTTAGCATTTGTACGTTTACCTTCCAAGGGCCCTCAGCCTCCATCCTGTGCTTTCTGCTTTGGAAGGTTTGGGGTGTGGGTGTGTTTCTTTGGCCTGTGTGACAGTGCTGGGTGAGGAGCATGCTCTGTGAGCTGTCCTGTGGATTTATGAAGCAGTGACAGGGCAGAGGGAGCGGCCTGGGAGGTGGGGCTGCAGGGAGGGCGCCTTGCTGTAGAAACAGAGGTGGATGGGGGATGGCTGTGGAATGTAGCAGATTGCCCAGAGGGGTCCTGGGAAGAAAGCATGACAGCCCAGACTCTGGGCCAAGTTTTAAACAGCATTCCCGAGCTGATCTTCAAAGCAGCCCTTGGTGCAGGGGCAGCCCCCAGCTTGCTTTCCTGTGTGACGCCCTCACCGGAGGGCATTGCAGATTGGGGAGGATGGGTCCACTGAGTGGCCCAGGGTCAGCTAAATATTTTCCATCAGTGTGGTTTGAATTTTTTTTCACTGAAGCAGGAACTCTGAGCTATGGCTTGTAGGAGAGCAAATGTTGTAGAGCTTTTGTTCAGCAAGCATTTGAGGGCCTACTCTGTGCAGGACACCGTGCCAGGTGCTGGGTGGATAAGACAGATGCCTACCTTGTTCACAGGTGGCTGTTACCTGAGTTACAAATGCTGCTATGGTGGGGTGAGCTCTTCCAGGGCCGCTGTTTCCTCCTGAGGAGCAGCAGGGAGGCCTTGGCCATGTCGGACAGGGTGGTGTGATGTGGAAGTGGTAGTCACAGTGAGTCAGATCCCAGGGAAATCCTGGGTCTGAGCACTGAAAGGCGATTCTCGCAGCCCCAGGAATGATAAGTGGTGGGTGCTATTCCCTTGCTCTGCGAAACTGAGTTGAGTTCTCTCTGTTGGGTGGTGTGTTCATGTCTCTTCCTGTGTGTCCCCTGCCGTATCAATACTTAGACTACCATAATTGATTGCAGGTTTAATTGTCTTCCCTTCTAGACTGTAAGCCCCATGAGGACAGGGACTGGGTCTAGCACAGAGCTGTAACCTCAGTGACCAGCTTAGTGCCTGGCACATACCTATACTGGCAAGTTTAGATGCGTCATAGGCATCTGTGGGATGAATAAATGGATTAATTTTGCTGGTGAGGCAATCAGGGCTCACGACAGTCAAGTGGCTTAAGCCAGAGTCACACTTCTTATGTATAGGGCTTGAATCTAGGTCTTCTATCTGTGCAAGCAACACGCTCCCTGTAAGGTTTGGTGTTGATTGAGAATGTTTGGGATGGGTTCTTTCACTTGGCTCCTGTGGCTTCCTGGGACCAGGGGTGGAGTCGCAAGCACATTTATCTCTTGCAGGCATCTCCTGGAAAGACAAGGTTGCAGACCTTCGATTGAAAATGGCTGAGAGGAACGTCATGTGGTTTGTGGTCACTGCTCTGGATGAGATTGCATGTGAGTGCTCTGGTTTCGCTGTTGGGCGTGTTACCTGATCTCCTCTTTGGGTCTCCGGAAATCTGTGTGTTCCTGCCATTCAGCTTTCTGAGTGGCCAGGGAATAAGCAAAAGACTGTGTCACCAAATGGGCATAGGAGATGCCAATTAGGATGAAGGAGAAAGAATTACAGGGACTAAGAGAAGGGAGTGTAGCCTTGCCCAGGGCAGTGTTACAGCCAGGGACTCATGTTGAATCCAAGAGTGACGTCTGCCTCTGGGCAGTCTCAGGACGGTGGCACCTCTGAGGAACAGTTCATGTCTGTCAGCCTCTCTCTAGGTTTAAAAGTGGGATCATAGGAGATATTTTTTCCTTTATATTTTTCCTATAATTTCCCAAGGTCTTTGCAGTGAGAATATTTTGGAAACATTTCTACCTCAGAAAACTCAGGAACTAAAAGTTCCTTGCCAAGCCCTTTGATACTGTTAGCAGTTTCTCTACAATTGTTCAGTCCCTTCTCTCATCTTCTAGAACCTGAAGAAATCTGGTTGAACCTTCCTGTCCTGTCTCCTGTTTTCTGAGTGGATTTGAGCTAGGGCAGTTGAGAAGAGGCACTGCTTTGTCTCGTTGCTTTCTCACTAGAGAAAGAGACCCTGCTACACGGTGTCCTAGCTCTGCAGCCCCCATCTCATCTCTTCCATCCCCGAAACTTTGTTAAAGGTATCAGTGACTTATATCCCTAATTAACTTAATAACTTCAACATCAGAGAAAAAAAAAACATATAAAGCTAGTTTCTCCCCTTGATTATAACAAGAACACATTCCCATTATGGAAAACCTGAAAAATGCAGAGGAAGTAGAAACAAGAAAAAAAATCACCTCTAATTCTATTACCCAGAGATAATGTGTTCATATTGTATACATTTTGTAGCCTGACTTTTCAATCTTTCAGTATAGTATAAGCACATAGAAGCATAATTTTAAGTGAGTATTAAATATTAAATCATGTGGTTATACCATAATTTACTTAACCCTAAGGATGACCTTTGGGTTATTTCCAGTTTTCCCACAATTTATTGTAATGTTACCATGAAAATCTTGGTTCATAAATCCAAGTCTTAATGTCTGATAATTTCTTCTTCCTATTTCTGGTTGACTTTTAGGGGTGGTGTTACGGATTAGCAGGTATGTGTATGGTAGGGCTCTGGACACATCTTGCCCTTTACTTGCCCGGAAGGTTGCATGGTGGCGTTTGAACACACCTATCTTGCCACACTCTCACCCAGCCCCAGATACTATCGTTTATAAAAAGTGCTAATACGGTAGATAAAAAAATGTTGCTTCGTCACTTTACTTTGAGAAACCGCTATTTTAAAATAGAGGCAATACTTTTGATGCCAGGGCCTTTTTGCTCTCTGATCCTCAGGAGAGCAAACTCGGGAGCTGGAAGCCCTGGGACCAGAGCTGTGCTCTCTACTGAGCCCTCCAGTCTCTCAAACGTTCAGTGACCTTACCAGACCCCCTGACACTGGCCGAAGTGGATCCCCACCCAGCTGTGGTGCCATAGCAGACCCATGGGTGGGCCCCAGGCTCTGGTTTCATTCGTGGGCCGCAGCCCTGACTCACTCCTTTTCTTTCTGCCTCTGACCAGAAGCTCCACCTCCGTGGGGCTCACTGACCCTTACAGACGGGGCCCTGTCTGGCCTCCCTTGTGGGTGGATCTCAGTTTTTTTACCCTAGGCCACTTGCTTCAGGAGGGAGAGAGTGCTGTCTCCTTCCTCTTTATTTGGGGGTACCCAGAGGTTTATCTGTGGCAAGGCCTGGCAGGTCACCGCTAGGTGGACCATTTGAACTCTTTGTTTGTGGGGCATTTCTCATGTTTTCTGACTAATGACTCTTACTCACGTCTCTGAGTAGGGATGTGGCAGCATAAGGAACAGTTCTGGTGCCATCATGTGGCAGACACGAGCAATTGCAGCTCAGAGGTGGAACCAGGAGTAAGGTTCCTTGCTTTTCTGAGCAATGCCACCGAATCCTTCCACAGCAGCTGGACTCCAGGCCAAAGTTCTTCCCTCCCGCCATAGGTGACGCTGTAAAATCCCAAGTCAGGCAGGTGACAGGACTTTGATTTCTTTTTAGGGCTATTCAATCTTCGAGGATCAGATGTGGAGCACAATCCGGTATTTTTCTCCTACGCAATCATAGGACTAGAGACGATCATGTGAGTGTTTGCTTCTCACCTGGAACTTCCTTCCCTGCAGTGCCTTGGCCCCTCAGTCTCCCCTTTCTGGTCCTGGTCCACCTGTTACTGCCTGATGATTTGCTGATGGCTTCTTTTTTCTCTTTCCCTTCTTGTTTTCATTAACAGTAGGTGTTTATTTATATCCTGCCTCTCCTTTAACCCCCCAAGTGATTTGGAATCTGTGAAAGTATCTGTAGTACTATGAGATGAAAGAATAAGTAGGTGAGGATGTTAGGACCAAGCTGGAGTGAGGTTTGTTCACAGAATTCCTGCTGCAAGGTCTTATTCAGGCCACACATTTAATTCCAAGTTTTCTAGAAGCTGGTGCAAAGGGGTGTATAGGCTCTGTTCCATAATCCTGGGTCCACAATGCAAATAAACCTAGTTATTTCAAAGGTCAGAAATAATATGGGAGAATCCCCTGAACGATGCTTTGTTCAATTGTCAGTTTATCTTTTCAGAGCATTGCTTGTGGCCTTCCTGTCATTGCTCTTCTATTTGCATGACTTTCTGCATTCAGACAGCACATTTATTGAGTGCCTGCTATGTGATAGGGGTCTCTATTAGGTGCTAGGGTGAATGAGACAGAAAGGGTCCCAGGTTAGAGTTGGGGAGATGAGTATCTCCTCTTCCTGAGGGATTTGGGCACATATATGAACAACTTGTCAACAAGGTCGGTATAGGTGTTATAAGAGGGGCCTGATCTAGGTTTGGGGGTCAGAGGACACTCTTGGGGAAAGTAATATCCAAGCAGAGATGAATGATAAATGTGAGCTAGCTAGGTGACTGGCAGGGTGAGGAGTGGGAAACTGTGATCCCAGGAGAGGGAACAGCATTTTCAGGCTCTGGGCAGGAAAGAGCATGGTGTGTGTGTAGGATCCAAAGTAGTCCAGTGTGGTTGCAAGCTAGTGTGAGATCAGAAGGTGAGTAGAGCCAACAGGTTTGTGGCTTGGGGAATCAGGTGGGTGATGACAACACACAGGGACAGGGAACACGGTTAGAAGAGCAGGATTTGGGGAAGGGGTGGGGAGGAAGGAAAAGCTGCTTGGTTTTGGTTGCCAGCAGACAGAGCCTGATGTGTGTGTGTGTGCGTGTCTGTGTCTGTCTGTGTTCTCACCCTCTCACTCATGTGCCTTCCCTTTTCTGTCACCCACCTGGCCCTTCTGCAGGCTCTTCATTGATGGTGACCGCATAGACACCCCCAGTGTGAAGGAGCACCTGCTTCTTGACTTGGGCTTGGAAGCCGAATACAGAATCCAGGTGCTTCCCTACAAGTCCATCCTGAATGAGCTGAAGACCCTGTGTGCCGACGTCTCCCCAAGGGAGAAGGTGTGGGTCAGTGACAAGGCCAGCTACGCCGTGAGCGAGGCTATCCCCAAGGTTGGTGGCCTCAGTTTGGCCCATCCTACATCCCGCCATCTCTTGGCGTTGTGCAGCAAGGTGTTCAAAGCAGAGGCTGTTCGGGCAGCTCCCTGCGTGCGACTGGCTGCTGGGTCAGAGCTGGAGCTGTATTGAGAGTCAGAGGCCTCTGAGAGCTCACTGAGTCCTGTGTTTTCCAGAGTATGGCATGAATGATGATTTTAGGGGTACACATTAATACTTAGATTTATTTAAATATATCTGTTTTAACAGAATTTAATGTATACTAGAAAAAAATATAACCAGCATACGAGTCCATGATACTATAAAAATTATTTAAGACAAACTTTAATAAACTAAGTTGATTTCAAGGTGATTTAAAGAAATAGTACTAAGTAAATTAGGGTGCAGTGTATAGGAAACTCGGGTAAAAGCTGTGCGGGTGGTATGAGAATACCTGAGGTTTGGGAAATGCTTCATATACACCCCCCGCCCCCGCGGCACCCCCCCCCCCACATTTTATAGCTAAGGAGACTTGAGGCCCAGAGAGACTTGGGGAGTTGGGGATGTGTCAAAGGTGAAATGATATCGTTAGCCTTGCGCTTTACCTAGCCCCTGCTGGGCAGTGCTAAGCAGCTGACACTTGTTGCCTCATTTTAGTTAGGGTCTGAGGCAGGACTGGAATCCAGGCCTCTTTGATGTAGGCTTTTTTGTCTTGCCCTGGGCCTCTGGCTGCCAAGTGGCCTTTGGCAAGCCCAGTGAGGTTCTGTCTTCTCCACTGAGCAGTGGGCCATCCGGGGAGGGGCCCAGACCTGGCCCTCTAGACCTGGTTTGCCATTGTACCCCTGCCACTGTCACTGTGTGCGACCTCTAGCAAGGCACTCAGAGCTTTACTTCCTTGACCCAAATGGGGCTCACTCCTGTCTTCCCTGTTTCATGAGGGGTATGTATGAGAGAGAAAGAGAGGGAGAGAGAGAAGAGTAAAGAAAGTGAAAGCAATTTGAGAAGCTCTGTGCAGGTACTAGGTATGCTGACCACCTCCCCACCCCTGCCAAATTACACGACTAGATTCTAACTTGTTCTTAAACTGGGAGGGGTCTTCTCCAGCCCTTTAAGATCAGACCATTAGCAGTAGCTGAGATGTGATCACTGAGCGGAAAGGGGGAGGGAGCAGGAGGCCTCCCTCCTCAGGTCATATGCATCCCTAGATGGGGGAAAAAGCCTCCTTTGTGCAGCAAGAGAGGGGTTATTTCGGTCAAGCTTTGAGTGGTTAGTGAACTCTGACCACAACCACAGAGGCTTAGAAAGCAATATCTTGCTGATGGCTGGTAGCCAGCAGTCTCAAAGAGCTAAGGGGGAGGGGGTCGGAGGATGCAAGAGAGAGAACTTGTTTGATGTACTTACTCTTTTTGGATGAGCTCAAGCTCAGGGTTATCAATCAAAAGGGACAGGTCTTTGGATCCCTAGGGGACAGCTGTGTGTGGTCCCGAGTGGGAGCTCTTCAGATGATTTGTCTAAAGTGCATTTGGCTGAGCAGAGGTGGTTGCCTTGGTCTTGGTGGGTGGGGCAGGCTTGATTTCCCATCCTACTGCCCTTTGCCTCTAGGACCATCGCTGCTGTATGCCTTACACCCCCATCTGCATCGCCAAAGCTGTGAAGAATTCAGCCGAGTTGGAAGGCATGAGGCGGGCTCACGTGAGTAGAGCAGCTGGTGCAGAAGACAGGATGTGAGGTGGTCAGAAGGCCTGGCTCCTGCTCCCTCACCTCCTGTGGTCTTGAGCCTGGCACAAGGTCGGAATCTCTCTGAGCCACAGCCTCCTGGCTTCCTGAGTAAATGAGAATGAAATGAAACATTTGATGGGATAAATCTTTACAAAAGAATAACACACAACACAAAAGGAGATATTGATGATGATAGTGTAGATGATAGTGATGATGATGAAGCTTCATATTATGGCCTGATTGTGTTTTAAGGCAAAGGGTGGGTCTAGAAAGATTTGGGGCCCAGAGATGGCTTTTGGGGCCTGTCTTCTTGGTCCCTGTAGGGCAGGAGTTTACCCCTTCAGGGAAGCTGTCCATCCTCTGAGGCAGGGCCCTTCCTGATTATGCCTGAACTACTGAATAGCAGAGGAGCCCTTTCCCGGATAATGGGAATTGCTGCAAACTGGCTTCCAGGAAATGTCCACCTGCAAAGCCCCGATTGCTGGTGGTTTGTGGCCCTGTAGGTACAGCTCTCTCAGTATCGCATTAGGGCGAGGCTCTGAATCTGGCCATCTGATTTTCAGTATTAACTTTAAAAAATATCTCTATTGTTTGCACAGATTAAAGATGCCGTTGCCCTCTGTGAACTCTTTAACTGGCTGGAGAAAGAGGTTGGTTCTTAGAAATTATTCAGAAATACCTACATGTGATTCTAACTGTGCCATCCTCCATGCTCTGTTGACCATGAGGTCTAAGATCTCAATCTAATTTAGGCTCTATTTTAATAGTTCATTTTGGAAATTTGGTGTATGTATTTTAAAATTCTTTAATTGTGGAAAATAGTAAGAAGGATGAAGAAAGAAATTCCATGACAGAGTGGATCCTTTTTGGGTTAGGGAATCATAACTAATTAGAATTTCATTATAAGGAAAAATGAGCCTTATAATATTCTTATAGGCAGGCTGATTGTATTAGGAGAAAAAGAACCTTGTGTGCATCTTGAACTTTACGCCATAAAAATTTTCCTATTAAATTGACTCTTAGCCATTAATTTCTTGCCCGTCCACTCCCTGTAGTTGACAAGAGTGTGGTTTCTTTGTGCTGTGATTAAACAATGTCAGGTTCTCTTTTAGTATTATATAAACAACTCTTTAATTGGAAAAAGAAAATATGTTTATTCCTACCAGTGTAATTATTTTTTCCACATGTTTCCTTCTGGCTGTTGTTTGTCTGTATAAATCATTTTTAAAATGTAAGTCATTTTTACACGTCTCTCAGTGTACAGATACAATTTTGTATTTTGTTTGTTTTATTCACTTAGAGTCATAGTGTGACTATTTTCCATGTGCTTTGAGGCCTTGGAAAAGGATCCATGTGGAAACTGCATCTGGAGCCTAGACTGATTTACTTACTCATTCTTCCTGTTTTGAACTGTTTAGGTGGTTTTTTAACTTTTTGCTATTATCAATAATCCCACAATATCTTTGCGTTTATCTTTTTTATTTCTTTATGATGATTTTCTAAGGATGATTTCCTAGGAGGAGACACTTTTGAATTTTGGAACTTAGATGCATTGTTTTAGGAGGTTTTAGGAAAAAATACCAAGGCAAAATAGTTGAGTAAAAAGTAAATTAATAAAAACCCTCTAGTTAGCTTTGGTGAGAGCCTTTAGACGTTCTGTCCGTGTTGAAGATGAGACTGAAGCTGTGTCCTGTAGATTGGATAGTTGGGATTTGGAAATTGAGGGCAAAGTAAGCTTCTCATGGACCCCCTCTAACATGCAAGGGGCACACGTGGATTTCTCTCTCCAGATGATTTACGGGCAGTTTTCTCCTAGGTTCCCAAAGGTGGCGTGACCGAGATCTCGGCTGCGGACAAGGCTGAGGAGTTTCGCAGGTAAGGATCCGTTTGGGGGCCCACGATCCTCCGCCGCTTCCCTTGGGAGTCAGATGAGGCCAGAAGGGCCCTAATTCTTGGCACGGTAAAACCTTTCAGCTGCTCTGGGCTCTGTGTCTTTCTGTTGCAGGCAGCAGGTGGACTTTGTGGACCTGAGCTTCCCGACCATTTCCAGTACGGGACCCAACGGCGCCATCATTCACTACGCGTAAGGCACGCGGAGGAGCATGCCGCCCGGCTTTGCTGTCGCTTCTGCCCGGGAGCCTGAGGCAGAGGCCCCTGTGCCCACCTGTACAGTTGAGACTGTAAAATGAAGGGACCTCTGAGGTCTTATTTCTTATTTTCTCTGAATCCACAAGCCTCTGCCTTTCCGGCGCTCCTCCCAGGCGCAGTACGGCCCTGGCATTCTCCACGGCGTAGTCAGATGTCCCTCTTTCTTTTTTGAAGCTCCAGGAACTGTATCCAAAGCCCTTGAATCTTGATGACTGGAATTTTTGAGGGTTTTTCTTTCCTGATAACAGCAGCCTTCTTAATGCCCTAGTTCTTACATCTTACAGGCTCCATCAGCTCTATACCAAAAACACTTATCACGAGGTTGCGGGCACCTTGTTTTGGGTAGAGAGATAATCAGTCCCCTCTCTCCTCTCCCCCTGGGCTTGAAGCCTGGCGTCCCGGTCTGTGGGGATTTTGACCACATGATCTGTAAGAAGCCATGACCTATAAGAGCTGAGCCTCCCTGAACCGTGAACGGAGACTGTGGGGGCACTGGTACGTTCAGGACTGGCAGCTCCCTGTGGGGTTGATGGGGGTGTGTTAATAATTTGGCATGGCCATTGGGCTTAGCCTCAGCTCTGCCCAGCTCTCACTGTTTGGCTTTGCGTTGGACATTGGGCATGTTGGGTCTACGCTTTCCATCTGGGACGTGCACAGTCAGGGAAAGAACACTTGGTCTGTCTCTCTGTGCTGTATGTGGGCACAGATCTCCCCCCACTTTTAATAATTGCTTATAGAATTTTTAGTCTTGGGGCAGATTTTGAAGCTGTGTGTGGGAGACAGTCACAGATGTCACAGTACAGTTCTCTCACATTAATATTTCTGTTCCAACATAAAAATAACAAAAGGACTTCACTTTTTGTCTTATGTTTAACTCAGATGATCAGATGATGAATTTCCTGGCAGGTTACTGTCCTGTGATTTTTGCATATAACTAAAACATTAAGGAATTTCATTTCAAGGGGAGAGAAATTTGCTTCTCCTTGGCATTTCTTCGTGGTGGGCTGCTGGAGGCCTGTTGAGAGGCCGGGCACTGGAGGCTGGCCCTGGGGCTGGTTGTCTTTTAGTTGTTCAGCTCATGTGCCAACTGGTGGCTTTATCGCTGAAGAGGGGCTGGTACCTGGACATGAAGGACTCCCTCCCTTGAGCTGCAGGGTGGACACCTGGGATGTCTGCATCCCTTTGGGCATTTCCCTATACAGTGTCCAGAAAATAGCATGGGGAAAGCAGATCACTTCTTGAAAATACCTCATGTTCATTTGAAAAAAGTGCTCCAGCTTGAGAGTGTCATGATCCACCCCTTTCCCCAACAAAATCCCTTCAGTTTTTCTCCCAAATTGAGACATTCACCCCCTCCCTGTCTGGTGGTCTGGGCAGCAGGTGGGGGGCCCCTGCTGAAGTATGGCCTGGAGGCTTGAGGCAGGGGCCCGGCTCCCCGAGACAAGTGAGGCCTGATGACTCCAGGCTGCTCTCATCGCAGTTCCCAGGACTCTGGCTTGGTCCTGTTGCTTCTCTCGAGTCTCATTTTTGTAACTTTTACAATTATCGCCTGAATACTTGCTTTGTTCCAGATACAAACAGAGGTAGACATAAAGAAATGTCTTATTCTTCCTTTTCTTGAGCTCTTTATCTAGTTGAGGAGATATATTGACTGGGCTTTTGAATAGAAGTTTTTAATATTAATTGAAATAATTTATTGGGTAACTTTTTATTTTGATATAATTTCAGACTGACATAAGTTGCAAGAATAGTACAAGGAGCTCTTGTATGCCCTCCTCCCAGATTCACCAAGTGTTTGTATTTGTGGAGTAATTAATTTTTTGTTAACCTTGTTAGGCCAGTCCCTGAGACGAATAGGACCTTGTCCCTGGATGAGGTGTACCTCATTGACTCGGGTGCCCAGTACAAGTAAGTGAACCGGGACTGGTGGGACTTGCCTCGGGCTTTAGGCAGCTGAGTAGGTGGACGGGCGGCGCTCCAGCTGACAGCGCTCAGCTGGTCAGCACATTCTGCGCTGGCCACGCATGGAGTCGCTCTTGTGTCCTGTCCTTTAATTCACCCCTAGTTGAAATAGCCCAGTTGTGACTCTGTTCCCACAAAAGACTGTCTGATAGAAATGTTTAGTCCTTGGCCGGAAGTTGTTTAAATACTCAATAAATAACTGTGAAATAAAGCAGGCTTTTGGAACTATTGGAAAATTTTCTGCCTCAGCCCATAAACTGCCTGCCCGGCTCCCTTTATGTAAGGGATTAATTTTGAATGAGAAATGAGGGCTACCCCCAAATTTCTGAATTTCCTTCTTCTTGTCTTGCCACTTTCCTGGCAGTTGGGACCTAATTATTGAATGAGCTTAGCCAATTACATGGTAACCACACCTAGCCTTGGGACACAGGGATAGAAACAATATCAGCCTAGGGCTAAGGGTACAGGGCTCGCTTGGTAAAGGTATAAACTTATGTTCACTTCTAAATTTTGGCAAGATTCTGAAAGTTATCCTTTTAGGGATGTGGGCTAGGGTGTGTTAAGAGATACACTTGGATATTTTTTAGGGTCTGTGTCCAGGAAACCCCTTGCTGTCTTGACAAGAGGAGTTATTATAGATTTTGGCCCTTTTTTGCTAGAAATAGGCTCCTATTTACTTTGGTCTGTTCCATCTTGTTCAAAACCCCGGCGATGGTGCCTCTGACTGATGAAACAGCCCTCGCACAGTAGACCAAGAGTGAATGTGTCAGGGACCAAGTCCACTTTATCAAGCCATCCTTGCATCCACACTTTGTCTCATTTTTTATAATAACTTTATTGAGATAAGATTCATGTGCCATACAATTCACCTACTTAAAGTGTACAATTAATGTTTTTTTTTTTTTGTATTCACAGAGTTGTGCAACCGTCACCACAGTTAGTTTTAGAGCATTTTCATCACCCCAAAAAGAAACCTCATACCCATTGGCAGTCACTCCCCCTTTTCTTCCACCCTAGAGAACCGCTACTCTGTTTCTGTCTCTATGGATTTGCCTAGTCTGAACATTCCATATAAATGGAATTATGTAATATATGGCCTTCTGTGTTTGGCTTCTGTCACTTAGCATGATGTCCTCAAGGTTCATCCATGTTGTAGCATGTGTCAGTACTCACTTCATTCCTTTTCATTGCCAAATAATATTCCACTGTATGGCCAATACTCCATTTTGTTTATTCATCAGCTGATGGACATTTGGGTTGTTTCCACCTTTTGTCTAGTATGAGTAATGCTGCTATGAACATTTATATACCTGTTATTGTGCAGACGTATGTTTTCAGTTCCCTTGGGTATATACCTAGGAATGGAATTGCTGGGTCATATGGTGACTTATCCTTGCAAGGAACTGCAAACTGCTCTCCAAAGTGGCTGTACCATTTTACATGCCCACCAGCAGTCTGCCAGGGGTCTAATTTCTCCACATTCTCACCTGTCTCATGTTTGACTGAAAGCTTATTTCAACTGAAAACTAATTTGTCCTTTCTTTTGGAAAGGGATGGAACCACAGATGTGACCCGGACCATGCATTTTGGGACCCCTACAGCCTACGAGAAGGTAAGGTGGAGGAAAAAAATGCAAGAGCCCCTCTCTGCTTTCTTAAGAAGAACTTTACTTTTGTGAAAAAGGATTGTATAAAGAAGGAAAAATTATATGTGGGATAGTAAAATTGCTCATTACTGTGGAGTCAGGCTTATCTGCTTTATGAGTTCCATTTAATTAATTATGGGAGAGTAAGACATTTGGAGAAATTTTAAAAGCATTCTGTTAAGGTCAGTGCAGCTCAGGTTCAAGTTTAAATAGCTCTGACCTTCTCTTGAGTCAAGAAATGTCAATTGGGCTGGGGTTGGGGTAGTGAAATATATGCTTTACAAGCAGTGTCTAGATTTGATTCTGAAAGCTGCTCCCCTTCTTTGTTCAAGTTCAGCATTCTTATTTACAGGCTCAGCTGTCTAGGAATTCTCTGAAATGACAGACCCTGTTCACTTTGTGATGTGATTGGCATGGGAAGGGAGAACAGAGCTGTGGGGTAGAGAGATGTGTGCCAGGGCTCTGGGACCTGGCTTCTGAGCTTCTCCGCTGTTTAACAGCTCCATGACCTTGAACAAAACACCACCCATGAAAATGGGGATAAAGGTACCCACCTCCCAGGCTGGTCGTGAATTTCTCTGAGCCCAGTGAGTTCTCGAGTCACAGTCACTGCTCAGCGAACACTGATTGAGTCTCTGAGTGATTCTCTTTGTCCACGGGAGCTCCCTTAGGAAGAATAGCCAAGGAAAGGGTTTTATTCAGATTTCCCACTCTTGGTCCCTTGCCTGTCTGTTTGCATGTACTGTGCACCCTTGGTAGAGTTTGGAACTTGGGTTGGGGATTCCTTTCATCTGACTCTTCTTGTGCTGTGGAAAGAGCCCCAGACCACGTTGAGGAGTATAGAGTTTTAGTCCTGACTCTGCACCTTGCTGGCAAGCCCCTAACCTTCTGAGCAGCACTTTCCCTGTCTGGGCAGTGGGGACAACCCCTGAGGATAGTGTGGTGGTAAGGAGCGCAGGTGCTGAGGCCAGACGCTGCCACTTAGCGGCTGGGTGATCTGGGCACGCTACTGTATCTGTAAAGTGAGGATTTTGATAGCGCCTCCCTCGCGGAGTGTAGGATTGAATGTACAGTGCTTGGTACAGTGCCTGGCACACAGGACTAGCTCAGGCAGTGTGGGTTGGGGTTTTCAGTGCTTTGTTACTTTCCCAGTCTTTCTAAGGCTCCGTGGCATAGAATTTGTCAGAAGGTTTGTTACAAGGTAAAGTCCTGTGGGATCAGCTCTTTTGACAGTGTTCTTGTACTAAGTTTAATTTCAAGATTTTCTGAAAAATTGGTCCCATGGCAAGGCTTTTTTTTTTTTCCACCAGATTTTTTAATTTTTACTCTGATTTTCTCTGTGGTATTGCTAAAAACTTTAACAGGCAAGGTTTTCCGAACTATCAGAAAACTACAGGATAGAAACATCTGTCTTCGTTCTGCAACGTGCCCCCTGGGTTTTCTTTGGCAGGAATGCTTCACATACGTCCTCAAGGGCCATATAGCTGTGAGCGCAGCCGTTTTCCCGACTGGAACCAAAGGTAGGTGGTTCCTTCTGTCATATGGCAGCCTCTTTTTCTCGTTCAAGAATCAAACATGTCAAAGTTTGAGTGGAAGAACATGTTCGTTCTTTTGCTGTGTGGTCCTCATCCCAGCTCAGGCCTGGCCAGGGCAGGTGGGGTACTGCATGGAGGGATCTCCTGGACCCACTGCCGAGCCCAGAGGGCTTCCACCACCCCAGAGCTGAGGCTTGGGATGGTCCCGGTGTCCGCTGTGCACCTCTCTCCTGACCCCTCACAGTATTGGATGGCATTGCAGGCAGCTCCCAGGAGAGGACAAACTGGGTATGAAGGCCCCAGGGGCCAAGCAGAAGTTGATGCAGCTTCCTGTCTGCCCTTTAGCGCTGGGCCAGTGAGTGACTCTTTTCAGGGTTCTTAGGATTTCTTTTACTGGGATCCTGGACTTTAGATATGTATTTCTTTGCTTGAGGACTGGTGGGTGGGGCATTGGACTGGGAGTTGACAAGACCCGGACCTAGAATCTGGTTAGATCGGGCATGCACTCATCTCCCTGAGCCTCATCTGTCTTGCCTGCCTGCCTGCTTGCAGAATGGTTAGAATCTCACCTTTGTAATTCTGAAACCTCAGGGTCCCAGATCTGGAAGGGAGTGTCCATGTCATCGAACGCAGCCTTTATCTGCTGTAGGTGTCCACCCCCTTACCAGCAGCCTAGACGGGTGACTGTCTAGCTTCAGACTCAGCTCTGACTGGCTCCTCAGGAGCTCTGGTTATTAGAAAGTTCTTCCTTGTGCTGGGCTGAAATATGAACCCTCCAGTAACTTTTACCTGTTGGTTTCTGTTTCGTGTTCTGGTGCCAAACATAATAAATCTAATCTTTAAAGTGCTGTACAAATATCATCAAGTGCTTCTTTTTGTGTCTTTCAGGCCACCTTCTCGACTCCTTTGCCCGTTCAGCTTTATGGGATTCTGGCCTGGATTACCTGCACGGAACAGGACATGGTGTTGGATCTTTTTTAAATGTCCATGAGGGTCCTTGCGGCATCAGTTATAAAACATTCTCTGACGAGCCCTTGGAGGCAGGCATGATTGTCACTGACGGTAGGTGTCCTTCACATAGAGGGCACGCATGGATCCTTGAGCCTTTTTGGA
The DNA here is from genome assembly GCF_041146395.1 of Eulemur rufifrons. Classification (NCBI taxonomy): domain Eukaryota; kingdom Metazoa; phylum Chordata; class Mammalia; order Primates; family Lemuridae; genus Eulemur; species Eulemur rufifrons. The sequence goes on along the minus strand of NC_091010.1, from coordinate 54,092,339 downwards.
AGCTCTTTGTTGTGTCTTATTTTTTAAAATTATTTTAAAGTAAATTGGCCATAATTTTCCCCTCCTGTCACCTTGAATTGAAAACATCAACAGACTTTCTGATTATAGAAGCAATACATGTTCATTTTAGAAAAAATGAAATTATGTAACAGTATAAAAAGAAAATGAAAAGTATGTGCAATCTAACTACCCAGGGGAAACATGACTTAATATTTGCTGTGTTAGCTTTTGGTCTTTTATATATGTAGGTACCTTATTTTTAGTCAGAGCTCATACTGGATGTATTGCCTGTATTCTGCTTTCTTTTTTTTTTTTTTTTGAGACAGAGTCTCGCTCTGTTGCCCAGGCTAGAGTGCCGTGGCGTCAGCCTAGCTCACAGCAACCTCAAACTCCTGGGCTCCAGCAATCCTCCTGCCTCAGTCCCTGTAGCTGGGACTACAGGCATGTGCCACCATGCCTGGCTAATTTTTTTTTTATATATATATATTTTTAGTTGTCCAGTTAATTTCTTTCTATTTTTTTAGTAGAGATGGGGGTCTCGCTCTTGCTCAGGCTGGTCTTGAACTCCTGATCTCAAACGATCCTCCTGTCTTGGTCTCCCGGAGTGTTAGGATTACAGGCGTGAGCCACTACCCCCGGCCTCTGCTTTCTTAATGTATTGCCTTTTCCTGAATCATTGCCAAATATTTGTAAATATATTTTAATGCCTGCGTGATTGTGTCTTATGGATATGCACCATGGTTTATTTGGTGGATCCCTTGTTATTGTACTCCTTACCTGGTAGCCAGTTTTCAGGAATCACAGAGCCTGTTCTGTACCTCAAGTGCCTATAAAAAAGTGGCCATGGGGAAGAAGGTGGCATCTCGGGGCTCTTACACCAGGGGAGAGTGGGCCCTTCACCTCTTTATTCTTCTCTTTCGGGGTGATGTGGTCATCCCAGGAATGAAAGCTTCTCTTTTCTGTGGACATTATCGTGGGCTGGTTCTCATTTTGGGGTTTGGTTTGTTTTAGAGCCAGGGTATTATGAAGATGGGGCTTTTGGAATTCGCATTGAGAATGTTGTCCTGGTGGTTCCTGTGAAAACCAAGGTGAGCGTTTATTTATTAAAGATATTCCCTGTTCTTTATGGTGAGAAGATGAAAACTTACGTCTTTAAAGCCAAGAATGTACCATTATGGGACCACCATGGAGCCTCCCCCTGATGTCAGAGACTTAACTGGAAACCACTTGCCTGCCCTGCAAAGCCGGAAAGAAAATCCTTAATGAACAGAAACCCAGAACTGGAATTCATGGAGCCTCAGGCTGGCCCCTGCTTGACATGATTTGGGGCTCTGAGTTTATTAGAGGTGGCTTATTGTCCTGAAGTCTCCTCTGCTGGAGGGTGCTTGTTCAAGGTGTCAGCTCCCAGGTCCCTCCCAGACCTTGAATCAGAATATGCAGGGTAGGGGCCTGGAAGCTGTAATTTCATCACATTTGCTGGGTGATTTTTATCAGGTAAAGTTCATGAACCCTGAGTTAAACTATGGGTTGGCCTCACAGGCAATACAAGACAGGTATTTCACCCGCTCCCCCATTGGTGTTACCAAGAGGCGGCAGAGTTTTAGGTGCTAGGCTTTACCTAAAAGACCTGTTTGCCCCTCCTCCACTGGTGATTATGGAAATGAACAGCTGGAGGGAAGTAGCTTCCTAAGTCTACAAGGAGATTGACTGTGGGAATCTGCTCTCTTCCACGTGGAAGTCACTGTTCTTGGAAGTGGCCTCCCATTTCACTCCCAAAGGCCCTGCAATGAACAGAGACCCAGCATGCTCTTGGATGCCCCAGTGTTAACACCTGATGGGCCTGGCTGGGTCAAGGCAGGCCACACAGTTGACTGTTAAAAAAAATGATTTGGGGGACTTATACCCCAGCAGAGTCTTGAGAACCAAAACCAGAGATGCCCTTGAGCCCAGACACCCCCACACCCTGCCCCTGCTTCCTCTCTGTCACAGTAGGTGTTAGCCTCTGGACCTGCTGCTGGGAGCTCCCCAGCACCCTTTGTTTGGCTTTTCCTGATGGCACAGGCTGTGGTTTGCCCAGTGGAGGAGCTCTCGGAAAGTGGCATCAGCTGTGTTCCTCATGTTCCCTGTGTACCTTTAAAAATGGTGACCAGCTCACCTCTTCTCACCTCCCAGTTACACCCGGCTCTGAGGGGTGGCCGTGTCTGGTGGAATGACTGCATGGTGGTTCATCATGGTCAAGAGTAAAAGCTTCTGTTTTCTTTCTTCTCCCACAGTATAATTTCAACAACCGGGGAAGCCTCACCTTTGAACCTCTAACTTTGGTTCCGATTCAGACCAAAATGATAGATGTGGATTCTCTTACAGACAAAGAGGTAATGGGGACGTCTGGAGGGACAGAAGTGTTAGTAGGGTTGGAGAGCTACCCTAAGTTCTCCATTCTCACTTTTTAATTTAGACTAGGTCTAAGTCAACTGAGTCTGTAAGTCCTAGGTCTCCTGAGGACTATAGGAGATTTTCGAGTATTTATTGGGTCTCCAGGTGGAGATATTCTTGCTCCCACCAGCCATTGTGGGGCTGTAGGGCTTCGTGAGTGGAATAGTGTGCCGTTACTTTTTGGGAGGAGATAGCTGTGCTCTTCCTTCATAGCTGCACTGAGGTGTGTTTAGCAAACATGGGTCCATGTGTCTTCCCTACAGAAAGCCAGATGGATTGTGGGGCCTCTTGGCCACTACACGTACCAGATTGGTTTCTTGTGTTGGGTGAAACATTAAAGAAATGAGAAACAAAATCTATGACGTGTCCAGTTTTAATACAGAGGAGGAGAAGGGTGGTACCAGTCCTTCTCTGTCACTGCTGTGGTTTCTCTGGGGCCTTCACCAAGCCTGGGGCACAACAGTGCTCACTTACCAAGCTCAGAGGGTTATAGGTCGTGAAACCCCTTCAGACCCTGGGCTCACGAGGCCAGGCGAGGTGGCAGGCCGAGGGACCTGGAGTAAGGCTTGAGGGATCAGGCGGATGATCAAGGTCAGAGCAGAGACAAGGGTCAAAAATGGTGCAGGAACAGTTAGCACTGGGCAGAAAAAGCAGTTCCCAAACCTGGAAGCTGAAAGCCAGGACACAAATTTCAGAGCAAAGTGGGGCTTGGAAGTCCCAACAAAAAGCAAATGACTGGTGGGAGCCGAAGGCAGGATAAGCATGGTGGGCCGCTCTAGGAATGAGAAGTTTGTTACCTGAGGCAGCCACTGGCCTCATCCCAGGGGACTTTGAATGCCTCTTGAGGCAGGAGCATATCCTCAATGGGTCCGCCTGGGCCTTGTTCTTGACAGTAAAGGAAAAGGCCTCTGAGGGCCAAGGAACCTCCCTTCTGCAGCAGTTGTGGGATGGGATTCTTCCAGAGAGAAGCCTCCTCTGCTTTTCCCAGCTCACAGATGGGGGCAGAGGAAGGTCATCCCTCTTGCTTAGCTTTCTTCCTCGTGGCGCCTCTGCTTGACCATTGGTGCCCTTGGTTCAGCCCAACATGCCCACTCTGAGGACCCAGACGGGCCCTGCTGATGCTGGTTTACACAGCTTGTAGGTGGATACAGAACAGGAAACTCAGCCTGTCCGCACAGTGTCAGGTCTGTCTCTTCAGCAGGAAGAGTCCTTCCCGAGGTTCAGGGGCTCTTCTTCACCCCTGTAAGTGATGCTCCTGTAAGTGAAAGGAAACGGGATCACAGATGGGCATGGGAGCCACGCTGCTTAGAAGCCTTCTCCGACTGTTTCTTGTAACGGCCCTTGGGCACAGCTTCCAGGGTCTTATCAAGGGACTCACCTGTAATAAGTAACTTCATGCTCTTGGAAGCCCAAGACTGTGGCTTCCTACCAAGTAATTCTGGGTCATTCAGTCCTTCCTGTCCACATAAAGTGTACGAATCAGGGCATTTCTCCCATGACATTCTGCTTTACCAGGGAAATAGTGTATGATGAATGTTAAATGAGAACATTTTCCCTTGAAGGAGAACGTTTTGTTAACCTGTGACTCAGTCTACCCCCATGACGTTGGACCTAGACCAGTGGGAGCTGTCTTATCCAGTGGTTCACTGCTGTGCTTTGCCCACCCAAGTCATGGAACTATTTTTTGGCCAGTTACCCTTTATAGGGCAGATAATATCTTCTTATCCTGGGGATCATAAGTTTCCACACATAACAGTGGATAACAGTATTTAACATTCCAAGTAGAGTATAGTATCATTTCTTATCTCTTCGACTTAAAGATATTATTACCTTTTTAGCAAAAGGTCTCTTTCCTGTATACCACTTAATAACTCTGGGGTTTCATTCTGTCTGAACGCACAGTGATACCCCACATCAAGGTTCTGTCCCTTGGGCTTCAAAACACGTGGTGATAGCCCGTTACCATCCAGCCTATCTTTGCTGTCATTTAAGGGCGTTTTTGGTTTTAGTCTGCATTCCCATCATTTATCACCAGATGGCAGCAAAGGATCTCGGTCAGCTGTGAACATGGGCAGCTGCAGACTGTGGGGCCTGGGGGTGTCTCTCAGGCCCTGCTGAGGCTGTTCCCCGACTCCTCCCTTCTCCTCCCAACCAGGAGGACCTTGGGAGTTTCCCTGAAGCCCCAGGGTGGCACCAGGATGCTGCTTTCGCCTTCGCTGTTGAGCTGCTGTGGACAGCAGGCTGCCTCACTGCCCTGTGGGCTTGCTGTGGACGCACAGCAGTTCACCTTTTGACACCCTGTGCCTCCCTGCTCCCCACCACTCCCCCAAATGCCAGAACTCCCAGCAGGAGCTAGTAGGCTCTTATCAGCAGGGACTGGAGCCCTAGCTCGGTCAGAGGCAGTTGGCAGCACCACTCCATCTGTCTGCTCACAGTCCCTGTGGGCTTGTGTGTCCATCCTGACCCTCAGCTAGGCTTTGGTACTTGGCTGGACCATCATCCCTTGAGCCACTGCTTTTGTAACACCACTGCCTCCCTGAATGGTATTTGGCTCATCTGTGACAGCCACATCAATGGCAGTGTCAATCTTATCAGCCTCACTACAGCTACCCCATGGACAATGAAGAAAGTTGTCCTCTTGGTACAACTTGCTTCGCTCCAGCCTTCATCTCTCCCCACCCCAACCAAGGGGGAGAGTTCATCCTTTTACCTGCCACCGAGCTTTCTCCATCAGGTCTAGGGGATCAGTTCTCCCCCCTCCCCCAGCCCAAGGGACCAAGTTCCACCAGCTCCTCCTTCCTTTTAATCTCCTTTTTGCCTCCTGCTGTTGTGGCACATTGAGTTGAGGGTCTGAAAGTCTAGCTTATTCCCAACCCCATTCTGCAGCACCATAGCCTTTGACCACCAAAGGTTCTAGGTTCATCGGGACGGCCACAGTCATGAGACCCACGGGCTCAGCTGATCCTAGTTTATTCAGCTTTGTCAGCGGAGAGAGGATATGCAGCTCAGCACATTGGCAGGACAGTTGTAGGTGTATTTGTTAGTAGGAGCCTTTGCGGAGTCCAGGGGCTATTCTGGTGCCCTCCCCCCATCACCATGTCCCCAAGATGTCTCAGGTGTACGGGAATGAAGCCACACAGAGGCATGCAGGAGCTATTAGTTGGAGACTGCTGTCTCTAATAGTAAACTGCTCCGGAGCATTTTCACCGTAAGCAATGTAGCCTGGTCCTTCTATTTCCAGGGAAATAGAACACAAGGAAATCACTTGTCTATGAGCAGAGAAAAAGGGTTTTGTTCACCCTTGTGATCTTAGCACGTGGGGTCCTTGCCTGTTGGCCTGGGTAGCCTTTTGGTAAAGGTGTGATGGTGATAGTGTCTGTCTTTCTCCCTCCTGCAGTGCGACTGGCTCAACAATTACCACGTGACCTGCAGGGACGTGATTGGGAAGGAGCTGCAGAAGCAGGGCCGACAGGAAGCTCTTGAGTGGCTCATGAGAGAGACGCAACCCATCTCCAAACAGCATTAATAAATACCTCCCCGGTTTTTGTTACTGCAAAATACTCCGGGGAAAGGAAGAAACACGGCAGACCCCTGACATCTTTCCCCTTTCCTCTCTTTCCTCCCTACTTCCCCTTTTTACTTTAGACTCTTAAGGAGAATGGAAAATCTTCTATCCTCTTTGATATTTTCTTGCAAACAGTCTTTTATGATTTTTGTAACTGTTGAGAACGAGCCAAGAATAAAGTTGCTGCACCAGACGGAGGGTCCCCACAAAGCCGTACACTTGATTGAGAGGGAGACGCCCCGAGTTCTTTGGCCAGTGATGGTGAAACGATGAATGCTCCATGACGGTCATGTTCCAGGTGCTAGTCCATCATTCATGATCACCTTGACGTTCATGAGACTATATTTATGATCAGTGAATAAAAATGTCAAAATTGTGCTTTGTCTCAGTGGCCTCTTTCCTCACAGTGCTGTCCCCTGGCATGTCAGGCAGGCTGATTGCCAGAGCTGCTGGCTTCTGTGGCAGACACCTAGGTGGAAGGCCCTCTTTGAGCAGACACCTCTGGCCTCCTTGCACATTTTCTGGCTTAATTGTAAGCCTTTTTTTCTTTTCTCTAGAATACCTAATATTTTGGTGAGTATTTTTATCTCAGTTTTTTTTCTCACATTTTAAAGTGTGTTATCAATACACATACAAAAAAACCAATAAAAATTGTAATGTCAAAAGTGATAGTGTCCCATTGTCTACCCCATGGTAGATGCCTCAGGTATCTCACCCATATTGCCACAGCTCTCATTGTTCCATTATTTCTAGACAGCATCCTGTGACAAGTGTCTGTGACTCCCATTCTGTAGGCTTTTCTTTTGACTTGCACATGTGGGATAAGCCCCAGGGGCTGGGAGCGTTAATGTCCTCATGACCTCAGATCATCACGTTTGGAGATGGGCAAATAGACTTCCTCATCCCTAGGCTGGGACATCTGAGATATGTCCTACGCTGTCTCCTGGGGTTCCCAGTGGAATTGAGCCCCAGTTTCCCACTTGTTCAATAACACATCCTCTATTTTCTTTCTTGTGCATGTCCCACTTCCCCTCTCTGCCATCAGTGTTTCCTGGTACCATCCCCAATAAAACATTTACATACAAATCCTTGTTTTAGGGTCTACTTCTTTAGGAACGTAACCTAAGACATACTCCTTAGGTATAACTAGTATTATCTGCTATATATATTTACTGACTTCTTTCTTTGTATTGAGGATTCAATAAAATATTGAAGGAATATTTGTGTATGTATAATAGAATATATATGCACACATGAACATATACATCATATAAACAGATCATTTTGTATCTATTATACAATTTGCTTTTGTAACTTGGTAATATATCTGAAGTATTTTTCCATATTAATATGTATTGATCTAATTATTTTAATGACTAAACTATTCCATTGTATGGCTATAGCCTTTTTAAAACTAGTCTCATTAAATTTTTTTTTTTTTTTTTGAAACAGGTTTTTGCTGTTTGCCTGGCTAGGATGCAGTGGTGCTGTCATAGCTCACTACAACCTCAGACTCTTGGGTTCAAGCAATCCTTCTGCCTCAGCCTTCCAAGTAGCTGGACTACTGGCATGCGCCACCATGCCCAGCTAATTTTTCTGTTTTTTGTAGAGATGGGGTCTCACTCTTACTCAGGGTGGTCTCATACTTCTGGCCTCAAACAATCTTCTCAGCCTTCCAAAGTGCTAGGATTACAGGCATGAGCCCACTGCACCCAGTCTAATTAAATCTTTTTTTTAAAAAACAATAATAGGCTGGGTGCAATGGCTTATATCTGTAATACTATCACTTTGGGAGGCCGAGGCAGGAGGATTGCTTGAGGTCAGGAGTTTGAGACCACTCTGAGCAATACAGTGAGACCCTGTTGCTAAAAAAAAAGCCAGGTGTGGTGGCATGCACCTGTAGTCCTGAGTGCTCAGATGATAGAGTGAGACTGTGTCTCCAAATGATACTAACTTTAGACTAATTGTTTTCTTTAAAAAATGTCACAAACTATTGTTATAATAATGCTAGGTTTTATAATTGCCTATATATATTTTTTGAGATCTTTATTTCTTCATGTGGCTTTGAGTCTAGTATCCTTTCATTTCACCTTGCAGAACTCCCATAGCATTTCTTGCAGAGGTCTAGTGGTAATGAACTTCCTCAGTTTGCTTATCTGGGAATATCTTAATTTCTCCCATACTTTTGAAGGAAAATTTTGCTGGATATAGGATTCTTGGTTGACAGGTTTTTTTTTTTTTCCACTCCCCGCCTTTTAATATTTTGAATATGTTTTCCTACTACTTTCTGGCTTCCAAAGATTCTAATGAGAATTCTGAAGATAATCTTACTGAAGATCACTTGTATGTGATAAATTGCTTTTCTCTTGCTGCTTTCAAGATTCTCTGTTTTTGGCTTTTGAAAATTTGATTATAATATGTTTTGGTGTGCATCTCTTGGAGTTAATCTTACTTGGAGTTCATTGGGCTTCTTGGATGTGATATTCATGTCTTTCATCAAATTTGGGGATTTTCCAGACATATTTCTTCAAGTATTCTCTATGCTTCTTTCTTTTTTCTCCTTCTGGGACTCCTACGATGTGTATGTTGGTCTGCTTGATGGTGTCCCACAGGTCCCCTAGGTTCTCTTCACTTTTCTTCAATCTTTTTCTTTATGTTTCTCAGACTTGAAATTTCCATTGTCGTATCTTCAAGTTCATTGATTCCCTACTCAAATCTGCCTTTGAATCCCTCTAGTGAATTTTTCATTTCACTTACTATATTTTCCAGCTCCAGAATTTCTTTCTGGTTTCTTTTTAGGTTTTCTATCTCTTTATTGATATCCCCCCCCCCCTTTTCTTTTAACCAAATATTGTTTTCTTAACTTTCTTCACATCTTCCTTTAGTTCTTTTAGCATCTTTAAGAAAGTTGTTTCAAAGTCCTTGTCTAGTAGATCTGTCATCAGGTCTTTTTCAGGGTTAGTTTCTGTTGATTAATTTTTTCCTTTGAATGGGCCGTACTTCCCTGTTTCTTTGTATGCCTTGTGAGTTTTTGTTGAAAATTGGACATTTGAATCTAATAAGGTGGTAACTCTGGATATCAGATTCTCTCCCTTCCCTAGAGTTTGCTGTGTTTTTCTTATTATTATTATTTGTTGTTGTTGTGGGTGGTCTCTGTGCCAAGGATCAGCCTGAGGTGTAAACTTCAGGTCTTCTCTGACCTGAGCCTTTCCCTGGGCATGTGCAATCACTTTCTAATTTTCCCTGTACGTGCAGTTGTTTTTGAATGTCCTAGTCATTAATGTTGGGCTCCCAACAAGGGAAAAAGAAAAGTGAAGGGAGGAAAAAGGGCATTAGCCCTTTAAATCCCCTGGAAGTCACTTTAGACGGAGGGGAAGGAGGAGCTTCCAACAACGGGAGATGTGCAACAATGGCTGTCCACCTCTTTGTCTGCATTTCTGTGATCAGAAGCGGCAATCAGTGATCAGAGCACAGGTCCCTGTTATTTGAAGGGCAAGGTCCCTTTTGCCCATTACGGCTCCTGCAAGCTGTGTGCAGGTTGCTCCGGGAACATGTGCACAGCTGCCTTCCAAGGGGTCGGGGGTGGAGGATGGGTAGCTGCTACTGTGCTAAGAGCTAAAATTGATTGACATTAACCTCAATTTGCCGTCCAAGATTTCCTCTGGAAGTTGCAAACCTTCAGAGTTCCAAAATCGCACATCAGGCAGATTCTGCCAATGTACTTGTTGTCTAGGTTGGGGGAGATAGATTCCTGGGGCTTTCTACTCTGCCACCTTCCCAGAATCCTCTCATTAAATCTTAAACCATATTTTTAATTCAAATGGCTTTGAAAAATAAATATAAGCCTCTTGGCCATTCACCAAAGCATAGTTGTCAGTGTCCATTAACTTTCTCCACCTCGGGGGGAGCAGAAAGTGAAATGAGCCCATCTGTATTTGCCATTCAGAACGGGGGTGGCAGCAAAGAAAATGTTGCAAGCAAGGTAAACCTAAATTGACAGAGAGCCTAAAAATCAACTAGCCAACACTTGTTTTTGTTTTTATTCTCCTCCCCATTTTTCTCTCAAGGATCATTTATTCCAACTTGCTATGTGGGAGGAAGCAAGACACATACACTCTTGCTTCTTAGGTTATATTTCTAAGGAGGTCAGGAAAGCATCGAAGCGTGCCTCCCAATAATAGGATATGTTTTGATCCACCAGAGATCAATTCTTAAACGTTTTTTGCCCATACTTGCTCATATTTTTAATTTGTACCATAAGATGGGACTGGAAAGAGAAATTTCTCCCCAAATGATAGAATGTATTAATCGTGTTTCTCCTCTGTCACCCTCTAGAAGCTGGGTGATCCCCTTTAGGACTCAGCCTGTCATCGTCTTTGATATTCCAAAGGCTTCCCAGTCTCAGGAAATGGGAGTGGTGAATCACAGCTGATTTGCAGTTTAGCACAGACCATAACTCAAGCATGATGGCAGCTCTACTGTTTGCTCATCGGGCCGTTAAGCCTGTTACTTCCCAAGGCAGCCTCAGAGCAAAGTTTGATTTAATTGGCTTGAGCCTGGGAAGGAAAGTTAACAGGTGCTGGGTGCCCGGAGCTTCCTGCCTGGACCTGCATCGTCTTGGCGTTAAGTCCAAGAGACATAAACGAGGCAAGATGGCCCCATAAAGATTGAGGACCAGAATAAAACCCTAATGTGCCAGAGCTCAGGGGGAAGATGGGGAGATAAAAATGTAGATAAAAAAAAAAAATCACTCTTCCTCACTTTTAAATAAATGATAAAAAAATGTTGGGTAGGAAAATGGGCATGATGCTTAATTTATAGCATAACTCCAGGGAAGCTGATTTTGTTTCTTTGTCTCACTCACTTTATTCCCTGGTGACATTTTATGTACAAGGTAGTGAGGATTCAAGGAAGCGGACAGATGTGGGCCCCTGCCGTGAACACCCCAGGGACTGAGTTCTGGGAAGCTTGTTCACCCTCTGGGAAGACGTGCATGTGTGACACCTGCCAGGAGAGGCACCTGGCCCTGCCACCCCAGCCCTCAGTGCTTCTCCAGCCTGAGGGCCGCACCTGGCTTCACTCCTCATCCGGCTCATTCTGGATTCGTGGGCACTGGTGAAGGGAGCCCAGTTTGTACTAACCAGCCATGGAGGAGGTATTGCCCTTGGTGTCTCCCTGCGGCTGGCGGTTTATACTGGCAATAGCACGAAGACCCAGCGTGACGCACTTTGTGGCTCCTTTCAAGCTGCAGCTCAAGCACCGTTGGCGGGTAGGGGGCGGGGCAGGGCATTGGGAGGGCCGAGTGGGTGGTGAGGCTTGGCAGTTTGAAAGCCCATGCGGTGGTTGCTAGTTCCTGAATGTAGTTGGAGTGAAGAGATGAGGAAATTCACAGGATCAAGGTTTAAAACAAAAATGCAGATTCTGGCAAGGTGGTTGGCAGTTGCGCCATAGTGTTTGAGTCTCTCCAAATCATTCCATGAAAACACAGTGGAACTGGGATAGCAAAACCAAAATTCATGGAGGAGATCTACACCAAACATAGGTGAGAAGCATCTCCACAAACCCTTAATGTGAGCAGGTGAAGACCAACCCTTGTGCCATTGGCATCTGTGCAGGAGGGAGCCAAAGGAAGTGATGGGGTGTCCCATGGACCTGGGGACAGGAGAACCCCCAAAATAGCCACTAGGAGCTCAAAATCTCAGTGAGCCAATTTGGGAACAGCCATGAAAACGGGGAGCGGTTTGCACCCCAGTGGGTGAGTATGGAAAGGCCTGCAGAGGCGGGAGCAGTCAGCATCCTAGGACAAAGCCCCGCACTGGGACCCAAACAGGAACAGGATGGGTACAGCAGGGACAACGGAGAAAGAAGATTCATTCCCAGGGGAACAGAGCCAGGAGGTCTCAGAAAGTCAGTGCTATCTTTTTGAACACTTCACAAAATCAACAAAAAAAGGGAGCTCTAGAGCCCTAAATAAGAAACAGCGTTCCTAGTTTAAGTCTACCAGAAGGCCAGGCGCGGTGGCTCACGCCTGCAATCCTAGCACTCTGGGAAGCCGAGGCGGGTGGATCGCTTAAGGTCAGGAGTTCGAGACCAGCCTGAGCAAGAGCGAGACCCCGTCTCTACTAAAAAAAATAGAAAGAAATTATATGGACAACTAAAATATATATAGAAAAAATTAGCCGGGCATGGTGGCGCATGCCTGTAGTCCCAGCTACTCGGGAGGCTGAGGCGGTAGGATCGCTTAAGCCCAGGAGTTTGAGGTTGCTGTGAGCTTGGCTAATGCCACGGCATTCACTCTAGCCCGGGCAAAAAAGCGAGACTCTGTCAAAAAAAAAAAAAAGTCTACCAGAAGTTTAGAGAAATTAACTTCACATAAAAAAAAAAAAAACGGAAAAAAGATTGAGGTAAAATGCTATACAAACGTAAAAAGGAAAATAAGATGCACAATGAAAGCACTTCACAAAGACATGCCCACAAAGCAGATGAAAATCATAATGTTCAAAACACATGTACGGTTTTAAAAATAGCATATGCAAGAGCAACATCCAACAGAAAAGCTGAGAAATTGAGAGAACTCAGTAAAGAATGAGAAAACACCAGTCATTTTAAATAATGAAGACTAAAGTAGGAGGAAAACAAGAATGAATAAATACAACAGATGATGTCTTAAGTAGATGAATAAGAGGAAAATGAAAAAAATCAAAACAATGCCTAAAAAGGATTTAAGAGAAACCATCAAATACAGAAGACAGGCAAAAACATTCAACATTTATATAACAGGTTTTTCCAATGAAGAAAACTAAAGCAAGGGAACAATATTAAAAACTATAATTCAAGAAAACATTCCTGAGATAAAAGAAAAAAAAATTGAAACTACACTTCGAAGAGGCATATCCCTACGATGGAATAAATATAGCTAGAACGGCCAACAGGACATATTATGATAAAATTATTATACTTTAAAGAAAACAAAAAGTCCTCTCATATTCGGACAAAAGATCCAGCAACTTGTAGTGAAAAAAGTAGTAGATTGTCATCAGAATTTCTCACAGCAACAGCTTAGGTCAGAAGAAAATGGAATGGCATGGGGTTGTGGTTACAAGAGTGTGCATTGTAATTCATTAAGCCCCACGTTGGTTTTACATGGTTTTCTGGATCTGCGTTAAATTTGGTAATACAAAGTTTAAAAAGAAACAGGACCGGCAGCGGCCAGGGGGCAGGGTGATGAGTTAGAGCTGGTGGGATTGGCCATGACGGATGGGAGAGCAGGACTCTATTAAAGGGGGCAGGAGGTGTCCCATCTCCAGGCCATTTGCCATTTTCACAGGGGAAGAGCGAAATGAGATTTTTATAGAGGAGCTGAAACTCTGTGTGTGTGTGTGTGTGTGTGTGTGTGTGTGGCATATCCTAGGTTTCAAACATTCACAACCAATTTAACATTATACAAAACAAAACAAAATCATGGTGCTGGTCAAAAAAAAAACAAATGTCTGACCTGAAATTGGTTCTTGGGCAGCAGTTGTGGCTTCTTACTGCAACTGGGAGCTCCTTGAGGACAGGCACACAGCTGCCACCCCTTTCCTGGCAGCCTGGTGGCCAGGTGACTGCTCTGAAGAGGTGACATCCGCTGAGCAGCACTCACAGACACCTAAGGATTAGGCGTTCCCATTGCACACTCTGAAAGGAGAAGCTGCAAGAGACACACTTGGTCACTTGGTTGGGGATCTCTTTCTCAATCCAGAATGCTCTGTGTTCTAATTGTTAGGGTGGACTCTAAATATCTCCCCCCAGCCTTTTTTTAAAAGAGCCTTGGAAGGGACCATATGAGGTCAAGCCTGAAGGCCAAGACCAACATCACACCAAGTCCTGGTCTGCGGCTCTCAGGCCAGGGCTCTTTGCAGCAGGCAGTGTTACTTCCCCAGTGCCTGCCTTGGAAGTGGGTGGGAACAGCCACTGGCTCCAACCCCCTTGCAGGGAGGACCCTCTCCTGTCCTCCATCCTTCTACCTCCTGCCCATCTTTAGAATCCAGTGCAAATCCCACATCTCTCCATGAAGTGTTTACCGATTGCTCCAGCTGGAAGTCCCTGCTCTGTTTCTTTTGCATTTATTTTCTTCACAAACGGTAACTCATATTCCCTTTTTAAAATTTAACTTTTCCCGTGTCTCTCCAACTATACTTGTGGTTCCTTGGGGTCCAACACTAGCTATTTCTCAGGACTGGGCACATAATAGATACTCAATAAATTGGTATTTACAGATAGGATGAAGACATTCCAAAGAAGTTCACAGCAGAGTGGATGATGGGAGCAGAATTGAATCTAGTGCCACCACTTCGCAGCTGGTAACCTTGGCTGGGCAGATTATCCATCTTCTCTGACCTACAGTTTTGCCCTTTACAAATGGGGGGAGTAATGGTATCTACTGATAGCATATTTGTGAGGATTTAAAAATTTTGTTTTTAAATTTCCTTTTTTAGAGACAGAGACTTGCTCTGTCGCCCAGGCTGGAGTGCAGTGGTGTGATCATAGCTCACTGTAACCTTGAACTCCTGGGTTCAAGCGATCCTCCCACGTCAGGCTTCCAAGTAGTTGGGACTATAGGTGTGCACCCCTATGGGCGGCTAATTTTTTAATATTTTTTTTTTTAGAGATGGGGTCTATGTTGCCCAGGCTGCTCTCAAACTCCTGGCCTCAAGCTATCTTCCTGTTTCGGCCTCCAAAAGTGCTGGGATTACAGGCATGAGCCACAGCCCCTGGTTTATTTGTGAGAATTAAGAGAAATAATGTGCACAAATCACTTAGCAAACTGCCTGACACCTAGTAAGCACTCATTAAACACTGGCTGTTTGCCATGCTGGGGTACGTATGTTTTTAAGCAAGGAGAGGTAGACATTCTGTTTTGAATTCTCTTATTATTGTTCCCTATTGCTTCCTTCCCAAACAACTCCCAATTTTCCTATATCATTATTAAAAAAAACAAACTTCATTGTTTAGAACAGTTTTAGGTTTACTGCGAAGACGTACAGAGAATTTCTTTATGCCCCACACCCAGTTTCCACTATTAGTAACATCTTATGTTAGTATGGGACATTTGTCACAATTAATGAACCAATGCTGATACATTATTAGTAACTAAAGAGCATACTTTATTCAGATTTCCTTAGTCTTTACCTAATGTCCCTTTTCTGTTCCAGGGTCCCATCCAGGGCATGTGTTACATGTAGTCGTCACGTCTCCTTAGGCTGTGCCAGTTTCTTAGACTTTGTTTTTGATGATCTTGACAGTTTTGAGGAGTGCTGGTCAAATACTTTGTGGACTATCCCTAAGTTGGGATTTTTCTCATGTTTCTCTTACGATTAGACTGGGGTTCTAGGCTTTCAGGAGGAAGACCACAGAGCTAAAGTGCCATGTTCATCACATCGTATCAAGAGTAGATACTATTGATGTGACTGTCACTATATGTAACTGTACTAAGCTAAACATGAATTCACACTGATGTCCCCAACTCCAATCCATGGTCACCTCCCTGTGCTTATCTGTAACCTCCCACTCCATCAGCGAGAAACCTGGCTCCCACTACCCACCGTCCATTTTACTTAATTGTTCAACTCTGGTGTGCAAGTATAGAAGTATGAGACTGCTAACCCGTACCACTGCGGGGACAACTCTGTCAACTCGAGTGCAGTGTTTATGTGCAGCTCCCTTTGCTTTGGTTTTACAGCCTCCACTCATTTATTTCCAAAGTGACTTAGGTCACTCCCCGCCACCAACTCCTTGCAGTGAGGTTGTTTCATACATTTTAATATAGTTAGATCATTTTGTCACATACTGCATTCCATCCCGGGATTCTTTCAACTTTCTAAATGATTTTTTTCAATTTGCATACATTAACGTTCACTCTTTGTGCTGTCAGGTTCAATAGGTTTTGATAAATGCACAGCGTCATGTACCCACAATTATAGAATCATACACAATGGTTTCATCACCTGAAAAAAACATCCCCTGGGCTTCACCTATTCAAACCTCCCTGCTTCCCTGCAAGCTCCTGGCAACCACGGATCTTTTTAAACTGTCTCTATAGTTTTGCCTTTTCCAGATATCATATAATTGGAATCATACAGCATGTAGACTTTTCAGACTGGCTTCTCTCACTTAGAAATATGTATTTAAGATTCATCCCTGTCTTTTCATGGCTTGATAGCTCATTTATTTTCATCACTGAATAATATTCCACGGTATAGATAACACCAGCGTGTTTATACATTCACCTGTGGAAGGACAGCTCGGTTGCTTCATACCGTAATTTTTTTTTAATCAAAAGAGAAAGTTTGTTTTTTTCCTACAAAGGAAATTTTAATTTTTTTTTCCTTTATAGAAGGAACACGTGAAAGGAGAGCATTACCGTGGCGAGGAACGCGGGTTCTAAAGCCGAAGCACGGTGTACCAGCTGTCAGTCCTCCGGCATGAACACGGCCTCTCTGAGCCCCCGCTGCCCTTTCTGTCTCGTGAGGTTCTTGGTGGCGTCTCCCGTTGCTCGGTTGTGAGGACTGAATGAGAAAGCTCCTGCAGAGCGTGTCCTCCAACCCCACCCAAGACGCCGTTTAAAAACAATTGCAGCATCTCCTGCAGTTCACCTCTTTAAGGTGAGACGCATCGAGGCCGGAGCTTTCTTGATCTCTCCAGGAGGTATCTGAGGTTTTCACACAAGGTCCTCATGACTCTAAGATGCATCCTCCTTTCTGAGTTGTTAAAACGTGAAACAAACATAGAACACATCTCTTTACAGAAAATCTATCAGGCTCGCTTGGGCGTTGTGACCCGGCGCTGGGATCTGCAGTGACGCCCGCGGGGAGGGGGTGAGCCACGAGGGGGCGGGGTCTGGCTCCCTCCACCCACTCCCAGCTCTCTTCTTCACCTGAGGGTTAGAGGAGTCTGCAGTGTGCCCAGGTGGGATGGGGGAGAGCACCTGTTTCTGATCAAGAGAAAGATTTTTGAAGAAAAGGAGGATGAGTCCAGGGAGATTCTGGAAAAGCCATAAGGAACAGAGCCTGGGGTTTCTACAGCTGACAGCGTCGCATGCCAAGGGTCAGGAGGGCGTTACTCTGGGGGTCAAGCCTTGGGCCGTTCCACACACCCTGCAGGTGGGCACGGCGGCATCCGACGCCCTCCGGTGTGTTCTGCCAGCAGATGGCAGTGTGGTCCTTTGGAGGGAGCACAGCCCGCCAGCCCGCTGAGGAAAGCCTGGGGAGGATGCTCAGGAGCTTGTGCTCCCATACTGATTTGGAGGCTGGCGTGTGGCTGGCTGCCACTTAGTGTCCTCTCAGAGGTCACTGTACCCAGCCCATGGCTGTAGGCAGGAACGGAGGTAGAGTTCCCTTAGCAAAGATGGACTGAAATGCCAGTTCTGATGGACCCCAGCTGGTGTGATGGGAACAGAAAGACGCACCCCCCGGGGCCCCTCACAAAGCACGTGCTTTAACAGGACTGGACATGTCCAAACGTGACTGCAGCCCAGGAGAGGTTATGATGCATGTAGAACAGACAGGAGGCTTCTATAGAACCTCTCTAGGGTGTCCCTAGCTTGGGTTCCAATGCTTTCTCTCCCACTGGCACCTCTGTGTCTGGCTCAGACCCCCCACTCCCCAGCTATGTGTGAGGCCATTTGGTTAGAATAGGTGACCTCTGGCCTCTGTGTGAGGCGGATCACCGTGCTGAAAGTCACCGCAGCCTCCCTGGCCAGCCTTTTTATGTTTACTGTCAACAACGTCACCAGCCTTTCCCTCTGGGACCCTTTCTTTGCACTCCTTTGTGACTTTCCTCTGACTTTGTTCCATTTTGTCTTAAACAGGAAACCTGCTGTGCACTCCATTCTCTGCAATAGGAAGGAGAGGGCTAAGGGCTGCCTTCTATTGTGCCGGTTCCTATTTAAACAAAGGTTTTGTGCTGTGATAGCACTGAATGTTTATGTTCACTCTGACCCCAGAATCCTTTTCTGCTCTCTCTGTGTGTTGTGCTTTGTAGTCTGTAGTCTCAGGTAGTCAGGTTAGTTCAGCGATTTGGAGCTTAGCACCAGTGAGATAAAAATCCTTTGTTGAAACTTAAAGAAAAAATTATTCAATGAAACTTGTTAAAGCATGGTAAGGAAGACTTTATCAGGACCATTGTGGTAGGTATAGGGACCACTCCAATGGGGTCTTGCAGTGGGGGAGAGAGATTGGGCTCAGCTCTGAACACAGCACAGGCAAGTGGGAACGGATAGCCAAAGAGCAGGGTGGGGGTGAGTGGAGGGAAAATTGCTAAGGGGAGACATCAGCGGGAGGGGGAGGGGAATTCTGGCTAAACTGACCTAACAGGATTCTTTCTGAAGATAGGCTAGGGGACCAGATGGTGGAGAATGAGGAGCCTGATCAGCTATTGAAGGTGATCAGATATCAAGGGTTGGGGGTTCTTGCTAAACTGACTTAGCAAGGTTCTTTACTAAAAGTGGATTTTACAAAGAAGTACACAGATGGGCCTAGGAGAAGGTTCTGAAGCCCAACTAAAGTTTGGCCAAGCAAAGAATCTTTGTCAGAACCCCAGGCGATCCAGTGGATTTCCTTTGTTCTGTGATCGAAACCAATCCCTTTCACCTTGGCCCCATTGTCATGATGCCATGACTTTACTTCCTGTATCCCCTTCTCTGCAGCCCCAAAACAATCTTTTGTCCTCACCTTCAGAACCAACCCCACCCAGACTCTAGGACCATACCCCTCCTCTGTACTGGCTTCTGAGAGGCAGTGCTGTCCCTGGCCTCATGCGAGTCTCATGGGGGTGGCTGCTGTTTGCAGATTTGGGCACATTCCTTGCATAATCTCTATGTGGTGGGACGGCTTGGGGAGCTGTTGGGGGGCATTCTTGGTGAGTTTGTTATAAAGGAGATTGGATTTGCCATGATCAGAGGTCAAGGAATGGTGTCTACAGATGCAGACATAGACATTCCTTTGGCAGGGAGATGACAAAATGTGTGGGACCAGTGGGTAGAAAAACACATAAAGTGAAGGGGAGCTTGTTATTCTCCACCCCCCACCTGGTGTGCAAGTGCAGAATTAGAGGATGTGTGTATAAGAGACAGATCCGACACTAATTGGCATAAATGTTCCTCATTGCCTTGTGAAGCAAGGTTCATTAATTAAAACATAATGTTCAGTGTGACGTTAAAATTAAATACCTAAGACACAATATCTCATGAGGCAGACATGAAGTATAGTTATTTATATTCTTGCACTTTAGTATATTAACTTAGTGTATTATTTAAAACCAAATCCACTCTAGGATATTTTAAGATGCATCTATTTGGCCTCTTCTCAGTGAACTTCATGCTAAGTTTCCACACCTTGATTTGTGAGGTCATCTAATCCAGATTGGTTAGTGTCATCCAACTCTTTTGTTGAGCATCTATTTCATTGGTGGAATGGGAAGAGATAATGGAAAATGTGGTCTCTCTCGTTGCAGAACCTGCAATGTCTTGGGGCTAGAGTTTATTGGGTGGACAGATGGACCCATTATATGTGTGATAGAAACTGAGTTTCTTAGTTTCCCTGCTTGTTCTCATTTGTAAGAATCAGAAACCAATGTTGCCCATATTTAGGAAGAAAAAAGGTGAAAGGGGGAGGGACTTATGGAAAGTTATTGGTGGCACTGGTGTTGCAGCATCAGGAGCAGTTGGTGTCAAAAGGCTGCAGTCACCATGCTGAGTTCATTCCTCATATTTCCTCTGACTTAGCATCACTAGGCCAAGGCTCAAAGTCCCCGGAATAAACTTGAGACTAGTCAGGCCTGGGCCACTGGCCTACCGCAGATGGTGGAGAAATCATGTGGTCCCCTTGACTTCCCCTAGTAGGGCAGGCAGTGCATGGTGGCAGGGCTGGGACTTATCTTCTGCCAAGACCTTACAAGTTGGGGAATTCACCCAAACAGGAGATGGAGGTGCTAACAGAAATGGAGTTGGGGGTGTTGAGTGCTGGACAGCCATAAACAAAACAAAACATGACTTACTCCTGTAGAAACAATGGCAAAACAACCAACTATAGACAGATGCTGGTATATATATTGCTTTATGCAATATATATATAAAGTTTTAAAAAAGTTGTGTTTACAAGGAATCCTATGTCACAAGGACCGGGACACTACCTATTAAATGGAACTCGGTGCATCGTTTTGCAAACTAGTGATGTAAACATAGCCTCAAACTGATTTGGTTTTAGGTGGAATTGTCCTATAATGGATTTCCCCGAAGGAGATTTAGTTGCATACATAACTGTGTACTCCTGGGGAAGGGAGATTGAGTATTTCTTGAAGGAACCTCTCCTTGAACAGATCTTGATGGAAAATTCCATCACAGAACCTATAATCTCACCAGACAATTATTACTTAAGAACTGGGCATACTGGGGTTCCATGGTTTTTTTTTTTTTTTTTTTTTTTTAATTTCATGTTTATTCTGTCCTGCAAGGCTCCTTTAGGGCAGGAAATAATCCTGAATAATTTTTCTTTTTAGGTTCCCCCATGGGGTGCTCACCTTGGATGGAGGCTGCTGCAGATAGACTTAAACGCCATCACAACTAGTATTGTTGGCAACAGCACAGGCCGTTTTTGCTTATTTCCTATACGGACTTTCCTAACCTCTCTGCCCCTTTGCCAGAGAGGCTAGTGTGGGAAGAGTCTCTTTCTTTCTTTCTTTTTTTAAAAAAACTGAGTGCCTGTCATCAGGCCCTGCCTTCCCTCCAGGGTCCTGCTTCTGGCCCTGAGGGACCCCTAAGGACAAAGTACACGGCCCCTCTTGTTTTCCCGCTGGGGCCCTGGGTGGAAGACGTTAGACTCGAGGCCACGCTGCCTTGCTCCGTACTCTGGTCCTGTCCCATCCGTGAGTTACCCGTTTCCTTCTGCCCATCCCCTTCCTCCCTTCACTCTCAGACCAGACTTCTTTGCTGCCTGCCAGAACCTCACCTGGTCTGTTTTAATGGGAAGTTGAAACTACTGTTTGCTCTCTCTGTGTGGACAGTGTGTGGGGCTTCAAGCCTCCCCTCCCTCCTTCTCTCTCTTCTCTCCAGAAAAGTCAGGAGTCTTATTTCTGTGGCTTCTGCAGGAGCAGCTGCAAGCCTGTGGGCTTCTCTTCTTTCACATTCAGCCGTCAGAGGAGGCTCTGACCCGGAAGCTCAGAGTCTCAAAGCTTGACCCAAGAATCACAGTGCCCAGAACCCTAGAGCCCATGTAGACCTGCAGGGCCTGCATTTAGGATGGCCTAGCCCATTCAAATTTCAAGACAATATAGTTTAGAAGTCAGATTTGGTAAATAAGCACAAAATATATGTATCAGCAACAAAGAATACCAACCAAAGTTCCAGTACTATAAGAAGATTTAAAAAAAAGACATTTTATTACCAAATAGGTGGAAGAATATTATCTCAGAATAAAGGACAGTCATTTAACGTAAACACATTTAACCTGGTGAAAAATTCATGGTATTGTCTTTATTTTTCACATTTTTGGGAATGTATTGTTGCAGATTTCCTCATTACGCAACAGCGTCACGAACGACGCTGAGTGGAAGAAACCACACTCAAAACGGTGCACACTCTAGGAGTCCCCTTAGAGACCGGCCAGACCCAGGTGAAGCTAGTCTACTCAGTCAGCGGCCAGGATATAGTTCCCCTGGGTGGGGAGTTAGTGTGCAGGAGGGGGTTTCTGAGCTACTAGTTATCTAGTTACGCTCTTTCTTCATCTGGGTGTTGGTTTCCTAGCATGTTCAGCTTGTGAAAATTCAGAGAGCTGTAAACTTACGAAGTATGTCCTCTTCCGTCTGTACAACACTTGAATTGTCAAAAACACACTTCCTTGTCTAACCTGGGCCTTTGGTCCTTTGGGACCTGCTGATAAAGTTCAACCTCCGCATTTGACAGAGGAGGAAACTGAGTCCCTGAAAGGGAAAATGCTTTGTTCCAGGTCACAAAGCAAGTCAGTGGCCAGATTGGAAATTGATCCCTGGCCTCCGAGGCTCAGCTCAGGGACTCCCCTCTGCTTCCGGCCTTCCAGTCCTGGGGTCAGCGCGCAGCTGCAGGTGGCTCCAGCAGGAAGATGCTCCGTGCACGCTGCTGGGAGAAATGTGGGTGGATGTTGCCGATGCCCTGTCCTCACCCTGAGGCTCCTCAGCTTCCTCTGCTGAGCAGCCCGTCTGCTTCCTGCCTGCAAGTCCTTCGCTCACAATTGCTTCCTGTTATTACTTCTTTCCGAGAAGAAAGTTCCTCTCTCGTTTTCAAGGTAAACTCTTCTCCCACTTACCCCTTTGAGGCTCTGCAGCCCTCCTTATTTTATTAATGTTAATTTCTTTTGCATTTGCATCATGTATCGTTTCACTCCCCCAAAGGGTCCTCTCCTTTTGACTACAGATACATTTTTCTCTCCTAAAAAAATAATCTGTTCCCTAGTCCCCATGAATGAGTCAGCAGATATTTCCAAAGCATCCATGTTGGGCACTGCGCAAGGTGCTGCTCTCCTCGCTGCGGGGCTGGTCTTGCTCCCTCTGGAGTTATTTCTGAGGAAGCTGAGTCCATCTTCGTTTTTTCCAGCTCCTCACCTCTTATTTCTCTTCCACTCGCTGTTCTCTGGCTCCCATGCTCACTGCCATTCCGTTATTTTATTTTATATGGCCAGTGACCTTTTAGTGCTAGGTTGCCTGGGAAGGTCCCATCTGATACAAGTTTTCCAAGCATAATTATTGAGAGCACCTGTTTCGCTCTCTAAAGCATTCTGGTTTGGGCCGGGCACGGTGGCTCATGCCTGTGATCCTAGCACTTTGGGAGGCCGAGGTGGGAGGATCACTTGAGGCCAGTAGTTTGAGGTTGCCGTGAGCTATGATGACACTACTGCACTCTCACCTGGGCGACAGAGTGAAACCCTGTCTCAAAAAAAAGAAAAAAGTGTTCTGGTTTGGATTTTAAGGTATGTGGTTGCCCAACCCCCTCTTAGTAGCCATATAAAGGGGCCGCTTTTATTCCTCATTTATGCTGATCCTTGTGTCAGTTATGGCAAAGTATTGATTAGGAGCTCAGATTTTGACGACAGAGACCTGAGTTCAAACCCCAGGGTCTCATGACTGCACAAGCTCTGAGCTTCAGTTTCTTTGCCCGCAAACTGAGGAATGAGGACAAAGTTCCTGCCTCACTGGGGCCGCTGCTTGCCGGAGGGGAAGCGCGCACAGTGCTTGCTCGGGCAGAGGGAGTGCTTAGCCCGTGGGGCTGTTTCCCACCATTGCTCCCTTCCAGAATCTCCCTTCTCCCTGACCCTGTACTTCCCACAGTCTCCTCCTTGCCCTCCAAAGCTTTCTAGGCTCCTTCTGTCTTTTCAGCCTTTGCCGACCCTAACTTGCTGGAATTCTTGGTTCCCTGGTTTCTGTGACTCAGCCTAGCTTTGCTGAGGAGGATGAGCTCTGGTGACAAGTGTCCTGGTTCAAATCCTGGTACTGTCACTTGCCAGTTGAGTGGACCTGGGCAAGTTATCGAACCTCTCGGTGCCTTGGTGAGCACACCTGTGAAATGATGATGCTTATTCCCCAGGGTGTTTCTGAGGATCCATGGGCTAAGATGTGCATCACCTGCACTGCATGGTGCCTGGCACCCAGCAGACACCTGACACATGTAGTTCCCAGCCCCAGCTTCCCACACTCCCCGTGTGGAATGTTGCCCATTCTGTCTCTGCGGGGTCCTCGCAACCCTCTCTTCTACTGTGCCTCTGCTGCTGCCCTAGTTGTTTCTGATCTTTGTTCCTCCTTTCTGAGCTACTGAAATAATCTCCTACTAGTGTCCCTGCTATAAGTCTCTGCCCTTTCCAATCCATTTTCCATGTTGGTAACAGCTGGATTTTTCTGAAGCACATTTTAGATCATGCTACTCCTTTGCTCTGAAACCTCCTATGGCTCCCCATTGTCCACAGACTAGAGATCAAATCCCCAGTCCTGCCATTCCTGCTCTCCCCATCCGAACCCCACCTACACACCTAGCTCACTTCCCTGCTGCACCCTTTCTGCGCCCAGTGATACAGAGAAATGGACTTGTTCTTCCCCCCTCGTGTCCTTCCTGAGATTGCCCACCTCAGGGCTTTTGTCTTCACTGTTCATACGGAACACCTGTTCCCTCCCACGTACTCAACTGCTACCGTCCTTCAAAGCCCAGAGGAAATGTTACCTTGTCTTTGGAGCCTGCCCCGATTTTTCCTATGCCACACGAGGTGGGCTCGGAGGGTCTATTTGGAGATGATTTCAAACAGATTGTTCCTCTGGGAATGTGTCAGTTTAGCAATAAGAGCAGGACACGATAAGAGCTCATTTTTTTTTTTTTTTTTTTTTTTGAGACAGAGTCTCACTCTGTTGCCCAGGCTAGAGTGAGTGCCGTGGCGTTAGCCTAGCTCACAGCAACCTCAAACTCCTGAGCTCAAGCGATCCTCCTGTCTCAGCCTCCCGAGTAGCTGGGACTACAGGCATGCACCACCATGCCCGGCTAATTTTTTCTATATATATTTTTAGCTGTCCATATAATTTCTTTCTATTTTTAGTAGAGATGGGGTCTCGCTCTTGCTCAGGCTGGTCTCGAACTCCTGAGCTCAAACGATTCGCCCACCTCGGCCTCCCAGAGTGCTAGGATTACAGGCGTGAGCCACCGCGCCCGGCCGATAAGAGCTCATAATGAAAGCAAAGTGTTATTATTTACCTTCTGGTTAATATTTCCTTCCTCTCACCAGGAGTTCTACTTCTGCTTTTCTCCTCCTGTATGAGTAATTTTCACTCTGGTTATGAAACCCAAATCCAGTTATGTCCACCCTTTGCTTAACATCCTCCAACACTTCTGTGGCTCTTAGAATAAAGACCCTGGAACATGGACTTGGGGCCTGTATGACCTGATGTTACCCTTGCTCTCCGGACTTCTCTCTCACCACGCTCTTCCCAACTCTCTTCACTCCAGCCCTTTGGCCGTCTTTCAGCCCCTGGTAACTTCCAGATTTCTTTCCATAGGCCTTTGCCTATGCCATTCGCTCTGCCTGGGACGCTTACCTGTCCCCACCTGTGCCCTCCCACTCACAATTCAGATCTCAGCTACAGCTTCGCTTTCTCAGGGACTCTCCCCCTGACCTTCCTGGCTGGCTCAGAGCCCCTGACCCAAAACACTCTAGGAACAATACACGCTGCTCTCTCTGGGCATTTATCACGTCTGTATATTAGTATTTATTTTGTGATGATCTGGCTGATGGTATTCTTGTAACTTCGCAGTGTAAGAGGCCCTGTTTGTTCTTCTGCAGTTTCCTCTCCAGCACCTAGCATAACACCTGGCATGTGGTAGCAAAGTTTCATAAATAATTTTCTATTCATTCAACACCTATTCATTGAGCACCCACTAACTGACTCTAGTGACACTTACACAAAGCAAGAAAGGAAAACAAAACAGAAGATCACGGTGGTTATCACTGGAGAAGAGAAAGTTGCAGAGGCACCTCGATTTAAAGAGACAAATGAATAAAATATAGACGTGAGTCAAACAGTTCCAGTCTCCAACAAAGACAGGCTCTTGGCATGTCCCAGTTTAACTCGTGTCTGCTACGAGTACTTGTGGTTTCCCAGGTTTATAAACGCAGGGATGTGCCAGCAGGTCCTAGGAGACATCAAAACAGTAGTGGGGAGTTGTTCAGAACTCTGTGAAATTCAACTGAGAATTTTTATCTCATTTAGCAAATATGTACTTAGACGTAGCCTTTTATGGGGTAGCTCTAAAATGTTAGGAGCAGCAGGAACGGTCTCACCTGTTAAGAAATGATTCATCGGCGAGGCAGAATGTACTTTGATGGCTGTAGGAAAGAGTCACAGCCTAGATTTATTTATGTCACCTAAGACATATCTACAGAACACTGTCTTTTAGCATGGAAATGAAATTCTGGAGATGAAGAACTGGTTTTTTTTTTTTTTTTTTTTTTTTTTTTGGTGAGACAGAGTCTCACTTTGTTGCCCAGGCTAGAGTGAGTGCCGTGGCGTCAGCTTAGCTCACAGCAACCTCAGACTCCTCGGCTTAAGCGATCCTACTGCCTCAGCCTCCCGAGTAGCTGGGACTACAGGCATGCGCCACTATGCCCGGCTAATTTTTTCTATATAGATTTTTAGTTGTCCATATAATGTCGTTCTATTTTTAGTAGAGATGGGGTCTCGCTCAGGCTGGTCTCAAACTCCTGACCTTGAGCAATCCACCCGCCTCGGCCTCCCAGAGTGCTAGGATTACAGGCGTGAGCCACCGCGCCCGGCCAAGAACTGGTTTTTAAAGAAATTTTTTTTGCATTGTCATGATAACTTGAGAGCATCAATTTGAGTCTTTGTATCCAGGATTTACTGAACTGTAGAATGAATATACTATACAACATCTCTCTTATGTATTGCATTGTAAATATTTAATGGTTTTAAATATGTGCCATGATTAGATGTATTTTTAGTCATCTGTTGAATTTGGGTTTGAAACAATGAAATGGAAATATATCCTTTCAATTCAGCATGTTTTCATCTGGGGCCTTTAAAAATGGATCACAGAGAAAATTCTCTCTGAGGCTAAAGTTCTGGTGATATCAGAATTGAGCAGTGGGATCCTGAGTCTTGGTCTTTAGTGATCCCTTTTTTAGAAGAAAATCTCCTAAAAATTCTCATAGACGTCCTCAGCTTTTTGACAAATGTGTTTTGGTACTAGATAATACTACTGCAAAAGTGAATGAAGAGTGAATGAGCTTTAGTGTAGACGAGGCCTTGGAATCAAATGAACAAGTAAACAAATGACATTCAACAAATATCACTGTGCACTTCCTATGTATTGAGCTATTTAATATCCAATTTGAGATGCCCACTAGGGGGTCCTGGCACCCTAGAGATCAAGATAAGATTGTCTGGAATGGCTCTATCCATATCCTGTGAAAATCCATAGTCCTCTGGCCTTAAAAGAATGTGCCACGTAAAGGGGGAGATAAGGCTAGTTCAGCAATGATGGTAATTTAGGAGAGAAGTAAAGTATACAGAGGAGGAGGAGGAAGGTGTTTGGAGGAGAAAGAGAAGGGAACACGGCTAGCTGTAAGAGTGAAAGAATGTTTCCTAGAACTGTGGCGCTGTGTGCAGATGGAGGAAGAGAACACAATTACGGGCTGAGGAGACAGTGTGAGTAAGGACGTGGTGCCAGGGACAGGGAAGAGCTGTCCTTTGGTTTGACTGGAGCGTGGTACCTGCAGGGAAGTGGTGAGGATTAGACAGGAAAGACAAGAGAAGGCCAGATTTCTGGGGACTTTGGAAGTTAAGGATTTTGCTCTTTATTCTGTAGTCCATGGAGAAATGATCCAAATGTCAAGCAACATAAAGATTTGTTCTTATCCCCTGACACTAATGACATTCTTGTACCATGATTTGTTTGAGTACCTGTTTTCAGTTCTTTTGGGTATATATACCTTGGCGTGGGCAAATGCCATTCTTAATCCTGACCTTATAGAAAAGCCCATTCTGCTTTTACAGTTTGGTCCCAGATCCAAATCCTCCCCGAGGAACTCAAAAGCACCATTTCCCCGTTTTGCTTGACTGTTTCCTTTAAATAAGTCCTATATTGTCTTTGTGAAAAGGCAGTGTGGGATAGGATAAAGCACGAACGATTTGAAGCCAGAAGCCCTGTAGCATAGGACTAGACCTATTATTTGGTTAGCTAATTGTGTGCCCTTCAGCTCAGTGAAACCTCAGTTCACTCAAACGTACCCTGTGTCCCTCTTAAGGTCGTGATTAGCATCAAGACAATTGGTGTTTTGGAAAGTATTTTCCAAATCTTTCTGATTGCTTCATATAGGTAGGTATTTGGGCTTTACAATTTCAAGCCAGAAAGGTCTTTTAGAGATTAACTGCTGCAAAATGCTGTCATCTCCCAGATCTAACAGAGGCCCAGAGGGGTTGGCTATTTAGGGGCTGAGTGAGGGCTAAACTCCAAGTCTTCCGACTCTGAGGTCTGGGCTCTTTCAACCTCACCATGGCCAGACCTTGTCCCGAGGCTCAATCAAACCCTTTGTCCTTTCTTCCTCTAGTTGGAAACAAACAACAGCAGAAACCGTTCCTCTGAGTCATTCCCTGAGTCAGTCGAGCTCGGATTCACCTCCAAGCTGGCTGCTCTGTGACCTTTTCTGCATTCTGCTCTCCAGGCGTGGGCGGGAAGTCGGTCCTTCCCCAGCCTCCCTGGTTAGTGTCATTGGGAATTCTCTTATTTGTATTCCCGTCAGTGCCACATTTAATGCACCAAAGTCTGCGTTTAAAGCAATAACCAGCCTGAAGTTTATGAAATAAAAGATTGATATCAGCTTCATGAAACTCAGGCAAGAGCAATATCTTTTCTGTATCTTGCTATGCCTTTAACTCTAGGAACCTTCATACTCGGTGGCCATTGAAAAATGAAATAACAATAATAACAATGACAATAATAAAAAAAGGAGGTATCTTCCAAGAACCACAGTTTTGAGTAATGTTGTCTTTAATTTCTTTATTGATTTAATGACAAGGGAAGATTATCCTACTTTCTTCTGTTTTCCAAGTATATATTCACTTTTTAAAAGAAAGATTCATCGTGGCTTAAAGGTTAACATGTTGTTTGTCACCTGGCTCATTTACGCACCTGGGGCCTGGGCAGCTGGAATGCATGGCCATGGCCGGCCTGTTCCTTATGAGGAAGGTAAAAATCAGGAGATAGCAGAAAAGAAGATTTGCTTTTCTTGTGAAATAAAACATTCTGGGAAGTCAGTCAGCTTTATACCTGTTCTTCCAGAAGGTCATCCCATTTCATAGGCTGGACTATTTATTTGCACATAGAAGGCACAAGTGCCTGTAGTAAGTATAGGATTTGACATCTATGACCCAACATAATTTGACTTTAGTCAAACTTTCCAGTCTATTTCCCGTTACTTAACTTTCCAAACCTGATGAGTTGGTCCAGCTGGACGCGTGCTATTTCCCTTGCAATTATTTTCAATTTTAGTTTTACAAAGACAAACTC
Organism: Eulemur rufifrons; assembly: GCF_041146395.1. Lineage (NCBI taxonomy): Eukaryota > Metazoa > Chordata > Mammalia > Primates > Lemuridae > Eulemur > Eulemur rufifrons. The sequence goes on along the minus strand of NC_091010.1, from coordinate 54,063,273 downwards.
CCCCTTTTAATTGGAGTGTTTAGTCCATTTATCTTTAATTGCGTTTGTGTCTGCCATCTTGCTATTTGTTTTCTATTTCTATTCTTTGTTCCTTTTCTTCTTCTTCCTGTGTTCTTTAGGATTAACTGATTTTTTTTTTCTCTTTGTAGTATGCTTTTTTTTTTTTGAGACAGAGTCTCACTCTGTTGCCCGGGCTAGAATGTCATGGCGTCAGCCTCGCTCACAGCAACCTCAAACTCCTGGGCTTAAGCGATCCTCCTAACTCAGCCTCCCGAGTAGCTGGGACTACAGGCATGTGCCACCATGCCCAGCTAATTTTTTTCTATATATATTTTTAGCTGTCCAAATCATTTCTTTCTATTTTTGGTAGAGACGGGGCCTAGCTCTTGCTTAGTCTGGCCTCAAACTCCTGACCTCGAGCGATCCTCCTGCCTCGGCCTCCCAGAGTGCTAGGATTACAGGCGTGAGCCACCACACCCAGTCTTAGTATGCTTTTTATCTCCTCTGATGGCTGCTTTAAAGCCCTTTGTCCTAATTTCATCATCCCTTTCATTTACCCAGGCCCCGTGCTTGTAGAAAACAGCAATGGTCCAGAAGTCTCCATGACCTTCTGTGTTCCAGGACGTAGCTTACCACAAACAACACCTTTTCTTCTGTGACTCAGGTAAGACTCCGTGTCCACTCGTTCTTCTCTCGTCAGACTTGTGGGTGGATCCCTTGCTTACCTGTGACAAGGCCAAACACAGGCTTTTCCTCTTTCGTCTGAACCTGCTGACAAGGCTGGACACAGCCCCTCCAACTTCCTGTTCTTTCCTCATGATTGGCTAGCTGTCCCCCTGAAACCTGCTCACCACAGAGAAAACTGTTTCCTGGTCTGATAACTGATGCAGACTTGCCTGCTTTAGAAACAACCCCAGCTGTAAAATACCTCCTCAGCAACTTCTGTATCCTCCACCCCCTGCCCTAGAAGTTTGAGTCAAAACCACCCTGTTGAGACATTCTGATCTTCAGATCTGGAGTGCTCTCCTTACTGCAATTGCCTGAGTAAAATCAATCTTTCTACCCAACTCGTTTTCATCTTTGACAAGCTCCCCGGGTTTTATTGAACCTCTAAGATGTATGTGGGAGTCAGAGATAACTATGGCATTCTCTCCTCTAAGAGTTCCCTGGTGGTCTAGTGGTTAGGATTCGGCGCTCTCTCTCTCTCCTCTAAGAGCTAGCTCACCCTCTAATGGAGAACAGATACACAAATCTAAGTAGTCCTAGTACCTGGCAGGCTGTAAAAAGGGCTCAGATATAGGTGAAGAGTGCCAAGGTAAGTACAGAGATAGAGAGAGGAATTCTGCCCGAGACTGTGGGATTTAAAATGGATATGGAAGAACACAGTCCTCCCAGCGAGTGGTCTCCCACTAGTGGTACTGAAGGGTCTAATTACACCTTGTCATCAGCTCTCTCCATGCCAGCTCAGGTAAACACATAATCTAATAAACTCAATGTCCTCTCCATGCAAATATGATCACTTCAAAAAAGTCTTTGGGTTCCACTTCCAACCCGATTGCTTCTTTCTGTAGAGAAAATCAGTGGCAGCCGCTGTGTCCTTTCAAGTCTGGAAGTTACCAGACCGGCCAGAATGAGACCTTGACGTGGGGCCAGGGAATGCGGTAATAGCGTGGGGCCAGTCTCAGGAAGTGGGAAAGGGACTGAGTTGCCGAACTGATTGTTGTGTGGAGCTTATTTACAAAAGCCCAGTCTGGTCCTGCCAGAGACAAGAGGGTTGAAAGAATTACCAATTAGAAGTCCAGCATGACTTTAGCCCAGGCTTAGTTTGCATAGGCTCAGATTGCAGCAAATGGGTTGGTTTCACACCCTTTCAAAATTGAGGGTGGGGGAAGGGGAAATAAATTGCCAAACAAAACCAGATTGCAGAGGGCAGTCTATCACAGCTTCCAGGGAGTCATAAAGGGCATAATCTTTATCATAAATCACAAATGTGCACAAACTTAAATGTATATTACAGTAGCTGAAGCCCAGCCTAAATTGGTGCATTTTTATTTCAATAGCATTTGATTATTCTTGTGATGTTATTACTGTGATCATAACTATTGCAATTTGCCAGCATATAGAGATGGCTTGTCCAAAGAGGTGCAGCTTGAAATCAAGACTAGCAGGGATGATTGGCCGTGAGCACCCATTTGGAGGGCAGCTGGTTAGGCAGCATTCCATTCAGGAAGCTCCGTGGGCTTGAGAGAGCCTGGCCACTTCGGCTGGGGGGAAAGATGCTGTGGAAGCTATTCCTGACCCAAGCCTTGCTGTTAAACAGCTGCAGGACCCTGGCCCTGACTATGAAGTTCAGCAAACACACTATACTGCAAACTCATGCTCCAGACCTTTGCATGTTGTTTTTCTTCCACGGAGAATGCCCCCTTCCCTTTTCCTCAAAGGTCCACGTAGTAAATTGTCTCTCCTCCAGTTTCTGCTAGAGTATCACCTCATTAGATCTTCCCCTGCCCTCTCCGTGGAGAGCAGATGCTAACACTTCTTCAGTAAGACTAAGGACAACCGTTAACATTTATTAATACTATGCATATAAGATAGAATGGTGATAACGGGGTTTATTTGTCACACAGTGTTATAATCATTTGTCTACTTGCTGCCTGCCTTCTCAGATTGTAAGTGTCTTCAAAACGGGAGTTCTGCCTGGCTCAACTTTCTGCCCACAGCACAGTGATGGCACTTGGGAGACGTTTAGTAAATGTTGGTTAAGTTTCTTCCCCAATACAAGAAGAAAATTTCTCACACAATTGTGGCAAGGATCAAGTGAAATGATAAGTATAATAAAGTACCTGGTAATGAACTGTACATGTAACAAATGTTTTCGTAATCTCCCAACTGGACAAAGAGAATCTGAGGCTTGAAAGTGGGAGCATCACTTGATGCTAGGAGTTTGAGACCAGCCTGAGCAACATGGCCAGACCCCTGTCTCTACACAGAATAAAAAAAATTTAGCTGGGCATGGAAGCACTTACTTGTAGTCCCAGCTATTTGAGAGGCTGAGGCAGGAGAATTACTTGAGTCCAGGAGTTTGAGGTTGCAATGAGCTATGACGAAGCCACTGCCCTCTATCGTGGGCAACAGAGTGAGACCTAGTCTCAGAAAATAAATAAATAGAAAGGAAAATAATGTGCATTCTGCAGTTTTTGGTGGAATGGTCTAGAAATATATATTAGGTCAAGCTGGCTATAAATAGAATAAGATAAATAGGATAAGTTATAGCTATTCTATCATGGCCAGAAGCAAAATCTCCTTCATTTACATTTAACAGTACATAATATAATTAAATCAGAGTGAAACAGGTCCCTAAAGCCAGCTTGAAACAAATGTAACACTAATCCATATTTAGAGATCATTGCAGATGCAGTGCTTTCAACTGGGTCCTTGCTAAAAAGAATGGCTTCTTGGTAATGACATATTTCTTTTCCCACAGAAAGCAAGCAAAATAGGAGATCCAAATTACTTACCTCTGCCTCTAGTACCATGTAGAACCGTATGTCTAAAAATGACCAGAGGAAAATATACAGCTTCTAGATAATGTTACCTTTGTAGATAGAGGATTTTATTCATGGCTATAACTCAGAAATTATTTATCATATGATAAAGGAATTTGAAAATTTTGGTCAGGATAGGGAGTTTTTTACTGTCATCTGTAGTCCAGAATCCTACTAAAAATAACTCTATTAAAATACATTAAAAAAAACCTGTCAATCAAATTCGATCTGTGACCAAAGCCATTGACTAAGTAAAAAATATCCTGCATTAAATGATCATGGTGGTAACTGTGGCTGAGGAAAAGGAAGGAAGAAGAGAAGTAAGAGCATGAAGCACGATTCAGTCTTTCTTGAAGAGGGAGCAGAAAGACTGTGGTCAGCTGCAGGGGTGTGTCTCATGTAAGTTCTGAAAAATGGCTTCTGTCAACTCAAAAAAATTAAGCTTTGTATTAAAATATTATATGTAAATATATACAGAAGAGTGCACATTCCTCTCAGATCAATGAATCTTCATACACAGACACCTGTGTGTAGTCACAACCAGATCTAGCAGTGGAGCATTTTTGGCCCCCAGGAGGTCCTCTGTGTTCCCTCCCAGGTGTCCCTCCTCAAGGAGAAACCGCTACCCTGACCTAGCAGCATAAATTAGTCTTGTCTAGTTTTGTACTTTATATGAAGAGAAGCATATAGTTTGTACTCTCTCATATTTGGCTTTCCTTACTTAATGTTATGTTTCTGTGGAATCTATCCATAGTTAGTTATTTTAGATATTTCATTCACATTGTGTATAGTAGTCATTATATGACTATAACAAATCAATTTATATATTTGGCTGTTGATGGGCATTTGGGTAGTTTGAATAAATTAAAAAATATGTTTTATAGACTCTTTTAAATTCTTGGGTTAAAAATTCACATTACATAGAAGTATCTGTATACATATCTATACATATATATTGTGTATATACAATATGTGTACACATGTACATACTACATATTCTTTGGAAAGAAGTTTCTAGGGACTATAGAAAAATATTAGCCTTTAATACTACGTCTAATTGATTGTTTTTTTTAAGAGACCAGGTCTTGCTCTGTCGCACAGAGTGGAGTGTAGTGGTACCATCATAGCTCACTGTAACCTTGAGCGGGACTCAAGCAATTTTCCTGACTCAGCCTCCTGAGTAGCTAGGACTACAGGCACATGCCACCATGCCTGGCTAATTTTTTTTTTTTTTTTGCTAGAGATGGGGTCTTGTTGTGTTGTCCGGGCTGGTCTCAAATTCCTGGCCTCAAGCAATCCTCCTGCCTAATTGATTTTTTAAATTGTCTTTCTTCTATCTGTACTTCCCAATTTTCTCCAATTAATATCTATTAATTCAGTACTCAAAACAGAAAACCACCTCATCAAATAAAATTTAAGCCTTGCTGAATTAATCCATCCATAAATGATTGGCACTTTCTAAAATTTGACTCACCAAGCCAAACCCATGGTGCAGTGCAGAACTTCTCTGAGTGACAGAAGCCGGGAACCAAATGACTCGTCTGCTGGCCCAGGCAACTGAAAGTTTACTGATTGATTTGAGTGCAGTTTGTGGAAGAAAAGTAGACCATCAGTTCTCAAATTTGCCAGTCTATTTACTACAAAAAGGAAAATATGTTATTCACTTGTCATAATGTAGCATACAGAGAAAGAGCGAAGACACACCAAACAAACAGCACATCAAAGCTGAGATTCTGTTCCAATGCTGGCAGTGACATTTGCTTTCCCTGGGTGTCATTATCATGGTGTCACTTCTCTTCAGGGAATGGAAGCAAAATTTTATTTGGCATAATTCCCCAAGCCCTCTTTTTTTTTTTTTTTTAAATGAGAGACCAGAATATATTCCTTTGTCTTGTATCTCTCATATATATCATTTCCTCAATTTCCCTTCAGTCCCAGATTATCTGTTAACTTTACTCTGAAGCTCTAGTTTAGAGAATATTTCTACACACTGGACAGAAATCATGATATATGCTCATCTTATGAACCTTCTATTGAACACAGATTCTTTAAAATGTATTCCAATAATCCTCAGCCGTCTTCCAAAAACACTTGCACATGTAGTGTTACCAAGTCCTCTTTAGTCAAATTTTCTTTAGTCAAATATATTTGAGAAACCTTGGGTTAAAATAATCCGAACAGGTTTTATTTCCTTGTAATGTTTCTAGGACCGTAAGTGAATTGTGATGCTCCAGGTGGCTGAGGATTTATTATGAAGCATTTTTCAATATATGTGATCAAAAAGACATTGTGTGTGTGTATACATATATCAAAAATGTGTTAGGTTAGAGTGGAAGACTATCTAAGATTATCTTTGTTAATTGTTGATCTGAGTTTCAAAACTCCAAAGCCTGCAAGGGCTGGACAAAAAATACACATGAATAGAGTCTGTGACACAGGGGGAAGGTGGGTCCTTCTCCAGTGGGCAGATGCTACTCTGCCCACAGCTAATTGCCACCCTGCTAAAGTACAGCTCCGGGACTGTCAGATCTTCTGATTTGTCAGGAGAAGAGAGAAATCTAGATTTTTATGTAAAATGTTCTAAGTTTTAGATGGTGAAAGTAGGAAAAAAATTTGAATGTTTTAAAAAACACTGTGTGGGTTACACAAAACATGCTTATCAACTGGATTCAACCCACAGGCTGATAATTTGCAAATTCTGAAGGCCACAGTTCCGTCACTTACCAAGCGGTGCTTTGTGCTATCTGATAAATTTCAGGGTACTATATCTGATATTTAAACTGAATATTATATTTAGTTTGTCATGTAAGTAATGATAACAATATTAATTCATTCACTGAATAAACTAAGAAGACACAGTGTTAACCACTCAAACCTAACACATTTAACTAAATCTTTGCCATATGAAGTCATGTATTAACTAAAGTTTAAGGTGAGGAAATGTGAAAATTAAATTAAGTAGTTCCTTCAAGTGGTCATAGGTGAAAGAGGTAGGATTTAAATCTGGAGCTGTGTTTGATTCTAAGTCCTTATGGTTTACTCCTAATTCCAAGCTCTTATCTCCTGACTTCAGCTAGGTTAGAGAATACCTAACTGATATTCAGTAAATCTCTCTTGCATTTGTAGTATTGAATGTGAACTCTTTGAGAATGAGAACCATACCTTCTATTAATACTTCTATCTTGTAGTTTCTTCCATATAGAAGGTTCTTAGCAGTATTGGTTAGGTAAATGGATAATTGGATAGCTGACTTTATCTATTTATTTATTTTTATTCATCTACAGGAAAGAACTCATAGAACTGAGTACATAGTTGGTTCTCAAAAATCACTGTCTAATTGGGGTGGGCAATGATTTTTAAAATAATATCTCAAAAACACAGGCAACTAAAACAAAAATAGACAAATAGGATTACATCAAACTAAAAAGCTTTTGCACAGCAAAAGAAATTTTTAACAGAGTGGACAGACAACCTACAGAATGGGATAAAATATTCCAAACTATAAATCTGACAAGGGGTTAATACCCAGAAATAAGAAGTTCAGAGGACTATTCAGCATAGGCTTAGTTAACAAAGATATTACTTGGAAATCTGGTCATTACTGACCTTTGGGGGCATAGCTGCCTTGAAAATCCAAAGGAAAGAAGAAAAGAAACCCAGGTTGTGGAAGAAAATGTACGTGATTTTCAGATACTATATCACTGAGTCTTCCAGCAACTCTGTGAGGTATTATTAATATTAATACCACTTACACATGTAGTAACCAAGATACCGAGAGGCAAAGCCACTTAACCAGGGCCATTTAGCTATTAAGAAAAGATTATTGAAAACATAGCTGTGTACCCTTTCCATGTCTAACTGACTCACTCAACTCAAGGTTGCTCTCAGCTGCTAGAGGGTGGCTGCAGTTCCCAAAGGCCACTCACAGTTCTGAGAGGCCACCTGCAGTTTCCTACCACGTGGGCTTCTGCAACATGGCTGTTCACGTCGTCAAGCCAGCCAGGAGCGTCTGCTGGGGAGATAGCAGCTTTGATGATGTAACCTGGTCATGGGAGTGATGTCCCATCACCTTCGCTATATTCCACTGGTTAGAGCAAGTGTCGGGTCCTGCCTACCCTGAAGGCATGGTGGGGGGTCTTATTAAGTTCTTTACCGAGGTCTCTTTTGGTAGGGCATTATTCTACGTTCACATGTTCACATTATTCTGTTGCTTCCTTTACTCTTTGTCATCCTTTTTTTTTTTTTGAGACAGAGTCTCGCTCTGTTGCTTGGGCTAGAGTGCGGTGGCGTCAGCTTCACTCGCAGCAACCTCAAACTCCTGGGCTCAAGCAATCCTCCTGCCGCAGCCTCCCCAGTAGCTAGGACTACAGGCATGTGCCACCATGCCCAGCTAATTTTTCCATATATTTTTAGTTGGCCAGATAATTTCTTTCTATTTTTAGTAGAGATGGGGTCTCGCTCTCGTTCAGGCTGGTCTCGAACTCTTGACCTCAAGTGATCCGCCCTCCTTGGCCTCCCAGAGTGCTGGGATTACAGGTGTGAGCCGCCATGCCTGGCCCTCTTTGTCATTCTTAAGGCCATTTTATTTTGCAGTTTTTGATAGTTCTTGGAATTGGCAAAGAGAACCAGTGAGCTGCAGAAGACAGAAAGCTCCTGCTCAAGACATGGTGAGGATTTACAGTGCTTGATCTTCCTGTTAAACCTAAACAACAGTATGTTATTGATACTCCAACATGCTGCTTCCTCAAAGCCCAGGGAAACACCCTCAGGCACCCTGGCCTGGTGGGGTGAAGGGGGTTGGGTAAGGAGGCTTGGGGGAGAGGGCTCAGTAAAGAGAGCAAGGGAGAATGGATCTTATTTTCCAGTGGTCAGGTGAAGCCTTAATTCATTCTACTGGAGACAAAGTCCAAATTAATTTGCACGATTATTTCCCTGTGAATAAAAAAATGCTTGAAAGTAGACAGGCGGCTATTCCATCTGGGCCACTGATTAAAATACCATTTTTATTAATACATTGTCTCTATTTTGAGTGTGTAGTTTTTTGGTCTGGAGTGTATAGAGGAGGCATATATTATATACATATAAATATATACGTTTATATTATATTCAGCGTATAAAACTCATCATCTGCCTGATTCTAGGCTGAGCCCTTCCCAAAAGCCCTGAGAAGTGCAGGGTGGTAGAATGGGAAGAATGTAGGGTTTTGCAGTCAGATCTGGGACTGTGTTCCACCCTACCCCTTGCTAACTCTGTGTCACTGAGCAAATTATTTCCCCTTTTGTGAGCTTCAGATCCTTCATTTGTAAAATGCACTTAATAATACCCAAGTTGAAGATCAAAAGAGTGGATACTTGTGAGAGAGCTTATAAAGTGCAAGTACTCTATGTATAAAGTACTATTGGATTATCAAATCATGGTAGATTTTTTCATTGACGTTCCGGGTAAAATCAAGGGATATTTTTATCTGACAATGTTGATATAGAAGACTACAATGCTCTTCCTTAGACCCTAGGGTGCTAGGCAATAAGGATATTGATTTTCCCCAATATAGTAATGCTTATATTTCACATGTGTTGAGTTTGATAAGATTTCTACAATGCTCTGCAAGAATGAATACAAAAAATAGTAAATGGACCTCAGAGAAATTGCCATAAACATGTAATGGGAAAACAGGTGCTGTTTGAGGGATAAAACTTTACTTGCTGGTGAACAAAAATTATATGCAGTCATTGCAGAAGCTATGTATAACAAGATGATTTTTCCTGTTTCCAGAGAATGTTTCCTTTGATCACAGAATAAAGAACAGGCCTAGAATAAAAGCTGAGAGCCCTGCATTGCTATTCTCCCATGGGACTAGGGGGCTTCTTGATAGTTGAAGGAGGGGTTCTTTAATATCCACTCCCCTGCTTTTGTTCTCATTTCTGATGAATTTGGCCACAGGAAAGCAGTGAATCTTGCTGTCTGTGGATATAGCTGATTTCAGCATGAGTTAAAGAATTCAGCCTAGAGAAAAAGCAAGATGAGGAGAGAAAAATCCTATTAGGATCATTTTCTTCATTCTAAAAGGCTGTGACTGGGGCCTTCCTGTCAGCACACCCTTGGTGACTTTGTCCAGTTGATTTTTAAATAACTTGGGTGATTGGCCTCTTCTTATTTCTCTTGGGAATTCATTCTGCCATGTAATAGAGCTGACCCTTAGGAGGTTCTGCTTGAGATATAATATTATTGTGTACAATTTCTTCATACATTTTCCTTTATTTAATTTTACTTCCATAAAGAAATCAATAAAGATAAAAAAAGGGAAAAGAAGTTAGTAGTCAGGAGAGGGACCGGGAAGGGGAGGAGTAGTTGTTGGCTGTGGGAGGAGGGAGAGGAAGTAGCTGCCCGAGGTGCATGAAAGCAAAGGACAAGTTGGAGGGAAATGAGCCCAGAATGGATCTGCAGAGGCAGTGGCCCAGGATCAACAGCAAATTTCCTTCCTAATTTTGAGCTCTCTCTAAGCTGATGTGTGCCTCAAGACGTTGACTTCAGTAATCTCTATGGATTTGGTCAATTTTCAGGTTGCTAACTTCAAATGGATATTTAATCCATTTCAAAGCTCCTTAGCTATCCGTGTTAGCCTGCACAACTCAAATGTTTGACATCAGTCCTGGGAGAACTGGGCAGTGAGGGTGAGGGAGACAGCGATACTCTCTTCCCCATTGGGACTTAGCCGTTGCTTTTCCCGCAGACCCAACCTACTCTCCTCTCTAGTTCACACTCCCATGTGCTCAGCTGTGGAACTCCGGCTTACAGAGTAGTGGGTGTCTGAAGGAAACACAAGAGGACAGACACATAGCACACAAGAGCCAGAACAACCAGGTTCATCCCCATTCCACCTCCTGTTGGGCAGTTAAGAGCAGAGATTCTGATGGATGCTGACAGGAGAAAGGTAACACAAGACACTCTTAGGGTTCCCTTGTAAAAAGACATCCACAAATTGGAGAGGTATTCAGAGAACTACTTGTTCATGTCAGTGAAAGGTGTGCATGCTTTAAACACTTGAGCCTTGCTCTTCATTGATACTGGGCCCCAAAGCCAACTGTTGAACTCCCCTCAATGAAATGCCATTGCTCTTAGAACAAAACTCAAAATCGTCTATGTGAGCCACAGGACCCCATCTGATCTGGTCCTTGTTGGGCTCTCTGGCCCTGTATCTGTGCAGTCTTGTCTGTGTTCTGGTCACACTGGCCACCATCCATATCCTCAAATGTGCTGCCTTCTCTCTGCTTTGGGGCCTCCATACTCTGCCGACCCCTCACTCCCTCCTCTTTCCCTGATTAAAACCCACTCAGCGTTCATGCTATCTTAATTACCCCATCTTCAGAGGAAGCTTCTCTGACTACCTCCGCTCCCACACTAGGTCAGGCCCCTGTCATGAGCTCTCACAGGACTTTGTCTCCAGCGCAGGTGTAATTAAACACACGATCACATGGTGCACAGGTAAGGAGGTGCACTTCCCTGGACTGTAAACTACAGGAGGGCAGACACCTGGGCTGCTTTGCTTACCGGTATCCCCATGGCCTGCTAGCAGCGCCTTATGCACACTGGAAACTTGCCTCTTTCTGCAGGAAAATGGCTGTGTAGGTTACAGTCCATGTGCAGAAATAGGCCTGTTTATAGCAGGGTGTGACCCCTCTGAGCATGGCCCGAGAATGACTCCAGGATGCAGAGGCTTGTGGCGACTCTTCAGAGTGATTAGAATAATTTACATCTACTGTTTAATCAGATTAAAGGAAGGCTTTTCCAGCTGGAAACTAGTTCATCGCCAATATAAGTCATCAAAGCAACACTCTAAGGGTCTCCCAAGTACCTACTGGTGGGTTCCTGGGTTTACTAAACACAAAATATGATAAAAAATGCACACCCCTTCATACAGTTAAAACATCCTTAAAAATCAATTCCCGGTCTTCTGGGTATTCTGTGTGCTTTTCCTGACTTAGAATATATATTTATAATTTTTTTCTGATTTAAATTGTTAACTCACTGAGAACATCTTTGTTTCTCTTTGTTTCTTCATAGCAGCCGGTGCACTGTTAAATAATGCTTACAATAATACTTGAGGATAACAACCATAGCATATGTCTTGAGAAAATTAGGAGGCTCCTAGAAACTTTTTATTTTTCTTATACAGTGGGTAGCTCGTGGGACATTTAAGTCCAAGGTAATTGTGGATAAGAAGAGTGAAGAGACCCAGTGATGTCACACAGATAAGCACAAATCATCAATCACCCAGGAGCTGGACCATCCAAGGACACAAGTGAAGGGAACTTGTAGGTAGAAAGCCCACTGATTGCCAGAGTCACTGAAACAAATGAATAAATTAGTAATTTTGGGAGAAAGGCGACTGCTCCAGAAGCCTTGTTAGGGGAAGGGGCCGTGAAGATTTGGAGAAATGGCAGTGAATACTGTTAAGGGGCCTGAGAAGTGAAAAATGTCTAAGCAGGACCATGACACCACCATCATCGCATGACGGTAAGGTTGGGTTGGTGAGGAGCTTCCCACACAGCCTGGGCCAGTGCTGGGGACACAAGGAGATGGCACAGAAGCAGGAATTCATGTTCCTGCCTTTTTTCTTTAAGCTCTGAGTAGGAACATGAAGAGATCAGTAGTGGCTGGTGCTATAATGGCCCAAACTGAACCACCAAGGTTAAGACATGAGGGCCCAAGAGGAGGTGACCAGAAAGGAGGGGAGAGCCAGGACCTCACCTGCAAAGTGAAGTCTTCCTTCGCCCCCAACCCAGGGTCTCTTCTCAGCTGGCTTCCTGCCCTCACTGCAGACTCCCTCACCTGGCACTGAGGTTTTAATGTTTCTGGTGGTCAGTGTCACGAGTGTGTCTCGGCAGTCTGATTAAGGAGACCAGGCTCCATCTTCTGCCACCGCCTCAGCTGCCTCAGTGCATGGTCAGATACGGTTGCTGTGCAAGTCTTACATCTGCAAATAGGCTTGCTCTGCATTCAAGTCACATAGGTAGAAATCATCAGGCTCATCCCACCAATCTGTCCTGACATCTTTGGTCATAATACTGACCTCCTAACCAAACAGCTCTATATTTTCACACCTGACATCAGAAACCATAGCACGTCTTTCTTGGGATCGACTACAATTGTGGAATTTACTTTTTCTTCTTTTCTCAATATTCAACCAATGCTACAATTGTTATTGATGTTATTGATGATGCAATTGGCCCAGCTCCATTCTTTGTTACATGCCTTTATTAGCCTACTTCTGGGTCATGTTGTTGGCCGCCTGCTGGGTGTTCCTGCATGCTGGGCCATACGGGTGATCTGAGATGGCTCTGTGTTTCCTTACTGGACTCTGCAAAGATTATTGCTTTTTAAATATTTTTGGGCTCCGTGGAATTACTTTGTTCTTGCTGCTCTCTGAAATAAATCCATAATCATGACGATTCTATTATCCTCTGATTTAAGAACTTAAGTGCATAATCTGGAGCCAAAAGGAAGTGGGAAAAGGAATTAGTTTCTTTCTCCATTTTTTAAACTAAAAATTTAGCAGGAAGCCAACCAAGAGAAAATTGGAGTGTCTTCAGGTTCAGCTGTTAGGTAGGATAACAGACTGGAGGATGGACTGGAATAGATTTTAATCTGTGCTTTGCTATTGCCTAGCCAAATGACCTTAACTAGTCATTTCAACTTTTGTGGGCTGTAGTTGTAGAAGCCAAAGATTTCTCACATCAGGGAGAACATGTGGCGGCACCTCATGTAGAAATTGAGAACCGAAGGCCACCACGGAAATCTGGTCTGGCATCGATTGCCTGGGGCTGGGGCGCTGGCCCATACGGGGAATGATGCATGACTTTGGTCTTAGGAATAGCATGTTCTTCTGAATTAGTTGAGAATATTTGATCTCAGGTAACAGGAAACCAACTGAGCTCTGGTAAAATGGAGATGGGAATTTATCGGAAAGATGGGGGAAGGGAGGCTCAAAGAAGCAAAGGAAAGCAGCTGAGCCTCCGGAAGGAGCTGGGACCAGAAAAGGGCAAAGTGTCAGGAATCCAGGGAAGCCTCTCCGTGCCTGTCATGCACCTGCTTTGTTCTGTTCACCTGTTTCATTTGTCTGTGTCTATAGACCAGCTCTCTCTGCAGCTAGTGGCATGGTGGAAAGGAATGTGCCGCAGCTATCTGGGTCCCATTCAGAGGGGACTTAGAATCTCCATCCCTATGGAAAGGGTTCCCGTTGGTCCAGCTTGGGCAATAGACTATGTTAATTATATTACTGGTCCCAGTTCTTTTTTTCAAAGAATTAAATATCCGCAATCTTTGCGTGGCCTCTTGGTGGATGGATGGCAGTGGGGAAACTGTTAGAGGATGTTGGGAGAATAGCAACTCATGTGATGTCCTGGCAAACATTTTGTAAAATTGTTGCCTGTGGAATCTGGAAAACAGAAAGTGTTTTTAATGCACTTGAGCATCAGGTTAGTCCGTGTTTTTTTTTTTTTTTTTTTTTTCAGCTCATTATGGGGGTAAAAAGTTCAGGTTATATATATTCCCCATGCCTCCCCATCCCCCCGAGTCTGAGCTTCAAGTGTGTCCATTCCCTAGACAATGCACATCACACTCATCATGTAGGTATGCACCCATCCCCTCCCCCCACCCCCATCCCCTCAGTCAGAACTTCAAGCGTGTCCATTCCCCAGGTCCGTTTTAAAGCCGAATTTGAAAATGTGATCTGGTTGCTACCCATTACATTTGATAAAGTAGTACCAGAAAGAGATTAGCTCCAGGAAAGCGGGTGTACAGTTTCAAATGGATATAGAGATCCCAGAGATTCTGGGACCTTCAGGGTTGGAAAATGAAACTGCTTCTGTTTCAAAGGTGTGGTCATTAAACCACAACCTTAGGATGGAAGCCAAACTCAGAGCACTGCCATTAAGACACAATTGCAGAGCAAATAAAAGTTGCAGTCTTTGTTAATGCTTCTGAAAAGACAGGAATTACTGAGTAGAGCCTTGTAGCTAGACAGAAGCATTGTAAGCAATATTAGGGATATGGTCCCACCTGAGCCCCATGGAGCAGATGCCAATGGTGCCCTGCACAGATTCCCTTGACCAGGCGGATGCAGTCATGCTCCAGCTGCTGCAGGTGCTGGCTGCTAACGGCTCACACCTGTCCTCTCTTCTACACACTTGCACATAGCCAGCTACACCTGTCCTGACCTCCCTTCAGCCTAATGTCCCATCATCCAGTGGCCTTTCCACAAATACTTCCCAAGGATTTCAACTTAAATTAATGCAGAGTTTTAAATGGAAACTGAAAGCAGCTCCAGGAATTCAATGGTCAGTGAAGCGAGGAAAGGTGGCTCCTCTTTACATATTTATTGAATATATGAGATCCCAGAAAGACAGCTCTACAGCATTTAAGCATATTTACTCTGTGCGATAAAAATAATACTCGAGTTGCTGGCATCATCCTTTCCTCCATTTTCCATGGTATTTTTGCTGAAGTTTGAATGAGAATAGGAAAAGTGCCGAATATTACATTATACAGGAAACTTATCAGAAAGCCAGCGCACAAAACCTCGGTGACTGTAACAAAAGGCAGCTGATAAGAATAGGAAGAAAGGGGAGTCATTACTGTCCTAAATGTCTTGACAAGTGAATGTGGCTGACCTTCTGATGCAGAGCTCTGAAAATTGTAAAACGGGATGCAGCCTTCCGAAAAAATGTGTGGCTCTATTCAATCCACTGCAGTGGCTCTTTTTTGTTCTGATTGTGCCACTGGCCCTATGGCTCTATCACCACTTTTCTCCCAGTAGCAATTGATGTGGAGAAAGGCCATGGCTCTCAGGAGTCCCCCAAGCATGGACTGTCCAGGGCCTTCTCAAGCTGGTCCCCAGTAGCCTCACTCACCAGCCTATCACGTGA
The DNA here is from genome assembly GCF_041146395.1 of Eulemur rufifrons. NCBI lineage: Eukaryota > Metazoa > Chordata > Mammalia > Primates > Lemuridae > Eulemur > Eulemur rufifrons. The sequence goes on along the minus strand of NC_091010.1, from coordinate 54,047,804 downwards.
CTCTCCCTGATGCAGATACCATCTTCTCTCCTGTCTTGGCCATTAGAGTGCATAATATGGCCACGAGTGCCCTATACCACGTCATTCACCCATCTTCTCTGTGGTCCAATCATTCATCAGTTCCAAAGATACCTAATTTAATCCTTTAAATGGAGCAAGGTGATACCTCTTCTGAGTTCTCTTGAAACGTTGCATACACAATATAGCTGTTTTGATGGCTTTGCATTGCATATAGGATAAGATCCAAAATCGCTTCCTGGCTTGCAATGTCTTGAATAATCTACTTTGGCTTCCTGCCTTTTCATGCATCATTTCATGATTTGTTCCTGTGTCTCATGAAGCTCTAGCTGCACTGGCTTCTTTCTATTTCTCTAAAGCACAGAAGCTCCAGCGCCTTTGTCTATCCTATTCCCTCAACCCAGAATGGGTTTATTTCTATTCTTCATTTGTTTAATTTCTACTCATCCTTCTAATAGCTTAATGACACTTAGATGCAGCCTTGCACAGTAGTGAGTAGTGTGTGCTTCATAGGCAAGATGCCTGGATTTGTGTCTGACTTCTACCACTTACAATGTTTGATCTTGGGCAATTTGCTTAATCTCGTTAGGCTTTAGTTTCTGATCTATATAATGAAAATAACAATGGTAAGTACCTCAGAGAGTTAAATGGCTTCAATAGATAACCCAGGAGAGTCCAGGGAAATGGCAGTGGTGGCATAATTTTTTGATTTCTTCAAGTATCATTATAAAGTTAAACAGAGCAATTAGGTAGGAAAAAAAACCCAAGCCCTCCAAAATCTATGGTCAACATTTACAACAAAGTTAATTGACAAAGTATCCTTGTGAACCTAAATATGAGTAGGTGGGGATAAACCACCAGCATGGCAAGACCCTAATTGTATTAACAACTGTGCTGGGGAAAGCACAGGAAGCGACGGGGCATCTGATGTGTGCCACAGTCCCCCAGACAAGCACGCAGGTGTCCACTGGAAACCTCAGCGGGCAAACTTGAGAATGATTGCTAACTTGGGAGGTTTTGCAGACTACGCTTGTGGTGTGTGTAAGTGGTCAGATCAGAAGGGGCCTGAGAAAACTCCGTCCCCAGACAAACTTCCATCTAAGACAAAGCCCCACAGTGAATAGAAACTGCTGGGAATAAGATCCAAAGTGAGCAGCATGAAGTCAATAGAAACAAAGAAAAAACAAAAGCGTGAAAGTAGGGGAGGAGACCAGAGCTAGGATAAAGGAAGAGAGCGTGTCACGAACACTTCACAAAGACAGCAGAAGAGGGAGCTCTAGAACCATGAATTTGGGAAAAGAACTGACTCTCATAGAAAAAATGAACAACAAAAATATTGATATCAAATTCTATAAAAATATGTTAAAAATAAAAAAGGGATAAGGAGCACAATAACATTCCAACAAACAATTAAAGCGTGCCAGAATGAACACATTTACAAAGCTGATGGGAACATACTCTCACGCACGGAGGGAAAACGAGACGTGTCCCCCACCAGCATGGAGATGCATCTGCTAGAGAAGGTGTTCTGTGGAGGAGCTCGCAAAGGAAGTTGTGAGTCTTTTCTCTCCTCTCCCTCATGCAGAAGCAGGTGGAGCCAGCTGGGTGCCATGTCGGCCAGAGGTGTAGCTCCAAGGAACTAAGTGGAGCAGTGATTACCATCCAAGAGAATCCAGAGCAAAGGCATGATCTTGCACAGATGATGGAGCCAAGAATCTAGACTAGAGCAAAGAGTGTAAGAGCCAAGCAGAGTTCAACCAGGTCAGAAACCAAGTGGTACAACAGCAAGCAGGAAGTGATTTGGGAAGGTGTTCACAAATGGTTTTGAAGCCCTTTCAATCCCCATTTAATGGTCAACACATGGGCAGGCCACAGACACACAGGCTGGTTTAAAGTTACAGAGTATGTAACATCCATGGGTAGATTGGTGCCTAAAAAGCAGGGAGGATATTTTGGAGCAGAGGAAGACCCCTAGCTCGCAAGGGCTTGGGATTTGAGACGTGGAAGCCAGCCTAACTAGGTGCATCTGCAGAGGAGGTCTCTGTCTCCTTAAATCCACTCTGAGCACCGTCTCCCACCCTTCCATCTCACCTGCTCTAGGTCTCCCACTTTAGCAATTACACAGCCTCATTGTGACCTTTAATCCTCTACCCTGTTACTTTCCTCCTATTCTCACTGCTCTCTGGTCCTTCTTTCCCTTCTCATCCACTTAGGATCTGTGGTTCTTTACGTTCACTCCCTGGTAAACGTCGCTGATGTCAGCCCTTGCCTCTGTTGCATCCAAGCAGCAGTTCTGACTCTGGAAAACCTCTCTGTGAGTCAATAATTGCCTAGTATCATTTTTAAGCTCTGACCTTTCCTAGCAATTCCATTGCTTTTTTTGACATTTCTACTTGGATATCTAAAAGACATATCAAATCTAACTTAACACAACATCGACTCCCTCCCCTCGACCTACTCCTTCCAATCTTCTTAATCTCAATAAACAACGCTGCACTTACTAGTCAAGCCAAAAACTAGTTCTTTTCTTTCCCTCCAGCACCATATTTAACCTATCAGTGTACAGTGTGGAACCTATGCTGAATCCATTTACCCCTCTGCACCTCCACCAAACATCCCTAGTACAAAAATAGCCTTCCAGCTGCTTCTGAAGTTGTCCTCTACCTCAATCCATTTGAACACAGTAGCTGGAGTGATCATTTAAAGTATAGATCAATACGGATCATGTCACACCACTGCTTAAAACCCTTCTGATCGCACTTAGAATAAAATCCTGAAAGAAGCTTTCATGGGCCTGAACCATCTGGCCAGTTTGCCTCTCTGACCTACTTATCCCCCTTCCCATTATACCTGGTCCTGTTTAGGTGGGTGGAAACCGTCAAGTGTGTTCCGACCTGAGGGCCTTCGGGACAAAGAAGGAACGAGGCTCTGTGCTGTGGAGGAGGAGTGTGTGGTGCTCTAGGAGGGAGACCCGACCTCGTCTGGGGAGGCAGGAAGGCTGAGCAGTGAAGGCTGAGCTGGATGGGGAACTATGTGTGGAGCTGCAGAAGAAAGTTCTAGATAGAAGGAAGAGCGTGCAAAAAGGCCCCCTGTATGATGGCATGGTGGTATGTCTGAAGGGGAAGATAAGTGCCCCAAGTAGTAGGATATAAGTCAGAGATCTGGGCAGAGGCCAGATCCTCTGGGGTCTTAAAGGGCCACTTCAACGGTGATTTCACTGGGGTCCAGTTCACTCCTAAGACTGTTTATTGCCTTAAGTTCCACCCTTAAGAATTCATTCTTAGGGCTTGATCCCAATTAAAATGTGAAGACACACAAGGGAGGATGTCCCACTTATATACAGTTATAAATGATGTCTCTATAAGTGGGTTGCATTGGGGGAGGGGTGGATGCTTTCCGTTATGAGACCCCTGAGTGAAAGGAGCAATACTGGGCTGGGGGCTACTTCTCACTCAGGTCCATAGAGGCCCTTTCAGCAATGCCTCGGTGGGAGCAGGGGAGCAGAATATCTCCCAGTCGCTCCTATTGGCCAAAGCCTTCCTCTTCTCCAGAGAGCAGGGACTCATAGATGGGACCTGCGGATCAGGCCCTAGTGGCCCCAGAGCGGCCTCCGTGTGCTCAGGAATACCAGAGGGTGCTCGAGCCAGTGTGACACGGAATGTCTGGGCTTCTCTATTTTCCTAACGTACGGGAGACAGGTTACAGGTATCTCTTAGAGCTCCTGAGCATTTGAAAATGAGAATGACCTTAGATTTGGGCCAAGGTAGCTGGACTGCTGAGTGATGATTGCAGGCACATTATGATTCTGGCTTTCAACTTCCTCTTTCTCCCTTTGCTCTTGATTAGTAAACATTTAAGCTCTTTTGTCTTCTTTGGTTGCTTCTGTCCTTCCCTTGCTCTCCTGTGTCCCCCTCACTCTCTATGCTGCCCTTTCCTCTTATTCTGCAAGTGGAATAGCCAAGCAGTTGCTCCTTGTACATCTCTATGTCCCCAGCTTGGCTCCCAGCCTTCGATCTCCAACTCTCATTTCAAGTTTGCTTCTCCATCACCTGCAGGAATAGTTGAGAGCTTCTCCCGTTAAGCCAGACCTGATGAAGTATAGACCACTTTTCCCCTCCTATTGCCCCCATATGAATCTATTTTCCAAAACCCAGCTCCTTTACAGGTCTGAGACCTTCTGAGGCCATGACAAAATTCCTGTCGGTGCCCTGTGAAATGGCAGAGAGAGGCTGTCCCAGGTGCCCTTGGCCCAGACCCTCCAATTCAGCGAAATGGGCTGGCAGGAGGCCGACGCTCACTTTAATGGGCAGGATGTATTTTCTAGTGATTGATCACTTCCTCTAAATTATGGATGTGTATCTCTGCTGAGGCCAATGAGATATCGAGAAGCCGTTTAGGCAGTAAATCTCCTCTCTCACCATTCTCTGGGCACTACTGACGTGACTCTAGTCACAGAGTAATACAAGGCTACCCTTTGCAGAGATGACACTTTCCTAAGAAGCCAATTTTTACTTGTTAAAGCCTCAGCAGGGAAGGCTTGGGGTGCGGGGCACGGTGTTTGTGGAAGGATGTACAACTTCAGTCCAGGCAACCTTGCTGCCCTCCGCTCTCAGTTAGCAGGGAGGCCTGGCTGGGGTAAGAGCGGACTTGAATTTGAATGAATTACATTGCATGAATTGAAATGCATGGCTTTTGTTCTGTTGTTATTAGTTTTTGGCAAAAAGATTTGTGGGCTGATTCAGGAGACATGGGAGAGAGAGAGAGAGAGAGTAGGTGGCAGAGGGAAAGGAAAGCCCCCCATACCCCCACCAAATCTCTGGTCTAGTTTTTGTCCTGGCGGAGCGAGGGTCAGGGGAGACAGTGAGGGAACTGCTGCAATGGGAGCTCTGGGAGATTCCAGGCCCAAGCGGTTTCCCCTTGGGACCTAGGAGAACAAATGCTGCACGGAATTGAGAAGGGACCACTTTCCCCTTTCTGTAGGGAACCCCACCAGCGCCTCCGGTACTGGCTTCTTAGGGAATGATATCTTAGGCACAGACTCTGGAGTTTTCATGAGCACAGGACACTAGAAGAGAAAGATTAGAACAGACATGGGCTGGGTGCGATGGTTCACACCTGTAATCCTAGCACTCTGGGGGGCCTAGGCAGGTGGATCGTTTGAGCTCAGGAGTTCGAGACCAGCCTGAGCAAGAGTGAGACCCCCCCCTCGCCCCGGCTCTACTAGAAAATAAAATAGAAAAAATTAGCCAGGCATGGTAGCTCACGCTTGTAGTCCCAGCTACTCGGGATGCTGAGGCAGGAGGATTGCTTGAGCCCAGGAATTTGAGGTTGCTGTGAGCTAGGCTGACGCCACGGCACTCTAGCCTGGGGAACAGAGTGAGACTCTGTCTCAAAAAAAAAAAAAAAAAACAAACAAAAAACCAAAAAACCAAAAAACAAAACAAACAAGAAAAACCAAATACAACAGATGTGCTAGTCGACAGTCCAGGATACGTTCAATCTCGTTCCTCTGTAACCAATGCGGCATTGAGGGCTATGTGGCGATCGGCAGCTGCTGAGACCCTAGAGTCCAACAGACCAGAGGTCTGAGTCCTGAATCTGCTGCTTCTCTTAACCTCATGGGGGATTTTGGGCAAATCCTCTTTTCTGTGTTTCTAATTTCTCATCCCTAAAAATGATGCATCTGGGGCTAAGGGATCTCTTAGGTTCCTTTCAAATCTAGTATTTAATGTCATTCTCATAAACCACAGGAATTATGTGAAAATGTGAAGATCATGATTTCAGATTAGGCCAGGATCTTGCTTAAAACTTCTCTGCTGCTTCCCACTGCCTGTGGGTAATGCAGACACCTCCATGCTCTACAAGTCCTCACAATCTTGCTCTTGCCTGGCCCCTGGCCTCTCCTCTAGCCAGCCCTCCCCAATGTCCCCATGCTCCAGTTCCTTTTGTATGCCATATTCATTCTCATCTCAGGGCCTTTGCACCTGCCAATCCCTGGAAAGAACTTCCCAAGATCTTCACAAACATGGATTCTCATCATACAGCCTCATGATGCCGCCTTCTCAGAGACCCTCCCTTCCACAGCACCCAGATATTCTCTACCCCATTTCCTTATCATCCTCTTAGCCTTTATGATTATTTGCAATAAACTCAGCATTAATTTTATACGATTTATTTGGTATCATTAGAGGGTAAACTCTCAGAGCAGGACTCTTGTTTGTCTCACTTACCACTAATCTCCCAGTGTCCGGCTCGTACCAGGTGGATGTAAACCTTTATTGATGGTGGCAGCACAAATGTTTCACCAGCAGTAGAACCTGCAGAGTCCAAAGTCTTTGATTAGATCTGGAAAAGGGAGCCTTTAGAACTCGGATCAGCTTTACTAGGAAGATTTTCAGTCTCAAGTGTCAAACCATTTAGTTATTGAATATTTTTAGAGAACCAGATGGGTGCTCAGAGATTTGAGTGGGAGAAGATTGCATTGATTGCCTATTTTGAGATTATAAATGTAGCTAAGGCAAAAAAGTGCCTTTCCTTTAGTATAACACCAACATATTTTTCTCAAACCCATTAACATGCCCATTTTACTGAATTATTGGACAGGAATAATAATTTCCCATGACCATTATGGGCTGACCAATGGGACTCTCCCCAGAAGATTTATAAATTGTATTTCTGTGTTTATGAGCTAACATGTTCTGAGTAGAGGTTGGATTTATTTTTCCTTGCTTCTTTTAGGCATGCCAATTAATCAAAAGCTGGCATCCCATGTAATGGGCATAAATACTTCAGCTGCTCAATTTCATAAATGGGGAGGGTAGGGGTAGGTGGCATTTTCTGATTTTTCAATAAGTGAACACTGGAAACTCATTTATTTTTTGTAGTCAAAATTCAGTGCTTACACCCATTATATTACTTGTTTGAGTTTTGTTCATTAGCGAGCTTTGGCCTTTTGTGCTGTCTATGAGCTCTGACACAGCCTCGTTAGCAAGTTGGGAGACACACAGCACCATAGAGGGTCAGATTTTCAAGGGTCTTGGAGGTCTCAACACCTTCATTCTACAGGCTGTAAAACTCTATTTCAGGGTTATCTAACAAAGGGGTCGGCAAACTATTGTGCTCAGGCCAAATCCAGTGTATACCTGTTTTGGTGAATAAAGTTTAATGGAACACATGTATCCACTTATGTATTGCCTGTGGCTGCTTTCGCACTACAACAGCAGAACTGAGTGGTTGTGTAGTTGCACAGTTGTGACAGAAACCATATGGCCCCCAAAGGGATAGATGATATACTGACCTCCACCAATAAAGATATTGAACTTGCATTTGAAGTGTGCACCAGGTAGGAGTAGTATCAAAGTGGGAAAGATTCAGATGTATTTGTTGAAAAGCACGTATTTGAAGTGACTATTAATATTTTGCGTGGAGGACAGAGAAGGTCCCCAGACTCCTGAGTCCCTCACAGAATGGATGCCTGTTCCAAGCGTAATGAGATGGTCGTGTGAGCCTATTTCTGAAGAAAGTTTCTTGTCTACTCCGCAGACAATAAAAGGACGACCCCAAGTGCACCTGAATCTAGTGACCACTGACTTGTCCTCTAACCTACATCATCTGCTTGGTTGGGGGTGGCACTGCCCAAGGAAAGTTCATACCACCCCTGTCTTCTTGCTTCCTCTCCCTGTTCTATGTGTGTCCTGGAGTTGGCACTGGGTGGCAGTCAGTTGTAATGTATACTTATTTCAAACAAGTGTGGCATATTTTGGATGCATCCAGTTTCATCAGAGCAATTAGTTATTTTTCTTTTAAGTCAGGAAAGGAGAAAAACTATTAGTGGCTTCATAAAAGGATTTTAAAGCCTCCTGCTGCCGAATTCTAGAAATCCTTCATTTCAAGGGCATTGGTTTAGACTCTAGTGATACAGAACGAGACACCATGCCTCTATAATGTTTGCAGCCTAGTTAATAAAATAGGACACAAACAGGAAAAGTATAAATAATACAATTTGAGAGCTGTCAGAGTGCAAAAAGAGAAAAGTGACAAAAGGGTTCAGAAAATTAGAGCAGGCACCTATGTGAGTACTTTGACCCAGCCAGGCTGGGCTCCCTGTGCGCCTGACTTCTTTCCACAGACCACACTTTGCTCTTGTGCTCTCCTTGCCTTGAAAATTTCCTCTCCACTCCTCTTCATCTGGCCAAATCCTTCCCATTTTCATAGCCCACCTCCCAACTAAAGGCTTCTCCACTGTTCTGAACAACGCTGGTCTCACAGAACTTCTGCTCTGTACCTGCACTTGAGGGGAATCACATTCTGTGTTCAAACATCTGCTATAAGCTACATGAGGAGAGGCCATGACTTTAACTTTTTCCTCTGTTTCTCAGAAATAGCTCATTTCAAACATAAAGTGATCATAAAATTGGTATTCAGTGTCTAAGTTGATCAAAATTGCAGAACAGGAAACACGTTGCCAGGTTATTCTTCAGACTCAGTCTGGAAAGAGAAGGGAACATTGATGAGAAAAGCCAAGAGGGTCTCTGTCCCACCTGCTAAAGCAAGCTGCCCATTTCCCCTCGATGATCCATAGGACTAGCCCCTTTCACTTCCCCTATCAAGTCAACCTCTCCTCTCTGGGCCAGTCATGATTTCAGACAAAAGATGTCCAAACCTAGTAATGTGTGTTTGTGCATGTGCATCTGCACTAATTTTGTTAGAAGGGGAAATCCTTTTCTTCTATTGTTACTGTGTTTTTTTGTCCCCTGCTATAGCATCACTGCATTTCTTTGAAAAACAAACAACCTAAATATCCCCAAATGAGATAGGTAAATCACGGTGCATTTCTATTATGGAATGCCAAGCCACCATTAAAATTATTTATATGAATATTTAGAGGTACAGGAAAATTGTCTCAATCTGTCACTTAGTGAAAAAGTCTACCTAAAATTATGTAACCAGAATAAGCTGCTTCTTTTTGTCAAAAAGGTAATTTATCTATAAATGCATTTACTATTATACATCATTACATACATACAAAACCAAAAATATATGTAAACATATAGAGGAGTATGTCGTGCCAGCCATTTAGGAAGAAAAACAGTAGAGATTGGCACCACTGAAAACAAAGCAAGGGAGTATTTCACATGGGGAAGGATCAAAATCTCAAATGCCACTAAGATGTCAAATAAAATGAGGATAAGCATCTATCCATTGGTTTTGACAACAAGGGAATGAGACAAATCATACTCTTATGTTAATTTATTTAAGTTATTTAATCAATCCTCACTCTTTGTTTGAAATTATGACAATCAGCCATCTCTCGAGAATTAGGGAACACTAATTTTTCTCTTGAGCAGGAAGCCTTTTCATGATGCAGAACCCAAAATTCCTGAGACATAGCTTCAAAAAAGTACAACGTAGTTATCAATTAACTCTACAACGTAGAAATCTGGCAGGCACCTTGTCAAATGATCAAGTTAACATCTCCCATTGCAGAGTTCATGGATATCATGTGCCTTCTGATACAATGCACTGAGAGAGCATGGCATTGCTTTGGTGGGATTCTTGTAAAAAATGCAAAAGTCATGACAGAACCACAGAAAGACTTAAGACAAGGGACCGTCTTTAAAGTAACTGGCTTGTACTCTTAAAAAGTATCCAGGTCATGGAAGACAATGAAAGACTGAGACCTGTTAACAGCAAAGAGACCTAAGAGACGTGATGTCTAAATGCAATACATGATCCTAGTTTGTACTTTGGGCCTCTAAAAGATATTATTGTAGGTATTTATAAATCTTGGAATAGGTACACATAGTTATTTTCTGAAATTTCCAGCAATCAGCACCCTCATTCCCATCTTGAAATTTTGCCCATCCTAACCCCGTAGATGATCCACCAGATCCCACCACTGCTATGCGACTGGGTCACATTGGTTTACCTCCTATAAATGGGTAGTTTGGGAAGAGTGGGCTGTCTGAAAAAGCTTTGATTATCATGTAATCATATGAATTAGGATTTTGAGAATACTTTTTCTCCTTTATTTGTACATTGGAGAGAGAAATTGCTTTTAAAAATGAATTATTAAGTCCTCAGGAAGAAATATAATACTAAATGGCAACTCTTTACTTGCCTAATATAAACTAGGCACTAGGAGGCTAAGTGCTTTGCCCACATTATCTCATTTAGCTCTCAAAATTCTATTAGTTAGTTTTTACGTCTTCAAATTTACATGTGAAGATTATAAAGCTCAGAGCAATAGAATGATTTGCTCAAAATCACAAAACTGTTTTAAGTTGACAAAGTTGAGATTGAACTCCCAGCCCTTTCTATCACAGGTGAATCAGGGGAAAGTTACGGAACAGATGCCAAGATTTCCTGAGGATCACTGTAATTGGATCTTTCTGTAACTCCTAATGTATGAAAGCCGTAGAATCAAAGTCCTGAGGGCAGCCCAAAGAATGGCCAAGCCAGCCATAATCTTTTCCTTCTATTAAAATTGTTGGCTTCACTCACCCTTGACTTTTCCAGCTCTGTTTAAGTAGTACATGGAGATACTTCAGGCTATATTCTATCCTCAAGAAAGACTAGAATGGCTCAGGGGGTGCTGGGTAGTAAGAAATACAATAAGAACAAAAGGTAAGATTCTGAGCACACCTTTGTTCTGATGTTTCTAGGTGGTATAACCACAACATCACATTTATGGATCTCACATTGAATTTTATCCCACATAGAATTTTATTCTCATATATAGGAGAGAGGAGGAGGTAATCTAAAAGTCAAGGACAAGACTCAAAATAAGACAGCATCATCAGCAATCTGGGCAAGGTATAATCTGCATATCTGCCTCCTAATACAAGGTCAAGGAAGCTGTCAGCAGCCAGACACTGACAGTCCACCAAACCTAGAAAGAAAGCTAGGGCCACTGATGGTCCAATAGAATAATGGCAACTAGAACAATGAAGCTCTAGAATGTCTTGGGTTTTTTTGCTGTGCGAGTCAACAGAGACATATTTTATTATCACAATAATTTTGCAGCTGTTAAGGGGATGTCTTCACAGTAGTGTTCTGTACCTGCTAGAAATATCCTTGTACTTTCTGGACATCTTTCTATCTGTGAATTCCTGTTCTGGGTTTCACTTGGGTATGGCAAGGGAGAGAAGAGGCTCAGGTGTCATTCCTAAGGATGACTTATGCATTACAGTTTAATTTCCAACGCTGTGTTTCTCCAACATAAATCATATTGTTCCAGTGAGAGAACTAGTTATATACCTTTTCCAAATATGTTTTCCCAACTAATGATCCTACGTGGCTTAAAATTATGCAGACAGAAAAACAAGTGCAGTGGCTTTTAAACTAATGATACAATCCATGGATAATTTCCTCTAAATAGCTCAGAGATGTGAATGAATGAATCATATATCATTGCAGGAAGCAATTTCGCTCAATGGATTCTACCTGATGGAATCTCAGTGCATTTCAGATTGGGTAAAAGCTTTCAGTTGAAATGAGACTCCTAAACTGGCTCCGGTGTAACACCTCCACCCTGAGGGGAGACAGCTGTGAATATATTTAGAACTTTCCAATTTCAGGAGCTCTTGTGTTACAAACATCTCTCTTTTGTGTGCAACAAGGTACTTTGTGAAGCTATCCAGTGATGTAGGTGGCTTTCAACAATTCTTCTCAAGTTTTATTCCCTTTTATGGGGGTTGGCTTTCTCTAATGGGTTTCCATCTTGTAATGTCTTAACCACATTTCCACAGAGGTTTATTCTTTCTGATCTACAAGATGTTACAGACATACAGATGGTCATCAGGAAATCAAGGCACCTTAACAGACCAAATGGTAGCTCCTGGGATGTTGTCGCAGAAAGTAAAAAGATGCATTCTAGGCCCAGAGAGATTTAAAAAATAATGTAATGCCTTTTGCTTTTTGCTTCTAGCTTGATTGTGCTGGTACTTGTTCTGTGTGTGTTTGTGTGTGTGTGTGTGTATGCATGTGATGGAAATCTTTTCTCCTAACCTGAAGCAGGTCTTAAGCAGACAATTCTATTATCTTTGTTTGTCCAAGTGTTATTTTTGCTTGACCCATTTCTAGTTCTTTTCTAGGAGAAGAATAACCAAAAAACCCTTTTGTCGGTAACTTTAAACTCAAGGAAGACAAATGAATTACATAAAATCAAGCACCCAATCCACATGGACTCAGACCCTAATACATCTTCTAATGATCCTTCCTTTACATTATGGCTACAAGATTCACCTGGCCTGATGCTGTTTTCATCATGGCAGTTATGCTTGTCCCTCCAATGAGACCACAGGAGCTCTATAGATAGAGAGGGTGCTCCAGAGTCAGCACTGTCCCCTACATAGGGTGGAGTGCACTAGTAGTCGATGTGTAATGCACTGCAGAATGACTTTGCTCAATATAGACAGACAACAGAAGAGAGGGGTTACAGTTGCTTTTGACCACCTGCTTCACTTTTCGGGATTTGGAGCATGTAATAGACTCAGCCTGCAGTATGGAATCAAAACTTAGTATGAGAAATCACAAATTCTGGACTTTGGTCCCTTTTCTGACACTTAGCTGGTTAGATGCTCTTTAGTGACCTCATCTAAGCAATGGGGATAACACTTGTTTAGATGCCCTACTTGGCTATTGAAGGGTGTAATCAACAAGGAATGTGAACAGTTTTGGTGCCACACAAATGCTCACACATCATTATTGACATTATCCTGTGGTGCCCTCTGAGACCCTGTGATAACCACAGGGATAATTACATGATACAATAAAGGTAGGAGTAGGTGAAAAGATTGATGGACACCTGCTTTCTTATAAATTTGCAAGGAGATAAAGAAAAAGGCCTTGAAACAACCAGCAGTATTCCACAAATGCTTGTTTGGCAACTATTATATTCCAGGATTTTCACATGTTCTATTAATCATGACAATAATGATAAGAGCGATTGTTTACTGAAAGACTGTTATGTGCCCAAATAAGTAATGTATTGGGTGTGATCCTCGCTGAGTGGGGCTGTTATTATTTCTATTTAACAAATTGTGAAATTAAGCCTCAGAGAAGTTAATTAACTGTTCTAAGACCAGTCATGTATTGAGGGACAGAAAGAGCAAAAGCCATGAAGGCATGCGACCTGAGAACAGCACCTGGATCTATGACTCTCGGCTGCCTATCCTGTCTGGTAGCTTCATGTTCTGTGGGACCAGACATCACCTCCACATTAAACTCTTTGGTGAGTTACAGCAGATGGCTCTGTGGGCACCAGTTTAGAGACTCTGCTGGTGAAGCTGATGGCCTGTCAGATCAGGGCAGTATTGGAGGCTCCAGGTAGTTTTCTGGAAGTTGTGTGGCTTCCAGTGATGGGGCTAATCTCTGGTAAAACTAGTAAGTGCAAGAGAAACACTACATTTCACCCAATCCCAAGAGAGTATAAATAACAGATGGTAAGGTGCCTGGGTTCAGAGAACCAAGTTGAAGGAAGAAGAGACATACAGCTCTTAGCAATCCAAATAGGAGTATCCAAAGTTTGAGGGTCAACGCATTGGGAAAACTAGCACTTCCCAGTCAACAGGGAGTACTCAGGCAAAACCTGGAGCCACTCTGAGAGGTTGTTGAGTCAGCCCTATGAATACTACCTGCTGGGGAGAACCAATTGTTCTTACAGCCAGTCAGAGGCGTGTAGGTGACCCTGATCTCTGACTGGGACAAAGCTGGACCCCTAAAGGCCCTTGCATGGAGAAGAACTTGGGTTACACATGCAGGTGGCAGGCATTTCTATGACTGAGTGCATGTCTCTTGGACTCCAGAGCAATTCAGATATGAACACCCGTGCTCAGGCTTACAGGACACAATGAAAGGGTAAATGACCTGCTTCCTAGGTGAGTGATGGGATGCCGGAGAATTCGTGGTGACATCAAGCCTGTCTACAGACACAGGTCCAGGCCTGGGAAAGAGCTGTCTTGCATCTCCGTTTCCCCTACAGTTGAAAACAACCAACCAACCAACCGACCCACGCCAAACTGCACCCCAGTGCTCCATTCCATCATTTATTTCAAGGCAAGTTAAAACCTTTGCTCCTTTATTCTGAGCTTGATACACTTTATATTTCTTGCATGTACTCCTGTGATTCTTTGTAGCACAGATGCTACACCTGACAGAGGGTAGGAATGATCTCTATCAAGTTCTGAACAAGGAAGCTCATGGCTGTGAATCCTGCATGCAGCAGGCAGCTATTCCTCAATGTCTCATTCTCCTGAGAGAGAAAAGCAACCATTCTAATTTTTTCAGGCTTATCTGAACAGGGCCCCTGGCTTCCCATGGGCAAAAAATCAGTTTATTTCAGAATAATCCCTAAACTTCAAACCCAAATGGAAGTTTAAGTGAGAACCACTGCCTCTCTGAGCTATTGCCAATGATTCAGCATCATTACGTACATTGATGGAAGACTGGAAGCTCTGTGCCAGGGTAAGAGGAGAGCTAAGTTCTCATCCCAGCTCTTTCACAAACTCTTAGATTTTGCTGTTTAACCCATCTAGGTCTTAGTTTACTCGTCTGCACAACATGAGGGTTAGATTTAGTCCTCCTGTAACAAGCTGTGAAGCTATGAAGTATAAATTAACACCTGTGCATATTATTAAAGCATTTAGAATTGTGGATATGGGTAACGTTAGTAATGTTAGCTACTATTCATTTGTTCCAGATGTCTAATAGGTATTTAATGCAGGAGTAATACTATTTCTACCATAAAATACGTTTGGGCTTTCTGTATGCCATTTAATAATGATGAACATCTTTGAAATTATGACTCGAATAATGTGTATGTATGTCGCTCCCTATTTAGTTTACTAATTATTGCTGTCGTTAGCATCATATAGGCTATAAAAAATTTTGCAAGTTATTTCTTCCTTTGAGTATGATAGAGTCAAAGAGCCTGCCATGCCCCACTCCCTTTTGCAATTTCTGGTATCGCGCAATGACCAGTGTCATCCCTTCCGCAGTCCTACACAAATAGTTGTCAACAAGAACAACTGTGCCCTCCTATAATGCATGCTTTGATTCCTTTGTGAGGGAGAAGATCACAGGCTTTAATCTCCACCAATATGTTCTTATATTAAGAATCTGGGGAAAAAAATAGCTGCAAGTGCTCTTCAAACACAAGGCATCAGAATGACTGATGAATATAGCTCCATCGTTGTTACACCTCCCCTAGAAGAGTTGTGACATTTATATTGAAAAAGGAGCACAACACAGCATGAAATCAACCTTTGTGCAGAATTTCAGCCATTGTATTATATAAATAAAAAGTGTTTGAAACAGCCCAGGCCTGAGAGGGAGCACTTGCCAAGTTAATGGATTGCACTGCAGGCTGGGAGGAAGAGCAATCCTGAGTGGGGTTCATGTCCTGTGCTTCCGTGGGGTCAGGTTTGCTTCCCTCCGGGGACCTCCCTTCTCTTTAGCCACATGCCTGGGAGGCAGGTTCTGTGTGTGCCTTTGCCTCAAGCTGTGTCTTCCTTTCAGATACAAATTCTTTCATTGTCAGTTGCTCACGCTATTGTCTAAATCTCCCCGTGTGCCTCTTTATCCCAGCCAGACTGTAAACCTTTGAGGTCACTGACTACCCTTCTACTTCTCTCATTTACCTCTTTACCTCCTAGAAGGGCGCCTGGCATGAAGTGGATGCTCATAAATATGTATTGAATGAACGAACATTTGGATGGATGGATGAGTGAATGAATTCTAATTTTATTTTTTAGATTAAATTTTTAAAAATTTGATGAAATATGAGATAAACAAAAAGTTATAAAGACTAACACGATGAATAACTGAACTCACTGCCCTGCCTCGCATTATGAACGCCCGGGCCCCTCCCTGTTCATATCCCCCTTCATTCTTTTCAGCGAAGTCAACGCACTTGCTGTTCATCAATTTTCTCTTTACTCTTTTTACCTTTGCTACATATGTATGGATCCCTAACAAAAACTACATTACTATTTATGCCTGTTTTTAAAATTTGCAAAATATTATCATGTTGTATTCTTCTGAAACTCGAATCTATAATCAAAAGCATATTTGTGAGATAAATGTATGTTGTTATACATCATTTTTGTTTGACATCTTGTCTGCTGGAAGGTGTTTAATTATATGAATATATCATAATTTATTTATCCATTCTCCTGTTGATGGAATTACACACAATCCTGCTAGGAGAATTCTTATTCGTGTCTCTGTGGGCACCTGCAGGCAGGATTCTGCAGAGCGCTTCAGAGGGGTGGGATTGCTGGGTCGCAGGGGATGCATCCTCGACTTTCCTAGGATGATGGGTAATGGTCCAATACAGTTGTACCGATTTACACTCCCAAGGATCTGCATTTATAAAACTTCAGTTTTCTAACACTAGTATTTTTTTTTTTTTTTTGAGACAAAGTCTCACTCTGTTCCCCGGGCTAGAGTGCCGTGGCATCAGCCTAGCTCACAGCAACCTCAAACTCCTGGGCTCAAGCAATCCTTCTGCCTCAGCCTCCTGAGTAGCTGGGACTATAGGCATGTGCCACCATGCCCGGCTAACTTTTTCAATATATTTTTAGTTGTTCGGTTAATTTCTTTCTATTTTTTAGTAGAGACGGGTTCTCACTCTTGCTCAGGCTGGTCTTTTTTTTTTTTTTTTTTTTTTGTTGAGACAGAGTCTCACTTTGTTGCCCAGGCTAGAGTGAGTGCCGTGGCGTCAGCTTAGCTCACAGCAACCTCAGACTCCTCGGCTTAAGCGATCCTACTGCCTCAGCCTCCCGAGTAGCTGGGACTACAGGCATGCGCCACTATGCCCGGCTAATTTTTTCTATATAGATTTTTTTTTTAGTTGTCCATATAATGTCTTTCTATTTTTAGTAGAGACGGGGTCTCGCTCAGGCTGGTCTCGAACTCCTGACCTTGAGCAATCCACCCGCCTCGGCCTCCCAGAGTGCTAGGATTACAGGCGTGAGCCACCGCGCCCGGCCCAGGCTGGTCTTGAACTTCTGACCTCGAGCGATCCTCTCGCCTCGGCCTCCCAGAGTGCTAGGATTACAGGTGTGAGCCACCACGCCTGGCCCTAACACTAGTGTTTACCCCTTTAGGTGCTGACTTCTGCCAGAGAATACTTTCTGCTGCCAGCTTGCCTGAGGGCCTCTGAGACATGCTGGTGTCTGTTCAAGGGTAATAGAAGGAATGGCCTGAAAAAGGGTAAGATGTTTTAAAAATTGTCTCTTTAAAATCTTCCCCACTCTTCTTGAGAATGCAAACCTGTATTCCTGCCTGAGACTAGTGATCAGAGGGGCAGGGGAGTGTCCTTTGTTCTTTGTACCACAGGACACGGTTTAACAGAATTGTCCAAGCAAAGATCATGAGATTGTCTTCGCTGGAGATGCTATAGTTCAACAGCATTAGCCCAAAGCTGAAAACTCCCTTTAAAAACTCTGTCTCTCTGCCTATAGGTAGGAAAATGGTACTTTAAGATATGAGTCTGACATTCTCCTCATTTGCCAGCAAATTAATAAACCTTCCTTTCCTTCTCCTCAAACCACTTGTCCTCATTCTTCTGATGTGGCCTCGGGAACAAGTGCTGAACTTTCGGTGACACAAGGGCTGGGGCTGTGGCCCACAGTGACCTGAGTAGATTATCATTTCTTCACTGCCGTTTAATGAGCTGAAGCCACCATGCTTCCTCAGTGTCTGAAATATTGGAGTTCTTCCCTCCTAACCCTCAACTGTCTACAGTCCATTTATTGTTAGCACAGGTTCCACTAAAATAGAAGGTTGTGTAGGACTAAGGCCTTTGGCCTCCTAAAAGTTTGCTTAAAAATCACTGATGTGAGGCAGATTGATTAATAGGAGAAAAGGCATACAAATTTATTTAACGTGTATACATGGGAACATTCAGAATGAAAATCCGAAGATACAGAGGAAGTTGTCCGTTTTTAAAGTTAAGTTCAACAAATTATGGACAGCAGTGAGAGATATGATTGGACAAAAAGGGTATAATCTAATGTTAATAGACTGAATAGGGAAACCTAGTAAATCCTATCTGTCTAGATTCTTCATGACCTCTTGGAGCAGGCATTCCTTCCTTCTGAGTGTGGGGCAGGACCCTCACCGGAATGGGGGTCTTATGACCTACAGTTAAACAAGGTAGGTCAGATAATTTTTTTTAATGGCCATTTTTTACATAGAATAATTTTAGGTTTTATTTCTGGGTTTTGGAAAAGGAGGTTCTGGCTTTTGTGACCTGCCCTGGGGAAGAGGGATTCTAGTTTCTATGGCTAGCCTTGGGGGAGAATGGTTCTGAGAGGCAGGAGGACAGGAAAAGGTCAGCGAAAAACTTTTGCTTCTGAGGCCTTCATTTTGGGGTACTGTTTTCTGAGCCCCATCAGTTGCCTTTAATGGCAAAGAGTTACCTTCATCTAAATGTGATCTGTGTTAGCAGGACTGATTGTGACCTTTTTCATATGCTCCTGGTCTCCTTGTGTTGTGTCCTGACACCCTGACTATCCCATTACATTGTAGGATCATAGCACTATAGGGTGACCATATTACTGCTAAGATCCTGTGGTTTTGGTAACAGTAGGTTTCAGCTTAATGGCTGCTAACTGCAATTTATTAAATGCCACACTGCTTCAGAATAGAGGGTATTAGAACAAAGCCGGCTATGCAGTATTTAAGCCGTATTCCAGAAGGGAAACCTGTGTTAGACAGCCAAGGAAGTAAGGATTTGCTGCCCATTGTGATTTGGAGCTGAGGTGTTTTTTTCCCTTCTCATAGTTACTTTTTCCCTACAAATGAGATGAGCATTCATTGGAGGTTTAAACACTTTTAAAAACATTTTTCTTGATGTTTATACTTGGCCTTTTTTTCCGTTTAGGAATTGAAATGGTTAGTATGTTTTTTGGCTTATTTGTTTCAATGTAAACTTTCTTCTCAAAGAACAGAATCCATAAAGAAAGTGCACCAATAATAAACATGCAGATTAATGACATTTCACAAAGGAAAAGCTTTCTTGCAACAGCAGTCAGACCCAGAAATGGAATATTACCAGACCTCAACCCCCATTATGCTCTTTCAGACATGTACCCCCAACACCTGGGGTAACCACTAGCTGTTTATTTTTTTCTCCAATAGATATAATGTATTCCCTAACCCAAACTGCCCTTTTTACAGATGAGTTCAATAAGAGCCAGAGAGATGACGTGACTTACCCAAGTCACACAGAGTTAGGGAAGAATTAAGGCTTCAGATTGAAAGCCTTTTCCATGACAATAGTCCCTGCATGTTCTGATTAATTAAACTTTTGCAGTAGTGTGGTGTAGGAGAAAGAGCTTGACATCTTGGAGTCAGATAACCCAGTCTTATTCCCAGTTTTCCTGTGTATGAGCAGTGTGGCTTTGGCCAAGTCACCTCAGCTCTCTAAGCCTCGCTCCTAATTTGTAAAACGGGGAGAATAAGTTTCCTGTTAGTGCTTGTGATAATGTATATGAATCATTTACACAATGTCTGGCACCCTGAGAGGTCTCAGCAGACAGCAACTGACCTCTCACTCTATGCTTAGCTAGGGACGGGCAATCTCCATTTAGCCTCTATCGCATTTATGACAATATTATTTGGTATTGGGTTGATAATAATGGTCCTTCAAAAGTGTATGGCAAGAATCCTTTCTCATGTTCAGGAAAGGACTCAGCTGAACTTTCATATAAAGAATAAAGTTGTGTATGACGAGCTCTGGAAACACCCTCCTCTCCTCACCTCAGTTCTCAGCAGACATCTGTGAAAGGATTGGACTTCCTTAGCCCAAAGGATTTGGAGCTTTAACTTAATTGTCCCTGATCTCAAGGGCCAATATGGCCCTTAGTGACATCTGTCTAACTCAAATGAGAGGATAAGTAAAATGTAAAATAAAAACTATGAGAAAGGGAGGACAGGATGCTACGACAACACAGAAGATGCTCAGGGCTCTGTATCTGTTCATCAGGTGTCCTGAAAAGCCCAGGTTCCTTCCAATTAATGATCCAAACATGCCATCCGGCAAAGCTCCCATTAGCCAGGGATCTATTCTCACTTGACACTACAGAGAATTTGATAATTACCTTCCCACTGAGTCATTAATAGCTGACTAGAGTATCCTATGCCACCTGTCTATGGAGTTAGCTTCAAAGCATGCATTTCAGGCGCTATCCTAGTGATATGGAGAGGAATCTTACAGTGGGGTGGGAGGGCATTTGTCACATAGACACTATATTTCAACTTCTGGCCACTGAGACTGAAGATGAGCCTCTTGTTCCAAGAAAACTCCTCTTTTATGATGATCCATAAGTATACACACCTGCTTGGACCCACACATAATGCATATATCTGAACATGCATGCATGCACACACGTGTACACACACACACACACACACACACACTACAGGAAACCAGGGCCTCAGCCACAGAGGTTCATCAATCCTCCCTCGTTTCACAGTGTTAAATACTGCTTGATTTCTGCCAGGAAGATCAGTCCTAAAATTAACACAGTGGAGCTTTTCAGACTAACTCATTTTCTCTCCAACTCCTAAAAAGTTATTTGAGAGAAAATTATAATGCACATTAAATAATTTATTTCCCGGGCAGATCTCAGACTGTAAGCATTTTTAAGTTGGTAATTTTAAGAAAATAACTGTGGAATTAGGGAAATATTCTCACTAGTCAGTAATTATTTTACTTAGAACATATAAAATAGATTTTAAAGGAGGGAAATAAAAAAGAGGTTGTTAAGAGTAAAGAGATCCTAATAGGAATTGGTTTTATGGGCCAGTGTGTTCATTTAAAATAGGAGCAGAAAATGAATTTGTGGGGAAAAGTCTGATCTGGCTGGCTTCTCACTAACACCCCTGTGCAGCCTTAAGTTGAGCTTGGGCTGCCTTTTAACAAGAAACCGGTGACTTGTATTTATATCAAAGTTTGAGAAGCACTGCGCTAAACAGCTTTTTGTTATTAAGTAT
The DNA here is from genome assembly GCF_041146395.1 of Eulemur rufifrons. Lineage (NCBI taxonomy): Eukaryota > Metazoa > Chordata > Mammalia > Primates > Lemuridae > Eulemur > Eulemur rufifrons. Next base: position 54,026,780 of record NC_091010.1, on the reverse strand, counting down.
TTCTTGTACTAAGATGACTTTGCTCATGCCATTCCCATTAGCTGGAGATGGCCTCTGCTCACCGCTGCCTGTGAAGTCCTAAATGCTACATAAGAATAAGCAAAGAGAGATTCTTTTATGAACTTCCTCCTCAATGAACCCTTCTTTGATCATCTGTCTCTTTTCTCTGAAGCATGTATATACGAAACATTTGGGTAGCACTGACCAAAGAGTGGAATCATGCCTGGATCTCTCATAACCCCTCTCCCACAGGAGGGGTGGTAAAGTGCAGTGGTTAGTATCATGAGCTCTAGAGCAGACGGCCAGGGTTTGAATCCCAGCCATTCCACTCACTAGCCAGCGACCTTGAGCAAGTTACTTAATCTCTTTGTGTCTCTTTCTCATATGTAAAATAGTGATGATAATGATAGCACCTGTCTCTTGGATTGCTACGAGGATTTGTTGACGATTATATATAGGGTACTAACAACAATGCTCAGGACATAGTAGCACTCAAGAAATGACACCTTGGTCATTTCAAGGGCAGAAAATATATCATTCCCCTTAAAATCTCACCTGGCACCTGATACAGTATCTGATATACAAAAAAGTGCTCAATTAACAAAATGAATGATTGTGACAACAACCATTTAGCTCACCGGCTGCAGAATTTTATTTCTTACCATATTTCTACCGCTGACCAACAAGACTGCGCATTCTCTAGGTCCCAGCCATATTTCATTCCATTGGAGACTTTTTGGTTTGTTTTGGAGAAACTTTCAGTTATTACATTTCAGATACTACTTTCTGTAGAAGGAAAACAAACACAACAGCAACAACAACAAACAAGCCAAGATTCATTTATTTCTTGCACTTGGGAGCCAAAATTTTTAATCTTTTATTTGTGGACACGTCAGTCCAGGAACAGCTGAACAAAGCCATTCGATCCTCTTGTTCTTTAAATAACTATCATGTTACTGCCCTCCTGTCCCCTGATAAACCCCAAAGTCCTTTAGAATGCCCACAAGTGGAATGGAGTGTGCATTTTAAGTTGTCTTTTCATCCACGGGGTTTACAATTGCAGTCAATACCTTAATGCTGGCAGGGAGAATTGTATCAGAAGGAGAAGTTATAATTTTACTTCCCTCCCCTCTGGGAGAGACTATTTTTCCATCCACTGAGCTGAGAACTGCAAAGACTGGAGACTTGCACTTGAGGCCATTTAGGGGGAAAACAGTCTGCTCTGATTTTCTGGCAGATCACGCAAGGCTCAGCAACTGCACTCCTTCAGCCTTTCTGGGATTAGGTCAGACAGGTGCATGGAGAAAGGTAAAAAGCACTAGAATTTTACTTGAAAATCATGAATGATCATATGGATAAATTGCTATTAAATTTACTTCTTTATTGCTTTTACTAGCCAATAGGTTTTATTTTATATAAAGTGTTTAGAATGATGTCTGGCACAAAATAAAAACTTCATAAATATTGACTAGTTTCTCTCTACATTATACAATTGTCTAGTACTTCATTCTTTTTAAACATTCTGTGTTCATTGTAACTTCTATTTTACTTTTCATTTTCTTCTCAAAACCCTTTATGAGGAGGGGAAAAAAAAAGATACTGACTCTATGTATTGAAGGAGAAAATGGAAACCCAGATAGATAGTTGGAGGATGCTGAAAAGAAAGCAGAAAATGGTTTTCTGACTCCAGGGAAAAGGCACTTTTTACTCTCACCTAAGGGCTGGAAGGGTAGAGGGCTTGGTGGGTCCAATGATGACTTTTACCATTTTCCTGAGAGTGATTTGTTTTCCCTAACTGATAACCATGTCCCTAGCTGCTATGGTTTGAATGTTTGTCCCTTTTAAAACTCATGTTGAAATTTAAGTGTCATTGTCTATAATTATAGCAGATAAACCAAACTTTAAATCAAAATGGTAAAAGAGACAAAAAAAGTTATTTTATAATGGTAAAGAAATCAATTCAGCAAGAGGATATAACGATCCTAAGTATATATGCGCCCAATATTGGAGCACCCAGAGTCATAAAACAAATATTACTAAACCTAAAGAAAGAGATAGACAGCAACACAATAATAGTGGGAGACTTTAACACCCCACTCACTGCACTAGGCGGATCATTGAGAAAGAAAATCAACAAAGAACCATTGGACTTAATTTGGACTTTAGACCAAATGGACTTAATTTATAGAACATTCCATCCGACAACTACAGAATATACATTATTTTCAATAGCACATGGAACATTCTCCAAGATAGACCACATGTTAAGCCACAAAACAAGTCTGAACAAATTTGAAAAAACCTAAATCATATCAAGTATTTTCTCAGACCACAGTGGAATAAAGCTAGAAATCAATATGAAGAGGAACTTCAGAAACTATACAAATACATGGAAGTTAAGCAACATGCTCCTTCATGATATTTCAATGAAGAAATAAAGATGGAAATTAAAAAATTTTTTGAAATAAATGAAAATGAAAACACAATATACCAAAATTTGTGGGATACTGTTAAATCAGGGCTGAGAGGGAAGTTTATAGCACTAAATGCCTACATCAAAAAAGTAAAAAGATCACAAATTAACAACCTAATATTGCACTTTAAGGAACTAAAAAAACAGGAACAAGCCAAATACATAGTTAGCCAAAGAAAAGAAATAACAAAGATTAGAGTAGAACTAAACGAAATAGAGACCAAAAAACGGAACAAAAACAAAAACAAAAAAATATGAAGGACCAACAAAACAAAAAGTTGGTTCTTCAAAAAGGTAAACAAAATAGATAAACCAATAGCTAGACTAACCAAAAAAAAGAAGAGAGAAGACCCAAATTCTTTTAATAAAGGGGTTTGTTCTGTGAAATTTGGATTTGGTTGAGGGGCTGCATTTGGAAATCTGGGGGGCCACATGTGGCCTTGAAGTTGCAGGCTCCCCACCCTGTTCTGCACAAGTCCATTCCTGCTATTGGAAAACAAACTCACAAAGCTGGGTGCACATTCCACATGATTAGAGCCCCCTTATTCTCATAACATATGGAGAACTTCTGGGGCAGTAGGTTGGGCCAAGACAAGCCTTGGAAAAGCCTGTCCATGTGAACAGAAACCAAACCCAGCTTTTATGGATGATTAGATTAGGAGTTGGGGCTGGTTTCTGTAAAGTTGTGAAATTGGAAATTTGGTCTTTGGTTACCATTCCTTCAACCAACTGAGTTGTAGTGCCCAGTGCTCTAGATATTCCCATCATGGTGCCTACAAGTGCTAGGTCTCCAATTTATGATTTTAATGTTCACTCCATCAAAGCTCCCATGGCTCCAATGCTTTATTCTCAGCTGTTGGAGAAGATGAAAGAACTGATACATATGTTGCCCCCGAGCCATTTATAGCTGACCAAAGTGTCCTATTTCACCTCTCTGAGGGATATTTTCCTTTAACCATTAGGGGTTTCGGGCTCTTTTCTGACATAGAGATTTCGTAGGAATATTTTAGTGATGGGGAGAGGCAAAGATTCATGTCTCACAGACACTTCTCTTTCCTGTATACACACACATGCACAGACACAGATACGCACATGTAAGTAACAGGGAGAGGAATCACTGGAGGAAATGGGAACCTCAGCCACAGAGCCTAATAATCCTATCTCACATCATCGTGGTCAGTTCTGCCTTGTTTGTGCAGGAAGATCAGGTTTCTCAGACCAACTCTTGTAAATAAAATAATTTATTTTCCTGATAGAGCTGAGACTTTAAGCATTTTTAAGTTGATAATATATAATAAAATAATTGTTTAATTAGGAAGACCTTTGTCATTACCAAATAATTATTATATTTAGAACATGTAAAAATGACCTTTTAAAGTGGGAATTAAGAAGATGTTGTTAAGAATTTTACTGGATCTAATGAAAGTTTTCAGTTTTATTGCAGAAGAATAAAGGGCCCTAATTAGAATTGGTTTTATGGGCCTCTAAGTCCGTTTTAAATAGAGGCAGGCAACGAATTTGAGGGGAAGGCCGATGTGGTTGGATTCTGCCTAACTGCCCTTGTGCAGTTTTGAGTTAGGTTTGGACAAATACAAAGGCAGCACCTGTCCTACCTCCTCTCCCCGCCCGCCCCCTCCATTACCCCAGCTTCAGCTTGTCATTGCTGGGTTTGCCAATCCCCACCTGCACATCACCCTCATCAAAGGCACCCTCAACTCCTGCCTGGATTACTCCTACAGCTCCCTAACTACGTCTCTCACCCATTCTTGCACCACCAACCCATTCTCCACACCGTGGTCCAGAGAAATGCCTGAACTCTGCCTATATCTCTTAGGATAAAATCCCATGTCATTGCGGTGGCCCACAACACTCTGTGTGGTCTGCCACCACCTGCCTCTATCTGCTCATCCCACACGAGCCCCTCTGGCTCCATTGTCACTGATCTTTGTGGTGTCTGGACCAGATCTTGCTCTGCCTCCTCAGGGCGTTTGTGCTTTCCCTTTGCTTTGAATGCCTTTTGTCCCCCACTCCCACCCTGCTCAGCCTACAGAGCTCAGCTCAGCCATCACTCTTCAGGGAAGCCTTCCCTGACACCCTGCCCGGATGCATCTCCCTTTCTTCACCCTCGTAGCACCATGTGCTTCTTTTTTGTAATATGTGGCTCTTGTAATTTTACATTTATCTCTCTGCTTTTTTTTTTTATTGACAAGTTATAGATGTATATATTTATGGGACACAAAGTGGTGTTATGATTTTTGAATATAATGTGGGATGGTTAAATTAAGCTAATTAACAAATTCATCACCTCAAATATTTAACCATTTTGTGATAAGAACATTTGAAATTTACTCTCTTGGTGAAATTTAGATGTACAGTGCTCAATTATTAGCTGTATTCACCAGGCTGTGTAATGTGTCTCACAAAGAGAAAAAAAATCAAATGTATTCCTTTTGTCTGAGGCTTTGTATCCTTTGACGGTCATCTCTCCATTCCCTTCACTCTTCCCCACCCTCATCTCTGGTGACTACTTTTCTACTCTGTCTCCAAGAGTTCAGTTGTTTTAGATTCCTTCTGTAAGTGAGAGCATGTGGTATTTGTCTTTCTGTGTTTGGCTTATTTCACTTAGCATTATGTTCTCCGATCCCCTCCGTGTGTTTTTTGTTCTTAATTAGTCTTGAAAGAACTATTAAGAGTATACTTCTGTGTGAAAATAGTAACCCAAAAAGGAAAGAGTGAAAAAGGAGGAAACTATTATGATAACTATATAGATAAATCTAAGTAAGTATTGACTATAACCATAATATTCTCTAGAGCTAGTATTACCACAAATAGAAGATTTAAAAAAAGCTAAATTTAAAATACTAGACACCAATAAAATGAGAGATATTGAGGTATAATTTTAGTGAAGGTCTTTTAAGGTCCTTATTTTGTTAGGAGGTTAGTGATTAGCTTTTAACTTTCCAAGGGCAAGAATGTATGCTAATATTGAAGAATAACCTCTGAAAGCACAGAATATAACACTGTTATAACTTTGCAATTGATTGGAGTAAAAGGGAAAAATAAAGAAAATTCCACCCATCCAAAGGATGTGGGAAAGGAGAAGAAAAAATAAATTAAAATCATGGTAACATAAAAGCCAAATACAATGTGTAGAACTTGATTGAATTCTAGTTTGAAAGAAAAAGTAATTGAAGATTTTTTTTTGGACAATGGAGACATATGAATATTAATATTAGATATATTAGGGAACTATTATAAACTATTATAAGTTTAAAATGGTGCTTTAGATATGTAGGAAATGCCCTTAAATTTAAGAGATGAATTTTAGGAGATGAACTCTGAAATACTTATGATTGACATGGTAACTACCACTTACCTTGAAAAGGTGGCCATGCAAATCAAGCAAGAGGCTGTAGGCCCGAGGGCCTGTTTCCACACTAGAAATGGTGAGCGACTCTTTATTATTATTCTTTGCTCCTGATGACTTTGCACACGCCATTCCCATCAGCTGCAGATGCCTTCTGCTCCCAACCTCTGCCTGTGAATGCCTACATGCTACATAACAGTGAGGAAAGAGTGATTCTTTTATGCCCTTCCTCCTCTTTGGTAAGCCCTCTTTGGTCAGCCATCTCCCTTCTCTGAAGCATGTATGTATGGACCATTTGGGTAGCACTGACTGAAGAGTGCAATCATGCCTGCACCTGTCATATCCCTTCTTGCACAAGAAGGGTGGTAAAGTACAGTGGTTCATACCATGAGCTCTAGAGCAGATGGCCAGGGTTTGAATCTCAGCAATTCCACTCACTAGCCAGTGACCCTGAGCAAGTTACTTAATCTCTTTGTGTCTCTTCTCTCGTATGTAAAATAGTGATGATAATAATAACACCTACCTCATAGGATGTTAGGTGGATTCATTGAATAATGCATGTCAAGGACTTACAACAGTGCCTTGCTTTTAGGTTTTAATGAGGGTGCTTAGAATGCTGTCTGGAATATATTAATGATTAGTACTACCTACATGGTAACTCATTTTATACATAATACAGTTTGCAATTACGTAGAACTTCAGGCTTTTTAAACCGTTTGTGTTTATTATCACTTTTATTATTTCACTTTTCACTTTCTCCCCCTAATACTCATGAAGAAGGGAGGGCAGATATTTGCTCTCTGTTTTCAATGAGAAAGTTGAGACACCAGGATGGTTGAATAACTTACTCTGGTCAACCATCTGGGGATGGCTGAGCAGAATTTGGTCTTCTGACTCCTGGGCCTTTAATTTCTGGCCCAAGAGTGGGAAGGCCAGTAAATTAGTCAAGGCTAATGATTCATTTTCTCACTTTCCTGAGGATAGCTAGTCTTCCTTGGCTAACGGCCATTTTTAGAGCACAAACCAGGGCAACCCCCTGGAGGCACCAACCTCCTTTTCAAAAGTGTCAGTGGAAAAGTTTGATGCATTTAGAGCAACAGAGCTAAACATGAAAGGTTGGGCTGTGTAGGTCAATATTTCCAGGTGAATGTTTATTCCATCACATGGTAGTTACAGGTACTCACAACATAGCATGGTGACCACCTGGAGACTCAGGTTAGTGATAAAAGTGAGACCAGATCCTTCCACGATGACCTGCCATTCTTCTGAAAAAATTTTGTTTTTTATACATAAATGATCTAATTATTTCTGGAATCTATTAAAGTTATCACTTGGTTCTGCAAAAACATGTTGCTATGAACAATTCAGAAGCAATCTCAAATCAAGTAATACTGACATTTAGATGCTTCCTATTAAACAAAGAAAATTTTAATTGCCCCTATTGCAATGATCTTTCATGATTTACTATTGCTATTGCTACTATTATTGTCAATAACACTAATTTTTACAATGTGAATATAGTACTTTGCTGTTTAATAGAGTCTCGGCATAAGCTGTTGAACTATGTCAGATTCATATAACCACACTATATATGGGTTAGATTAGGAATCAATGAATTTTTTTTTTTGTAAAGAGTCAAATAGTAAATATTTCAGCCTTGTGGGTCATATGGTTTCTATGTTAACCGTTACTCAACTCTGCCTTTGTAGCATGAATGCAGCTGTAGACAACAGGTAAATGAATGGGCATTCCAATAAAACTTGATTTACAAAAACAGTTGCACATTGTATATGGCTTCTGGGATGGAGTTTGCCAAACTCTGGGTTAAATTATGCAGGATTTATCATCTCTCCTTTTGCAGCTGTGGACTCTGAGACCAAAGGGTTAAATGCTTTTTTCCAAAGCTACATAATGAATTAGTGAAAGAACAAGGACTTGGCCTAATGCCAGCTAACTCTCAGTCTGGTTTTCCCTCTGCTGAGCTGTTATAGCCACATTACAAACATAGTGCAATCCCAAGGCATGTGGTTGTATCAGGAAGGGTACCTCACTGCAAGTCTGCAGATCTGCCCCTTGGCCCCGATTGGTTTCTCTTTAGCTGCGTGACCTTAATCAAGTCACTTCAGCCCTCTTAGCCTCAGTCATTTCATCTAAAGAATGAGGAGGTCGAATGAAGGATCTGTAAGGTTCCTTCTGGCTTTAAAATGCTGTGTTCTTAAGATCAGGGATGAGGAAGGAATGTTTTATTGTGAAGTGTTTCAATTTTGTTATAGCATTTATTTACACAGAAGTCATAATGAACCAACCAGCAAATATTTACTGAGTCTATTATGCTGTGAATAAAAGGAAGAAATCTATGACATAGTCTTTACCTTTAAATAATTAATATTTAACAGTTTGGAAGAAAAGTGTTTTTCCATCACTTATAGAAAATGGTTAAATAGCCTATATATAAGAAGCATTCCCTTGAATTTTGGAGGATAGGTGTCAGTGAGAGCAGAGGCCTTGAGGTTAAAACCTCATGGGAGGTGTAGATGCTAGACCATGCTAGCTGAGTTTAGGGCAGCAGTCCCCAACATTTTTAGCACCAGAGACTAGTTTCATGGAAGACAATTCTTCCATGGACTGGGCGTTGCAGGGGGGGTGGTTTCAGGATGATTCAAGCACATTACATTTATTGTTCATTCAAACCTCTCTGCTAATGATAATCAGTATTTGCAGCTACTTCCCAGTGCTAGCATCACTGCCTCAGCTCCACCTCAGATCATCAGCCATCAGATTTTCATGAAGACTGCACAACCTAGATCCCTCACATGTGCAGTTTACAGTAGGGTTCACACTGTGAGAATCTACTACCCACACTGATCTGACGGGAGGTGGAGCTTATGTAGTGATATAATCGATGGGGAATGGCTGTAAATACAGATGAAGCTTTGTTCACTTGCTCACCGCTCACCTCCTGCTGTGCAGCCTGGTTCCCAGCAGGCTACAAACTGGTACCAGTCCATGGCCCAGGGGTTGGAGACCACAGGTTTAGGGGATGGACAGTGGAGGGGGGTGAAGAGAAGCATCCCAAGGCTGACAGGAGCAGGTGTGAAGACTTGTGTACAGAAGTTGGTCACGTGTGTCACTGTAGGTCAATGAGTTGGATTAGGCTAGATGGTGTGCATTAGAAAAATACAGAAACTATTGATTTTGCATCTTGTGGTTAGTTGAAATGTAGCGCCATTTAAAAAAACACAGCATGAAAAATTTCAGCTCCGCCATTTGTTACAGACAGGGCTTTCTTCCCATTAGTGCACATCAGTGAGGTCTGCCTACATTTCATCCCTTTTTGAGCCTCCTAGGAGGAACCTTTTGTGGAACAGTTGAACCTTCATGACCATTCACTGAGGCCTCTTATCTCAAATTTCCCTGAAGAAAACTGGGCAGTCTTGCCCCGAAAGGTGGTATGCAGAGGCAAGGTCTTCATTAGTTCCATCCCTGAAGATCGTAAGATAGTAAGGAAGTGGTTTTCTTCCATTCCTTTTAACTCTTTTTCTTAAACAGGGAGGCAATTTAGAAGAAAGTACTTTGGCAGTTAAAGCCAATTCTCTTCTATTGCCAAAGGTACTTGGCTTGCAGGGTGTAGGGTTGGCTAGTTTGGTAAACTGTGTGAGAGGTATGCTTGTTGATCTCTATAATCCTCAGTTGCCTCCTGCATAAAATAAGAATACAAAGATCTACCTCATTTTTTTGGTGAGGATCAAATGAGAAGATGCTTACCATGGGGCCCATTGGCATGTACTTAATTAGTAGCTGTTGCTAGGAAGCAGCAAAGTGTAGTGGTTGTAGCAGCTATGGTATACTAGCTGTGTGACCTTAGCTAATTTACTCTGTGCCTCAGTTTTCACATTTGTAAAATGGGAAATAATGATATTACCCATCCCATGGTGTACATCAGGGAATTAAACTAGGTAGCATGTGTACAGTAACTAGGACAGTGCCTGCCGCCTGGTGAGCTCTCAGTCAACTCAATTATCATTATCGTCATCATTAGCACCACCACCATCATCATTACTATGTTATGAAAGCTCCTTTACCAGTGAACTTTACCTCAAAGACTTAACTCTTAGTAATAATAAGTAATAATCTTATTATTACTAAGTTTCTAAAACTTTTTTAGAAAAGTTTTAAAGTAAAAGACCAATGCTGGATAGGAAAAGTGCCTACTCCAAATAAAAGTCACAGCATCCTCCTAAATCATTTCCAATGCTGCTGCCAACTCTCTGGCCTCCAGATGACTGAGAGTGCCTTTTTAATGCCACTCCCTTCTCTCTGATACCCTCCTTTGAGACTGAAGCAATTATACCAACGTTGCAAGATGGGAGAACTATCTGATTATGGCATCTCATGCATTTGTTGCATTAACCATTTAAAAAATACTTAAAAGTTTCTGAATTATTAACTTTTTCAAAGTGATATTTGGTGGCAAAATAATATCTGTATAAAGCATCGAGTTTTAAGGAAAAAAGATGAATAATTTGGTAGTGTTAAAATTATGCTGTCAAAGATCCCATTTTCTTAGAGCTGGTTTCAGTTGCACAGGCTATCATCAAGGATAGTGAGATTTATTTTTCCTCTAATTGCAACACTGCAGCCAGTTTTGTAGGAAATATGGCCGTGACACCCACTTTTTAGAAGGGTGCAAAATCCATGGCATCACTTATGCAGGTGATTATACTCATGATCAGGAGATTGGTTTGCAACAAAGAGATCGGAGAAAAACAGGCTTCATGTATCCCTGGGGTGCTGTTCAGATGTTTAAAAATATATGACAACCAGTGATTCATTTATTAGGAAGACAGATAGCATCCTCCTTGCAGGGAACAGGAATTTGACCTCTTTTTTTGTGCAATTTTCTGCGTTTTGCTTTCTCATGCATTAAATATAGGGCATGCATTATTCACCCTTTATAGCTATTTCAAGGTCTCTGTGTGGCTTCCCCTTATAACCTCAGAAATTTCACACATAATTCATTAGAGATAGATAATGATCTAGTGGTTAGTACCAGGGCATAGAGTCAGTCTTGGCTTTTCTCCTTCTCTCTGCTCCTTGTGTACTATACAGCAGTACAGGTGATCTGCACTTGCATGGACTCCCCAAACGCCCATGCGTGTTCTTTATCATTCATTCAATGATTTCAATCGGTACCTGTTTCGTCCTAGGTCCTGGGGGCCATACTGAAGAAACATATGTTTCAGGGCACCTTAGAAGAACATTGGAGAATTAAGACTTGTATTTATAAAAACTCAGAGAACAAAACGAACTCTGAACTATTACATGTGAGTAAAATGTAATTAGATACATGGGTGAGTGGCCAGCAGAGCTTAGCTATTCTGAGTGTAGACTTCAGCACCAGCTCTTTGGGCCTGAATTCCAGTTACCCCACTAACTAGTTATGTGATCTCAGTAGTTATGGGAGGTGATGCCAAGGACAGCAAACCTGGGCTGGGTGTTTGGGGAAAGCCTCTGTGAGGAAGTGACATTTCAGCTGAAACTTCAAAGTTAAATAGTCATCTCGCTTTTACAAATGATGCTGCATGCCTTATTTCTCATGTCTCGAGTACTTCCGTGTGCTGTTTCTTTATCTTTACTCTTAAAATTTTTTAGCCAGTGCCATTGACTCCTTATTATGACTGATGATGAAATCAGTACTCTTCAACTTCCTCTCAACTTGCTTCTTTCCCTTTTACCTCCTGATTATAGGGGATTATAAGACTTTTCTTAGCACTTACCTTTAAGCATTTAAGATATTTTTATATGGTTGAGCGACAATAATTAGCTATGGGTCTCTTGTGTTTCTGCATGCTTTATATCAGCTTTTGTTTGGGACATTTTTATGTTTATATAGTAAATGTTTATATAGTAAAAAGCCTTGGAATATATAGTGCCACCCTCCAGGGCAGATGGAAGGTGTGTTTGCTGCCCAGGATAATAAAGAAAATGTTTCTCTCTGGGGCAAAATTTGGGCAGGTTTACTAATAGACCCCTTATAAAAGATTGGGGTTACATAAACTTGGAGTTCTCCAGCTCTGACGCAGACCCATTATAAGCCCGGCTTCAACATGCAGCTCTTCAACACAGCTCTGCGTTGTCCCTGTGGGACGCGGGGACAAGGAGAACTGACGCAAGCCACTCTGTGGATTGTTTCCTTTGCTGTGCAGAAGACTTTTATTTGGAGTCGCCCCATTTGTTTATTTTTGCTTTAGTTGCCTGTGCTTTTGGAGTCCTCTTGTATGATTCCTATTTTGCAGACTTGTAAATGAAAGTTCAGAGCAGTTGGGTTCTTTGAACAATCCACGGGATCACTGTAATAATCAAATGAGGTCATATGGCAAGACCCTTTCACAGTGCATGAGCCCACAGGACACAGCTCTTGATAAATAAATCAGGGTTACTATCACCAATATGATTATTACTTTATTCCTATTACTACTATGGCACCAGCTGCCCTTTTTAGTCTAGTCTACATCCATCCATAACCTGCCTTTAAAGTTTCTTCCTTGTGTTTTCTTCCCAAGCACACCCTGGAGCCTGTTTTCTCAGCCTGATTGCCACGTCTGAGCCACAATTACTGGCTTCATAAAGTCTCTCCCATTTGCGCCCCCAGCATCATCTCTTGAGCTTCTGTACTTTCTGGCGGGCTTGTGAGTTTTGCTCATTAGATGCTAAATTACTGCCACCAAAAAGTGACAAATGACAGTTTGCAACCTTTTACTACCATAAAGCTCGTGCAATAAAACAAAAAGGAACTATAGAGAAGCAAGGTTTATGGAATCATAAGGAATATATCTGGGCTTCAGGCAGTTTATCTAAGTGGCAGGATTCAGTGAGTTAATGCTTAAGGAAGCAGACAGCTTCAGTTAAGGAAATGAAGTATTTAGGAGCAGATCTGTCACCATGGCTTGCCATGTAAAGCGGTGAATTTGTTACTTGTGAATGCAACTGCATTAACAGAAACATTTGCTCTTATTGAAACATCACCCAGAGCAATGATTTTGTTAATAAAGACATAGGCCTTATGTTGGCTGTCAAATGTTTCCCTCCCATCCTTGGAACCCTTTCAAACAGCTTCCTGAGTGTAGGCCATGGCCTTCCCGGAGCGTTATCCCTTGAGATGAGTTGACAAATGCAATATATTCACCTGCATTTCAGAGCCAGGTTGACTGCTCTGAGCTGAGCCTCAGGATTCCCCCTGTGACAAATTAAGGTCTTAGTTTCTGTGCTTTTTTGTGAAGCAGGGAATATAGAGGTAGAAATCCTAGGATGTCCAAGCCAAGGCAAAGCTGTGCATAGTAGTGGGAAAATTATCCAGGTACCAACCCTGCATCTTCTCATCCTCTTCATAGCAAACGTCTCTAGAGAGTGTTCATCCCTTCACTGTCCCCTCAGTCGAATTGTTCTCACTAACATAATGAAAGACCTCCATGTTCTGGAACAAATGAGTATTTTCTAGTCCTGCTCTACCTTGCTTTATTAGCATAATCTTGCACTATTGACCAACTTCTGTTCTTGGTTTCCATGACTCTGCATAGCCTTAGTTATCCTTTTATCTCTTTACTACTCTTTTTTAGGACTCCTTTTCAGGTTTGACCTTCCCTAACCTCAGCCATTAAGTGTTGGTTGGCCTTTGAGAGGCAGCTGTAGGCCCTTTTCTTTTCTCACACTTCGCACTTGTCCTAAAGCATCTGACCCACTGCTTCCACTGCTGTCTGGGTGTAGGTACTTCACACTCCTCCCCTCTGAGCTGTGGACTCCCTTAACCTGCTGACTCACTGAGAGCTCCACAGGATGTCTCAAAGGCATTGCAAACTCAAAACATCCAGGTCCAAATGACCAACCTTCTTCACCAAACACCCTTCCAGCTCCACTATCTATTCTGGATTTGGTGAGTGAGAAACTTAGAAATTACTTTCCACAGCTCCCTCTTCTTGCATTCCATGTCCAATTCATCAGCAAGTCATGTTTATTTTCTCTTTTACTGTTGCTCAAATCTCTCTACCTCTGTCTATCTCCAGCCCCTGGCACAGAACCTGACATATAGAGGAACTCAATAAATATTTGATGCATGGATGAATCTCTACCAAGTGTCCTAGTCCAGGCTACCATGGGGTCTGGCCAGAACAGCTTCCAGAGCCTCCTGATACATTTCTCTCATCTAAATAGTTCTCCATATTATAACCAGCAAACCTGATCATATCATCTTCCTTTCCCCAGCTTAATGTACTTTAATGGTTTCTCATTGCTCCTAGGAAAATAAAAATTTGTACCATGTCTTGTAAGCACCTGTGTAGTTTTCCCACTCTCTGTCTCTCCAGCCTCATCTCACATCACACTCCTGTTCTCTTTGCCTCCAGCACACCCACTACACTGCTCTGTTCCATGCCCTGACACTCAGCCTACTCCCCCTGCCATGGTTAACTTCTTGTGCTAATCACTGCCTAGTTAACTGGTATTCATCCTCCAGATCTTGCTCACATGGTCACTTATGTCCTCAGCGTCACTCACCTTGACCTCTCATGATGTCACATACCTCTGAAAATAATAATCTTATTTCCTTAAGTGTGTGTAATATTTGATTAATTACTTGATTAATCATGGGGTATAAGCTCCATGATGGCGGAATAATATCTCACTATGTTCTCTACTGTCTTCTTGGAACTCAGCACAGCCAGTGCTCAATACTATTTGTTAGACACCTTGGATAATTGTAGAGCAGGAGGCCTTGGGCCAGGTCTTTGCCTGGGATGAGGATGACAGTATGGCTTTAGGAATAGAGGACTGTGGATTGGATCAAAGAAATTCTGTCTTTCATGTTGAGATTTATTTGTACAAAGCAAAAATCTTGCCCACTGGAGGATTCAATCCATTTGCTGATAAGTCCTTTAAACAGAGGTTTCAGTTTTTATTAGCTCGGATCCAGGCAATTAGCAGCACTCAACTGCCTCAACCTAATTTCCTAAATTCCTTTCATCAGCAGTAAATGTCTCAGGGTACAGATTTTACCTGATTGAGCTTTGTAGTAGGAACCTCTTCAGATAGGGGCAATGGTTTGCCTTCGTTTGGAGCTGCAGAGATATGGGAAGTGCACAGCTTGTCACACTCTGGGATGCCTGAGTTGTCCTGCTCTGTGATTGAGATACCACTGGAGTCTGTTACTACTTTCTTCTGAATCCTTTACTTTTGTAGCACTTACTTCCAGAAACAGTGGGCCCATAATTTATTACGATTGAGCAGTGCTAACAATGACAATGCATTTTCACAGGCTTTGCCACATTTTATCTTTGTGACAAATTTGATTTATAGGTATTTATTTATAGGTATAGGTATTCTGTTTTTTATATTAGGAAACTGAGATTAGAGAAGGCAAGTGGCTTATGCTCCATAACCCCTCTAGTAAGCATGGCTTCAAACTCAGTTTTTCTGACTCTAAAACTAATGATTTTCCTACTACATTATTTAAAGTACTTGTCCTGTATTTCTATGTTGTTACAGATTGAATTGTGTCCCCTACAAATGTTGAAGCCCTAACCCCTAATAGGACTCTATTTGGAGATAGATCCTTTAAGGAGGTAAGTAAGGTTAAATGAGGTCATAAGTGTGGGGACCTTATCCAACAGGACTGGTGGCCTTATGAGAGGAAATATATACTAGAGGGATCTCTCTCTCTCTCTCTCTCTCTCTCTCCCTCCCTCCCTCTCCCTCCCTCCCCTGTACTAGAGGGATCTCTCTCTCCCCATCTCTCCCCCTCCCCTGCATACTCCGAGGGAAGGCCACGTGAGGACACAGCAAGCAGGCAGTAGTCTGGAAGGCAGGAAGAAAGGCCTTACCAGATGCCAACCCAATGGCGCTTTGGTCTTGGACTTTTTGCCTCTAGACCTGCGAGGACATAAATGACTGTTGTCTCAGCCCCATAGTCTGTGGCATATTGTCATGGCAGCCTGAGCAGACTAAGACACATGCTAAGTGTTACTGCTGCACAAGAGGCTGGGTGGGTACCAAGCTGGTGACAAGGCAAGTGGACCCAAAGCCCCCATGCCAAAGGAGAGACAACCCCAGATAGAGTCTCTAGTGATCACAGAACACGGAGTTGCCTTTAACTTCAGGACAGAGAGAATTTATTCACTGCCGGGTGCCGTGGCTCCGGACCCGAAAGAAGGAACTGAATCCCGGGTGCGGTCAGATGTTTCTGGACCACCAAAGCTCCTTACATGTTGTGTCTCCAATAATCCCATGCGTGGTGGCCCTAAATAAATATGGCACATGATAGAACTGTAGAGAATCATAATAAAGCAGCAAGACTAAGATCTGTTATTTTAAATCATAGGATTAACTGAAATGAAACTTTCCTTGGAAACGCAACAGAAAGATCTGTTGACTCTTCACTTGTGTTACTAGAGATAAAATAATGGACTGTCAGATGCACAGGTTTGACCTTCTGTAAGCAGCAGCAGGACGGGCTGTGTGAACACCTCTCTTGCTGCCAACCCCCTTCACTCTGGCTCCCCCAGCAGAGGGATGCCATCTTTCAAGAGGGACAGTGGCTGATCTGATGGCTGCACAATCTTTGATGAGGAATATTTTCCATCATTTTCAAGAAATGGCAGCCAAACAAAGAAAATAAATCTCGAGAAGCCTCAGACAACACACTCATGGGTGGGAAGAAGGGTTGTCCTGGCTTCAGGGCTGTCTTTGATGGTATTTGCTCTGTTCACTAATTTCCCCTCTGTCAAGAGCCATCATAGGTGGAACAACAGCTATAAAATACTGACTCCCCAGAAGGGAATTGGAAGGCATCTTTCTGGAGCTACCCATTAACCTTACACCACACAGGCCTGTGGATAAAACAATGCTTAAAGATTTATGGGACTTCTCTTGGAGAGGAGACCCCACTGGGTCATAGGTGGTACTACAATCCATCCAGTTTAGCTTTCTTCACACAAGAGTAGTCAGCCATATTCTTACAAAGTCAAAGGTGGTTAAGTTTTTAAAACAATTTTTAAAAATACAGTGTATTTTTTAGGCCAGTTTTAGACTTACAGAAACATTGCAAAGACAGTACAGAGAGTTTCGTTTATCTCATACCCACTTTTCCATATGAATAATATCTTACTTTAGTACAGGACATTTGTTGCATTTAAGGAACCAATATTGATACACTATTATTAACTATATGCCATAACTTTAATCAGATTTCCTTAGTTTTTGACTTAATGTCCCTTTTCTGTTCCAGGCTCCCATCTGGATACCACATTGTTTTTGGTTGTCATGTCTCCTTGGGCTCCTCTTGGCTGGCCAGTTTCTTAGCCTTTCCATGTTTTTGATGATCTTGAAAGTTTTGAGGAGTACTGGTCAGGAATTTTGTAGAACCTTCCTCAGTTGGATTTGTCTGATGTTTTTCCCAGGTGTCGTCAAGTTTCTCTATTGTAAAGTTATTTTTCCTTCTCTTTTCTATGCTATACTCTTTGGATGGGAGTCACTTCACACAGTCCCCTGTTAGGGAGTGAGGAGCTTTGCTAAAACTCGTGAGGGTGGAGCAGTTTAGTTTTTATTAATATACACTGAATTCCTCTTATAATTCAGGACAATTTTCTAATGGAGGGAAGCCTGAGTGAATCCTTTGGAAACTCGAAGACTTCCCTTACTCTCTGAGTAGCCAGGGTGCTCAGAAAAGTGTTGAACAACTAACATAAGTTCAGATGATCTTTTTGGGGTAGGGGTGTTCCCAGTTTTCCCTAACAGCAGTTCTGTGCATTCTTATGCATATGATTCTTTATTTGAAAGGTTAGAGTTAGTTTTGTCTTGGAGTCAACATTTTTTTCCCCTGAAATGCAGTTTATGTTGGCATTTCTATTAATATGCTAAATATTGGATGTGGCAAATGTGCTATTCCAGATTATGTCCAGGGAACATGGAGGATAATTGAAGCCAGTTAGCTCCTGCTGTGTCACTGGCTGACAGGTGAACAAAAGCATGTTCCAGCCATGTTGTCGTAAATACATCACATCTAGGACACACATCAGAGGTGATAGATAGTGCAGAGTTATTGACAAACCATGCAAAGTGGGGTCACTTCTCCACTGACAGAGGGTTTATCTTTTGTAATATTTGTGGTGATAGAAGAGTAAACATGAGAGAAGAAAAATAAAAGTGATCATTTCTGAGTTATTGTGCTTATGTCTAAAATTTAAACGTATTTGTAGGTTCTACTGCAAAATAGAAAAATGTTTTAGTTTCTTTCTTCTTCTCTCTCTTTTTAAAAATATTTTGAAATGTTGCTGCCCTATAAACAGGATCTTTACTAAAATGAGCCACATTTTCTGCAGCTCACTGTGAGTGAAATGAAGAGACCATTATTAAAAAATCCCAAGCAGTTGTAATAGTCTCACAAAGCCTGCTTTGTTACATTCCTACGTTCAACTCTCCTAACTACTGAGTCTTCTCTTGCCTTTATTTTTAAGAATATGTCAAGATACCAAGTTCTACGTTTGTCAGCGTAGGCTGAGCAAAGCAGCAAAGATGTATGTAGGTCAGTAAGTTATTTGCTACCAGTAAATTCCTTGCCCCACACGCAGCCGCAGCTGCACGCAGGAAAAAGGGAAGCTGCGCCTGGAGTGGGTTGCAGATGCGCTGCTGGGAACCTGCCATCTTGTCTGGCCAAGAGCTTCCCATCATCAGCTGCCTTATGGCAGGAGCCTTTGTGTCTGTTCCTTTTGGCCAGGAGGTGGTGACTCTTGAGGCTGCTCCTGTGTCTGGGGTTGACGGTGAGCCTTCCTGACTCCCCAGCCTGGGTGAAACCCCCCTTTCACAAGCTCCCATAATGCCTCCAGCTGCTTCATCGTATTACACACGGCAATTGTGAAAATACATTCAGTACTGGAGTATTTGTTGATTCTATCTCCCCTACTGGGCTGTAAGCTCCGTGAGAGCAGGGACTGTGCAGTCACACTTGGAATCATTTTGGAAATCGAGAGACTGCAAAGGCAGATGCGGGGAGTGGTTAGCGGCAGCAAACGTAAAGGGAATCTGAGCTCTGGGAGCTCTCCCCTCCCATTGTTCAGGACTACTTAGCAATTCCTGGTGTAATTATTTGTCAACAAGAGCTTGCATGAAATACAGATTTTGTGTGATCGATGATGAATACTTTTAGAAAAAAGAGAACCTGTTACAAGCTAATTTCAGCAAACTCCCACTATCACACAGTTTTTTTGTTTGATAGTTTTTTGTATAATTAATTATTATATTGCAACACATTATATTTAATAAAAGAAATTTTCTAAAAATCAGAGGTAGAAATAATCTAGGGTAAGTATGTATATAATTAAGTGTAAGTTCAAATATTTGCTAGAAACACATTCACACACATGTACACACACAAGGGCACTAAAACAATCTTTTATTTCTTATAGCTATAGGTCTAATCTCGTTCAAAATAACACCCCAAATTTAATTGTGCTACATGTTGTAGAATTACAAACTAAGTTGCATTCACAATCTCATGAAGTCAAGACAGGGCATTGATTTGGAAAGACTAAGAGCCTGAAAGTTGGAATGGAGACATTTGGATGGACCCAGATAAAGCTGGGAATCTAAATATTCTGGTCTCTCCAAGCCTCCCTTGCTGGAAGATGTGGCTTTACTTTCTGCCTGAGATTTCTAGCTTTCCCTTACTTGGAGACCTTGTAATAACCTTACCAATTCCTTCTGTTAAATTTATTCTGTTGAAACAATACAGTTTTTATTTTCCCAACTGAGCTCTGAATGATGTACCATCCTAAAATATCATTTTATTCTCCTTGAATATAGTTTCATGGGCTGGGAAAAATTGATAATAATGGTAATCCATTAGTCTACATAACAGTTGGGTTTTATTTCTACCTTACCACCCACTAGATTACACCCTCGGATTTTTAGTTCATACTTTTAAAAGAGTTTAGTGTATTAAAATTTCCCCTCTAAATTTCTTAAATATGGAGACCATATTTATGTGTTATAATGACATCTTCTCAAAAGTAGCTGGTTGATATTATAGTAACATCTCACAATTTATAGTTTCTTGCCATCTCTTATATATTTTTCTCCTTTGATTTATAGCAGTAATAGCAACTATCAATGAATGCAATTAGTTAAATCCAAGCTTTGATGTCCACCTACCCTGAAGTCCAAACTTTCCCTTGTGTCTCTTACCATTAATATTACAGTTGTACAAACCTTAAACTTCAAATTAGCTTTAGCTTCTTCTTTATCCAATGAACTGCCAAATTCTATTCAGTTTAGAAAATGTTTGTTGAGTCTCTATTCCATATGCTTCTAGAGGTTTAAAAAAAATGTTTGCTTATTTTTGTTGCTTCCATGGTGCATGGCACAAAATCTACCTCTGAGACAAGCAACCTTCCCATTCACCTCTTTCCAGTTCTATTGCTCTGTTATTGCAGTCTTCTTACTGATTTCCCTGACTCCTCCTCCTCTTCTCTCTCCAGATTTATTGACAAAATTTTAAGGCAATCTCTCTAGAGATCTCACACATTTTTGTGCCACTAAAAGGATGTTAACATAGCTCAAGACTTTGGTAAAGAGAAAAGTAGCATGGCCTGTCTCGGAGGCCATCTGATTTCCTTTATCATTAATATAATAATACTCCTCAACCTGAAGGACACAAAAGAGTTGAGTAAGCAGAATTAGACGGCAGAATGGTCCCATTGTTCTTTACAGACAGATCATTTTCTCTAGTCCTAATAGTGTTTTGTTTGGCAAGATGAAATATATTTGCCATGCTTTTACATGAAAAATAAATATGCATTGATATAGCAATAATTAGCTCTTGCCTTGGTTATTTACGATTTTGGCAAAGTAATCATGACTCATAGGGCTCTGCTGATAGCATCTCCAACAATCTCAGTTTGGTAAAACACCTGGAAGCAACAACACTGGTGTTGATTTTTTGTTAATGAAGAAAAAGATCCGAGGCTAGACTGACCTTTACTTATCCAGACCCTATTTTACTTTAGCAAAATTCAATCTGTTGGGATAAAAAGAAAATTGACTTTCCCATTTCCATTGTCCTATCCTGGAGGGAAAAATAAACTAAAGAGGTGAATAGAGCTGCCCGATCATCACAAAGGGCCGACTCTGCCTTTCTGCAGCGGGAGACATCGGAAATTGAAATTTACGACACCGTGGGCACTGCCCCTCCTCTGAAACAGGTCACCCTGATTGTGTTTGTATTATTGGGTTTGCTTTACATATTTATCACATTCCTGCCCAGCCAGTTCCTTATAGAAAACCGTGTGGGGTTTTGAGGTCAGACTTTCATTAAACGTGAGTAGGCGGCTCAGGGCATTTATCAGATAAATATGATAACACTGAAAAAATTTTTTTTCAGGTTTTTCTCTCCCTTTCTCTCCCTCCTCTTTCCTCCTGTCCTTTAAATTAATTACACTTATATACAGCAGAAGCCACTTCAGAGCCCGAGGGTGAGGCAGGAGACTGTCAATTATAACTTCTCTATTTAAGACTTTATAGCAGCTCAAAGATCTGGAACAGGTACAATTCACTCCCTGGAACACCTGCTTCACACCTTCACACCTTCACAGAACTCCTGATCCTAACAGCGGACCTTATCTGTCAGCAAGAAACACTGTGTGTATAGCTATTAAGTGAAGTATCCCAAGAATGGAAAAATAAGCACCACATGTACTCACCAGCAAACTGGTTTCCCTGAGTGCACATTTGGGAATAACACCAATTGGGTATCGGACAGAGGTCGGGGCTGGGTGGAAGGGATGGGTGTATACCTACTTGTTGAGTGCGATGCGCACTGCCTGGGGAATGGACACGCTTGAAGTTCTGACTGGGGGGAAGGGTGGGGGGAGGGGAGGGGTGCACACCTACATGATGAGAGTGATGTGCACTGTCTAGGGAATGGACACAACTGAAGCTCAGACTCGGGGGGATGGGGAGGCATGGGCAATGTATATAGCCTGATCTTTTGTACCCCCATAATGAGCTGAAAAACAAACAAACAAACAAACAAACAAACAAAAAAAAAGAAACACTGTGTGAGCAGAATAGTGGTTAAGACCTCTGGAGTAATACATACCTGGGTTCAAAGCTCTGTCCTATCCTTCACCAGTTACATGACCCCTCAAACCCTCAATTTCCTCTCCTCATTCATCCCACCTCTAACGTTTGATACCCCATCCCTTCTGCAACATCTAGCGTCTATTTACATACTTCCGGAGACAGCAAGCTCACTACCACTTGGAACAGCCTTGTCCATATTTGGCAGCTCTCAGAATACTTCTAGTACTCAATCAAAAGCTGTCGTTAGTATTTTTTCGCCCATTG
Organism: Eulemur rufifrons; assembly: GCF_041146395.1. Lineage (NCBI taxonomy): Eukaryota > Metazoa > Chordata > Mammalia > Primates > Lemuridae > Eulemur > Eulemur rufifrons. Next base: position 54,004,551 of record NC_091010.1, on the reverse strand, counting down.
GTGCTAATTCTACTTCTGGGGACATGCAGAACTAATTTAACTCCTCTTCCCCTTTGATAGACCTTCAGATATATGAAAACACCTCCCATATTCCCTAGAGTACTCTCTTAAATTTCACACCCTACACCAAAATGCCAGTCTCCAAATTTCAACCCCTGCTTAACGAACCTTTGCCAAATGTATCCGTATGGCTGGAGTCCCAGCTGCTGTACCTCTCCTGTTCTTGGAGTGCTGACCCACCTCTGGAGTTTTGCACTCCCCTCTTCCAGTCACTCTTTCCCTTGGCAAGTATGGACAAAAGACACTCTTGTCTGTAACATGCATCAAATGGAATCTCACATATTTCATCTAAGTGCTTTCCATCTGTTCAAACATAGTGCAAGCTGCTCAAAACCCTGACCATGACTTTTAATATGAGAATATAAGATTTTTACATATAGGAGTGAAATAGAGGTAAGGGAGTCGAGACAACACCTATCCTTACTTCCTTTCATCAGACCTATTTTATCAATTAGGAAACTGAGGCACCAGGAAGTCACTATAATTACCCAAGTGCATGTAAATAGTATCTACCTCCTATGTCCTTTTAACAAGGCATCCTTTTAACTAAAAGACTTCCTACTTATATATGCATATGTCTCCAACCAGGGTCTTCTAGACTTGTTTTATTGATCTGCAAAGGCTTTTAAAATATAAGCCAATATTTAAAAAGTTAAAATATTTCACATAATACTACGGATTTCTGGCTTCTTTTTGAAATAATGGAAATCTTGCCATTCTTGGCCTTGCTCTAGAGCAACAAGGGGGTTGAGCTCTGTGGGGCTCACACTGTCCACATCTGCCTGGCCTCTACAGACATTCGCACTTGCCACAACACCTTTGGTATCATGTACTTTTAAAGCACTCATATATCTATCCTTTTTCTTGAACCCTTAGGTCAATCTAATGCAATAGATAGAACTGCTATGATTCTACTTCTTTTATTTTTTTTATTTCAAAATATTAGGGAGTACAGATTTTTTTGATATATGGTTTGAGTCAGGGCTATAAATGTGCCCATCCCCTGAATAGTGTTCATTGTACCCGTTAGGTGGGTTTTTGACCTTCCCATCCTCTCCCTGCTTGATTTCCAATGAACTTTACTTTCCTCTGTGCACTTGCGTGCCTATTGGTTAGTCCCAATTAATTAGGGAGTACATGTGGTGTGTGTTTTTCCATTCTTGAGATACTTCACTTAGGATAATGGTCTCCAGTTCCTTCCAAATTGCTGCAAAAGGCATTAATTCATCCTTTTATACATCTTAGTTGTATGTAGAAGTCCCCTAACACACATCAGACAGGGGAGTGTAGTGCAGTGCTTACTGGACTTCTAGGGTCAAACCTCTTGGCTTCAAATCCCCATTTGGTCACTTAAAGTTGTATAACATAGGACAAGAAATGTATAACACTTTTGAGACTTGATTTCTTTATCTTTAAAATGAAGATGATGATGTTGACAGTGTCTATTTCTTACCATTGTTGAGAGAATTCAATGAGAAAATGTAAAAAATCTTTTGGCAGCATTCTTAACAAATGTTAGCGATTGATATTTCTTGCAGACTAGGAAAAAGAATCTAGGCTTTCTGACATTCAGTATGGGCTCCTGCCATTTGCCACACCCACTCTGGCTCATGTGCCTTTCTTATTCCCAATTCCTGGAGCATCACAAACTAAAGATCTCATGGGGTCCACTGATGAGGACCGCCTCAAGGGCTGATGAGCTCTAGACAAGCCACCGAACTGCCTCAATGTCCTGCCCAATCAGATGAAGGTAATCACGTTTCATGCTTTACTAGATAAATCAATGGACATGGGATTCCAATTGATGCCCTTCTTATACCATGATGAGGGCCTTGCACAATTGATTAGCCATCCAAATGTGTGGCTTTACCTCTGCTGAATCATCACACTGGAAGTTTTACCTGTTCCAGAAACGAAGGCCGATCAATCATCCCCAGATGCAGAAGCAGCCAGCTGTTGCAAAACTGAATATTCTCAACAAAGCTCTTCTATTTCCAGTTGTAGTCCTTTTATCTGTTTCTTCTGGTAGACTTTTGGGGGCTATGTGCCAAGTGTGGCAGTAGAAAAATTCAGACAGGAGGGGCAGATAGGCTTCCATTTTTTGAGATGATACTTCCTGATACCCGAGGAGTCCCATGGATATTAATTGAGAAGCTTTTTTAGATGCATTTCTCAGAATTTGGTCCTTGGCTCACCTGCTTCAGAATCACATAGGGGCAATTGTTCACAAAGGCAGATTGCTGAATCCTCTGAAGATCTGCTGAAACAGAAGGACCTTTATAACAAGTGCCCTTGATGGCACTGAAATTTGAGGATTACTGTACAAATGGATCCAGAAATCAGTGGTTGAGACATATGACAACTTGAGAACTGTTGTAGAGTTTAGAGATGAATTCCAGTTATTCCAGCAATAGGTATTACTGTGAACCAGGATATCAAATGATGGGCCTGGTCCTTTTCAAGTATGCAATTTTGACCCTAAATAGGTAAAAAAAATAAGAAACATGAGGCAAAACAAGAAATTACATGATTAAGTATTAATATGGGTAATTGTGATGGTAAGTGCTATGCATTTCAGGAATGAGGTGACCAGTGTAGAAGAGAATGATCTGGGAAGGAGATGATATAAATGAGAAGGAAATAATATGGATACGATGTATTAATAGAATAACACTTGGGGAAAAAAAGAATTTTCCAGGTTGGGGGCAGTATAGGTAAATGTGAAGAGATGGTAACAGGATGTCTAGAGATGAATGGGATGGGTGGATCAGGGAGAAAAATTTACAAATTTGTGTTACTTCTAAGAGGAGTCAAGGCAAGAGCTGAGATCCTGCTTCTCAATGCTGCACTGTGGAGTCTTAGATAAAAATTTCTTTATCTGTCTTAGAGGCACCCAGTTCATTCTAGAACAGTGTAGTTTGCTGGGACATTTGACATTCAGAGTTTCTTCTCCCCATCAAAGACTTTGGCCTGGAATTGTGTAGACCAGCTCTACTTTAGGCAGAAGATGATGATAAACCGAGCTAAGACTGAATTTGTGATTTGTGAGAACAGCCAAAACTCTGCACAAAGAGAAGGAAGAAGGGAAAAGGAGGCAAGTAAGACAAGAGCCAGAGATTTACGTGCCTCCACTTGTCTTTTTAACCTGGTTTCAAAGGGCCATTCTTCTGCTCTTGGAAACCAGAGCCATCCCTCTGCAGTAATCCACATGTATGGCAGGATTCACCTACAAAGCTTAGTTTTTTAAAATATTGTTGCTGAAATGGGAATTGGTGGCCTCATTGATTTTAAATAAGACTGAAACATAAAAGTACATTCTTTTTGTTCTGGTTGCATTGAATTATTAAATTGAATTATTCTTATGCTAGACCCCAGATTATTTGGAAAACCCATACAAGTCTAGCTTATTTCCCACCCTTATCCCTTGGAACATTAGAAAAATAAATGTTTTGCCCTTCCTCTTTCCGTGTCCTAACTAGGTCACTATTGCTCATGTGCACTGTGTGGGGATGGCACTGGGTGGTAAGGTAGCATATTAGGTGGGTATATGTGAACACACAGGTTTAGTCTATAAAGGATTTGCTTGGGATTCTCTGTGGAAGGAAGATGCCCTGGCGACTGGAAGCATTTGGTACATGGAAGAGGTTTCTGGTGGCTGTATTGTAGCAAGGCCGAACACTCCACTGCTAGTGGAAGGCATGAAAGCATCTGTCCCTGGTGTTGCTGTGAGAAGCCTGCTTGGTTCTAGCTTTTTACATCACAGCTGTAACCCAGGAAGTTCATGCATATGTTGAATATAGTGAATACTTGTTCTTTTTTTTTTGTAGCTACCCCAAATTTATTTTCCCTTCTTTTGGTAAAAAAAACCTGTATTTCCCTCTGGAGAGCTGAAGTTGCCCTGCTCTCAGAGAGTGTGGCTTGGATGAGGCTGATTCCATCTCCTGCTCCAGAAGTAGGCACATGACCTTAGGCCTGAGCCAGTTAGCACACTCCATTCCCTTAGCAACAACAAAAAAAGGGATGCAGGGATAGTCCTAGAACTTAATATGAACCAATGAGAACTAATCTTATGGCTTGGTTGGTGTGGCCAGGAGAGACATGCAATTTCCTTTCTCCTGGATTTGAGAGATGCTGCTAGAACTCCTGTGGCCATCTTATCACAACAAGATGGGAAAGGAGCCAACACAGAGAAGAGAGACTGTGAGGACAATAACAAGCTGAGCTAAGACTGAGTCAATCCACCTGGGGAGATAAATATTACCTGTGGAATTTTTATTTCCATGAGAATATAAAGTCTTATTATGCTTAAGCCCTTTATGGTAGGGTTGTATGCTGAATTCTAAGTCAAAGCATTTGCTTCTTTTGACATTCATCGACCACTTTAGAAATACTACCTCTTTGTTTTATATTGAATCTCAGTGGATCAATATAATCATACTTTATTTGTGAGCTCTTTCAAGCTTCCTCAATTCTTTTCTAGCTAATGCGCTATTAATAAACACTTAGCGACACGAGACAAGCTGCCCACTTAAAGGACCTCGTGGTTAAATCCCATCATAAATCAGAGCATCCTTTTGTAAATTGTTAGCCACCTTTAATGTAACAGCTTTGCAGATTTTGTGTTTCATCTGCTTGAGCATGTACCACTCCTAAGACCTGCTCATCTCTGAGCTCTGGGTGGTAGTGCTCCTGATCTTCCAGCCATCAATCACCTTCTGAAAGAGATATGGAAAGCTACTTACTCACTGAAACATGTAACACCCATTTCCTTAATCCTTAGTACTCCTTGCAGAATTGCAATGTTTATATATCAGATTGATTTTTCATATCAAAGAAGCTTTATGTTTGTGCACCTCAGGGTCACAGCCGTAAGTCAGATTATAAAATGGGAATAAAATAAATGCTCAAAATGATAACATCCTTTTTTGTTCTGGTGAAATGTAGCTATGGTGAGTGCTTGCTAAATGGTAGGGACCTGCAGCTATTTTCCAGACATTGCTGCCTTCTGAAGTTTGTGTCATGGAAATCAAAAAGGAGAAAAAGAATTGAAGAAGAAAGAATTGACAAGTCATGTCTTATGCTTCAGAGGGGATCAGCCACAATAGAATTGTAAACTGTCCTTAGAATTTGGCAAACTGGCCTCTCTAGAGCAGTTTCAGTGGTATGGCCAAGGCTCGCTCACAAACTGATGAGAAGCTGGAGAACGTCAGTGTAAGTGTCTCACGGGGTTTCATTGATAGGGGGAGTAGAGGCAGGGAGCTCTTTAGAGAAGACTGCAGAATATCTGCAGAGGAATTTATTTGTTTCTAATTTCTGAAGGTAAGTATCTTGGACTTATCTATAGCTTAGGGAATCAAGACAGGTATTTTGAAAATATGGAGATTGTGAGGATGAAAAAGGGAAAAAGAAAGGACTTCTGATAGGCAAGGACAAGGGAAAATAATCATAGGAAGGCACCAGGGTAGGATGTAGAGGGTACATCAACCCACGAGAAGCTGTATTGAGTAGGCTCAAGAAGGAGCAGAAGGCAAGAAGACTGGTAGGTCAGGAAAACACAGAAATGGGGACAACTGAGCTATGTGCAGCCATCAAAAGGCTCAGCAAGCCACTGAGAGCACAAGTGAAGAAAGAAAAATAAATAAATTGAACCTAGTAAAAATTAACAACATTTGCCATCAAAGAACATTATTAAGAAAGTAAAAAAACAATCTACAGAATGGGAGAACTCATTTGCAACTCATATATCTGTCAAGGTTCTAGTATCTAGAATATATAAAGAACGCTTACAACTCAACAACAAAAAGACAAGCAGCCCAATTAAAAACTGAGCCAAGAACTTGAATAAATATTTCTCCAAAGAAGATAACCAAATGGCCAGCAAGCACATGAAAAAATGCTCAACACTCTTAGTCATCAGGGATATGCAAATCAAGACCATGAGATACCAGTTTGTACCCACTAGGATGACCATAATAATAATAATAATAATAATAATAATTAAACAGTGTAAAATAACATGTGTTGGTGAGGATGTGGAGAAAGTGGAGCCCTCATACACTTCTGATGTAAATGTAAAATGGCACATTCACTGGCAAAAACAATTTGGTATTTACAAGTTAAGCATAGAGTTAGCATATGATCTAGCAATTCCATGACTAGATGTATACCCAAAAGAATTGAAAACAGGTACTCAAAAAATATTTATACACTAATATTCATAGCACCACTATTTACAACAAACAGTCAAAAGGTGGAAACAACCCAAATGTCCACCAACGAATGGATGGATTAAAAAAATGTAGTAGATACCTACTATGGAATATTACTCAGCTATGCAAAGGAATGAAGTAGTGATACATACTACAATGTGGATGAACCTTAAAAACATTTTGCTCAGTGAAAGAAGCCAGACACAAAAATCATACACATATTGAATGATTCCACTTACATGAAATATCCATAGTAGGCAAGTCCATAGAGACAGATAGCAGGTTGGTGGTTGCCAGGGATTATGGGGAGGAAGAAATGAGGAATGACTACTTAATGGATACAGGATTTCTTTTGGAGTGATGGAATGTTTTGAAACTACTTAGAGGTGATGGCTGTACCATATTGTGAATGTACTAAATGCCACTGAATTTTTCCCTTTAAAATGGCGAGTTTTATGTTATGTGGATTTTACTCAATAAGAAGAAAAAGGTTTAGTAGGTTTAACACTCCTGGGTCCCTCATGCTTCCAGCATCCACCACCTCCAGGGACGGAAAACTGTTGGTGAAGCTCCCACCTCCGCTGCAGTCCACGGGGGCTGCGGTTTACTTCTCCAATCCCTTCCTTTTTACTTTCCATCTTTTTAGAATGCCAAGTGGTTTCTAATCTTTTGAGGTTCCTCTTTTCTTATATTCAAGAATTATAGTTTTAAAAATATAATTTCATGAATATTTAAGGATTTGGAATAGGAAAAAGAGGCTGTAGCACATACTTTTTTTTTTGGATTGAATAAAAAAATCTCAAATTAAATGACTCTATCACTTTTAGTTCGAACCCCCTTCTAAGAATGCAGTTTTTCTCCTTGGTCTAAAATGACTTAATTACCTTTTCATAAAGTGTCCAGTGTATGTTTTCTCAGCAATTTCCTCCACTGCTAGAAAGAGGATTTCATCTTTTTATTACGATCCAATGTCCTGATTAACCAGTTCCTTCAGAATGGAGTTCCTAAGGTATATATTTTAAAATAAACCAGAGATAACTGAACAGAAAAAAAAGTGATACATAAAGAATTATAAATATTATACAAATGAGTTCCATAAAATATTTTCCTGTAGTGACATGGGATTTGATGCTATCTGAACACAAAGAAACCAGTTAAGCTCACTACTACATACAGATTCCCTATAGCACACCATGTTTTTGCATTTATATTAAAAGGCCCCATCATTGGGAATGACTAGGGACCCACACATGTTTTTTCCCCCCTACTTGTCTCTATAGTTTTTTTCTTCATATCTTGATCTTCTAAATGTAGTGGTAAGAGTTAGTTGGCACCAGTTGCCTGTTGGAGCTTTTGTCTACAATATTCACAATTTTGACCACTTGCTTGCAACCTTGAAGGTGTGTATACAGGAATAATCACAGCAATCCCATAGAATTTTTTTTGGAGCTTAGATGAGACAGTGCATGGAAAGTGCCATTGAAAAGGGTTGACTGTGAGGCCGGTGTGAAGGAACACATTAGGCAGCTAATGAGCGTCGCTACCTGAAAGTCCTGCATGCACGTCTCAGTTAGCGTCTGTTCCCTAAACTCTGGGGCCCATGCAGCACAGGGGTTAAGAGCACTGGATGCAGACCACTCGGCCTAGGTTTCCAGCTCAACCCTCTTGGGGTCTGTGACCATGGGCGTGTTACTTAACTTCTCTGTTTCCTCTTCTGTAAAAGGGATATACTCATGGTGCCTAGTTCATAGGACTATTGTAGAAACCAAAAAGAAACATACTTAGAATTAAACTAAATGTTTAATAAATACTAAGGATTGTTTCTAAGACTGTGGGTTTGCAAAACTCTCTAGTTATTAATATAACCCTCAAGAATGTCAAGGTCAAACCATATTCCACATAATGTAATGCCAGTATAATAGTAATAACACTCTCTCAGATGCCAGGCTGCATGACATTTGAGCCATAGTATGTGTGATAAACTCTTATTTGCCCCTGATCTCTTTCGAAAGATGCAGGGATAGGAAATATCTGGCACATGTGCCAACACTTCTTCCTTCCTGTACCAAGGGCCGTCATCACTAACGGATTCCAGTACTCTCTCCAGCTGAGCCCAGACGCAACCTCAGACTTCTTAACACACAGCGTCGGGACAGCACCGTTAATTACAGTCAGCTCCTGAGAGGTACCCCATTTGCCACCCTTCCTCTAGAAACTCAGTCTAATAATATTGTCGTAGTTCAAGGAAGAAATTGAATCCAGGAGGGGGTTAGGGCAGGCACAAAGTGTACAAAAAAGAAAAATGACTGATGTACTCTGTGGCATCTGTTAAGCCATTTCCTGTCATGAACACTCATTCTTCATTACCCCAGTGTGATGATTTGCAAGAACATAAAATGAGCTAATTTTGGAAATTTGTCAATGCAAAATCTCAAATAATAAAATATCCAGATTTATATAAGAGCTGCTGTAAAAGTGACAGCAGAATTTATCTGTGTGACTGGGTGGGGTGGATACTGCAAAGAGTGTCAGCTGGCAGTGTGCTTTAATGTGTGGAGAAATATTCCTGCATTCATTATTTCAGTTATGGGAAGGCTGATAAACTCTCAAGGAGAAATTAGAGAGAGAAAAGATTTATCAATCGATGCATGGTTTTTAAGATTCACAGCATTGTCGTCTGGATCATGATATTTGTGTGTGACCTTTGATTAGGAAACTTCCTAATCAAATTAAAAATAGAACGCTTTAAGAGGTGAATGCAAGTAAGGGATGGGAGGTGGAAGAGTCTCCATTGACCTAGCGTTCAGTGGAACACAGGCTGGGATATTGTCCTTCCTCTAACCACCTCCAGGTTAGTCCTTTCTGAGCCAGCACTGCCACCTTGACCCCATTTCACCTGACCTGAGGCAGACGTGGGAACAATTGTGCGGAGTTCTGACAGTCCTTTGGGTATTGGGAAAGGTGCGTGGGTTTGTTGAAGTTTATGACCCAGGTTGTAGCACTTTTTTAACTTCCTTTTTGTCAGGCCCCCGCACGGGCACTGGTTCACTGATCCAGAGGAGGGGCTGGTAACCACGTTTGTGGCCCTGACCCCTCTAGTCACAGTAGACTGACTGCTACTTGATTTGAGTCACCAGCTTTCTGTCTCCTAGAAATTTGAAACTGGAATTTAGAGATTTGTACAGAGCCAGTCTTTGCCTGTGTTTGTACTTGTAAAATGATATATTAGAGTTGGGGGCCACTGTCTTCTGCCACCATGTGAACTCAGTAGCATTAAGACATATCTGGGTGGGGGATGGAGAGAGATAGAGATAGAGAGATAGAGATAGAGACAGAGATAAGGAACAAAGACATGCTATATCCTGTGCTCCTTCACATTTTTGTTTGCCAGATCCAGTCCTTTCCTGTGGACTGGCTGCATCATTCTGGGTCATCCAGTTGGGTTAGAGCAAAGATGGTCAGAGGGAAACACAGCCTGCCAAGGCCATTATATTTCTGTTTCTTTTCAAGGATCCCACTTTTTTTATGGCCACTGTGTTGGTGGGCCTTAGCATGGCTCCTTACATTTAATAAAACACCTCACCTTCTTCAGCCTTCAGATCACAATTCCATTTCCTAATGGAAGGTGTTGCTCACACCTCATTCAAAAAGTCAAGGCAGGTTACATAGTGTCTGGGGCTAGCACCCGCGATGATATTTTCCTCCTGGACCTACATACCATCACTCCGATCTTCTCTGCCAAAGTCAAGAGGGAAATGGGGTAGTTAAGTGCTTTTCCCTGGCTACCTTCCACAATCCATTCCACTGCTAGATTCTGCCTCTTTTTTCTTGACTGAGCATTATGACTAACCCTCACAGCAGCCTCAAGATAGTTGTTATTTCCATTTAATAGATGAGAATATTGAAACTCAGTGGTTATACAGTGGAATGGAGCAAACAGTGGGTAAGTGGTAGAATTGGAATTTTACCCAGGATTTTCTGACTCCCAACCCTAAAGCCCACCCACCCTTGGGTCATTTCCTTCGTTATGCTCAATAAAGCTAAAAGTGGGTTAACTTCTTTCCTACTGGGGAAAATTGCTCCCTCAATCCAGTCCTAGTGACCCCAGCTCTATTCTGTTTTCTGCATTTTCAGCTTTCAGTGGAGTGTGGGAGGGTTTGGCTCAGTCCTGCAATGCTCTGGAGAACGAATGGTTAGATGCACTCATTCATGAAAGGAAAAGTAGAGAAAGAGGAAAGTGAAACTGCCAGATGGTGCCAAATGGACTGGGAGTTCATGTGATTGGCAAGTAAACCCTAGGTCCCCAGACATACCCCCGACTTTGAGGAGGTCTATGACAGGGTGCCTTGGAGTAACACCCCCTCCCAGCTTCCACACACTCCTGTCCTGTCCTGGCTCCAAGCTGATGCCCAGTGGCACCTTTTCCTCTTCCTTTCCCCCTCAAGTCTGTAGACAAATCTTTCATCTCAATGTCACAGGACACATCTCTGTTGCATAGGGAGGGTGAGTGATGCAGGATGCTCTAAGCCTTCCTGCTGCCCAGCTCCTTCCTGCTTGTCTTGCCTCTCCCTGGTCCATTCATTCCTCTTCTTAATATTCACTGCATTACTATATCCTTATGCGTTATGGTCAGGAGAAGAAAATCACCTGTTCCTTTTTTATGTCTTTCTCTAAAACACATACCTCAAAACCTGTATCTGTGAAGAGGAGAAATCTTGTGAGCTCACTGAAGGAAACTTCTTCCCAAGTGAGACTTTTTCTGAGAAGACTTTCTTTACCCTTTCTAAAGTTTCACCTGGCTGGAAGGCTTCCCTGTGCCAGCCTAATGCTTTCCTTCCCAGTGCACAGCTCAGGTCTCAGCAGATATCAAGGACAGCTTGTCACCATCCATCCTTTACAAGATCCATTCACATTTTATCATCTCCATGGTTTTACCCATCTTCAGACTCTTGAATTGGTCCAGATGGTCCTGGTGTCTGTGCATTTTCTCAGGGATCCATTCTGGCTGAACTTTAAGGGCTGTGGAGGCTCCTTGCAAGTCCTCTTCATATTTCTGTGCATACTTGAGGGCAGAGCTGCCCATTGACAGGGACCCCAACATCATTTGCCCAATCTTTCCCACCCCCCGTGTGATTTCTGAAACAGCTTCTTGACCAAGCCTAGGAGGGTATTCTGGGCTCAGTCCAATGTAGTTGCAATAAATATCTTTTATTAGGGATTTTATTTATATTTTTATGGTTTCTGAAGCTCTTCTTTAATTACTGTCTACAGAGAGCTCAAGATCTGTCATGAATGATAAAGGATCATTCTCATTATTACCTTAAATTTACTTCCCTTCCACCCAATACATTAACCTTTATTACTATAAGTTATGGCCATTAGAAGCCAGAGCTGAAGAATGAAGTTTACTTCCATTTAAGTGGTGAAGGCAGGCAAGCCACAGCTTTCTGAATGAGGGTGGGATGAGGAATGGAGAGTATGTCATTTGGTGGCTACATAAAAAAATGCATTATTTCTTTAGAAGAAAATTATCTAGGAGAGATTTGCTTAATTAAGTCAAAAAGTTTGTTTCTGAGGTAGAAAATGAGGGGAAAGAAGAGAAAGGAAAGAAAGATGGATTGGCTGACAGATGGACTAATTAAATGATGAAGAAACAGAGAGACAAGGGCGTTGTAGACCAGGAAGGCAGCTGCTCTCCTGAAAGCAGTAGGATGGCTGTTTTGGTTGCTATAGCCTTGTAGTAAAAGTTGAAGATAGGTAATGTGATACCTTCAGATTTGTTCTTTTTGCTAAGATTGCTTTGGCTATTTGGGCTCTTTTTTGGTTGCACATGAAGGTTAGGATTATTTTTTCTACATCTGTGAGATATGGCATTGGTATTTTGATGAAGATTGCATTGATTCTGTAAATCACTTTGGGCAATATGGACATTTTAATGATGTTGATTATTTTACCAATCCATGAGCAAGGCATGTTTTTCCATTTGCTTCTATTATCTGTAAATTCATTCATCAGTGTTTTGTAGTTTCCTTGTAGAGATCTTTCACCTCCTTGGTTCAGCATATTCGTAGGCATTTTATTTCCTTTGTAGTTATTGTGAATGATATTGAGTCCTTGATTTGACTCTCAGCTTGACTATTATTAGTATATAGAAATGCTACTGATTTGTGTACATTGATTTTGTAAATAAATTCAGACTTTGCTGAATCTATTTATCATTTCCAGGAGTCTTTTGGTGGAATCTTTAGGGTTTTCTAGATGCAAGATAATATCATCAGCAAACAGGGATAGTTTGATCTCCTCTTTCCCAATTTGGATGCCCTTTATTTCTTTCTCTGGCCTGATTGCTCTGGCTAGGACTTCCAATACCATATTAAATAGAAGTGGTGACATTGGGCACCCTTGTCTTGTTCCAGTTCTTAAGGCGAATGCTTTTAACTTTTCCCTATTCAGTATCATGTTGACTGTGGATTTAGTGTATATGGCTTTTATAATTTTGTGGTATATTCCTTCTGTGCCTAGTTTGTTGAGGGTTTTTATTATGAAAGGTGATGGATTTTGTTGAATGCTTTTTCTGTTTCTATTGAGATGATCATATGGTCTTTGTTTTTGTTTCTGTTTATGTGGTGAATCATGTTTATTGATTTGCATATGTTGAACCATCCTTGTATCCCTGGGATGAAACCCACTTGATTAGGGTGGATTATCTTTTCGATGTGCTGTTGAATTTGGTTTGGTAGTATTTTGTTGAGGATTTTTGCATCTATGTTCATAAGGGATATTGGTCAGGGTTTTCTTTTTAAATTATGTCCTCTTCTGGCTTTGGGATCAAGGTGATACTGGCCTCATAGAGTGGGTTGGAGAGGATTCCTTCCTTCTCAATGTTATGGAATAATTTCTGTAGGATAAGTACCAGTTCTTTGTAGGCCTGGTAGAATTCACCTGTGAATCCATCTGGGCCAGGTTTTTTTTTTTTTTTTTTTGAAGATTTTATATTACTGCTTCAATCTCACTGCTCATTATTGGTCTGTTCAAGATTTCTACTAGAAGAAAATCTGGGCTTTAAATCTCCAGCAGCATCCAGTGATTTTGGGAATGGTGATCTCCAGCTGTCTTGTGAAATGGAGTGGATCCTAATGCTAAGGACCCAGGACTGAAAACTTAGGAAAGAGAAAAGGGGCAAAAGAATCAGAGAAGTAAAACTAATCTGACAAGGATGGAAAATATGCAGTATTCTCATCTTTCACTCATAGCATATATCACTAATCTTTCATAACACCTTCCCTGATGATATCCTCAAACTCCCATTATCCCACCCTTTCAGGCAGACCATCTCAATTTTTCAGAAGAAATTAATGTGTTGATCTCATTCCATGACCTTATCTAGTGTAACTCTAAGCACCCCAACTATGAGACATCCTAACCTTTGGAAAGTTAAGGGTAGACAGAAAAAGTTCTTTGCATAAATTACCAAAAATCTTTTCTTTCTTCATATCTATAACTGAAATCATTCACTTATAATTTTACCATGTTCTATCTTATGCTTACCTTTTCATGTAATAGTAATACCTTAGATGAATACAGTATTTTATTATTTACAAAAAAATCTCAAATGTTAATTTGCTTGATCCTAAAGGCAAGCATTATTATTCCCATTCTAAGAATAAGAAAACAAAACAAAACAAAACAAACCAAACCAGACCCTGAGCTGGAGGCTCAGAGAAGGTGACTTTTTAATGTCATATATATAGTACCTGGAGGGACTAAGATGAGAGTTTAGAACTTTAACCAGAGTGCTTATCTTTTGCCTATTTTATATATTGATGAATCTATCCAAGATTAATTTTAAAAAGGGTCAGTTTCAAAAAGAAAAGTTTGGGAACCATCAGAGTAAATTATGTCTTGAGTCCTTTGAAGACTAGAAACCAGAGATTCTGTGGCCAAAGGGAGAGGGGAATTTCCAGTTTTGGTAAGGTTTGGGCATGCCTTATTTGGAGTTAAATCCGGTCTTGTAATTCTGTTCCCAGAATTAACAATATCTCAAAACTACAACATTGGAGGCAACCAGAAAATTACACAATAATGTACCATGGAGAGGAGATTGCTTTCTGATCCTCTGGGCATTTGTTTTATGTGCTGACACAAGCATATTTGATTACTCTTAGCTGTCTTATGGGGAATGGCTAATAAATGCTAATCTGCACAAGGGAGTCACTTGGCATTACTGTAATTGCAGGAACAAGTTCCATGACATCATGACCTGCAGGCATGCATGTTTTATCATATCATTGGTGGTCATACTGTTAGGTCCTGGTCTCAAGGAAGAAGCTGGGGTCAAAATTCATAAGTTGCAGTTTGCCGTTAAAGTCACAGTTTACTTCCAAAATTGTGTGCCTAAATTTCTTGGCAGAATGAAACAACACTAAATGTGTTTCTTACAGTAGGAGAAATATTACAGAAGAAAAAAAATCCTAAAATTCAATGAGAGAGTGACCAAAGGAAACCACGTAGTGAGTTTTCTTGCAATTAAGAGCTTGGGTCCTCTTTGCTTGTTGTGGTGGAAATAGAGACATGCTGAGACAGGTCTTTGCTTATCAAACTTTCTTGAGGCTCAATTATTCCATAAATATTTATTGAGCATCTACTGTGTGCCTGGCACTATGCAAGATACTTCATACAAATTATCTCAGGAGTTCTTCATAGTCACCCTATGAAGCAGTTATTTGGTGAGCTAAGGTTGCTTT
Organism: Eulemur rufifrons; assembly: GCF_041146395.1. Lineage (NCBI taxonomy): Eukaryota > Metazoa > Chordata > Mammalia > Primates > Lemuridae > Eulemur > Eulemur rufifrons. The sequence goes on along the minus strand of NC_091010.1, from coordinate 53,989,538 downwards.
GAGACATCACAATGTTTTTGCCTGTTATTGAGTTATTTATGGAATATTATCCTCTCCTCAAAATGCAGAATAATTTGTAGTCAGTCTGTTATTGTGAAAAGAGTCTTGGAGTAGGAAGACCATGGACATTAGGAGGAAGATATGAAAGGTAGAGATAAAAATGATGCTGAAACTGAGAGAAGATAAAAAACACTGAATTTAAGGCATAAAGGAACAAAGTGAGTCATTGGGATCTTTCCTTTCTTTATCAGTCTTTAGTGTTATAGAATAGCTAAAAATAGACAGATCCTTCACTGTTCTTGAAGGCCCAGTGTCACTTTGATGGGACATGGAGTGTTTGGTTGAAGAAGTGTTTGACAATCATTTCTTGTTTGGGTGACAGACTAGTAGGACACCACGCTGAGAGGGATAGCCAATAACAAAATTCTAATACAAGCAAAGAGAAATTTAGCAGCATTAGATAATGTCTCTAATTTTAAAAAAAGGTGAATTTAGCACACAAATCAACTTCTGCTTGTGATCAGGAGAAAGTAACTTGCATCAGATCAATCCCTTTGTCTGAAAAAAGCAAACACAAACACCCCACCAAAGTCACTATAAACTGAACAAAGCATAAGGCAGTTGTGTCCAGGCACTGGACAACAGGCGGAGAAAGTCTGCGATCCTAGAGTGATTGGAAGGAAGCTGAGCAGGTGAGCCTGGGCTCCGCGTGGGGACTGTTTTGTGAGGCAGCCCGGGAGCTACGGCAGAGCGGTGCGGGTCTGTGGATAGGAGGAGGATGACATCGGAGGTGCTGGAGTCTGTGGGGAAGGACACGGAGGATCTCGAGTCTGGCAGAGGGTGGGGTGTTCCCACTGGTCTGTCACTGACAGACTGCACAGACACAATGTGAAACTATGCAAGTCTTCATAGAGTCACTGCACAGGCCTGAGCACACAGCACAGATCTCAGAGGTCGAAGAGTGCTGGAGATGGAGTTCCTCCAGCCCTGCCGGAGTGGAGAGAGCACTTGAACACCTGGCTGGGCGTCCAGCTGGGAAACAAAGCCACATCTTAGGAGTAAGCTCTGCCCTAAGATGGCAAAACTGAGGCTCAGAGGCAAGGCTAGAAGTCTCAGGAAGGATGGTGCAACGTTGAGAGTGGAATTAATGACACAGCCAGTGTTGGCTCAGGCACTGCAGTCAGAGGATAATCTGTTTTTACTTCCATGAGAGCTGAAGTGAGGTTTCCATTCCTAAAATGACAAAAACATCAATAGGCACGTAGCTACATTTAGATGGACATAATTGAATCAATAAACAATTTTATTTGAACATTCCCTTGAAAAATTTAAACCCCCCAAAGAAATTTTTATTATGGCTTATTAGTACAAAGACCCCAAATGAAGAGAACTCCCCTGCCATCCCCGCAAACACACACTCACTCATACAGAGCCAATATACCCAGCTATTGTATTCCAGACGTGCCTGTTTTCTGGTCAATCAGCAACCACCTGCTTGTAACGTCAGGCACTGTGGCTGACTCCCAGCCCCGCAGGACACAGTCTGCTCCCAGGGCTGCTCACACTCTTGCAGGCAGGAGAAGAGACATCCTTTACGATACTGAGACTGCTGCCTATTTCATCTGCTCTGTAAGAGCTTCTGCTCTTCAGTTCTGTTCCGTGTTCTTCAGTGGTGAATTTAGCTTATACCGTAATTTTCTTCAACATTTTTTCTCCTACTGTCAGCAGATATTCAACTAAATGAGGCACTTGGGATCCTAAACTCATTCATCTGAAAGTGTTTTGCGTGATCTGAGACCGTTTCTTCATTAATTTGTTCATTCAACTGTGCATTCATAGTTGGACGCCTACACCTGTGGCACCTACACCTGTGGGCTAGGCAAGAGCGGTAAGGCAACGAGAGAGACACAACCTTGATGGTAAAGACCTTGCCATCTAGAGGGAGAGAGAGATAAATAAACAGGCAATTACCATATGCTGTAATAAGTGCTATCATGGGTAAGTGTGGGGTTTTTGTCAGTGCTTGTCCCGATTTGGTGGAAGATGGGGAGGCTCAGGGAGCTCGTTCAGAAGCAGTTTTACTAAACACCCTATTCCACTAACTACATATCAGGGGGACCTGTACCAGAAACACTTGGAATGTTTTTAAAAATTACAGATTCCAGGCTCCAAGTGAATACCTACTGAACGTCTAGGGTTAGCGCCGAGTGACCCGCATTTTAACAAATCACTCCAGGTGATTCTTCTGCCCAGTGAAGTGTGAGCACCACTAATCTCTCATAACACCTTCCCTGATGAGTACTGAGATATCCCCAAACTCTCATTATCCCATCCTTTCAGGCAGACCATCTCAGTTTTTCAGAAGAAATTAATGTGTTGATCTCAATCCATGACCATATCTAGTGTAACTAGATTTAGATTACATTGATTTAGATTTAGATTTAGATTAATTGACTAGTTAAATGCTTGTTCCTTCCTCAACATGATCTCATAACCAGAAATCCGTATCAGAATGTAACGACAGCAAGAGTGCTATATAGAGATAATCTTGACTCAAATATAAATCACTGTCATTTTTTAAATTTTTATTTATTAATTTTTTAAATTTTTATTTTTATAGATTTAGGGGGTACAAGCACAGTTTTGTTACATATATATCGCATAACCACCACCTGATTAGAGTACTTAGTAACCATTAGATAATTTCTCATCCCACTCCTCCCACTCCCTCCCATCCTGCTGAGTCTCCAGTGTCTATTATTCCACTCCCTTTGTCCGTGTGTACACATTTAGCTCCCATTTATAGGTGAGAACATACAGTATTTGACTTTTTGTTTCTGAGTTATTTCACTTAAGATAATGGCCTCCAGTTCCATCCATGTTGGGGCAAAAGACATGATTTCATTCTTTTCTATGTCTGAGTAATAGTCTGTGATTTATATGTACACCACATTTTCTTTATCCTATCATCCGTTGATAGACTCAGGTTGATTCCATTTCTTTGCTATTGTGAATAGTGCTGCAGTAAACATATGAGTGCAGGTATCTTTTTGATACAATGATTTGTTTTTCCTTTGGGTAGATACCCAGTAGTGGGCTTGCTGGATCAAATGGTAGATCTAGTTTTAGTTCTTTGAGGAATCTCCATACTGTTTTCCTTAGAGATTGTACTGATTTACATTCCCACCAACAGTGTGTAAGCGTTCTTTTTTCTCCACATTGTTGCCAACATCTACGGTTTTTTGACTTTTTAATAATGGCCACTCTGACTGGTATAAAATGGTATCTCACTGTGGTTTTAATTTGCATTTCTCTGATTATTAGTGATGTTGACCAGTTTTTCATATGTTTCTTGGCCATCTGTATGTCTTCTTTTGAAAAATGTCTATTCTCATGTCCTTTGTGCACTTTTTAATGTTTTTTTTTTTGGTTTTTTTCTTATTGAGTTGTTTGAATTCTTTGTAGATTTTGGATATTAGTCCCCAAAGGTGTCCACACCCTCATCTCCAGAACCTGACTATGTTATCTGATGAGACAAAAGGGACTTTGCAGATGTGATTAAGAACCTTGAGATGGGAGAGGAGCATAGACTATCCAGGTGGGCCCGATGTAATCACAGGAGTCCTTAGAAGTGGAGAACATTTCCCAGCTGAGGGCAGATTGAGACGCATCCTTGCTGGTTTTGAAGGTGGCTATGCAGCAAGGCATACAGGTGGTTCTAGAAGCTGGAAAAGGTAAGGAAATAGATCCTCTTCTGGGATCTCCAGAAGAGATGGAGCCCTGCCAACACCTTGATTTTAGATGGGTGAGATCCACGACAGAATTCTGACTTGTAGAATTGTAAGATAATAAATTTGTATTATTTAAGCCACTGAGTTTGTGTCAATTTGTTACAGCAGCAATACCAAATGAATACACACGGTCTTTAGGGACATTTGTTTTTATCCCTTAGAATAACATGTATCTATCTGACCCTTCATTTTTATCTTTCGTACCCCCAGAATAATTCCCTTCCACTTCAGTGGCACACCCTCCAGTCCTTCAGAATGAAGTCATTGGAAGTGAGGATTTGCCTTGAATATAAGAATTTGAAGTCTGATTTATCTCAGACAATCTATCCTCCAATGTGCTGTGTATAAACCAGAATTTCTCGTACGCTTTTCCACATGACACCCTTGACTTCTTTGTATTTCATTTACCTCTCTTCCCTTTACTTTCAGAAGTTAGTATCTATACAATTTTCATAGGTAGTCTCCTAAAGACTTCTGTTCTTGTTCAACTTCTTGTTATTTCATAGATTCTTCTAATCATGTGCCCAGAAATAGGGCCTAAATAATTGGTAATCACATCATATGCCACATCACTGTAAAACTCCATAAAATCATAGTGCAACTAAATGAACCTAAAAGAAATAATGCAAGTGGAATATTTAAAGACCCTAAGAGTTTTGCATGTATTTTTAAAAATATGCCATTACTTTAAACTTCGGTTACTTAGTGAAGATAATTTTTAAAGCTATGATTAAAAATATATTTAAATTAAAATGCAGTTAAAAGGTAGAACAGAACCACTTATAAAATCTCATCAGACTCAAAAAACCCAGAGGACGTAAATGTCTTCTGCGCACTTAGACATGGTTTATGGCCTCTATATTGTGCGAGAGGAACAATAACAAAGTTTGCAGCTCAGTGAGAACACCGAAATTGATTTAAGCTTCTTTTCATTAGAGCATACATTTATGACAACCACCATCAGCAAGTAGGAGCTTAATTTTCTAATTTATTTAAGCATTCACAAAGCTGTTTGCCTTTTCCTCTGAAGAAACTTCTCAGTAGTTTCTATTGGCTGCAACATATTTCTCCTTGGGAAAGTTTGAGGCGACTGAAATCGTTTACCCTGGAGCTGAAACAGCTGAGGTTCACTTCCGGTGAAAGACAATAAACCCCTACAGGATTTTTCAGTGTGATGTGGTCTTCAGAAATGTTGATGGGATCTTAAAAAAGCATGAACTGCATTCTCTACTTTATTCCTCGGTGCTGTTTTGATTGCAACAGGAGTACTGATTTCAGGGCCACCCTTGGTGAGAGGCTGAGATACATCAAAGAGCACTCAGAACAGGGACAGGGATATTTCTGTGCCCCTCACGTAGGGAACAGTTGGAGACATTAAGGCTACTTCACTTGGAGAAGAAAAATCTGGTGGAACATGATGGCTGAACTCAAACATCTGAAGGGATGGCATGTGGAGAAAGAACCTGACCTGCTTCTGTCTTTCTGGAAGGGGTAGATGTTGGAGCAGTGGAGAGGAGTCACATTGAAGTTGATTTCAGTTCTTCATAAAGAAGAGATTTCCTGGGGTAAGAATTGTCTCATAAAGAAGACGGAGATGATGAGCTCTCTGTCTCTAGAGTTGCTCAAGCATAGCTAAGAAGCTTGTAACCTCTTGTTCAGCTTTCAAATTGAATGATTTTATGGTGTGCATAAAAGTGAGCCCTTCCGTGTGTTGGGAAGTAAAATGAGGCTACATATCAGGACCCTGGAGTTACACCCCCTCTGCCAGATGGAGTGAGGTTGGGCCCTTGCTGCTGCTGAGGAGTTCGGGTCTCTGTCCCCAGGGCCTGATGCCCAAAGGGTGAGTGGGACAGTTAGGTGGCTCCAGGCCAGAGATGGTAATTATATGCCACCATGCCCGCCTCCTGCCCATGGCAGACAGTCTAAAGGATCACAGAACTCTCTTCTGCTGCATAGGCAGAACCTCAGGATCCTTCTCAACACAACATCCAGCCACTGTGAGAGTTGGTGCACAGGTGAAACCTCATTGTTATCTCTGCTTTAGGATGACTTTGCAGGCCATTTATTAGCCCATCCGTTCCAGACACTAGGCTCAGCTGTGTGGTGCTGGGGCTGGGACCGTATAAATACGTTTCTGCCTTACCAGCTCGATTGTTGCTGGGCTGGAGGAGGAAGAAGTGGCTTTTTCTTTCCTTCCTGTTTTCTGTGGCATCCTGCTTTTTCCTCTTCCTCTAAGTATCACTGGAGCAATGGCTGTTCCTTTCTGTGGTAACAGCTGAATCCAGTTTTCAGCTTTTCCAGCACTCTCAGAAACAGCCTCCTGTCCTCCTCCGGGGCCATAGCACCTCTGAGCCACTGTCCCTCCTCAGAAGTCTGAATTTCAACTGCGTGGGCTCCTCTCTCAGCTTCTAAGTATGAATCATTCCAACCCCTTCCCCTTTAGTCTCCCTCCCTAGGGGTAGTTGCTCTTCCAACAACTGCCACTTCTGTGACACATGCCTCTTTTTGTGTGTTACCTACAACTTTATACCTAACTAAAAATTTTTTAATTAATTTCTCTGTTCAAATAACTGGTATATTTTTTTGTTTGTTTTTCAACTTTTAAAATATATCCCAAGCTGGTGATGAGCTGTTTTAGCCTGTAACTGCTTAAGGCAGCTGTGTTTACTTTTATGTTTGATTTTGCTTTAAAAGCCAGAGCTGCGAGGGGCTTTTAGATAATCCAGTCCAATTCCCTCATTTTAAAGGTGAGGAAATTTAAGCCTCAGAAACGATGAAGGAGCTGACACAGGGTATCCTGGTGACTTGGAATTAGAACTTGAGATCTCAAACTCAGCAAAGCCATAAGAGGGAAATAACAGAACAGAAATTCACCCTTTAAGGCAAGAGGCTGGTGCTGGGAAGTCTCAACAAAGTACTGTGGCTCTGCAAACACCAGGTGCTCTCTGGCCTCCTCTGGCTGAAAAGTTAATAATGAGTTCATACTAGTAGGAGAGAGAGAGATAACTGTCTTAGAAAGAAGGTTCCAGGCCAGGCACGGTGGCTCACACCTGTAATCCTAGCACTCTGGGAGGCCCACACAGGTGAATCGTTTGAGCTCAGGAGTCTGAGACCAGCCTGAGCAAGAACGAGACTCCATCTCTACTAAAAACAAAGAAAGAAATTATATAGACAACTAAAAATATATATAGAAAAAATTAGCCGAGCATGGTGGCGCTTGCCTGTAGTCCCAGCTACTCGGGAGACTGAGGCAGAAGGATCGCTTGAGCCCAGGAGTTTGAGGTTGCTGTGAGCTAGGCTGATGCCACAGCACTCTAGCCTGGGCAAAAGAGTGAGACTCTGTCTCAAAAAAAAAAAAAAAAAAGGTTCTAGAAGATATTGTGGGTATTGCTGATAGAATGAGATTTAAGAACAATTTGGCCATTAAAATGTCCTTTTAAGAGTGTTAGAAAGATAAGAAAAATAGTAGAGGGGATACTATAGGTCAGATACAGACTATGTATGTTCATGACTTGATGAGTTTTATGCTGTATACAATTGTTAATGTTTGGATGTGATATCAATGCATTATAATAGTATAAAACAGTATTATGCATGATAATAATACAAAGTAATTACAAAGTGACTATAATAAAATTTCATCAAGGAACTTACAGGCAAAAGGATCTGAAGAAAATAAGAATCAAAATTCAGCAATGGAAATGTTGAGGAATAACTAAAAAGTATCACAAATCAAGGAGTTTGTGAAAATGAGGAAGATGAGTCCCTAGGATGCAGTCAGAATCAAGTGGTTTCTCCCTCAGTGCACAGAAATCTAAGTAGAAGGCAATAAAACAAGGGAAATTAAAATCACATCTGTTCTTCTGGTCCCAGCACTTATGCAACTGAGATTGTTTGAATCCTGAGCTTCCTGCTGTTGAAATTTAATTCTTTATTTTTAATAAGATTGGCTCCCAGTTATTAAGCACGCACTGCATACCAGGTATTTTACTAGGCACACATTGGTGCAAGTTCTCTCTTCTCATTTAACTATCTTAAGAAATCACGTTCCCCATTTTAGAGATGAGGAAACTGAGGCTTGCAGCGATAGCTGTCCAAGGTCTTAGAGCAACCAATAGTGGAGTCAGGACTTGAACCTTGGTCACCCTGATGCCAAAGCCTTGCTGTTTCCAACAGCTCCAGCTGCCTGTCTTTGGGTCACCCCCTCCTTTGCTGTTTACGATACTTCCCTCATTCCCCTACTAGTTCTCTGGAGATACACTCAGTAGGCTGTTCATGGCTTTAAGTTAAACTGTTGACTACAACGCAGACCCATCCAAAGGGTCTTCTAACACAACCTCTTTGTAGATGGATCCTTGGGGAAGGAGGACAGGGTGGGGTGGGGTTAGGGCAGGAGGTGGGGTGATGGACCAGTCCGCTGGTGGGACAGGCACAGCCTCTGCCTGCACCTTGTTTAACTGCTGTGTCTCTTCTGTCATCGCGGTGACAACCTGCACACACCTCTGTGGCTAACGGCCTCCTGTTCCGGCTGTTAACCTCTGATGTGGTGCCTTAAAAAGAAAAGCCTGCTTCATCAGAGTTGCCTTTGCCAAAGGCTTTTAGTCTTTTCAGTGCACACAAAGGCCCTTGACAGACTTTTTTACGGTTCTTTATTTAGTATTTTAAATAGTGGAAAGCTTTTTACGTTGGTATTGGATGCACAAGAGAAGTGTAACTGCTCCAAAGGGCCCAGGTAGTGTAAGAAATCCTGCTGCTGCTGGGGCTCTCTCGGTTCCAGAGGAGGCTTTTGATGTTCAAATCTAAGACAGGAGGGCCTGGGGTGGGGGGGTTCACACTTAATCACCCCACCCCCTTCTCCAGCTTATCACGTGGAAGGAAAAGCTGAAGGAGAAGGAGACCAAGAGTGAGCAGGGGCCTGGGGACGTTCAGAGAGAGGAACAAGGAGGAAAACGCAGGTCAAGTAAGGATCTGGATTCAGACCTGACCCAGCAGCACAGCGAAGGGCTTGGCTGGTAAGGACAGAAATCCCACGCAGTCAGTGTTGAGAGAGGACTGTCTCAGGATGCGCTCCAGACCTTTGAGTCAGCCATACCACAATAACTGTTTCTCAACTCAGGTCCATCTGAAAGTTAAAAGAATAATAGCAGGAAGTTCATCAGAGAAACAAATAAAGGCCATAAACATGCAAATGATTAATAGCATTGATTTTCACTGAATTGACTGAGCCAACTTTTGTGTATCAATAAGAGCAAGCAGATAGAGAACAAAAAAGTGACAGAGACTCTGCCTCCACCCTTTACATGGGAGAGATCATAAGCACTTTGGCCACTAAATATTGTTTTCAGAGGAACTGAGTTTCTTAGTAAAAACTTTTCCATCATGGTTAGAAGGGAAAAAAATATCAAATAGATAAAGGGGAGAAAATTCCCAAGTTGTATGGAACTTCTCTCTGGCAGGCCCTGTAGGTTGGATGATCTTATCTCCATCTCCTACCACAGAGGCTCTAAAATATAAAACCTCAAATTTTAAAGCTCTCTTGTAGAAAAAAGGAGGCTATGGTGACACAATTATGGCTAATAAACATAAACAGAAGTGTGCTGTGTCCATCTCTTTCCTTTTCCTCCTCCTTCCTGCAAGAATGCAGATGTGAGGTCTGGAACATTGTAGCCTTTGGTGGATCATGAGGTAATAATAGGACAAAAGCCCATAAGCTAAGGATGGTATGTGGAAAGATAGGAAGAGCTTGGCACCCTGATGGGTCTCTAATGACATCGTTGAGTCCTTGGTCATACCAGTTCTGGATGGACAATATCTGAGCTACTTTTTATGTGAGAAAAATGATTCCCTATGTATTTAAGCCAAGGTGGTCAGTTTTCAGTTACTTGTAGCCAGAAACTTTCCTAATGAAAATGATATCTAAGCCTCATGTTTAAAAGTTACTATGTGAGGCTGGGGTAATTTTTTTCTCTCCTTCAAAAAGTGGTTCAATATATTTTTCCCAAAGAGTTGACAACTGATTTGATTAAGGAGAAGGCTTCCATTTCTTACAAATGATGATAGAACGGTTTCTACCTCCCGTTTTCTCCTTATTTTTCTGTGGGTTGGTTGTCAGTGCTGCACTGATTTCCTCTCTAAAAGAAACCTGAAAGCATAAGAATCATAGTTCCTCTTTTAATGAACTCAAACCCCAATCCTTAAGGTTGATAAGGGACAGAGAATCCTCCTTGGTGGCAGTGGTGCTAGTGGGGAGCGTCCTCAAGAATAAGAGCAGTCCAGGGGCTCGGGAATCAGGTTTCAGGGTCCAGCCTGTCACCTTGCTCCATGTGGAGATTCTCATTCACTGTTCACCCTGTGTGTCAGGGTGTGATTTAATGAAGAATATAGATAGATTTTCTTATATAAGCTTCTTAAAAAGCTTGTATATACAAGTACTATTGACATTTTTTATTCTAATAAAAGATGCAATTGCTGGCATTTTGCATCCTGATAGTTTGATTGGGGGCTGACATCTCTTAATGCTGTTTTTTGCTGTATTCTTGAGAATGATTAAGCTCTTCAATAGGCATACGTATGCATACACAATTTTTATTTTCTGAGGTATGATTGATCATTCTAGAGCAGCGATTTTCAATAAGGGATAATTTTGCCCCCTTCCTTCCTCAGAAACATTTGGAAATACCTGGATCCATTTTCGGTGTCAGAACTGCTGTGGGTCCTACTGGCATCTGACAGGTAAGGCCCAGGGATGCTGCTCAGCATCCTACGATGCACAGGACAAACCTGCCCCCAGCAAAGCATTGTCTGGGGGCCCTAAAATGTCAATAGTGTCAAGGTTGAGAATCCTTGTTCTGGTTCATTGTCTTTTTTCTTAATTTACTACCATTCTCTGTCATATCAGGAGTCAGAGGACATGATTATTTTCGCTTAGGTTTTGAGCTAATTTGCTCTTACAGGTACTGCAGTGAAACCGATTCCTAGAATCTTCCAAACTTAGGAAGAACCAGGATGACAAAATACAGTTCTAAGAGAGATTATAAAATACATAAGAGGAGGATGGGGCATGGTACTTAGCCTGATATAAGAAGAATTGGAAGGGGGATTTCTCTTTCAGGTCCTGTGGAATGATCACACCTTGGTGCTGGCTCTTAGCACACACAACCTGGAGCTGTTAGTTTTCTTTTGAAGCATGTTTGGCTTTTCCCCAGCTCAGTTAGAGGTTTCTGAGGACAAGGCTTCCACTTATCATCTTTCCAATTTGTAGCTTGTATGGTGCATTAAATGTAGTAGGTTCTCAATAAACGGCTGTTGTGAAATGTGAGGCAAATGGTATAGTATGCAGTTTCATTAATGAATTCTGACTTGTGCAGCAAGAACTCTGGCTTTAGGAATTGTAAAATAAAAGGAAAGAATGTTATTTAATATCTTTTCCACATATTTCATTAGAAACACAGTCATAAAATGAGAAATGAAATTGTTTATTTGGATAATAAAATATCTATAGCAAATAAAATGTATCCTGAGGTGAGGCAATTTCCTTCCTTGACCAGACTGCTAGCTGAGGAAGTTAGGCTTTGATTTCTTCCTTTTCTGTCACAGACATTAACAAATAAGAAAAAAATTAATAATTTACCAAAAATGGGCTGAATGTTTTCTTTTCTTTCCCAGCTAGGCAGCAGTGATGTCTTACTTTAACACCCTTCTTAACTGTAGTTTATATCGTGTACTTTCTATTACAGAACAAAACTGATTTTATTTTATGCAAACCATAGAACAGTCATAGAAGAGGACTGTTTCCAAAAACTTCCTTTTAAAAAAGTCACCATTAAGAAAAACACAGTGTACTCTTACATTTAGTTTAAGATTATCGTCCCCATGGAAATTTTTAGCCACTTAACTAGTCCACTTAATTCCAGAAGATAGGGTTAGAGAGTAGATTCTTTTCTACAATAATTTTATAAAATAAATATTATGAAAAGGAACTTAAAAAGAGGGATTTTTTTACTTCTTGCCATGTAAATTTTTCTTAATGAATAGATAATAACAGTTTTTCTTAAAGGACTTCTGGTGATTTTTTGGGTACACAAATGTATGCTATAATGGAATAAACTTATGGGAATAATTGCAATATTTTTCTTTTGCATGGTTTATAGAAACTCCTCTGTCATATTTGATTTTAACTAAAATTTCAAGATATTAAAATTTTGTTGATGCTCACTGAACTTTAGAATCTTAAGTGTTCCACATATAGCACAGCAATAGCTTGACATCCCACATTTGTCATTCAATCAATTTTTGTCAAATATTTATCAAGAACTCACTATGTGCTAGGCACTATTCTAAGTGTTCTTTTCCTCTACAATGATGTTTGCTTTTACAACCTTCCTTTTTAAACCAAATGAAAATCAGTACATTCCCCAACATAGTTAAAAGTACTTTTAATTAGTTCTTTAGGATAAAATAAGATCATACTCTTTTAGATGTTTGACTTTTGAAACTCCGTAAGTTTTTTCATGGTATAAGTTCTGCTTTACCACATAAATTTGGAAATCTAATGGAAAATATGACTCATAGAAACTAAGTTAGGGCCATTTGTCTTCTTAACATTAATAAGCAAATGAGTATTCTACAACCAAATAAGGTCAGTATTCTGGATCTGTCTGAATTGAATTTATTCAGTTTGTTTCTGAATACATTTCTCTTTCATCACAAGGTAGCAGCTTTTATGCATTACTATTGGAATTTATTATCTCGTCTCAAAATTGTACTTTGTGAAAGTCAACTTACACAATTCAGGTTTTCTCTTTATTGGGAGTTCATCTCTCCTTCATGATGGCCCCAGAGCACTTGGGCTGAATAATGCTACTGCCTTTCTTGTACTGTATATGTGAGTGTGTGTGTTTACATGCGTCTCTGTGGTGTGCATGTGTGCGGTGTCAGTGTGCATGAGTGCATGTGGTGTGTGCATACAGGAGCACACAGTAGTTAGAATCATGGGTGTGGAATAAGGCACTGCTATGTTTAAATTTATCACTTCCAGAAGGTGATATTCATAAAATTACTGAATGTTCTTGGACTTTACTTTTCACAGAATGGGGTTAAGAAAAATTACTTTATATGGTTATCGTGAAGATTAAAAATAATACACCTTAAGCTCCTCTTACACAATGAGCCCTCAGTAAATAGTAGGTATTTTTATCCTTCAATTAGAAATGTTCATGCGGAGAGTCAGCAAGATGGTGGAATAGGGGGCTCCTGATTTTCCTTCCTCTCATGGACACACAAAATGAAAAACTACACGTGGATCAACTCCCTTTGAGAGAAATCCAGAAACGAGTCGAGAGACTCCTGCACATTGGGCAACCTAGGAAATATTCACATCAAAAGACGTGGGAAAAGCTGAGAAATGCTCACACCATATACCCCACCCAGGCACAGTGCCTTACAATCAGGAGGGAAGCCGCCAACTCCCAGCTTCTCCCTGAGGAGTGAAGGGTTTGGGCCATACATATAGTGCCCCCAATTTTATCATTGCCTCCTGAGGGGTTGGCTATTTAAGTCACCTAACTCCAGTAGCTAACAGGGCTCTGCATTTGCAAGTCCCCGCAGGAGCACAGGGAAAAAAAGATGGTTTTAAATGGGAATGTAAGCATTTCCAACAGCTATTCCTCTGGGCTCAGCACAGAGGGAACAGGCAGAAACTCCTAGCTCCCAGTTTATCCTTGGAAGAGGTTTGACTTGCACCTACGTCCCAACTTTCTCAGCTGCTGCCTGTGGGTTGGACCTTGAGCCTGAATCTCAGAGCTGACAGAGCAAGCAGTAGTCCTTTATAATCCTGGCTGGGCATGTGGGCACTTCCCATAACTCCCCCAACCCCTAGCTCACTCCAGAGACAGAACCAAGCCTTCAGCTAACCTTCCTGCCTGTGATAGCTGATGTGAGCCAGCATTTGCTAGGCCTCTGAGGGTGACAAAGAGCAAAGCAACAGATTAAAAGAGTGTGAGGTCTGAATAAGAGTTGAAGGCATTTGCCCAAATTCTCTTTCTGGCATAGTTCAGAGCAAATGGAAAATAAACTGCAGCTCCCAGCTTACCCCTGAGAACAGAATGAAATAGAACACACATCTAACACTCCAGCTGTTCCAGCTGAATCTCCAGGGACTGGCTTCTGTCTTGCCTGTATTGGGTACTGTTGAGACTTGGCACACCCTGATCTCCTGGGGGCCACCGAGAACAAAGACGGTGGTTTGGACAAGCATAAAGTTTCGAGGGCACCCAGAGTCTTTTACCAGGCTGATTGGTGAGATTTACTGCCTATGTGAGACCAGTCTCATAAGACTTGGGAAGTGGCAGTCTTATCTAATGCACAGAAACCAAGACAGTGAGTCAAATAAAATAAAGAAACATGGAAATAGGTCCCAAATAAAAGAACAAAATAAATCTCCAGAAACTGACATTAATAAAATGGAGATAAGTGAATTATCAGATGCAGAATTCAAAAATTGGGATTTTTTTTGGTTAGTTATACATCAATAAAAGCTGGAAAAAAGGTTCTCCAGCCTCAGCTTTGTGACAGTTTTTTTTTTTTTTTTTTAAGGAGGAGATAGAGGATTTATGAACACAGAGCACCTATGGTGAATCTATGTTGAATCAAATCCCTTGGATCAATTTCTGTATAAGAAATTATTCAGTATCCATTTCAGAAATAATTTCAATTTGTTTTCAACTTACTGATGAATGTAGAAAACAGATCTCTGCTTAACACGGCTCCTTTGCAGCATATACTCAAATCCAATATCACACACTGACGTTTCATCTCTCACAGATTTTCCTGGGGAGACGACATTTGAATCACTTCCATACAGTTTCAGCATTTAGACTTCATTTTTCACAATTCATTAGGAGAGGATGAGTTATTAAAAAACGTTAACTTTATAACAGTCAAACTAGCAAAACCATAAAACCACCTATTTGTCTGAATTTTAAAATTATGCAAGCTTACAAATGTTCACTCTGTGCCTTTAATACATTGCTATCCTTAAAAATTTTAAGGAACAACATTCTCCAGTTTTGACTCAGTGTCTGAATTGAAGCAAATTGATCTGTCTTCATTAATTAAGAGGAAGACATTTTGTAATGAGTTGTTTGTTTCCCAGACCTGAGTCTGACAGCCTCGCTGCAAGTCTGCCATGTGGCAGGGCTGCCAGCGTGACCAGCAGCCAGCCAGCGGGGGCTCGGGCATCCGTGGGGAGCCGCCCACTTGCACGTTCCACGGCTCTGCCTCTCATTTGCCCATGCTGTCAGAAAAAAATTCTCCTTTAAATAATATCATTTTATGAAAGGAAATTGTCTTTTGCCTTGAAAAATTGTCAATCTAATGATTCTATGTGCCCCCAAAGGTGCCCCATGGCTTCTAGGGGATTCATGGAAAGGTACCAGATGGATAATGTTGTGTGTGTGTGTGTGTGTGTGGGGGGGGGGGGGTTGCAGGGAAGTGACACAAATGAAGAAATAAAAAAAACTTCTCCCACAAACTGTACATCTGCTCATCATGACACATGATGAACCGCTGTGTCATTTTAAAAGACAGATTTCTTACGGAGCAACTGGTGTCGTGGTGTCTGTTGTTTTTGGACTTATTTGGAGGAAGATAGCTTTTTTAATCACAGGGTTTTCTTGAAGATTTAAGGCACATTGCAAAACTGTATTTAGGTCCATGCTAAGAAGGAAAACAGCTACTATCTTCCAGCCAATTTCTAATCACTAAAATAATCTATCCAGAATGATGTTTAAGCAGACAGGTAAATAAACCAGAACTCAAAGCCATGATTTGAATAAGTGGCTAATGTTGCTTTAATGATGTTCTTTAGCTCCTCGCTCTCTAGTGGAGAGAGCCAAGAGTGAGAAGTTGTGCTTTCCAGCCTGTGTGCCTCGCCCACGGTCCACGCTGACAGCTATCCACAGGAAAGGCGCTGCCTCACTCAAACGTGGGGCCTCAGTGCTGCTGACCTTGGTCTTGGTAGCATTTATTAATATTTTAAAATAGGGCAGGAGAGCTGGGCTCTAAGTCCCCAACACCCGTTAACTCCCAAGCTCCTTCTCTTTGCAACTTTAACATCTAAAACAATACAGGGTGGTGGTTAAGACCTTGGGCTCTAAGGACAGAGGACTTAGGTACCAGTGCCAGCTCTGCCGCTTACTGGTGGTGTGATGTTGAACAAGGAAATTAATCTTTCCGAGACTCAGTCCTTTCATCTGTCAAATGTGAATAAAAACAGGACCTGCCTGCAGGGTAGTTGTGAAACAACATCTCTAGGGGATAGAAGTTGGCAGGTATTTACAAATACCCCATTTCAAGGACATGTGGGTGACCTTTGGAGCCAGCCAGGCTAACAGAACCTTAAAAAGCTTTATTGAGGGCATGGTCCCTGTATAAAAGTGCGGAGTCTCTGGCTGCCTAGGTTTATCTCCTTCTGCCACTCATTAGCTAAATGACTTTAGTCATGCCACTTAACCTTTTTGTGCTTTTAGTTCTGCAACTTTGCAATGCAGATTATAATCCTGTCCGTTTTATTGGATTGTATTTAGGATTGAATGAGTTTGTATTTGTAACACACTTTATATAGTATATGGCACGTATTCACCCTTATATGAGTGTAGCTATTGTTTTTTTTATTCATTGTGGAAGCCAGGTCATTGATGTCTTCAGTCCAGTTACAGAATGAACATGAACATTCTGAACATGGTTTCTATAAGAAAGAGGGGAAAACAGCCTTCCTTACTGTACAAGCCATCTTTGTCTCTGTAAGAATTCACATTATGTATCAGGAGAGTATTAACTCAGAGGCATCTTTTCTGGGAGGTTCCCTTTTCAACTCTCCCTGTGGCTCTCAGCACCTTGTCACTCTTGACCCCCGAACTTGTAGGTTCTGGGCTGCATCAGACACATTGATCTTTGGGCACCTCATTCATGTCCATCAGCTTTAGATTAGACAATTACCCACAAGCTGACAAACCTACACATCCACTGGAGTAATGCAAAACACTGTAAAAAGAAAGAATGTAGACAATCATCAAGCAGCTAATTTTAAGAGATGAGGCAATCCACAAAGAGTTTTGTAACAGGGTTTAGACAAGCATTCAGTGTGGCCTGATGCCTCTCTACACGGGGGAGGAGGATACCAGCCAGCATGTTTTCTCCAAGCCCTGGCAGGAGCAGTGCTGGGTAATAAGTCTCTTGTGACCAGAGTTGTGCCTGGGAGCCACAAAGACAGCATGTCTGTCAGGCTGGAGCCAATGAGGTGTCTTTTGAGACCATGAACATTTTCTTTGAAACTGTAGATTTTCCATATCCAGGTCAATGTGAAGTGAGAGTCAATTTTCCCTAGATTTGAATGTGTAATAAGCTAGATAATCTATTCCTTTTAGCCTTTAGTAATGATTTAAAATGCAGTGAGAACAATGCATGTTTTTTGATTCAGAAAGTTCAGTTCTAATAACATACAAAAAACTGGATAAGTGTAAAGAGAAATATATATTCACAGAAATGTTTATTGCAGTGCTGTTCACAGTAGCAAGAAGGAGGGGAAAATAACCTTCACAATATTTAAAAGGGGCAAAGTAGATCTACACAGATGGACCAGAGGGTAAAAGCTAACTTTCGTTAACTGCATACGTGGTGCCAGTTTGTTACAGGTCAACATATTTAATCCTCACAACAGCTCTATAAAGTAGATGTTATTGTTTTATTATTATCAATTCACAGATGAATATACTGAGGTTCAGAAAGATGACTTTCTCAAAGCCAAACAGCTTAAAAGTGGGAAGCCAAAATTTGAATGCCAATCAGCCAGAGACAGAGCTGTGACCTCCCCCAGGAGAGCTTATGCAAGAGCCCCTAGTGCGTTCAAAATTCTTCCTATTGCCCCAGAAACAACTGCCTCTAGTGCAGAATCACTGATGAAAGTTAATTTAAAAGAATCAAAATTTATAACCACTATAGAGTAAACGAGAGTGGGAAAGAGATAAATGGGAAATAATGCCTTGGCCCAGAAATCTCTCTGACAGCCACTGAAGCCATTGATCCAGAAAAATAACAATGCCATTGGCAAATGAAGCATTAATTAAGTATGGAAGGGTGGGGGAGAAGGAAGAGTGTTTCTGCCCTTGAGACAGAGAGCAACGCATTTCACACGAAGTGGGGCTTGAGTGCTTTGACTCCAGGGGCTGGTCTCTCCCTTCCAGGTGCTCCGCTTTGTAGGGAAGGTGACTGGGTGTCCTGGAGGTTCCCAGACAGCCCCCATTGTGTGATTTTCTTCTTTTTAATAATGGTTCAGTAAAAACCATCATTGTGAAGAAATATTACTAAGAACTATACCTATTTTTATTTTTAATGGTTGGTAAGCCATTATATAGATATAGATGTATCTATATAGTATACATATAGGTATACATAAAGACATAGTAAGAATTAGAAAAATAGTCTTTATTGGAACATATGCTCCATTTTTGGTTGGGGAATATAACCACAGTAATCACGTGACTTTGGTTTGTCAGCCCCTTTATTCAGAGATTTACAACAAATATGGAGTTCTCTAAACCACTCAACATCTACAGTTAACATTCACCAATGCTCCACACAAATCACCTGAGAGAAACTCAAAGAATTCCTTATAATAATTGTTATAAACATAATCATTATAGTAAGACTTTATTTGGAAATGTTTACTTGGCTCTGTGATGATCACTTTCCAAGCAATCCTCAGACAACGTTAGGAAATGGCCAATTTATTACCACTTTGTGGAACAGGAAACTTTCTTAGAAAGGTTAACTAAATTGTGCAATTAAACCAGCTATTAAAAATCTGAGCAGGGAATCAAACCCTGGTATGTTTGATTCTGGAGCCACTGCTCTAACCACTGTGTGCACTTGCTCCTTATGCTGCCCAAAGGACAAGAAGAGACATTTATTATTATATTATGGTAATAATAACAACAGACAAGTGACAAAGGAAAGGAAGAGAGCCTTCCCATGAGTCATTCTAAGGCTTAGGCTCTGAAGGAGGAATTACAGACACTGTCGAGTTATGACTTATTGTCTAGGAAGCAGCATAGAGCATGTGGGTTATGTCTGGCCCCTAAAAAACCCAGATGGATCCTGGAAGATGACAGTGGACCATCACAAACTAAGCCAGGTCATAGCCCCAGTTGCAGCTGATGTGACAGTTGTAGTTTCTTTGCTAGAGCAAATGAACATAGCCTCGGTTCCATGGTATGTGTTTGTTGATCTAATAAATAAATTTGTCTCCAGAGATATTAGGAAGGACCATACATTCCTTAGGACTTTAAGGATAGTGCTAATCTCTGTCATTCTTCTCATGATGAGATACAGGTTTTGATTTACTATTTTGGTTGTGGGGAGAGTCGTTTAAGAGGTTTCTACCTGGTCCTTACTATCTGAATCTCTGATACTCCCATAATTAAGTCCTGTGCCTGATGCTTTGTTTTTCTGCCCTGTGGTTGCAGGAGATGAGAGTTTCTTTCTGTGCTGCCAAGAAGGCCCTCTGGCTTTCACATTTCCCCCTCGTCATCCATTGTTCTTCTCCAGTACAAACATGGTACCCATTAACAGCTCTTTGAATCCAAAGTTCTTATAATTACTATTTCCCATGAAACTCTCAAATGTGTGAGATACTGCACCCACCAGTGCATCCCGTGGGGTGGGACCCCATTCACCACTGGTGCAAACTTCACAGTGGCACTGCACCCGCATGCCAGGGCCCCCATTGCTCCACCTACTGCACTGATGGGGTCTCATTGCCACTCTGCTGTTAGTAATCCAGTGCCAACATTTCATTTTAGAGTCTGCTCCCTGGATCACTTCTGGTCTCAACAATCGTAGGTTGGCTAACCCAGGATATAGACTTTAAAACTCTCAGATTTTCATGTAACAACATTATTGGGGAATATTTTTAGGAACAACACCCGTGAGAGGTGAGGAACGCGGGATTGGGTAGAAGAGGAAGTTGAATGTCAAGGAGACAACAATAGAGTACTTAGCTGGTCCTATAAGGACCTCTGAAACTAGGATGTCCTTTCAGAGTTGTCTCTCGTTGAGGCAAAGGGGGCTGGGCTTTTGCACTCTGCATTAGGCAGTCACTAGATGAAGGCTGTCCCTGTGGAGGGAACATGACCTTGGTGAGGCAGCTCACTCTGGCCAAGATAAATTACCAGAGAGCCATCAGTCACTGACACTCCCAGCAGCTGGGGGACTAAGTCCCTCAGTCCTGAAGAAGGGGGTTCTTGGTGGCGCACCACAATATCCATCACAAAATTAAATTCATGTAAAATACTTGGAGTTTCTGACACTACTAAATGTTCAAGAGTTTGTGATGATCATTATCCTTTCTTTTGAAGATCTGCTCAATTCTGACACATGGAATTTGCCAGGTAATTGGGTGAGTGTGGTCACCACTCAGGTGATCTGGGTGGTAAATAATATGGATTCTGGGTATGGGTAGCAGTCAGAATGCACTGAGTTCCTGCAGGAACTGGGCTGAAATAATTGCAACCTTGTCTGCCCTGTGTTCTTTGCTTCTGCAGTTCAGACCAGTGTTCCATGGGAGATCTTCCTCTCTCCATCCCTCCTCCACAGTGCAGGGTGTCCTTCTCTTTCCTCCAAGAGTCAAACTCTAGTAGGGCTTGAAGTGGCTTCTACCAAAATGCAAAGAAAGCTATACCCTTTCAGAAAAATTTCAATGAAGTGGTAGAAGTGAGTTTATTAAATGTATCTTCCCTCTGTTTGGAATTAAATGAACAACCTAGGGCTATTTTCACTTGATTGCTAACACTGTGTCTGAGCTAAAATCCATCATTTACTTGGTTAATGATGGTAAATTATGGTATTTGCTTCTTTTTGGGGAGGAACATCCTCAATGTCTCTGTTCAGAACAAATTCAGGTGCAGGTTAATGGCATCTTTATCACCCCAAAACAAAATGTTTCCAATGTGGAACCAATTGAACCCTCCTTAAAAACAAGATTTTAAAGTCATTCCAATAGACAGGTAGGGAGCAAAACCTTTTATCCCCAAGCATGACAGGGTAATTGTGGTACTCTAAAGTTTTATAAAATATAATGACTTCTTTGCAAAGAACTCCTAGAGAAAAGTTCTCAAGATTTAGATACTGAGATTTTTATTTGTTTTTTTCTAAAGAGAGCCTGCCGAACTCTAATGAATTAGCATATGTCACCTCCTTTGCTGATTTTTCCACTCTCTGCCCTGTAAAAGTAAGATTCTGCCCTGAATCAATTCAGAGACATTTTTTACATGGAGCCTGAAAAATTGGATATTACATAAGCCAACTTCCCCAGTCCCCATGGGCCTTTCTTTCTCTAGGAACAAAATTAAAGTGAACAAGAGCATTTGAAGTGAAACAGATTGAATGTTCTTTCATGTTGGAAGCATAGACAGATTTATAAGCACACATCTGAGCTTCTCTTCAGACACATTATGATTTAATCTGCTTTTATTTTTCTTTTCCAATAGACTTTTTTGAACTTTTCATTGGAATGGGTGAAGATAACACATTTACTGATAGAATTTTAAGGGGATAGAGGCCAATGAGATGTGGCTTTGGAACTGTACAATATTATGCAGATGCTAGTTGTTCTTAAGACAAGGATTTTTTTTTTCTTTTAGAGACAGGTCTCACTCTATTGCCCAGGATGAATGGAGTACAGTGGCTCAATCATAGCTCACTGTAACCTCAAATTCCTGAACCCAAGCAATCCTCCTGTCTCAGCCTCCTCAGTAGCTGGGACTACAGGCATGTACCAACATGCCCAGTGGGGTCTTGCTATGTTGCCCAGGCTGGTCTTGAACTTCTGGGCTCAAGTGATCTTTTTGCCTCAGCCTTCCAATGTGCTGGGCTTACAGGCATGAGCCACCATACCTGGCCTGGTCTTATATCCTCATGGAGGTTATGGAATACTACTCAGCCCTAAAAATATGGTTAAGTAATACCCTTTATAACAACTTGGATGGAACTGGAGACCATTCTTCTAAGTGAAGTATTGCAAGAATGGAAAAACAAACACCACATGTACTCACTATTAAACTGGAACTAATCAATCAACACTCATGTGCACATATGGTAGTAAACCTCTGTGGAAACCAAGCAGGTGGGAGGGGAGAGGAGGGAACAGGTACATTCACACCTAAGGGGTACAATGCACGCTATCTTGGTTATGGGCACACTTATAACTTTGACACAAATGGCACAAAAGCAATTCATATAACCAAAACATTTATACCCCCGTAATATTCTGAAATTAAAAAAAAAAAAAAAGGAGAAGATGGGACAAATATATGCCTTGATAGGACAAATTATATATACTCATAAGATGGTGACAATAATACAAGGCAATTTAAGATGTGTCTGAATAAAGGTACTATTATTTGTACTCTAAGAAATAAAAAGTTCACAGTCTCTGTGAGGTGAGGGGTTCAGGGGAGTCTACATGGAACAGGTGTTCCTTGAAAAACAGATGGGATTCCAACCGACATAAAGGAGGCAGTCTGTGCTTGTTGTGGAGTTCCTGGCTACTGCAGTGCAATCTAAATTCACAGTGCACCTGGTTTACAGTCTCAAAAGGTATCTTGACCAATTTATGTACAAGGATAGGGTTAGAAAGACTGCTGGAGGCGCAAAATAAAAACAGAGTTCCTTTCAGAAAATTACAGTTGATCTGTATTATTAAATCCCTGACATGCAGTTGAGACATGCAGGTGAGGATGTGGAGATAGGACAAGGTGGGGCTGGAGAAATGGAGACCTGAAATGAAACGGGGGCTGCCAGCTCGTTACCACCCCCTGCGCTCCATCTCCAGAGAGCTCCCCTCCCCCCTGCACTTTCACTTAAAGGCAGTTTCTGACTCTTGATGATGTTGACTTGACAGGGTGCAACACAATGATTCTGCTCTCCCTGTCTCCCTGGGGAGTACTCCCACTGGTTCTGAAGAGTGATGGATTTGCTGAGCAATTTAGCCAGGCGTTTGTTTGTATGCACACAGCAAACCACAGCTGCCTTGAGAGCTGTCAGTGTGGAAGTGAGTTTCCCTATCACCAAATGTAATAAAAATAAATTAGGGACCAGGACCGGGTCCCAGGACCAGGAACTGAGTGAGATTTTTGTTAGGTGATTTGAATAAAAATGTGCACTTCTTCTTAGTTTCCTTCTGCAGTGATGGACTGATCCATGTTAAGATCATGTCTAAATCCCTCCAGCTCCCCTTTCTCCAATTACAGACATGAAGGTGCTTTTCTATTGCTAGTTTATTGCCATGACATTGCAATCCTTTATTTAGAAAACCCCAAATCTGTATAACTAACAAGCATATCCAAAACCCCTTGGATTTTTTTTTTTTTCCACTCACAGTGATGTTCTTCCCTGCAGAGGCCTTGGCCTTGGCAATCACCTGCCTGGAGACTCGAATAAATGAATAAATGTGTACTTTGAAGAGAAAGCAATGTCCTGAAGAGAAACTGTAAACTAAAGCACTACTTGGAAACAGGAACATATATCATAGGTTTGTGTATTTCTCTTCTTGCCTGATTTCAATAAAATTGGATTAAAGCAGATTCACCAAAAAGTTAAACTCTAAACTCAAGGTACGTGAGCTTCTCAGGGACTGAAAGCCCAGAGTGTGTACAGGCTGTGCTTCTGAGAGTGCCACTGTGAGCAGCTGTTCTCTCTGCATATGGCTTGGCAAGAGACAAACACGTCCTCTGTGTATGACACAGCCAGAGGTGAGGATTGGTGCGACTAATTCTCTTAGGTGGCCCTTGTAAGCAAACCAATTCCCCTTTCCCAGAATCCCTCATCTCTTTCCAGAAAGCCCACACTTATAATCAAATGATATGTAGGTCCCCAAGCACCTAACTGAGGGTGTGTGAGAAAAAAGCCACTGAGGTCCAGGCAGATGACTTTGAACATGTGCCCTCCCCTAGAAAATACATATAGCAGTCTATGGGTTTTAGGAGTCAAAAGCCTTCCTCACTATTTCTGGGAATACCCAGGGAGCTGCTGTTCTGTGGCCTCCTCTGCCTTCTGAGATCCAGATTCATCACTCAGGCTGCCTGCTGTTCTTATTGTAACCCTTTCCTGCTCAGGAATCTGTAGCTTTTGTTCATTTCCTCAATCTAGAACAATATTTACAAGACTTTGGGGATGGGATGGTGGGAGAGGACAGGACATATTTAGAAAATGTCTTTATAGACCATCCTTTGTTTTTGTAATTACATAAGAGACCTGTTTTTACTGTTACAAGACGTTATAGATTTAAAATATCACCACACTCATCACATAGAGATAAACATCACTAACACTGTTGTTTTTCCTTCCAGACTTTTAAAATTTGCATTGTACATTTTAAACCAATGCCATGCCATTATAGTATTAATTTAATTTTTTTTTTACCTATTATTTTATCAATTAACAGTATGTGGAATGAGCATCTCTCCATGCCAGTAAGCACAGATCATTGCTGTCTTTTCCACTGGCAGCATGTCCATTTGTTATTTGTTACAGCCATATTGTGGACGTCTAAGCTAGTCTGGTATTGCTGGCTCTTTGATTCTTACTTAGTTTACTTCTGAGAGCTTCTCGGAAGCCTAGAGGGCAGATATGTAGGAGCAGGTCATTCTTACCTGTCATGGGGCTCTGTGGCAGAATTATTTTCTCCATTTTCAGAAACTGTTTTATATAGGGGGGAAAAAAAAGGAAAAAGCCTGAGATTTAGCTAAGGATTAAGATTTTTCTAACTTTAGCTCATCCTCTTTCTCTCTACTCCATGTTTGCCATTGTCGCACAATCACAGCTTGCTTGGGGCCAGGACTGGTCCTGGGCCTTCTGTCTCCCAGTGCTCTTGTGATGGTGGCAGCTGGTTGGGGAATTAAGACAGCTCTCCCTCTCTGGCTGGACGTCTTCTGTTATTTGTAGCTGACTCAGCAGTTGGTGGGACGTTTCATACTCTCTATTATCTCATGGCTTGGGGGAAAAAAACAAACAAAAGGAATATTACAACATGCATTCCACCTTCTACATTGACAGTTTAAATGTCTCACCTCTGTTATTTTCTTCTCTCACTCATCTTTCTTTCTCCCTTTCTTCCTCTCTGATGTGAATTAGGCAAACTTCACCAGTTAGGATGTAAAATCAGCTATGCCTTTCAACATTTGCACTGCCAGGATATTAGAGATTGTATAAATAAAGTCAATCAAGCCTATATTTTGTTTTCCTTTTGTTCTTCTGAAAGTAAAACAAAATTGAATTTGTGAAGAAAAGTGTTGGGGGGATTATTTCTTGCATAAATACTTCTTACTTTCCTTGATCTGATTAGAAGAACTGACTACCTGTTCCACACTTCCGCTCAACCACTGAGACATTTATTATATTTTTCATATCCTCAAACTTTTCAATAAGAAACATAAAGCCTAACAAAGAAAACTAAACAAATTAAATGGAACCTATTTTTTCTCACATGCAAAATGGATTTCAGTTTTGCCTTAAGGAGGTCTTATGTTTCATTATTATTAAAAATGTCAGGAATATTTTGCCTGCTGGGAGCACAGATTTTCCTATTTTTCAATCTTACTCAAAACCCCTTATTGCATATTTTATGAGTCATAGCAGTTCTTAGTTGTTACTTTTTAAAATTACAAACTCCAAAGCTGATGTTGGCATTCTGCTAAATGGTCTTTGCATGTGTAGAGTTGATGAGCATTTCCAGAAGGGAATGTAATAAGAGAAACATTTATGGGATGAATATACACTTGCGTGACCTTTAGAAACAGAAATAGGAATTTATTGAAGGAGCAAGCTGAGTTCCTCCACATAGTAATTTCATGAGACCTTCTTTCATTTGGGGTGGCATAGACCATAGGCTACTTTATCATTCTCTCACTCTTCTCCTCCCTGCCAATTTTGGGAAATCTACAATTACAGCACAGAGTTGAAGTCTGGGTTGGGTGCTTTCAAAATTTCTGTTTTCTCCTTTGCTTGTTTACAAGGGTACTATGATTTTCTTGAACTTACACGGTATGTCTGCAGTGTGAACTATTCCCCTTGAGGTGGGGAAGAGTCGAGGATACTCATGGGAAAATGGAGAAAAAATAGTTACAAGAAGTAGTTGAGTTGGGGAACGTTGGGATTTTAGGAATTTTTAGAGGTGGTTTTGTGTAATCTATTTCCAGAAGGGCTGGAGAGGGTAATTATGAGAATTAAATGGGATAAAGCCTGGGAAGTGCTTAGCACAGGCCCCGTCACTTGGAATGTGTTCAATAAATGTTAAATATTATTATTATTAAGTTGTAGGCATATTCCTCCTGTATGAGATTCATTGTAAGCCCCTTGAAGGAGTTTTGGAATCAACTTTTTAAAGAAGGCTGTAGTTTTCTTAGGAAACTTGTAGGAAAGAGCACCTTGTATGGCCTGGGACTAGGATCTAAAACCAATAGTGATGCCCAAGAGCTAGTAATAGTAGGCAGAGGTGAGCTGGTGACACTGAGCACAGTGAAAGAAATGTGAGTTGGAGAAGGGTTTGACCACTCCCTGACTGTTGTGTCTTGAGACAGCCCTACATAAAAGTGAATTTTGGAGTAGACGGGACCAATAAGTCTCATGAACTCTCCAAATCAATGTGGTTCTTGGCTTCCCCCAAGCAGATCACCTTAGGGAGACTGATGCAGCTCTTGGAGCTCAGAGGAGTAGACCCACAAGGTCAGAAGTAGTGAGAACCACAACTTAGTCCCAACCATGTCTGCATCCTCTTTCCTTAGCTCTAAGGACAACATTCCAGTGCCATGGACTATCTGAGGAAAAGGATTCATTTCCTCGCCCTCCTGTCCTCTCTCTAATGTTGCATTCATGTAGTGCTGCAAAACTAAAATGGATAAAGTTTCCCTTTCACTATTACTCCCCCTCCCTCTAATGCCCTCTTCACCCTCCCTGGACCCCAGTGGGCTTCCTGAGGGTCTTAAACCTGCTCTTTCATGCTGCCCAGGACATCCCTCTAGAGAGAGCCACTTGGGCACAACTCAACTCAATTACTGTGTATTTTATTCTGTTTAGGACAATCCCTCAGCCAAGACAATGTTGTCCCAAATTCTGTAATTGAAGGTCATTTTATGTCTTCATATGTATGTCTACAAAGACATACACATTAATATTAATAATAATAAACATAAAAGCAAATATTTGATGAACACTTATTGTGTGCCAGATGTGATTCTAGATGTTTTGTATGTGTTTATAGCATTTAATTATCATACAACTCCCAACTTTTTGACCCAGAAAGTTTATTTATTTAATACTTCACCTCATTCCAGGAAGGACTGATATAAAGGTTTTTCCTACTTATGAAAGGTGGGTTACAGGTTTAATTTTCAGCCTTCTTCCAGCCAGTGGAAAGGCACTGAGCTACCTTACCAGTGTAGGATATGGAACTATTGTGATGTTTGCTCTCCCTCATTTTTTCCTGAAATGCCTACAGTCCTTTAGAATGAACTGTGGTTGTTTGACTCATTGCACTTCTATGCAAACAGCCCAAGGATGTGCAGCAGTCAAAAGACAAGTGATGCCTTAAAGATATCCCTATGCCTGTAACATGGAGGCAAAGCTGGGGATGAGTGGGACATTGAAGCAATAACCAGGACAGCATAATGTGAGAGTAGAAGGTGTGGATGGAGTAGCTGAGTCAGAATAAGTGTTTTGGGTTCACCACGAGTGCAGAGGGTCATAGGAGTCAAAGTTGGTCACAACACAGCCTCTATAGCAGCAGCTCTGGCCACAGAGCATGGTAGAAGAAGTGACCATGCACCAGGTGTTGCAGCTACTTCTATTCACACGGATGGCAACACCATCAATTGCATCATCCTCAAACATGAAGACTAATGACAAATGCGTCACAGATGAGCATCACAGCCAGAGGCTAATGGCTCTCTTAAATCAAGAACAGAGAAGAATAATGAACAAATTCCTTAGTCGTGTCTTATTGGTCAAAGCCAATCCTTTGGTACCAGTGAGATGATGTGCCTTAATTAAAGCCATAAGTGTCTCCTACTAAATTAAAATGTGTGAGTGTTCCCACATTTGTGTGTTAGCCTTATGCATTTTATCATTTCACAGCAGGAGTCCATTTAGGATATATTTCTATAATTAACCCAAACATAAGATAAATGAGTTACCCATTCACAGCAGAAGTCAAAACAAGTCCCTATTCATTAATTTACTCAATGTCTTCAGCTTCTCAATTTGTCACTCTACTCAATGTTCTACTGTTGTATAGCTGTTAACCACTGTTTGATCTCTAGCTACAACCTTTTTGCAAGCCTCACACCAAGGTTGAACAGGATAATATGTCTTTGAATCAAACTGTTGAAAGTAACTGAAATAGTCCAACCCAAGAATATAAAAACAAAGTAAATCTGTTGGAGATGCCTGGATCTATTCTGTCTCCTTATTAAGTAGCATTTTTAGCACTTCAGGCATCTATACACCCAAGCACAGCTGGTGCCTCTGTTTCTATATTTGTAAAAGCAAAGGTTCCTACAGCATTGCAGGCTGGATCTCCTTAAAAGCACAATCAATGCATTCACCATCTCCTGCATAGTTACTTCCTCTCTACTCTTTCTGGAGATATATTTCTTTTCAGGACAAAGAAAAAAGTAAATCTCCTTAGTTCCGAGTATTAACAGTAGTCACTGTGCAGTGGGCCACAGAGATCTTGTAGGCAGAGGACGTCATTCCCGAGGATGGTGTAGACTGACCCCTCCCCAGGCTTTCCCTTTGCCATTGTTGGCGCATCTGTGGGTGAAGCATCTCATTTGCCTTCATTCCTAGCAGGGAAATATTGTCCAGGGTAATGCTGATGGTTGAATTCTGGCTTATACGCAAACAAACACAAGGAGCCAATGTCATTGAACAGTGAGGCTGTGCTGATGTTACCTTCAACCATCATCCTTGAGGCCACTCCACCACCTCCCTCACTGAGTCCACCACTACCAGGACCCATATTGTTTTGCATAAAAATATGATATCACAGTATTTCTGAAAGACAGAAATCCCAGGAAGATGTGATGCAATTCCTGCTTGTCTATAAACTTTTCCAGTGCCCGATACATATACAATTATATTCTATTTCCTTATCTTTCCATTTTAGAGGTTAAATTTATATTCACTATCATACAGAGAAGAAAAACTTCCAGAACAAAAAAAAATTGCCCTTTTCTTCTTTTTCCTTTAGCTTGTCCTCGTAGCATACATAAAGCTTAAGCCCTGGGTCATAACAGTTTCCCCATTGTCATTGCCCTACATTCAGAATTTACACTTCTTCTTAATATCCTCAGATGACAGCACTATCCGCTGATAGAGACCAACCTGGCATGCTGAGCCACTGAGATGTTTGCGCTCTCCTTTAGTTCTCTGAAATGCCTACAATTCTTTCTCATGGCCATATTCTTAGAATGTGCTCATGGGTCACATGTCTATCGCCCAAGATCACATTTGCAAGGCAACAGCATTATCCAGAGGAGTCACTGGTAAGTGTGTAGTGCGGTATCTCAACCGCCGCAGCTCTCACTCTTTTAAGTTCCCTCAAGTTTTGTTCCCTAGTATGCAGACCTATCTTGAGAGTCCACCGTGAGCTGAGAAGAGCTGAGACAACGTGGACCATAATTTGGAACTATTTGTTTTAGTAAAGTTACCACGTAGTGCAACCATTGTCATAAATGAGCTTTAGAACATTTTCAGCACCTGGGTGAGATCACTAATGCACATTTACCACATTCCACTTCCTGCACCCCTTCCCTGGACAAACACTGATCTACTTTCTGTCCCTGTAGCTTTGCTTTGCTGAATATTTCATATAAATGGCATCATATAATATTTGATCTATTGTGTCTTGTTTCTTTCACTGAGCATAATGTTTGGCGGTTCATTCCTGTTGTACCACGTATTTGTAGTTTATTTCTTTTTCTTACTGAATAGTATTCCATTATATGAATATACTATATTTTGTCCATCAACAGTTGATGGACATTTAGGTTGTTTACCATACTTGATGATTATGAATAATGATCAGAATATTTCTTTACAAGCCTTTGTGTGGACATTTTTTTTTTGAGACAAGTTCTCGCTATGTTGCCCAGGCTGGAGTGCAGTGGCCTGATCATAGCTCACTTCAGCCTCAAATTCCTGGGTGCAAGCAATGCTCCCACCTCAGCCTCCCAAGTAGCTGGGACTACAGTTGTGCACTATCACACCTGGATAAATTTTAAAACTTATTTATTTTTTGTAAAGACAAGGTCTCACCATGTTCTCCAGGCTGGTCTCAAACTCCTGGCCTCAAGTGAGCCTCCCCACTGGCCTCCCAAAGTGCTGGCATTACAGGCATGAGCCATGGCACCCAGCCTGTGTGGACATAATCTTTTGTTTTCCTTGGGTACATCTAAAACTATTATTTAAACAGTTATATTAAATTATAATTGACATACAGTAAACTGCACATATTTAAAGTATACAATTTGGTAAGTTTTGACACACGTGTACACTCATCAACCCATTACCACAACCACAATGAGCATCTCTATCATCCCAATCAATTCCTCGTGACACTTTGTGATCCTCCTGCTTTTCCTTCCCCACTCCTTGCATCCTCAGGAAACACCTGCCTTGCTTTCGGTCACTATCTATTACTTTGCATTTTCTAGATTTTATATCAGTGGAATTATAGAGAATGTATGATTTTTTTTTCATTTTTTTGGTTTGGCTTCATTCACTCAACATTCTTATTTTGCAATTCATCCAACTTGTAGTGTATATCAACAGCTCATGACTTCTTTGATTGCTGAATAATATTTGATTGTGTGTATGTACAGTACCTTGGTTTATCCATTCATCTATTAATAGATATTTGGATTGTTTCCAGCTTTTGGCTATTACCACCAAAGTTGCTTTGAACAGTCATATTTATAGGGCCTTATACTTTTTTTCTCTTGAATAAATTCTAAGGAATGAAATGGCTGAATTATATGGTAGGTGTATGTTTAAATTTGTAAGAAATTGCCAACTCATTTTCCAAAGTGGTCATCTCATTTTCCATTCCCCTAGCAGTGCATGAGAGGTTCCATTCCTCCAGATCCTTGCCACCTTGGCATGGTAAGTCTTTTTAGTTTTAGCCATTTCAATAGGTGTGAAGTAAGATTGCATTGTGGCTTTAATTTGCATTTCCCTGAAGACAATATGTTGGGTATCTTTTCATGTACATAATTACTATCTGTATAGCTTTTTAGTGAAGTATCTGTTCAAAACTTCTGCCCATGCTAAAAATTCAGTTGTTTGCTTTTAAATATTGAATGTTGAGAATTCTTTATAAATTCTAGATATGAGTTCTTTATTAAACATATACTTCGCAAATATTTTCTTCCAGTCTGTGGCTTCTCATCTCATGAATCAAAAGAAAGTTGGAGCAGCTATATGAACATGAGACAAAATAGATTTCAGAGCAAAGGATATTACTGGGGATAAAGAATTTCATTTCATAATGATAATAGGGTCAGTTTATTGAGAGGACATAGAAATTCTAAACATTTATGAAGCTAATAACAGAGATACAAAATACATGAAGCAAAACCTGTTAAATTGCAAAGACAAATATGCAATCCTGTAATGACAGTTGGAGATTTTAATAACCTTCCCTCAATAATTCTTAGTAAAAGTAGGCCTAAGGTGAGCAAGAATATAGTAAATTTGAACAGCACTATCAACCTACTTCATCTGATTGTTTATAGAACGCTCCACTCAACAATGTATACATTCTCTTCAAGTTTATGTGGAACATTTGCCAAGATGGAACATATGTTGGCCCATAAAATGAGTTTCAATAAATTTCAAAGTATTTGAATTACACACAGTATTTTTCTTTGCCCTTACAATATTGCACACACATGAAGCGTGACTTAATCACCAACTCTCCAAGCCCGTGTTCTCTGTGCATGTGGTGTGTGCACCCAGTGCCCAGCACACAGGAAAATCATAGACATGTAGCTGCAGTTCTCAGGACACCCAGATTATACCCAGCTTAAACCACTCCCAAAATAATCACACTTAGAAACTTCCACAGCCCTAAGAACTAGTAGAACCATGCTTCTCAGAAGTTGAGGGAAGACTGGCCTACCTCTTTTTTCCTGTGGATAGTAGCATTTGAAAAAAAAATGTGGAGAAATGCCCAAATGCCTTACTGATTACTTATGTTATCAGTAAGGATGCTGTTCAACAGTAGTTCAGTTTCAGGGGGGTTAAAAGTTATGTATAGATTTTCCACAGTTCTGGGAGATGGCACCCCTAACCCCCATGTTGTTCAATGGTCAACTGCATATATATTTTGGAAAATAAATTAAAACATTTACAGACTAGTAGGCCTCTCTCATTTAAAACATGGGCTGACTGGGCCCCTGTATTGACCGCTTACAATATTAGCACATGCAGGCCGTATTACTCTTGGGGAAAAACATGTGTTAATGGAGATCACATAGTCATAGTTAGACCAAGAAATATATAAATTTGAGTTTTACACACTGGGTGCTGACGACAATGTGATGTCATTTGGAGGAGAGGAGGAAAATGAGCAAGTTAGGGAGGAGCACCCACTGGCGAACCAGAAGGTCCCTTGGCTGACCCTGCTGTTTGCTTAGCAAAGCCCGTGTGCTCTTCTTGCTGGGCACAGAGCTGGTAGCATTTCCAGCCTCCTCGCAGGTCAAGTGTGGTTGTGTAACCAAGCTCCTGCCCGTGGAGTCTGAGCAGAAGAGCTGTGCCTCAATTTTAGGCTTCACCCATGAACACTCTTTGGCATGTGCTATCCATGGTATTTTCCCTTTCAGTGTTGGGGCACAACAAGACTCTGGGGGAGAGAAGGATTCTGAGTCCCTGAGTTATCACAGGCAAGAGTCACCACCAACCCCAAGCACAGTCCCTGGGGTGTTACGTAAGCAAGAAACACTCTTGCTGTGTCTCACCATTTACATTTGGGGGTTTATCTGCTTCATCAGTAGCTTGCACTAACTGCTGCAGCCTGGTATCGTGTCTGGTCACTTGGTGGAGCCTCGTAGACTATGCAGAAAACAAACACAGGTTGCTCTGTAACAGATCGATGTGCTTGTCTATTAATAAATATCAAGGGCAATCACAATGAAGTAAGTTTGCTGTAAGTCTATTTTGTAATACATTTTGACAGGTTTGTTCTAATCGTATTTTGTGTTTATCTGTGACCTCCCATCCACCCTCATCCCCCAATCAGTTGAGAATTATCTGCTTTAGAATTTTTAAGCCGCCTCTGTAGATGCTGTGTCACTGTCACTTGGAGGGTTCTCAGCCCTTCCCAAACCCACTCATCCTTCAAGGCCCTCTTGTTTCCCCTCCTCCAGGAAGCCATCCCTGATGTGCTGACATACAAAGGTCACGCCTTCCTCTGAAACTCTACAGCACTGGGAGCCTAGACTATCTGCTGAGCTCCAAGGCATACACTTCCCTTTCCTGATAGTTATCTTTAAAATATTGTCATTTATCTGCTTCATTTTTATCATTCACCCATCAATCCTTCCATCCAGTTTTCCATACATTCATTCATTCAATGCATATTTAAGCATTTTCCCTGTTCTTGGGATTGTGTAGGGCATTAAGTCTAAAACAACCTGGTTCCCTATATTCATGCAGATACAGTGTTTTGGAAGCATGCAGAAAAGATTGGGGAGGCTTTATAAAGAAGATACAGTTTGAGGTGAGTCACAATTGTGGTTGTGCTCACCTCAGTCCTTACACATGCAGACCCTGTGCTGAGTGCCTGTGCTAGGCTCTGTGTGGGGCGGCATCATTTTACAAATGAGAAAATCAAGGCACGGGAATTTAGCTTAATTTACCCAAGATCACCTGGTGAGTGAGTGTTGGGGCCAAGATTAAAACCCTGAATGCTCTGATTTCTTGAGAATTCTAACCACTAACCTCTCAAGGCCTTTTCTGGAAGGATGAGAAGCCACTTGCTGAGTGCAGAGGAGAAGGAGGTCCAGACACAGGGAACAGTAGGCGCCGGGCTCCGGGAGATAAAAGTATATGCCACGTTGAGGAAAACAGTCCTGAGGGCCTGGTAAAGTCAGGGTGAGGTGGGCGGGAGCTGGAGATGAACAAGGAAGCTGAAGCCGTGTTTTGAAAGGCCTGTTGGGAACTGGATTGCGTATGTGACACAGTGGAGGCCATGGGCGTATTCTGAGCTGGTGAGTGAATTTATAATTTCATGTAGTAATTATTGGGTGTTTACCAGGTGCCAGGCACCACTGTTTTACGCATACTACTAACCTGTGCTACTACAGCCCTAAGAGAGAGGACTATTGTTACCCAGAGGTCAGGGAAGAGGAACCTCACGTACAGAAGCATCAATCAGGTTGGCCAGCGTCATCCCATATGAAAGTAACTAAGGTGGGATTTGAACCCTGGCAGTCCACCTGTCCAACTTCTTAACCGCTCTCCTTTGAAGACCTCTTGCCTTTTGTGATTTTGAAAAATGCCTCTGGCTAGCAGAGTCCTGGAAGGTGAGATGAAGATCAAGGACACATTTAGGAAGCTACTTAAAACATAGGACATGAGACCCTGACTGTCTGAATAATGGCTGTAGGGATGAAGAGAGATGGTGCTCGGTTGTGGGACAGGAATGGTTTCTTAAATATCTGCATGTCCACCTGTCTGGTATAAAATTGGTGATTGACTACTGATGAACACCCCCCTGCCCTGGCTCCATGACACTGGTTTCTGTATCTTTAAATTTGAGAAGCAGAGCTGGAAAAATGAGGAGCTTCTATTTCCTCCACCCTCACTTCTGCTCCAAGTGTAGCTTGCAGACTAAATATCTCCTCCATAAATAAAATGTATTCCTCCTTCCCTGGGCTGACCTCTGAATTATGGTTTCCTTCTGGAAAGGCTTATAAAGATTTATAAAGATGGGCTATTATTTGTGTTGAAAATCCTCCTCACCGTCATTCCTCCTGGGAGAAAATGGCTGGCCTTTCTCTAAACCTCAGGGAAAAAACAACTTCTCACTTTGGACAATTTTCTGGTCGTCTGTAGTGAGTTACAATTACTCTGGTTTGTGCCTCCAGAAACATATGCCTGTCCTTGGGGAGGCATCATCTATTTGTAGAGGCCTCGAAGTGCCACCAGACCTGCCCACGCATAACTTTCATTGCTGTTGCATTCTGATTGCATTAGGACTTCCTCTGTGTCCCCAATACAATGTGTAAATACCAATTTGCAGCATCCTGGGGGGACATTATTTGGTTTCCTTGTCTAGTGTAATCAAAAAATATATTCATGATTCAGTCACCAACTTATCTTTCCCTGCTCTGATGATTTGAGATA
Source organism: Eulemur rufifrons (assembly GCF_041146395.1). Taxonomy (NCBI): domain Eukaryota; kingdom Metazoa; phylum Chordata; class Mammalia; order Primates; family Lemuridae; genus Eulemur; species Eulemur rufifrons. The sequence continues at coordinate 53,954,289 of NC_091010.1, read as the reverse complement.
AACAAGCATCTTGCACTTCTTAGCACATACTATTTCATTCTAACAAATATTCGCGCATTCAGTAAAACCTCACCCAACAAAAGTTCTCCTCTCTGTGGGTTAATGTAGGTGTCAGGAGGAACAGCTTTTTTTTGGGTGAGCATGCTAGGATGCTTTGGGCAGTGACAGAGCCATAACAAAAATATGATGTCTAGGAAATAGAAAGGAAGTGTTAAACCAAGGAAAGGATTATGCCTCAAACTGAGGATCCAGGGTCTCTGTAGTGTTCCCGTGTGTGCCTGCGCAGGTTTACTGGAAAGCACCCTTAGCAGAGCCTGACATCTGGCCCTGTTCCTTTTACCGGCCCAAGACCATGAGGCTGTGTTAGCCCAAAGTGGAGTCCTGATTTGTAAAATGGCTGTATATAGGCTCACAAAGGCTTCGGACCCCTAGTTCCAAAGCTAAAGTCAGCTGTGAATTTGCTGAAGTATAACTATGACACCTTTGATTGCAGGTGGAAGTAAAAGGCTTTAACTATCTTAAGCAGAAAGGGAAACTTATTTAAAGAAAATACTAGGTATCTTGATAGGGGTTTGAGTTATATACATGCATGCATTTGTCAAAACTCATTGAATCCTGCTCTTAAAACTTGCACATCTCGCTATGTGAAATTTTTATTCAGTAAAGTAAACAATGATTGAACTCTACTTCATGATATGTATGCCGAATTGTGTAGGAGATACTGTAATGATGTTTGCAGCTTAAGTCAAAATGAATCAAAAATAATATGACTTTATGGGTAAAGGAGGAATACGTAGATAGAGATGTGATACAAATATGGAAAATGTTAACTGAAGAATTGAAGTGGTGGATATGAGTGTTCATTATAAAATTCTTCCAACATTTATATATGTTTGAGCATTTTCATAAGAAAGTGTTGGGTCAGGAACTGAAGAACAAGGCTGTGGTTGGACTTCCATGACAGTAGGACCATCAAGATGTTCTCAATTTGTCACAGTTTGTTTCTCTCACTGTGTCATGTCAGCCTGCTTCTCTCTACAACAGAATAGCTTTCTCCATGTGGTCAAAAACACAATTGCTAAGATCTCCCCAGGTTGAGATCTTATGGCTCCAGTACCAGAGAAAGGCTAGCTTAATGTTCTTCCTGCTTCTCAGCCCAGATTTCCAGGGGAAAATACTCATTGGCCCAGCTTGGGTCATGCACCCATCTTTGTTTCAATCAAATGTGGCTCAGAGGACAGGGCCACGGGAACAAGGTGTGTCTGCTTAGAAACATAAGATAAATGCCCGAGTTGGAGGGGTGTGAAGAGAGGAAGTCTTCGAGAAAAATAGGAATGCTTTTCTTGGAGGAAGAGGGACAGGAATAAGACTAAATGATACAGTGTCTATTACAGCTACATAACAAGGGAGGAACCCTACATTATTCACATAATTCCGTTTACCTCTAAACAAAGACAAAATAAAAAAGAGCAGCAGACTATATATATTCAAACAAAATTATCAATGAAATCTGTTCCTGCAGTTGTACTCCTCCACCCCAATCTGAATAGTGTTCTCTCCATGTTTTATTCCATTTAAATCCTCCTCACCCCACAGGGCTTACTTCATGCCTCACCTTCCTCAAGTGTCATGCTTCTCACTCATCTATTTCTTTCTCCTGTTGTATTCTTTGATTACACATGATCTTTGTTTCACCAATGGTTTTGTATGTAGAGCTCATCTTCCCTTCTAGATTGTAAGCTCCATAAACATCTTTGTAATAATTATTATTGTTAGCATGAATAATTGACAATTACCTTTCTCCTGTCCCCTGCAACTTCTGGTCCAATCCCATATACCCTCTAAGTAATTACATGTTTGGGAAGAGGTTATGAGGTTCACATTACTTATACAGAGAATGCTGAAAATTTACACAGCAAACAAAGCAGATGAACGGTGGGGTTATTTATGTTGTCTTGACACATAAATGGGGTTCCCAGCATTGAATAATAAGCTAACAAAAGATCTCAAGATGAAATACCAAATACAAAATGGATATAAAATATGTGACAGTGCTTTTTGCAGCAAAAACCATTGAACTAACAATGAGTGAGGACACAATTACCCCACCTTCTTCTGCACTTACGGAGGTCTCAATAAAGCTAAGTGCAGAAGATATATAAAGAGGGGTGTTCTTTCCAGAAGGTAATGGAAGTCTATGCTTAAAGTCGATTTCCAGGTCTGAGGCTTGCCAACTAAGGGTCGTTAATTTATGCTAACTGAATGATGATCAACTTACATTTGTGAAAAGTAAGAGTTAAGTGGTAGGTGAATTGTGTGGCATAATTAAAAAGCAAAACACTGATTAACAAAGTGTTATCAAAAAATGTTTCACAGAGAGCACCTTCTTTAGTGAATGAATCTTAAAAATTTTTCATTTTAGGATATAAACAATGCTCCCAGAGTGACTGAAACAGCTTGTTCTTTAAAGTAAGAGACATGTTCCCTTTTTATGTGTTTGTTACTGTTGAATCGAATCCGCACAAGAGTTTCCAACATTTTACCAGCACTTTAGAGTTTAAAAGTCCATTCTCAGGCAACCCTGGCTTGACTTCAGGAGGTAAACAGGTTTTGAGCCTTGAGCTAGGTTGGGGGCCCATTGAATGGTTGGGTGGGATGAGAAAACAATATTCTTGATTTCTAATATGCCAGGCAACTAAAGCCACTGATCCGAATTGGACCAGTTACAAACTACTAAATTGAAAAAATTTTTTGAGATATAGGTGTGCCCATGGGGCAAATATTTCAAGAGAAAAACCATCCTAGAATATTTAGGCTCTTAGGGACAATGTTTATGAGGGGTTGGGGGCAGTGAACACAGGGATCCCATCCTGATGATTTTGGCTGAGTCCACTATAAATTTTATGATTTTTAAATTTGTGACTGTTTCAATGGGAAAAGCATATACACGCAGAGAGAGATTTATTCAAATAAATTATTATTTTCTCTTTTGTTTATTTGGCAAGAGTAGATAAGTGGAACTAAATTGATCTTTTGAAGTTCCACCCAGAATCCTCCCTCCTTACCCTCCACCTGTACTGATCCTGTAAAAGAATGTTTTTGGAGGAAATTAAATTCACAGTACATTTAAACCAGTATGTTTAGCTGGTGGCTATGCAGGTCCAATTAACTCCTCTAACAATTTGGGTGAAAAGAGGTTATTATATTATGTTTCTAGCCAATTAGGGTTGTTTTGGTTGAATACTCCCTCTTGTAAACTCGAAGTTAATAAAACATGGTACTGAAATATATTTCGCGGGAGCAGAAGTCTGGAGGAGAAATAGAAGAAAAATATTGGGCACAAAGCATTTTGAAGGTATCTTAATATTACCTTTGCCCATATTATTATTACATATGAACTGACGTACTATTAATGGGTCACAACATGGTGAAGTCGAAGGAACACAGTATTGGGAACTAGTAGCCCCACATCTTAATGTCAGTTTTGCAGATGCTGAATCACAGACTCTCTGAACTTACTTTTCCTAATCTGCAAAGTGGCCATAATAAATCTGGTTCCTGAGGATCCAATGATACAGTGAATATAATGAAAAGCATGAATCATAAGTTAGAGATTAAAAAATAGAGCTGGAACACGAGGTGATTGTTCTGAAAATGCTTTAAAATATACAAGGAGATTTGCTCTTCTCGATACAAATGTTCCCCGGGAAGTATTTCTAAACAGAAATATTGTAAATAAAACCTGAGTTTAATTGAGCTAAAGATATATAATCAGTCTTCTCCCTCCCCTGGTCTAATTATATTGCGAATGAAAATGGGGTTTATAGAAGACAAAGGGAAAGCAAAATCATTTCTGCAAAAGCAAATTGTTTCTCTCAGTGATTGGGATGAATTATCAGGACAAGTAGAGGTGACTCTTTAAGAAAACTGCAGTCAAGTGAGAAAGATCTGCTTTGAGCCACTCTTTACAAAAGGTCCAGTGATCCAGTAATTCTCAGCATCAGGACCAATCAAGAAGCCCCAGATCATGGCCAACAGTCCGAGGGCCAACCATGGTGACAGATAATCCTCCCAACAACACTTCAGAGTAGAAACTATTATCCACAGTTCACAGATAAAGGAACTGAAGCTCAGGAAGATTTCAATATGCACTCAAGGACAGTGCTGGTGAGTGAAGGAAATGGAACTTGAGCCACGTTGTCCCTGGGGAACCCAAAGCCCATGTTCCTTTGATCTCCTGCACTGACCCAGGCAGGTGGGCATTTCTCCCTTAGAGGAGAGTCTGCCATCCTCTCGCTGGCCTGCTCCCCTTTCCCACCGTGCTTAACCCAAAGTTTGCTTCCTCACCTGGCCGCCTGCTTTTGGAGAAGTATCCACAGGTTCTTGATCACATGTTGAGAAGATCAGGGAGTTCCAGAAAGACTCCTATGAACAAAATAATGGAAGTCAATATGTAAAGTATTATATATTTTATTATTATTTACCAAATGGTGATTTCCCCCCGAAGTAATTATATGTTTATAAAGAAAATTTTCATGCCATGATTTGGTCAAAAAAAAAAAAAAAAAATCTAAGGAATGGAATCAGTATACTAGATGCTTAATGACTCCTCTCAAGTGATCTGAAGAACATTTACATATTTCCTTAAATAATTTCCCAGATTGCAGTTGTCAAAAACATGAGCAGAAACCCTCTTGGTGACTGTTTTTGAGTGATCTTCATATCAGCAAGGCCATGAAACTCTGGCAGTCATGGGAGAATAAATTTATCCCAGGCTTCTTGTTGGGTAGCTCATCCAGCAACAGGCAGATACACTATAGTTTCCCTTTTTAAACTTAGTCATTTACATTGAGTCTGCTGAAGGTGGGAGCCATAATATTTGATAGCTGCCCATTTTTCCCTTTGCAGAAGTTTCACCTGGAAATTTATTTTTTCTCCTGGATGTCATTCCCTGGCGTGTGTCACCATGCTTTGGTTAAACCAAGTAGGAAAGAGGTTCGCTGTATTTTGTCACTATAATCTCCTTTACTCAGGTGAAATAGTAAGCCCTCCCCCTCCCCAACGAAAGGCCTTAGAAACAAAAGCCATTTCAACATATTAAACATTTCATGAAATTTGGGTGGTGGGTTATGGAAATGTTATTGAATACTGTGATTATGAATGAGATATTGACTAAGGGAAACAGGATGGCTTCTGTCCCCTGCAGGGACAGGCTTTCTGAGTTGTTCTATGATCAGATTTGGCCTCGTTCATTCAGGCTCTGATCTAATGCTGGCACAGCCTGCCTCGTTGAGGAGGACGGCCCCCAGCAGGGCAGGCCCTGACCTTTGGGAACCCCTGGGGATGTCTTGGCTGGATTTTGGTGGCTTTATTTAAATTAAGCTCATCATCTGGGAGAAAATAAGTAGGTCAAGTGTGATAAGGTAACAGTCAAAAGATGGGATCTATACAGGTGTCCTGGACAAAGAATTTAACCATATTAGACCAATGGAACATGATAATAACTAATTAATAATAATGCTATTATATTAGCTATAGTTTGGATGTCATGGTATGTTCTAGACATTGTGGTAAGTGTGCTGTATCTCATTTAATCTTTTTTTTTTTTTTTTTTTGAGACAGAGTGTCGCTCTGTTGCCTGGGATAGAGTGAGTGCCGTGGCGTCAGCCTCACTCACAGCAACCTCAAACTCCTGGGCTTAAGTGATCCTACTGCCTCAGCCTCCCGAGTAGCTGGGACTACAGGCATGCGCCACCATGCCCAGCTAATTTTTTCTATATGTATTTTTAGTTGGCCAGATAATTTGTTTCTATTTTTTAGTAGAGGTGGGCGTCTCACTCTTGCTCAGGCTGGTCTCGAACTCCTGACCTCGAGCGATCCAACCACCTCGGCCTCCCAGAGTGCTAAGTTTACAGGTGTGAGCCACCGCACCCGGCCTCATTTAATCTTCACAATAACCTTGTGAGGTAGATATTATTACCATCCTGTTTTCCTTTCTTTCTTTTTTTTTTTGGAAGCTGAGAGCCAGAATTGCTTAAGTGATTTGACCAAAGCCATATGGACAAGGTGCTAAGATTGAAGCCCAAGTTTGTCTTATTCCAATCAGACAAAGTTAGTGTGTGTGTATATATATGTATGTATATATATATATAAATAGAATATATTTATTTATATGTATGTTTGTCTCTCTATTAAATGTCCTGAGTTCATACTGATACCATCAATTCCAGCCTCATAGCACAGGGTCCGTCCGTGTCTTCCCTTTCTCCATAGCACTTGTGCAGATTGCATGTAACGGTGTATGTAGCCCCCCGCCCCACTGAGTCCTGCCATGTGGTGCCTCATGTGAGCTGGAAAAAGGTGGCCCTTCCCCAAGGTAGACACCTTGGCAAGTGGAGCGGGGCTGGATTCCAGCTCCTACTCACCCCCTTGGCTGGGCCTCTTTGCAGCAGTGCACAACGAGAATAAGACTATACAGAGGCCCTGAAGGGTCAGCATTCTATACGTGGCGCCTTATTTATGTCCAAGGTCATGACGTTCAGGAAAACAGCATAGATACATATAAAGAATTTGTGATTAACACAATTTTTTCTTGGAGAACTTTTTATAACTAATTTGTTTTTCATAACTAATTGGGATGAAAAGAAAAGTATTACCCAGGTTTTCAGCTTGGATGGAAAAAAATCAATGCAACCCAGACAGTTGTCAATATCACCAATTATATTTCACTGGACATAATTGAAAGTGGTTTGACTGCTCTATTACAGGTTATTTTTTTTTAACCTGATTCCCAACTATATGTCACCCTAAGCTCTGAATCTGAAGCAGGTTGAAATAAAAATAAGACCTATCTCTGTCTTCCAAAAGCTTGGCTACCAGCCAAAAAGAAGCTGATCTCTCTATAACGCAGAGTACATAACTCAAAATGACATTAGAGGTAAAGGGGGAAGAAAAGCCGTGCCTGATTTCATGCACACAGACAGTAAAGTTTGCTGACAGATTTATGAGCTTTAACCTGCTAAAGAATCCTCTGCTGAATTTTTTTCACTAGTTTGTCTTTGAGGAGAGGCAAAGCAGCTCATCGTCAGGCCTTTTGGGTTATCTCTCCCCAGGACTTGACAGACTTTAAATCTGCCAGAGAGAAACCAGTTAAATTTGACTCGATGCTACAAATGGTAGGGGTCTAAGGCCCTGAAAAATGTCACAGACGTCTCCAACTGGTGTTTGGCGTGGTAGACAGCAAAGCGATGATGATCACCACACCTTCATTAGGAAAGGGATGGAGACATGGTCGGCCATCACCTCTCCTCTTGGAGGGGCCCATTTTATATGACATTCGAGTGACAGAAAACTGCAGGTCACTGTGACAACTGCTCAGCCGCACAGTGCTTTTTTTAACCTTTCAATGGCGGCAGGGTGGTTATAAAGGAAAGAATTCATAACTGTGTGGTCTCTCACCTCCCGAGCCAGGTGACAGTGACATCTAAAGAGTGCTTTGGGGGAATGCTAAGAATTAAAGGATATCATCCAAGAGAAAAGCAGAGCAACCATTGTCATGCCCAGAGTTGGAAGCTCCCATCTGTGTGCTTTCCAGAAATTCTCAGGCTGAATCAGATGATACATTATAGACACAGATAGATAGGTGATTGATAGATAGATGTATTTTTAAGGAATTGGCTCACGTGATTGCCATGGGAACTAGCATGTCTGAAATCTGTATGGCAGGCTGGTAGGCTGGCAACTCAGGCAGGAGCTGATGTTGCAGTCTTGGGGCAGAATTACTTCTCTGGGAAACCTCATTTTTACATTTGAGGCCTTCAACTGATTGGATGAGGCCCACCCACATTATTGAGGCTAATCTCCTTTATTAAAATCAACTGATTATAAATGTTAAGCACATCTACCAAATACCCTAAGAACAACACCTAGTAGTGTTTAATTAAATAACTGGATATTATAGCTCAGCCAAGTTGACACATAAAACTGACCATCACACAGGCTTTGATCTGGTGCCCTATAGGGTGAAGATGACGCAAAAGTCAAAAAGCCAAGTCAAATGAGCTCTCTGTGGTTTGTTTTCCAGTCATATGCTCCCCCCAAATTGTGCTTAGTCTACAGAACCCCCCATTAAGGAAAAGAGCAATGAACTGTCCATGAGATAAGTCTGAAAGAGCCTAGCACATAGTGTGCATCCAGTAGGTAGTCAATAAGTGGGTCCTCCTTTCCTCCTCATGTAGGATCCTTGCCCCTCTTTTACTAGCATGGGAGAAGGAAGGAGGTTAATTTTGTCCCTAGGGGAGCTGAGTCTGAGTCTTCCCTGCCTTTATCCCTCCGCCATAGCCAGAGTTCAGGAATCACCCTCATTGTCACCGTTGGCCACCCGGTAATTTCCCACCATGGACAGGAAGGAAACACCATCACCCCAGGAGTGAGGGAGATCCCAGCTAATTCTCTGTCAGGGTCAGTCTGCCTGTGGGCAGAGCAGGTGGCACCTCTGGCTGCCCATCACAGGGAAGGCTCTTCTGCCTACACCTGTGCCTGCCACCCAGGTGGACCACAGGGCTTAGGTATAGTTTTAGGGTGAAACAGATCAGAGTTTGAACTCACTTCCTTCATTTACCAGCTGTGGCACAAAGCAAATCACTTTCCATTTCTCCATTAGTAAAATGGGATCAGTGTACCTGTTGTGCAAGGTTGAGGTGGGTTTAAGTGGGATACTATGGGGAGGACTTGGTTCCAATTCCTGGAGGTGAGTACGAACGTGATGCTTGTGAACTGTTAACGCTTTACCTTAAAATTCTGCCATCTGAGAATCATCTCTTTACCTCAAGTCCTCCACACAGAGTCATCTATTTTAGTGCCACCTGACAGAGGTCCCTCTTTATGTTACCAACACCCAGTGTGAACCCCTGGCCCCTTTCCTACATGAGAGCAATAATCTGGGGACACCGGGAGGCCAGAGGTGAGAGCGTGGAGTAGGGTAAGCAAACTTGGTTATATTTTGCAGAATTTGCCAAGCTTCAGAACAATTCATATTTCGTAAGAAGAAAAATAGGCGGCTCCTTTCCAAACACTACTCCATTACCACCAAGAAGTGCCCAATAGCAACCCCCAAGCCCACTGCACGGCTGTCGGGATGCAGGGTGCAAGGCGCTAGATTATAATTTAAAGAGAATTCAATTCTATTCCAGAAAGAAGAACCACAAAACTGAGATTCTGTCCACATCCTAGAAAGGAAAAAGTGGATGCAGAAGAAGGAAAGGGAAGACAGAGGAGCCTGAGGCCTGAGAACGATTCTCTGACGTTTAGCTCTCAGCACCAGGCCCATTTGGGTTCGCAAAGCTTTCCCAAACAGAACATACATGAAACGGCCTGTAGACAATTGTTTGCAAAAGCTGGCACAAAATTCCCCCAACTCACAAGACTCAAGGGATCTAAGGCAAATGAAAGTTGCATAGTGGTTCCAAGTGTGTGGTGTAGAGTCAGGTGGCCTGCAGCGGACGTCAGTGAGGGCACTGGCTGGCTGTGAGAGCTGGGCCTCAGCTCCCGCACCTGTAAAATGGGAATGATAATACCTGCCTCATAGGGTTCCTGTGAAGAGCAATGTGAATATGCAAGGGAAGTACTTAGCTAAGTGCTTGCTGTCTAAGTACTCCATAAATTCTTTTTAAAATCATCATCATCACCACCATCCAACTTACAAAACAGGAAATATTGGTATCAGAAATGTACTTAGAACAGAGAGTGGTGGAAAATTATCATCGACAGCAAATCAGTTTGCTCTGCCTTATCCCAGAAAACCTGCAGTTGAGGTTTGGTTAATTAAAACTTAAGTTTCTCAGGTATTGGATGACTATGGAAATAAAACCAAGAAAAGAATTTGCAGCTAGAAACAGAGGAGCTGCCTCAAGTAGAGGCTCCCTCAATGAGCCAAGCAACACCAGGCCATCATTAAACTCTTCCCTAACAGCACACACTGATTCTAGGGCACACAGCCCCAAATAGCCTGCAGAAGCCTTTGGTGGTCCAGGAGACTTGGGTTTAGGATCCTCGGCAGGGGAGGCAAGTGAATAAGTGAAACACAGAACGACACAGGGCAGGAAGCTGCAGGCCTCCACGAGCATTAATTTCACTTAGAATCACAAATGTTTAAGTGCTGCAAATACTTACAAGCATGACAAATGGGAGAGCACAAAATGACCATTAGGATTATAATATGTGTGCAAGAAAGCCATCAAATAATCTCTGAAAATAAAGGGCCATATAAATACTAAATAATTCCACCCCTTATTACTACTAATAATGTGTCAGCTGGCCAAAGCAGTTCCTTAAGTACTTTATGTTCTCTGCTGGAATCAGATCCTTAATCCCATTTATATACTTAATGGGGAAGCCCTGAGTCCAAATTAGGTTCCTTAGAAGATATATTAGAATTAGGGCAAAGGGAGATTCTTTTTTTCCTCTGCAGACATAACGTTGATTTTCCATGTAACACTTTTTGCTCCTGAACTCTACTTTGAATACTGAATCATACCTGGAAAGAGGTAGCTCTTATAACTCATGACGGTTTTGAGTTGGATAACCCATGCATTGCTAGACCCTCAGAATAACCCTGGTCCATTAATAAGCCTTCTCTATAGCTTTCCCATTTCAATCAGTCCCAGCAGTTCTTCTGTGTGCCAGTGAAGGAGAATGCCCAATGATGTGCCCCTCTCAAATTCTGCAAGACCCTACGACCCTCTTTCTCCATGGGAGGCAGTAAAGTGAGGTGGCTCAGAGCGTGGGCTCTGGAGCCATCCAGACCTGCTTTGCATCTCAGCTTGCCATTATCTGAATCATTACTGGTTAAGTCCCTTAACATCTTTCAGACCAAGCTGTCTGCTCTTTAAAAGAAAGACTAAACCTTTAAAATGGGTACAGTAGTAGTAAGTACTTTTAGGTTTATTAGGAAAATTATTCATTGTTATTGGAAAAGAAAGGAAAGAAGGAAGGAAGACAGGCAAAGAGAGAGGATGCCCTGAAAAGTCACTGCTTTACTACAGGAGTCTGTCTTTGGTGTGAACCTGAACCTGAACAGAGCAGCAGCCTCCTTCTAGACGCCAGACCCGAGGCAGTTTGAGCAACAGTGGCACGTGCTTTGGTTTTTTTGTAAGGCATGTGACCCGAGCATGTTTAAAGACTACAAAGAGAAGAAGATGCTGAGTCTGTCTTGTGGCCCTACTCCCAGCAGAGGGTGTCTTGGCTGAACTGATTTGTCCTTGCTCTGCAATTACAGGTCTAATTAGAGCAGGAGGTTACACCAAAGGAGCCCAGTGCAGCTTAAATGACTGCCAGCCACTCTGGCTACAAATAAGTAATTTGAACTGGAAGCATATTCAGAAATATACAAAGGAGCTCTCGCCCCTTGGTTTCAGGTAGATTATGCCAAGAAAATGAAAGAAGTTTCCATGGAACTCATGGAGGACATTTCACCTGTCTTTACTGCAACTGACCTAAACCAGCTGATGAGGGTTATTCAATATGGTTTCTGTCAAAAGCTTGCAGGTCATTCTATGTCGGAGGTTTGACAACCAGGAGAGGAAGGTCATCATCATGATCAACAGAAACTCATTTATTGAGTCCTTTCTATGTGCCAGGAACAGGGCTAATGCTTTAAAAAGATGTTCTCTTTTATTTTATAAAGAAATCTCATTTTGACAGTGAGGAAACTGGGTTGTATACATCAAGAAACCTTTTCAAGGCCATGCTGTTAAGTGCCAAATTGGGATTTGAACCCATATTTATCCTACTCTAAAGTTTCTATTTTTTAATCACTATGGTCTACTTTCTTTCACAAGCAAGAGCATGTGTGTGGGCACGAACACACACACCCTCCAGTGTGAGAAAGCTGAGTGGCAAAGAAGACAGAGGTATTGGTGACGTCTGCGAAAGGTGAAGAAGGAGGCAGCTACTGAGCTGTTGATAGTGACACTAATGACGGTTGTCACCCTTGTGTTAGGTAAGATTTGATATAAAATGGAAGGTTTGTCAGAAAGGAGAAGCCCTCTACTCTGCAGGCAGATGCCCAGTGGGCTCTGGGAACTGACCAGTGCTGGATCGTCTGTTTCCTTCTGCCAGGAACCTCCATACTGTTTTCCATAGTGGCTGTACTAATTTACATTCCCACCAAGAGTGTACTGGTTTTCCCCTTCCTCTGCACCCTCATCAGCATTTGTTATTTTTTGTCTCTTTAATAAAAGCCATTTTAACTGGGGTAAGATGATATCTAATCATTGTTTTGATTTGCATTTCTCTGATAATAGTGATGTTGAGCATTTTTTATGTACCTATTGGCCCCATTTGTATGTCTTTTGAGAAATGTCTATTCAGATCGTGCCCATTTTTTAAATTGAATTATTTGATTTATTTTGCTATTGAGTTGTTTGAGTTCCTTACATATTTTGGTTATTAATTCCTTGTCAGATGGATATTTTGCAAATATTTTTTCCCCATTCTGGGGGGTGTCTCTTCACTTTGTTGATTATTTCCCTTGTGGTGCAAAAGCTTTTTAGCTCGTTATCCCATTTGTCTATTTTTGCTTTTGTTGCTTGTGCTTTTGAGGTCTTGCCTAAAAAAATCTTTGTCCAGACCAATGTCTTGGGCATTTCCCCAATATTTTCTCTACTAGTTTAATAGTTTCATGTCTTACATTTAAGTATTTAATACATTTTGATTTGATTTTTGTATATAGTGAGAGATAGGGATATAGTTTCGTTCTTCTTATGGTTATCTAGTTTTCCCAGCACCACTTATTAAAGTTACCGTCCTTTCCCCAATGTATATTCTTGGCACCTTTGTCAAAAGTGAATTGGCTGTGAATTTATTTCTGGGTTCTCTGATCTGTCCTATTGGTCTACATATCTGTTTTTATACCAGTACCATACTGTTTTGGTTACTATGCCTTTGTAGTATATTTTGAAGTCAGGTAGTGTGACGCCTCTGACTTTGTTCCGTTTGCTCAGGATTGCTTGCCTATTTGGGGTCTTTTGTGGCTCTATACAAATTTTAGTATTGTGTTTTCTATTTCTGTGAAGAATGTCATTGAAATTTTGATATGAATTATAATTTTTTTCACTTGTCTTTTGATTTTGACCATAGTATTTTTGCCATACAAAATAAAATAGATATCTACAAGTCCTGTTCCATGACAAGATTTTGTGTGTATGTGTGTCTGTGTGTGTATATACAGAATACATATATATACACACACATACATATTTTCCCATAGTTTTCTCTAGTAATTTCATGGCTTCAATATTTTTTAAAAAATAGTTAAATCTTTGACTCACTTAAAATATATTCTAGCATGAGGCATGAACCCAATTTTCTTTTCCTCTAGAAAGAAACCCACTAGCTCCAGCCTAAATTCACTTTTTAAAAAATTCTTAAAAATATATATATATATATATCTCTATAATTGATTACTGTTTGCCAAAATATTAGAAGTGTTTTCAGCTCTTATAAATATTTCTCCCCCAAATCATGGCATACTTTGAAAGAGTTAATTTTCCTAATAGGTAAAGAACTCTGCAAATTGTAAGAAAAATACAGATGAAAGAAATTGAAGAGGATAAAAAATTGGAAAGATATTCCATGATTATAGATTGGAAGAATTAATATTTTTAAAATGTCAATACTACTGAAAGCAATTTACAGGTTCATTTCAATCCCTATCAAAAAACTAAAAATATTAATAGAACTACCATATGATCCAGCAAATCTCACTACTGGGTATATATCCTCAAGAAAGGAAATCCATATATCAAAGAGAAATCTGTACTCCCGTATTTATTGCAGCACTATTCACAATAACCAAAATACAAAATAAACCTAAATGTCCATCAGTAGATGAATGGCTGAAGAAAATGTGGCATATATACACAATGGAATATTATTTAGCCATAAAAAGACTAAACTCCTGTCATTTGCAGCCACATGGCTGAAACTAAAGGTTATGTTAAAAGAAATAAGCCAAGCACAGAAAGACAAATATTGTATGTTCTCAGTCATATATGGGAGCTAAAAAAGTGGATCTCATGAATATAGAGAGTAAATTGGTGGTAACTAGGGCCTGGGAAGGGTGGAGGGGATGGGGGATGAAGAGAGGTTGATTAATGGGTACACAAATACAATTAGAAGGAATAAGATCTAGTGTTTAATAGTTCAGCAGGGTGACTATAGTTAACAATAATCTATTATATCTTTCAAAATAGCTAGAAGAGAAGAATTTGAATGTTCCCAGCATAAAGAAAAAATAAATTCTTGTGGTGAAGGACACCTCAGTAAACCTGATTTGATCATTACACATTATATGAATATATCAAAATATTGATGTACTCCATAAATAGTACAACTATTTTGTATTAATAAAAAATAAAAAATGTGCATTTACAATTTTATATTTGGATAAATATTTTTGGAAGAAGCAAAAGGAAATAATCAAGTTGTTTGCTTCTGGGGAGGAGAGGAGGTGGCTCGGTTATTGTGATTAGGAGGGAAATTTTTATCAAACTATACTTTTGTACCTTTTGAAATTTGAACAATGTAATTGAAATATCTATTTCTTAAAATATATGCAATTATAATTAAATACATTTTTTTATTGTTTTCATCCCTCTTTTAGAACAATGCTACTCTAGGTGGGACCTACAGGAATACCTCAGATGAGTCGATCAAAATGCAAGAGCAAAGGGGGCTCCCCTGCAGGGAGCTCACATCTAATAACTTCCCTGGATTCGTCAGTTCCTTACTTCCTGTGTTCCTGCATCAGCCAGAGATGGTCAGTGCTTGACCTAATCACCAGGTGAGTTGTTTGTGTCATCAATGAATACAGTAACTGAAGAGATTGAGGTCTTGTATTTGAGGTCTTAGAAAAGTTAAGAAACTGCATTCTTGGTCTTTGGCTTGGTGTGGATTTGGAGAAATTCCTTCAATGGTTTCCCTTCATTTAGGGAAGCTTCCTTCATACCGCCAGCAACCTGGACTGTGTTATTTCTATCTTGGAGGGCCTGCTGTGAACATGTACAAATTAACAGACCCTGGGTAAGCAGAGAAGATCAGTAGGAAGCCTGAAGAACACAAGAAAAAAATTCTGCATCAACCCACTAGAGCTGATTACGTGGCCTCTACACTCCCCGCTGCCCTCGTTTTTAAAAAAAATCCATTGCACATTTCTAAGAAGGAATAACTGTAACAATGGCAGTTAACACACAATTTTAAGGATACCTTAAAAAAAGAAGGAAGCTCTTTGGAATTTGCCTAAATAGGTTTTAATTATGCATTGAGAGCCACCAGAGCAACTAATTAAGAAGTGTATCTGTGTTTAGGCACACTCCCATCGAGGCACTTTCATAAGTTGTTTTGATTTAAAAAGAGATCATTTTTGACTAGAATAAGAGGCTTGATATTGAGTGAACAGAAAAGGAGGGATGTGGAGAATAAAAAAAGTGCAAGTTTTACAAGGCTTTAAAAAATACAAATAAAACATCATCAGTCTTCATTGTGTCAGCAAATTGACAAAATTCAGATTTCTCTAAAAGCTGTCTGGGGATGGTCCCTGCCTGCTCTCTTGCTGGGAGATGTTTTCAAACTCATTAACTTCCATTTACCAGAAAGGAATTGCTTTCAAACAAGCACAGAAACCTTAAAAGTTGCAAAGGGCTTGGTATGGAGATGATATTATGTCCATGGATGACTAAGCATATGGCTTTAGAATCTCCCTTTTTAAAATCTTCCTCACTGAATTTGAAGCCCAGAGCCATTTGAAAGGAATAATTTTATTTCTAGCCTAACATTTTCAGGGTAACTGCAGCTATTTTTTCTCTTACATAATCACTGCTGTCTCACTACAGACTCTATAGAGTCTCTATTGTATATAAACAATTTGGGTATAAATCTGTACCCCAGAACATTCCAGGTATTTAGAGGTATGACAGTGATCCATTTGCAATATACAAGATAGGTAACAAAGCACATTATAATAGAAATAATTACACTAACATTTATTAAGTATTCAATATATGCCAAGCACTATGAACTGAGATATACATAGACTATTTTGTTAAATCATCTCTAGTGCACTAAGAAATAAAATTAAGTTTATTACTAGCAAAATTTTTATTTTGACTAGCACGAAGGCTCTCAAATCCCTGGTTCTTTGCTTCAAAAATGTTTTCATCAAACACAGACAAATCCTTCCATGAGTCTATCCTCAGGCAATTGTCAGAAATAACTGACCCAAGGCTTTTCATCCTCAGCTCGAAAAAGTTAAAAGGCACCAGTTTGCCCCATGGAGACCTAGTCACCATATGGCTGTCTGCAAGAGGTTCATGCCTGATGTTAGTAACAGGGAGCATGTCTGATCAGAGAGCTCCTAATCCGTGGGAAGCGGGTATTGAATGGCAAAGTTTTCTGGATTTTCATGGGCAACAGTCAGGATGAGGCGGCTATTGTTTGCTACATCTCTGGTCCTTTACGAGGGGCTGGCCCATCCATAACCTGCACCACCATGACCAATAAGAGATAGATACAGATAATCAAGTTTATTTCTAGACAGGGACCCTACATTGCTTGCAGAGAACTTTTTAAACCTTTGATTCAAACTTTATTCCTGTTTTTTTTCCAGCTTAATTAGCTGCAAAGAATGAATTATGTATAAACAAAAACTGAAAAGAGCTGCCATGTCCAAGGGGCTTGGGCTCAAAAATACTAGAGATCTAGATTTTTATCAGATACATAAACAAAACAGTTTAAAAGGCAGTCATAATTGGAAATAGCAGCTCCCAGAAACTTCTTCAAGTTTTATCTTCTTCAGAATGTGACTCGATTCAGTTTGCCTCATTCTTGGAAGCCTCATCAAAATTCTCTACAAGATCTGGGGCTTCACTGTCATCATCATCCTGTCCAGCAGCAAGTGGTGCTTTCCTATCCATAGGTTACTTGGACAGAGCTTTTCAGTCTCCTTAAACTAGTCAAAGGGTCTGTACCAAGCTGGTTTAAGATGCTGGGTAGCATTTCTCTCAGCTGGTTTGTCTCAGCATGGCCTGTGATGGTGAAAGTTGTCTGCTGCTAGAGATGCCCAAACTTTAGGGCTGTTAAAGTAGATCATCATTATTTGTTATGTACACATATTCACCTCTTCAATATCGGAGATGTTATTGACCCTTAACTTCTTTGAGCAGAATCAAAGTTTTGTATCATTCTCTGTAGCTGTTCTATGAATATGAATCATCATCTTTGTGCAAGTAGTTCTTTGCCTACTGATGCCCACATGTTCTTCCAATTCAGCGAGTTTCTCCTTGTTTGTGATAGTTTCTCCATCTTGTTAGAATGGAAAGGCACCGAGAGGGGCTCTAGGGTTGGCACTCAGGGGATTTGGAGCTGACCAGCTGACATTAGATGCATATATGTGAAATCAGTAAACTGTCACTATTCTTGTCCTTGAAGGGCTTGCAGTCTATTAGTAACAATAATTGCTAATGTTTATTGAATAATTACCCACCCTCAGACACTATTCTAAGTGCTTCAGATGTATCAACTTATTTGATACTCACAATAGCATTATATCATCTCCACTTTATGGTTAATAAAGCTAAGACATGGAGAGGTTAAATTACATGCCTAAGATCACAAAGCTATAAATAGCAGCTGGGTTTAATCTCAGGTAACTAACTCACTACAGACTCTATAGAGTCTCTATTGTATAGAAACAATTTGGGTATAAATCTGTACCCCAGAACATTCCAGAGAACTTTTTAAATCTTTAAACTTTATCCACTATATTATACTGCTTACTGAATTCTAAGATAATTGATAGAACCAGGCAAAGAATGTAATGAAGAGATTTAATAGAAGAGGTAATCCTGAGACAAAGTTTGACATAAAAGTGGAAGTTTACTAGGCACAGTATAGTATATACCCATGATATTTGCCAATTAATCATCAATTGAATTATTGATTAATAAATGAATGAAGCTACCTTCAGCAAGCATGGGGCTTACTTTTTAAGGGCTCTGAGCTAGTTATTACTATTGGTTATAAAATGCATAAATTCAACTCAAACTGAATTCAAGAACAAAAAGATAGGAGTTATTTATTAGCTCCCAGTCATTATAAGTTCCACAGACTATAACAATGTGATGGACAGAAGCTCACGGTCTCTACTTGGTTTTCTTCTGTGATGGCTTCATTCGTAGTCACGTTCTTCCCACATTTGTGAAAAACTGACCACTGGGTACCCCAGGGACTCACCCTGTAAGAGTAACTATTCCAATAGAGAGAATGCTGTGGCCAAAGCAACACGAGACAATCCCCACATCATTTCCTTTTCCTGGACACCCAGGAAGACTGCATTTCCCGGCCTCTCTTGCAATTGGGTTAAGGTCAAATGGCTGAGTTATGGCCAAGAAAAGATGAGTAGGAGGGATTAAAGCCACTGCAAGACCTGGCTGTTGTAAACAACTTTTGGCACCTTCTCTCTCTCTCTCTCTCTCTCTCTCGCCTTTGTAATCATGTCTCAGAGGGCCCATGGTTCAGATGGAGAAGCTATAACATGGTGGAGGGCTGCCCAACCTGAATTAGAAATTTTGTAAACCAAAAAGTAAAACTTTATTATCTTAAGCCACTGATATGTCAGGTTCTCTTTGTTCCTGCAGCATGGTCTAGCCTATCCAGGTTAATATAAACATTACTTTCCCAATTCCCAGGGGCCAACTTTCAGTCTACTAATTTGACTCTTGTAACCATCTTTGGAATAGCTACAGTAGAGCTAATAAAATGAGAAGAGTCATTCCCCATATGGTCTGAGATGGGAAAAAACAAAAATTGCCCTACATTTTTCCATGGCTATTACTGGTCTTTGAGAGATGTATTACTGTATATCATTCCCAATTTCCCGGATCATTGATAGAACACATGCTCACAAGTCTATCAACAGCTGCAAAGATAAACATTCTGAAAATAGCAGTTTGGTCACTTTTGCCAGCACACATTCATTGGAGATTTTTTAGTCCAGTGACAAAATATTTTACCAGTTTAAAAAATTTCCTTTTATTCACACCTTTTTCATGTCTGGGAATTTATGCTACTCAATTTAGTATGTTTGTTCAAATATAGAAGGGCTTTATGTAAAGTCCTTATTTTTCACTAACATTGTAATCTGGCTTTGTTTTTATTAAATATTAATACATTTATCTTGGGGAAAAATTAATTTTTTCTTTGTAAATCCTATAGAATTGAAAAGTTAAACTCCAGAGATCATGATTAGCATTGTACTTGGTCAATCTCATCTACATTAATCCATTCTGGGACCAATTTTTATTACAGAAAATCTTTCTTGCACTGAGGAAGTAGGGCAGAGAATGTTAGCATACTGAGATCATAGGAAAACTTATTCCATTCTCCATAGTAGAGTTTTTATGGTGCAAAAGAGATATCTTTAATGACATAAGTTTTTTCTACTTATGAATTTCAGATCTCTCTGGAATGTTCTATTTCCACAATTGGACAAAATTTAAAGGCAACTTCTATAAAGATTACTGTTCTTCTTGGCAATTATGTATTTTCATACTTCAAATATAATGGTGTGGGCATTTTACTAGTGCTGTAAAGAATTAAAAAAATACACAAGACACAAAAAAGCAGATTTTAGTGCAGAATTAAATGCCCAGATTAGTAATATAGGCAATAGGCTAGTATTTAAATAGGAAATTTAAAACAAACAGGAATTTAAAAAAAATATAATGGATACCTGTACACCTCTCGAGCAGTTTTACTACCCTTAACATCTTGCCACAATAGCTGTCTGTCACATACATATACATGCATACACGTATGTACATATATATAAACTCATACTTCCCTTTTTTCAAATCTTCTGACAGTAGCATGAAGACATCTTGACATTTCTCTACTAAATACTTCACTATGCATGACCCAAGAATACGAATTTTTTTTTTTCCCTAAACAGCCTCATTGCCATTGCCATACCTGGGAAAATCAACATTAACTCAGTAACACCATCCAACATGCAGTCCATACATAAATTTTCAGTACTGCCCCCAAAATGTCCTTCATAGTTTTACTTATTTTTAAAATAAGGGTCCTTTTAAAATATATACATAGCATTTGTTGTTGAGCCCTTTTAGTCTCCCATAACCTAGAACTTTCCTTTCATCTCCCTTTTTTCTTCATAACTGCATCCTTTGACAATTCCTGGCTAGATGTCCTGCAGAACATTCTACCTTCT
This sequence comes from Eulemur rufifrons, assembly GCF_041146395.1. Lineage (NCBI taxonomy): Eukaryota > Metazoa > Chordata > Mammalia > Primates > Lemuridae > Eulemur > Eulemur rufifrons. The sequence goes on along the minus strand of NC_091010.1, from coordinate 53,934,005 downwards.
GAATTTATCTGACTGCTAGATCTTGGCTAAATTTGGAACACACGTCTCTGGCAAGAATCTCGCAAAGATGATGTGTGTCTCCAAGTGCTCATGTGAGAAGACACAGGATATCAGAACAGACAATGGAAGTTTGACCATTTGATTAAGATGGCAACTGACAGACTGCTCCATTTTATAATTTTCCCTTTGGAATTAGTCAGTAATCTGTTCAGTGATACTTTCAGATAATGTGAATTTGTTGTCCAATGCCTTTCCATCCAATGCTTTTATATTTATTGTTGATTCTTGCTTGAATCACTATTATAACAGGGGTTATAAAATGTTGATTTTTCTAATTCCTTTATTCCTACTACTTTTGCTATCAAACATTCTTTTATAAAAAAGAGCTTTTCCTTTGTTTTATCTTTTCTTTCTATGCATTGTATATTTATATAGCATTTATTTTTAACATCACCATAGACTCATGGATTATTTAAATCTAGTTGTTCCTATACATTATGATTTTATTTTTCTCACTCAAATTATTTCAAATTTGGCCAGTAGGCACCTCTTCAAGAAAATTCTGCATTTATTTCACATAAAAACATTCATATTTGAGCACTTACTTGCTTTTTGGTCCAACAAGAAGTTCCATGCTTAAATTATCCTCCCTGCTCCAGCCAGGGAATCAGCCATATCTCCAAAGAGATCGTTTAAAGACAAAACAAAACAAAACAATCATTTTAATGAGATATAACTCCTATAGCATACAATTTGCTAATTTGAAGTATACAATTCATTTATTTTAGTATGTCCACAGGTTATGCAACCACTGCCATGACTAATATTTGAATATTTTTGTCCTCCCCCCAAAAACCCTGTAGCCATCAGCAATACTTCTCATTGTCCCCCAGTTTTTGCTCCCTACCTCAGCTCTAGGCAACCACAAATCTATTTTCTGGCTTATACATATAGCCCATTTGGACATTTCATGTAAATGGATTGATATAATATGTGATTTTTCATGACTGGCTTCTTTCACTTTACCATAATGTTTTCAAGGTTCATTTGTATTATATCATGTAACAGTACTTCATCCTTTCTTTTCTTATTGTCAAATAATATCCACTGTATGGATATACTACATTTTGTTTATCCATTTAGCAGTTTATTGTGCAGAAGAAACCTCTGCCTTCCATCAGAGGCAGCTTCTTATAAAGGAGAAATTTATTTTTTGTCTTCAGATCCCAACTCCATTAATGCCACATTTATACAACATTGTTCATCTAAACATACCAGCTCATGATATTTTAAGATTCCCACTTCTAAAAAAAAAAAAAAAAAGATTCCCACTTCTTTTAGAGCTGCCTAAGCCCCGCCAGAATGAACTGAGGCTGGCCCTGGGCAAACTTAACCCTCCATTTTGATGGTGGGATATAAATTCCTAAGGGAAGGCATTAATTTATACACATATTTAAGAACTAGAAGTTATGGTGAAGCTAATGGGTGATGGAGCTGGGAAGAACAATGAACTTATTATCTCTATGTCCTTTCATTGCTGACTCTCAGTAGTTATTTGTTTCTCTGTAGTAATTTGAGGGAATAGTGAATGATAGTCTGTCTGGATTGTCTTGTTATCCGAAACAATTCAACAGATTACTATCCTAATATTGTAATTACAGTTACATTTCTGGAAATAACAGTTAATAGGAATTGTGACTTACAAATGTACTCACAGCGTTTACTGACTGTGGATGGTAGCCTCTGTCTAGTGCCTTAAAAAATGTGGTATACTTCTTTTATTGTGGTTATTAGCCATGTGACTTTTGGCAAGCCACTTACCCTCATTAAAAAACAGTTTCCTCATCTATAAGATAGGATAATAATATAATTCAAATGTCATAAGGACTAATTAAGCCTGGCATATATAAGAACTCAATAAATGTTAGCTAAAATTATTATTTTTGTAATCAATATATAAGTACCTATTAGACACCCATTTCATGTCTAACATACTAGGCTAAGCTCATTGGTGATTGTCAAAGAAGCAAGAGACATGATTCCAACTTTCAAGCTGTTAAACCATCTGTGAAGGGACCCTAATGAGACCAGGTATACTAAAGCCCAGAACTCCCCACAGGTGCTTTAGGAGTTGAGAGAAGAAATTGATCAAAGTGACTTGGAGTAGACAAAGTGGAGGATGAAGACCTTTATAGGCCTTCCATGAAGCAAGTTTCTCAAACTTTTAATCTTTCTCATAAATTTATAGAATCAAGTTATATATGGTAGAGATGATAGAGCTGCCAAGACAAAAGAGAAGGAAAAATGTAACAGGAACTGGTGATATTTCCAGTGCTTTGCTAACAGTACTGCTTAGGATCTTTGCTACAGGCGCAGTTCTTCCCAACTTTGCTATGAAATTTACAGGCAACGCTAGATTTTAACATAAGTGGACACTTTATGGTGAAAGCATTAAGGAAAGCTTCTCATTATATGCATTAAAAAGGAAATCCATTGTCATTCTATTAGAACTATTTTTAATGTTCTAAGCACATTATTTGTACATTAGATTGTAAGCCATCAATAGGAAATTTCCAGAATGATTTTTCTTAGCAGAAGGAAAAGAGGCAGGAGTGTATTTGCAATTATGGAAACATGCATCCTGTATTTTTCAGTTTCAAAATACACATGCTTTTATACCATGACATGAGTTAAATGTAGGCATAATCTTCTATTTCTTATTAATAATCACTTTTATAAGAAAGATAGATGGAGAAACTTATCTGGAGGCTATAGCTTTAAAGAGCTGATTAAAAGCAATTATGAAATGACTTTGAAGTCTGAATGCAATTGAAGCTGATTTGGCCAGGCTTTTTCTACCAAAATAAGATTTTAGAAGTGAATGCAAAAGAATAACAGGCCCTATTTCAGATAAATCAAAACCTATTTCATAACAGTAGTAATGACTAGTCTTCCAGACCATTAATCTTCCATTAAGGTGGAAAAGAAAGTAATATTGTGAGACTATCATACATGGAGGAGAATTGGCTTTGGAATATTTATATATCTGTATGGGGAAAACAAAACTTGACTCCTATCTCATTCGATACACAAAATTTAATCTGAGATGGATCATTTACTTAAGCATTAGTGCTAAAACCATAAGACATCTAGAACACTAGTGAAATATTTTCATGACTTTAGGATAGGAAAAGATTTCTTAGAACACAAAAGCATTAGCAAAGGAAGAAAACAAATAATAATCAAAATGAAAAATTTCTGGTCATGAAAAAGATGAAAGGGCAAGCCACACATTGGATTAAAATATTTGCAAAACATATATCTGATAAAGAACTGGTTTCACGAAAATACACAGAAAGATTTTTAACTGTGGATTGCCCTGGTCATGTTTTCCTTTTGATATATCATTCTGGTAGCTGTGTTGGATGGATTTTAAGAAAATAAGATTGGAAATAGGGGAAGAGCAGGACATTGTGGCAGTTATCGGGGTAAGAGGTGACGAAGGTCTAGTATATAAGAAACAGTTTCGTAAGGAAAATTCTTTGAAGTCTTTGAATGTAATGTGGACCAGGAGAAAATTCAATATATGTTTTTAGTTTCTTCTCATAAAAGGGAAACTAGTATAGACTGGTATTTGAGATGCTAGAGTAAGATCTGCACAAACACCAGATGAGAGATGAGAGAGAAAGCTTTATTTCTGTTACAGTAAAAGAGACCACCCAAAAATCTGACTACTCTAGATTTCTGGCAGTTGGCAAAGATTTTTATTCATTAAAGAGAATAAGGATGGGAAATACGAGGAAAAAGAATGAGAAACAGGAAATATGATTTAAGGGCAAAGAAGATATTCCACTAAGTAATTTTCAATTTTTGAAAAGTTGATCTAAAGTCCAGAAAAGTGTGTTCAAAAGATTAATCATCCTCAGTCTTCAAAAGATGTTCTCAAGTTAAGTAAGTCCCGGAAAAGGACACTGCAGTTTGGAATTTATCAAGAAAACTGTCAGTTTAGGTCAGGCTATGAAAAATACATTCCCTTGTGTCTTTGTTACATGAGGGTTGCAAGAAGGTCTTTACTCTTTACACTCTGATAAATTTTAGTTCTTGCCCATTATTTCTTCAATTTTTTTTCAATAGCAATGTTTTTCTTCTTTCCTTGTGAGGCTCAAATGACAAGAATATTAGACCTTTTCAATATTGTTCTACAGGGCTCTGCTCATTTTTTCAATCTTTTTTTCTCTCTCTATTTCAGATTGGATAATTTCTATTGTTCTGTCTTAAAGTTTAATAACTCATTCCTCTTTCATCTTCATTACTCAATTGAGCCCATCTGATGAATTCTTTTATGTCAGATATTAAATTTTTTGATTTTAAAATTCAAATATGATTCTTTTTCATAGTTTCTATTTCTCTGCCGAGAATTTATATAGGTTTACATTAATTTTAAGCATTTTACCTATATTCCTAGAGCTGGTTATAATAGCTTCTTTAAAGTCTTTGATAATGTCAACCTCTGGAATATCTTGTACTGGCATCTGTTAATTGTCTTTTCTCTTGAAAATTGGGTACTTTTGGGGGTTCTTTTTATTTGAAGTAATTTTGGATTATATTTTGGATATTTTGAATATCATATTGTGAGACTCTTGGTCCTTTCAAAATGCTCTGGAGAACATTGCATTTATATATATAAATATATATTATAATATACAAATTATAATATATATGAATTATATACAATGTCATATATACATAACATTTCTGTCTTGTTCTTTTTTCTTAATTCAAATTTCTAACTTACTTTGACATTTTTATTAAGAAAATAAGCAAATAGACAGAATTAATGTTATTTTAAGTATAAAATAGACTTATATATTTAAACTTGGATGTAGTATGACATACAGTGGAGGCCTCCATGTTTTGGAAAGGGACAGGCATGGAATTTAATGCAACTTCTGCTATTTTCTTCTGCTTTTTGCTATTTGTGCAAATTATCTAACTTCTCTGAATCTTCACTTTCCTCATCTGCATAATGGAGGTAATACCATGTAGTATGAGGCCGGGCGCGGTGGCTCACGCCTGTAATCCTAGCACTCTGGGAGGCCGAGGTGGGCGGATCGTTTGAGCTCAGGAGTTCGAGACCAGCCTGAGCAAGAGTGAGACTCCACCTCTATTAAAAATAGAAAGAAATTATATGGACAGCTAAAAATATATATAGAAAAAATTAGCCGGGCATGGTGGCGCCTGCCTGTAGTCCCAGCTACTCGGGAGGCTGAGGCAGGAGGATCGCTTGAGCTCAGGAGTTTGAGGTTGCTGTGAGCTAGGCTGACGCCACGGCACTCACTCTAGCCTGGGCAACAGAGTGAGACTCTGTCTCAAAAAAAAAAAAAAAAAAAAAAAAAATACCATGTAGTATGATATTAGGAGGCTTAAATAAGATATTGCATGGAAAATGCTGGTGTGCTATCTGGGACAGAGTAGCTCCTCAAAAATATTTATGATATGAGCTAACTATACTAATAATTATGATATTTCAAAAAATTTAATTCACATTCAGTGTCTCCTCTCCTCACAGTAACCCCGTTAGCCCAGAACTGTTATTATTCCAATTTTATAGCTGAAGAGACCCAGACTCACTGGGGTTAAAAGGACAACACAGCAAAAGAAAGCAACAGAATTTAGATTTGAATATGTCTTTCAGACTCCAGGGGTGGGACATGTGACTGTTACATAGGGTGCCTCAACTTGATCCTGTTAGTTCCCTTCCCTCATCACCGTCTCCTGCAGACTGTGGAAAGACCTCTCTGGCCTGAGCTCTAAAGCAGACTGGATTCTTGAAGGAGCCCAACATATTACCCATCTACTGACCGTCCATAAGTCCTCTGGTCTCCTGCCCTAGTCCCTCATTTTTCTTTCTCTCAATCCTCAGGCTCTCCCCTCCCTGTCTGTCGGTATCTCCAGCTCCAGCCAGGCTCTCAGAGAAGGCTGCATTCTAACAAGGGACCTGTGGCCACCTCCATTTCCACCTGAGGAGAGGGGAGCTTCTGACTTCTGAATTCAGGTGCTCTGAAGTCAGGAAACAAAGCCTTCAGCAGCTCAGTTTGGTGCTGCTGTGGCTACAGAAAGGATCACAGATATTTGCTTATGTGAAGTCCAACCAAAGGAGATTAAAGTGAGGGCCTGAAGCATTTTTTACAATAAGAAACCCAAGAACACACAGACCAGTACACTTGCAAAATGTAGAAATACTGCTCTTAATCACGCTGCTCTCTTTTAAAGCAGCCAGGTTTTGTTGTCACTGCTCCCTTGTAGAATTAGTATCTAGCTGTCAGGGGAAAGTGAGGGCTCCCATTCCAGAGAGGGTTGGCCATACCCACCACCTGAAAAGCAGTCTAGTCTGTTGTTTTCACCCATTTTCCTCCTTGTGGCCATGTGACTTTTATCCATGGCCTGTTAAATATGTATTCTGTCTTTCTGTGCCAGAAATAGGAATTTATTGAAACATACAGTTGAGCTTTAATTTGATTTTATTTGTGCTACCCCCTCTACCCCTCATTCTAAGGCAAAAACTATATTAGTAAGCTTCAGAATATATGAACATGTCCATTCTGGCAGTAGAATTTAACTATAGTGAGTAGGCATAAAAGTGTTGTTTCCTTTGTTGACAAAATCTCTTCCTGGTACACATTCTCATAACAACGGGTATAATGCAACTCAATTCTATTGCCAATCACCAGGAGTTAGTGCAGACTCCACATATAAGGATTCAGTCCTCTGCAACAGGGGTCCCCAACCTATGTGAGTTGTATAACTCTTTTATTATATATTACAATGTAATAATAATAGAAATAAAGTATACAATAAATGTAATGCACTTGAACCATCCCTAAACCTTCCCCAGCACTCCCAAGTCCGTGGAAAAATTGTCTTCCATGAAACCATTCCTTGGGGCCAAAAAGGTTGGGGACCACTACTCCACAAGATTGCCCTCACTTTAAAAGCCAGCCATACTTCAGGGGTTCCCAGGCCACCTATACTTCTGACCAACTGGCTACAAATCCAGGGGTTCCCACAACCCCTTCAGGTTTTGATAATTTGCTAGAACAATGGCCAGAACTCAGGAAAGTATGTTACTTACAATTACAGTTTTATTATAAAGGATGCAAATCAGGACTAGCCAAATGAAAAGATACATAGGATGAGACCTAGAAGGGACTCAAATGTCGAGCTTCCATGCTCTTTTCCCATGAAATCAGGGCCTGTCATCCTCATAGCACATCAGTGTTCACCAACCAGGAAGCTCCACTGAGCTTCTGGGTCTAGAGTTTTATTGGGGTTTCATTATGTAGGCATGGTGGATTGAACATTGGCCATGTGATTGAACTTAATCTTCACCCCCCTGGACTCCCTCAGGGTGGGCTGGCTCAAAGCTCCAACCTCTAATCACATGATTGGTTTTTTTGATAACCAGCCCCCATCCTGAATGATCTCATCTCATTAGCATAAACTCAGGTGCGAGTCAAGAGGCTCATAAGTAAAAAGGACACTTATCACTTGAGATACTCCAAGAGTTTTAGAAGCTCCATACCAGGAACCTGGGACAAAGGCCAGACAAATTCCTTATTACTGGAACTGAATGGGTGCATGCAAAGATGTTCTTTTGGTTAAACAGAGGTAATTGCATAATTTGTTATTCAAATGGAAATTCTTTTTGGAAAGAAAGGTAGGAGCTAATTGAATGGGAATGCCAGACAACAGGCATAAAGAGGGCATATTCTGGGTGAACTGGGACTTTTTTCCTTTTTTTTTAAATTGTAAAATATTAAGGGGGTACAAATGTTTTTGTTACATAGATATCTTGTATAATTTTTAAGTCAAGGCTTTTGGTGTGCCCATCACCAGAATAGTGTTCATTGTACCCAAACTGGGACTTTTGATGACCTTAGTTAGGTTTTATTCCATTCCCAAGGAAGTATGAAAAGTTTGGGACCAATTTGCAAATTCTTGGAGTCTTCCTTGGCAAGAAAAGTGTTACTTTTGTCTCTAATAGTCACATATTTGAAACTGAGGAGACTATTTGTTCAACAGGAATGATAATTAGAGCAAACTTGACATTGATAGACTGTGTCTCTATTCAAGTAGAAAAATAATTCCATAGCAGATAACTCAAGTTATTTTTATTCCACATAGGTGACAATATATGTAATATTTTCTTTTTTATTTGTCTATTCTGAAATATCAGGGTCTGGCAAGGTTTTACAAACCAAAAGGCAGCAATAGCCTTCCCTAACCCACAGAGGTGATTCTTATGCCTTTTCCCTATAAAGCCAGTTACTGTTATATGCTTCAAAATTTGTTGGTCACCAAGTACACGTAGTTCATGGCTGCATCTCCATTCTTTCCTATACATGAGTTCCTGAAACATACAGATTTATTGGCATTCCTTTTTCATGCCTAAAATTACCTAAAATGCTAAACATCACTGTGTTAGCTCAGCCTGCCATAACAAAATACTATAGGCTAGGTGGCTTAAATAACAGAAATTTATTTTCTCATAGTTCTGGAGGTTGGAAGTCCAAGATCAAGGTCTAGCAGGGTCAGTTTCTGGCTTTCTGGTGAGGGCTCTCTTCCTGGCTTGCAGACAGCTGCCTTCTTGCTATACTCTCACATGGCCTTTCCTCACTGTGCTTGCGGAGAGAGCATTGGCGTGTCCCTTCCTCTTCTTATAAGGACATAGTTCTATCAGCATAGGACCCTACCATTGTGACCTCATTTAACCTTAATTACCTCCATAAAGGCCCTATCTCCAAATACAGTCACATTGATGGCTGGCGCTACAACATATGAATTGGAGGAGGGGGATAATCCAATCTATAACAACCACTCCAGTTCCATAATTCTGCATGTTTGAGAAATCACATCAATTCTTTAACGCAAGGCCCTTATTTAATCATAGTTTCTGTATTCCCATGGTCCAACCTATAGTATGCAGTCAGACACATTATTATTGGGGTGAATGGATTTGTGATTGAAAGGAGCACTGGCAAATCAAGAGAGGCTTGAATTGCTCATTGACACTTATTTTCTGCATAAATGTTATACAGAAAATATACTCCCAGGTTCTTTTCATGCCGGTTCTAGTATTGCCCATTTTTTTCCCATAAGGAGCAGGAAAAATTTAGGTATGAAACTCCTAAAAGAGCATAAGTAAAAACTTCATCAAAGCCTTTTGGGATGCAGATGGGTAAACTGCTTTATTTCATGGTAACTACTGAGGAGTTCTCAACAATAATTTCCAATGACAGCATTTGATTCTCATACCTGAAGTCCTGACTCAAGTGTATTGGTCTAATCTGTGACAGTTGCAGAGAACCTATAAGCAAGATGACAAGCCATCCTCAGTCTGGCTCAGGCAGAAGGAGAAGACTTGCGGAGTGGATTTAGCATAAACACTGCAGCAGAAAGATGAAAAGTTCATTCCATAGCAACCTGACCTTGCATTTGTGGCCATTGATAATAATAATATCAATAATAATAACTATTGGAAAAGGAAACCCAGTTAAAGACACTAAATCGGGAGGCCTGGGTGAAGTGGCCTACTGAGGGTTTGGATTGGAACCAAGAACTGCAAACAGTCATAAAATGCTTTAAAGCTTTCATGGACGTAGAGGTTTGGGAGCTTGAAATGAACTTAGTACAAAATCTTTATTCTATAGTTGAAGAAATTGGGGCCCAGAGAAGAAAGTGGCTTTTCTACTTATGACTTAGGGCTATACAACTAAGTGATTAAGGTCCAATGTAAATACAATATTCCTTTATCTTCACTAGAAGATAAACTGCATGAAGGCAAGGTTTTTGTATTATTCATCCACTAAATTTTCTTCATTACCTAGAACAAAGCCTGGTACATGGTAGGCAGGTACTCAGTTTGTTGAATGACTCTCAAAGTGGTTAATATCTTGGGTTTTGAGTCAAACAAGTAAATCAAAATACTGACTATCACCTACAAGATGTGTTACTCTGGGCAAGTTACTGAACTTCTGTAAGCCTTAAATAAGATGTCAAACACAATAATACATATAAATCAACTTGACCAGCCTGGTACATAGTAAGTAAGCACTTAATAAATATCGAACCTCTCTAATAGTCACATTTTGCTTTACTGTTGTTGATTACCTTATAATTCCTAAGGGATTTTATTTTACCCAACTTTTTCCCCTAAGTTCAGTGTTTTAAAATTTTGTTTTTCATATGGCATATGAGAAATATTAGGCCATTGCCATACTCAGTCATTCTTTTTTTAAAATTTTTTTTTATTTCAGCATATTACAAGGGTACAAATATTTAGGTTACATATATTGCCTTTGCCCCACCCGAGTCAGAGCTTTAAGCATGTCCATCCCCCAGATGGTGCGTACTGTACCCATTAGGTGTATATATACCCATCCCCTCCTCCCCACTCCCATCTCCCTGACACCCAATGAATGTTATTACCATATGTGCATATTAAGTGTTGATCAGTTAATATCAGTTTGATGGTGAGTACATGTGGTGCTTGTTTTTGCATTTATGTTATACTTCACTTAGTAGAATGAGTTCCAGCTCTACCCAGGATAATACAAAAGATGTTATATCATCCTTGTTTTTTGTGGCTGAGTAGAACTCCATAGTATACATATACCACATTTTATTGATCCACTCATGTATCGATGGGCATTTGAGTTGTTTCCACATCTTTGCAATTGTGACTTGTGCTGCTATAAACATTCTAGTGCAGATGTCGTTTTTACAGAATGTCTTTTGTTCTTTTGAGTAGATGCCCAGTAATGGGATTGCTGGATCAAATTGCTGGAAACTTCTACTTGTAGCTCTTCGAGGTATCTTCATATTACTTTCCACAGAGGTTGTACTAGTTTGCAATACTCAGTCATTCTTAAAATGCTTTATTTTAATTATCTTCATGAAAATACATTAAAAAAATGTTGAAAATCAGCATTCATATTACAACCTCATTTCACTTGCTGAGCAGTCTGTCAATTACTGTTGTTGTTTTATTTTTAATCATAATTACTCCTCAGTTGCTTATACATTTAAACAATCAATGCCATTATTACATCCTCAGTCAAGATATCAAGATAAAAATTATCTGATGGGAGAGGCAATTGTGCAATAGTATTTCCTGTTGTATAATGGGTGTTCTGCGATTTAAAATAGTGTTCCCCAGTGTTTATGTTTATTAACTGCAAGAAAAATAAGAAAACTCCAGGGTCCTATTCACCTAGAAATCACTACAGCACTAATAAACAAAGGAAAATAATTTCAGGTCAAGATTGCCAAAAATTACATATGGAGTGAGTGCTGAAAGGGCCTAGAAGAGTAATTAACTAACCCAGACCCTTGTAATGCAAAGTATTCTTCATTCAGCAGCACTGGTGTCACCTGGGAGCTTGTTAAAAATGCAGATTCTCTGGCCCCACCCCAGATCTACTGAATTAGAACTTGCATTTTAGCATGATTTTCCAGCTGATTAAAGTTTGACAAGCACTGATGTAGACAGTTTAATAAGGCACAGAGAATCAGAACTGCTTTTTTGTTTGAAAGCATTTTGTTTTTTACAACACTTCCTATTATAAGCAGTTTAATATTCAGTAAAGGGAATAGACAAAAGTAAAAAAAATCTTCATAATCCCATAAAAACTACATCATCTATGGATGTAAGTATGCAATTTCATCCATAGCAGGCTGTGCTGTACATGCTGTTTTGTAATATGCTTTTTTCCCCTTAAACAATAATACATCATGCTCACCTGTCTAGGACAATAAACAGAGCTCTATATCATCATTTTGAATGGCTGGGTAGGATTCATGGTTTTTATGTACTCTTGTTTATCAAATGTCCTATTGATTGAAATTTAGGTTGTTTTCAATTTTATGCTATTATAATCCCTAAGTGAAATGTCTTCATGATACATCTCCTTGCTTTTGTGTATTTATCTCCTAAATCCAAGAATATTCATCATTTGTCAAAAGTTGCAAAATGTTTTAGCAGAAAAAGCACTGGACTGGGAATCAAAGAACCTAGATTCTAATCCTTGGTTTTGTCTCTGCTAACCTTCTCATTGCCATCTCAGTTTGCATATTCATAAACAAGAAGTTTGAAAATTATCTTTAAACACTCTATAGTTTCAAATTTTCAATGCAAATAGTGTCAACAGTCTATCATATTTATCATTATAATGCATTTTACAGAGAATTTCTGCTTTTGTTTTTTGCTTACTAATAAATGCTCTTAACTATTATACAATTAGATTCTAATACCATATTTTATATGCATGTCTTGAGTTCACATCAATTTGATAGCGGGGAAAAGATGGCCTATGGATATCCTGGGTGCCAGAAGGAACTTAGCCTGGTATTACACATTCCCTGTATTTGAGAAGCTGTGGTGCACTGCTTTTAAATCATGCTTTGATCCCAAGTTTCTCAGAGCAAGTGTTAGGGTTGGTGTCAGATAACCAAGGTTTGAGGCCCAACTCTATTACCTACTAACCACATGGATTTGGGCAGATTATGAAAAATTCTTCTAGCCTCACTTTCATCTAAAAAATGACAATCCACGGAGATTGTAGAACCTTTGTGTGTGGTATTTGGAGAAAATGCACATAAAGTCTTTAGTGTGATGACTGGCACACAGAAAGTGCTCAGTAACTTCTGAGCATCTATATATACTTAACTAGAATTGTAAACTTCTTCCCACTTTGGATGCTTTCAGGACTGTGAGAGGACAAATAAATATGCCCAGGTGCCATCCTTAAATAACACAATGTGGATGTGAAGGTAGCTGAGGCCTAAGAGGATCTGGATCATTAACTCATTTATTCTAAATTCATTTTGTAGATGCAGAACATAGTATTTAGATTAGGATAAGACTATCCTTTCCAAAAATGTAAGGTTATGTAGACTACAGCATTTAGATTATTTTTATTCTGATGAAGAAAATAGGGTATGGAGAAGAATTAATTTGTCCAGATTATGTAGCAAGCCACTCTCAGAGCTGTGGTTGATTCCTGTTCTTGCTGCAAACTTTAGCCGCTCGTATCACTACTAAGGAGGAATGTTGGAGTCAGTGATTATCTGGGTGCTCTAGTCCAGTGACAAATTATAATTGTTCTGCTGGACATAAACCAGCAGCCTAGAAAAATGTCCAAATGGACAAATTATACAGTCATTCTCACTAGTAATTAGAGAAAAATTGTATCAAATGCTGTTTTTGACCCATCGAATTTCCATTTTTAAAAATGCTAATATCCAGTTTGGCAATAGATCGTGGAAAAAGCCATTTCACAGTAAGTACTGGAAGCTAAAAATGTTCGTCCTCTTTTATCCAGTATTTCTCCAGATAGGGACTTACCCTAAAAAATAGTCATAGACGAACACAAATATTTATGAACAAGGATAATGTGAGTAACAGGAAAACACATATGATCCAATAACAGGACATTGACTAAAAAAATTGCAGAAATAATGCAGCTATGGAAAATTAAATTTTAAAAGAATATTTAATGACCTGAAAAATGTTCATGATGTATTAAGCGAGAAAGCAGCTCATAAAATAGTAGCTGCAGTATACTCTACCCCCAAAATTGACAAAGAAACACACACACATATATGAAAGAACTAGAAGTGTTTACAGCAAAACAGTATCAGTTTTTGTCTTTGGGGTGAGGAATTAATAAGTAATTATTATTATTTATTTTATTTTTTTTATTTCATCTTATTGTTATGGGGGATACAGAATTGCAGGTTACATATGTTGCCCATGTACCGCCTTTCTGTATTTTTTCTTTTATGTATTGTTCAAATATCTCTGTTGGATTATCTTAACATAGACACACACTAAATATTCAGATGCTTCTTCTCAGTAAGCAATGCCAAGCCCAAGTGTTCTTAACCTTGAGTTGTGATAAAAGAAATTGCCCTTCTTAGTCATCCCCTCCATGGGCTTTCAAATTTAAATGGTTGCTGCATCTGGGATTTTCTTCATGCCACAGTAGTATCAGACATCATGAAAGGCAATGTAGATCACAAGACATTTGGTTTTTATCTACACTGACCATGAGTAAAATTTGCAGATCCAACAGCTCTGTAATAGGCATGAAGTTCCCTAACACATGGTTCAGTGGAACTCTTCTATTATTAAGATATCACAAATCAAAATCTACTCCCCTGTTATTTCTTTCTTTTTATACTCAAGGAATACTTCCCAAACTCTCCCGACACATTTCTCCAAGTGAGCAAAGTGGGATTTTGCTCTATCAAACTTGGGACTCAAACAGTGCCTATTGACTGTATATACACATGGCTTTTATTATTGTACTATTGTTTTCAGAGGTGGGGGTCTCCAAGAGCCACTGAGAAAGAATCAGTTCAGCTGATTATGAATCAGGACCTAAATCTACTTGGTTTGTACCACTTTTTCAGTGACCCAAATTCAGGAATTCTGCAGCATTTGCTTCCTGTTGTCTGTTTTTCCATAGTATCTTGGTGACCTTTTCTATAATTATTAAATTTATTAATTTTGTTTCCACTAACTAACCTTGCAAACTTTTCCTTTTTAAAGTACAGTGATTCCTTTTATTGACTGATACTTCCCAATTTTGTTTGCTACAGAGTGTAGTTCTCAATCGTTCTTATCCACTTATTTTATACATTTGACCAATTTTCCATTCTCTCTCTATTAAGTAAATTACCATGACCATTAAATAACCGTTAAATATGTTATTGTCAGCAACCATCTCCAGCAGATTTTCTTGAAATAAGTCTCTATTTAAAGAAACTTTCACTACTACTTTTCCCAATAAGAGCAGACATGCTGAATGAAGTTGTGGCTTAGCACATTTTGAAGAATTTTAAGGTTTTTCCCATTATTGCCCAATGAAAAGACAAAGTAAAAATTTTCAGCTTAGTGAGGAACATGGACTCCATCTCATATCATCATTATCTGGAGTATTTAGGAAAAAGGTAGTTAGGTGTATTTAAGAAAAATCTGTATCAGGGATTAGATGAAGGAATTCCAATGTCTAATAGGTTTTCAGGTGGAATTTTTGAGCTGGAGTGAATGTCCAAATCACCTAATCCATCATTCTTCCTGACATCCCATAACTAGACTTTTGTGTAACTGTAGATGGAAGTTCTAAATCAAGGTAGAAGAGGACCAATTTTTGACTCATATTAAGAAAAAAAATCTTAGACTCACAATTTGCAAAAGAGAGTAAAACAATTCATCTCTAGAAATATTTAGTGTGAGACTGGTGAGAAATTTTTGGAGATAATTTAAGAGCTATTAAGTGGAAATTGCATTAGTGATCTCCAACTTTCATCACAAATTATAGTGATCTCCAACTTTCATCCCAAATTATACATCTGGGGATATTTCACTGAAAAATTGTCCTCTGACTGCTTTCTGAAGTCAATGGATGGAAGGTAAATAAGAAAAAAAATCAACGACAAGCATGCCTGCTCTCCTAAAGATCATTGCTTTGCAGTTTGAATGTCTATTTTATGTACCTTAAATAGTACACCTGTATCCAGAGACACAATGTGGTACTGATAGAATAGAAAACAAACTAGACTTCAGGTCAGAAAGCCTCAGTTCTTCCGCCACTGGAGAACTGTATGAGCTTGAGTAGCTACATCACTTCTCTAAAAATTATATTCCCATGACTATATTATATATATCCATAACCTTTTTGAAGGTGTAAAATGTTTTAAAAATGTCAAATGATGTTAATTATACAACGTTTCTGGAAATTATTTCAAAGGGAATGCTCATTTGTAATTATTAAAATCATTTTCAAAGTCCTAGTCTTTAAAAAAAAAACAAGACCACCTCCCCATCTCATATAATTGCAGGTAGTGCCCAAACCCCCCAAAATGCTGAGCACTGTTTCCATGATGCCTGAAACTGACATATCAAATACACTTGTTTTCATACTGTGGATAATCAACTCAAATAGCTGCCTTTTATTAGTTGCTACTATCCATTGGTGACTTACATGCTTATGTTTCTCTACATCTGCAAACGTAATCAACCAGTTATGTAAGTTATGATGTCTATAAAGGAAATTATGGTTGTTCAATACCAAATACAACAGTGGAGTTACATGGCATTTCTCTGCTAAAACAGGCTGAGCATTCACCTCCATTGTTTGCTTGAGTCACCTCCAGGTTTTCAGCTCATTGGTCACAGGAAACAGAGCCTGATGGATTGAGTAGGCTATATGGGCTGTTAGCTCATTTAGTCACCTTGGGTGAGATATTCATGCCCTTATAATACACGATTCATAAAAATTCATAAAAAGTGGAGTGAGTTTGTGTTTTTTTTTTTTTTTTTTTTTTTTTACCACCAACCTGCCTCAAAAAGTCACAGTGGGATTGGGGCAATACAGCAAGATGCTTTCAAAGTTGAGCCTTATCATCCATTTGAGGTTGGGGAAAAAAAGCAAAATTAAAATGTTCAACCCAGAATCAGTGCCTGAGTATTCTCTAGCCATCTGCAGTGTTTTGGATCAATAGGAAATAATAGTGTTTGGTGGGTAAATATTAATTTTTGGCATCAGACTGCTTAATTTGGATTCCAAATCTGCTACTTTATAACTGTCAAATAGCAGAAATTATCTAACCTCTTTGGGCCTCAGTCTTTTCACCTGCGAATGAGGAGTATTATTATAAAAGCTCTGTAGGCTTGTTTACACTCATTAAATGAAATAATTCATTTTGCGTGGTGTGCCAGTAAATGTTTGACAATCAGCTCATGGGGTGAGGGGGAGGTCAGCATTTGCTGATTTCCATGCATAAATGCTCCCACCTGGACCACTTCAAGCTGGGAGGATGTGCACACAATCAGCTCTCTGGCCACAGCACACATCACTGATGTAAATCACTTAGCACAGTGCCTGGAATATCAAAGGACTCAATTATGATAATTAGCTATTATCATAAATTTTATCATTACTTTGTTATGGGTTTTATTATTATTAAAATTCACTAAACAAAATTTTTCTTCTCTCTTCTCTTGATACCTTGCCTAAAAAAATAACAAAAATGGGAAAATTATAAATTTGCAAAATTGTAGTGACAATTAAAAAATAAAACACAGCCAAACAAAAACCCTATTTAATTTCTCTTATTTAGAAGGAAAAGCCAAGTAGATAGTAGAGTGGTGCAGTGGAAGCGTGCTGGGCCCATAGAAGGAAAAGCCAAGAACTAGAAGACTTTTGTTAGGTCTTATTACAGTTCATCTGACTTGGGCAAGCCACTTAAACTCTCTTAGGCTCAGTTTTTCTGCTTGTAAAATGGGTAAAATCATTTGTGTTTTGCTGACTTTACCGGAAAGTTTGTTATTAAAATATAAAACTTGTGGGGAAATTCCTTGTTAACTTAACAAGTCTTGTTTTGTATTCAGAATCACTGTTTCAGTAATCCAATTTATGGAATTTATCGTAAGGAAATAATTACAAAGATGTAGGAAGGCTCTTAAAAATACCAAACAATTGGAAATAGCTGAAATGTGCATTAATGTACTTAATCTATTTTAGGTAATTCATCTTAGGTAAATGCAATTGAATGTTATATTTGTGTAAATGAATATTATGCTAATATATGCAAATATTATGCTAATGTTATATTAATGTTAATATAATGTTAACTTTGTCATAGAAAAATATTATCTTTATGAATATAAAAATGTTACTTTTCTAGGAGAAAAGCTTTATGACATTATATGGCAAAAAAAATCATAGAACTGTATTATATTACAAATATGATAATGGTGCATTTGGAAAACATGAGAAAGGAATACAAAAAGGATTAAAACCAGTGTTAGTCGTGGATTTGATATTATAATAGTCATTAGTAAAAATCACAATGTAAAAATGCATTATAAAAATAGTTACAGGGTAATAATGACCCTTTACATTTTTTGTTAGATCAGATCTAATTATTTGACTAATTACTTTATAAAAGTGATTTTTCTGAAACCTGAGAATGGAAAGAGTGGCAACTTCTTCAAACTAGAGATATATTTGAAATTGAAGCTGGTGACAACCCTTCTCTTCCGGGTAAAACATATGCCAAACCTGCCACTCCTGCCATCTTTCACCCACAGTCATCCCTACAGTGGTAGAGAGAACAGTACAGAAGAGACTTCCGATGGAAATAGACCTTGCTTCCAATCCTGGCCCACACCTTATGCTCAGACAACTAAATTTTGACTCAACTTATTGTAAGTGATGACCTCAGGGTCTTAGTCTTCCTTGACCTCCAGTTTGGGATGCTCCAATCCTTTGTCTTGCTTGCTTGAGTTCTAGACCGCTTTTGCTTGGCTTCTTATAAGAGCACACTTCTGTACAACTCTCTAAATCCCCACTACCATGCACATCTTATGACACATATCCCAAGCTATTGGGCACCTTCTAACTAACAATGATTTAGGATAAGAACCAAATCTTTGTTTTCTCATTGGTCTACTGTTACTTTTGTGTATGAGTGTGTGTGTGTGTTTGGGGGAAAATCTTAAAGAACACTGGAATGAAGCTTGCAGTATGTGATAAAATGAAGAGTAGCTCCAATGCTTGATGGAGACAACAGCTGTTCTTTGTGTGTATCAACAGGCTTAACTCAGTCTTCAAACTCAAAATTACACAGGGGCAGGCAGAGGGCACAGGAGAAGGTGAAGTTGCTAAATTCCATTAAGATATAGAGTAACACCTTTTTAGTTGCACTATGCCTGTGCAAATACCTTGTAGACTAGATATGTGGACCACACAGAATGTGTCTGCAGGTTGCTGGTCTGTTCTAGCCCATGCCTGCTGCCCAATGTAGGGTGGAGAGTAGCAAGGATGCTCATGCAGTGATGTAGCACGTCTGGCTGAGAGAGAATGCAGCTCCTCTGCATCTGACCTCCCTCCCTTCGTCTTTTTACTCCTATCCCCAGTTGGCCCCTGCTCCACTTCTAAGACTGATCTGGGCTTGTGCTAGAAAGGATATAAGTAGCTTCCTGATGCTTTGACACAGTAATGAATACTTTCTGGTCCCTGTCCATTCCTCCTTCACGAGCCCATTCAGTTCCTAGTTTCATGCACTCCAGCACCTGAGCTAATACTGATTCCTCTCCCATAGCCCAGTTTCTAGAACATGACACCTGCATTACTTCTTTCAGAAATGAAAACCAGCCATGCCTTCACAATGTGTGCACAGCTTACTTCCTGCAGTCCTGTATCAAATGAAATGCCTTGGGGCAAACAAGACTCTCTCCTAAATGCAATATCTAAGCTGATGGGCTCACAGCTTGATTATAGAAAAGGTTTTCTATAGCTTAGACTCAGGTGATCAAATGCTCTTAGGATTTTATCAAAGGCAGCAGTGAGTTTATGAACGTGGTTTTGATGTTTTTAAATATACTTGATGAGCTGAAAATGTTTTTGCATCTTCTTTCTGTCAATATATCGATCAAAAATAGTTGTTATAGCTGTTGTGTGTCTACTTACGATAATCTCAGTACTTTGTTGGAAGCTGTAGGGGATTGAGAGGAAAACTAGGCTACAGTCTCTGTCCTCAAAGAGTTTATAATCCATATGTGGACACACATGTATGTTCACACAGAGACATACACACAATCACACTCAGGAAAAGAGTACACATTAAAAGTCAGTATATAAATTATTATAGTTACCATCTACTGAGCTTCTACTAGGATGGGCAATTTACATGAGTGATCTTATAACCTCACAATAATTCTGAAAGTTGTCAATTCTCCCCTCCAATTTTCACATTATAAACTGATATTCAGAGACCTCAGCCCAAGGTCACTCTCAGTAGAATGATAGAGCCAAGGGCGTCTAACTTCAAAGTGGGTGCTCTTTCCTCTATACAAGTAATTTTTATTCTTTACTGTGCATTTTAATCAATTGAAGCATTAAAAAAATATAGATGCCTGGACCACGTTGTCAGAGATTCTGCTCATTTGAGGCCTGGGCATTGGCATATTTAAATAGCCCCAGGTGACTGTAATGTGTGGCTGCTGTGAGAAATGATTCCACCATTTTGCAGCCAAATGCTAAAAAAAAAGAAAAGTATATTCTGAAAAGAGAGTTCAGTGTATAAAAATTTATAGCAGGTGAGCTGGAATGAGACAATTTACCCCTAAAACAAATGTTCTGAACCACACATACTTACAGGTTGAAAGTTTTGCTCCAGAGTTGCAATAGTAATTCTTCCAGACTTCATCAGGTTCTGTTCTGTAAAGAAAGGTAAGGTAAATGGATGAGATTTGTAACCATTACTGATCACACTGTGTCTTGATCTCTTCATCTCATTTGAGCATCACAACAATCTGGGGTATGATGGGTTAGATAATTTATTTATCCATGAGAAAACTGACATCCAGAGTGACGAAGTGACTTACTGAGGGTCTCTCAGCTCATCCAGTGCTCATTTCATTGCTCGGCTTGGACTTAGCTGCTCCTGTAGCACTGGAACTTTGTGGCACTTCTGCAAATTGAATGGTGAGATCAATAATTGAAGACGCTACTAATTGAATGGGGTGAAGGGCATGGCTTTATTAAAAGACATTAATACTCTTGTGAGTACTCCTTAAGCTCCTAAGACAGATGCAGCTCAGGCTGTATTATCCTGATCATCCTTCTAAATAAATTATTCAGATTGGGCCATGCATGCTCATGAGCTTGCGAAATGCAGATAAACACAGTTTTTTCCCCAAGCCACTTTCTCAGGGCATTAGTATGCATTCTCTTCTCTCTTCCCTCCCCCAAATATAATGGACTGAAATACTTCAGACCATGACCAGATGAAGGTGCAGGAATGCCCGTTTAAGCATTGGGAAAGCATCAAATTAGTAGCTTTCAGCAAAGTTACCTTATTTGGCCAGAGCTTCCAGAAAACAAGTTGTTATAGAATAATTAATTTTGGTCAGGCAGCTACACGAAGCTGCTACAACAGAACGAGGAGATGAAATACCAGATGGTGCTATCAATGAACAGCAGATGTTTGTCAGTGAGCTAGGATCTGTGGTTTTAATTCCCAGAGTGAAATGATTTTCTAAGCAGAAAAGAGCCAGTGTTACGGGTCCCATTTGTGGAACTGCTGCATTGCTGTGAAACTCGCTGGTGGGGAGACCCTGCTCCTTCTGTGCAAGGCAGCAGAGAGGAGCCAGTGCACCCGTCTTCTTGGCCTTATTGCGGGTCATTTTGCCTTTCTAGAAAACCTTAAGGAAAAAGGGGGCTTCTGGTCCTAGAACATTCAAGAAATCTGTTGACTGGTCATTGGAGAATAAGGAAGGAAACAAGACAAAGTTCCTAAATGATTAAGATGTATCATCTATTAAATAAAATGATAGTAATATTGAAAATAAAAAAGATATAAACCAAAATGAAGAGGTTAAAGTTACCCACATGTACATTTAATTATTCAAAAAATGTGTCTACTGCAAATATTTTCTGAAGAATTATTAATATCATTTACATATCATTTACACATAAGAACACAGGGTTCCTATATTGAAGTCACCGGATCTGGGTTTAAATTCTAGCAGCGACTTGGGGATACAGATTAGACCATTTTGCTTTCAAGTAACAAATACTTAGTTAATTAAACAGAAAATGACTGAATCCAAGAAAGAGTGGGGTAATTGGGTCTTGAAGCAGACAAGATAGTTCTTCTTACAAAAGAATTGAAGTTGATCAGGGTGCAGCTTGGAAAACCTTAACAAGACGGAAACCACGTGAAGCTCAGATGGAAGAGGCTGGTAAGTCTCATGGCATTACCACACAGAGAGTACCCAGAGAGCTTTCCATCAAGCGTGAGCAGGGAAGCACGTGGGTTTATGTGCCTCTTAAGCTTTTGTGGTTTGTAACCTCTTTTTTTCTCTGGCTATCATCTACCTTGAAGGCTGTGGCCACCTCCTAGGGAATGTGAAAAATATCTAACAGGCAGCTCCTCCTCAACACACAGATGAAAGAAAAGACAAAGAGAGGAAATCCTGGGAGCACATCAACACTTCCCTCTGGTTCATACAACAGCGATATCAATAGAGGAAAAATTTAACTGAAAGTGCACCTTTCTCCATTTCTTATGCATTTTTTCTAAGGGGCAATCACCGATTGCTTGTGGGCAATGTTGGGGATATATTATTAAAAACAAAAAACTTCTCTTGACCCAGAAACCATTTCCACAAAGGTAGTAGAGAAAGATAATTTTATTATCGAATAAGCATTAAACCATAATGTCATGCACATCACTGGTGATCACTAAGAGGTTGAAAGAAATTTCGCCCTTTCTATATATCCAAGAACATACAACCCATTGCACACATGTTCTCCACCTAAACAATAACTGATCACCAAGTAAGAGGATCTGACAACACCATTTGTTGCTCATTTCATACTAGATTCACGTGGCAATTGGAGTTACCATTGATGTTAGATAATCAGCTTTATCCAGAAGAGAAACAAACTTCTCATATCTTTTGGGCAGCAGGTAGTTATGCAACTTGGGAGCAAGAAGCCACCTAAGTGAGGCACCTATCCTCTCAGAAACTGGGAGATTGGGGTGCTATGTCCTCGATGCTTACATTTCGAAGGGATGGTTCACAGACATTCTTGTGTCATCAAAGTTGATGGAAAGGCCTATATAGTTTTTGAAAGAATATATATATTCATTTTAAAAAGAGAGAAAGGTACTTATAATTACAAGTTTTTTAAAGTAAGTGCTCTAAGGAAACAAAAGGGGGGTGGTGGTGGGAATCTCTTCCCTTTATTTTCAACAGGGAGAATTAAACCTCTTATTTTAAATTTTTATTTGTCATTACAAAAACTAATCTTAATTTTAATTATTGCCCAGCATCTGTCTTGATGAAAATCATTCAACTTTTTGCTTCCAGAAACTTTCCATCATTTCACTGGCTGACATGAGACGGAGGATTCAAGAAGCAAACGAGAAAGCCACAGGTAATTCAGTGACTAGTAAACCACTTGTGTATGATATTTTTGCATGTTTTTTTCCTTTCTATTCATAACCCTATTTTATTGGCACCTGAATGCTGCTATGGTTCCCGACCTCTCCCAGCACTGGCTAAATAGAAAAATAAAAACAAAAACAAGACTTTCTAAAAAGCTATTAGCATAGTTCTTATTTTGACAGTTTTGAAAGTCAGTTAGAGTTCATATTTGGTTAACACTGTCTTCCTGCTGTTATTTTGACCTAACAATTGGAGCCAAGGTATCGCTAACTCAACAGGTGATAAAAAAAAAAAAAAGAATAAGGCAAGCTGAGTGCAATAGAGAGGCAAAACCTACAGTGAAGAATGCATGCCCAACTGCAGGGACAGCTGTTACGTAGCTTCAGCTCATTGTTGCAGGAAGTAGAGCCTAATGTCGTCAGATATTTGTATTTTGAAATAGAGGGTGGAAAACTGATTTTTTAGTCTGAAATTTGCTGATATTTAAATGTTGGCAAATAGTTTCAAAAAACATTGTGTGGGCCAAACAAACTGTGTGTTCTTTACGTAAAATTATGTTGACTAAGCTCAGCCCCTGAAAATGCAATGCAAATCCACATGCCTGCTGCAAACACACTCCCATACTAGAAGGTTCTAGTTAGGACAGTATTATGATTGATAACAAAGATGTAGATGATGGTAATGATCATTAGCAATTGTGATCAAGAATTACTTACACATTTTATGATTTTAATCACATCTTCCTGCCAGATTTTTTTCAAACCCTTCTAACAATTTCTCTTATCTGTGCATCATTCCTAACCAGGGAAACAGGAATGAGATATGCCACTGCCTTTAGATTTATTTCACAGACACACACACCCTTGAACTGTCTTGGGATTCTGATTTCCAAGTAAGTCCAAGCAGGAAGCTTTTGAGGGAAACCACTCCTTGGGACTTTAAATTCACGTGATTATCATCTGCCTTCAGCGCTATCCAGCCACTACACGCTCTTGCTTAAAAAACAAATTACTTATTCCTCTGTGAAATAAAATAAAATCTTAAGCCCCAAAGCTGACTGAATGGACCCCGCCTTGCACAAGGGATCTGCCTCCCACCAAAATACACTTTAAAGCTGAGTTGCCGGCCATGAGGAGAAGGGAGGTCAGACATGCTTTGTTATTCCCTGTCCCTTTTGGAGTTATTGTTTGTAACAATAAGATACAAAATCATTAAAAAGCCTAAGACCATGTAAGACAAAGGTTAAATCACACCCGAAGGTCATCAATGTACTTAATAGATCATTTGAGTCTTGGCATATGTCCAGTGGCTCAGACTTCCAAGACTTCAGACAAAGCTTCATCTCTTTAATTAATTACAAATCAAAAAATATTTGAACCCACCTATAAACTGTAATCTCTTGCTTTGAGATGTCCTGCCTTTTCAGGCCAAACCAATGTACACCTTCCATGTACTGATTTATGATTTTATGTGTAATTCCTGTCTCCTTAAAATATATAAAACCAAACTATAACCCAATCATAGTGAGACTTTGCTCAAGGCTTCTTGGGAATGGCTCTCCAGATCATGGTCACACATATCTGGCTCAGAATAAACCTCTTTAAATTATTTTACAGAGTTTTCTTTTTTTTTTTCCTGTTGACATCTCTAAAGACAAAATGACTAAACAGGAATTGAATTATTTCTCACCATTCCAAGACTAATTTGAGGTTCTCAGGAGTTAACAATAAGAAAAAATGAAAATAGTAGTGATGAAATTTGAGGTCATGAGAGGTTACAACAGAATGATATATTTAAAGCATTCAAATCACTTCTGCAATCTTAACTCATTAACCTTCTTACTGTCCTACAGAGAGGCAGCAAGTTATTCAAGTAGCATTTAGTCAGTGTCTACTACATGTACAATGCTGTACTTGATGCTTTGCAGAATGAAAAATAATAGATGGCATCATTTGCTTCATTTGCATCATGGTCATCACTATCATCATAATAGTTAATGTGTACTGAGTGTTTAGTATGTGCCAGGCACAGTCGTTAGCATTTTATATATATATAGCACCTCATTTAATTCTTATCAGAGCTCTACAAGGTAGTACATTAGTCATGACTCTTCCAATTACAAACAAGAGAAGCCCAATTCAAGCTAGCTTAAGCAATAACAACAGCAGCAGTAGTAGCAACAGCCTCTCAAAGTACTGAGAAGGGCAGGTCATCTATGTGAATCAGGTATAGATAGTGCCAGTCCTTGTTCATTCTCCTCCTCCTGTCCCCTTTTGTTTGGGCTTCAGACTCCCCTCCCCAGAAATATTTCCCTCTTACAGCAGAACTGATTGCCACCTGCAGCCATAGTAGCAGTCAAGCTTGCTTGCTTTACCTGTGAAATTCCAAGGAAGAACATTGATTGACTTGGTTTAGATCACATGTCTGCCCTTTAACCAACTACCTGAGCCAGGGAGATGAGGTGCTCTCTTTGGCCAGTCCTGGTTCATATGGCCCAAAACTGAGGTCTAAGGAACCAGATCCCATAGTTTTACAAATCCCATGATTTGCACCACACAATGCAAAGGCCCCACTGACATTTGCATTGTATGGTGGAAGGGCAAGCAAACAAAAATGAGACATCTACTACAGGTAAGTCATTATTCAATCATTCTACAATAAAGATACTGAAGCTCAGAGAGATTGTCCATATATCAATGGCAGAATGGGATTTGATTCTAGGTTTGACAATTTGAAAGCCAATGCTCTTAACTACGGGGCCACATGGCCTTCCCAGTTCCTATCTTAGAGGTATTTATTACATTTTGCAATGACTATGATTATTATACTCAAATCTAGATAATGGATACAGGACAATGTATGTAGATAAAGGAGAACCAGATTTTTCACCTGAATTCTGTAAACATATAAAGTAGGGAACCTTAGAATAGATAGAATTAGATAAGATGAATTATAAAAGAGTTTGCAGAGGAAAAAGAATCTAACTAAGGAGATTGGAAGAAGGGTGTATGATTGGCTAACTAGAAAGGGGGAGGAAATGCTGTTTTGCTTGATGGTGTTTAACAGTGAAATATTTTTTCCAGTTCTTGCTATAACTTTATTTCTAGCCCCAAAACTTAGAATTAAGGAGAAGTGGGTCTAACCCAGGGTCAGCTGCTGACTCACATGTGACTTTGGACACAGTATTCACACTCTGGTCTCAGTTTCCTTGTCTACAAAAAAACAGGCACTCACACCTGTTCCACCACTTCAGAGTTCTCATGGGATTCGAATAGGAGAGCAAATACCAAAGTGTTTTGAAAAAGCTAAAATCTCTGTCTCAGTGGATGATTGCATCATTATTTCTTATTAGATGCTTCCTTCTGGGAATAAAATGGGCACTTTTTCCTCTGACAGACTTTCTAACATTAAAGGAAAAGTGAGACTATATCACAATAGCAATTTTATAAACAGGCAGCTGAAGAGGTAAAATTTATGGCAAACAATTTGTCCCTCTATTTCTATTCTGTCCCAAAATAAGGCTATTAATTTTGATGAATCTCTCTTTTCTAACCAATCCTCTGCAGCAGGACTATTATAGAATAAATTATGTGACCTAAAAAAGTTTTGTTTACAACCAAATTAAAAGTAACTCTCTTAAGTTTACATGTTTGGTAAGCAGGGGTACCTTGTTGTATACTTCTTCCTGATAATTAATTCATAGTTTTATGCACCTCACCCGAATATTCTACAAGCTGAACAAAAATCCCTCCCCGCTACACTTCAAGTCATCCTCAGGTCTCTTCTTAGTAACTCCGAAATGAGTATGAGGCATTGATTTAAACTAAATCATTATCCATTGCTTTGGGAAAACAAGGTGAACTATTGCATTTTGTGAATAATTGGATCAAAGAACAAACCTAAAATGTGGCTAGGTAAAAGCAATGAAATTCATGCTTTCTTTTAACAGGTCCAGTTACGCATGTTCATGTAGCTTAAAAAGTTTCAGACAGAACAATGTTAAAGAGGAAAGATATGTTATTGTCGGGAGTTATTATATCAGTTACTATAGCTCAAGACCCTTAAATTTTGCCTGAGATGGATGCCAAGCTGCTTAGTGTGTTCCTGCACATTTTTTGTCATGTAGGACACCGTGAATGTTTTCCAAATCTCATTTTACAATGTAATAACTGAGCAATCCTCTAAAAGTATCACAGATAGGATCCCATGATGTTGAGGGCCAGGAGGCTCAGGGCAGCACTCTCTCTTGGTGGGCATAAATCTCTCTCTCTCTATATATATAGATAGATAGACATGTAGATATATAGATATACATATTTTTTTTTTTTCAGGAAAAAGCGCTTCCCTACAAAAGCAAACTCAAAAAATTAGAAGAAGCAACTGTTACATCAGGTGCATGGATATCAACATAAGGATACAGGAAATATGAAAATGCAAGTAAATATGATATTTTCAAAGGAATATGATAATTCTCTAGCAGTAAATCCCAATCAAAAACAAATTACAAAATCCTGGGGGGAAAAATCAAAATATTGATTTTAAAGGATCTCAATAAGATACAAGAGAATACCAAAAAAAAAAAAAAATAACTCAAAAAGAAATCAGAAAAACAATTGAGGATATGAACCAGAAATTTACTAAAGAGATAGATATTAAAAAGAGCCAAACAGAAATTATGGAACTGAAGAACCATTGAGTGAAATACAAAACACATTTGAAAGTTTCGATAATAGACTAGATCAGGCAGAAGAAAGAATCTCAGAACTTGAAGACAAGTTTTTGGAAATAACACAATCACACAAAAATAAACTAAAAGGAATGGAAAAGGATGAGCAAAGGATTCATGACATATGGACCACCAGAAAGCAACCAAATATTCAAGTTTTTGGTATCCCAGGAGGTGAAAAGATGACAAAGGGATTAGAACATCTATTTAATGAAATGATAAATGAAAACTTCCCAAGTCCAGGAAGAGATTTAGATATCCAGATACAGAGGAGTCAAAGATCCCCAAATAGATACAATGCAAAAAAGTCTTCTCCATGGCACATTACAGTCAAATTGTCTAAAGTCAAAGACAGAATTCTAAAAACAGCAAGAAAAAGCATCAAGTCACCTGTAACAGAATCCCCATCAGACCCAGGGCAGCATATGCCAGCACCAGTGTTAGTGGATCCAGATGGTCCTATTTTTGGGCCTTCAGGTGGTGTACTCAGATGCTAGTAGTGGCAATGTTGGGCCAGGTGGTGGGTGGGTTCTCAGGCTCTTAGGTAGCTGGCATGGTGTGGGTGATGGTGGTGGCAGTGATGGGATGACCTTCTGGGTCCCAAGCAGTGCATGAGGTATTGGTGTTGGCTGTCATGGGCTCACCTGCCAGCTGTGATGGTAACGGCAGGGTGAGTTGGCTCAACCTGAGCCCTGTGAGAGCAGTGCTCAGGGGCTAATGGTGGTAGACTAGGCTGGACAATCCTCTAGCCCCCAGACTGTGTGCTCTGGCACAGGGTTAGGGGGTGACACCAGGCCAGGTGGGTGTGTCCTCAGCACCCCCTAACAGTGTATGCAGGTGTCAGTAGTGGTAGGCAGGGGCAGGGCAATCCCCAGGGTGCTGGAGGAATGCTTTGGTGGGGGGCAGTAGTGCTGCACTGTAGCCCTGCCACTGGGGAGGTCAGGGCTGCCTTCAGTGGAGCCAGCTCTGGCCAGCAGGTGGGGAACTTGCATTGTGCTTGTGTCTCAGCCTCAGCTGTGGTAGTCCACACCTCACTGGCACCGCAGCTCTGGCAGCAGCAGCCCACACTTTGTGCCTCAGCCCTGGCACTGTCAGCTCCCAAGACAGTACACAGTCTGTTGTGGGTGGGGCTCTAAAGTGGTGCCCTGCTGTAGGTTCTTAGGTTTTGGGGAGTATGTGGGACCCAGTGCAAGCTGTCTCCTGGGGGCAGAGCTATTGTACAAACTCCCAGAAGTTCCCTCTGTTAGTCTCAGGTCTTGTGAGGTCAAAGTACCATGAACCAAATAAATTTCTTTATAAATTAGTCTGTGGTATTCTGTTATAACAACACAAAAGGGAATAAGACAGGCAAATACTGCATGACCTCACTTGTATGTGAAATCTAAAAAAGCCAAACTCATAGAAGCAGAGAGTAGAGTGATGGTTCCCAGGGGCAAGGGAGGAATGAGGAGATGTTGGTCAAAGAGTACAAAGTTTCAGTTAGTCAGGATGAATAAATTCTGGAGCTCTGTTTTACAGCATGGTGACACAGTTAATAATAATGTATTGTATACTTGCAAATTGCTAAGGGAATAAATCTTAAACACTCTTACCACAAAAAATAAGTATGTGAGGTAATGCATGTGTTAATTAGTTTGGTTTAATCATTTCACAGTGTATACATATATCAAAACATCACTTTGTACATCATAAATATATATAATTTTTATGTGTTCATTATTCCTTAATGAAACTGGAAAAAAGTTTGGCTTTTTAAGAAAAACTTAGTAATTGGAAACATATTTTAAAATTCACCCAATTTAAAATTCACTTCTTCATCTGAACATTTTAAGTAGCAGCAGAGGTGCCGGGCTGATACTATGATCATACAATTCAGAATTTTAAGTACTGGAGGAGATTTTGTCATCGAACCAACCGCTTCATTTTAAAGCTCAGTTTGCTGAGAGAGAGGTGCTTTGATAAAGGGTCCTCTACAAACAAGTGGCAGGGTATCCAGTACTAGAATCGAAGTTGGTTAGCATTACAAGGCACTTGTCACCAGCTCTGGGCTAGACCTAGAGGCGAAGACAAGATCAATATTGATGGGTATTTCTCCAGGTTGATATTATGTGCCATACTTGGTGTCAGGCACATTTGTGGTGAGCAAAACTCAAAACGGTGTCTTCCTTACCTTATGGAGGGTCCCATTTTATCTTTCCGTCTTCAGGAAGTTTGCAGTGTTTTGAGGAAGCCAAAATATATGCCCACAAAACATGCGGAGGATGGCCAAAGAGAAGTGCGCTTTTAAATAAGACAGGGCGTACAGTAAGAGGGGGGTGCTTTAGGCTGTCAGGAAGGGGAGCACACACACGATCACTCGTTAACATCATTTTCCGCGCAAGCTAGGACACACAGCCGTGCTCTGGGTCTGGTCAAGGTCCCAATGCACTGAGAGACCTTTAAGCTTCCACCCAACGCTGTTGCGCAAACTTTGGGATCCCGGAGTGGGCCGGCTTCGAAGAGTCAGCAGGGCCCTGGCGGCGGAGGTGCACCCAGGCTGGCCGCAGCGGCGCAGAGCGGTGAGGAGAGCGAGGCGCGAGACCCCCGCAGCTCCCGGCCCCGCGCGGGGCTCCGCTGACGGCCGCGTCCGGGTCCCTGAGACTCCGGTCCAGCCCGGGTGATGGCGCCTCGCTCCGCGCAAGCTGCTGCCACCTACTGGCGCCGCCTCTGCCCGTCCCACAGCGGCCGGACGTGGATGGGGTCCGGGTCCTGAGCGCCTGCCCTTCCCCGAGGCCCTGCCCCCGAGCCCGCCAGAGGACAGCCCCGCGCCGCCACCTCGGGTCCGGGATCCCCCCCCCCCCCCGCTCCTCTCGCTCTCGGATGGGAAAAGGCGCAGGCTAAGCGGGCTCCAGTCCTTCGCGCCCCGGTGTCTGGAGTGGTAGGCCCCCCCCGTAAGGGGCTTTCGTCACTAAAGGTCGAGAGTCCAGGCTCCTGCCACTTCTTTGCCTCGCTCTGTGCGCTTCCTTCCCTGAGGGGGCCAAGGCAAGCATGTGAACTGCGGATCCCTGAGAGTGCCTGGACCTCAGCGAAGGACCCAGGCAAAGCCATCCGCTGGGAGCTGGAGGAGCCGAGGCCCGTCAGCGTCAGGTGTGCTCGGACAGGCCACTCCGTGCACACCCAAGGCCCGGTCCACTGTTCTGGCCACTACGGCAGGGCAGGGTGGATAGAGGAGAGGTGATGGGGTTGGCGGCAGGGGAGTGAACCGTGGAGAGGATCAAAGCTCCTCAGGAGAATGTAGGTAGATGTAGGTAGATGAAACTTCTGGACTGCGATGTGCTGCCAACAAGAGCCTTTGACCAGTTTTTCCACAGAAGTGATTTTTCCTTCTGCAATATCTACCTCCATTCCGCCCAATCCCCATCTTTTCCAAACCCCAATCCTGACAGTTAGTTCAGAGTGAGCAAACACTGACCTGTCTCCCTGCTCACATGGGTGTGTGAGACTGAAGACCAGGAAAAGAGTTGGCTGTAACAAAAGGATGCAGAGATGAAAGAGTTAAATTTTGGCAGGCTGACATTCTTCCCAGGAACTTTCTCTTTACTTGCTAGACCTTCTGGTGGACTCAAGTTAAAGCAAAAAGGTTTGCATATGTAGGGTGATTAGATGGAGAACCCCGCTCCTTATCCCTTCTTCCCCAAGAGAGGAGGAGCACATCAATGAACAGTGTCCTGAGAGTGCTCCCTGTTCTGGGCACTGACCAGATAGATGTAAGTTATGGGGGAGAACTCTGCATAGCACTGGGGAGTGTGGCCAGACCTGGCACTCTGCAACCTGTGGATGAGCCACTGGTGTGATCAGTCTTGGGAAGATAAGATAGCCCAGTGACAACCACCCTCGGTGCTCCCCATTGCCTGACCTCCTCTAGTGAAAAGTACGGATAAAGACTTAGCCCCCCTCCCAATTTATGGGAGGAGAAAAGGGATTGCTGGATTACAGGAGGCTGAAACTGGGGAGAGTGGGTGTGAGTGGGCTTTGACTAGACACAGAGCCCGTGGAAGTCAGCAATCTTTGGCATTTTCAGGGGAGGTTTTAGGTTTTGAGAAAATTCTGCATCTTTTAAATCAGATAGAACTGTTATAATTTAAGCTGATTGTGGAAACTTTTTTAACTTCCTGAAAAAACATCTTGGATGCAATAGCTAAGGACCATTTTAAAAATGTTCACCAGGTAATGAGAACATTAACACCTAGGAAGGTTACCTTTCATGGTGTTTTTCATTGTCATGTAATTGCCAGAAACATCACCAGAGAAATGTCACTTTTAGTTGTGCTGATCATTAGCTTATAATGAAATGTGTGAACATTTAAAAATAACAGTTTACTTTTTCTGAATTCCTTTGGTGCCCAGGCATAGGTTGTATTAAGACAAACCATGACAACAGCAGTTCTGACACCATCAGTTAATTTTTCCTGTTTTTGAACTTCATGTAAATATGTACTATTTTGGATCTGGCCTCTTTTGTGCAACGTTAGGCTTGTGAGATTCATTTGCAGCTATCCTTTCAACAAGCATGTACATCTGGGAAAGAGTAATACAATCTTATGAATATTTTATTTTGGTTTTTATGTGTTGGCATGGTGTAACAGAAATAAAATGTCAACAATATTTTATCATACTCCTGTGCACCCATGCTGTGTGCTGGGTATTGGGGAGACTTAGATGACAAAGTTAGGGAAGCTGTTCACTGGGGCTTCTCAGTCTAATATGACTATCTTATTAACCAAAGACCATTACTTTGTGATAAATGTTGCAGAACATTCGTAAAAAAGTGGTAATAACACAGAGGAGATTGGGGCTCACATTTCCCAGGGTATTGTCACACAGGAAGTAAATATGTGTTGATCTTGAAGGACGAGTAACAGCTCGCTATGTAGAAACTTTGGATGGAAGCTGAGTTTGTTATAGGAAGTCCTGTGTTTAGGTTGGTTCTGTCTTGAGATGGGGTCTTTGAACTCAGGTTTCTTCTCTGTTCTTAGGAGGTGTCCTGCCTACCCATCATCACAGGGCTCTGGGATCTAAGCAATGCCGTTATGATGCATATCTCCTGCTAACAGTGCTATGGGGAGGTAGCCATCACCATTAACTATAAGAATATTCATCATTTCTTATTGAACACAACCCATGTGCCAGGAGCTGCTCTGAGGTTGACACCAAGACTGGAAGATGTGGCTCTACCACTGTGAGTATATTTCTATTTTGTGATTTTTACATTTGCTGTGAGAGTCTGGTGGTTTGTGTGAGGAGAAGCTGAAAGAGTAACCACTGAGGAAGGGCAGTGAGCACAGCACAAATATCTCTGATGATGTTCATTTGCAGGTGTATGGCTGGAAATGGGAAAGAGTGAAGCAAATATAGCTAAGTAGTCCAGCAGTCAAAGCAGTGTGGTTTGGAGGAGAGAGTATTTGGCTCTGTAGCCAAATAATGAAAGGGTTAAATCCTGACTTCAGTTCAAGCTCTGCAGCCATTTAACAAGTAAATACTCTTGAGCAAGTCAGTTAATCCACCCCACCCCGAGCTTCTGAAATGGGACCTTGAAATTATTAATTCAACAATGTTTGAAAATCACTTGACAATGTCTTTTACTAGCTTATTTAACAGATAGTTGCTGAGTGTGCACTGTTTGTTGAGTGGGTGCTGTGATAGCCAACAGCCAAGGCTGTTGCTCTCATGGGGAGTATTTTGTAGGGAAAGAAAATAAGTTAAAGATGAACTTGGAACTCCTCAGTTGTAAGGGTTAATTAGTAGAAGTGTTGACAGCAAAGAAAGATGTTGAGAAAATGAAATGAGGTGATGCTGGATTGAGGAAGAGAAGTAAAAAGCATGTCAAGAGATTTCTTGCTCAGTGTTCTTTGATACAGCAGGAGTAGTGTCACATCTCGGATGACAGTTCTGAAGATGTTTAAATTCCCACTTTAGCTGTTCTGATGCTTAGTACAGAATGTAGCAGTACTAGAAAGTGCACACAACTAAGGATGGTCTTTGTAGCTCGTGACCCTCTAGCCTGCCTTGCTGTTCAGATCTACAGAAACATGTGGCTAGACCCAGAGATGGAGGCCCTTTTGACTGACAGGGGTCAGATTTTGTTATTTGTTGGAAAAACTTACCAGACTTGGCAAAGCCTTCTGGTACCTCTGTGTGTATGGAGTTGTTTCTGTTCAAAGAACATCAAAGTGAGCCTCCCACAGAATCATTGCAGTGTGAGGGGATTTCTGTGGGATTTGGGTCGGGAAAACTCCTAGGTACTTCGAAGTTCTGTGATAATCACTTCCAAGCCTAATGTCTACCAATGGATCTGCCATGATTTTGGTCTCTCTCCCTATGTCAGCAATGATAGCAGTGGAAAACTTACTTTGAGAAGTAGAATTAGAATATTTAGAAAAGAGCATAGTTTCTGTTCATTGGCATGCCAGGCCACCCAGGTTGGAATCAGCATGACTGAGCACTCTGACAGTGTATCTTCCTAACCATAGCTTCATACACCTTTGCAAGGACATTGGATGGTGAGATCAAGGAGGGAGGAGGGAGGAGGGAGAGACAGGCAGGCTAGAAAAGATGTAACTTCTCATCTCCTCTAACTCTGTGACCTTTCTCTCCTTCTTGAAAACCATTTTCACAGCCAGGATTTGGGCAAGAATTCTGTTTAAAATCACTTAAATGAAAGCTTTCATGACATAATCTCAGCTTGAATCAGCTGTCACCACTTTTCGTAATCTCTCTAAACCTCATCAAGTAATAGTGTTTTTACTGTGTTGAGGGTGCTGAGCTTTATTTTCAGTCTGGCCTCTGCATGGTTGCGTTCTTTATTCTTGTTAATTAGAGAGGTTTAAGGTTGCTCACTCGCTCCAGCCAGATTCATACCAGAGATAGTTAGGATCTCCAGCCCTTCTTGGGACAAGGGTTCCTTGTTTTGGTGCTGTTTGGAGCAATTGCTCCACTGGGAAGAATGATAAGTGTGGGCACTCCATTTTGCTGTTGCCCTACTTTTAATCCTATCCTGAGGATCCTAAGCTGCTACACCTGGGGAGGGAAGGACTACTTTACCAATCCAGGAATCCCTACACGTGGGGAGAGAGGGACTACTTTACCAATCCAGGAATCCCTACACGTGGGGAGGGAGGGCCTACTTTATCAATCTAGGAATTCCCCAGGCCAGGCATAATAAGATTTAGAAAGTGACCTAGAGTAACCTAAGGGTAATTAATATGCCGTTAGCTTGAATCTGCCTTGTGGTTTACCACCCCCAAGGTGGGCTTTCTTAGAGGGAGCACCTATACACAGATGGAAGTTTGAGGACACCTGTTGATCATTTGCTAACATCCTACATCTCCGAAGAGCCCTCCTCCAGACTGGGCTAGTAAAAGGAAACAATCTGAGCAGTGAGGGAGCAGTTAGTGGGTCAGTCAGTGAGTGAGTTGGTCTGTTTCTCTCCACGCGCGAGACAGACCCGTTTTATTCTACAATAAAGAGCTGCCCTTGTGAAACTGCTCCCTGCCTGAGGTTACTCCATCTATTGCCCTTGCTGGTGATTTTTCCAAGAAAGGAGTCAGAGCACCGGGATAATTGTCTCGACTTGACACTCTGATGTGTCTGGTCATTCTTTGGCCAAGAGGACACCAAGACTGAGGGAAGACTCCCACCCTGACATCTTTGGTGCTGAAACCTGGGATTCTGAGAAAGGTAAAAGAAAAAAAAGTACTTTAGTAAGTTCCCAGTGAGCTATCAGTGTTATAATCAGATCTCTCCTTAGAAAATAAATAATGAGTAAAGAACCATAATCTTGTCTGTCTCCCAGGATAATGGAGATAAGAAAAATGACTCGCTAACCTTTACCAAAGTATATTCTGTGGGCTATTAGTGGGTGTTACATAAAACAGTATCCATATTTTTGTCATGGTGGTTGTTTGAACAATATTGGGTTAAACAATGCTTATTTACTGCTTTACGATAGCTTTTAGTGTTCTAATGTTCAGTGAAAGTTCTCAAATTTATATAAAAATGTGAACCCCCCTGCCTCCACCTTGCCAGACTAGTCTTCTGGGGAACTCATTTGGAAAGGGCTGGATTAGTGGCCTCTTTTCATGATGTAGGTTTCAAATTATTAAGGGATGTGGGGACACAGTTCTCACATGTTGAGGAAAAAATCTTGGCCATAACCCAGTATTAAAAATTTCACTTTCGTGCGTCTGTCAGAAACTTTTTTTGTCTGACTGGATTAAGGGACAGACAAGGTTTACCGTCCTGGGGAGACGTTGTCAGTTGCTACACCTGCAGGTCTTTGTGTCTGTTTGCCTTTGCTGACGTGCTGTGGCTTTTGTTTGGGGATGGGGAGTGGACTGACAGTAACAACTTTGTTGTCTTCTGCCAGACATTCGTTTTCCAGCCCCCCTTGGAGCTAAGGTGGTCAGTACCTCAGTGGCCAATGAGGCCAAGGAAGAGTTCCGTGGGGGGTGGAGGGAGGTAGAGCCAGGACAAGAATTTTCTGGGAAAGATTTGGGAAAGCTCACTAATAGTTTACAGCTGTGGAGGAATTATCCTTTACTTGACCTTAAGGCTGGAGACATTTGCTTAGGTTCATCAGTGGTTCCATTTACATTTCTCATTGGGAAGCAGTCTTTGCTGTTGTCTTGAATGTACTTGGAGTTCTGGCTGCCGTCTTGTGGCAGTGACGGCAAAAACCTAAGAATGAAAAGCCAATACCCTGAGGATGGCAGAACAGAAGGACACAAAGAACTTAGATTTTTGAAGATGTTACTGAGCTATTGCACAGAATTGCCTGTTTTCAAACCCATTGTTAAATAAACAATGAACGTCTTTATTATTTATGCCTTTGTTAATGTTTTGTTAATAATGTCTTGAAAATTGACTAGCTGTTGAGCACATCCTAAGTGGTAAGGATTTTATTTCTAATATCAGCCTTCATCTTACTTTCTTTCTCTAGTGTCTGCTCTTGAGACTGTGAGTAGCTCAAGGGAAGCAAGGCCCTATGTTGGAATGTTTGAAACAGCATCTGAGCATGCTGATAACTTTTTATCGATGGCAAAACTAATCTTGGCCTGCTTTGAGTTACTATTTCCTGCTCTTGATTTGAGCAGGCAAGACAGGGACTTCTATGAATCTGTCCCCATGTTCCTCAGTGGCACCTGAGGTGGGCTTGTGTTTACTAAAAAATAAATCATATACTGTTCATGTACAGTTAATAAATTAGGACTATTATTACTGTACAAAGGTCATTACTGTTGGGTTAAACTGTGAGCTTCCTGGGAGCATCTTAAATAGGATTTTAGTAGCAAAAATGAGGTTTCAGAGAGCCTCTAAGGAACTTGTTGTTTGAGTTGATAGAGGTCTGCCCCTTTTCTTCTTTGTTACTGAGCTCTGTTCCCAAGCAGCTGGGCTGCTCCACTGGCAAAAGGGCTCCAGAGAGCCTCCAGGTTCCCTGGGGGCTAAGGAAATTTATGAGGGATCGAAACTTCCATGCAGTGATGAGTAATTAAGGATGCTGAGGATGCAGAACTGGAATGCACCTAGTGGTAACGGCATGCTATTTTAAATGCTCTCAATTGTGGACTATTAGTGGCCATATAGTCCTTCTGCCTTCTAATAATTCAACCTATGCTCAGATTCCCAAACCTCAATCTGTCCCGTTGTAGTCACTTCTGGTTTTATGTTTTTCTCAGGATGTTGTGGTCTAGGAGTTTGGAAAAATGCCAACAGGTCTACTGGTAAATTTTATCTACCTACCTGACCATTCTACTTATCTAACCTACATATCTATCCACCTACATATGTACTTATCTTCCCAGCCTACTTAACACTCCTAAACTACTTACTTTGTCTAGACTACTTTCTTACTGTATTTACCCACTGACAATAGATACTTGATCTTTGTCTCAACAAAAGAAAGAAACCCCCCAAATATTGTGCTGGATTGAAGAATGTCTCCCTAAAATTCATGTCCACCTGAAACCTGTGAATTTTTCTTGCCTAAATGAGTGTCTACTCACCTGAATGAATCTTCATGGGTAGAAGGTCCTCCGATTCTCAGGTACTCCTGTAGAAGCAGGAGTTCCAAGTGAGAAAATATATAGCCTGTCCCTTTATAAAACCTTCCCAATGGGGCTCCTATCCTTTCTATGCAGGATATTAACCTAGGAGGTACCCTTCTCTGAAGGTAGGTGGGGCTGAATCCTGGGGAGGGGGAGTCTTTTTAAAGTATGTACAAAAGCATCTTACAGGGTAGGGTGGCCTTGCTTCCCAGGGTCTGAGCATCTGAGATTTGATTTCTTTTCCTCCCTCTACTTGGATGCTCTCATTTCTATCTTTAGATCTCCACTCCCAGCCATGAGAGATGTTGTTCCATTCTGGACCTCTTTTCTTTTAACATTTTATTCTTGGTAAAGAATGCTCAAAAATGTATTTAAATTTTTATGAAGCACTTGGTTTATTATACTAATAAATCCTCCTTTGGTTTGCCAAACACTTGCAGTAAATGTGATGAGTTTATATGGAAATTAAGGGAGCACTACATCTTTTTAATTAGACAGACATATATGTGAAAGAAAATGAATGTCTGCTGGGGTGGAAGGAGCATTTGGGCCTGGAGGAGAGATTTTCCTCAGTTGTTCTCAGAGGTAATTTGGAGAGTGTTGACTCACTGGGTTAACTCCCTCCTAGCAAGAAAGTGTGTGTGGAGGGGGGATCTGTCCTTTTCCTACCAGGTGATTTGTTCAAAACTCCCTCACTCTCCCACCGATGTTATTGATGTCAAAAGCAAGGAAGGCAGTTTGCAGCTTTCCGGGGAGAATGACAGAGACTCCGATGCAGTCGTTCTCAACCGTGGCTGTGCCTTAGAGTCACCTGGGGTGCTTTATAAAGCTCCCATTCTAGCTCCACTGCAAAGCAATAAATGGCAATTCTAATATCTACAAGTGGAATTTGGGCATCAGTGTTTCTTTAAAGGCTCCCCAGAACCTCTACAGACAGATTAGAAGACTAATGGCCTGTATTTCCAAGGATTGGTTTGACAACAACACAAAATAAAATAATTTAGGGTCACCGATGCACCATGTTGGAGTTACTCAATTTTGTCCTTTATCACATAAATGCACATGCATATGGTATTGGATACAAAAGAGAAGTTTCACTGACAGACACAACACAGAACACAGATATATACAAGAGTATCTCACACACACACATACACACACACACACAGTTATAGACTGTGGCTCCTGGCACAGGCATACATCTAGGCATAGAGACACAATCCTAGAACTTCATAGAAAAATGCACACAGACACAGATATATACAGGTACATACATACATCCACAGCATTCGTAACATAGAGACAGAGACACATGCACACAGGCACACACATAGTTTCTAGGAGAGACACAATTATACACAGAAAGACGCACACACAGGTATTGCCATGTAGAGATGAAGCCCAAGCTATGGTAAGATGCATGGAAGTTGGCACAGCGACCTGTATTCACAGAGACACCGAGCAGCACAGCGAGGTACACTCAGACACCCTACAATAGACACACATTCAGAACTGGCTTCTTAGTAACTTTTAGGATGTTTTGTGTGCAAGATCTTGAAGGAGTCCTTTGCTTCCATAGGTTGATTTTTGCTGGGGCCTATTTCCAGGTGACCATGAGGAACAGAGGGGGAAAGTTGTGTAGTTTCAGAGAGGGGCATACACTAGCTTTCAATAGAAATAGATCCCACTGAGAAATCTTCCTTCATATGACCTTGAAATTTTGGGGAAGGAAAAACAAAAACAATAAGACTGTCACATTGTATGGGGTGGGGACAGCTCTGGAGGACCAAGCAAAAGAGCCTATAATAATGACACCTTACAGTCTACAAATTTCTCTCTCATCCATAATCTCACCATTTGTAGTGAGCTTTACAGTTACAATGTCATTTGATCTTCAGAACAACCTAGTGGGCCAAGTTCTACTATTTATCCTCATTTTGTAGGTTTGGAAATTCAGTCTCAGAGAGTTTAGTTAAATAACTTTCTCTGAGTCACTCAGCTGGTAGGTTCATATTTATACCTGGCTTGAAAGTCTGTCCCCTTTACTACCCATGATGCTTCTCCCAGTGAGAGGAGATTAATCTGACTGCTCTTTCTCTACAGATGAGGAGACAGAGGGTCAGAGAGGTCAAGCACTTCAGCCAGGGCATCTCAGGGATAAATTCAAGCTTTGAATCTGAGTGTCTGGCTCCTGGCCGAAGCCTATTTTCACCGTAGAACTGGACCTTTGGGTCATTCCTTAGGCTGTATGTGAACTTGTCTGTGTGGGGTTGGTGACTGTAAAGGTAAGGACCCAAGACTATAAACAAACAACATTGGCCATGCTATGACTGTCCTGAGTCAGAACTTTATTCTCCTAAAAGACAAAGGAATTGGAGGTCTTCTCTACTCCTCTTTGCCTCTACAAGAAGTGAGCGTCTGCTTGTTTGTATGACACAAACCACTGGTCCTTAAAAGCTCTTGGATCCTGGCAGAGATTCCAGGATGTGTCCTGGCTTCTCATTCCTAGCAGGGATGACCTAGCTTTGGGAGAATGTATCTTCCATAGACGTGGGTCTCACTGGAATGACAAATGCCCACAATGTGAGCACCTAGAAGTGCTGTAGAATCCAATCTAGTTTTCTCCTCAGCACATGATTGTGGAGAGGCTTGTGGCTTGGGGTAAAAATACGGTGTCTCTTGTCAGTCAACAGTTAACCGAGAGTTTATGGAGCATTTATCACAGGCTTATCTGTGGGGGTAATAAAGTGAGTGTTCCTATACTCAGGGTGTTTATGATTTAGTTGAAGAGGCAAATAATTAACAGATTAGAAATGATTAAACCAAAGGTTAGACATTGGATATGGAATGACTGAATCTGACCAGGAGAAACTTTCCCCTTCCCCAACGTAATGCTTTAAAAACACTTTAAATGGTTTGGTGATATTTAAATATCAGAATATGTCACATAAAAATTTTGGATTCATAGGTTCTTTTGAAAACAAATAGTAGATCTGGTGACTCTGAGCCTATGTATCACACAGAAATAATTGACTAGAGCTCATTCATCACAGATGCAGAGATGAGATGTGTTATTCCATTTCCTGCACTTCCCATAGTGTTGATTCTGGCCTTCTTTACTCATTAAGATTACCTGCCTGGATGCTGACGATATATAATTTATATCTTAATATTGTATTTTTATATAAATATATTAATTAATATTTATATGTTAATTTATATAATTTATGCCTACCATGCATAGGGATATATGTTTGAGGAGGCTAAGGATGGAAAGTCACTGAAGACTGAAGCAGTCAGGGAAGGATACATAAAGGAATTGGTAACTAAGCTGAACTATAAAAAATATTGGGATTTAGGTAAGGGGATGTGATGTTGCAGTGTACTTGTGTGCAGGGGACATAAAAAGAGAAGCAAAAGGTGAGTACACAGTTAAATACC
Organism: Eulemur rufifrons; assembly: GCF_041146395.1. Classification (NCBI taxonomy): domain Eukaryota; kingdom Metazoa; phylum Chordata; class Mammalia; order Primates; family Lemuridae; genus Eulemur; species Eulemur rufifrons. Next base: position 53,892,727 of record NC_091010.1, on the reverse strand, counting down.
TTCTGAGTAGATTAAAGAGCTTTTTAAACATTTGGAAGAAAATATAGGAAGACTATTATATCAGAACTGGGAAGAATTTATTTTAATGACACGGAAAGCTCAAACCATAAAGAAACATATTCAGAAGTTTGACTTCAATAAATTAAAAACAAAAACTTTCTGTTTATCTAAAAATGTAGGAAGCAACATCAAAAGGCAAGCTTAAGGCAGGGAGAATATTTGCAATGTATAAAATAGAGATTAATATCCAGAATTCATTAAATAAAAACTCACACAAATCAATAAGAAAAAGATAAACAACTCAAAAGAAAAATGTGTAAAATATATAAACATTCCATTGACAGAAAGGAAACAAAATGGCTAATAAATAAAAGATGCTCAGCCTCAAATTTTACTTGGAAATGCAAAGTAAAGCAATCATGATATATCATTTCATTTTGGTGGCACAAATTTTAAAAAGTGACAATTCTAAGGGTTTTGGTACAGTTGGTAAGGATGTTGACAATTAGCACTTTCACACTACCTATCTGAGAGGGACGTGACACAAAATCTGAGAATATACCTTGGATTACGTTACTCTATCAGGTCTAAATCCACTGTTCTATACGCTGCTTTGGTTTGGAAACTTGCATAACTGTTAAGTCCAGTGGGAATCTAGACATTTGGGTGAGGGAGCAGGAAGCATTTTTTATGTTTACTTGCTACTGCTGTAAGTGTTATTCCATGGACATCTCTCACCCAGCTTTTTATCAACAAGACATAACAATTCTAAATATTTATGCACCTAACTCAGGTGCACCCAGATTCATAAAGCAAATCCTACTTGATCTAAACAAAATGGATTTACAAGGGAATGAAAGTTGCTGGGAAAGGTAAATATAAAAGACTTTTAATAATTATAAATATCTTTGAAAGATAATCATTCAAAAAAAATAATGTGGATTTATATTATATGTAGAACTAAAATGTATGACCACAATATCCAAAGGACTGAAGGGGGGAATGGAAACATACTGTTTCAAGGTTGTTACGTTTTACTCAAAAGGGTATGATATTATTTGAAGGGAGACAGTGATTAAAGATGTATAGTTTAACTGTAGAGCAATTAGTAACAAAATAAAGCAAGAGTGTGTAGCTAGTGAGCCAAAAGTGGAGCTAGAATGACATACAAAAATATAATTCCAAAATAAGAAAGGGAATAAAGGAACAAGGACAGTAATATGCACAGAAAATTAAAAAGAATCCAAGATGGTAGATTCATGCATTACAACAGTGATAATTAAATGATCTAAACACACAATTAAAAAGTAGAGATTGTAAAACTGGGTTTATAAAAAAGAAGATCCAATTATATTCCATTTACAAGAAACACATTCTAAATAAGAAAGACAGATAGGCTTAAAGAAAAAAAAAACTAAAACAAAATTGAGGAAGAAAAGAAACTTTTTATTTGAGGAATAAGATCCCCTTTAAATTATCAGACCAAGAGAGACATTGAAATGTGACATCTCACTCCACCCTTGAGCTAAATAATTACCTCTTGAAGCCACTTGCTCTGTGGGCTCTAGACTGATGCCCACTACTAGCTATAAAATTAACTACCTACCAATGCCATATGTTGGACACCATAAATCATACCCTATAGTTCGACAGTGTCTAGCCAATCACAAATCAATGTTATTTCTATAAAGCAGTGAGAATTCCTGTCAAACAACTTTGTATTAGTCCACTCCTTGTTCCCTTTTGCCTTTAAAAACCTCTTTTAACAAAGGCCAAGCAGAGCACTTCCTAATGCAACTTGGAAGTATTCCCCAGGCGGCTGTCCTCACTTTGGCTCAAGTAAACTCTTTAAAATTATATTTTGTGCCTGAGCTTCTTCCTTTAGGTTGTCATATTTAATATAAAGAGTAATTGCATGAAAGCTAGAGTGGCTGTGTAATATCAAAAAAATAGTCTTCAGAACAAGGAATATTTCCAGGAATAAAGAGGAAAATTTTATAATGGCAAAGGGATTTATTTATCAGCAAAACATAATTCTAAATGTCTATGCATAATAACAGAGTTTCAAAATATATAAAGCAAAATTTACCATTACTGAAAGGAGAAATGGGTAAACCCATAATTATGATTCCATATTTCAAAACATTACTCTAATATTTGGTTTAATAATTGTCACAGAGAAACAGTAATAATATAGAAGATTTGAACAGCACTGTCAACCAACTTGAACTAATTAATTGACTCTTATAAAGCACAGTCGTCAATTAGAGTAGAAGAATGATCCTTTCAAATGCACATGCAACACTTAAGATGGACCACACACTGGGTTACAAACAATTTTCAGTAAATTATGAATATTGAAATTGTACAGAGTATGTTCTGTGACCACAGAATTAAATTAGAAACCAATAACAAAGATACCTTTGATATTCTTGAAACTTGTAACTCAACACAGCACATAAATAATGGATCCAGGAGGAAATCACCAGGGAAAATAATTTTAACTAAATAGAAGTTAAAACATCAAAATTTGTAGAATACATCTAACACAGGGGTGGGGAGGTAGTTTTAAATGCTTATGTTAAAAAAATGTCTACAAGAGTCTTTCCTACGTTTTCTTCTAGAATTCTAATAGTTTCCGACCTAAGGTTTAAGTCTGTTATCCACCGTGATTTGATTTTTGTGAGAGGTGAAAGCTGTGTGTCCTGTTTTAGTCTTCTACATGTGGCTATCCAGTTTTCCCAGCACCATTTATTAAATAAGGAATCTTTTCCCCAGAGTATGTTTTTGTCTGCTTTGTCAAAGATTAGATGGCTATATGAGGATGGTTTTATATTTGGATTTTCTGTTCTGTTCCACTGGTCTGTGTCCCTGCACTTGTGCCAATACCAAGCAGTTTTTATAATCGCAGCCTTGTAGTATAGTTTGAAGTCTGGCAAATTAATACCTCCCACTTTGTTTTTGTTGCTTAAAATTGCTTTTGCTAAACGGAGTCTTCTCTGGTTCCATTACAAAGCGTAAAATTATTTTTTCTGTATCTGTGAAAAATGATGTTGGTAATTTAATAGGGATTGCATTGAATCTGTAGATAACTTTGGACAGTATAGACATTTTAACAATGTTGATTCTACCGATCCATGAGCTTTCTTAATATATATACTTTTTAGCATTAGTGCCACATAATGGCTATCATTTTAGTTCAGTTCTCCACTTGACATCCTAAAAAATATTACAGTCCAGACCTCAATTGAATGAGAATCTGAAGAGGAACCTAGCATTCTGCTCAACCCCCTCCTTCCTTCTTTCCTTCTCTCCTCCTTTCCTTCCAGAAAGAGCATCAACTTTGGCATCAGATATCGTGGCTCTGCCCATTTTTCTAACTGTGACTAGGATGAGACCTCTGAACCTCTCAATGTATTAAGAGGAAAAAACCAGTCAGAACTTTTAGAGTGGTTGTGAGGCTGCAAAATCACTTTTGTAAAGTTCCTACCTATGTAGGGCCTCAATATTTATTTCTCATCTTTTATTGTGTAATCATTTCACCAGTGTTATATGCTGGGGTGTGTGTGCATGTCCACATGGTCTACTTTTCTTTCTAATCACCTAGTACAATGCTGAGGAGTTAACTAATAGGTTCATAAAAACTATTTCTTGGCTAGGCATGGTGGCTCACGTCTATAATCCTAGCACTTGGGAGGCCGAGGAGGGCGGATTGTTTGAGTTCAGGAGTTTGAGACCAGCCTGAGCAAGATCGAGACCCCGTCTCTACCAAAAAAATAGAAAGAAATTAGCTGGACAACTGGAAAAAAAAAAAAATATATATATATATATGTAAAAATTAGCTGGGCATGGTGGCGCATGCCTGTAGTCCCAGCTACTCGGGAGGCTGAGGCAGTAAGATTGCTTGAGCCCAGGAGTTTAAGGTTGCTGTGAGCTAGGCTTGACGCCACGGCACTCTAGCCAAGGTGACAGAGTAGGACTCTGCCTCAAAAAAAAAAAAAAAAAAAATAAATAAACTATTTCTTGATTGATTTTTTTTGACAGAAATAGAGTTAAAAATCAGCTGAGCTCTGTATAATGTATTTAAAAACATCAAAATTGTGTCCTGGCAGACTCTTCACAAATTTCAATAAGATCCTAAGAATATTTGCTCATCTGTGTCTAGGCTGTAGACTCATTTTTTAAATAATCAGTCTACGGAACTCATCGGTTTAGAAAGTTCATTTGGAGAACTAATACATTTGTTTTGGGTCATTCCATACTACACATGATTGGAAGAAGAAATCTGTGCATAAATTTTGAGGACAGTGCCTGAGTCTCATTTCTGAAAGAACTAATGCAGGCGTAATATTCTATAAACTGGAAATATTGAGGAGGATGTTGTAGAAAGTATTGCTCAGGAGAGGTGCCTGAGCACAGACCTAGACTCCTTACCCACAGAAACTGTGAGATAGATATTATTATGATAATTTGTCATACAGCCAAAGAAAACTAAAGCAGTGTTTTATAAGGCAATGCAACCAGGCAGGCGCTACTCCAGGTCTAACTACCAAGATCACAGGAGCATCATCCTCTTCCCTGCTGCGGTTTACATATCTTGCAGGCATGTCAGCTTACAAACTCTTACTTGAGCCTTTGGATGGTCACAGAGGCTCACTGGTGTCTCTTCCAGGCATTAGAGAATTTTTTCTCATTTTATTGCATGTTATGCAATTCAGACCTTTGTTTCTCTGAGATTTTCTCTGCAGAGGCAATGGGAATTCAGACCCAGGAGAGAATAAAGGTTGGGTTCATATTCCAAATCATCATTAGCTATATGGTTCCCACGTAGTTTTGACCCATGTGTCATAGGTGTACTTGGAGTTTGGGGAGCCAGGGAGTTGTGAGAAAGGATAGAATTGTAAGAGGTCAAAGCAAAAGTGGTCCAGTGCTCAGACAAGCAAGGCAGTCTGAGTTTCCCGCCAGTCCAAACTAGATGTCAAGAAAAACAAAGTCTCCAAAATCTTGGCAGACAATATATAAATCAGGCCTGGACATCAGTAATCTGAGCTCCATGATGAAGTCAATTTAGAAGAGTGGTCTTCCTCAGCCAGGAATGTCTGATGTATAGTGTGCTTTCTTCCACCAGACTAGCAGGAATCCCAGGCAGGGGACTGCTTGAGCCATGGCTTTGATATGGTTTTGGTCCTGGCTGAGCAGGCCTGTTAACAGTTCAAACATAGATGTATTTCTAGTTTAAGGAAGTTGTTTCTCTTTCTTGCTTACAAGGCTGAGAAGAATCATCTTTGTTAAATAATAGAATAATTAGGTCTGATGTGGACACAAATACAGAGGGTTATCGTGAAAGGGATGATCGCATAATGTTGTCTTCCTATTTACTGGAACTCAGTGTAACTAATTTCCATTAATACCTTACTGGCATAGAACAGTTTATAATTTTCAAAATGTATTTTGAACATTTAATTTTTATTTATTGTAAGTTTATAGCAAACATTCCTATGATCTTAACAAGACTGATAATTGTTTTTTGCATTTCTCCACTATTTTTGTTCAAATACAACATAATTTTCACATTATTATGCTTGTGATATAATAAAGTCCTTTGCCTTTTTTTCTTACATATTTTATCATAAACATTTTCTCACAGAGAAATATAGTCTTCATGACATAATCTTTACTGATAACCAACATTCACTTGTGTGTGCCTTTTGTAAATAAATAAGATTAATCAAAATAAAGGACAGTTCAACGATTTCCTATTGTTTAACGTATATAGCTTTCTTTATTTTTAAAAATTATTTCCTTGGGATGAATGCCACAAATTATATCTCCAGATCAGTGGTTCAAAATATGAAATAAAACGTAAGTTTTAGGTTTTAGAATATTCATAACTTCAATAATGTACATATCATCCCCTCACCCATTTTACAGGTTGAGAAATTGAACCTAAGAGAGTTAAATAGTTTTTTCAAGGTCAGATGGTCAGTAACTGGAAGAACCAGTCTTTTTTTTTTTTTTTAATAATTTTTATTTCAAAATATTAGGGGGTACAAGTGTTCTTGTTACATGGATGAATTGTATAGTACTGAAGTCAGGGCTTTTAGTGTGCCTATCACCACAATAGCGTACATTGCACCCGATAGGTAAGGTTTTATCCCTCGCCATCCTCCATGCTCCCATTTTGTAGTTTTGAATGTCCTTTATGCCACTTTCTGACCATGTGTACCCATTGTTCAGCTTCCATTTATTAGTGAGAACATGACTTTTCAGTTTTGAATCTTTACTACTTGGTGTAGAGCTTGACTGATGTTAAGGACAGACTGAGCTTTCTTTCCTGTAACATTTGCTACTAGCGCAAAGGATGTATGAATCCTGCTCAGACAGTCATGTCAAAGTTTGTTTACTCTGTATTCTGTGGAGTACTTATTTATCCCTGGCCTAAACTTCCTGTTGTTCCTCACCGTTCCAGGCTTTTATTCTAGCACTTGCTTTTCTTTACTTACTGTTGGTTTTATGGGAATATAATTTGTTTCGGTACTTTTGTTTTTCTCTCTCTTGCCTTCTCAAGATTGGAGTCTTTACTTACCTTGTTGAGGTAAGTAGGTTTGAGTTATTGCAGGAACTTAGGTTTACTTTGGAGAGAAACGAATATTTGCTTCTAGAAGTCTGCTGAAATACACCCACATGGAGCTCCTGGTGGCTGCCTGACCACTGGAATATTATACTTGCTATACAATCTGCTTTCTCATTCATAAATAGGGCTTGTCATATCAAGGCTACTTTCAGTTCCCCCATTCCCACCCCACATAGCTTTATTTTACAAGATGAGCTTCCTTTAAACTTGTGTGAATGTGAAGATTTCAGCCTAAAGCTATACTCCCCCATCAACCTATTGCTGTCATTCTCCCTGCTTTCCCATCAGAACTGTTTCTGTGTGGGTGTTTGCTAACTCTGCCCCTGCACTTGACTGTAGATGAGCGTGGATGAGAATATTTCTGCTGATAAGACAATGACTTTGAGAAGATGATTTGCCATCAAGTACTTCATAACATTTCGTCTTGACTGTGGAGATTTACTGAATATTGTCTGAGCCTCTGCTGTGGTTTCTGCCCATAAAATAAAAATCATACTATTATCAGCTGAATAAAATGGTACATATGTAATGATCTCAAAAGGCCTTGAAGGTGAACAGCCTTGGAAGAAAGGGACAAAGTCATTTTGAGTTAATATGGAGCATTAAGTATATCATTGCTGAATATGGAAAAAGAAAACTATTTTAGTCAAAGGTAGACACTGAAGGAAGTTTGTTTAAAAAGGCGAGTCACGTATTGTACTGCAAGCTTACTGCTAACAAGGTTAGAGTTAATAGATTATTGATCCATTTAATGTTTAGTAGCAAGCTAATTTTTTCATCAGCTATGTGATTGGGCATTTGTCTGTTTTAGAGGCCAATCCAATAAACATCTTTCATTTGATATTACTTTCTAATGTCGTGGAGCACATGCCTTGGATCCACTAAATTCTGTTTATTGCTATAGTCACCATGGGACATTGGTATTCCTGCCATTGTGAGCACTGTCTTTTCTGAGGTTTACTTTTCTTTGCCCCTCAGGAGACTGGTAAATCCTTTCTAGTGTGGAAAGGCTTGGGCTTGCAGCATGGAGATAAGGGTGGAATCTGATTTTTATCATCCCCTGATAACATCTGCTCACTTGACTAAGGTTCCTATTATGGGGGATCTTATTCAATATTGTGATGAGGAACTTGAAATAGCACATTGCTAGTTATCGTCCCGACATCCAAGAAGTTCTAATCTTTGAATAATAACAAAAGAAATCTCGTGATAGTACTTCAGCTCTGAAGTCCTTGAGTTTTGAAGAAGAAAATGCTAGACTTAGAACAGACATCAAACTCTAAAATAAATGTGGGAGGTATGTGGGGAAATGCACATGTGTGTGTTTCAGGCTTTAGTGAAATTGAAGCCATGTGATTTTTTTTTTTCCTGATTTATGTTGATAAGGAATTGAAAACATTTTTGGTAAATGGAATAAAGATGCTTTATCTGCTTCACTTCCTGTGGAGATGCAACACACTTTTGAGAGGCAGCATACGACAGAGGTTGACCTTGCAGTCAGGGGCCTGGGTTCCAATCTCACCTCTGCCACTAGGTAGCTGTGAAATATTGGAGAAGACACCCCATGACTCTGGTTATGTGTTCTTTTCTGGAAAACATAGATAATAGTAGTAGTTTTTTTTCATAGAGTTTTTAGAGAATTAAGAGAGGCAATATACGTCAAATGCTTAAACCAGTGCCTGGATAAACAGCTTGGGAAAATGTCTGGCTTTGCTTCTAGGACATGTTTCAATTGCTTACAGCCTCACATTTACTTCTTTTCAATGTGTCTCCTTTGATTTAAATGATTTTACTTTTTCCGTGTTCCAACTTTTCTGTTTTCCTGTTTGAATTCAGTGACTATAAGTAATAGGTGATTTTTACCTGTTAGCAGAGAGGAGCAAAGACACAGTAAGATAGAGATTGTCACTCTAGTTAATTTCTATTGTTGGATTTCATTGTAGGAAGGCATACATAGTTGATATTCAGTCAATATTAAGTCATTCATTCAATAACCCTTAGTGAGTTTTTTCTGTGTGCTAAATACTATTCTAGATTTGGGACTAGAAAGGTGAATCACAAAACCTTTAGATTTGACTATTAAATTAAAAGAGTTCATAATCTAGTTTGAAAGGTAGTAATTAGTATTTTGTCATCCACAAGAGGCTTTGAGGGCAGATAGGGTCATGTGAATGTTTAATGTTGAAAGCATAATGACAGTAACATTCACTTGCTTGGTAGCCCTGAGACTTCACTTCCTGGCCTTGAATTTTCGGTTATTTTTGCAAGTTCAAATGGGATCCATCACTGTGCCATCCACATATTTTTGAATTTCGAACCACTCTCTCCATTGAACCAGAGCACTAATTCAAACAATGTTTTCTTGTTTTACCCAAGCAATTTATACTCAGAATGTTACTATTTATAAATAGTGACACCTGTCCATGACCAATGTCATCTAACCTACTTTTGACAAGGACTGCTAATGTCTCTGCCGAGATCTTGCAGATCATTCTTCTTTTCTTTGTGTGTCTATTGAAATGCTGAGAAAGGCAGAGTCTCTCATCCTATACAGAGGATGGTGGTTCCTGGAGTTTTGAGAAAAAATAAATATGAAGTGAACAGGAGTCCATAGAATTGAGTGAACTCAGATAACCTTCCCTGGAGGTGGCAGCACCAAGTGTTAAATACTATTAAATATCAAGGAAAATGCCTTGACCATGGCTGGCACCAATGCCATCCTGTTGGAATTGTATCAGGCTGTGATATTTTTACATAGTTTTGTTTTTCCATGACTTAATTACCCATGCAGTAGTGGAACAATTAGGATATGATTTATGACACTGAATCACAGACTGATTAATGTGACATCTGGAAGCTGTGGTGCAGAACATAACACATAGACATCTATTTCCTGCTCGAGGAGCAGTTGTCTCCTCAGCAGATGAGACTCAGGAGAGGGCCATCTCTGCTGTTCCAGAGTAACTTCATCACCGGCCCCATACACCTTGATTCTGAGTTCTTCAGGCTTCTTTTCATTTTCTCAGGCTCTCTGTGGAATAATTCTTATTCTACCAGATGCCAGATGAGTTGGGGCTTAAAAAGCATTTGATATAACCTCAGAGACCACCTTGCTATCACTCAGGACCTGTGGGCTATTCTCCCCCATGCCTGGTAGTTCCAAAATGCTGCTTTCTTTACATCTTTAATGGAAGATGGATGGGCTGGAGGACTAGTCATTACTGCTATTAGGAAATAGGCTTTCAAGCTAAAAATAAAAAAGGAGAGTTATTAGAACTGTGCATTTTTCTGGGTATCCATTTCAGACTAGTCTGGCTACAGCCCTGAGACATTACTGTATGGAACAATTTCACATTATCTCTAGGGTTGGATCAGGTGACCTGTATGTAATGGGCCCTTTTTCCCTTCATACTCACTTCAAAAATCCTATTGTGATGGAAATGGCCTGGCCAAATCTGCTTCAATTGCATCCAGACTTCAAAAGTCATTTTATAACTGCTTTTTATGTAGCTATTTAAAGGTATAACCTCCAGATAAATTTCTCCATTTATCTCCATTATAGAAATAGCAATTATTAATAAGAAAGAAATAATTATTCCAATATATCCCTCATTACATGGCATTGTGAAATCATGCCTACCTTGGGTATTTTAAATGCATTGTGCATTTTTCCATAATTATAAATACACTCCTGCTTCTTTTCTTCCTGCTAAGAAAAAAATCTTTCCGGAAAGCACTTATTGATGGCTTACAATCAAATGTGCAAATAATATGCTTAGAGAGCTTTAAAACAGCTCTGATAGGATGGCAATTCATTTTTTTTCAATACGTATGATGGAAAACTTCAATAGCAGTTTTCCTTAATGCTTGCATTATGAAGAATGAAATTCCACACTAATATAATTCTAAAATTATATTTTAGAATGTAATTTTTTCGCTGTGCATTTCAGAGGAAGGATGGACAGGACAGTGCTTGTGTAGGAGGGAGCCTGGGTTTAGTAAGATGTGAGGGATTAGTCCATGAGTTCTTTTGAAACATTTTTTCTTTCCTCTTTTAGAATTATCAGGAAACCAAGGTCCTTCTCTTCTGGGTTTAATAAGTAATTTATTTCTATAAAACCATGAATGTCTTTAAAAAAATCACTCATCAGCCATGGCTATTGAAGGGTCTGTGGGACTCTTGATTTTGGATAGAGCCACATCTCTTTGATCACCTGGGTCCCCATGTCAGAGTTTCAATGGGCTGGAGATATGTTAAGCCAGGTAATGAGTTCTCCAGGGTGCTCGAGGCAGTAGACCCAGACTCTAGCTCTTTCTCAGCTAGACATGATTTTCCAGTGTTGGCAGGATCCAAACTGCCTAAGTACCATGTAGAGCAGCTCTGAGTCTTCCCTCTTTGAAGCAGTAAGGGTTAATATTCTATAACATAATGAAAAGAGGGAAAAATAACACTGAGTTCCACCTATTTGATTAAAGCAAAAGAAGAGCCCAGGGAATATTTAGCAAATTCTGATCATGTTTACTCTTGGAACTGTAGTTTGATTGTTTCTACCACTTTTCTTACATGGGAGAATTTTGCGACATTATGCAATTCTGTTGCTAATGAAAATTTCAGATAAATAATGCTACATAATAAAAGGTCCTACCCTCTGTTAAAAAAAAATCTTTAAGGCTCACACTTTGGTAATTAACCCTTATGTCAAATATGCATAATAGTGACAATTTCTTTATTCCATTTGCCAATGACTCTATGAAATGTCTGTTTATGCTTAGGGGTTGAATTCCAGTTAAGTATTGTGATTTTATGGTAACACTACACTTTCCATCCCAAGGAATTACTAAGCACAGCAAAAACTTCAGCCCCATCAGTATTTATGAGTCTTTTCACTTGTTAAGTAAGAATGTAGCCTGAGATAAATTACTCTGGATAATTTTAATCAAGAGCATAATTTTAATGATCACCTGCTGAACAAATAAAATAAGAGAAGCAATGAAACCATCATTATTAAGGTAAGTCATATGTGTCTCTGAGGGATGTTATTTTTAGCAATGCTCATTAAGGATTTCTGTAAACTGAATGGAATAACAGGATGGTAGAACAAAGCAATGAAGATAGTATAAATATGTAATTAATAATAGGAAGCATCTTATTTTTTACACATTGATGATTGCTTGGGGATTGTGCTTTAGTTTAATATGTATATGTCTAGTCCTACAACCAGGTTGAATATTTCTGCAAGGCAGTGTCCACACTGTCTCAATGATTTGTATTTCTCCATGAATGACCAGAACCTAATCCAAGCTCAGAACTAGTTCTTCTCTATCTAAACATTTAAGAGAATAGACAGACAGCATTAGTTTGAGCAAGTGGGAAGTGCCAGAAAAGATTAAAATGTAAGAAGATATGGTGACTTACGGGCACACCTCCTCCCAAAAAACTGACTTTGGCTTTCTACATAAGCGTACAAGAATATAGGCTGCAATTTCTTAAAACTAAGCAAATAACGCATAGTTTTGAAAAACCTGTATCTATGTATTTCACTACTTATTTAGTTATTCCTGATTTTAGCTGTGCTGAATTTCATGCTATTAAAACAAATAAATGATGTTCAGTGGATAAATAAATTGCCAACTGTTGCTTGGTCCCAGGGTTTTGTTCATTGTCTCTGTATAGTTGTACTTCTCATTCTTCCTCACTCCCTGCCTCTCTCTCTATCCCCCTCAACCTCTCTTTCTCTTTCTTTTTTTCTTTCTTTCCTAACAGCACAAAGAAGCATGTCTTTCTGTTTGAGATGAGATTTTCCTAGTACTATTAAAATTAAAGACTTTATTAGGTTAAGTATAAGTGGTGAATTGAGGACAGTATTCAAAAGACTGAAGCTTCTTCATTTATCATTTTGACAAATGTTCCGTGACACCTGATGTTCATAAATGCTACCTTCTCTTGACTTTTTGGACCTGGTGACCTGGGAATGCCTATGTTTTTCCAGACTGTGCAATGAGAACAAAACAAAATCTAGGCTTTGAGATCCTCAAATATTGGCATTTTCTGAAATCTCTTCCTACTGATGGACACACATTTCCTTACAATGCAAAAAGGTACTGTACCTGTAGTTCTTTATAACTGTCTGCACTTACTCTGAGGTAGATAATTAGTACAGGGAAATGGGAGAATATGAAATGCCCAGTTAGTTGCTAATGAAGAAATGAAGATGCATTTCTAGGTCATATAGGGTAGCCTCGTGCTTGGCAATTGTTTTCACTTTGCCCCCAGGGGTCACTGCTGAGAGGCTTAGGAACTCATCACCTGGTTTTTAATTCTTGGCCTCACTAGTTGCTACAGAGAATGGTGAGATAAAAGGCTATAAAAATTAGAAATCAGACGAGGAAAATGTATCTATCTCTTTTCATCATCACCACTCAAATGGTTGCAAAGATTGTGCTCACTATCCCTGTAGTAGAAGCAACCCATTTCTGGTGGTACAACTCAGGCCATAACTGCTACTTTTGAGTCATGATCTGTGCTTGACTGGTTAGGCTACAAACACTTATGCATGGCAACTCTGTGTTAGGACTGAGAGCTGTGAGAGAAAGATTTGGGGGTTATTGGTGGAAAATTTGGTTTCATCATTAAAAGTTCTGAAGTTAGACAAACTTCTGAATTATCTAAGGCACTTATCAGCAGTGTAACCTGGGGAAAATTACCTAATTTTTCTCCACCTCAGTTTCCTTTATCTAAAAAAAGGGAATAATAATTTCTAAAAATGAATTAGTAGTAAATAAAAGATACACTTTAAACATTTAGTAGAATCTTCAACATTCAAGGATTATTAAATGATATTATTATAGTAATGCGGGTCAACCATGTACCAAGTTATAAAGCATAGATAGGCTGGGTTATAGAGTTGAATAAATACTACTTTTTTTGCCTTAAGGACCTCATTGTTTAATGGGAGAAAGTGACATGAAAAAGGTAATATTTCCGTATGATAAGTGCCACAACAGAAATGTCTACACCATACTGTGGAAACAGGAAAATATATAAGTAGCTTTTAATGGCTTAATTGGTAATGTCAAGAAATGTAGTGTGTCTGGGCATCCTTATCTGACTCAGAGGGACAATGAGCTTTGTTTGGGTCAGACTAGATATAAATGGAGGAGGCAGAGGGATGCAGGTAAGAAATAAGCTTGTCTGAGGCCGCAACAAAAAGTTACAGAATCTAGGATTGATGTGGCTCCTCTGCCAAATAAGGTCCTTCATCCTAACAGCTCAGTGTTACTAGGTTGGTCCATTTCCTGACGTAGAATTCACCAGGTTTCCAAAGGTGTCTCAGAGGTGAGAGATTTGTCTTATGTGCAGAAGTCTTCAGAGTGTGTCTGTACAGGGAACATCTACTTTCCCAAGTGAACGTAGGATTGCACCATTTCCTCAGTAGGTCTGTTGGGTCAGACCATAAGCAGAGTTAGAGAACCGCTGGACGAGGCTGCCAAATTTTCCCCAGAGCTTATGCTGGAGACACAAACATGAATAAGGTGTGGCATCTGATTTCAAGGAACTTAAAATATAGATAGGTATCCTATTGGATATGCAGGTAGGTGTTCTCTCTCACATGAGTCAGAATTTCACAAGGCAATGGAGCACAGGAGGGTAAGGATTACAAATGTGACCCTAAAGAGTAACCATTTGAACTGCAGTTCAAATTGGCCCATTTTGTATTATGCTATGAAATCGTGTAAACCCATTCAAGATAATGAAGTTTTGTATACCGGCTCTGCAATTCACTTGCTGTATGCTAAAGGCAATTTAACCTGTCTAACCCTTGGTTTTCTCATGTGTAAAATGAGAATAGTAATAGTATGTTCTGATAAGGTTATTGTGAGGTGATGAGCTTAAACATGTGAGGTGTTTATCACAGTGCCTGGTCCAATAGATATTCAGTGAATGATAGCTATTATTTTTCAGAGGAAATCAACTGACAATCCATAGTAAATATGGCAGGGGCTTTGAAGAGGATTTATTTTTTCAAGATTGTGAGGGAAGAGGTTAAATGTAAATGCAAAACACTTTAAACATTTGTTGAATGGATCTCAGTTGGCTTTCAAGCTTGTCTAATGAGTCCCAGTTTTACAGACTGGAGAGTGTCTGTCCCTGTTAAGGATTATGTGGCCATTTTTCCTGATATCTTTCCTTCCCTTCCATGATGGTGCTTTGAAATTAAAGCTAATCTCTTGAATCATGGCTACTTGCTTTTTAACATATTTTCTCCTAAGTTTATTTCTATACTCCTCATTTCCCTTTAAATATAAATAAATACTTATAAATTATTAAAAATGATAGAAGATTGAATAAGGGGAGGCCATTAAATTCTCCATACTATTATGTTACCATGATCTATGTTGTAAAGAAAAATAACAAGATCATGTAATTAATAAGAAAGGCCAATATCCTTTGTGATTGGATAAGCCTAAGACTATCTGTCTCTCCAAGACTAAGACTGTTTTTTATTCTTGCTCCACTATGCTCCACCTTCCCCCCAAAAATGTTAAGGTGAAATCCATTGAGAAACTTCTTTTCCTCAATAGAAACTCTGCTTCAGTTGCTAATATGTTAAACAGTGTCACCCCCTTTTGAAGGTGACTGCTCTGTGATTAAGAGCCCCAGGGTACACTAGGCTAATTATGTTGTTGGTTTTAGTCCAAAAAATGACTTTTTCTTGCAACTTATTAGTAAGTTTATTGGATTGCTAAATCAGGAGTGTATTAAAACAAACAGTGATTTTCCTTATCTTTGCCAAACCATTGGGGGTTACAGAATAAGGTGCTTAAGGACATTAAAGGTTAAAAATTCATAGACTTAATGCTTATTAAGGAAAGCTAATTTGGTTTAAAAGTAACAAAGCATTTGCTTTATACTTGGAACTCTTAGCAAATTAACTCTCATTTTATGTGAAAAGATATCCTGAGTGTGAAAAGAAATTCAGGTCTTCAATTTGGGTGAGAAGATGAAAAGTGTGAGAAAATAATTTTGTGTTTCAATGGCTTGGTAAGGATAGGTTATTGTTTTATAGACCCTAGCCCTTAAAGAGCAATTATCTTTAGTGTTAACGGTCGTGAGAAACATTTTCTTCTTGTTTCCCGTGGGTTTAGCTTGACTTAAATCTGTTCTGAAAGTCATCATCACTAATAAGAAACAAACGGAAGCTTCTGAAATGTGAAAGTGTCCTTTCCCTCACTTTGAAGACCTGCCACTCTCCTTACCTATCCAAATTCTACACATATCTGAAGACCTTCCCCAGTTCCTTTGGCCTCTGTGTCATCTTCCATTACTATACCACATTCTATTCAATTTCTGCTATGGACTGAATTATGTCCCCTCAAAATTTATATTTTGAAGCCCAAACCTCCAATGTGATGATGTTTGGAGATGAGCTCTTGGGAGTTAATTAGGTCATGATTTTAAAGCCCTTGTGATGGGATTAGTGCCCTTATAAAACATGGCACCAGAGAGCTTGCTCCCTCTCTCTCTCTGCCACGTGGGGACACAGTGAGAAGTCTGTCTACAAGCCAGGAAGAGAGCCCTTACCAGAAACCAAATAAGCTGGCTTCTTGATCTTGGACTTCTTATCCTCTAGAACTGTGAGAAATAATTGTCTGTTGTTTAAGCCACTCAATTTATGATATTTTGTTATAGCAGCCTAAGCAGACTAATATAATTCCCAAGGTAATAGTCAGTTGAGTATATTTTTTTTAAAGCAAATGTTAATGTCTTTAAGAACCAAGGTTTTTAGCCTAAAATAAAAGGAATGAAAATAAAAAGTTAAGTTAAAATGCTATACTCTTTAATTTGGTTTTATTTTTTTCTATTTTATTTTTTTTATTTCAGCTCATTATGGGGGTACAAATGTTCAGGTTATACATATTGCCCATGCCCCCCCATCCCCCCGAGTCTGAGCTTCAAGTGTGTCCATTCCCTAGACAGTGCACATCACACTAATCATGTAGGTATGCACCCATCCCCTCCCCCCACCCCATCCCACCCAGTCAGAACTCCAAGCGTGTCCATTCCCCAGGCAGTGCGCATCGTACTCATCAAGTAAGTATACACCCATCCCTTTCCCCTAGCCCCCACCTCTGTCCGATACTCAATTGGTGTTATTCCCAAATGTTCACTCAGGGAAACCAGTTTGCTGGTGAGTACATGTGGTGCTTATTTTTCCATTCTTGGGATACTTCACTTAATAGAATGGGTTCCAACTCTCTCCAGGAGAACCAAAGAGATGCCATATTGCCATTATTTCTAATAGCTGAGTAATATTCCATGGTATACATATACCACTGCTGGTGGGACTGTAAACTAGTGCAACCCCTGTGGAAAGCAATGTGGAGATACCTTAAACAGATTCAAGTAGACCTACCATTTGATCCAGCAATCCCATTATTAGGCATCTACCCAGAAGAACAAAAGTCATTCTATGAAAAAGAACACCTGCACCTGAATGTTTATAGCAGCACAATTCACAATTGCAAAGATGTGGAAACAACCCAAATGCCCATCAATTCATGAATGGATTAGCAATTGAGCATTTGATTCTATGCTATCCCATGGTGTTTTCTTATTCTCTCATGGGTGAAAATTTGTCCTCCCAAAGGAATTGCAGACTCCTGAAAGGCAGAGACAGTAATGCCTCCAGATGACTGAACTAGGTTCTCATTACAAGATCAGGTATTCTTGGAACTGTCCAAAGATTCACTCTTTTCTGGGCTCCCCTTTTACCCCTGGGGCACACTATGCCATGGTGGCTGGGTTAGTGGTGTGACCTAGGCTTAGGGATCATGGCCAGATGGGGCTGAACCATTTGACAAATTCAAGACTTTGACCTCATTAGTATCTCATGCCAGGGGGATTAAGCGAGATTACTCATGGGTGGAATTCACGCATGCCTCCCTCTTGGCGGCATGACCTGGCAAGAATTTATTTGCATGGGGCCTTAAGCAGCTCCAGAGAAAGAACCCTGTCTTTCTCTGGAAGACAGAGAAGACCCTGTCATTCTCAGCGAAGAATGGACTTGTGATGAAGAAACACTTTACCATTGGAGGTGAGTGACAATTCTGTATAGAGTGGAGTCTAGTTTGTTACTTAATTTTGTCTCTTGAGCCACTCTGTGCAAGAGTTATTATAAGGTCAGTATAGAGAAAAGATGTACAACAGAAAAAAAATCTGCAAGGATTTTGTACATAGGAACACTCTTTGGGTGTCTCTATAACAGCGCATGATCCAGGGGGAAAGAGGAATGCTATTTATCACAACAGTAACTTATCACTTGACACTTTGAGACCCTAGGGCTTCCACTGTAGTAGGAAATGGAGGCAACTGGTATTTCTAGTGGACAGTAAACTGGAAACAGAAACACCTACAGGGCCTAGAGAAGGATGAGAGACTTCTTTTGACTTTCTGTTCATTGCTATTCTTTAAAATATTTCTGTAATTACTAGCTTAGGCAAGATCCTTTCTTTTATGTTTTTGTTGGATCACTCAAGATAGCTGTAAAATGCAAACACATTATTATTCACTGTTTCCTCAAATTACCACAAAGACAAAAGACTTAAATTTTAGACAAACAAATGAAGAGAGTTAGCAAGGGGAATGTAAATAGAACATGAATAATAAATATGTTTTTGTTCTTCTCAACTTCATCCCCATTTGTTTCACCTCTTGTCTTTAAATATATTTATGAAATGACAGGCAGTGCCGTTTCTTCTCTCAGGAATATATATTTGACAGTCATAATGGAAGAGTGAGGTTCCCCAGTACCATCCTCAGTTCATTCTAGCGAAGCCTAGACACCTCTAAAAAAAAAAATGGGGAATCTTAAAGTATCATGAGCTGGCATGTCTAGATGAAGCATGTTGTGTAAATGCAGCACTCACGGAGTTGGGCTTTTAAGAAGCAAAATAGTTGTTCCCCTGTAGGAAGCCACCTCTGAAGGAAGGCAGAGGTTTCTTTTGTTGTAAACAGCAAGAGAGATGAGAATGAAGAGATCTGATAATTGAGATGTGAATGAGAGCTACACATTGTTTCTGAATAGGGATTTTATCCATTGTGAGCCTGAAAAGTAAAATAAAAAAAGTCAAATGGGGAAAGAATTCAGGAATAAAATGAAAATCTTCCATGTTGGTTAAAGAGCAAGGGGACTTGTGCTTTTTCAGAGTATGGTATTTTCTCCCCCTCTGTCCAAGGAAAACCCAGACTTGAGACTTGGTGATGTGGAGATGATTGTGCAATGGGGATGTTTGCTGGAATGTTTAAGTGATGAAGAGGAGGAAATCACCAGGTAGTAGAGAAAGGGACATGATGGTTGGTCTGAATTCTGAGCAGTGCACATTGTGTGAGTGTGGGTGGGTGGCAGGAGCTTAGTGAAGGGAGGTCACAGAACACTGACATTCCTTAGGCACTCATCCCGTGGTAGGTGGTGACCCTCATGGAAAGCTTTCCACAAGCCGGCACACATGTGGGGGTGTCTGGGGGAGGAGAGTGATGCTCTGCTACTAGATGTCACTGTCTTTAGCATTGGAATTGAAAGATTGAGTTAAGAGGGGTGAGGAGAGCCTCAAATGTTGGTTTGTAATGGCCAAAAGTGGTGTAGCTGGTATTCAATCAGGAGGAGGGTTGAGGGATTTCTTCAGCTAAATTCTCTATGGGGAACTTCTGCTTCCTTCCCCCGCACATACCTCCTCAGGAGCTGCCTTCCCACAAGTGCTTCTTATATGTTTTCTGAGAATCTTTAAGAACAAGGGCAGGGCTTCTCTCGGAGACTGAGATCTGAGGAAAAGTTTCCCTGTGGTGGCAGAGTTTGATTCCTTTCTCATAAAAGGCATGCTTGAGAACAGTGCATACTTTAGCACACTGCTTTCAGTATGGTCATGATATCTTGTTGAATTATATTTTATAGTTTTCTAATGAGTCTTACCATTTGAAAGACTATGATCATTCTTAGACTAAATCTGGATATTGGTTAGCTTTCGCTAAAGTAAGAAACACATTATATGGAAATAATCATAATTGTTACATTTTTAATAATGAGCTAAGATATTAAGCATCTACAAATAATTGTGCTAAATAATAAAATTATATGCATTTTCTCAGTGTATTGTTTGGGGTCCCAGGATGATACACTTTTGTTAAGTCCTGCTTCAAACAAATGCCATCTTTTAAACATACTTTCTTTATTTGGTCACTAGATTGCCCTTTAAATTACTGGAAACTTACAAGTCCTAAGATAAAAATAGGCTCATAACACCTTGCTATGATGTAGTAATTTGAATTTTAGTACAGGAAATATGTTTGAAATGTGAAGGTATGTTCTGCTTCATACAGTATAGTTTGGAGGAATTGCTGGCTTAGTAGTTGTGTGTAAATAAACAGACTTCACATGACTTGGCTCATGAGAACCACGACTATATTAAGCTATGTCCATAGGAGAGAAAACTCCTTGGCCCTCTCTCCAGGGCAGTATAAAATGCTGAATAATAGTGATTACAGTGTACCTCCTTGTCTTATTTCAGACATTTGGGGAAATCTATGTAATAGTTTACCTTTGAGTATTATGTTAATTGTAGGGCCGTTGTAGATATGCTTTATTGAATTAAATGTTTCTATCTTTTTCTAGTGTGCTGAAATATTTTATCATAAATATGTGATGACATTTATCAAATACTCTATCATCAGTAAATATCCCTGTTCAAATCTTCTAATATTTCTTATCTTAAAATCTAGTCAGCCGATATGAATGTAGATACAACATTTTATGTGCTATTTATTTGGTATATCTTATTCCATCATTTTGCTTTTAAAATTATTAATATATGTGTCTTTATATTAAAGAGTGTTTCTTGTAAATAGGATAGAATTAGATCTTATTTTTCCTAATCTGACAATCTTTGTTTTTATCGGGGTGTTTAGTTCATTTATGCTTAACACATTTGGGATTATGTCTACTATCTTGCTAATTGTTTTCTGTTTGTCTCACTGGTTACTTGATTGTCCTTTCCTGCCTTCTTTTGTATTGATCATTTTTTTTTAATATATTTGATCTCTTTTATAATTTTTTCTCATTTATTTAATATTATTATTTTATTGATTAACCTAGAAGTTAAAAACAACATTCCTAAACATTTACTGTAAAACATTACATAGTACTGCTGAGCTCTTAGCCCCTGTGGTACTCAGATCTTTATTTCTAAAGATTATTCCTCACTATAAGGAATTAGGTCTCTTTCGAATGGCTTATTCCAGGTGTGGGGCAAGGAATAGAAAATGAGCCTCAAATATCTTGTTAAGATAGAAAGCAAAGAAGTTCTCAAAGGTTAGTGGGAATCATGTCAAATGGATGATGAGTTGTCTTGAAGGGGTCCCTACCAGCCAAGTTTGGAATAATTTGAATGACCAAAATAATAAAAATGTGATGCTAAGAGTGGTGAATTGAAATAAGACCTATCTAGGCTTTTGTTTTACTATTCTTCCAAGTTTGTTGTGGACATGAATCATTTCAATAACAACACTGTATCACTAATCTAGGCATATAGTTCTGCACGTCTTATCTTCCAAGTTTCATTCTCATGCTTTATTTCTTTTTATATTCTTTAGAGCACCAGTGAAGTCCCCTCCATAACATTTGGGGGATAAAGAAAATGTGGCTGCTGACAATAGAAAAATCTATATTACGACAGAAGCTGTTCTTTAAGGTTCTGTCCAATTGTAGAAGTAGAAATTTCCTATGGAATCTGACCTCCGAAGTGAAAGAAATCATATGCTTTTAAAGATTTCTCTGATTTCACTGGTTTTAAGTTTTTTTTGGTTATCTCAGGATAGATTTTTCTTGTCATCTCAGGGTAGAAAAATTTCCTTCTCTACTTACTAAGAGGGAAAAGGATTTTCTATCATGAAAATTGGCCTCCAAATTGGACTAATGCTAATGAGTTATTACTCCAAAACAAGACCAATCATAATCCCTGAAGTTTAACTTTCCAATTCTGCAATATTTTCAAAGAAAAAAATTTTTACCTGAAGACAAATTTAGCAGGAATTTGGCAGTGCTCTATGGTAATTTACCTACCAAAAGGCCATTAATGGGCTATGGAACAGGTAATGCAGCCAATTGATTTTTCCTATATTGGTCTCTTGGAGAATAAATAGCCCAAAGGATGGTTCTAGGCCAGGCACATGACTCAAACCAGTAGGACTAGAATTGGGTCTGGTATTTGTGCTAAAATATAGGAAGATCTGTGCTTTTAGGAGTCAGAGTAGGCTAGACTCTCCTGCAGAAACAAATGATCCCTGACAGTTTAATTTCTTGGTTACACCAAGTCCAGTTCAGCTTCCACTATGCTGTAGATCCCCCATCTGAATCACGGGGCCTCTAATAGGATAAATTCTTTTTTCCATTTTATGAACATCCTTCAAACAAGATGATTTATTGAGCTGCGTAGCAGAATTTTGTGAGTTACCAACATCCCTGTTTGCTGCAGCATCTTTTTTGACAACTTTAGGCTGTTCTCTGATACGGTAGCAAACTCTGAGCCCTGACACTTTCATACAGATTAGCCCTGTCATCTCAACTAGGCTGCACATTATTTGGAAATAGAGTCCTGTGTCCCCATAGTCATCAGCACAGGTTAGGGGACATAATAGTTTCTCCAATAAGATTTCTTGGTTTTCTGATTTACTGGGTCTTAAAAGTATCTGAAATGGTAGCTTTTTTATTTTTACTTTCTGTACTCAGATATTCTATACAAAAGCATCAACAAAACTCCTGAGTTGTGTCTATAAGGTTTTTTTTTTTTATTCTTTTCCTATTTGCTACTAGCCAGTAACAGAGAAAGGGGCTAAGTTGGAATGTTTCATGTCACAGACCTTCTCTGACCCCCACAATCCATCTCTCCCTAGGTTTGGTGCAGAGTTTAAAACTGGGAACTGGTGGGTGCTTCCCATGCTGCCCGTTCTTATTACCACTGACAACACAAGTTGTATTTAATATTTTGTATTTTGCTACATTTCCACTCATTGCTCTGCCACTTTTGTAGACTGAGTGCTGTGGCATGCCTCACTGGGTGTCCAATATTGGTTTACTGTTCTAGTGCTGTCTCTTTTCTGAGGTCTAAGGCTTTTGGGAGACAGTTTAACTACTTCCTGGGACCTTATCTGCTAAGTGAGGAGCATCAATAAGCAAAAATAAATAGCCATGAGCTACCATGTAAAAACTAAGTTTGATCTACTTGGCATGCCTCCTAGAACCATCTTTCAGCAAGGAATTTCTAATCTACATTAAATTTGCATCTTGTAATAAATGTGTGTGGAAATGCAGATGTGTGGGTCAATATAAATAAGAGAAGAATTGACTCAAAATAATTTTTACCCTTTAACCTGAAATATGCATGCTCTCAGTTTCATCATGATTTTACTGGTATTTCCTTCATCTTGAAGGAGTTTTATCTTTAGACATCTTGACAGCAAGAAAAAGAGTCAAAGGGCAATATTTCTCTTGCTGAGTCATTGAAGTATTCCACTGGAGGCCTTTGTCCTGAGTTCTGGGCAAAGAAAAAAACCTGGGTCTGAGAAGTGTTATGTGGAGCTGGGGTTCTGTTTTCCTGGCACAAATGACATCACAAAAAGGGGCTTGACAAAGTGGTCAAATGGGACAACCTTGCCTTTCCAAAGAAAAATACTACTAGCAGCCTAGGAGGTGGGGCTAAGGAGAAGCAGAGCTTCTTGGAAAGGTTATGATCTCGGGGTAAGAGAAAAGCTTCTCTGCTGAAAGGGATTTCTCTTAAAACTCATTCTAGATTTTATCTCATTCTTTCTCACTCAAATAAAAAAATGATCTTACCCTGTTAAGACACATGAAATCACATCGTAAAATTTCTGCAGTGTTCCAAGTCTCTTCTTAGTCTGAGCCCCAGCAGTCCTCTTCTGCCGTCAGTCCTTTGCTGTCCTTATCAAGTCCCTGTGACTGCAGCATGGTGGCTGCCAGGAATCCTTGTCACTACTGCTTCCTGGCTGGTCTTCCTGGGAGCTTGTGGAGTTCCCATTAATTTCAGAAGGCAGATACCTGATACAATTCATTAGTTTTGGAGTCACACTCTCATGGTTTAGCCAGGTACTGTCTAAATTGCTTCCAAAGTCAACGTCAGGAGGAACAGAGGCACAAGGGTCAGGCATGAGGAGAGGGAGAGGAGGAACAGGAGGACATCCTCTAAATTTGAAAAACAGAGCAGAGAACTAGGTAATTTAAGACCAGAAGAAATTAGGATGTTGGTGTAAAGAAGTGTCAAGAAATGCAGACTTGCCGTGCTGAATTCAAAGAGCTATTTTGGCCCAGGCAAGTATGATGATGATGATGATGATGATGATAAAAATAATTGGCTATTATAGTCAAGGTTCAGTTTTAAATTGTTTTGCATATATATCATATAATTTGTTCCTCATAACAAACATGTAAAGTATATGCTATTAACCTGTTTTATATATGAGGAAGCGGAGGTTTAGGAAGTAGCTTGCCTAGGGCCACACAGACAATGAGCACAGTGCTGAGATTATCACTGATACTATGATATATATTTTATTTTTTTCTCAATTGTTTTAAACATTGTAGCCTATGGATACTCTGCTCAGATCCCTTCTGATTACCTTTATCAATTCTGAGTGCATAGCTACTGACTTGGCCTCTGTAATTCTTGGAGGGTTATCAAGGAAGAGGAGAGTTCAAAGAAGCTAAATACCCATCATTTGCAAATACTGACACTAAGAAGATTAAATGTGGGTGCAAGGTTTCATCTAGGGGGAAGTCTCTTCCATGCCTCTGTACATGAGGTCAAAATTAGAATAGAATTCATGGAGGAAAGTGGATGAACCCAGGCTTTTTTGACTTCTTGTACTAGTGTCTTAATTTGGTTGCCCATGGGCGTTGCTCCTAACTTTTTTTTTTCTCTATCTATTCTATCTCACTTCTCCTGTTTTCTTCATATAAAAGAATTTGTATTACCTTCAGATTCTGTCACCTGTAATACAATCTCATTCACCAATCCTGGTTGTTTTCAGGCTCATGGATGTAGTATTTGTTTTAGTTGTAATATAATGTTCTTCTTTCTTAATAATATCCTCCACTTTCTAATCCAGAATATGAACATATGCAGTGTTTCACCAAAAATATGAAAACAAGATTCTAAAACAAGTACCTTACCATATTGCCTTAAATATAGTATCAAACATAGTGTTGGTTTTTCTTTAAAAAAGGAATAAATGTTGAAAAGACAAACTCAAATTTTATAAGCATCTGTGTAAGACAGTAAATGTCTTAACTTTCATGCAAATGAATTTTAATGAATGCAATTTAGAAATACTACACAAAATATCTGGTATGAATCCTGGCACATGCAACAGAATAAAAGTTCAGAGTAGAAGAAGCTCCAGCTCAGAAGACTCACAAAGTCAGATCCTCTGGACTAAAAGAGTCAAACAAATTTGTAGTAAATTTAGTAGATTTTGTTTTTTTCTTTTTCTTCTTTTTTATTTCAGTAGCTAAAAAAATGATGATAACTTTGGCAAATAGGTTTGGACTGTCAAAAAAGTACATTAAATCAAGCTATGTATATTATGAAAGAGAAATTGTCATGGTTCTATTTGTTCTGTGATTGAAAAAAAATCACAATCTCAATAGCATAACTATAATGATGAAAAAAAGGCTATGAATGCCTTTCCTGGAAAGAAACTATTCCATGATATATACCACATTGAATCATTCTTTCAACAGCTTTATTGAAATATAATTCATATACTATATAATTCATCCACTTTAAGTATATACTTCAGTGCTTTTTGGTATATTCCCAGGATTGTGTAACCATCGACAATGTAAGTTTAGAATATTTTTGTGCCCTCTAAAAGAAACTCTGCATCTATTAGCAATCAATCCCCATTCTCTCCTACAATAACAACCCAAGCCCTAAACAACCACTGATCCAATTTATGTCTCTGAAATATGCCTATTCATATTGAATATAAATGGAAACACAGAATATGTTTCTCGTGACTGGCTTCTTTTACTTTTTTCACTTGGCATGATGTTTTTAAGGTTCATCTATAATGTAGTGTATATTAGTACTTTATTCCTTTTTATTGCAACATAATAGTCTATTGTACAGATGTGTCACAGTTTGTTTATCCAATTATCAGTTGATAGATATTTGGGTATCCACTTTTTTGGGATATTATGAATAACATCACACTGTGAATATGCATGTACAAGTTTTTGTGTGGATATATCTTCATTTCTTTTTGGTACATATATAGGAGTGAAGTTGCTGAGTCATATGGCAAAGCTATGTTTAACATCTAGAGAAACTGTCAAACTGTTTTCCAAAATTGCTGCACTAGTTTGCATTTCACCAGGAATGCATGAGGGTATTAATTTCTGCATACCGTTGTCAGCACTTGTCACTATCTCTCTTTTTGGTTATAGCATCCTACTAGATGTAAACTGGTGTCTTATTGTGATTTTTATTTGTATTTCCCTAATGAATAATGATGTTGAGATTTTTTTCATGTGCTTATTAGTCACTTGTATATATTCTTTGGAGAAATATGTACTAAAATTCTTTACTCATCCTTTATTTGCCTTTTTATTATTAAGTCATTAAGTGTTCTTTACATATTCTGAAAACAAGTTCCCTATCTGATATATGATATGAATATATTTCTCCTATTCTATGGGTTGTATTTTCACTTTCTTCATGGTATGGTTTGCAGTACAAAATATTTAAATTTTGATATAATCCAATAACTTTTGTGTTGTTGCTCTTTCTTATGTTTTGGGAATTGTATATAAGCAATCATTGCCCAGTGAAGATTTACTCTTATGTTTTCTTCTAAGAGTTTTCTAGTTTTATTTCTTGTATTTAGGCCACTGAAATGTTTTGAATTGATTTTTGAATATGGTGTGAGTAGAGGTTCAACTTTATTCTTTTTATTGGGGATATCCAGTTGTACTAGCATCACTTATTGAAAAGATTATTCATTTCCCCATTGAATTGTCTTGGCATCCTTGTTAAAATTCAGTTGACTGCAAATATATGGGGCTATTTCTGGACTCTTCAGCTTTATTCAATTGAGATACATACATATATATATATAATTTTCAAAATGTTTATTGCTAGTGTATAGAAATATAGTTGATTTTTGCATATTAATCTTGTATTCTGTAACCTTGCTGGACCAATTAGTTTATTATTATTAATTAGTTTTTATTAGTACTTATTATTTGTACAACTAATGGTTTTTTAGTTGATTTCTTAGTGCATATATATCTAATCACATCATATGCAAATAGAGATAATTGTACTTCTTCCTTTCTTTATAATCTGGATGTCTTTTGTTTCTCTTTATTGCCAAACTTTCCTGGTAGAACCTCTGGTACAATGTTAAATAGAAGTGGTAAAAGTGAACATCCTTGAATAGTTCCTAATCTTAGGGAGAAAGCATTAAGTCATTCACCGTGAAATATGATGTTCATTGTTCACATACATGCCCCTTTTCATGTTGAGAAAGTTACCTTTTATTCTTAATTTGTTAAATATTATTATTGTGAAATGATATTAGATTTTATAAAATATTTTTTGCATCAATTGATATGATCATGTACTTTTTGTCCTTTATTCTGTTAATGTGGTGTATTTTATTAATTGACTTTTACATGTTAAAGCAACCATGAATTACTTGGGATAAATCCAATTTGTTCATGGCAAATAATCCTTTTTGTATGTTGCTGTATAGTACTTTGCTGAGAGTTTTTGAATATGTATTAGTTTGGTTTTTTTTCTTCTTATGATAGCTTTGTTTGGTATTGATATCAGAATAATATAGGCCTTATTGAATGAGTTGGGACATGTTCTTTCATCTTCTATTTTATAGAAGGTTTGCAAAGGTTCAGTGTCAATTCTTTGAATATTTGATAGAATTCATCAGTGAAGCCATCTAGGCCTGAATTCTTCTTTGGGGGGAGTACTTAAATTACTATTATCTGTTTATTTGTTTTAGGTTAATACAGATGCTCTAATTCTTCTTGAGTCAGATTTAGTAATTTGTGTCTTTCTGAAAATGTGTCAATCTATCTAGTTTGTTGACATACTGCTGTATACAGTATTCTCTTATGATTTATATATTTTTTATTTCTGTAGGTCAGTAATTGTGTCCCCTCTTTATTCCTGAATTTTATAATTTGAGTCTTCTCTCTTCATTTCTTGGTCAGTCTAGCTTAGTTTTTCAGTTTTGTTGACCTCTTCAATAAACCAATTTTTGGCTTTGTTGATTCTAATTTCTTCAATAAACCAATTTTTGGCTTTGTTGATTCTAATTTTTTATTCCCTTATATTTATTTATGCTCTAGTCTTCACTATTTTCTTTCTTTTGCATTCTTTGGTTTGAGTTTTCTCCAAATAAAGGATAGTTTGGATCTCTCCTTCCCTTATCTTGGCTCCCTTTCATTGAGGTTTTCTTCTAGGGAATTTTATGGGATTAGGACTATAAGTAGTATGTTGTGCTGGGCATCAGAAAGTTAGAGTCAAAGCAGTGCATTTTGCCTATCTAGGGCAGGGGCTTTCTGCAGGGAGCAGGGAGCAGGCATCACAACCTTGTCCTTCTTCCAATCCTGAAGAGCCCTGCTTGCCGCCACCTGTGAATGCCTTACAATGAACCAAGCATCATCCAAGTGGTCCCTGGCTTTGAAACTTAGAGATGTGTGTTGTGAAGCAATTGTGAGAGAGCCAGGGATAAAAAAAAAAACACAGCAGTTTTGAAACCGAAATGGAGAAAAAAGTTCATAAAGAGAACTCTGTTAAAAGTCATCAAATGTCTCCTGCTTAAGGTTGAAAAACTTACATTACACCAGAATACTATAATATTACAAATGAGTGCCAGCATTCATCCATTTCTCCTTTGTTATGTTTATGCCCAGGGATTTAATATTGGATCATTTTTCTTTTAATGGTCTTAAACAAATGGATAAGCTCTGGACAGCCACAGTACCTGCAGATTTAAATTTTAAAGAAAGAGAATGAGATAAAGTTTAGAGTCTAGAGATTTTTTGCCCCCTTTTTCCTTGCGTATTGTATCATCAGAGTCAATTTGGCATAGAGGCATTGATTTATAGCTAAGGACAAGGAAATCCATCAGGAATGTAAGTTAAGCCACATGAATTCATCTTGGAAGAAGAAAAGCACAAAGGAGGTTAGGGTCCTAAAGGGAAGCCCCCTCCAGGGTGTCCATTGACAAGTCAGCAGGAGTTTCGGGGCTGGGTTTATCCAGAACAGACTTAATTGCACTGATAGAGGTGTTTCCTTCAAAGACAATCATGTGTAGTCTTTGGGCGCTGGGGAAAGGATATGTGGATCACAGTTTCTATTCTCTTTTCCTTTTCTGAGATTCTCATGTTAATAAACTCAGTTAGATCAATGAGTCTCCAAATCCTACAGATGATTCTTATGTGGTATTCTTTAAATTCTGAGGACATTGAAATTGAATCATATGATTTTGCTCTCTCTTTCTCTCCATAGCCTCAGAGGTACAGTTAGAATTTAATTTGCTTATCTGATTAAGAAAACTCTGTGCTCAACAGACTAGCTTCTGCTCTGTGACTCGAAAAGGTGCCTTTCCTTCATACATGTACTTGTGAAAAGGAATTGGGACTATCGCTAAATCTGTTATTGGAGTTTGGGAACTGTGAGAATATGTGAGGGTAATTCTCTGCAGCCTCAAAAGGATAGGGATAGGCCTTTTTGTGGCCTGTAAGATCAACCAAACCAAAGTAGAGGCAGTGCACTCCATTCAGGAAAGGAGGATGCACCGCTGGACACCTCTGCAAGTGACCTTCTTACACTTTACCAGGCGCCTTTCACCAGCCAAGTGACTGAAGATGGAAATGGAAGACCCCATAGTAGGGTCACAGGAGAGTTCTTAGGGGCGGAAGGACTATCTTTGTATTCCCCAGACTTGCCGCCAAGGCTTCCTGCCTTCTTTAGCTGGAATCTGACTTTTCTCTAATCCAAGTTATCCCAACAGGGGACTGGAGGTCAGATGGGGATTCGGGTATTCAGTGTTGTGGGGATCTGGGGAGTTTGGAAATGGGAGCTCATCTTTTTTTGTAACGAAGAAGCATTTACATGAGATTGAACATTTCCCTTAGTTTCATTTCAGTTTCCTTTTCTTGTGTGTGTACTATGTAAGATTAAATTCAACTTCTTTTATTAAGAGGTATATAATGTAAGATTTCTTCTTCATAAAATCATTTTGTCTTTCTACCCATCCTTTCATTTATCTATTTATTTGTCAAGTATGGAAATGTGGAAAAAATGACTTTCACTAAATGATGCTTTCTCTCTTAACCCACACTGGTGATATATTCAGTAATTTTTGTACTTTTCTGTATTGCTTACTTTTCATAGTTTTGATGTAATTTATTTTAAAATGTTATTTCCTGTCTTCCTTCCTTCCTTCCTTCCTTCCTTCCTTCCTTCCTTCCTTCCTTCCTCTCTCTTCTTTTTCCTTCTTCCTTCTTCCTTCTTCTTCTTTCCTCTTCCTCCTCCTCCTCTTCTTCTCTCTCTCTCTCTCTTTTTCTCTCTTTCTTTCTAGAAAAGCAGTTAAGACAGTTCGAGAGGGAGAAGGCTGACCAGCAGGGCCATTCCCTGCCTCTTGTGAGGGCTCCCAGTGTGCAGCCTCAGGGAAACTACCCCCTGCTTCAGGGGCCTGCCTTACACTTAGGCTGACCAGCTGTCCTTGTTTGTTAGGTAGTAACATTTTATGCCTGTTGCCTCAGTGCTAGTTAGTATTGCCAGAGCTTCTTTCACTTGCTACTATATGTTGCTCTGGACAATGACTTGCATGGCCGCTCTGCTCACATCACAGCATGTGGCCCCATAGCAGGGCTCAGGCCTCCTACTTTGTGTTTATGGACACACTGAGCCTGGAGCCTCAGAACCTCTGGGGATAAAGTTTGGTCCCCTCATTTCCCCACAGGCTGGATGCACAATAGGGAGAGGAGTTGTCTCTAATGTGGCTGCCTGTGGTTGCTAAGAAGAAATCCCACATGACCCAGGCTGGAGCCCAAGAGCTTCCCCCCAGAGGATGTGCGTGGGCAGAGGGGCTAACAGCAGCCATTTCAGCCACATTAGGCTTCTTTGCTGTAACCTCTCCTCTCTAATTGGGCTTGCAATTGTGGAGCAGGGAGGCAGTGGTTTGGCAGTGGTTTGGCTTTCTCTGGAGGAAGCATAGTAATGAGACAGGCTCAGCATTTCTCTTTGTTTGTAGTCTGTAGACATGGTCACAGGACATATCCCATACCCCAAGAAAAATCTAACACTGTCACTGATGCTCGAAGGGCCCCAGGTCTGGCATCTAGAAGGAGCCTGCTGCTCCTTTCAGGTTCACAGCCTTTGCTCCTGAACCTCTTAGTGACAGAGAACAAGACCAGATTCTGGCAGGAGATACCCTGGGCTCTGGGGAGGGTTCCTCCAGCCTGTCTTCTTACTGGTCTTTTGAATAAAGCAGTGACTCTCCAGGGCGTCCTCTCTCTTGCCCCTCCCTCCATCCTCTTTCCTTACAGTCACTTATTTATTGATAATAACAAATTATTATTCAAATGATCCCTCGAGTACCTCTTACTTCTACATCTACTTTAAAGACAAGGAAAACTAACATGGAGGATGGTAACTGACCCAGAAACTGCAGGCGCTGATAGAGCTGGGATGCCTGTCTGACCCTGGAGCTCACTAAAACATATAACTACTTTGTCCTACTGTATCTCACATGGAACTGGGCCACAGACTGAAAATGCATCACCTTGTAGAGCCAGGGGCAAGCGTGGCGTGGCTGTCCTAGTTCACTGGTGTGCTGCGAAAGCTGACTGAGCCTTTGTGGACTGATTGGAACACGAATGCTTGAGGGAAGAGATGTATTAAGGGGTCAGGGTGACTGTGCCATCCTAGCAGTGTGTGGGACGACTAACTTGAAAACTATTGATGTAGGTGTATTAAGCATTTCTTTCCTTGGTAGGTTATTCAGTATTCAAAGCAAAGTTCAGGGTCAAAAAGTGCTATTTAGCAAAGCAACATTATAGCTGTAGAGAAAAAAATGATTCCCCTTTGTCATTAATTCCAGTACTTTTCTTTAGGACCTTAATTTGGACTCAGGGCTTCCCCATTAACTATATAAATGGGATTAATGACTTGATTCCAGCAGAGAACATGAAGTACTTAAGGAACTGTTTCAGCCAGATGA
Organism: Eulemur rufifrons; assembly: GCF_041146395.1. NCBI lineage: Eukaryota > Metazoa > Chordata > Mammalia > Primates > Lemuridae > Eulemur > Eulemur rufifrons. The sequence continues at coordinate 53,860,772 of NC_091010.1, read as the reverse complement.
CACATTATTATTACCAGTAAGAGGTGGGAATATTAGCATTTATATGGCCCTTTATTTGCAGAGACTATTCTGATGGCTTATTCACACACACATTTTAATCATAGTGGTCATTTTGTGCTCCCCTGTTTGTCATGCTTGTATGTATTTGCAACATTAAAAAAAAATTGTATTACTAAGGACAAATAATGTCCACAGAAGCCTGCAGCTGCCTGTCCTATGTGGTTCATGGAGCACTTGCTTCCCTGCCGAGGAACCTCATTCAAGTCCCCCCACCCCCAAGGCCTCTGTAGGGGAGTTTGGGTTCAGGGATCCTAAATTTAATTGTGTCCCCTTGGTAGAGAGTTCAATGATGTGTTTTCCTGGTTCACTAACGGGTCTCCTTTGTGGGGCACTTCCCCACAGGGTGGAAGGGGAGTTGGGGTGGTGGTGACCTTTATTTCTAGTTACAAATTTTTAAATTTTTTTCTCTATCCCCATAGTCTTTTAATGCATTAAATTAGGCTTAGACTTTTTTTTTTGAGGTATTTTATTTTCCAGAGGTTGAATATAGTCTTTTATTTATTTATTTATTGATATAGCATAGTTGTACATATTTTGGGGGCACATGTGATATTTCGATACCTGTATACAATGGGTAATGATCAAATCAGGGTAATCGGGATATCCATCACTTCAAACATTTATCTTTTCTTTGTGTTGGGAATGTTACAGTTCTTCTCTTCTACCTCTTTTGAAATGTACAATAAATTATTGTTAACTATAATTTCCCTACTGTAGTACTGAATACTAGAATTTATTCCTTCTATCTAACTGTATACTTGTGCCCCTTAACTAACTTCTCTTCATCCTCCTCTCTGCTTCCCTAATTGACCACTGCAGGAGAATTTATTTGGTGTAACATTGGGTGGACATAGAAGGTGTTTCCCACATTTTCTGTTACAATGTCATTTCTAAAACCTCTATTTCCTTCTTAACAAGTTAGAGGATGATGACAACAACCACCACCACAATAATAAGACAATTATTGAGTATTAAATGTCAAACATTTAGCTAAGTTTCTTAAATTTATTATCATATTCACCCCTTACAACAGTGCCATGAAACATATTCTATTATTATCTCCATTTTACAGAGGACATATCTAAGACTCAGAGTATTAAATGATTTATCCAGTTAACACTTGACCTAACATTCCAACACAGCTGTCTTTTTCTACTTGCAGCCACATTGTGCATCTTAAATCTATTGAGTCTCACAAACTGGGAAGAATTTTTTGCTAGTTTTTGGAAATAGTTACCTGGAGTTTAGTTTAATTTATGAGTGTTTTTAGGGACCTTCTGTGTACTCAAATTGCTTCAATGCACTGAGATAAAAGCCAAGGAATGTCCTCAGAGCTGGATTCTTCTTTATATTATTTTTGCTTTGGTAGTCTCATTTTTTTTTTCCTTCTAGAATGATGGTCTAACACCTTGCTTGGTTTGGAGTTCTGAGTTTTCTTCATTTTTGCAAAGTCAGTTCCTTGAATTACAGGGGGCTTTGGAAAATTACTCCTTTACTACTCGTTTGCATAAATGGGGTAGCATCTGGCAGTGGCCTCCTATTTTCCTTCTTATGGAAGAGGAACTCTTTGTGGTTTGAGAAATTCTGTAAAATGCAATAAAGGGTGTCTTTAGGAAATTCCAGCCTCATGTTTATATTCCACTTTCTCTGTACTCTCACCTTGGCCTCTCCAGCATCTCTGGTCACTGTTCTCAGGTAAGAAAGTGACCAGAGACGCTGGAATATTGACTTACACCGAAGTGTTGGTACATTAACATCATACCTCTTTTGGGAGGAGGCAAAATATTTGACTGTGTGTAGGGAGGGGGACAATATTATTAGGGAATGCATCCCGAGTGGCTGAGTTTTAAGTAAAAGCAGTAAGAGTTAACATCTGCTATGTGTACTTCCTATATGGCCACACTGAATCCTCACCTGGGACTTATGAAATGGCTACACAGATCCTAATTTTACAAATGAAGAGATGGCAAGTGATTTGCCTCATGTGACACAGCTGGGAAATGGGGTAGTGGTTTCAGACTTAGCTCATTCCTCTTGTCTTTGATGGGGTCTGTCACAGGGGTCTAAATACTGCTTTTTGGGGGCAGATGACTAGAAAATAAACCCTAGAGAACTCACTTGGCTTGGCTTTTGTGTGGCCTTCATCACACAAAATAAGGTGTTCAATTGAAGACTTCATGAGCCCGAAGATTTTGGCAACTCTTGAAAATATGCACTATGGGAGCTGCCAATTCTGGAGACAACAATGTTGCTTCTGCTTTTCTCTTGGATGATGTTCATTGACTCTCAGGATTCTGAGGCACTCTTTAGGTGTCACTGACACCTGGCTCTGGAGGTGAGACACCACGTGGCGTTAGTCCTTTCATTTCTATCCCTGACTGAAAGGTTAAATAGAAACATAAAGTACCTGAGCAGTTGCCGCAGTGACCTTGGGTTTTGTGTCACTCTGATGCTGTACTGTAGGGACTCCTTCGAGAGGAGAGGGGCTGTCCACAATGGCTCTTCCCCTTCCTAATACAGCTGTGGTTACGACAGCCTTCCAGTCCTTGCAGACCTACAACTGCCACTTTGGAGGTCTGTCACTTTAACGCTCTACAACCCAGCATTGAGTTACTCTTATTAGGCTTCTCCCCAGCAGATTGAAAGTCCATCAGGCCCTGTAGAGAAATCACCAGCGGGGCCTGAACATGAACTGACTTTCCTGTCTTGAGAGGTAGCACGTGGAACATTCTGGCAGCGGGGCCTTCGCAAGGTCATAACCCGCACATCTGCCAGCAAACTTCACACTCTACATGCATGACAGGAGGCAAGCTCTCCCCCTTTAGAGTCATCTTGAATTATGTACTGTACATCGTGTAGTGACTGCTTCTTGGCTGGCAATTGAGCCTTCGCATGACAGGAATGCATTTTATTTTCACTTCAATCTGCTTCTGACTTAGAGTTTAAGGTGTGATACAATCAGTCATCAGGTTAAAAAATGATCTGTGCTAGGGGAGCGAAAACTGTTTTCCATTAGGACCAAGGAGATGTCCTTGGTGCTGTTGACAGCATTCTGGGCTGCGTCAGGTTTCCCTTTCAACTGAAATCTGGACGTCACTTTTATTTGCTCTTATTCTCCTACTTATGAAACATTTTGCAATAAAAAAATGCACCTGTATTTATTATAGCAATAACTACTTCCTGATTGCTTATGATGTAGGCCTTCTAGGGGTTACTATTTTTTTTAATTTTTATTTTTTGTTTGTTTTTCAGCTCATTATGGGGCTACAAAAGATCAGGCTATATACATTGCCCATGCCTCCCCATCCCCCCGAGTCTGAGCTTCAGTTGTGTCCATTCCCTAGACAGTGCACATCACACTCATCATGTAGGTGTGCACCCATCCCCTCCCCCTACTCCATTCCCCCAGTCAGAACTTCAAGCGTGTCCATTCTAGGGGTTACTATTATGCAGGTTGCAAACAGGGGCAAAAGCCGGCCCCCACGGCACTCGCCAGGCTGTCCACCTGGAGGAAGCCTGTGCTGTTCAAGGCACAGCAGGCCTGTTACAGTGCAGGCCTGTCTGAGGAAGTTTATGTTAAACACCATTGCATCTAACCTGCACAAAAGGTAAACAATGAGGATAGTATTATCCTCACTTTACAGAGGGAGCAATTGAGTCAGAGGGGTAAAATCACTGGCTCAAGTTTTTATGGTATGGAGGAGTGGAATGGGTATGGGAAGGAGGGAGTATGGAATTGGAGATAACAGTATGAACTCATGGTTTTTAATAAATAGATACAGGAATAAATATAGGCTAACAACAATGATGTGCCACTAGTGATACATATCTTTAGCATTCAGATCTTTGTTTCTAAATATTACTTTTCACTCACAGAAACCAGATCTCTTTGGGGGAAATGGCTATGCTGAGGCAAAGAAAGTAGAAGACAAGCCTGAAACATGTTTTGCTAGAAAGTGAAGCATTACCAGCCGAGAAGCAGTCACTGTATAATGAAGAGTGCATAATTCATGATGACTCAAGGGATGATGGAGACATGCCTCCAAGACACAGGAGAGTCCACTGGTCAAATTAGGGGCAATTGGAGTATGGAAATAAATAACAATAAAATGGATTATTATCCCCTCAATAAAACAAAAATCCATGAGGCCATAATTATAAAAGTAAACAAACAAATAAATAGGGGCAAAACATGAAGAGCTTCCTTACTGGAATGACAATAATTGGCCCAAGCCTACATAGTCAGATTTCAAACCACCACGTGTGTTCTGGCAGACCTTGTATTTCTTCTTCCTGAGTCATGGGGCCTCTCTGCTGCAACAAAAAGATGCCTTCCTGGGGAAAAGTGGGGCGTCTTCACTTAGTGGGACTGAATTCAAGATGAGCTTTCCCATGACTATCCCAGCCAGTTGTTGATACTTTTGCATATTATTTTTTCTGGATCATTTTTTAAAGCACAAGCCAGTGTGCAGAGATCCTTTAGGAAAAGAAACCTGATATTCAGTTGGCTCTTCTCTGCCTTTGCTTTTAGAACTGACACAGGGCTTCTATTCCCTTTAGGAATATGATTGTAATGAGGGGGGAAAAAAAACACCCAAAACAGACAAACAAAAGACCCCAAGTTCACATAGAATCATTGGAGGGAGGTGTTGGCTAAGGCCAAAACAAGGATTCGAGAAAAAACTGAACACCGGGCCCTGGGAAGACCAAGAAGCAAATCTCCCAAAAGATGGTTCTGGGATGTGAAACCTTTGCCATCTTCCTTCTTGTAGCTTCCCTGAGTCTCTGCTCCTCTGCTCCATTCTGTTCACCTTGATCCGCTGGGCTCTGCCCCTCGTAAGAGTGTCAAGCGCATGAGCCAGTAACGCACTTTCAGGACTTTTAACTGTTCTATCTGGGACTTCCTTTTGTGTTCCTTGTTTGAAATTTCCAATGCAAGGGATCTCTTTAGACTTACTCCTTTTTTAACACCAAGCAGCACCCAACGTATTGATGACCCACCTGTACTTAGGTGTCCACTTGTGGTCTAGTTGACTGACAGTGGTCTGGGGCAGTGGGAGGGTTGCAGGGACCACATGTTGAACCACACACTCTGTAGGGACTGCAGGCGGGGACTTCCCATGTGGGGCTTGGTTGACCCCAATAGACCCAACACCACATTCCCATTCCTGTGATGAAGTAGGACAAGAGAAAAGAAAAATCTTACAGTGAGGAGGAAGAGACTAGACTGGCTACTGTAGTTCTGACAAATAAAAGTGAACATCTGCTTGGCTATTTGAACCTTTTGGTGTCTATTAATACTTGACTGCTGCTCCTTTGAGAATTTTAGGATCACAGTTATGAGTGGTCAGGAGAGACCTAGACTGAGGGGGTCTCCATACTTGTGGGCCAGCTCTAAAATTACCCCAGACCCTCTTCCTACTCTCTGCTTCATACCTATTCCTTTTGGTTGAAGACTCCTTGGACATCATTCCTCCTGCACTGGCCCTGCTTGGGTTGCAGTCAAGTCTCAGAAGTTCTTCTTCACCGGATAGTCCCTCAAGTTGTTAATTTTGTAAGCATCCTTGAGTCCCACCTGATCACACCCAGTCTTGACATTTTTATTATTTTTGACTGTTAGCAATAGCTAACATTTACTGACAACTTATTACATGTCAGGGATTATGCTAAGCTCTCTTCTTGCATTAACTTACTTAATAGTCATGTGGCATTATCCCTATTTTACAGGAGATGAAATAAAGTTTAAGAAAATTAAATAACTTGGTAAAGCTAGCACAAACGATTAAGTGGCCAAGGTAGAATTCAAACCTTTTATGTTTGAATATATGAGGCTATAAATTTCTGCCTTGCAGTATACTTGTTAGTAGCAAAGAACCCAGCACTCTCCGTGTAGAGTGTGGTGCTGTTTTTCCAGTTGTGACATACATCTAAGGCTGGCCTCTCCACCTAGGCTCCCCCAGGGTATCCATCTCTCAAGCTTCAGACTTGAGCCTAGTTGGGAGCACAAAGGAAGTTCCTGGACATTGTTCTCTGTGCAGACTTTCATTGTACTTCGGTTCTCAGTCACATCAAAGACAAGCTGTGATTTTTGTTATTTTTTTCACTGAGCTCCAGATTGGCTTCCAAGAGAAAGAAGGTTTCTCTTCTGAACTCTAGACCTCTCCATTTCAACCAACAATCATGGGGAACATCATATGGCTAACACGTGAATTCTGAAGCCATTGGCCCTGTTAGAAGAGGCAAATGCAATTATGTGGCTCACTGGTCTTCTCTGGCAATCAATTTGGTTGCGGGGATTTGATAAGAATAAAAAATATAATTAACTTGGCTGATGTCTCTGTATTCCTGCATTCCACCCCTCCACCCCCAGCACCTCTGGCCAAAGCAGCCCTAGACAGGGAGAAAATATGGCATCTTCCACTTGTCAATTACAAAGCCTTCACAGTTAAAGTTTCTTAATGGAAAATAAATCTTAAAAATAGATTTTTATAATTCTGGCTTATGGAATCAAATCAGGCCCCCTTCTTCATTTCTGTGTCTCTCTCTTCATGTCAAGTCAGTTTATTCCATGGCTGCCAAGGTAGATGACATGGAGAAAATAAAGGGGGCCAAGCCACATTCTACATACCTGAAGCTTCTCCGTCCCTAGAGCCATGTTCCATGACCTGGGGGTGGGGAGGGGGCATGCGGGTCACCTACATCCCCCACCTCCCATACCCACACAGTTGTGTGCATAGGTACACAGATGTGGGTACCCCTAAAAATTCCTAATATGTCCTTCTTGATATGTGAGTATAAGAATGAAATGCCTCCAACAGAAAGAGATCAGTGCTCTTAGCTTTCTCCAGCATAGTGCCTTCAAGGTGCATCGTATAGCAGAAAAAGCATTTGTAGTAAAAGGGTACTGGTGCTGGACCTAGCTCTGTTAATTACCTTTTTACCTCCCTTTCTTTTCCTTTTAACCTCAATTTCTTTGTAGATTGGACAGGATAATACTACCCTACCTTTCAATGCTAACTCAAAAGAATCTTAGGTCCATGTTATATGTATAGGGACGTTTTTAAGCCAGTGAACTCTTGGTACTCCTGTGCTTATGTTGGGATGGTCATTCAACAAAAAGCTCAGATATTCTGGCACAAGTTCCCTGTATTTCATTAAACTCGTTAATGGTAGATTGATGTAATGATGTAAAAGTCACACTAGGTAAGAACACGGCATTGGATTCAGACAAACCTGGTTCCTAGCACCATTGCCACATGGCCTTGAACAAATAATTTTGCCCTTCTGAACCTCAGTTCCTTCACCTGTAAAAGGATGGTGGTAGAATTATAATATCCACCTCATAAAGCTGCTATGACAATTAAATAAGACATGGTGCTTAACACTGTACTTGGCACATAGTATGTGCCCCAAATGTAGTTATTATTATACCTTTACTACTATCATTAATAATAATTTTGAACTAAAATTGTGATAAAAACATCTATGTCCAGGACACCCAGGTATCACTCATCATTCAGGTAGCATCTCATGTTCTTTGCTCTGCTTTAGTTTGTCCCTGGGTCCTGGGATTAAATGCAGTCAAAGTCTAGACATGATTTCCCCAGGAGAAGCTTCCTTCTCAGTGAATCAGGCTGATCGCAGGGGATTGTGGTTGTATTAGATGGGAGCTTGGATGAGCAAGTCTGGTTGTAGAATAGCTCAGAAAGTCTGTCTTTACAGAGGTGCTGCCTGCCTGAACTCTCCCAGCACAGGGTCTACCTTTTTTTTTTTTTTTTTCTTTTCAAACAACAGCTTATCAGAAATGATAAAATTAAAGAATAACTCTAAAATCTAACACTTTAATTTAAAAGTAACAGGTGGTACTGAGCTGGCTAATGATGTCAAGGCCTTTCATTTGGGGCAAGCTAATTTCCTCTGAGCATGGAAAGCCACTCTTAAAATAAGATGAATGCCCTTCCCTACCTGGTTCATCCAAAGCACGGTGCAACAATTAATCAAAGCAGCCAGGCATTTCAAGCACTAACCTGCCAAGAAAAGATTCCCATTAAAGACTCTGCAAAGAGAAGCATGGGCAGCTATCAAAGCTTGTGGCTCCTTGTTTGAACCCACATCCTCCCACCCTCTTCAGACTGAATGTCTGGTTAAGAATGAGCAGGGAAGAGCAAAGTTTTCTACTTGCAGCTGACAGACCTGGGGAGAGGCAAGATGTTATTTTTTTCCCCAGTGGTTGTTTAAGAAACCTGGGAGAAGACCTGGAATTGTAAAGCCTTATATGCCATCTCTGATGAGATGGTATGTTCTCCTGACAAATACAGTTTTTGGAATCATTGAAAAAAATGGGATTTTCAGGTCGCTGAGAAACCATTAGAAGTTATTAAGTACCTGGTATATTCAATATCTTCTTTAGGTTTTTCTTTGGATCAAATCAAAAGAAGATAATTTCTTCCATAAATATATTATTACTTTTGGAACTCATATGTAACTAGAATCTCAATCCAGTGATTGATAGTAGTAACACTGATAACAATAAATAATTAAATAAGGTTTTATGTATCCACACTCATTATTTTGTTAGCTCCACTCCACCACTGAAACTGCTGAGTTAGTGTAGTGTTTCTAACAGTGTGGTCAACAGGTGCACGTCAATAGATTCTGCTGGTATTGGTGGGGCAAGAAGGTTTCAAATTCTTTAGGTTATGAGTCTTCCTCAGTGTCTACTGAGATATGATATCTATGGATTTGGACTGGGGATCTCTATTTTTAGCAAGCTTTGCTGGTGATTCTTATGCTTTGCTTGTAATGATGGAGACTTGCTGGCTATTCCTTGCCTGTGAGAGAGCTCATTTAGTGTAGCGGCTGGCTTTGCTCCACCCTTTTACTGACTCCAGCCCAAAAGATGTAGAATAATATGTCTGACTCGCAAATCTCCAAAGAATAACCTGGGCATACTTGAGTTAACTTCATTCCCCGTGTTCTGGAGGACATCTGCTTTCAAGAAGGTGATCCTTCACTGTGTGTCTCCCTAAGGTGTGCAGAGGCAACTACCGCCCCCAACCCAACCACTCTGGTTGGAAAAACAACTGTATTTTGAAATGTACTCTGTGTTGTTTTGTTCCTTTTCAATGATAAAGTAAAAAATGACATATTTCTCATCTTCCCCTAGGGTGGCAAATTCTCTTTCTTCTGCCAACTCTCCCTCTTTGTGCCAGCTCTACAAAATCTTGCTGTCTCCTCAAGATTAATTACAGTTGACCCTTGAACAATGTGGGGGTTAAGGGTGTTGACCTTCTGCGCAGTCAAAAATCTACATATAACTTTTGACTCCTCCAAACTTTAACTGCTAATAGCCTACTGTTGACTTACTGACATCAACAGTCAATTAACACATATTTTGCATGCCATATGTAATGCATACTGTGTTCTTACAATAAAGTAAGTTGGAGAAAAGAAATTGTTATTAAGAAAACCATAAGGAAGATAAAATATGTTTGCTGTTCATTAAGTGGAGGTGGATCATCATAAAGGTCTTCAAACTTGTCATCGTCATGCTGAGCAGGCTGAAGAGAAGAGGAGGGGTTGGTCCTGCTGTCTCAAGGGTGGCAGAGTCTATGGATGGGTGCCAGGTTTTTCAGGCAACATAAGCTCAACTGTAGAGATTAACCTATATTGAGAGGCAGGTGAACAGAGCTGTCTGTTTGGGGAGCTTGGGAAGTTTTTAACAGAGTAAAGTTCTCCGCAGTTGGTCTGGCCAGCCTTACCTCTCCCTGCAGTTCACCTGGGTTCTTCCCTCCTGCCACCTACAGCTGCTGCCTCCTTCATTCTACAGCCAACATCCATTCCACCATCCGCCCAATACTCCTCATCTTTCAAGATTTGTCTTACCATCTTCTCATTATGTGGAACCTTCTGTTGCCGCTCCAATGCTGAACTATCCTTGGTAAATAATTATCCTGCTTAACTATTCTACCTTTTCCTTCTTTGAACTCGTCTTGTTTTTTGGACATTATAGCATGTGGCAGTAGTTAAGTGAATATGCTCAGAGGCCCACTGGGCTTGAAACCTGGCTCTGAGACTTAACGAGCAGAAAGGCCTTGTGGATTTTCCAAATCTATCTTTGCCTCAGTTTCCTTGTGTGTAAAGTGGAAATAAATAATATCTAATTCTTCATGTTGTTATGAAGATCAACAAGTTAACGGTGTTTCTGGAGTAGTACCTAGCAAATGGTTATTTTTATCTTTTACGTGAAGCACTTTGTTTTGCCACATGTAAGTTGTTTGAGAGCAGCAAGGAAAAGTAAGTCAGGAGAGGTTGTGACTTAACTAGCAGCAGAGCTGGCACGGGATTGCCTGTCTACTGCTCCTCTACTCTGTGTTCCTTTGACTTTTGCCATTTTGTTTGGCATCAATATTATTTTTCATAATGAAGCAGTAATAACATTGATAATAAAGATGTATTTCAATGTGAAATTTTTAAAATTTGTGCAAATAAGTCTTCTCTTTATGCTTATATGTAAATCAGAGTTCGTGTATTTCATACCATGACCTAGATGTTTTCCTTGTCCTTTTCCGCCAGGCATCCTCTCCCAACCTATGAACTATGTTGCAGTGCTGTGTTTTCTTAACTTTAAATATGATCACAAGAGGGAGTGTTCAATCAAAACAGCTCTAATTTACTCTAAACATAACCATCACCTTATTTCACCTATATTGTTAGAATAGTTAATTGGACTTGCAGAGCCACCAGCTAAATACATCGGTTTAGGCAAACAGTGAATCTAATTTCCTCCAAAAACATCCCTCTGCAGCAGCCGAAGGAGACAGGAAGGAGAGACAATTCTGGGTGGAATTTGGAAAGATCAATTTGGTTGTAATTATCTGCTCTTGCAAGATAGACATGGAAAAAATCGCATTATTTTATTGAAATGAAAATATGTAATATATACATACACACATAATTTCTTTCAAATTGGAAGAGCAAAAACAATAAAAGAATTAATACATTTTACATGACAATTTAACCCAGCCAAAATCAGCAGGGATGGACTTCCCCTCTTCCCTTTTTTCCCCCCATCCTTTGTAAATATTGTCTTTTAGAGTTTAGGGAATTAATATAGAGATGAGAAAGGTTTACCTTTTCTTTTTTTCTTTTGCAGTTTTTGATTTATGAGCATGTATGTCTCTCAGAAAAAAAAAGCAAAACAACAATAAAATCTCAAAAAAAGCAAAGTAAAATTATATGTATTCAGACTTCACTGACTTGGAATCTCTGCAATTCAGATTAGTTACCTGCTCTACCTTTGGCAAGTAAGGAACCTTTTTTAAGTCTCACTTTTTTGATCTGTGAAAGGGGTAAAAAGTCACATGAAGTTTAGCAGAGAATAGTCTGCTAAACTGCACAAATATGAGAAAACAGAATTCGAATTAAATTCAAGAAACAATGTAAACAAATATGAGGGGGAAATTTATCTTATTTTTTGAAATCTATTTTCACACACTCTGGTGCATTTTTAAAAACCCTAGCAATCAATATACTAATGTAAAATCTTCGTGACGAGTTCACTAAACATGGTGCTTTCTGCAGACTATTTTCCCATAACATTTAGTTAATCAGCTTCTAGTTATTGTGCCTTTTAAATATGCCTTGTAAGTCTGTCTTTTTCACACAGTCAAAATTATGGTCATTCAGTTAATGCAAATTAATGATTCCTGCTTCTCATCTTCTACACCTTAGTTGACAAATATCAGATTTGCAAATCCAGGTTGCATCACAAATTTCTGTTGTCTTATAGAAAGAATGTTTCCTTCTGTAAATCTTCTGAACTTGCTTTACCTTTGGGATTTCTTTAAGCACAGAAAAACAAAAATGGGGTAATTGTATTCTTGTTCTTCATTATCAGTACAGCATTTTATGGGGCATGAAGTGCTGCCACATATTTTACAAACACTTGAGATCTTTGCTTCACATGTTATTTGGTGTCTTGAGAGTTCTTCTGAGCATATTATTCAGTGCATGTCTCTGGAAAGAATCAGTAACCCTGCCACTCATTTGATCTGTTTGCTGTGGGGCTATGGGTATGCTTTGAATAAATAATGCTAAATTCTATTTTCCCAAGGCCTATACCCAAACGTGATTACTGTGACTACAGCCTTGTTCTGTAAGTTACATGGGATAGAAGAAAGCTAATGTTTAATTGTTAGTGATGTGAGCCATAATTGTTATAAAAATATTTAAGGATCTTAAAATCCAGAAAAGGAGATGAGCTGTTTATATATAATAATTAACAAATAAAAGCAGGAGCTGACAAAGGGATATAACATATGAATCAAATTGTCAGTGGAGGCAAGAAATAGATCACTGAAGTATATGATACTTGTGGATGGCTTTTTGGAGGAAAAGAGATATGTAGTAAACTTTATGTGATTAAATAGGGTTAAATATAGGAGGAAAGCTATTCAGATTGTGATTTGAGATATAGGACTACAGGAACAATATTGTTGTTTTTGGCCATGTATGCATAGGATGACACTTCTTTTTAACTTTACTTTTTAAGGATGCACATTCAATTATGTATAATAATTGGGGCCTTCCCTTTTTATGTAATTTTAGTGAACACTTATTGCTGTATCTGAGTGTCTAAGAGAAGGCATTCCCTTATTCTGGAAGGCTTTTTCTCCCCACATCCTCAGCTGACTGCTTCTTCGATATGGTTTCCAAATAATTATATATTTTTTTCATATGATCCTGCCCCCATGACCACATTTGGTTGCTCCAAGAATGGATACCAAACTGGACCAATAAGTCTCTTGCCCAGGAATTTGGACTTGGAAGCAAGAATAATGTTAAGCCAATCTTCCTCTGGTACTGAAGCTGTTAAGTTATAAACCTGAGAAGAAGTAGCTCTTGACAGTAGTCATTCTTGGCTGTGTACAGCAAGCTGCTCTGCAGTAAAAGAAAAGAATGAGGCTGACACAGAGAGAGAAATAAGAGAGAGAGAGAGAGAGAGAGAGAGAGACAGAGGGTAACATCATGCTGGATCCGAGGTTTCTGAGATCCAATCATCATCCTGCCCTTGGCTTCATGATATATTCCTGTATTCTTTAACGAATTTTCTTTTCTGCTTAAGAAATTTAAAGTGTTTTATTTTTCCTCTTTAATTTAAAAAGCCTTTCTTATGCTTTAGCAAATTCACAATTAAATTAAAAATTGGACCTTGAGGTCTGTGGCTTCTGCTACCCCGGATGGTGCCTTTTTGTAATTAGGGAAGGGCTCCCCCTCCAACCTGACTCAGTCCCATGGGTTCAAGGGATTGTCAAGGGGAGTGGGGATAGATTTCAGTCCTCTTGTCCCCTCAGCTATGAGACCTTGTGTGGTAAATATCCACAGGCACGTGTGGGATTCCTACCGATGCCCTGGGTCCTCAGCCTTCACCATAAACCCATTTTGATTTAGAATTCCCCCTCCTTTTCCCAAACCCTTTGCTATGTCTCTGTAGTCAACCAGAGCATCCTGAGGTGTTCACCAAGATAACCAACCATTTTTTTATGGTCAATTTTATTTTATTATTTTTTTTATTTCAGCATATTATGGGGGTACAAATGTTTAGGTTACGTATATTGCCTTTGCCCCACCCAAGTCAGAGCTTTAAGCGTGTCCATCTCCCAGATGGTACGCACCGCACCCAAGCTTTCCAATCCTCAGTAAAGGGTTTCTGGTTGCTTCTATGCATGGTGGCCTCTGTAATAACCCACATTTATGAGAATGCTTGTGAGGCATAGGGGTCAATGGATAGGGGTGAAAATTTTTATAGGGATAAAATCATATGTGCCAAAAATAAGTGGCTGGTTTACCTTCTGCCTGGTGATTTGAATTCTTTGAGCAGAAAAAGAAAAGTTGATGATTCCATCATAAATGCTTTTTGTAGTGACACTAAACTGGGACACCGAATAATGTCCCCAGGGATATTGCAAATTGGTATCTACATATTACATTGTGGAAGCAAATTAATTCATGATGCAAACAGAATGTAACAACAAGGAAAGTTAAGCCTGGGCAGATTTGGTCATGCTTCAAGCTCTATACATGGACTGCTCTTCAAACAGGTTATACCTGTCCTTTCCCAAGGTCAGGCAACATCTTCACAGGTGCCAGATAAAGCCAGAAAATCCTGCCAAACCAAGGAGATGTTTTTCTTTGAGGCTTGGGAAGAGGTCATGCAGTTTTCTCAAAAGAATGGCCATGGGAAGGAATCTGGTGTAGCTAATTTCCCTTATAAAGTTTTCCATGAAGAAAAATATGATTTAGGTTGTTGGTGCAAGAAAGGAAGAATACATTCCATTTCATTTATGGGACAGATACCTGGTTGGGAAGTCACATGTGAAGCCAAGATGTGGAAAGTGGGCTTACTTGGAACACAGAAAGTCTTTAGCCCCAGATTTTTCTAGCTCTCCTTCTTAAATTTAAAGGTATAGTAAAGGAATCTGAATAGGGAGAGAGATAGCTTGTGATTTATATAATAAAATCAGTGAGTCAACCAAGTGATATTTATGCTCCAGGAAGGATCAAATGCACGTTAAGATACTTCTGCCTTCAGTTTGTGCATAAATCTCTCTGTACCCACAGTGCCATTATAGGTATTATTGTCTCTTATCCTGTGTATCACACAAGCCTCTGAACTCTCTCCCTGAGATTTTTCTCATCTCCTTGAGTTCTATAAGTCAGAGTTATTATTTGAAATCATAAAATGTGATATGCATTATATAGCATGGTGATTAAAAGTTTGAGTCTTCAATAAAAAGCTTAAAAGCAAGTCGCAAAACTGCCAGAATCATTCTCAAGTAACTTATCTGTGTGCTGGAACAACATCCAATACATTTCAAACCCATTTAGAAAAATCTGATGCTCAATAGTGTAAAATTAACAATGTCAGCTATTCAAGGAAATATCACCGTGTAAGCAAAGAATTGAAAAAATATGACCATAACCAGGAAAATAATAAATAGAAACATATCCAGAAGTGGCAAATATAATGGTATTAGCAGATAAGAAACTTGTAGCATGTATTATAAATATAACAAATAGACTCAAGAATATAAGAGAAAACATGAAGATATAGAAAATATATAAAAGACCCTATTTGGTACAATGTACACTATTTGGGTGATGGATACACTAAAAATTCAGATACCACCACTATACAATTCATCCATGTATCCAAAAACCACTTATATCCCTAAATCTACTGAAATGCTAATTTAAGAAAGACTAAAATAGAGCCTCTAAGGATGAAAAGCACTATATCTGAAATATCACAAAAATTAAAAGAAAAAAATGAACAAATTTGTAGTTACCCTTAAAAAATCAGAAGAGATCCAATGCACTTCAAAATACGACATGAAGTAGAAGAAAATTGTAACTCAACATTACAAACTGAATTATATATGCTCAAACATTTTGATATAAGAAACCACTTTGAATCTAAAACTTAAAAATTAAAATAGAAATGAATTAAAACAGGATGAAATTAAAAAAGTTAATTGAATACAGGAAGGAAATAGAGAGAAAGACAAAATTATCTCAGAAATAAAGATTAAGTTATTATAAGGTGCCCAAGGGAGTGTAGACTCAGAAATTTAATGAGGGGCATTGATAAAAGTCAGGAAAATAAGCAAGGGAATAAAAATTAGATAAATATAAAAGTAAAATGGATTAAAAGAAAAAGAGATAGAAATGTGATAGAAGCAAAGAAAGTATAATGTTCAGAATATTAGACTCACTGAAGAAGAAAAATCATTCAGCAATAACTAATATTGAAAATTATTATCCAATAGAACTTTGAACATTGAAATGAATATTGATGCAAAAGTACCAAATAAAATATTAGCAAACAGAATCCAATACCATGTTAAGAAAATAAGCCATGATTTATTCTATGAATGCATGATTTTCTTAATATTATTAATATTCATGTAAATAGACCTAGGAAAGAAATCATGTGATTGTCTCCACGTGTGCCAAAAAAACCTTCAACAGAAGCAATACCCCTTTCTAATTAAAAACTCAGGAAATGGAGAATTGATGGATACTTTTTTTTTTTGATATTTCAATATCCTTTAATTGTTGTTTTGTACATTTTGTCCAAATTTTATAATTTTTTAATCAGATACTTTCTTAACACGATAAAATGCATGTATTTTAGTCCTAAAGCCAGCCTCTTACTTAAGATCTAGTAGACACTAGAGGCATTCTCACACAGATCAGGATATGGAAAGATATCCGCTATCTCTACTATATACCATTGTTTTAGAAGTGCTAACCCATTCAATTAAACATGAGAATGCAATCAGAAGCATAATAAATGGCCAAGAAGGAGGAAGAAAGATTAAAGAAAAGCTGAATAAATTTAGGAATATACTATTTTCATGAACTAGAGGACTTAATATTGTAAAGATGTCAGTCCTTCCCAAATTGACCTAATGATTCAATGTAATCCCAACAAAAGTCCATAAGATTTTTGCAAAAATTGACAAGCTCTTCTGAAATTTATATGGAAACACACAGGATTTTGGATAGCTAAATCATTTTGAAAATAAGTAAATAGGATGACCTAAGCTACTTGATTTCTAGCTTTACTGTAAAGATACAGTAACTAAGAGTATGCTATTGGTTTAGGCATAAACATAAATCCATGGAATTGAATAGAGAGTTCAGAAGTAGATCCTCACATCTATGGCCATTTTTTTATTTGACAAAGTTGCCCAGATAATTCTTTTTGGCAAATTGTGCTGAAACAATTTGATTAGACATCCATATATGAGAATATCCAATTTAGCTCTTTCCCTCACAAAATACACACAAAAAATTAACTCAAAATGGAACATAGATCTAGTATAAAGGCTGAAACTATAAAATTTCTAGAAGAATACCTAGGACAAAATCTTGGTAACCTTCTTTGGAATAGGCAATGATTTTATAAATAGGGCAGAAAAAGAATCATCCATAAAAATTGATAAATTGGACTCCATCAAAAGTAAAAACTTCTGTTCTTCAATTGAAATAGTTATAAAAATGAAATAGCAAAACAAAATCACATTTCCAAGACATTTATATGATAAAAGCCTTAATTCTGAATATATAGAAAATATTTCAACTCAATAATAAGAAACCAAAAAAAAAAAAATTAGAAGAAACCATATAACCCAATTAAAAAGGGCCAAAGATTTGAAAAGACACTTCACTAAAATAAGAATAAAAATGGGAAATAAACACTTTAAAGAGAAGCTCATCATCATTAGCCAATAGGGAAATGCAAATCAAAGTCACTTGATATTACTACACATCCACTAGAATGGATAAAATTTAAAAGCCTGACTACATCAAGTGATGGTTAATATACAGAGTAAATGAAACCCTTATACATGGCTGGTCGGAGTGCAAAATGGTACAGCTGGATTGGAAAATGGTTTGAAAACATTTAAATAAACTTACATGTCTCCCATTCCATCCTGTGTATTTCTCCAATAGAAATGAAAGCATGTATCTACACAAATACTTATATGCACATGCTCATAACAATTTTGTTCATTATAGCTAAGTATTACAAAAGGCTCTCCATCAACTGATAAATGGCTAAACAAATTTTAGTATATCCATGCAGTGCAGTACTATATGCAGCAACATGAATGAATCTCAAAAGCGTGCTAAGGGTGAGAAGCCAGACACAAAAGTCTATAGATTCTTTTTATGTGAAACCAATAGAGAGTGGATCTGTGATTGGGACTGGCATGGAGAAAGTTACTGACTGCAGGAGATAACTTTTTGGGGTAAAGAAAATATGCTCTATGTTATTATTGTGCCGGAGGTTACATGACTGTGTACATTTGCTCAAACTCATCAAACTGTGCATTTAAAATGAGTGATTTTTTATTTGATATATAGTATATGTCAAAAATCTGATTAATAAAAACATATTTTTACTTCCAAAGACAAAGTAATATGCAGTAAAAAAGAAAAAAAGCACCAGACAGAAATCCATTTTATAGCCAAATAAAATGTCAGTCACTCTGCAAGTTTGGGATTTTATCATTTTAGGAAAGTGGGAGGTAGTTGTGCTATTAGCAAGATATGTGAAGGTCACTCTGGATGGTCCACCTGTGCACTTCTTAATATTCTAACTCCAGGAAAGCAATTGCCTGGGAGGAAAGTACATATTCTTCCAACAAATTCTTTATTTCTCATCGTGATATTGTTACTCTGACAATAAAACAGAAATGCTGCGGAGAAGCCAGAAGGAAAATTGGCCATGCAAGTTCTGGAAGTGAAGAGAGACTGAGTGTGGAAGTGATGTTGCATCTAATATTTGAGTAGTGGGAAGTACGTTGTCGTCACCTTCACTACTACCACCACCAAAATGCACGTAGGGGGAGCTACGTTAAAACATGTGTCTTCGCATACCCAATGCAGGTTTGTTGACTTGAAATGGGCAGCTCCATTGTTTTAGGCATTTTACATTCATTCTCACAATAACCCTGTGAGAGAGCTATTATTATCTTCTTTACATAAATGGTAAGGGAGGGGGCTCAGAGAAGTTTGATAAATTGATTACCTCTAACTGGTATTTGATCAAGAAGGTATTCGAACTCAGTTATTTTTCTAAAGATCTCGCCATTTCTACTTCACCGAGCTAAAGACTAGGAGAAAATATAAAATGGGAGGGGAAATGTATGTGTGTCTATATCTGTGTCTAACCTTTTGCCTATCAATTTGTTTCTCTCTTGCCCTGCAACGGTCTTTGCATCTGTTTTTATCGTGTCTCTCCTATATGGAATTCTATCCATCTATCTACCTTTCTGTAAATACACTGACTGCAACCAAATACAAAAAATCTTTTGGGCCACTCAACATTATTAGGAAAACACTGAGGATGGCTTTTGGGGAAAAAAATCCTATCCTTGTGAAAGGGAATTATTTATATTTTAAAATTGATTGAATACTAGTTATCCAAACCTTCATTTATTTATTATCAATAGAGTGTTACCAAGTTACTATGAAGTTATTATCAATAATGTATCATATATGATTGGGAAAAAAGTCACTTGAGGCAGATACTGTCCATGCCTTGCTCAGACCATTGTCGTACAGGCTCCCTGAGCTTCCAGCTACCAACACATGCATCTCTGCTTGATGCTATCTATGGAAGCTGGACATGGGACAGTGGCAGTTCCAGGAAATTAAGGAACTCCTCCATGAAGTAACCAATGAAAATGTTAGTATACAAGGGACCTCTTAGCCCCCACATCCCTTGTGGGGAATAACTCTTGAGAAATCTTTTTTGCCTTGGCTCCAGATCTTTTCTGTGGCATTAACTACCAGTTACCCACAGTGGGAACTTGCTTGAAAAGTTGCCCTTTACCAGCTTTCCCTTCCCTGCCTCATTCCCCTCCCCACCATCTTTGTGTCTTCTGAGATCACCTTTGAAACAAACCATGTTTACTAGAATTCTCTTCTCAGTGTCTGTTGCTGGGGAAACCTAAGTTGAGATAACACATGAGATGAGCCTGTGGCTCATGATAGAAGAGTGTGTGGGGCCTGGAGGCAGAGAGGAGCTGCCTCTCACTGGGAAGTTAAATTCCCCACGAGCTTCATGAGAAGATGGTGAAAACTGGTTTTGGGAGTGCCCTGGCAGGACACCACAGTGGGGTCCAATAGGCTTCTCTGATCCCTCCACTGCAGCCAGCTTTTCTTCTTGGATAGGGACTGATGGCCTTTTTGTTTGTTTGTTGGCTTGACTTTAGGGACCATGTTGTATGAAAAACTAAAGCTTCGAACACTGGGACAACACCCAGAGCCGCATGCTTGATGCTCCTCCTGTGGGGAAGGGGATGGCACTGCCAGCCCCGATCTCTCACTCCCGCCAGGGCACACAGCCATTGAGCAGAATATCAGGGACTGGCCTGTCACTGAATAGTTATCCGGGTTTCTTTCTCCTCGCACCACACCCCAATTCCTCAAGTGAGTATGGTTTGACAATGAGGATTAAATGAACTCATATTCTGTTAGCAATCACACCGATTGCATTTGAATTTAGAATGACTTGTCACCTCCTCAAGCTGCTTAAACTCTTTAAGCCTCAGTTTACTCATATATCAAAAGGGAATAGCATTAGTGAACACCTCATATATTGTTATAAGAAGTAAATGAAGTAACACATCTATGCTGTTTAACAAGTACCCAGCATGTATTAAGCACCTGATAAAGGCAGACTGCTGACATTTTCACGCTGTTGGTGCCACCTCCCCACTCCCAGGAGGTTCTCCCCTTCTTACATTACCCTACATGTTTGTTTCAATTATTCAATTAAATTCAATTATTGGTTATCAAAGCCTGAGCGTTGGCAAGATGTGCAATGAATAATTTTCTTTCATTTAGCTTAGATTGCTGACAATGTATCTCATTGACTTTTGCTTCAGTACCTATAGATACGGATTGCAGGTAAATTGTACTGGGATTTATTTTTTAGTTGGACATATTTATTTCTAAACTGAAAACTAGTGTTACAAATAAGGCAGGTGGTAGAAATGAAAGTCTTAAAGGTAACCTAGAAGACTTTCATCTTTCCAAGAGTCTCTCTTTTTCTCTCAAGTGCATTTTGATTCAAGATTTACTTTTCTCTTGTCTCTAAAAAGAAATACATCTCCAGAAAGAGTAGAGATAACTATATAAGAGATGGTGAGTGCATTGACTTCTCTTTGAAGATCCTGCTAGCAATGCAACAGGAGCCTTTGTTTTTGAACATATACAGAGAGGCACCAACTGTACTTGGATATGTTAATTGCCGGAAACACTAAAGATGCTATTTAATAAAGAGAGAAGATATCTGGGCATCCCCATCAGATTTATTTTTGAAAAATATATTCAAGTTGCTGGATAACTTGAGTTACTGTGACTGAGAAATGGGCTCACTTTCAGACATCCACAGAAGCCAATACCATGGCATTGGCTTTTGAGAAAAGAAAAAGCTTTATTGCAAGTTAACTGACAAGGAAACAGGAGGCAATGTTCAAATCTAGCTCCCTGATCTGGGGAGTGGGGGTGTGTGTGTGGGGGGTGGGGTCAAGCTTTTATGACATTTCTAAATAGTCTGTGGTGATGCTAATGCAGCCAGTCTGCCAGGCTGCTGGTGTTAACAATTGGGAGGTTAAAGCTTTTTCCATTGCAAATGCCAGGCTACATGTCTTGCAATCTTGGCTGTGTACCATCTGTAACAAATTAAGCAATGGTTAATCAGTTTGAGCTGGTCCTGAGGTTACATTACTTTCAAGAAATGTTGATTCAAGAGCAGATTATCCTGTTCAATGTCAGCCTGGTGCTTATAAAATGTAGCTAAAGAGGAAATTCTGATTAATGTCTATAGAAGGGAACAACATTCAGTAAATTAATAAATTGAGGGAAATATTAATTTATTAAATTAATGAATTAGGCTCTGCTTTGAATTATGTCGTGAAAGGTAATTAATTCATCTTTGATTTGGATTAATTATAGAAACATAACCCAAGTGGACTGCTGCTATGAAATGATGAAAATGTATGAAGCTAAAGTACAGATGGGGAAAATCATCCCTGTTTAACTTAATATGGTACACTTAAGACTTCATTAATGCATACCATGCCACCGACATCAAATGACTGGGTTTGATGGAGTATATGGTGATGAATACATCTGCCCATAGTTTCCTCTACTCCAAACTTCAGTCCTGGGATTCTTGCTGTGACACACATTTTTGATGCATTTTTCACTACTCTTTGTGTTTAGGGTGTTTCTTCTTGTAAGGCACTAATCCCATCATGAGGGCCTCACGTTTACGACCTCATCTAGTGCCAGTTACCTCTCAAAGGCCCCACCTTCAACTATCATCACATTGGTGGTTAGGGCTCTAATATATGAATGTTGAGAGACACAAATGTTCAGTCTGCAACACCATTGTTTCCCTGGGTAGTTTTTATGGGAAATTTAAAGGCCCTAAGCCCTGGCACAAGGTGGCTTAGACAGGGTAAAGGAGGAGGGATGGGAGGAGGACTTGGGTTATTAAACAAGTGACCCAGGTAGCATTAAAACAGTCATCTCATCATTATGCTCTTTTGTATTGTAAAATCCTGTTAGCCTGAACTGCGGAATTCTAGAGAAAAATCAGGTTCCAATTAGAAAGGATTAATAACTCATTCTGCCTCCAAAGAACAGAGCAGTTACAAATAGTTCTTTGAAAACTTCACATCTGATGGTTCAGACAGAGGCTAGGGAAAAGTTTAATTGCTTCATTTATCACTCATTCCTCCCCTCCCTCCCCTCCACTCTGTTCCCCTCCTTTTCCTTCTTCTCATTTGTCTTCCTATGACCCTTCCTCATCTCACATTACTTGGCAGATTCTTCTTATTCCTCATTCCTGATTTGAATTGCATGTCATTGCCTTTCAGAGTTCTATATAGAAACTCTGCTTGGCGTTTCTAACTGCCACTGCTCACCTCCAGCACAAGCTCCTGACTCAACGCCGCCCATGAAACGCCTTCTCATCTCTCTCAAAATTGCTTCTTCTTCTGTATTTGTCATCTCAGAGAATGATGTCACTTTCTCCTTATCCACGCCAGAGACTTTCTATCCTGTCTCACTCTCTTTCTCAACTCCTGCATCTAATGGCTTTTCAAAATCATACCAATTTTAGATTCTCATGACCCTCCCTTCCCCATCACACAACTCTGTCCTCCATCCACAGCTTAACTTCCCACCCTCTATTTCTCTAACCAGGAACAAAAATGACAGCTTTCTAGCTGGTCTCTCTGCCTCCAGCCTCACCTATTTTTAATCCACTTTCTGCAATCTCTGTGTGATTTTGCTAAAATTCATATGTAATCATGCCTCTCCCTCTTAAAAATCCTTTAGTAATTTTTTGTTTGTTTTTGTTTTTTTTGGTTTTTTTTTTGACTCACAGGATAAACCTCAAACTCCCTGGGTTGGTATATGATGCTCTTCATGATCCAGCCCGTTTGCTGTCTGCCTTCATAGTATTTGCATCACTTGTGTGATTTTTGCTTTTACCATATTGAACCACTTACATTCTCCCAAAGAATCATGTTTTACCAAACTCTGTGCCTTTGCATGTGTTGTTCCCTCTGCCTGGAATGCTTCTTTCTCATTTCTTTTTCTGGCAAATCCATATGTTGAGATTTCAAGATAGGGTCAGATATTGCTTGCTTTCTCTCGGAAATGCTTCTCCCTGACTATTCTCTTTTCCTTTTCTTTCTCACTTTCTGTATCCAAGATGAGTTAACTACTCTTCCTTTATATATTACTTTTTTACTGTATATCATACCGTATTTTAATCTGGATATTTCTTGATGTTTCCACAAAATTCTGAGATTGCTGATGGAAGGGACAATTTTTTTCCCCTTCCTTTTTGAAGACTAGCTCAGTGCCTGTGACAGAGGCACTGATAAAATATGTTTATTAAGTGAGTGGATAAATAAATGAGTAAAAAAATGAATAAAAGTATTATTTGCATAAACTGTTACTGAATTGTGAAAGAGCCCTTGTTTTTATTTCTTATTTTTATATGTTCACCAACTTATTTCTCCCATTAATTTGATGAATTTTATTACTGAAAGATTTATATGAGTCTGAAATTATCTTTCCCCTCTGAGGAACAATGACGTTAAAAAACCAAGTACTTCCTTGAGAGAAAAGAATACAATCATTCTATTGTTTTTAGTGTTTTTGCATTGTAAATAATAGCCTCGTATTTTGCTGTCCTATTAGAAAAATGTACTCTGTTTCAAGATTCGAGAGAGTGGAAAGGTACTTGTGCAGCTAAGAATCAACCACCTCCGAAATTCCTTCTCATCCCCTGGTACATTTTTCCCTCACTGTGAAAACAGGTTTATTGTTTACATTTACATAGTTAGTACATGTTGTTTAGAAAAATTTGAACAGAAATGCATAGAAATATAAGAAATATAGAAATAGAATAGAAACACATAGAAATATAAGAAGGGACCTAAAAACTCCCTTGAAATTCTACCTTAAAATGACAGCATTAACCACTTGTTGACATTTTTGCTTCCTCTTTATGTACATATCCATACAGGTATATTGTTGACATGGATGAGATCATTTCAGGCATGCTATATTTCTTTTGGGATATCTTTTTAAAAAGTCAGTTTTTGTTATCTTACTTCCCTGCTTCTCTTCTGCATGTTCTTTCATCTGTATCAACTTTTCCTTTCATTCTAGGTCACCCATGATAACCACCCTGTACCAGGCCCTGGGCTAGAGGACAGGTGGGCAGGAATGAATAAGTAAATACATAAACAAGCAAATAAATAAATATTGCCATTTTTCATTAAAATATATTCTAGACATCTCTTTTAATCTTCTGATACAGCTCCAATTCTTTGTTTTATTAGTTTAGTCCCTAGTTATTTGTTGTATTTTTGTTTATTTGTTTGGATTTTTTTTGTTTTTATTTCAGAATATTACAGTAGTACAAACATTTTGGTTACATATCTTGCCTTTGCACCCTCCAAGCCAGAGCTACAAGCGTGCCCATCCCCTTGACAGCGCTCTGCACCCATTAGCTGTGAATTTACCCATCCCCTCCAAATTAAAAAATTAAAGTTAAAGACAAAGAAGAAAGAAAGAAAGAAAGATAGAAAGAAAGAAAGAAAGAAATGGTGTTAATTTGCCAATTTGTAATAGCAGTAACCCAGATTGATTTAGGTGTTCTTGAGCTGTTGACCTCAAGGATAGAGAGTCATACCCTCATATTTATTTCTTTTAAAATCTCCAGACAATTCAAAGGGCACCCTGGAATGAAGCTGTGCTAGCTTAGCTGCTAATAGATCAGACTTTGGATTCAAGCACACTGGGTTTAAGTCCTTACTTCACTACCTTCTTAACTATTGACCTTGGGAAAAGTGTTTTATCCCTGTCAGCCTCAGTTTTTGTCATCTATGAAATGGGGATAAAAAATTAGTATCTATATCTTAGAGCTATAGTGTGAATAATAAAGCACTAGGACTGTATGAGGAGCATATGATATACTCAATGAAAATTTACTTTAAGTTTTGTTATTATTATTATATCTTTGTACCACCTAAAATTACCTCCTATTTCAGAATTTGAGGCAACACTCTCTTGGTTGAGAGTCCAAGGGAATAAGGAACATGATAGTTGTATAGTGACTAGGGAAGAGAAAAGGAACCTGCTTGCACGTGCAGAGATGGGGTGGGAGCAGGTCCAAGGGTGCTCTCCAGTGCTGAGTCCCAGGCAGCACAAAGGGACCAGATTCAAGAATCCCAGGAAGTGGCTCCAGGAGGAACAAAGATGGCAGTGGAAGAAGTGAGGGTTGACCGTAAAAGGAAAAATTATCCCAATATCAGTTTTGCTAAGGTCTGAAACTGGCTGATGTGACTATGTAAATACAACAGCTTTTTTCAGCTGAGAGACTGAACTTTCTTTGGCAATGGCACAGTTGGGATGTGGTCCTGAGGGTGAGGAGAGAGAAGACACAGAAACTCCAGGGACTGAGTTGTGGCTCTCGCTGCTCATGAGCCCACAGGTCAACAAGCCTGGTATGCGTAGAGATGCCCCATGTCCCTCAGGGTGGAGATCACCTTTGGTTTATGGATGTCTAAAGACAACATTATTTCGGAAAGGCCAAGAAGATTGTTGGCCACCTGTGATGAAGCACCTTTTTGAGCAAGGCTATCTGAAGATATACCAGTCAGGAAGGGGTGACACCCCCCTCAAACTTACTGCACACAGTGTCATCCAGGCCACAATTTTTATTCTTTGATGTTATAATGGATCCCATGAGACTGGGCAAGATGCTCTTCTCTTCAAATCTGCTGTTGAAGTTAAGGTCTCTCCTAAAATTATATCTCAAATCCCCTTCACATACAAGAGGAATTGACCTGGACCATAATAATACCTAGTATTTATTGAGAATTTTTCAGGAGCCAGGCTGTATGCATTGTACTTCCCTTGTCTTATCACATTTAATTCTCATAATTACTTTTTCAAATCATTCTGAACATTTATTACATAAAACCCAGGTTTTATAAATAATTTCCAAATTCCCCAGTCCCTAAATTCAACTGCTTTGCATAATTGTTTTGTTCCATTTTCTCAAGACAGCCCCTCAATTCTTCCCGAATTCAAGGGGAACAGTTTTGGGGGTTTTAGGGCAGCCTTAATACTCTAATGATTCAGTGAAAATTAAGACCCAAGTACCCCAGCAGATGAGGCAAAGGGGGAAGCAGGAGGCATCAAGACACCCACCCAGCTTTCATCTCATAATTTTCCCTACATTACAATTACTGATAAATTCCCCAGAATTGGGGGATGGATGAGAGAGACATGATAGAGAATGATAAGGTAACTTGTAGGCTATGCCACTCAAGAGGAAAGGAAAGAGCATGAAGTTAACAGGGGCAGGAACTTAGCTTGTGTTCCTGATAAAGCCCTATTATTTTTACTTCTGAAGTTCACACATAAGAGAAAAATTATTCCAAGAATGTTTTTATTATTGTGCATTATTATTATTATTATTTTTTGTAAATGCTCAACAACCTTACATGTGCAAAATCCATTTAGCAAAATATCACCTTGGGTTTCAGAGTTTGTAATACTGGAAAGCAGCAATTAGGACCTCCTGTGACTCATAAAATAAGCAACAAGGAGTTTGGAGTAGGATGGAAAAATAGGAGGGAAAAATCTGTGCTCTTCGCAGACAAAATATTGCTGACATTTTTAATAATAATGAATTATATAACCTCCTTGGGGCAAAACTAAAATCTATTGTGCAGTGAGAGAATAGATCCATTTAATTTGTTTAGGCCTCTTTGTTAATTTTGTGCTTCTTATTAAAACTGTTCAAGATTATGAACAGTATTACCAATGTATGAATGGTTGGGGGAGGTGTGTGGCACAGTGAGCTACTTCAACCAGATTTTGGAAGGCAAGATGCTTATGCATAAAGTGATTTCTCCCCCTTTGCTGTAAGAACATAGTTTCATTTAATGTTCAATAGGTCAGGAGGAAAACATTCCTTTTATTTATGTTCTTGTGGTTATGTATAAACTTATGATAATAGTTCTGTTTTTGTCCTTAATGGTTTAGGTTTATTTAATTGTCACATTTCTGGCCTTTTCTCAGGTGAAATGTCACAATGCAGATTTCCTGATAACTAGCACATTATTGGTAAGGCTGACAGATAAAACAAAGGATCACAAGCAAATTCGAATTTTATATACATTCAATGTAATTTTTTAGTATGAATATAATCACATCTCATGCAATATGTGTTATATACTTATACTAAAAAAATCGTTGTTTATTTCAAATTCAAATTTAAATGGGCATCATGTCTTTTCATTTGCTCTATCTGGCTGTCCTTATTCTTGGCCATTCTTGTGCAGAGAGACTTGGTGAGATAGGGTTTGTGGTGAAATCCTGCTCTGTAGGGCAAGCTTTAGAATTAAAGCACATCATTACTTAAATTTCAATTGGTCTGAAAATGATATAATTTTTTACATAAATTGTTTATCATTGACAGATAATAATTGTACATATTTATGGGGCACAAGGTGATGTTTTGATACATGTATAAATTGTGTAATGGTCAAATCAGGGAAATTAGCACACCATCACCTTAAACATTTATCATTTCTTTGTCCTTATAGAAGTAGAAAGTTGAATAGCAGTTACAAGAAGATTGGAGGAGAGGGTGAGGGCATGGAAAGACCTTGGTCAGCAGGTACAAAGCTACAGTTAAATAGGATGAAAAAGTTCTGTCGGTCTATTGTATAGTAGGATGACTGGAGTTAAGAATAACGTATTGTGTATTTCAAGATAGCTAGAAGTTTTCAAAGTTTTCTCCATCACAATGAAAGTGATGCAATTTTAATGGTGCTTTCAAAATCCTTAAAGCACAATTTAAAAATTGTGTGGGTGCAGTTCCTCATGCTCACATAGGTGGAGTTGGAAGTGAATAATGATGACACAATGTACTCACTGTTTGCTGGATTCCACAAGAACTTTCTTTTAGTGGGGTAGGAAGGGATAAAACATATCATTTCAAATGTCTTTTCCTGGTTTAAAAAATAATAATGGTATTAGAAGATACCTAGGAAAGTTCGTCACACCAATCCCCACCTCTGGCTGTGGCAGGCACAGAGTTGATCTGTCTCCTGTCACACGATGTGCAGAGAGAACCGCCACTCACTCCTGGGCTCAGGAGCATGGCCTGCACGCACTCAGGGCTCTGAGCCACTGGGATGGCTAGTCCATCCTGGCCTTGACTCCTGCTCGGTGAGGATGTTGGGTGAGTAAGGGTGGCAGCAGGAGGAGGGCATGGGCACTCCACTGTCCCAGAACAGATGTTGAAGGCAGGACTAGTCTGGTTCCTTTGAAGGTGCCCAGTCAGTGAATCTCGGCAGGCAGCAACTGGCAGGGTAAATGAGGAAACAGTTTTGGGAATTTGCATTCTGGGTTTAAGTCACAGGGTTAGGTCAAACCAATTGCAGCAGAGAATGGGTTTTAGGCTTTTTATTCTTTCCCAAAGTGGTTATGTTTCTTAGAAATGTTTATGTCTCTGAGCCAACTGATGGCATAAAACAACCCACCTCAGTCATGAGCAGCAAGACCAGACCCTGTCTCCCTGCCGTATCCCACCCTTACTTATCTATCAAAGCATTTGTCACAATCCAGGAAATCTCTGCTATTTCTGTAGTTATTTGATAATGTCTGATTCCCCTGTTAGATTTTCAAGTTCCACAAGGGCAGGGACTGGGGCTGTACTTCTCTCCATTGTATTCCCAGAGCTGTTCCTGTCACTTAAGGAATATGTAGTAAATGACTGCGAAATGAAGAGAAGCCCATAATCTGAATGAATGGCTGATGAAAATTAAGTAAGAATTATTTCTAAGGTTACTAGTGTCATGTTTTAGCGTTTGCAACATACTCGACCACAATCCAGGCTGCGGAAGAACAGCAGACCTTTGGTAAATGGGAAGACTGAGACTAGAACAGGTGGCTTCCACATGTAGTTCCAATATTCTCTTCTGCCACCTGCACCTTGCCATGCCTCAAATAAAAAATCAGATGCTGATATTTTTAAGGACCCAGTCTTGCTGAGGGTATTGGACTTGCCTCTTATAATGGCCCATGACAGAATCTGGTATTTTAAAACTTGCCTTTGAAATAAATGGCTACTCTTCCTTTGTAAAGCTGGTCAAACGTTATCATTAATTCTTGCCAATGGATGCTGGGTCATAAAAATGCTTAAGTTTGGAGACCAAATTTTAAAGTTTACCATTTTCTCTCCTAATTGTGTATTTATTGGTCCGCTCCTCTCCTAAGCAACGAGGCCAAGCGATCTTTTTGATGCTGCCTGTGCCAGTTAGAGAGTGTGTTCCACCGCATGTAAGAGAAGCCAGACCACAGTGGCTTAACTAAACAGGCATGATACTGTACATGTCACAGAAAGTCTAGAAGTAGGTAATCCTGGGTCACTCCAGAAGGGACAGTCTCCTTCTACCTTCCCGTGCTCCTGGTCCTCAAATATAGCTGTCAGTCTCAACTTACAGGATGGCGGCTTCTCTCCAGCCTCAAGGGAGCTTTCCGAGCAAGGAGGCAGCAAGGACAAGGGGCCACTGTAGGATCAGGAAAGTGAGATTTTCACAGAAATCCCAGTAGACCTCGCCTTGTATTTCCTTGGTCAGCACTGTGTCACGTGGCTGTCTTAGCGGCAAAGAAGACCGGGAAATGTAGTGTTTATTTGGGTACTTATTGTGCAGAATTTCTCTGAGCAGAGGAATGGGATGATTATATATAGGGTTTTGGGAAGTGAGGATTCAGGGACTGGTGGAATTTTGGAAGCAGGAGTGCTTAGGGAAAGGTTACCCTTTAGCTTGGATGACTGATCATCGAGGCTGTGCTTACTGTCTGACTTTTAGCAGTGTGTTCACTGGAGTAAACCGTCATTGATCTATTAGTATTGGATTTGAAACTGGGTCTTGTGATTATTGTTGTCTATGGCCAAAGAAAAACCAGTTTTTGCCTGTGAGGATAAGAAGTTTTTATTCATTTTGTCCATAACAAAAACAGAGTCCTCTTAGCCGGGAAGAAAGGGAGAACAGATATTAGGATGGCAACTGGCTACGACTACACTCTGCTATAGCTTTGTGCTGATGAGACTCTGCTTTGGAGAAAATCAAATTTATGAAGCAAAAAGCACACACTCATCCATTTGCCAGTTTATTCATTTAATATATCTTGATTAAGTACTTATAATGGCAGTGCTGACCAAAGGTAAGTCACATCTCGTCTGCAAGGCCCTCATTCCAGTGGAAAGAAACAGAAAATGGACAACTGTAACAATGAGATAGGTGCAGTAAGGGAGAGAAACACAAAGGGCACGGCAGGAGAGCATGAAGGAGGGGCAGTCACCTCCCCTGGAGGGCTCAGGGAGGGCTCCTCAGGGAAGGGGACTTGTGAGAGAACAGTTAGATGATGAGCATTGTGCAGATGACTTCAAATGCATTGTTAAGGAGTCACGTCACTCGTTGACTGTGCTACCTTGGACAAAATATTAAATAGATGCCAAATTGATAGGTCTGATGTGAGCTGAGGTCCGACATATAGTAGGATTCAACGGGAGTTGATGAATGAATGCTACACACAGAGACTCATTGCTTTACAGGTGAGGATGTGGAGGCTTGGGGGTATGGAACTTGCCAGTGGCCCCACATCCTGTAAGTAACAGGCTGAATCTCTAACCCAGACTACCTAACCCTAAAGCCCACATAAAACTTCACTGTTTGCTGTCTATACTTGGGTTAAAAAAGTGCAAGTAGCATTATGCAGATTCTGTGAAGGACATGAAGCTACCTGAAAATCCATCAGCTAGGTGAAATGCAGCGTTCTCTAACTGTGCCTCCATTCAGCTCTCATTCAAATGACTTAGGACCTAGCAGTATAAGTCCTTATTTCCAGTAAGCATTGATTGAGCACCTACCATGTAGCAAGTACCATGCCAAGCAATGTGGAAGACACCAAAATGAATTACACATGGCGCTGTATCACTTGATACACACATTTTAATTCTTGTACTTTTTTGTATTCATTAATTACTACCTATTTATAAATAGCTTAAAAGTTAATCTGTTTATAAAAAGCTTTCCTAAAGGATTAGAAGTGGCACAGAGTATAATGGACAGATACCAAAATAAAAACTTAAAAGACTGACATGATATGGTAAGAGGGTATATGTTACAGCTCTTCCTGCCTGATAAAGGATGTTAGATAAAATTTTAACTATGTTCCTATATTTTTATAAGTTCTGAATTGTTACAAACATGTCATTTAGTCTTTATGGTAGGGACATAAAACAGTCTAATATAGGAGATCACAGGCGTATTAAAATTGTACATGTCCTTCCTCCGTGTTACTCTACTCAAAGAACTGTTTTTAAAAATAGACAATTCCTTTGTAGTTATAAATATCTAGGTCTACTGGAAATAAAAATTTTGAAAGAATATGTTAGTACAGGAGAAGAGATTTTTTTCTGAACTTTGACCAGCTGAAATGGGGAAATACAGTAAGACAAATGCAGCACTAGACCCTATGGAGTATGCAGACAACCCTGGAATATAGATGTTGAATAAATACTCAGGCATGTAATATTAGCAACAAAGAGGTGACCTGGGTTTCTGTGGATGTGCGTGTAAGGTGATGTAATCTTCTCTGATGTTTCAGCTGAAGAATGAATGTGAATTTGTTAATTCCTCTGGGATAGGTCTGTGAGAGGTGACTCTAGGCAGCGGTGATAATATGTGCAAAGGTCCTGTGGTGAGAAAGAAGACCTCTAAAAATAAGCATGTGAGGTAGAGTATATGGAATAAGTGGGGAAATGACGAAACAATAAATTGTCAGGTGGGGGTGTCAGAATCAACCAACAGAGTACACATAAAGGCCTTGCTATCATTTCTTGCTAATACTGAATGTTAAAATGTGTTAGTAAAATTATCTTTATTTTATTATCTGTAATGGGTTAAAATGTTGATTCTGGTGAAGATTTTTTTCTCCCACTAGAAGTGAGTTGGTCTAAAGAAGGAGTCACTGAGTGGTTTGGGGGTAAGCTGGTGTGTTTGGAGGTTTCTCAGCAGGGCACTGTGTTCTGCAGCTGCTCTGGCACCAATGAAACTTTCCAGCTGCTCAGAGCTGAGGAGAAATCATTTCTTCATGGGAGTAAGGAGCTGGGTCAGTTGGCCTGGTCTTAAAGGACAAAATGTTGTTTCCAAACATCCTTAACTTCCTTGATTCTTTGAGAAACAAAGTTTGTTTTATGTCAGTATTGTACTGTGGTAGTCTTTATACCTGTTGTTTACATCTTTGGGTTAAGCAAAAGAGCTGGCTCATGTAAACGTTAAGTATCTTCGATTGAATAAATTATGGATATTAGTGCTAGAAGGGTTCTGTGAATCCTTCCAGCACTATTATTTTTATATCACAATCCTGAAAAAAAATACACAGATTATGAATACACTCAGGTAAGCAATACTTAAATCAAGAAATACAACATTACCAGAACTGAAAGTGGTCCCTGTTGACTCTTTTCAGGAATTATCCGTATGCAAAAGGTAACTGCTATTGTGACTTTTATCAGCATAGATCCATTTTGCCTGTTTTTGAATTTCATATGATTGAAATTATGAAGCATCTATTATTTTGTGGCTTGTTTCTTTCACTTAACATGTTTGCGAGATTCCTCTGTGTTGTTACATGTAGTTGTGGTTCCTTCATTCTCACTGATAAACAGCATTCTGATGTATGCTTTCCAGTTGCTTCCAGTTTGGGCAACTATGAGTACTGATGCTCTGAATATTCTTATTCATGTCTTTTGGTGAACATGCATATGCTTTTCTGTTGGGTACAAATGTTAGTGTAGAATTTCTGGATCTTGGAGCATGCATATGTTCAGCTTTAGTTAAGTATTTGCAAATAGTTTTCCAATATGTTTGTACAAATTTATGGTCTTATTAATAGTGTGAGTTGCCATAGTTCCACTTACTTGCCAACTCTTTGTATTTTCTGAGTTGTTTGTTTAATTTTAGATTTTCTAATATTTACTTGGTCATATTTTACTGAGGTTGAAATTTTAATTTGCAGCTCCCAGATAACTAATAACATTTATTAACCATCTGGATATCTTCTTGTGAATGTCTGTACAAGTCTTTTACTTTTCTTTTTCTGTTTGGTTATTGCCTTATCTTACTGGTTTATAGTAGGGTTCTTTACGTATTCTACATGTGATTACTTTGTTAGAAACATGTATTACAAATATACTCTACTACTCTATAGTTTGCCTTTTCACTCTATGGTATATTTTGATAAATAAGAAGTTTTAATTTTGATATAATATGGTATACATTTTTCTTTTGTGTTAGTGATTTTTATATTTTGTTTAAGATATCTTTGCTTAATTATTAATAAAAGTCATGAAGATATTATCCTGTATTTTAAGAGCTTTCCTGTTTTATATTTCACATTTAAAAACTATAATCCAGTTGGAATTGATCTCTGTGTAAACAGTGAGATGGGATGAAATTCATATTTTCTAAATAGATATCCAGTTGACCCAGCGCCAATTATTGAAAAGACCATCCTTTCTCTATGGCACTGCATTGACACCTCTATCATAAATCAGGTAACCATGTGTGAATCACTTTCTGGACTCTGTTATGTTCCTTTGGTCTATTTATGTACTTCTTTTGTGATATATTAGAAGTTACTGCTAAAACTGATGCAAAAACTGATGCAAAAACTGGTGCTAAGACGATGCATTTGTGATTCAGTATACAGAAGGACTTTCTCATCATTAGATCTGGCCACAAATGGAATAGGATAATTTGGACAGTAGTCAGCTCCTTGTGTCTGGGAGTATTCAATCAAGAAATACAAAGAGAATAATTTCTCTGGTAACTGGGAGACAAGGGCATATGACTTACAAGTTTGTCTTTGGAGCATCTAGCAGGAAGCACCAGCTCCCTGGTGGTAGACCTGGTGATACAAGGCAAGCATTCAAAAGGTATAGAAAGGGTGGCAGGTAAACCTTGTCAATCTTACAGTTTAACTACAGGAACATTCTTTACCATGTTTGCATGAACTAGCCCCACTTTAAGTCTGGATTGGCACTTGCAAGGATTCCAACCTGGATTTCCTGCCAATAGTGTGTTCTCTTGGGCAACCCAAACAATTAAGCCAACTGGGGACAACTCTTCCCTTGATCTTTTCAAATATGTCATAGACCTTTTAAACCCTGGAGCAGAACAATAACCTGGGGGAGGTAATTCGATCCAGTCCTAGATTGGGAGCCATTTATTTTGGGAGAGATTTCCATGATCATAGACTCCAGTATGTCTCTCATTTTCCCATTAGAATTTTTAAGAATACAGCAACTCCATTCTATCTCTTCTCACTTTCAAGTTCTGTTTTCCATAGAAATGTACTTTTTTAATTTCTGGGCTATTTTTTTTATTTATAACCCTATTTCTAAATTACATGTTTATGATCCCATTGCTTGACTATCTTGGTATATCAAGTTTAGACATTATTTGTTGATTTCCTATTATAGATGAGAATTTTACACTTTTATACGATGCTATTATCCCAACATAGCTATATCACAAAATTTAGTTAAATAGGCCCATTTTATGACTATGTACATATTGCCCACTTGTAACAAATCAATTTGGTTTTTTAATATTTCAAAGAATGTTCCAATACTCTGTATTGATTCAAATGTGTTCATTCAAAAGCCTTTGAAGTTTTTTTTCCCCCTTTCTTTTTGGAATATCAAGGCTTATTTAGGGTATGCAGTTATACATTATTGATATTGTCCTTTTCCTGGAAATGAAAGAAAATTTATCATTTGATTGTCGTACACTGAACCAACACAGGTGGTATTATCAGTTCCACATTTACAGTTTCTTTGTATTCTCTTACTCTTTTGGCTTTGTCTCTGACAGTCACTTTTACTATTTTCATTAGGTGAATATGATGACTACAAATTGAGGATTCAGATTTTGGAGCAAGGCTAAATCTGGCATATTAAATGCCCTAGAATAATATCGGAGATTGGCTACCTCTCTGAGGACTGGCATTAATTGCAACCCTCTTATGATTACCTTCTTGGTAGTTGGGCTCAGTTAGTGATACTTGCAGGTATCCTTATAAGAGCATTTAAAAAATAATTTTAAAGAGAAGGTATTTTTTTCATCAAGGAATTGTTCTCTCAGTTACTGCTTCTAGTTTTTTCCCTCAAAATCCTCATTAAAAAAATTTATGCCTTCATCCAGATATATGAATCATAACTTTTAGCAAAGACTATAAATGTATTAAGTTGAAAAAAAGTATATCAGTATAACCCAAGCCAGGAAGAAGGACCTACCAGGGCTAAAAGAATAGGCCATCATGCAGGGACCAATCAGAATCACGACATAAAGAGGAGACTGGTTTGGTTTTTAAGCAGAGTGGACAAACTTCCTGTGACTCCTGGAGTAAAACCATTTTTACATCAGGAGTTATTGCACCTCTGCCAAGACAAGCAGTTTGATAAATGCTAAACACAAAGAGAGAAGGAGCTAGATGATTAACATACACAGAACTCCTATAGTATTGTGTATGTTAGAGCCAGTATTCCAAACCAGACCTATTTATCTACCAAACTGGTCCCCTTTGCACTTAACCCTCTGGGCTTTCAAAGTTCTCCTGATCTAGTTAGGAAAACAGTACGTATGCATAATAGTGTAACAGTGTGGATAATTGCATTCATGGGAGGTTCTCTTAGGGAGGGTACTGTATTGCTTTGGAAGAAACATTGTGGCAAGTTCCTTGGGAGGTATGTAGCCAAGCAACAAAATCAACATACAAAAATCAGTAGCATTTCTATGTGCCAACAGTAAATAATCTGAAAAAACAAAAAACAAACAAGCAAAGAAACCCCAAGAAAGTAATCCCATTTATGATAGCTACAAAAAACCATAAAATACTGAGGAATAAACTTAACCAAAGAAGTTCAAGATCTCTATGATGAAACCTATAAAATACTGAGGAAAGAAATTGAAGAGGACACAAAGAAATATTTCAGGTTCATGGACTGGAAGAATCAATATTGTTAAAATGTCTATAGTACCCAAAGAAATCTACAGATTCAATCCAATCCCCATCAAAATACCGATGACATTTTTCACAGAAATAGAAAAATAATTCTAAAATTTATATGGAACCACAAAAGACCCAGAATAGCCAAAATTGCCCTGAATACAAAAAATAAACCTGGAGGAATCACATTACCTGACTTGAAATTATACTACGGAGCTGTAGTAATCAAAACAGTATGGTACTGGCATAAAAACAGACACATAGACCCAAGGAACAGAATAGAGAGCCTGGAAATAAATCCACACATCTATAGAGAACTTATCTTTGACAAAGGTGCCAAGAACATACAGTGGAGAAAGGACAGTCTCTTCAATAAATGGTACTGGGAAAACTGGATATCCATATGCAGAAAAATCAAACTAGACTCTTATCTCTGGCCATATATGAAAATCAAATAAAAATGGATTAGAGACTTAAATCTAAAACCTGAAACTATGAATCTACTAAAAAAAAAAACATTGGGGAAATGCTTCAGGACATTGATATGGGCAATGACTTCTTGAGTAATACTCTCAATGCACGGGCAATCAAAGCAAAATTGGACAGATGGGATCACATCAAGCTAAAATGCTTCTGCACAGCAAATGAAACAATTTGCTAATCAAATAAACTAATCTATACTCTGCTTTATGATGATGGGGTTGGAATTCTGAAAACTACATTTCTCATTTTTTCAGGTGGCTTTTTGTTAAGTCTCACCAGTCTAGGGTGCTAGATTGAAACTGGAAGGCAGGAGGAGGGAGGAAAAGGCCTGTTCCCTCCTGTTTGTCTGTTCTTCTGTTAGCATCACCCCAGCCCTGTTCCTCCAGGGGCCCTTCGTCAAGTTTATTTACAAATGAGTGATGATAGCTTAAAATAACCTTAATGTATCTTTTAAATGATATTTCTATGTAAAATCAAAAAAGTCAATCAGTTCAAGCTCAGGAAAAGGTATAAGGAATGAATGGTATTGGGATGCAGGGAAGAGAGAGAATGACCATAAAATGTTAATACACTGTATGTATATGTAAGTTGGAGGTGAAAGTTATGTATCAGAAATGTTTAATAGTCTGTGAACCTAGTTAAAGGAAAATCTGTGTGTGTGTGTGTGTGTGTGTGTTTATGTGCATACGTGTATGTTTGTGTGTTTCTCTGTGTGTGTCTAGGTTCTTACCTCTCCCAATAATTAGGACTTGAGTTTAAAGAAAGAGTTCAACTCATATTTATCTTAAATTACTTACATCCTTGATTTTTTTTGAAAATTTCTTTTATTAAGTGTAACATATGGTAAAATAGCAAATCATCATAAAAGAAGATATCAAATCCAACATAAACATAAAACATAAAACTATGAGATAATGAGAGCTTATTGAGAAACCCCTATGACAGCTTTTCCTTTTTCTAGGTGGATTCATCATTTATATTAAAACATTGTATTAGATCCCAAATGTAATAAGCTATTCAATTTGTCTTTGCAAGAATAAAAGAGGAATATCATTTGAAATTTCTAACTTTTTGCTTTTAGAGTGCAGGCTCATAAGAAACATGCTGGTAATGGTTAAAATTTTATTTGCATAAACAGTGGTTCCATTTTTCCTATACTGAGAGTGAAAGGAAATAGAGGTGTCTTGTTTGAGTTAAGTATTATATATCACCAATGTCTTTGGGACCAAGTAAAAGTTGGAAAGGGATCATTCTGGACATGATTTAAGGAAGATGAATGGAAACAAAAAATAAGAGAAAGCTAGACTTTGAGAATCAACTGAAAATTGGCAAGACCAATTCTGAATTTTGCTCAAGCTATTGTGTTGATAAATAGTTGCACCAGTTATTGCCAAGTAATCATGAGTAATCAGAGGAGAGGGTCATTGAAATTGTCTGGATGTAAAAGCAAATCATTTTGCAAATGATTTTTTCTGGAACATTTGGAAGCCATTTATATTTTTCAAAATTTAGCTCCTCAAGAGAATTCTCTGAATGATGATCAAGTTCAAGGCATCCTGATAATACATGAAAGAGAGGAAAACAGCTTTACTTTAAGAAGAACTGAAATTTAAAACTGCAAATAATTCTTTGAGGGAAATAGCATATTCTTAATCCTAGAGATAGTGATTTTTCTAGAAAGAGCAATGTGGCCCCAACAGTGAGAAGCCATTCTCAAATTTTAGATGGAAAGATGGGTAATAGGCCCCACTTTTGTCTTTGTCCTTCTTGGAAAGATGGAAAAATTGTCACGTTCAAAAATGAGAAGAAAAGAAAAGAAAAAGAAAAGGAGTTGTTCACATTTTCATCTTGATTTTGATGAGAGTACTTGTCAGATTTGCCCTAAATAATAGCTTCTCAGAGGAAAGATTTTTTTTGTTGTCGTTTTTTTAACCAACATATCAGCAATTGGTACTTTTCTGCCCATGCGGGATTCCTTAAGAAAGGATGAATGTGGAACAACATGAAGGGGCTAGAATCAAAGTCAGCTGCTGTTGGCATGATTTGGAACTTGGCTGCAACATTCGCATTTGGATCCAGAGTCCTCAGCGGGAGCTGGCTTTATGAGCTCTCATGTTGATAAGTGCTCGGCTGCCAAAATGTAACTTCTAGCTACTTATGTGGAAGCCAATAGTGAGTAACCTCTGTCAAGTCAAAAAACACCAATGCTTGGGCAACCTCCCTCTCTGTGGCTACCTGCACTCATTCTGGCTAATGCTGGGCACTTGTAACTTCCCATGAGAAGCTCATATGCACTGAAAGCCAGTAGGGGACAAGACCCTGGCACTGTGGATTCAGAGACGAATGAGACACAGCCCCTGCCCTCAAGATATTTACAGTCTTCTGAGTGGAGACTGGAGACTGTGTAACGAAAAGCTAAAATAAAGTAAAGGTATCCTCAGGTTATGTTGGGAGCACAGCGGGGGAGTGAGGATGGATGAGATAGGAGAAGATAAGATAAGTCAGAGAAGATTCTTTTTTTTTTTTTTTTTTTTTTTTTTTTTTTGTTGAGACAGAGTCTCACTTTGTTGCCCAGGCTAGAGTGAGTGCCGTGGCGTCAGCTTAGCTCACAGCAACCTCAGACTCCTGGGCTTAAGCGATCCTACTGCCTCAGCCTCCCAAGTAGCTGGGACTACAGGCATGCGCCACTATGCCCGGCTAATTTTTTCTATATAGATTTTTAGTTGTCCATATAATGTCTTTCTATTTTTAGTAGAGACGGGGTCTCGCTCAGGCTGGTCTCGAACTCCTGACCTTGAGCAATCCACCCGCCTCGGCCTCCCAGAGTGCTAGGATTACAGGCGTGAGCCACCGCGCCCGGCCCAGAGAAGATTCTTGAAGATGTGTGGTCTAAGTCTTGAAATATGAATAGGACTTGTAAGATAGACAAAGGAAAAATAATACGATTAATACCAAGAACTGACATGTGTGAGTGCTTACTGTGTGCCCCGCACCTGCTGGGTGGTCTGTGAGCAGTATCACAGTTAATACCCCCAACATTGCTATGAGGCAAACATTATTATTATTCTTCTCATTTTGTGGATAAGGAGATGGTATCTCAGGGAAGCTAAGTGGTGGTTAACATGACATTCAAACCCATACTCTCTGGGTCCAGGGCATCTATTCTTAACCTCCCTGGGCCCTGCCCTCCATAAGATAATTGAGGGGAGAGTGTGTTAGGCAAAGAGGACAACCTATGCAGCAGCAGGGAGATGTGAGGGAGCACAGCAAACAAGAGAATGGCATGGGAGGAAACACCGTGAGCCAAGTCAGGAAGCCTGGATTTTGAAGAGTAAGGAGAGCCAGTGAATTATTAGTCTGTGGAATGGCAAGCCCAGATTTGCATTTCAGACAGCATATTCTGCTGTGATTTGGATAAGTGGATTGGGGGCAGGTGAGGGAGACAAGTCAGGAGGCTGCTGTGACAGTCTGGGTGAGAATGAAGAGGACCTGAGCAAAGGCGATGGTGTGAATAAGTAGAATATGAATCGAGAGTGACTAGGAGGTAGATTTCCTTGGACTTGGTGATCACTAGGTATATGGGGTGGATGAGAGAAGAGAAGGGAGTTTCAGTCATGCAAAGGTTGTTAAGTTCTAGAGATCTGCTGTACAACAATGTGCATATAGTTAACACTACCGTACTAAACACTTAAATTTTTAAGAGGGTAGATTTCATGTTGTGCTTTTTTTTTTTTTTTTTTTACCACAATATAAATAAATAAATTGAAGTAAGAAATCTGGGATGATTCAAAAATTTCAATCTTGAGTAACTGGATGAATAGTTGTACAAGTCTTGAAATCTGGAATACAGAAAGAAGAACAGATATGGGGAGGAAAATATTGGAAGGGCCTTTAAGCAAAATATTGGCGCACTTTTTCTGCAAAGTGCTAGATGATAAATATTTTTGGCTTTGGGGGTCCTATGGCCTCTGTGGCAATTAGTCATTTCTGCCATTGTAGCATGCAAGCAGCAATGGGACAACATGCAAATGAATGAGTGTGGATGCCCTCAAATAAAGCTCTATTTACAAAAACAGGCAGCAGACCAGATTTGGCTGGCCTACAAGAGGAGATGCCCAGAAGAATATATGGGTCTGGGATTCAAATGAGAGATGAAATGGAGTTTCCGGGAGATGAAGTCTTTAACTTTAGCCATATTTCTTTGGTGGGGATATTGGGGAGGGGATTTTCTCACCATTGGATAGTCAGGTTAGATGCCATAAATATTTCCTGTGCATGTTCTGAGGGCTCTGTAATGTGTTAAGTTAATGGATCTTATTATTATTATACATTATAATAATGGTGATGCATGAAGAAGTGAGCTATGATTCCTTCTTCAATATTAAAGCTATGTTGGGAGTTTGCCATAGAGTTCAGCAAGAAGAAAAGCACAGGAATATAAAATGTGAGACATTTTCAGAATTTAAAAATATATATGCATTTATAAGCACATGTAGTTTTTGTGCATTACTATGTATGTAAATATTTTTGTAGTACATATTCATTGGCCTAGGTTTTGTTTGGTCCATGTAGAAAAAGAATTTCATTTATGGTTTCTTTAGGGATTATTAAGAAACGCTTTGCTGGAATCTGCAACTGTTCTCACTTAGCAAGAGTCATAACTATTCAGAACTGTGTGTTGTCACTGCTTGTTGCCAGACTTTGTCTTTATATCCCCAAGCCTGGTTGACCAGAGTCACAAAGGTAAATGAAACATACATGGTCCCTCCAGTCCTGGGGCTTATAGTCTAATAATGGAGGTAGAATTAACCAATTTCTCACAGCATTGACTGTATATTCACAACTATTATGTGTATTACAAAGGGGAAGTTCAGGGTATGATAAGAACTTGGAAAGTGGGGATTTTCACTTCCTGTGTCAGGAAGGGTCACAATCAATTGAAGAAGGAGGATCAGCTTCAATGGAGCCAGTCGTTAACCACCTGTGCCTCAAAGAAAAACTATTGAAAACTTCCCTTGCAGCTGATGATGTAAACCATGCATAAAGGAGAGGAAGGCACATTATAAGGGTCTCATCTGCAACCAACTCCAGCCAACTGCTTAACCTTCTCTTCTGTGTGCAGCTTTGGCAGGAATTTATTATATCTTTAGGGTAGAGACTATATCAGCCCGTATATTAGTTTTTAGAAAAAGGCAGTATTTTCTGCTATGCTCAGTCTACATTGACTAATGGGAACCTTAATATCTTTAGAACATTTGCTCAGAGCAAAAACCTGGGAAAATTCATGTTACATGAATTGAATATAGAAACTCTCCTGCTATTAAGGTTATTCGACATGTTTCATAATAAGCCCTTCATTTCCCTGAGAGTTAGCCACAGCAAATGAGGCCCATTTTAGTGCAAATCTTGTCTGTATGGCAACAATGTTCTAAAAAATAATGGAAGGAAAATAAAATTCTTTTCTCTGTTTTTAAATTTGTTATAGAAATATAATTGGATTTGGGGCATATGTGCAATAAATCAGAACAGTTTTCCTGAAAGTGTGTTTTTTTCCTTGTGTTTATTATTCTTTCACGTTGTAGGCTGTGTTGTATCCCTCTCAGATTCATATGTTGAAGTCCTAATTACAAGTACATCAGAATGTGACTGTATTTTGAGATAGGGTCTTTAAAGAGGTAATTAAGGTAAAATAAGATCATTAGCCTGGGGTCTAATCCGATATGGTTGATGTTTATAAGAAGAGGAAACTTGGATACATACAGTTATAGACAGAAGACCATATGAAGACACAGGGAGAAATCATCTATAAGCCAAGAAGAGAGCCCTCAGAAAAAACCAACCCTGCTGACACTTTGATCTCAGACTTCTAGCCTTTGGAACTGTGAGAAAAAGAATTTCTGTTGTTTAAGCTGCCCAGTCTGTGGTACTTTGCTATAGCAGTCAGAGGAAACTAATACATTCCATAAGAAACAAATAATTTAAGACTAACTTCAACTGACAAGGAAAATGAATTTAGGGGCTAGTTTGTAATTTTGCATTCCTGTCTCTGATGTGTTTCTTGGGTGTTGAACACCTTCTCTTCAGTGGACAGGAGCCTTTCCATTGGCACAACTGTTTCTGTTTTGCTTTCAGTGTGTGATACATCTTGTGGTAATTTATTTTCTCTCCACAGAATCTAGACTAGAACGTTTGCCACATCCAATATTCAGCATGATATTATTAGAGACACCAACCTAAAAGACTGCATTTCAGAAAAGAAACATGTTGATCAAAGAATAACATGAATGCTCATCACATAAAAAGAAGAATCACATGCATTTACGTGAGCAGAACTACTCTGAGGAAAAACCATACACATCCACAATTCAATATAAAATTCTAAAGTTATTCTAGTTATTCAACATATTTCTGAGAGCTATG
Organism: Eulemur rufifrons; assembly: GCF_041146395.1. Lineage (NCBI taxonomy): Eukaryota > Metazoa > Chordata > Mammalia > Primates > Lemuridae > Eulemur > Eulemur rufifrons. Next base: position 53,817,596 of record NC_091010.1, on the reverse strand, counting down.
GCTATTCCCAGAATAGAGAAGTCTGGGTTTGCAGAGAATTTACTTCAGGATTCCCTAAAATATTGAGTTGTTCTGCATTAAAAATGGAATTCCGCTTATAAAAACTAAATCACCCTTGACTTTACAGGAACGTGACTGGTAACTCTTGTGTGAAGTGTGTCCCCACACTGTGAGAATTGAGTGGATAGTAGTCCCTGTCTGGCTGAATAGGATCTCTTCCAGAAGAAAAGTCTCATAAATCTATAAGCACAATTTTATCCACAGACCTTTCTGGTCTGAGGCTAAGGTGTAGCCTCAGAAAAGTTTCTTCTAATGACTTTTGTGGAGTCCCCCTTTTTGGGCTGTAGTTCCACCTATTATAGCTCTGGAAAGTGTTGGCATTAGTGAGCACAGCAAATACAATCAAGTGTGGTCCTGGGGTCTAGGAAGGTCCCACACCAACAAGAATGTGTTTGAGACTTTCAGTGCTTGATTTTATTTGTTTTCTTGTCATTACCTGAAAATGCTGGAAGATGTTGATCATCAAAAGTTGTGTAATACTTCATATGGGGCCATTGTCCCTCTGCAAAGATGGCGTCGCCCACAAAGATGGAGTTCCCTTGCAAAGATGGCATCCCCTGAAAAGATGGCATCCCTGCTGTGGGAGCCAAAGTGAAGAAGGAAATCAAGGTGAAGGAGGCGCTCTCACAGTCTGGCCTGCTGCTGCTTAAGAGGATTAAATTTGATGTTAAAACCTGCACATCTGATACTTTGTCTTCTTATTTCTATTAATGTGAAAGAAGTGCCAAAAATTTTTCCTTCTGAGTTTTCAAGGAAAACCTAGCTTCAACTAATACTGGGATTTTTTTTTTTTTTATTATTTCAGCTTATCATCATGGGGGTATAAAAGTTCAGGCCACGTACACTGCCCATGTCCCGCCCATCCCCCCCCCTCGAGTCAGAACATTCAAGCGTGATCATTCCCCAGATGGTGCCCAATGCACTCATCATGTAGTTATACACCCATCCCCTCTCCCCACACCTCACCTCAGTCCGATACCCAATTGGTGTTATTCCCAAATGTGCACTTAGGTGATGATCAGGGAAACCAATTTGCTGGTGAGTACATGAGGTGTTTGTTTTTCCATTCTTGGGATACTTCACTTAATAGAATGGGTTCCACCTCTATCCAGGAGAACAAAAGGGACTCCATATCACCATTATTTCTTATAGCTGAGTAATACTCCACGGTATACATATACCACAATTTACTAATCCACTCATAAATTGATGGGCATTTGGGTTGTTTCCACATCTTTGCAATTGTGAATTGTGCTGCTATAAACATTCACATATAGGTGTCTTTGTCATAGAATGACTTTTGTTCCTCTGGGTAGATGCCCAATAATGGGATTGCTGGATCGAATGGTAGGTCTACTTGAAACTGTTTAAGGTATCTCCATAATGCTTTCCACAGGGGTTGCACTAGTTTGCAGTCCACCAGCAGTGTATGAGTGTTCCTGTCTCTCTGCATCCACGCCAACATGTGTTGTTTTGGGACTTTTTGATAAAAGCCATTCTCACTGGAGTTAAGTGATATCTCATTATGGTTTTGATTTGCATTTCCCTGATGATTAGGGATTTTGAGCATTTTTTCTTATGTTTGTTAGCCATTCTTATATCTTCTTTTGAAAAATTTCTATTCATGTCGTTTGCCCACTTTTTGATAGGGTTGTTTGAGTTTTTTCTTACTGATTTTCCTGAGTTCTAAATAGATTCTTGTTATCAATCCTTTATCTTATGTGTAGTATGTGAAGATTTTTTCCCATTCTGTAGGTTGTCTGTTTATTCTCGTGACTGTTTCTTTGAAGAGAATGTAGGAAAAACTCTTATAGACATTGGCCTAGGCAAAGAATTTATGAAGAAGACCCCTAAGGCAATCACAGCAACAACAAAAATAAATGAATGGGACCTGATTAAATTAAAAAGCTTCTGCACAGCCAATACTGGGATTTTAAAAGCAGATCTTGCCCTTTCTGCTTTATTGGCAATCTCTACAATTTAACTCAATTCAATGCCATGTTTATTTAGGGTTGACAAATGTGATTGCATAGGGGATGCAGGGTATAAGGTTCCTTGGTAGCCCAGGAACCTCTGGATTCTTCCAAGCCGCGCTGACCCCTGTGAGGCCAGAGCAGGGCTGGCTTCCTGGTGTGCACAGTTGCACAGGGCCCCACACTTAGAAGGAACCCCTACCTTGGGGTTTAGTGCTCTGCAATTACTGTCACAAAACTCTCAATAATTCTGGCCATACATTTTATAAGTGACGTCTGATGGGGCAATGGAGTATGTGCTTGGGACTATGTAAATCTTAGCAATCTTCATTTATAACAAAAAATAGAAAAAAAAATTTATGTCACCTTGTTCTAAAAGCAAGTGCTGTAAGAGCAATATATTCAAGTATAGGAAGGCAGTAGAGTTGCCAGTGAAGTCTTAAAATTTGAGTAGATACTAACCAGGAATATAGTTTTTTCTCTCTCATGGTTGCATGACAACTGTTTTCCTCAGTTGTGAGAAACTGCACCTTGAGGCATTTGCAGATACTGATGGAGGAAACTTGAGAGTTAGACAAAATACGAGACTGCTATCAATTTCCTCTATGCAAGCTTTTTGAGAGTGAGATTATGCTTAAAAGACTTATCAGCAAATGGATTGGATCCTTCCAGTAGGTAGAATTTGTATGGTATATTAATATACTTTAATAACAAGGACTTGGAATATTAATATACTTTAATAACAAGGATCCCTTGGATCCAAGCAGCAGTCCTCTAGGTTCAAAGTCATGAAACTCAACGCAGGCAGAGCTAGGCCTGGAACCCAGGTGTCCTAGTTTACAATTAGTCAATTGTGCTGACTCTGAGGATACACTGGAGAACATGGTAGGATTTGTCCCTGCCATCATGGAACTTCCACTCTAAGAGGAGACTCATATTAATCAAATAATTACACACATAAATTAAGTTATAACATTCAGAAATATATTGCATCATGAGGACACAAGTCAGAAGATATTAACCTTTTCTGGGAGGTTGTGATAAGTGGCCCTGAGGGCTGGCATGTGAGCCAGGATTTGGAGGGTGAGTACCAGTTAACTAGCAGGTGACCAGGGAGGGGAGAGAAAAGTGGACCAGGTCGAAGGTCCCATGGCAGGGGGGAGTGGGGCACATGTGAGGGGCACAGAGCAGAGTGGTGTGGTTGGTGTGCTTGGAATAAAGAGAGAAGGTGGGGTTTGGTGTCAGATGAGGCTGGAGAGACAAGCAGTAGCTGGATTACACAGGTCCCTGTGAATGATGTTCATTTTTCTCTTAGGAGCCATGAGAAACCATTAATGTGTTTGTTTTAAAGCTGGGGAAATGAGAATAACATGTCAGATTGGCTTTTTTCTTTTGGAAACTCTTCTGTTTCAACACAGAATTCTCTTGAGATGTTATGTGGCGAGGCCAATGGGACAACTGATTAAGCGAGTCCACAGCTCAGAGAGGGGGGTGTGTGAGTCACCCGCACATAGGTGGCAGGTGAAGCCTGTGGGGTGAATCCTTTAGGGAGAGTGCAAAGTGTGAGAAAAGAATGGAGCCTTGGCCGACCCTCACCAGTTTTTAGTGGTTAAGGTTAGAGGGAGATGACTGTAAAAAGGAACCTGATAAAAAGTGACAAGACAAAAAAGAATATAACAAAAATTAAAAAAAAAAAAAGATGAAAAGGATGCCCACTTTCACCCCTTCTATTCAACATTGTACTGAAAAGATTTGGTCAGAGCAAAAGGAGGCCTACTTTCACTACTTCTATTCAACACTGTACTGAAATATTTAGTCAGAGCAAGTATAAAAATAAATAAAAAATGCATCCAAATTAAAAAGGAAGAAATAAAACTGTTCTTATTCACAGATGACATGATCTTATATATGGAGAAATTTAACTAATCTACAAAACTCACAATCTATAGACCTAAATCTATAAAGAAAAAGCTACTAGAGTGAATAAACAAAATCAGTAAAGTTGCTGGATATAAAATAAACACACAAAAATGAAGTTATATTTCCATATCTTGGCAATAAAATATCCAAAAAATAAATAAAATAATTCTGGATAAAATTGTATCCAAAAGGAAAAATATCTGGGAATAAATTTAACCAAAGAAGTAAAAGACTTATACGCTGAAAATTATGAAATATTGCTGAAATTAATTAAAGAAGATCTAAATAAGTGAAAAGACATCCTGTGATCATGGAATAGAAGACTTACTATTGTTAAGATGGCAATATACATAGTCAGTAAAATCCTTATTTAAATTCCAAAAGCTTTTTTTGCAGAAATGGAAATGTTGATCCTCAAATTTATTAATATATGGAATTGCAAGGGGCTCCAAATAGGAAGAACAATATTCAAAAGAGTAACAAAGTTGGAAGGTTCATACCTCCCAATTTCAAAACCCACTACAAAGATACAGTGATAAGAGTCTGGTATTGACATAAAAAAGCATATAAACCAATGGATTAGCATTCAGAGTCCAGAAATAAACCCATGTATCTATGGCTAGTTGATTTTCATGAAGGGTAGCAAGACTATTAAATAAGAAAAGAATAATCTCTTCAACAAGTGGCACTGAAAAAACTGGATATACACATAATACAAAAAATAAAGCTGGACCCCTACCTCATACCACATATGAAAATTAACTCAAAATGGATTATTGACCTAAATGTAAGACCGAAATGTATAAAACTCTTAGAAGAATACATAGAGGCAAATCTACGTGATCTTTAATTTGACAATGGATTCTTTGGTTGCTCAGAAACATGAGCAAAAAAAGATAAATAGATAAATTAACTTGATTAAAAAACCCGTAGGTGCTTTAAAGGACAGTATCAAGAAAGGGAAAAGACAACCTACAGAAAGGGAGAAAATATGAAAATATTTTCAAATTATGTGTGATAGGGGTCTAGTGTCCAGAATATACAAAGAACTCTTATAAGTCAAAAAATACACTACCCAATTAAAAAATGGGTTAAGGACTTGAATAGATATTTCTCCAAAGAAGACGTACATATAGCCAATATATACCTGAAAAGAGGTTCAACAGCATTAGTCATTAGGGAAATGCAAATCAAAATCACAATGAGATACCACTTCCCACAGACTAGGATGGCTACAATAATTTATTAAATAAGACAAAATCCAGAAAATAAGTGTTAGCAAGATATGGAGAAATTAAAATACTTATCCATTGTTGGTGAAAACATAAAATATTGCAGTGCCTGTCAAAAACAGTTTGGCAGTTCCTCAAAAAGTTAAACATGGAATTACCATATGATCCAGCAATTTTACTCCTATGTACATAGCCAAAAGAACTGAAAACAGATACTCAAACAAATTCATTTACAAGAATGTTCATTGAAGTACTATTCACAATAGCGAAAAAGTAGATTCCTTGTAACCCAATGTCTGTTAACAGAGAAATAGATAAACAAATTGGAGTATATGCATCCCATGAGGTATTTTCCACCATAACAAGGAATAAAATACCTCTTCTACATGTGCAATGTAGATGAACCTTGAAAATATTATGCTAAATGAATAAATGAAGTCAGACACAAAAAGTGTCTCGTATGATTCCACTTATATGGAATATACAGAATAAGTCAATCCATAGAGACAGAAAACAGATGGGTGGTTGACTGTGTCTGGAGGGAGGAGGGAATGGGGACTGCCTACTTAACAGGATGGGGTTCTCTTCTGGGGTGTTGAAAATGTTTTGGAACTCAGTAGAGGTAGTGGTTGCACTGTATCATGCATGTTATAAATGCCACTGATTTTATACTCTAAAATGGCTAATTTAATGTTACATGAATTTCACCTCAATAAAAAGCAAAATAAACAAATAAAAAAGAGTAGATGTGGGAACTGATTAAAAGGCGGTTGGACTAGTTTGGGCAAGAGATGAGAGTGTTTTTGACTGGGATGGAGATGGAGATGAGGAGAAGCAAGCCGTGGATGACAAGCTGAAGCTGGGGTTGATGTCAGAGCAAGAGGGGAAAGAGAAGGGCAGATGCTGACAGACACTGGCTTTGCCTTGGTTCACAGCCAACACAATGCTGCAAAGGGGCCTTAATGGGAATTCAGCCAGATCAGACTTTCCCTCAAACTCATTATCTGACCCGATTTAAAATGGACTTGCAGACCCATAAAACCAATTCTGGTTAGGGATATTTATTTCTATCCAATAAAATTTGAAGCTTTCATTTGATCCATTAAAATTCTTAATATCATCTTTTTATTTCTCTCTTTAAAAAGCCATTTTTTTCATGTTCTAAGCATAATAATTACCTACTTGACAAATGTATTCCTAATTACACAATTACTTTATTATATAGTATCAGCTTAAGAATACCTGAAGTCTGAGATCTGTCTGGGAAAGAAATTATTTTATTTAATGTATAATGTAATTTCTTCTCAAATAATTATTTAGGGGCTGGGGAAAAAAATGAGTTGGGCTGAAAAGCTCTAGTGTGTATAATTTTCCTGACAGAAATCAGGCAGAATCGATCAGACCTTAGGAAATAAGGCAGGGCTAATAAGAATCCCCGGCTGGGTTCTTGTTTGCTGCAATGTGTGAATGTGCATTTATATGTGTGTACATGTTCACATGTGTACAGAAGTGTGCATATGTGTGCACATGGGCATGAGTGTATGTGTGCTTAATGCAGCGAGAGGAAGTGTCTTTGTCATGAAGTGACCTTGTTTTGAGTCTAAGTGGTGAGAAGTTGTGGTGAGAAGTGTTTCTCTGTGGCATGAAGGGCATCCCATCCCAATCTTTGAAATATTTCTTTCCACATCTTCATAACAGTGGCTGGAATCCCTGTATGTTGAAGGGAGGTCAGGTAGAATACACTGCTCAGCTATTAACAACTCAGCAGGAGTATGATGATCAGATCTCTCATATTCTCCAGCAGCTGAGGATAAATTATAGGGGCAATGGGACTTCTGATGGAAGGTATAGTAAAACCCATAATTGGGGGTCTGAGACACTCTGGCCACCTTCATAGACAAATCCAAAGTCTGATGTTTGGGGGAATGCTGCTCAAAGACCTTTTTTTTTTTTTTTGTTTTATAGATTTAAAGAGGTGATTCTTGACTTTTAATGATCTCTGCTTGTATAGAAAGTCTTCTCTTAGTCTTATCTTGGCTCCTTCAACTGCTCCAGAAGTTGGTTTTCTGCTGACTTAAAAATGAGGCCAAACCCCAAACAATTTTTCCTATTAGGAGCACATTTAACATCCTTTGGAAGATTTTAAACAAGTCTTAGGTCCTGATAATCCCCCTGGGGACACCGAACTCTTTGGTAGAAACTCCAGTTTCCCTGAGATGACTTGGTTTACACTGAAGGGCCTGGGGTGGACACTTTTCTCTCAACTATTCCATTGATATTTGTCCTCTAAATTCATTCTCTCTCACTCCCTCTCTCAGCTACTTTACAAGAGAAAGTAAACAAGCTAAAATCTCATCTATTTTTCTCTTGCCTTGCCTTTCTCCTTCTTTTTCAAGGTCAATGTTCATATCATTCCTGGTGGAAAGTCTCCCCTGACCTCACTCCCACCAGCACCTTGTGCCCAGACTACACTAGGCACTGTCCTCTGTGCTCTCACAGCACCCTGTCCTTCCTGCAGCATGATTCTTACTCTGCACTTGCATTGTCATCTGCTTGAATGACATAACTGTCACCTGGGTGCCTTTGTGCTCCTTGAGATATTGGTAAAATTGAATTAAACTTAATTCTATGGACTGAGGGCACCCAATCCCTCCACAGAGAATCAGCTAATATCAGCTAATATACACAGGGCATTTTGAGGTGAAGAGAGAAGGGTAGGGGAAGATGTTCCTTTTCTGAAGTCTTGACTTTAGAGTAGGGGTGGAAGATGGGGCCCAACTATCTTGCAGTACATGGACCCAACGCGAAACTCACCCAGGGCTCACTTTCAACAAGTCATCAGTGGAAACAACAATCACTGACTACAAGCCCCCATGAGTACACTATGTCGCTAGAGATTTGTGGGGGAGAGTGGTTTATAGAAGGGGCCTCATCAGAGTGTCTTCTGACTTCCCCGGATGCTTTTTATCTTCTCACATTCTTGTTTCTTCGCATCTCCTGCCTCTCAGCCTGCCTAGGAAATCCCAGTTGTTTTCCAATTGTGCAGAGCAATGTTCTCCTCCTGAATCTGTGGCACCAGTCACCACTGGGACATCTCTTTACAACTGCTCATTTCTTACCAAGTAAAGACTAGGTGAGAGCAGGGTATGTGTCTCTCTCCTTCAACTCTTTATGCCCAGCACAGCACTTGATGTGGCGTACTGGAGGGAATTTGAATGAAGTGATGCATAAATGAGTGAATGACTGAAAGGAGAGACACTACCCACCTGTGGAAATGATTGGAATCTGTGGCATTTTTAGACTCATGGTCAATAAATCAGCTCTTAAGTTTAATTCTGAGCAAGAACCTTGTGCTTGGCACAGTGTGAAACACCCTGGGGAGTTCACAAGAATCTCATGATGCCATTGCCCTCATAAGTGGACAATGAAGAAGACCAATTGATTGTACCTGAGATGATTAGCTGATGGATAAATGCTAATCCAGGTGGAACTTAAAGTGGCCTCCAGAGAAGGGAGAAGAAGGGGGCTAGAAGCTCTGGGTGGATTTTATGCACAAGGGCCTTGAAGGAGGGGTAGGATTTGACATTGATGGAGAGGAGGTGAGGCAACCTGTCCTGTCTGGGCAGTGAGGCAGAGGGGAGCAGGTGTGCACATGGGACAGCAAATGGCCACCAGCCAGGGCAGAGGCACACATGTGTGATGCCTGTGACATCCAGGAAGAGGAATTTGGTCTGTATCTGTAAGTAATGAGAAACCGTGGTAGGTTCCTAAGCATCTTTTATCTTCCACACATATCCACATAAATCATTTATGCATCCTAAACCCTTGTCTGAGATTTGCAGGTGAGAGAACTGAGGCTCAGAGAACCTGAGCAGGTTCCTCAGTTCACACAGTGAGCAGGTGCCAGAGCTGAGATTCATCTTCCATTTCCTCACTCTACATGTATTGCACTTCCCATTTTGTGACTCTGCTTGTTGAGGAGAGATTAATTTTGATAATAGGATGGGGGAGTCAATGCCACCTTGGCACTCTTTGTTGGCCACTGATAACTTTCTTGTCCCACCTTGGGGTTTCTTGATTTCCTACCGGGCCTCTAACCAGCCTATGAGCCTCGGAGTGCTGACTTGAAGGCAGGGGGTTGGGGGGTGAGTTAAGTTTTATTTTCTCCATTTAGGAGATGAAGAACATAAGACTTTGAGGGCTGAGCTAAGGCACACAAGCTACACAGTCTGTTCATGAGGTTATACAACTCCCATAAGGTAAAACTGGAATTAAAACTATGTTTTTCAAGTTCTTTCTACTGTGCCATGCTCAGTTAAATGAAACCTCAGTTAACTACTAATAGAATATTTAGGAACTGGTGTCATGGAAAGGGTTTATAATTTGGAGGCAGGAAATGTAGCTTCATTGAAAATATCCCAACAATTTTGGCACATAATCTGAGCTCTCTTAAGCTTGATATTACATAACTATTATGAGCCCGTCTTTCAAATCATAATATTTTTCTTTAGATTGAAGACTCACATAGCAAAAATACTGCCGAATTGGGTGCTTCCAGCAGATGAGCTCTGGTTAAAAATGACCCCATGCTTTTTGTTTTTCAAATTTTACTATTTATTCAGGGGGTCCTAAAACCTGTGTGTGTGTGTGTGTGTGTGTGTGTGTGTGTGTATAAGGGAGGAGATATCTTTCTACATGTTGGAGACACCATATTCCAAAGTTCTAGGAGTACAGAGGTACCAAAAGAGGCAGAAACCCACTCTGGAAGACCAAACTCAAACTGGACCATTTTGACTTCCCCAATGGAGATGCTGTTGAATCATTCAATGGGTCACTGAATCTCTTACCACTTTTCTGTGGAGGAGAAACTGTGCTCAGTGGCGGCGTGGCATAGGCAGAATGGGGTGTGGGTGGGGCATCATGGTGCCCGAGTTCTAGTCCTAGTTCTTGCACTAACTCGTGTGAACTTGAGTGATTGACTTAATCACTGGGCCTTCTTAAATTCATATGTAAAAAGGAGCAGATTAGTGCAAATGATATATTACATCACCTGTTAAAAAAACACACACACAAACATATAGTGGTCACCCTGAGGTGAGGGGCTGGGTGACAAGAAGGGGACACAGAATGGCTTCTGCAGTTCTGGCAATGTTCTGTTTCTTGATCTGTGTGCTGGTTACAGGGGTCATCTAATCATCTGTACACTTTTATTAGCACACTTTTCTAAAAGGATTTTATTCTTCCAGAATACTTTACAATAAAAACATGCAAACCAGAAATATTCTAGTCACCTCACATCATTATTTAGAAAAGAGGCCAAGAATAAACATTGAAAAGCAAGAAGAAAAATGATTTAAAACTTCCTAAGAGTTCTCATCTCATTTGGGAATTGCAGTTTTCAAAGGAGATCAGAAGTGAATAGTCATGTAAGATGAAAAGGAAATTTCAGTAGTAATAGCACAATGATTCAGCATAGACTGCTCTGGACAGGAAGTTCTTATGATAAAAATGATCATCTATCACAAGTTTCCACTGCATATGACCTTGCAACTACATAGTCTGATTTACTGTAATGACTGTATTCTGAGGCATTACATATTTAATCAATTTCATGGGAGAGGCGGTAAGTTGAAATTGATGTTGAAACTCAGCACTCATGTTGCCCTGGGATGCTGTGATCTCACAACACAACATAACAGAATGTTAATGTACTTGGGATGCAAGGAGACCAGGAACATATGAATGACATTGCAATCAGTCCCGCTAACGTAGATCACATTTTGATAAGGGCATCCCTTTCTTTGACATTAAAGGTAATTTTCAACTATGATGAAAATTTGTGTTTAAAATAAAAAAGATCTAACAGTTGAGGGTTATAAGAAAAAATATTTATGTATGGAACACTGAGCAGTCATGGTGGCTTATCATCATGAAGCTGCAGGGGAGGACTGGGATATCGTGGTGGGCTGGTGTCTCTGCCTTTGAGCAGACACCAGCATGTCTCAGAAGCCTTGAGACACAGCTCCTTGGTGAGCTTTGCAGCAAAAAATATCCTCTCTTGAAGTCAGTGCCCAAATGGCCATAAATTGGTATTGCAAAACTGGAGTCTTACAAAATGAAGATTTATGGGAGTATAAATTGGTATAGTCCATTTGGAGAGTTATCGAGTGATCCCTAGTATAACTGAGAATGTTTATTTTCTATGACCCTGCTACTCCACTAGTAGTGATTTACCCTATAAAAATCTACTCACTTGTGCACACAGAGACATAGGAAGAATGTTCATAACAGCTTTGTGTGTCATAGTGAAAAACTGGAGAAACACCCAACTTTCATCTGTGTGTGAAGGACAAATAATTATGGTATTTCCACAAAATGAAATACAATTCAGCATTAAAAATAATGGAACTAGAATTAGGTATATCAATGTGAACTAACCTCGTGATATTCTTAATTATAAATGCAATTTTCAGAAGAATGTGATATAATATTTTATAAGATTTACCAGAATGAAAAAATAATATTGTAAAATACTTAGGGACTATACATAATTATAATAGTAAAGGTGTGAAGAGTCACAAGAGATGCATGGTAATGAGAAACACTGTGTTCAGTGTACTGGTTACCTTTGAGAAGGAGTGATGGGGATGTGGACAGGTATTCAGTATGTGAGTCTTTGAATATGTTTTTCACAGTTATTTCTTGAATTAGTCATTATACTTCTTGGATGACTAAAATAACTTATAAGAAAACTTTAAAAATTAATCTAAAAACAAAATTGGGATTCATCTATTAATCTATATATCAATCTTTTTTCATTCAGTATATATTCACTGAGCTCCTGCTTCATGTATGTGCTCTTCTAGGAGCTGTAAGAGAAACAAGAGAAGTAAAAGGAATAGTGTGTGTCCTCAAGGTGTAATAGTTGAGTTGGGAAGACAAGACACAGGAGGGAAATTTGGGCAATACTGCGATAAAAGAGGAATCTAAAAGGAAGACAGCTTGAAGCAATGGTACACAAAAAGCCTGATTCCCAGAAATATGGTAAAAGATGAGGAACATCATAGATATATAAAAAAAAAGCAATTCATAGGATATAAATCCACTCATTGGTTTCCTGGTTCTTCTTTCCAGAATACAGTGGAATATATTAATTTGACAAGTGCTATCAAGTCAGGCCTGGATTGTTTCAAACACTTCTTACAATGGCTGAAATTCTGCACAAGGAGTGATTTTTCTTCTATGTTACATGTGCTTTGCCTGTGTAAGTGTCACAGCTCTCCTCATGGAGGTGTAACAGTGTCAGGGCAATATCCATTAGTCATTATAATATCTTTTGTCCATAGAGCTCTTTGTGACTCTGTTTTACCCCCAAATACATTCGGTTGGACCAGAGCAGCTTCAGTCCCCTCACAAATGAACCAAGGGATGCTTTATAGGAGGGCTCAGTTGTCCTTGTTGATGAACATCTGTGTGGGACTGGGTGACGGATGTTATGGGAAAGCCTAGATCATCTGGAAGGTCCTTATCAAGTTTGGCATTTCCTGCTTCAGCTTCCAAAAGTAAGGGGACCTTGGTCCATGGATGCCTCTGAACCCCCTTCTAACTCGGATTTCTTTATTTGCTGCATTGGATGGTCCACAAAGTTATTTCATTAATGGCTTATTTTCATCTATCCTAAAACTATCGCTTTTGAGATTTGAAGTTGACCTCATATTTCTGGTATTTCATAAATTAGTGAACTAAATTCACCTCATCCAGATTTTCCATACTTTTAAAAACTTTTAAATTAGTTCTTCACTCAACCTTCACTTGTCTAAGATATTAACTTTATGAAGCTTTTGATTTTTTCCATATATTGTTTCATTTTAAAAATTTTATAATAGCCTCATACTCAGAACAGGCTCTACTGATGTGTGTTCATGTGTGTGTGTGTATGTGTGTGTGTGTATGTGTGTGTATGGGAAGTATTAGGGAATTAGATTATGTACTATGTCACCTCAGTTTTATCTTGTGATAACATTATGGCAGTGTGATTGGAGAACACCAGAATCTTGGATAAGCTGGATGAATTAAAGTTAAACAGGCTTTTGTTGTGCAGAACTTAGAGCCTCTAAGAGTTAATGTGATAATAATAAGTCTCTGACAGGGAATCAAGTTTGTGGCATTTTCTCAATGTTGCTCTTCACAACCTTTTAAAATTTTTTTGTTCGTATATGGTTTCTCATGAGATATAGGTCTAATTCAAAGTTATTATTTCACTTGAGCAAAGACAAAGGCATAGAGATATTATTAGAGAGAGTTACCAAATTTGTACTGGTCAGTGCCCAAATTGAGCAGGGGAAGACGAAGGGAGGGTCCATTGAATAACAATTTTCCAAAGAGGTGTGGGTAGCACGAGTGGATGTTTACAGTCTGCAATGCTAATGACAGAAATGTGCTTGCCATTGAGTTAAACAGGAAGCAATGGACCATACATATTATTGTAGTAATACTACCAAAGATGTCCCTCATCATTAAATGCACACAGAAAACCAGAAATAATTTATAACAGCAACAATGTTCCTTCTGCATCGAATACTTATTTTGACATCCAGGATAACAATAAGAAAGGCTGCTTAACATTACTAACATTATTATACACACACATATAAATGCTTAGTAATATACATGTATGTACTAATTCATATTTTTATAGGCTAATCACTTATTAAAAGAGGATGGAACTTAAAGATTATTATGTTTGACCCTTTCAAATTTTGCAGTGAGGAGACTAAAGCCCAAATGGATTGAACAGTAAGGTCACACAATTTGTTTGTGCTAGAGCTAAGAAGAGAAACCTGTTGCTCCGTATTCTCATAGCACGATGAATAATTGTTGCATGTGGGATTCACTAGTCATGAATCCTTTTGATTAGAAATGTTTCATGTTCACTCATTTTCAAGAGGAGGGATAACTCTTCTTTCTTGCATGAGAAAGAAGAATTATCTGTTTCTGTGCTGTAAAATATAAGTAAGAAAAATAAGTGAAGGAAACATGAAGGTTGCCTGCCTTAGAAGAGAAGAGCAATAGCCCTTTGTAATGTGCATAGAGGCAAACACTAGGATGCAGTTTGTTATTCTTTTTTAGACCATAGCAGATGGGATTGACTGAAGGTAGGCATATTTTGACTAAAAGCTGAAAGATTGCTCCTCCCAATGCTTGGACCATTTGTCTCTAGGCATGCTTGGTGTCATCACGAATGCTTCTGCATCACATCATCACTGTCACTGGAATCAAGACCTACATCCTTTCATTAGTTCCCTTTAGGTCTAACCACTAGTGGTGATGGCTGCATTGCTATAGAGTGTCTGACTTTCTGGATTCCAAGAACCTCCCATCCAGCCATCAAACACTTGCCACCTACATGTCTGCCCCAAATTCTTTTCCAGGTGAAAACCTCCTGGGGTCCCAATATTTTTGTCTTATCCCAGTCTAGATAGTTTCCCTCATAGATATCTGACTGCCTGTCTGGCTCTAAGAACAGATCATTCTACCTGGCAGGCCGTAATCACAGGTCTGTCTCAACTGCCTCTGAATATGACCTAGTTTTCCCTTGGTGTCCTGTATTGGCTGGGTAATACTTCTTATCTGAGTTGCTGATCCCCAGGTTTTGGGTCCTTCTGCCTAGATCAACAAGATTAGCCTGTGCCTTCCTCCTTAGTTTTTCTTGGTTCCCTAGAGCTAATTCCCTTCTTATCTGCTACATATGGTCTCTATTTTTCCATAGACACTTGTATTATCCATCAGACACCTGCTGACTCCTTCAATGACCTGTCTTCCCACACTTGACCAGTCCTGTCCTGTTTCACTTAAAATCCTGAGGCAGCATTTCATCCAGAAGCCTGGAGGATTTCAGTTTATTAGAGGCATGTTCCAGGACATAAGTACTTGGGTGTCAATGGCGATATTATTCCTAGTGGTGCTGGTTCTTTGTACTGCCAATATCTCCAAGCATAGACTTTGTCAGTACACACTATGGAGATAGGAGTGCCTACTCCTGAAAAAGTGGCAGCAGTATTTTATGTGTTCTGTGGCAATATTACTGTTAGAGGTAGCAAAGAGATTGGGAATATCTAGAGCACTTGATAAATCAGGTGCATGTTGCTATAGCATCTATGCCTTTACAGGTTTCTCCATTTCTATAGATGAGTATGAGTAGGTACTTTTATCAGAATCCAAATTCATCTGAATTTTTCACTGCTTGTGTAAGAAATTTTGTCTTTAGAGGACAAAGCACAGTGTGGTTCCCTGTGCCTCAAGCATCATACCTGCTTGAGATACTCCTCTTGTCTCCATCCAAGTGAGATGAGCACGGAGAGATCCTGATAGAGAAGCTGGCTGGGGAGCTTTGGGAGGACAGGGGGCCAGATTTATTCAGCCTCCAAAGGTAGACTAAGGCCTTAGGTTCTCATCAGAATATTCAGCTCTTGTCCCTGTGCAGCCCTGTTGACTTCAGAGTTTGACCATGTGTGGTTGATAAGCCAAGATCATTCTCAAAAACTTGGGGGATTATGGAAGATGCCTCTATGTAACCCAAACTGAATTGTGGTTGCTCTCTCTGCCTTATGCCTTGAAGAAAGTCAGGAAGAGTGAGAAACATAGGGTAGGGAACATGGCCTGGATGAAAGTTTACTTTTATTTTTAAATGTTTATTGCTGGAATATGATCATTAAGGTAATAGATATTAAGTATACCATACTTGCAAACTACAGAATAAAAGCACCCAGATAAAAATCAAAACCATCAAAATTCCACCAGAATAATAATCAATACATTCGCTTGTAGATCTTTCTGGTTCTTTATGTATGCAAGTATAAAAACAGATAATAATATGTAACAACATAAAATAGTATATAAATTTTCTAGTTAGCTGACTTACTTTTTAACAAGAAAAAATTTATGTTGGTTTCATATTCTGTGTAGATATTTTCACTATGTGGTATATTGGGCACTTTGTTCTGTGCTTTAAATATTCATATAAATAATGTTAAGAGTTGCTTAGAAGTCCATAGTAAGACCATGCCATTGTTTATATAATCAATTTGTCAACATTTAGGACATTTGCTTAAAAATACGAATAATGATTTAATGTTCATTTTAATGGAATAAACTCTAAGCACATCTCTGATAATGTCCTCAGATTCCTAGAAAAGTAATTGTTAGGTCAAGTAATATACACATTTTTAAGACAACTGACACATACTAACAAACTGCTTTTCAGAAAGATTGTAACCACTATAGCACTATCAGAAATATATTAGAGAACTCACACATTGTATTATCATTAGAAAAAAGTTAAAAAAATACATTTTGATGATAAAATACATAAATAAATTTTTAGTCTTTTTTTATAATTTTAGTCTTTAAATGTATATAACATTTTATGGGATTGGCATTTGTTCATTTGTGATTTGTATGTACATATATTTTGAACATATCTTGAATATTCATCTGTTACAGTGTTCAAATTTTTCTTATTGATACCTAGGAACTATTTATGTTTTGAGGATAGTATAACTACTTCCTTTCCTGTCTTTCAAAATTTTTTTCAGTTTATTTTTTACTTTCTGCTTTGCTTAAAGATGATACACTTATTGTGTAGGTAATTTTAAAGTGGGAAGAGAGAAATGAAACTCCAAAATAACTATTTGCAGTATGAAAATTCAAAGCTCACATGCTGACATAAAACATAATATTACAATATTACATTCTGGGTTTCCACAGAAGAGCACATTTGGCATTTGGTTCTTTATTTTTGCCATGTTTCTGGACAAGCTGGCACACCTAATTCACAACCTGTGTTCTCTCTGCCCAACATATAAAGAGATTGATGTTCTTGCATGCAAACAATAAATCTACGGGGAAACTGCCCATAAAGCCTCTTTTGAGATGCTTAGTGGTATAGACTTTGGCAGAAGGAGTAAATTCCAACTATATTGTTTCAAAATTCTTTGAGAAATCAGCAGTTGAGGGTTGATTGATGGGCATTTCCCACATCATTATGCCCAACATCTCTGCAGTTTACTCCTGAAAACTCTAATACATTTTCCCAGAGAAAATACACAAAGTGCTATTTCAGGTTCTGAGATCTTTTTGCCTCATGTATCTAATGCAGACAGCAGACAGATCAGAAAAATGACCAAAAAGAGTATCAGGCATAGAGACAAACAAAAAAGAAAAAAAAAAAAACACCCATCATACTAAAACAGACAAAAAGATGTTTTGATTTTTAGTCCACAACTATCTTTAAATGTCTTTAAGGTTCTTTTTCTGTACCCCTAGTGTACCAGGTAACTTTTATTTTTGCCTATATATGTATATTTTTGCCTATATATGTATTTTTGCCAAAATACAAGAATACCAGCAGGAGATGTTGGCCAATGTGGAAGACAAGTAGACATTTTTCGTCCTGCTGCAAGGTTAAGATCAGATCCACTCGTGCAGTAGGAGCAGCGAGATGGCTGAAAAGAAACCTCCTGAGATTGTCCCTCCACGTGAGCCCTAATTCAGCAATGATCCATGCAACCAAGTGCCTTCAGAAGAACCAAAAATCAGGTGAGCAATCATACTACCTGATTTTAACATTATATCAAAGAAAGAGAAACTGAAAAGGGCGTAAAAAACAATCTTGCATTGCCTGTGCCACCCGCCACCCTCCTCCCACCCCCACAGTGCAAATCAAGTGGAGAGAGAATCTGTGTGCCCAGGGCAGAGAGAATGAGGTGACTGTGGGGATTTGAATTGAAACTTAGGGATTTCCTGGCACAGGGGACTACAACACACAGGGCAGAATTCTGCAGGTGCCCATGGAGGGAGCATTTTTGACCAGCCCAGCCTCTGCCTCGAAGCCCGAGTTCCTGCTAGCCTCACCACCTGCCAACAAAGAGCAGCCTGAGGCCTGGACTAAATTCATAAAGGCTGCAGTCCTTGGGCAATTCCTGTGGCTGTGCTGGCTCAGAGCCAGTGGACTTGGGAAACACATGACCCAGTGAGACCCCAGCAGCTGTGGCCAAGCCAGTGCCTGTGTCACCCTCCCCCAACTACAGACAGCCTGGTTCAGGGAGAGTCTTCTTCCACCTGGGGAAAGGAAAAGAAAGCTTCAGAGGACTCTGTTTTGCAACTTGGGTATCAGCTCAGCCACTGTAAAATAAAGCACCAAGCAGACTCCTGAAGCCCTTGAGTCCAGGCCTTTGTTCCTGGACAGCATTTCTGGACCCACCCTGGGCCAGAAGGAAACATACCGCCCTCAAGGGAAGGACCCAGTTCTGGCAGGATTCACTGTTGCTGATTAAAGAACCCTTGGGCTTTGAATAAATATCAGAGGTAGCCAGGCAGCATTCACCACTGGCTTTGGGTGAGACTGGACTGGCTTTAGATGTGACCTGGTACTGGTGGCATGAGGGAGTGTGCACATCACTTCACCACCAACTCGAATAGCCCAGCACAGAGAGTGAGGGAAGAGAGTGAGAGACTTTGCCTGGTAATCCAGGGAATTTTTTGTATCTTGTACCACCTGGAATCTGCAAGAGTCACAGCATTTGTGGGCTTAGGGCACCTCCAGTGCTGATATAGCTGCAGTGACCAGATACTTAGACCATAACACTCAATTCCCTTTGCATATCTGGAAAGCCTTCTCAAGAAAGATGGGTTCAAACAAGCCCAGACTGTGAAGATTAAAATAAATACTTATCTCTTCAATGCCGAGACATCGATGAACATCCACAAGCATCAAGAACATCCAGGAAGATGTGACCTCACCAAGCAAGCTAAATAAGATACCAGTGACCAATCCCAGAGTGATGGAGATAGGTGGCCTTTCAGACAAAGAATTCAAAATAGCTGTCTTGAAAAAGCGCAGTGAACTTCAAGACAACACAGAGAAGGAATTGAGAAACCTATTAGAGAAACTTAAAGAGATTAAAATAATAATAAAAAATGAAGCAGAAATTCTACAGCTTAAGAATTCAATTGACAAACTGAGAAGTGCATTAGAGTCTCTCAACAGCAGAACTGACCAAGCAGAAGAAAGAATTAGTGAGCTTGAAGACAGGCCATTTGAAAATACACAGTCAGAAGAGATAAAAGAAAAAAGAAGAATGAAACATGCCTATAAGATCTACAAAATAGTCTCAAAAGGGTAAATCTGAGAGTTATCGGCCTTAAATACTTCTGTCTGGATCCGTGGGTATTTATATCAGACATAGGTTCATGCTGGTGTCTCCAAGTCTAATCCATTACCCCCTGGATCATTTTAGCCTTCTCTCTTTGCTTATCTGTAACATCCCACTTCAAAAGTGAAAACCGTAGCTCTCACCATTTGCAAGTAGTGGTTTCAGAATTGTTAACCTACAGCTACACAGGAGGAACTTTTATCAAATAAAGTTCATCTTAAATACACATCTTACACACAGTTCCTTTTGCCTTTATTTGGTTTTATAGACTCCACTCATTTCCTAAGCTACTCAGATCAGCACCTTCTGTCTCCAGCCCTTCCAGTGAAGTTTTTTCATACATTTGTAATACAGTAAATTCTTTTCTCACAGTCTTTATTTAATTTGGGTTCCATTGACCTCCTATATGATTTTTAAAAATTTTTCATACATTATGGTTTACTCTTTGTGTTGCAGAATTCTATGGAATCTGAACAAAATGTATAGTGTTATCTATCCGACATTACAGTGTCATAATGAATAGTTTTACTGTCCTAAAAAATCTTCTGTGCTTCACCTATACAGCTCTCCCCTCCCCACTCTTAAAGCTCTGTAATCACTGATACATTTAGTGTGTCCATACTTTTGCCTTTTCTAGGAATTTAATATAAATAGAAACACATAGTATGCTTCTCTGGACTGGCTTCTTTCACTTAGCAATATGTATTTCAGATTCTTGCATGTTTTTGTATGGCTTAATAGTTCATTTCTTTTTATGTGAAATATTATTATATAGATATACTACAAATTTGTCCATTCACCTATTGAAAGAATCAGACTAGAAGTTGTATCATAGCCCTTCCTGCCATGGAATTGCACATAAAGAGAGCTGGTCCACCGACAAAGACAGGTGAAGAAAATATTAATACACGGAACACAACAGCTAGAGATGTGAGGTGCACTGACAGGGGTACTCTAAACACGTGACAGCAAATCCTTTTCTGAATCTGGCTCCTTCTTGAGATTCAGCTGCTTGCTTTTGCTTCTGTGACCCCCTTCTTTTCAATAACTTGATGATGAATTTCCATTTTTTCTTGAGCTAGATCAATGATTATCTGTTACTTGAAATCCAGTGTTCCCAGCTAATACAGAAGGACATACTGTTACCGAGGTCAAAATCAAAATTACCAGTTAGATCTCCATTCGATCCACACCTCCAGCTCCAGCCAGTCTGAAACCAGACCAGTTGGTCCTTCAGGTCTTTCTTAGTTAGGAAGCCCTATGTTTGTCATCCCTAGGTCAGGGGAAATCTGTGTTTTCAACACATTAGCAAATATAGCTGATGAGAGCAAAGCCCAGAGAAGAGTGGGTGAATAACTCTGCAAACAGATCCTTCACTGCTCAGAAACAACTCACGATGTCTGCCCCTCAGGCAGAGCAGGAGGAAAGAGTTAACGTTCACTGTGTCCTCCTTTCAGAGTCCAGAGCCAGCACACTGACTTTAGGATTTTTTAAAACTGTATGTGAAAAAGAAAGAGTGAGCTACTGATTAAACAGCAAATGTGTTTTCTTTATAGATTTAAGTGGCCTTTGCAGGTAGCAGCAACTGTGTGTGTGCAAACACTGAGCTTATCCTACTAGACCAACTTGGGGGCAGGTTGACTGAATCCTTAGATGCCAATGTTCTCAACAGAGCAATGTGAAAAGTTTCCAGTTTCTAGCACGAGGGATAAAATTACTGATTCCTGGATACAGAACCATACAGTCAACCACGTCAATGTACTCCAAGCACTGGTGTGGATGACAAAGTGGGAGGAGGGAGGAGGTGAGCTAGGGAGGCAGGGTAAGGGACTTGGGGATAGGGCTGAGGGACATGGCACAGGTATTGTGCCTCAGGAAGCAGTTAGCAGAAGCAGTGACACCAACATATACATCTCTGACCATGAGAATGTACTTTTTACTACTCATGTGGGCCTACCTGGTAGATGGAAAAAGGTGTCTCTCAGTTTACTTCATATACCTCTACCAGAAACCTCCAGACCTTCTTGTGCCAGGTAGGCAAAGGAGTTCCCCAGAGAACAGCCATTGTATTATATACAACCGCTTACTGGAAAATATGCAGTGTCCTCAAAGTCGCCCTTTCCCTGGAAGTGGTGAACTTAGCTTGTGCAGACCCACTGTGCTCTCCCCTGAACATTCCAGACCCTATGTAGGGACCATGAAATCAATGTCAGCTGGAAGGCATTTCCTGGTAAAAACTCCTGGGCATTAGTGGGAGAATAGATACGCTTTTTCAGAAAGCAGCCATACATTAGAACTTGACTTTTTCTAAATTCTTCCTCCTACCACAGTCTCTTCATAATTCACTGAAACCTTCTTGTCCCATAAGAAGGTCAGTGTCATTTGCATCTTCTCAAGCATCAAAGGAAGCCAGTTTTACAGAATGGGGGCAAGCTGTGTTCATATATCCCATTTTAAATGTGATGATGATAATGATGATGAAGAATTAATCCCACTGGAAGATACACTCTTCATTAATAATGAGGCAGACATACCATGGAGACTTGGAAACGGCTCTTGCTAAAGGCATTTTCCTCAGGAAACTTCCATATCACGAATATGAGCCAACAATTCCCTCCTCTTGCCTATCAGTAAAAATCCTCTGAGCAATCACTTGCATTGTTAATAGTAAATCCAAGTGGTTTTTGTTACTGTGGTTGTTTATTTGTTTGGTTTTGTTTTGGTAAGGTAGAAATAGAGTCATGAAATCAAAAAGATTTGGATTTAATCTGGAGATACATAATTACTAGTCATATAACCTTAAGCAACTTACTTTATTTCTGGAGCCTCCACTCCAACTATAAAATGGAGATAATAATGCCTATGGTCGAGGTGTTATGAGGATTATAATAAGAAAATGTGTGCAAAATGCTTAGAATTATTCTATACTTACAATATGGACTAAGCCTTTTTTGCTTTCCTGCTGTTTTTTACTTGCTTCATACAATAGCATTAGACATGAGAATCCATTTTACAGGAGGAAATTAAGACCTTTACCATATGACTTTCCAATTTCTAATGATTTTTGTATTAATCATGTTTAAATTTCCCGCTAGACTAAAGTAGTTGCATTTCTCTCTAAGCCTTTAAGATTGGTGGGCTACATCTCCATAAAATGTTAGAGCCAGAAAAATCCTTTCAGATGGTTCAGTTAGTATAATCCCTTCATTTTATGGAAGAAGAAATTGTGACTTCAACAGGTGAGATGATTGTTTAAGGTTATGTGGCTAGGTAGTAGCAGAGCAAAAATTTGAATCTTATTCCAGTCCATTTCCATTCCGTTATCCTACCTAATAGCTAAAATTAAAGATGTCACAATTTTTTCTCTGGGTTGTCATTTTGCTAACTTTTTAGTAAAAGAAATGAAAAAGGATCTGATTTTTCTTTTCCTTTTCATCATTTTCTAAGACTATACATCCAAGTTTTAAATCACTGGAGAGAGAAACAGGTCAAATTATAGATGTATTTTAGAAAACAGCAAGAACTACACAATTCCATGCATCACAAACATCCTTAAGAAACAAATTTTGAGAAGTCTGCCCAGGTTTCAATAAGGAAGCACGGGAGCCCTCACAGCCCATCCACACAGCCCAGTATCTAGGAACGTCTTGCAGGCTGCCAGCAGCCTGACCCAGAAACAACACTAATTAAAGCACACAGCAGAGGATGGAGCTGGGCCACCTGCATTGCCAGTATACAGAGTTCAAACCAGAGAAAGGGAAGAAAATTCCTCCACTGTAGTTGGTTCCATGACAAGCATGCTGTGGTCTCTTTGATGTTCTGCCAGAGGGCATCTGCAATAAGCATCAAGGCCCGAAAACGCAGAGCTGTTCAGGTGAGAGGCCAGCACAGGGCCAAACAGTATCAGGGGAGATTGGTAGGACAGGCCTGATGATTGCTACATGTGTGACTTGGATGAAGAGCAAGACCGTGTTCAACTGTAGGATTTGTACAGAAACCATATCTGCACCATGCGCTGAGTTGACCAGGCAAGACAGAGGCAGCAGACAGACCACAGTTTCTTGGATCTACCTGGAGAGACAAAACAGCTCCACACTAAGGATACTGACCACCAGAAATATCAAAACCTCAGTGCCGGGTGGGTGAAACAGGCAGTGAGAACAGGAGGAGTCAGGGTTAGCAGAGCCCCCTGAGGTGGTAAGGAAGGATTTTACTTAGCAGGTGAGGTCTTGACTCTTTCCTGCTTTCTGCTCATTTCATCTGGGGCCTGTGGGTCTTAGTCATAGCAGATTAATTTGGACCTTTGTAATATCAGCTGCCACTGACCTCTTCATGTTCCTATTCAGGACTTATAGAAAACTTGGGACCATGACTCACTGCTCCTGGGCTGCGTCCTCATGTCCCAGTGGCAGCCGAGGCCGGGTGGGAGGCTCCTCACCAGCTCAACCTTAACATGAAGTGATGATGGTGTCATAGCTCTGCTTAGACACTTTTCAGGCCCCACGTCTTCCTCCCAGTGAACACTGTTCACTCTCATTTCTCCAAATTGTCATGATCTTATCCCCTAATGAGGTCTCTGGAACTGTCTCTTTCCCCTGAATTTGCTGGTCTGTTGCTATGATTTAGTGGTTCCCGCACCACTTGACTTTCTATGAATCAGTTCCCTTCACTCGTGCCTTTGGCTGATGCAGCTTGTGGGTGATTGATGGTTTGTGTCTGTCTGGTGACATCACTGAGCCTTTTCACTCTTCTCATCCATGTTCAACTTGGACTTAAATATCACAGTTAGCTCTCTACTATGTGAGTAAAAATATATACGTTAAGAGCTTCTTATTTTTCCCAAGACATATGCTGTGGTTGTTATCTTTAAGTAGTACTGTAGCATTATTTAACAGTGCACTGGCTGCTGTAGAAACAAAGATGTGTTCTCTTCTTAGTAGATAAATGATTTCAATCAGAAAAATAATATATTCTAAGAAGTTGAGGAAGGTATAATAGGAAAATGGATAAAGTGTCCAGGAAATGGGTAATTATTTTGTAGAAATATGTGTTTCTGATCATGTATTTAGTAAACCCAGAACCCACCAGAAGGTACTTGTAAGAGTGTTGCTTTGATGATGTAAACTGGCAACGATTAATTTCCAGTGGGAAAAGGCTTTTTTTTTTTTAACTCCATTTAAACAGTAGATGTTAATTGTTCTAATCACTTTGAGCAACCACCACAGGCCTCTGCATCCTGGGGTTATGTTAGATGTTCCCAGAGAGGTCACACCCTGCTACAAAGAGTCCTGTTTCTGCACATGAGCTGTAACCTACAAAGCCATGTTTACTGCAGAGAAGGGTAAGTTTCCAGTGTGAACAAAACACTAGCAGGCCCTGGGTATACAGGTGAGCAAAGAAGACAAGGTGTGTGCCCTCATGGACGCACCTTACCTGTGTGGACACAGGTGTACCATGTGTATAATACACCTGCCCTGGAGCAAAGTCCTGTGAGAGTTCATGACAGGGGCCTGACCTAGTCTGGGAGTGAAGGTGGTCAGATAAGCTTTCCCTGAAAATGGAGTAATGAAGATGGTGTGAGAGGTCAGTAGGACTTAATCAGGGGAAGGGGAAGACATCAGAGGATGCAGTAAAAGCCACAGGACCTGGGCTTGTAGAGGCACTGAGGTGTGTGTTACACTTTAGAGAACTGTTGATGGTCCATGTGGACAGGAGGAGGGAAGGTGGCCAGAGACAAGGTTGGAGAGATGAACAAGGGCTGGGTTAGGCAGGGCCTGGTGGTCAGTGTTGAGGATTTTGAATTTTGTTTTGAGAACAGTCAGTGTGGGGAGTGTGGCAGTAAGCAGGAGGGTGACACAATGGAATGAGTTCCTAGGAGAGATAATAAGAGGCCAGTCACATGAGTTATTTAAAACTCAACTAGACAAAGTCACTGAGAATGTACTGCCAGGAGGCTCCAGCCTCAGCCATCTAGGAATGAAGAAAATCATCCTAACAGAACTTTTCTTTTCTCAGCTCAGTTTTTCTCTAGGCCAAATTCTGCAACTCCTGCTAAAGTCAGCTATTTCTATAATCAGCAAGATTCACTGCTCTGCTGTGGTCCAATTCTTCAGAAACTAGAACAAAATAAGGGTAGGGAATATCAGGGTTTGAACTTGATATTGTGGGACCTCTGTTCTTATTCTAGGTCTACTCCTGATTCTGTGATCAGAAAGGAATATACTTCTTACACTTCATGACAAAATTTTCTGATAACACATCATTTCCTGAAGTGTCTGAGTATAATTTTTTCCATAATGAGTGAAGCAGTACAGCTTTCTCCCCACAAAAAATCTCTATTTTTCTAATACACGTTTATGGCGTTTTTGCTGAGGTCCACTTTTTTTTTTAAATATATACCATCCTTGTAGTGCATTGCAGAAATCTTTTAAGAGGAAATATGTGGAATATAAACATTGCTGCTTTGGGGCAGATCAATGTCCTTACTACCTAACACTTTAGGGTTCATGGAAAGGTATTGCTGTTTTCAATGATGATGTCACCAGAAAAATATATCTCTTAATTCTTTTCAAACTTTGGTAGAAACTCACTTTGGTTTCATAAACCAATGGGACTTTTTACATGAGATGCAAACTTTATAAATCTTTTTCATAGGTATTTTCATATTTGATCTTTCATTTGAGTATTACTAAGGCCATTTCACAGATGAAGGTCGTAGGGCTGACAAGAGAGGAGAGATTATTTGCTCAATGACACAAATCTAGGAAGTGGCAAGGCAGGGACACGATCTGTCTCCAAAGCCCCATGGTCTTCCCATCATATCTCCCTCCCATTCTCAGAACTTTCTGGGACCTCAGGCTAGGAACCTACAGATCATGAGCTTCACATGCTGAACATCCCTTATTTTCTGTATATGTCTGGCCAAATTGACCACGCACAGTGTTTTAGTCAGTCTCAAAAGCAGCTTCTCCATGTGTTTTTCATTCTTAGGGAAACAAATGAAAATCCCTTTGGACTTTATGCCTCTGGGTTGAATGAATTAGCCCTTCACTTGGGCACCCCAGAATCAGATCCAACCTGCCTGCTCTCTTTGCAGATCCCTCCTCCCCTGGCCTCCTGACACAACCCCCTCCACCCCATCAGGCCAGGACACCCAAGCATGTGTCCCTGGGCTTTGAGAAGGCAGCTTGTTGGGGTAACAACTTACTCTTGACCATGTTTGACAGGAAGATCAAGCCATCTGTGCCCTCACTTTGTTGTAGGAAGAGAGCCTGCTGTCTTTTGCAACTGATTGGATCCCTTGGTCAATTCCAAGGAACCATTAAAACTCAAAATTCTGATCATAAGGTTAATAAGGAGTAAAATAAGTGAACTGATAAACCTTAAATTCTCTGAGTATTGTGAATACGGCACAGAAGAAAAAATTGTCTCAGTAAAGAATTTAATATGACCTTCACTGAATGCCTTTTAAAACTGAACTGCTACATTCACTTCTCATGTTCCCTGACAGACATGAATCTTTCTTTGTCACCTGCCAAAGGTATTTGTCTTTAGCATCTGTAAATCGATGTAAGGTATCTCTTTAGCCACTTACTGGTTCGTGTCCTATTGGCCCACTCTTTTTGAGTTGCATGTCTCTGTTAACAATGTTTCAGTTCAGGAAAAATAAAAAGAAATGATGCTTCTTCCATTGTTTGTCTTGCGATTTTTCTGCCATCAAAGGATTCTCTGAGGAAAGGACTGACTTTCAAGAAATCTGCTCCCTCTACAGCTGGATCAACATATCTGGAAACCCAGAGGCCAGAGCAGAGTTAATCAGCAGGTAACAACACCCTTTGGTTTCTCTGGAAGGAGTTAGGAAACGGAGTGTTTGGAGTTTGCACAGCAAGGCTGGACCTATTGTAGTAGTGGTAGTGTTAGTAATTAAATTAAAATAATTACAATAATAACAACGATAGGCACTTTTATTGCTTAGCACTGCAATAAGTACAGTAATACATTATCTCATTTAAAACTCATTTAAAGCCCATCAGGCAGGTACTAATAGTTCTTCATTTATCAAATGAGAAAACTGAGGCTTCATGACTAAGGTAAAAGGGGTATCAGTGAGCTATCTACTCAGTGTCCAATGCCAGTGGCATTTGTCTCCTATTTTCTTCACTTCCTGCACAGTCCAGGCTCTGGATGTCTTGTGGCTGACTCTTGTGATATCCCTGCTGTCCTTTCCAGGTACAAATAGGGAAAGATGGAAATGACAAATTTCACTAAATTTGTCCCCCTCTGGTTTAAAATATTGCTGTTATTGTCTGTAGATTCTATAATCCCCATGGTTAGAAGCAGTCTGAAAGAGCAGAAACGGGACAGGACTTGGGATTTGGTAACCTTAACTTCCCGTCTCCCAGCTTGTCATGTGACCTTCTGCAAAGCAATTCACTCCCTAGATAACAACTTCCTTATCTTAAACATAAGGGATTGACTTACATCCCTAAGATCCCTGCGTGCTACAGAATTGCATGTTTCTGTAATCACACAGTTTTCAGTCATTTTTTTTTTTATTTTGGACCATCTTTTATCTGTTCATTTATTTTTTTAAAATATAAGTTCTATGAATGATAGCTTGGTGTCTTATAATCTCAGACTTTTCTTAAGGATAAATTAGGTCTGGCTCAATTCCAAAATGACTTCCACATGAAATCTATCTGATTAGTCTTGTTTTAACACATCATGAATTGATTTAAGTAAATAAACCCAATAAATCTTAGGCTTCATGGAAAAGTGAAGTAACACAAGTTTTTGTGTCAGAACAATAGGGGATCAAATCTGAGTTTTGCCATGTATATGCTGTGTCATAGTGTAATTGTCAAAAAGCTAAAAAAGTGACTGTTACAAAATATACAAAGAGTATGTGTCAGAGACAACTCAACTCATTAAGGAGGAAACCAGCAGAACGGTAAAGCTGGTTCAAAGAGTACTTGAAGAACGGAGATTTCTGTCATCTGTCTGGAAAGTCATGTTGACACAAGTTTGCAAGTTAGACACAAAGCTGGCTATTTTCCTACGGAGCAACGAAATGATTACATTTGGGGTTATTTTTTGTATTGGCCAAAAATCTCTTGCGTTCCTACCAGGCAAATCTCTACAAGTTAGCATGAGCCGAGTATCTGACCCTTAATCAAGAGTAAATAGCAAATCAAACAAGGGTACATTAGTAAAGAATCAAATAATATTTGGCTGGACTTATTAGATAATATTTCAGCATTGAAAGGACACAACCATCCTTTTGCCTTATTTTCATGTTTTGAGTAAATTTTATTATCAACTGAATACTCTGTTAAATAACATTATCGTCCTATACATAAGGTTCAGCATTCACAAAAAGGTAAATCCTACCCACTTTATAGGCCTGCTGTGAGGATTACATAAGATAAAATGTGTAATTCATGGGCATGTGCACCAAAACCTAGTGGCTTTCGATCCTTTCCTTGGCAATTTTGAAGACAGCCATGCTCAAAACGTCAGTAACTGCCAGATTTCTAAGTAATGTCCTTGTCCTCCAAGCTTATACCAAATGGTCTTTTGACACTTCTGCCTCAGAAATTAGAGAAACAAGAAACAAAAAAGAGGAAAGCCCGAACAGCTTGCTTCCCACCCTCACATTATTATTGAACAATAAGTTGCCCTTATGCAGGGGGTGAAGGACAGCATAGAATTTAAACTTCTGATAAATATTGACAAATGTTTTCAGTTAGCCTTTATTATTTTTTATGGATTTAAATATCTGTAGGATAATGCTTATCTTGGGATAAGAGCGACTTGAACCTCCCTTCTGTCATCGACCACCTTGACCTGGTTCATGATGAGGGTGTTTTCCCACAGCTCTCCCCGCCAGGGCGTGTCCCCTCCAGTTCTGAGCAGAGGCATGGATCACTGGTCACCATGGGCTCAGGGGACTAGAACTGACCATGGCTGTCTCTCAAGGGTCTTTCCTCACTTTGAGTTTCTATGTATTAATATCAAATAATTTATGTTACTAAATAAGTACTTCCAATAGAACTTTCTGTGATGCTGGAAATATTGAATATCTGTACTGTCTAGTGTGGTAGCCACTAGTCACATGTTGTCCGGTTTCAGTCTGAAATCTCGGTTCTCAGAGCACCCATGGCCCAAGAATGACAAGACATGCCAAAGTAAGGCAAGGATGAAAATGATCACTTTGGGTAGTATAGACATTTTAACAATGTTGATTCTTCTGATCCACGAGCATGGTATATTTTTCCATCTATTTGCAAGTTCTGCTATTTCTTTTCTCAGTGTTTCATAGTTTTCCTTATAGAGGTCCTTTACCTCTTTAGTTAGATATATACCTAGATATTTTATTTTCTTTGTTGCTATTTTGAAGGGTATTGAGTCTTTAATTTGGTTTTCCGATTGACTGTTATTGGCATATATAAATGCCTCTGATTTGTGTATATTAATTTTGTAGCCTGAGACTTTGCTGTATTCGTTAATCAATTCCAGGAGTCTCATGGTTGAATCCTGGGGATTTTCCAGATATAACATCATATCATCAGCAAAAAGTGAGAGTTTGATCTCTTCCTTCCCTATTTGGACTCCCTTGATTCTGCTCTCTTGCCTGATAGCTCTCGCAAGGACTTCCAATACTATGTTGAAAAGTAATGGAGACAATGGGCAGCCCTGTCTGGTTTCAGTTCTAAGTGGGAGTGCTTTCAGTTTTTCCCCATTCAGTATGATGTTGGCTGTGGGTTTGTCATATATGGCTTGTATCATTTTTAGGTAGGTTCCATCAATGCCTATTTTGTTAAGTGTTTTTATCATAAAAGGGTGTTGAATCAAGAATCTATTTAGAACTCAGGAAAATCAGCAAGAAAAAATCAAGCAACCCTATCAAAAAGTGGGCAAAGGACATGAATAGAAATTTTTCAAAAGAAGATATAAAAATGGCTAACAAACATATGAAAAAGTGTTCAGCATCTCTAATCATCAGGGAAATGCAAATCAAAACCACAATGAGATATCACTTAACCCCAGTGAGAATGGCCTTTATCAAAAAAACCCAAAACAACACATGTTGGCGTGGGTGTGGAGAGACAGGAACACTCATACACTGCTGGTGGGACTGCAAACTAGTGCAACCCCTGTGGAAAGCATTATGGAGGTATCTTAAACAGATTCAAGTAGACCTGCCATTTGACCCAGCAATCCCATTACTGGGCATATACCCAAAGGAAAAAAGGTCATTCTGTAACAAAGACACATGTACCCGAATGTTTATAGCAGCACAATTCACAATAGCAAAGATGTGGAAACAACCCAAATGCCCATCAATACATGATTGGATTAGTAAACTGTGGTATATGTATACCATGGAATATTACTCAGCTATAAGGAATTATGAAGATACGACATCTCTATGGTTCTCCTGGAGAGAGTTGGAACCCATTATATTAAGTGAAGTATCCCAAGAATGGAAAAACAAGCATCACATGTACTCACCAGAAAATTGGTTTCCCTGATCATCACCTAAATACAAATCTGGGAACGACACCAATTGGACATCAGACTGAGGTGGGGGGTGGGGAAGGGGATGGGGGTATGCCTACACAATGAGTGCATTGCGCACCGTTTGGGGAGTGGTAACACTTGAAGGTGCTGACTCGGGAAAGGGGGAGTGGGGAAAAAAAATATGAAACTGTTGTTTTTAACTTGCACTGTTCACTTTATAATTTATCATGAATATTTCCCATATTATTTCATATCATTGTACAAGAAATAATGTATACATTATGAGGACATACTGTATCTAACAAGATATACTGTTAGACTCTTTGATTCTGTAAAATTAAATTGTTATTAATGATAAAAAAAAAAAAGAAATACAAATTTTTTAAACTTACAATATTGGTGTCCTGAGGTAAACGGTTGAAAATCCCCACCAACATTTTAACTTTTGCCATAAAAGTAGATAGAAACAATTATCTATCTCTCCATCCATTGAAAGAACGCTGAAATGCTAAATTAAAATTTGAATGCAATAAAGGTATTTATGTAATATTAAAATGTTCAGAAAAAATAAGAAAAAAAAAAGGATGAAAATGATGTTTATTGAGGAGAGAAAGATAGGATTACAGGGCAAGAGCAAGATATAGATTTACAGAACATGATATACATGCCACGGATGATGACCGAACCCATTGTTGCAGCAACGGAGAGCCAGAGGAAGGACACAAAAGGGGAACTGGTTATGGGCTGTATTGTTTTATAGTGCCTGGATAAAGACCACCCTGGTGTCTTAGATGTCACCATGGAACTACTTTGATTGGACAGTTGGGAATCACATGACCTGAGTCTTAACTATGCATGCAGGTTGTTCTACGTCAATTTCTGGACTCTGTGGTACCAAATACTATGCTGCTTGGCCTGTGGGCTAGAGAGTCCTCTGTATTCTTTTGCAGCTGGCGCACTAAATTGATTGGCAGATTTGTAGGGTATTCTGTCCTCCCCCAGGCATAGCAGTCACTGGGGAGATTAGGGTGGGGCAGGAACAAGATGGGGGCAACAGCACCCACTTTCATCTCTAGGAGACCCAGAATTCCTCACTATCTACCTAACACTATGACCACTGAACAATAGAAATGTGGCTAGCATAAATGAATTTTTAATTTAATTTAATTTTAATTCAAATTTAAATAGCCACCTATGGCTAGTAGCTACTGTATTGGACAGCGCAGTTCTGCAGTTTCAGGACTGGAGTTCCCAATCTACTTTATAGATATTAAGGAGCAGAACCTGTTCTCTGCTCCGAACTGATCAAGCAGCAAATATACTCATCGAGGACAATAATCATGCCTGATACTTATCTCTAAACTTGCAATTTCTTCATAAGAAGATTTCTAACTCTGAGAGACAGAGTAGACATAGTTTCTCCTATTGCTCCCAATAAGTACAACTAAAAATACTTCTTTTGTAGTCATTTTCTTCATCAATCTGGTAAGGATGACAGACTGGTAGACAAATAATTACAATGTTTTGTGATGAATGAAACCCACTGTCTTATGCCTTTTACATGCATCATATTAATAAATGTTCCTTATAATCATTTAGAAGACGTTACTGTCAGCTCTACCTGACGAGACCAGTGAATTTCTAATGAGGTAGTGCTTGAACTAAAACTTGAAGGAAGAGAGTTTATACCAAGTGGGCCCTGAGGGTGAGGGGAAGAGGGCATTCTTCACATAGCGAACACATGTGCTAAGACCTGGCAACATTAAATAGTTTGCAGAGCCCAAGGTCATGAGATGGTTCAGCAGCAGAGCTTGGAGTCGAAGTTAGTTCTCTTTCCACAGCCCCTGTTTTCCTGGTTTTAAGTGATCATGCTCTTCTTAATTCACTGCTTTGAGCTTCCTAAATAGAATGATGCCTGATAAATCGCCCTCCAAATGGGTACTCAGAGCATAGCATCTTTATTATTCTTGAATTCAAGCCACATTTCTTTGGGTGCACCATATCTATATACAGGCAAAGTGCAACAATTGAGATCATAATAAAAACATCAGATGCAATTGAAACAGAGATGCACAAATTAGGTGAGGCTTTAGGTACTGTATTGTGCATTTCAGTGTAGCGCCTTTTGAGATTGCCTGGAAGCTGTGGCAGCCAGTTCTTTGTAACCTGATTTTGTCTGGCCATTTACCTCCTCTTTCCTTCCTTGTTTCATCCTTTATTTTAAAAATGAAGAAAACCAGTCTACTTGCTGTAATCAGAACCTATGCAAACTAAGCTGGGACCAAAGTCATGAAAAACTACCAATTTATAGTACTTTCAAGTCATTTTCCCCAGTGGTCTCAGATTGTATTTTTGTGTAGAACTATGCAGCAGTTGGCCTAGAGACTTTGTCCTTTTGTCACTCCCCTGAGGCTAGCTGAAAACTACATTTTCAGGCCAATGAAGACAGGTCTTATTCTGGCTGCTCTAGCAATTTCTGTACTCTTAGAGAAGTTGTCTACCACTAATTCTCTATATAGAAACAGCAACAGTTTAGTTAGAAGTATAGGGACTAGGAGACTTGTTTTGAAGCTTCTCCTCTAAGGAATGGAAACTTAGTAAGTGTTAAGCGCATATACTAAAATTGGAATGATACAGAGAAGATTAGCATGGCCCCTGTGCAAGGATGACACGCGAATAAAAAAAGTTAGTGTTAAGGAGTGAAATCTCAATCGTTTACCTGTTACACACACTTATAGGTGAATCAGTTTAATCAGATTGCTTTCCTCTACAGATGAAGTTCTCAAACTTTAGCAAGTGTTAGAATCACTGGGGGGCTGGCCCCCACCCTCAGAGTTTCCGATTCATAGGTCTGGGCTGGTGCCTGAAGATTTGCATTTCTAAGAAATCTTCAGATGTTGCTGATGCTGCTGGTCAGACACACATTGTGAGAACCACTGAACTAACTCCTATCTGATCAAATGAAGAAGTGAATGGTAGATACAACACTTCCTGGGTGCCCTTAGATGATAAAAGTTTTTCTGCAAGGAAGTAGAACAAAGGGGTCTTACCTCGAATGGGACCCCAAAGAGATAAGAGAAGACCTAGAAATGGCAATGGGAAGCCCTTGGTGTCAAACTTGCTCCCTGGTGATTTAACAAAATGCTAGGTGGGTAGTGATTTGATTGTGGAAGTAAGTGGAAAGGAAATGTCAATGCCAAGTGTTTCTCTGTTGCTGTGGTTCCATTCAGAAAATCACATTGACTGGAGGGTTGTGTACCAGTTAGGTCTGTTTGGAGGCGTGGGTCCTAGGAATTTAGGACACATACTTTATAAAACATTTGCTGAGTCTCATTATGTGCAAGACACTAAGCTAGAAGTTTTTTTTAATGCATTGTTAAATTGAATCTTAATCTTATACAACTATCCCATGGCAAGATACATTTATCTTAATTTTATAGATGTGGAAACTGCAAATTAAAGTGGAGAAATAATTTACTCAAGGTATTACAGAATTTAAATTCAGTAAATACTACACCACACCATACTACACTAGACTAATGATAAAGGCTGCCTACTTGCCATTTGAGTTTTGGGAGATGAAGCCTGTCAGCCTGTTAATGCATTCCCTGTTTCTAAAGTAAGGTTTAGTGTGCACGTGTATTTGTGTGTGTGTGTGTGTGTGTGTGTGTGTGTATTCATGTGAAAACATATCTGGGTATCTTAGAATAAAGAAGAGATGATCTCACTCCAAGGAATTCAGCTTGTGATCAGAAAATGAAATTCCCTTGCAATCTTAACAGCAATAGAACAAGACCTGTCCTTTCTTCCTCTCCAGGAAAGAAATGGCCTCTAATTTCAAATTTTAATAGGGACATATATCCCTAACCTACAATTTCTGACAAGTGTTCTATCAGTGGGCAGAGTGATGGCTTATTTAATTTCTTCCTCAACCCCGCATCCCTGATGGTAAAGGATGAGGGGTTGTTAAGGAGAACGTGATTACAATCAAAGAAGTGGATAATATAAATTTGGCACCTTTTTATTCAACATACCTGCTCCTTTCATAGTTCCCCCATTTCAGCTAGGCAAAAGGTTTATTTGAAGAGTCTCAATAAATAATTTATAATGTAGCACCTTTTCATGACTTGCTGTAAGGATTGAAACAGGTGAGGGTACCGTATTTTTTGTTTCCCTTAAAATTGAGTAATTCTTTCAAGAGATTTTATTTAACTTCTATGTGTGAATCATAGGAATGGAAGCAACAAATTCATTAGCAGTTGTGGGCTTTGGGATGAGAGAGTGCTAGGTGAATCTTGGCCCTACTGTTTATCAATTAGAGGAGTATGAATGACTCTACTTTTTGAGCCCCAGTTTCCTCTTCTATAGCACAGAGATAAGAACTCATTATTTTTTTAGGAATAATTAACTCGAATAAGGATATAAAGTGCCCCTGGCACATAGTCAAACTCTCATCAATGAACACAATCTGATATATAAATAACATCTCCTTTCATTTATTTACTCCTTTATGTTTGCAAAGCAGATTCTCATCATATCATTTCATCCTTACAACAATCTCTTAGGCAAGGCAGATATTCTTGTCTCCATTTGCCCATGTGGTTCATAAATAGAATGGATGATTTATCTAGATTTTCAATCCAGAGCTTTTGATCCATTGGCTGAAGAAGAAGATAGAGGTTCCCCAAGGCCTGTGAGATGCAGTAGAGCTACTCTCATGTATTCATGTGGCAAAGTGCCTATACAGCACGATGGTCTCTACAGAACACCTTGAGCCTAAATAAGTTGTCTTGTTTCATTTCTAATATTGATAAGTTATAGCAGTCATTGAAGTTAAACATTTAGGAAAGAAAAGCACATAATTGCAAATAATTCATTCTGTTGTCCTAATTCTTTAATGAAAATTGGGAAAACCATGTTGTTTTTCAATGTTTGGCTGTAGCATACCTTAGTCAAGCTCCTGTATGAATGGCTTTGAAACTTCCTGGTGTGTGGCAAGGTCATACTGGTAGAAGTTGCCATCCAGCCAGGGATCTGTTTTTCCCATGAGGAGGAACGGAAAGGCTGAGAGCCACTATGATAGTCACTCAGTCTATTCATTAGTAATGTTCTCCTACTTGACGCATCCCAGGATTGCACTTCCCTCCCTCTTTTGAAGTTGGTATAGTCATGTGACTTACTTTGGACAATGAAATATGAGTTAAGTGATGTGTGATCACCAAGGGATCATGGTTGCCCCTCACTTAACCATTCTCTTGGGTCAACCAAAGTTTAGTCAGGCTTCTTTCCTCCTCACATGCCCTGGAATTTTGGCTCACCCCCATGGTTAAGTAAACACTAAGGTGTAGAGTATTTCCCTGTCCCCTCTACCCCCTTAACAGCTCAGTCTGAAAATTGGTCCACCACAGGGAAGAACATTTCCTGTTGAACCGGCTGATCATGCCGTCTCCTGGCCTCCACTGACTGTTCCCTTTCCCTACACAGTTCCTGGTAGCCTTGTTAACCCTCCTTATAAAAGAAAAACTTTTTGTGTTTGCTTAATTTTGAGACACATAAACATATTCTGAGGTTGATGTGTTCTCTGCATTGCAATAGTCATCTTGAAAAAAATCTCTCCTTACTTAAGTCTGGATTTGTTTTTCATTTGACAATAACTTCCAGACAGATGTTTTGAGAGTCAAGGATTGATAAAATGTAAGTGATAATCTTTTTGTGACAGTATATTACTTTTACTGATATGGCCACATATAAACTATCTGGGGGGTGTGTGTGTGTGTGTGTATGTATGTGTTGAGAGAGACAGATAGTGAAAGAGGCACAGAGATAGAGACAGAGACAGAGACAGCTTGAGACAGAGAAATAGTTTAACTGCAAAATAATAGCAACTTTTACTATTTATTACTGTTAAGCAA
Organism: Eulemur rufifrons; assembly: GCF_041146395.1. NCBI lineage: Eukaryota > Metazoa > Chordata > Mammalia > Primates > Lemuridae > Eulemur > Eulemur rufifrons. Next base: position 53,780,763 of record NC_091010.1, on the reverse strand, counting down.
CTGAGCCACTTAAAGGGAATCATATCATTAAATTCTGACAAAAACTATGAAGCATGTCTCAAAAATGTATCCATTTTACAAGTCCTAAGAAACTAAAACCTAGATTATTTAAATTTATTCGCCAAGTTTCCAAAATTAGTAAGCTGCAAAGCTGCCTGATCCTAAAGCTTGCATTTTTAATATCTATATCATATTGCTCTTTTCTGATTTTGTTTGGGTGATTTTTAATTATCTATGTGATGTTTATTACTAAATTATTGAGTTTTTTTGTGTCATATTCTTTGTGTTCATCTTTTGGCTTTCCCTGTGTCTAGACCACACATAAAACTAGTTCTGTCCATTCTTGCTAAATAAGAATGTGTTTAGTCACTGAGTGCCTTTGGTACCCTACACAGAAAATGATTTCGGCTTTCTCTTGGGGAGGGCCCTTCTATTATCTGGTGTCTTCTAGAAAATAACCACCTCCCATTAAGAATCTGTAGTTTTCCAGGATGTAAAATAAGAGAATCATTTTTCCTGATGTGTTTTTCAACATAACTGTCACTGTGAAAATGAGATGTTATATTTCGATGAGATGGTACTGTGGCCTCATTTTTTTGATTGGGCTGTGAATGTAATTTGGTAGAAATTCCTTGCTGGGGGCATGTCTGAAATACAGGCTTGGAATTGCCAGTGAAGCCATTGGCTGGCCTTCATTTTGCTGGAAATGTTACCTCTTAGTGTTCCAGTTCTAATATTTCTGTTCATCTCTTCTCTAGTGACCCTCTTCTCACTACACAAAAATCTCTTTGCTTTAAGCCTGAAAAAGGGGAGATTGTATGGATATGATTTCTTTTACCAGTGCCTGATCAATAACAGTGAGTCTCTGAGCTCAGGCTTTCTGGGTTAAAAATCCCAGGTCACATCTTGCTAGAGCCAACTACAGACTAATTCAAGGCAGTGAAGGCGTAAAGGGCCTTGGGAGTCAGGCAGACAGGTTCAAACCCCAGCTCTACCACTTCATAGTCCTGTATCCATGCTTAGTGGCTGATAAATACCATTGGTCACTTTAGCAGTAGATTCTTATATTCCTCATATTTTCACTTCTGACATTTGTCCATCGAACCTGCTCTAGCCTCTTGGGGGCTGCACCTGTATGGTGGTCTTCAATAAGCCACAGAGCCCAAACCCAGGTGGGATGTACTTCATGAGAGGTAAAGAAAGAAGGAAAAGCAATTCTGACAAGTCCTTGGAACTCCAAGTCTCTAGAGGAATTCAATGGAAATGTGAATTTCCACATGCAGAGTCTGAGGTCTAAAACTCCAGTCTGCCAGCCTGATTGCTCTTGGCATCCAGAGACCAATGCTATGAGGACTGGAGACATTGATTTTCTTGATAGTAGAAGGGTTTAGTTATGGGCTGAATCTTATAAGCTTTGGAGAAGGGTTATGGTGCCTCAGTGTACATTGAACTCTCTCTCTTCAAATGGTTAAAAATGTTTCTTTCCCACAAAGATGAAGGGCTGCGAAGGTGTAGGGTTTCTGTGAAAAACACACAGGGCCTTGGAATTCTGATAAGAAAATCCAGTGTCTGTCTGATGATTCTGTCATGTCAGGTCCTGCCTCTTGGGGGACTGTTGTTCTGGTTCTTTGGCTCCTTGCTTGGAAAATTCACAAGCAGGGCTGGTGTGATGGAGTGACCACAGACAGGAAGCAATTCCACACGAACGTCTTTTATTGCAGAAAAGAAGGGAGCTATACAAAATGAGATATGTTCCAGAGAGGAAAGGTCAGTCTCCACAAGTGAAGAAAGATGTTGAGGACTCCCCGGCAGTTTCCGTTTATTGGCCTGGTCCAGGGAAGGGCTTACGGGAGGTGTGGGAGGTTACCAGATGATTGACATACATGATTGACAGGTGTTCTCATGACAAAGTTGCAGCTGTACAGGGGTGTATGCCTCAAATCCTCAAGTTCCTGCTATTTGTAGTTATTAGCTGCGTTATCTTGCAGTCTCTTCTCCCTCCCCCTTTCCCCCACCAGTCCCCCCGACACCCCCCTAGAAACCGCCCTCCTGGCCTGTATCTGCTACCTGCCGATTTGGTCCCTGCCTAACATGTGCTGCTTTTGATTTCTCTCTTCCTGTACCAGTTAATGGCAGCAGTAAAGCGCATCTTTGAAAAGTGCAGTTAGAAGATGCAAAGATCACATTTTCTGTGTCTCAGCATGTAGGCCACAAGGTCGGGGCTGGGTAGCACCGAGCCTCAGAGAAGCGAGACTGCCTATCCTGGTTTCTGGATGTGGCTTAGCTGGGGGTTGAGTATTCTATTAATAGGAAGGTGAATTGTGAGAAGTAGGGAGGGAGTGCTAGAGAAGGCCTAGAAAGGGCAGATAGGATGATAGGACATAATTTCAGAATTCTTTTAACTCCATGACTTCTCTGTTCTTAAAGGCTGTTTGTAGAGCTGAGAACTGGCAAAAGATCCATGTAAAGTCACTAAGTCATTTAAATGAAAAACATCCCTTGAAATAAACACATCTCAAATTGGCTGTATCCACTTTTCATAATCTCTCTAAACTTTACCCAACCTTTTTCCCCATTACCTATTCTCAATGACAGCCGCTTAATTTTCCGTTTTGCCTCTGCTTGGTTAAACTCATCAGTTTCTGTCAAAGCCTCTTTATCTGACAAAATGTAAGCCTATTTATTCATTCCAGCCTAATTTATACCTTGCTTGGTCTGACTGAAAGGGAAGAATAAACACAAACTTTTTTTTATATGCAATAAAATTAGCAGTGAGCTGTGCTACCAGTGGTATCTTCAGCTATCCCTTTAGACACATGTTAAGCACTTGATCATAGTCCTATCTGCCTCCTTAGAGAATAGATAGAAGAGAAAGCATTTAAAAATTTTTCTGAAAGTGTAGTCAATGGAACATTAGTCTTACATAGACAATATGTAATATTTGCAAATTTGGAGTATTTTTGAATTGATTGGTTTGTTTGGGAAATATTGACTCTATTTTGTCAGGGGTTACCAAAGCTTTTAATATCCTCACATTCCATAAGAAATTCCTCTTTTTTTCCTTTAAAACAGAAACCTTTTTCCCTGGACTTTCTCTGAGGACCAGTCTTCTGAGGTCCATTTGGAAAGGGGCTGGTTTAAGTGGCTCATTTTCATGTTGTAGGTAGGTGTCAAATTAACAAGTCAGATGGGCTTATAATCCTTACCTTTTGAGAATCACAGGGGACTGTTGCTCAATTGCAATAGTTGCTCCTTGGTGTCATCAAGGGACTGACCCAAGAATGTCTGTGGGTGTGCAACTTAACATGGCAGACACAGCTAGTTTCCCACCCACAGACATACTTTGACTTGATTTATTTTTTCTTGCTAACACATCATGTTTTTTTTCTGGGTGGTAGAGAGGCAATACAAACTCTTGTGGACTTTGTCAGATAGTTACTTTTCTAACTTTTCTCGCAGCTAGGAATGGCCTAGTGACCCACTTGGACAATGAAAGGAAAAAAGACATCTGCCAAGGTAAGGGGGTGGGGCTCTGGAGAAGATGGGGTTTTCTGATGGAGAAAGAAATGAGGGGGATCATTCTTTATCTAATATTACTTTATGTTAAGGCCAGAGGCATGTGCTTTGGTTCTTAGATTTAATAAGGATTGTAGTGTATGTTTCTATTCAGGAGTAAATCTTTTAGCCTTGAAGGGATTGAGGCCTGTGGTGGACATCTTTTGTAGGTGATCAAACAGGCCCACACGTGGAAATCAATACTGTGAGGATGGCAAAATAGAAAAACACAAAGAACTTGCTTTCTGAACACATTGTTTAGCCACTACCCTGATGCTGGTGCTGCCTATTTCCAGACCCCTCAGTAGGTAACCAATGGTTGTCCTTATGAGGGAAGGCACTGAGAATCAGGCATTTTAGTTTCCCATTGCTGCTGTAACAATTGACCACATTCTTAGTGGCTTAAAGCAACACAAAATCATCATCTTAAAGGCAATCAGACATCTGAAAAATACCTCATGGCTAAAATCAAGGTTTCACTAGGGTTGTGCTCCTTCTATAGTAAATGTTCCAGAGAAGATACTGTTTCCTTGCATTTTTTCCCAGTTGGCTGCTTGCACATTCCCTTGGCTGGTGGCCCTTTCCTCCATTCTCAGAGCCGGAATCATCGCATCTTCTTTCCTCCCTGGCCTCTACTCCTGTCATTACATCTTCTCTCTCCAACTCTTACTTTTCTTCCTCTCTCTTACAAGGACCCTTGAGATTACCCTGGGTTCACCTGGCTATTACAGAATAACATCACCTTCTCAAGATGCTTAATCACATCTGAAGAGTCTCTTTGCAACGTAAGGTGACATATTCACACATTCTGGGAATTAGGATGTGGACACCTTTGCGGGGAGCGGAGAGGTCATAATTTTGCACATTGTAACTGATATATGTTTTAAATTCTTTGATTTTTGATATGTGCCACTTTACCTTGTTGTCTTTCTCCAAACTTCTACCACAGATTATGCATGCCTCAAGGGGAAATAGGTCCTCTTTAAATGTTTTTAACAGCAGCTGAATATATCATTTTTACTGATCATAGAAAAACTTTGTTATCTATTGTATTTTTGTTTCTTTCTCTTAACTTCTAGGGAAAATTTTTTATAGCATCTGAGGTGGGCCTGTGTTTTTTAAAAAAAAAATAGCAACAAAAAACCCCTTGGTGGTACATAATGTAGACATATAGGTAAAAAATTAGCAGCATTATCCATTTATCCAAGAGTAATTACTACTGGGTTAAAATGTTGATCTTCCTGGGCCTATTTCAAATAAGATTTTAGTAGCAAAATTGACATTGCCCAGAGCTAGTGAGGAGCACATTAATCGAACTGATTGATGTCTGCCCTTTTTTCTCTCTGCTGCTGAGCTCGGTTCCCAAACAGCTGGGCAGCTCATTTGGCAAGAGGGCTCCTGGGAGCCAAATAGCAGATTCCCTGGGAGCTAAGGGAATTACTGTGTGGAATCAAGGGTTTCACACAGTGATGGGTAATTATGGACTAAGGGGATGAACAATCAAGATACACTGTGTGGCAAGGCATGCTATTTAAAATGTTTTCAAGTTATGGACAGGGAACAGTGACGGATGTAATTCCCTCTGCCTCCTATGAAGGTTCGCTTGAGTTCAGGTTCCCAAACCTCAGCTGGTTAGGTAAGCCCTTCCCACTGTTTGCCCTTCGAGATCATCATTTCTATTATTTGTGAGTTTGAGAAGCTGGAGACTAAAAATAGTGACGTGAGGAAATTTCATCTTGCCTACCTACCTCATTACTTTGCCTAATCACTTAATTGCCTTACCTATTTTCTTGTCTAATCTACTTACCTAATTACCATGCTTACCTATCTAGCCACTTTCCAAAATATGAAAATTGGAATTCAGTGAGATAGCTGAATTGTTTTCTTCACATGTTTTAAAGTTTTGATTAATATTAATTTGGCCTTGAGTCTGAGAACATTTGTCCTGATTTATAGATTATTTTTCTTGTATTACTAATTAGAAAGAAATCACAATTTTTTCTTGTATTACTAATTAGAAAGGAATCATAATTGAGTTGAATGGGCAGAACTGATTATGTCAGATTCTTTAAGAAATAGATAATAGTGGTCACAGTGATGATGATCATGTCCATGATGATGATTATAATGACAATGATTATAACGATGATGATGATGATGATGGAGAAATGATTGAAGAGGAGGAAGTGGAGGAAGAAACTATCTCTGAGCTAGTGGCCATCCCCAATTCTATGTAAATTTTTTATTAACTCCACATAAAATCATTCACTTATGTATTCTTGTCTTCTCCTATGTACTCCTTTCCTCCTTCCACCTCTCCTATTTTCTCTTTCTGTATCACTCTTTAAATATTACTAAATGCTCTATATGTTCTGAGACCTACTTAAGGTGCTATAAGAGAAGACATATTTGGATTAAAAAAAATATGTAACCCCTGACATCAGAAACTTAATCTTTGGTTCAACAGATGAAAGGATGCCCCCAAATCAAGTGTATTTTAATAACATATAGAAAAATATAGAACACTGGTAAATATTAATATTAATAGATAAGAAAATGAGCCAAACTTCAATGTATGAACCCAAATACTATTTTGATTACCTTTCAGTCTTTCCCCAGTGGCAGTGGTTTTACTAGTTGTAACTATCGTATAATATAATTTTGTCTCCAGTAGATATTTGTCATTATTTCTATATACATGGGGAACCTAACCCTTGTCTTTTTTATCTTTGGAGAAGTACTTACCAGACAGAGTCCTCTTCCCACTATAGTAGTTGAAAATGTCACATTCTTGCTTTTATGACATCCTCTGAATCCAAGGTGCTGTCTATGAATAATCAGAAACTCCTACCTCGTATGAAATAAGAAACTGGTGACTTCTGTTACAGGGACTGCACAGGATCCCACCCAGTAGCGATGGCAGTGAAGTTGTTGGGGCAGTTACATCTAATTTTCCGAGGAGCAGCAGAGGTGATTCCAGGCTTGTGTTGAGACCCTAGCACTGGTGCTGCCAGCAGTGCAGGTGAGTTGTTGGTGACCAATGACAGCAGCATAGTGTTTTCCTTGGGCTGTCTGTACTGTTCGTGGCTGTGTAGCATCCCAGCCTTGTTTTCCCAGTTCCCAGTGACTAATGTTGTTTAAATGAATTTCTTACATGCAGAAATTAGCCAGATTTTGCCCTGTTGATTGTAGCTAATGGCGTGACTGAGGCATTGTCCTCCTCTTAAATTACTGGATTACAAGCAAACGCCATAATGCTACAAATCTGACAATAGTTTAGAATTACTGGATGATATTCAATTGTGTCCACGTATATTGATAAGATGTAGTTATTATTCTACTGTTAGAAGAGTAGCTCATTTCCATTATGTAGTTGCTATTCTTGTGTTTATAACTTTTTTGATATTATTTACTTATGATCATTACAAGAAACATATTAGCTAGGTCAAGAAGGGTCACATACTTATATGCCTTATCGTAATGTTTTCCTGAAAGTTTGTAACAATTTACTGTGATGCCAGCAGTGTTTGAAAGTGACAATTTTATTGCATTTATAATATGCTTTAGATATCATCAACGAAAAATGGCTTTACTAATTTTCTCTGTGTAAAACTATACCTTGCTGGGCTGGGTGCAGTGGCTCATGCCTTTAATCCTAGCACTCTGGGAGGCTGAGGCGGGAGGATGGCTTGAGCTCAGGAGTTTGAGACTAGCCTGAGCAAGAGTAAGACCCTGTCTCTGTTAAAAATAGAAAAAATTAGCTGGGTGTGGTGGTATGCACCTGTAGTCCCAGCTACTTGGGAGGCTGAGGCAGGAGGATTGCTTGAGCCCAGCAGTTTGAGGTTGCTATGAGCTAGGCTGATGCCACAGCACTCTACCCAGGATGACAGAGTGAGACTGTCTCAAAAACAAAGCAAAACAAAACAAAACAAACTATACCTTGCTGTATACATATATCAATATTGCTAGACCTTATTCAAATGGGAAAATAGTTGTTGGTGATTTGATAGATTAATTTTAAGAGGGTTAGTTCGAGTACCTGTTCTTTGAATCTTTCAGTTCTGGGAATCTTTCAGTTATGAATTTAGCTAGAAAAAAAACCACTACAACATGCTTTGTCTGCAAGTACTAACTTCAGAGAAGAATCAATAAGGGAATTTTATTTTCCATTTTGGGTGTTTTCCCTAATTCTTTCAACTTTCTCTTTTCCTTTTTCCCCTCTCCTCAAAGGATTAGATCTTAATAACATTTCTTGAGTGGTCACTTTCTGATTACAGTCTTTTAAGAAATGTTAAGCTTTACTCCTTCATCTCCAGGGTCTCCAGGTTTAACTTTGTAATTCTCAAAGCTGAATTCCCACCAGTGGGTGGAAGCTTGTTTCTTTTGGAGGCAGGTAGCACAAGTGGAGATAAATGTGCATGTGGGAAACATACTGTGTAAGAGGTAATTGGAACTATGAGACAGATAAAGGCATTGGAATCTACAGGAAAGCAGGATCACCTTAGCAGTTTACTTGACTAATATCCTACGGTGATATGATAAAAAAGACCACATACTGCATGGGAACCCTAATGTTTATAATTATTTCTAGGAAGTATTTGGAGCCATCTCAAAAAGAAAAAAATATTTTGTTTGATTCCCCCAAACATCATGTATAGATTTGATAGCATCAAAGAAGAAGGACAATAAGTATGTTTTTCTGTTTCTTTTTGACCAGAAAACTATCACTCTGAAACAAATGCCAAATTAATAATGGGATTTGATCTAAAATCCTGCATATTAAGGACTAGGTTGCATGATGCTGCTAATCATTTTCTCATGTTATAAATCATGCGTTTGAGATAATTGAGGACACATTCTTCTTAGTCAGACAGGAAAAGAGATTTTGATCTGCACAACCTCTGTGGACGTGCATGTCCCACCAGTAGTCAGCAAGAGTTTCCTCCATCAAACAGGCCATTCTAAAGGGAAATAAAGTAACCTAAAATCATGAAGGGAACAGCAGATAAAAAGTAAAAACACATGAGTTCTCATTGTGGATCTACTGCTGATCTCCTGAGTGATTATACATACTTCTTTATGGGAGCAAGATTTCTCCATCATAAGATGAAAGTTCCTAGGACAAGTGCCTCCTCTAAAGTTTGGCAGGGCACCCATTTTCCTATATTTAATTCTGTAGGTATAGAACTCTCATATTTTCCCCACTAAATCTTTCCTCATACTTATTGGCTCAGGACACATCTGTGTTGTACTTGAGCACCTTTTGTTACAGAATCTAAAAGAAGTTGACCTAAAGATTTTAAATCATGTGCCATCTCTAATTCTCTACCATATTTGGCAGTTATTTTTGTTTTCTCATCCTCAATGAGTAGGCAAATGGGTAGTATCTAAATCTCTTGTGGCTGAGCAGAGGTTAATATTCACCATTATCCTGGTCAGGCACATGGGTTCTGAATCAGATGACTTGGGGTGAAGTTCTGTATCCCCAACTTATTAATCAAATGACCTTAGATTAGTTATTTACCCTCTTGAGACTTGCTTCCTCTCAACTATAAAATGGGAGCATGATAATATAAACCTCATCAAGTTGTTTAGAATATTAAATTAGACAAGCTGCAAAAAGGACAGCATCTAATACATGGTGAAAATGCAATGAACAGTAGCAGTTATAGTTATCCATTCAAAAACTTCTAAGGAGCTACATCTAAAAGCCAGATGATGACTTCCAGATGGTTAGGGTGGAAGTACCCAGGGGTATGGGGGTATTAAGGAATGTTTTATATTTCTTTCTACAAGGATGAATATCAGAAAGTTTGACTAAGAGTCAACAATCCATGTTCCCTACCCCATCTTACTTTGTTCCTTAACAATTTTTTTATAAAAAAGTTATCAACCTAAAAAACCTTATTACTGTCTTTGTGTTTCCTTTAATTGCTAAAGATAGCCCATTTGATTCTCTATATGGATCTATTGGGTTGTTAAAAAGCAATTCAGTCAGTCAATAATTTGACAAATTTTCATCAGTTATCTACTGTGCTCTAGTTATACATCTAAGTGCAGTAATACAGACTAAGGTATATTTGGGGATTTACTTTTTATCTTGACCAAGAGTTTATCTATTAACATGAATAAATCTACATGAATGGCAGACTTCAAATTGTCAGAACCTTGGAGAGCTCTCCAGGAGTAGAAGTTGGGATTGGGGTGGGGAGTAAGGAAAAGTCAGATGGCCACCTAGACTGCTTATCCTTCCACAAAACTCTCTCAGTGGGACGTACCTATAGTTATGTGAGATACTAATTACAGTCTGGCACCCTTCTCAGAGGCAAGTGGCAGCTGTATCCTGGAAGGAGGATATTTTGTAATCCACAAAAAGTAACCTCATGGATCAGGTGAGACTGCCTTTTAGGAATTAAGCATCTGAGGTTTTATTTCTCTCCCTCCCTCTTGGAATTTCCCTCTCTGCTTTCTCTAGACATCCTGCCATCCCTCCAGGTGAACAATGCATCCCATTCTGAAGCTCTCCCTTCCCCTCTTCCTTGTATAGAGAATGTTCCAAAACATATATTAATTTTTTTATGAAGTGCTTGGTTTGTTGTACCAATAAATCCTCTTTTGGTTATTTAAACACATGTAGTAGATGTAAAAAAATAAAACAGTCTAGATTTGAGACCTTGTATGGGCTCTGCAAGTACTTCCAGGAAACGGATTCTGGCAGATGCCTCACACACCTGACTTCCTGTTCTCCCCTATTCAGATTCAGTCTTTGAATGCAGCATATTAGGGCCAAATTTTGTTGTTTATATTGGTTGGCCAGTTTGGGTACAATGTTAGGAAGTGTTGATTGAAAGCAAAGGCTCTGGAGTCGGACTCCAGGGGTTTGAATCCTGGCTCCTTCTCTCTACCTTATTTAATTGTCTCAATTCTCTTGCAAGGCAGGTATAATGTCTCCATATTACAGATGAGGAAACTGAGGTTTATAAAGATTAAGTAACCTTCCCAAATCCAGAGCCAGCAAGGGGCCATGGGGGGAGTGACCAGGGCTTTCTGAGTCCAAAAGCCCAGGCTTTTGGTCCTAAGAACTGCACAGGTGATAAGTAACACTCACACCTGCTGGCTCAAGGTCATTTACTTTACTTCCCTCATCTGATTATGATATCCTTCCTGCTAAAAAACTACGAATCCTTCCTCCTAGAACTTTTCATAGTGAACATAACTAAGAATTATATGAGCTCCCATGAGAGAATTAAGTAATACTGCCAAATGTTGAATTTAACTAGTTAATATTAGATTTCTTAAAGACAAGTTTTGCTGAGGAAGCCATTTCATACCCAGAGCTTCCAGTTTTAATATCAAATAGTTATTTCAAAAAATTTTAAAAATATGTTTCAGGCTGATAATACTAACAGAATTTTTTTAATAATTCAGGACTTAAATAACATTATTGTTTTGGAGATAAATAACATTTCATTTTTTTCCCAGAATCTCAATCTTCTAACTTTCTCTTACATAAAGGATAACTTAGTTCTTTATTTTCTTCTCATAGTACCAGCCAGACTTCCTGATCTTAATTTTTTTTACATAATAAACTTTTGTTCTTTTAACAAACCATTTTCATTGATAGTATTTTTATTAGGGTGACATTAATCTTACATACATCATATCATACACGCTTGGCAATGCGTCTACCTTATACATCACATAGGGGTTTAATTCATAGTCAAATTACTAAGGATTACACTCTGCTCTTATAAATTAGATGCTAATTAATGCTCTTCGACTTGCTCATTTATTTATATTCATTCTTTTTCTCATGTCAGGGTTCATGAAAATGTCTCAGTTTTATTATTTATTTTATGCATTTATTAAAAGATTTATAGAAAAAAGTAGAAGTTTTGAAAATGATAACAACCTAACACATACAAAATGCTACCTTCTGAAGAATCTTATTAACTTGACAATAATTAAAAACTGGTTCACAGGGCTATGTAATATGATTTTCATGAATTTATGAAGTGAGACAAACAATCTTTTCATAGTTTTTTTTTAAATTTGAAATCCTTTGAAAAATAACCAGAGAAACAATAGAAATGGCTGCTTCATTTTGATATGAAGATTAATAGGAGAAATTTAAAATGATGGGTTGTATTGAAGAACCAAAGTTTATGAACTTCTATTATGAAATATATATATATACTTAATTTATTCTATCATTTTAATAATCATTGTCTGTGATTGTGCTTATTCTTATTTTATAGATGAGGGACTTGAGGCTTAGGAGACTCAAATAACTTAACCCAAAGCAAGTGGAGAGGGGCATTCTGGTCAGAGAGGTCAGGGCATTTGAAGGAGAGAAGTCAAACGAGGACTACGGTGAGGACTACGGAAGGACACTCTGCTGGAGTGGGGCCGTGGGGAGCGTGGTCTGAGCTGAGGCTGGGAGGCAGGCAGGGCAGCACATGCAGTGTTGTCAAGGAAATGGTAAGGATGCCCGATTTCATGCATCATGTTTTAGAAAGACCACTATCACTGCAGCGTGTGGAATGGATTGAAGGGACTATTTATTGCAACAGCTCTGGGGAGATGATGATAGCATTGATTGAGGAGTTGACAGGGAGATGGAGAGTAAAGGGTTTTGAGAGAGGTTAGGAAGGGCAGACCTATAGGAAAAACTATTAATTAGATCTCAATAAAGAGGGGTGAGGAAGAGGGAGGGGTTGGACAAAATTCTCAGATTTCAGGCTTACATGACTGAGGAGAAAGTGGCACTGTTCATTAAGATAGGAAACACAACAAGAGGAGCAATTGACAGGGGCAGATTGTGAGTTCATACTAATTTATGAAGAAGTATGTTTGAGACTTTCAGTATAGTGGTCCATATCTATGGAGGCGGGGGAACACCTGTGCTGGTGATTGAAATCTGAGAACAAGAAGAAGAAACATTATTAGTTACTGTATTTACTTCTCAACATGCGGCTGGGAATACCTTCTTCCGAAGCCTCTGCATATCTCACCTGTATTTCAATGGTCCTCATACTTTCTTATGTGTCTGATTCCCCTGGGAATCGTCTAGTGGGGAAGATGCTCCTGTTTGATTTCCAGCTCTTCCAGTTACTATTGTAAATGTAGGAAATTTATTTAACCTCTCTGTGCCTCAGTTTCTTCTTCTCTAAAATAGGGATAATAATACCAAGCTAATACAGTTGTCTGAAGGTTAAATATGTTTTCTTATTTTAAACTCTAATAACACTCAATATAGTAAATGCTCAATAACAGTTAACTATCTTTTTTATCCAGAAACTTGTTAAAGCACAAATTTCTAGATCCTGATTCAGGATCTTACCCACATTGCATCTCAGGAGAAATGTGCGTTTGAGTGTGGGTTTGGCTGAGTTTCCGTCTTGGGGTAGAGCCTGGAACAGAATCCCATGCTTCTGGGCAGGCAGCATCAGCATCACCTGGTAGACTACTTAAGAATGCTTCTCCCTGGACTTTAACACAGACTTCCAAGGTCATGATTTCTGGGTGGAGAGTCCAGGAAATCTGTATATATTTTTTTAAGTAAACTTGCCAGGGTCTGGTAATGCTAGTCCCCAGCCAGGTCTGGGAACACTATATTAGGTGATGTGTTATGGTTCTTTTTATGTCAGAGATACTTACATATCCACTAAAATGTGTATTCTTCTTGCAAAGTAGAGCTTTTTATGCTGTGGTTTGGCTGCCAATCTTGTGAGCACGTTTTCTGTCAGGTGGTTTTGGCGAATGGAATGTGGGTGGAGCCAAATCTCTTAGGAAATGGTCCTGCCGTTTCCATACCCTCCTTCTTCTTGGGCTCGCTGGGTGTAGACCACAACTAGGTCTGAAGGATGGTGTTTCCCCAAGATGGAGGGAATTTAGGATTCCTTAAAAAGCATGATAAAAGGATGGTCTGTTGAATAAGAAACAAACATCTAATGTGTTAAGTCACATAACCTTTGGGTTTTTTGGTTTTGTTTTGTTACAGCAGCTATTATCCTAATTGCTCCTCTGCATGATTTCTTCTCTAAGAAAATAGGTATGAGAAGCCTGAGGAGGAAATATATTATTCCTTCATCATCATTGTGCTAGACTTGAGGATGCAAAGAATGAAAGTCTTTTATTCCGCTCTTCTAACATAAACCCATGTCTAAGCAATGTAACATTTCAGCCATCATGGGTCTTTTATATTTCATGTGGATTGGGAACTCAGTAATTAGAAAATCGTACATTTGAAGAAATTTCTTAAGATTCCCAAATGCCTTTTGAATATAAATTACTGAAAATCAGCTGCCTTCAGATCAGCCTCACCCTCTTTATTAGCTCAGATGCAGTTCAGTGGGGTTTTTTTTGTCTTCAAATAGAAGATGGGTCTGTATTCTGTATCTTCTCAGACAAACACCTGGTCTTATAAAATATAAGAATGCCGCTTCAAGCCATTAATTAAAAGCATAAATCTCTCACAGATAAATAGCAAAACATAAATAGTCACAAATTACTCATTTTAAAAGTAGGCTGGCTAAATTTACATATAGATTACATTTGAGATGTATGAAATATTATTTCCTTTTATCGTGATGGCTTAACATCACTCATTTTTAATAATTATCACCCATGGACAAAGTGCCACCGGTCTTTCCATCTCCCTGGAGATGTGACAACCCTAGTCCTGGGCAAACCTTATAGGGTTAATTTGAAAATCGCTTCAAAGAAGGCAGGAGAAGAATGTTTTGGAGAGAAATTGAGGGATGTAAATCAAAATGAGGTAGAATTGATTTATGTGACTTGAGAAACTCACGATAATACTGCCTCCTCTAAAAAAAAAGTTTATAAATGGAGAAGCAGGGGGAGGTCGGTGGGGGGAGTTAATTATCAAGGCCTCCTGTTTGGTACCAACCTTTGGTTAACATGATCTCATCTTGATCTTTGCTTGGAAAAGATAAATAATAATTTATTTTCCTGGAGGTTTATTTTATACACACACACACACACACACACACACACTCTTATGCTAGGTTCCCTCACACAGCTGACTTATGTGTACATTTGAGACTAATCCCTTCTTGCATGGAAACGAAGAATATCTCCTTGTTTCTGTAAGTCAGAGGTTCTGAAATTCCCTCCCTCACCAATGGGATGAACAGGAGATGATTGAAATGAGAGTAGCGGGGTGGGGTGGAAGTAGGTGCTAGTGGGAAAAAGAAATGGGTGACACCGATGGATCAACACATTATATACAGGATATTAATTGGTCAGAGAATATCGTTCATTATACTATTTCTAAAAACATGAATTCAGCCTACTAGGCTCCCCTCAGATTCCTAAACCTCACCACAAGCCCATTGACTCATTCTTAGAGGCGGGACCTGGGAAGTTGCTTTTTAAATAAGATTCTCAGGTGATCCTGAAAATCCCCAGTTGAGTGTGTGCCAAGCACCAGAGTAGTTGTGAAAGGATTAATAATAAGCAAAAGCTCAGCAATTATCTGTGATGAGTTTTCAGTTTGAAACAGCACTAACAATTCTCTATCCTTGTTCCCTCCCACACCCAGAGCTGCCCTGGCCAGGATGAGCAGACCAGCTCTTGTTGTCCCTTGTCTGGGTTAGTGGAAAACACAGCACTGGTATAGCAGATACTGTGCCTTAAACCACTTCAGATCCTTCTTTGCAAGTAGGTAGGGAATAATTTCTGAGTAAACGTTTCAAAAAGGGCAACAAAAGCACTGTTAATCCAACCACAGGTCTCCAGAGATCTAACCCAGGGACAGTCAGGAAACTTGCCAATAAGTAGCCATCCCTGCAAATAGCCCCTGGAATATTGCCAACTCCACGAAGCACATGTGAAATGACATCTTTCCCATGACTAGTAATATAATCTCCTTATTAGTTCCAAGCCACTAGCTATGATTGAAATATTTGTTTATTTTTCTCACTTGTATATGTATTTTAACACAATTTTCTTTACTCACTGGGGTCTTATTGACCAGTGCTACATTGTGGACTTTTGATTTTGCACTGGATAAGAAGTATGCAAAAATTAAGCCCACAAATGCATCTGAAACTTTCAAAGCCAGGGGTAAAAGCTTTTATATCATAACAACACAACAAAAGCAATTCAAGCAAGCTTCCCATGTACTGATATTAATAATTCTAGTTCTTTTTTAGGGGCTGCAAGATATGAGTGGCTAGTTGGTATGGTAATGGTCCTTTCCATAGGTTGTAAACAGTTCCAAGGCCTGAACTAGGTAAGCAGTGTGGCTTAGTTGTTTTTAAGAACATTGGTGTTAAAATTAGTCCTGGAGTTAGACGTGGAATAACATCGTGCTTTGCCACACGTACTTGGATGATCTTCAACAAATTACTTGACCAATCTATTCTTTGCTTCTCTATCTGTTAAAGGGCAAGATAATATACCTACCACCAGTGGACTTATATATTTTTATTTGAATCCTCCACAATTAAAAACAACCAGGTAGGGACCCTACTCCTTGGCTCTGAGGACTGAGCAAATTGACACAGGATTGTTCAATTGGAGAACTCTATTTCTGTTGTTACAGTGATTGGTTAAAGGATAAACTTATCCAAGACAGAACAATTAGAGATATTCCTTGGAATTTGTCTGCTGGAGAAAGCAAGGCCAACTTCAGGTATCCACCTTTCCTGCCACAAGCATGGAAGGTGGCATGGAAGATGAGAGAGAGTCAACCCAATAAATAAAGAAAAAAATAGTGGGTGGCGTTGGGGAGACAGAGCAAACAAACCTGATCTAATACTGCATTGAGATCCACATTTCCCATTTCCTTGAACTGTTAAATGCCCAATTTACTTTATTATTGTTATTATTAGCAGTAGTAAGAGTAGTAGCAGTAATATAATGTGTTGCTGTTGTTTTTTAAGCCAGCTTGAGTTGAGCTCCTCTAATTTGTAATTGGAAGAGTCCTGGTGAATACAGCACCACGTAGGGTTGTGGTAAGGATTCAATGAGGCAATGCATATAAGATTCTTAGCGCTGTGCCTGGAACCTCAACATATGTTAGCTGTGATAACGAGGATGGTGACAATGATATAGACAGTGAAAATAATGATGCCTTCTATTTTGCTTTTATTCCTGTAGAGCAGTATAGCATCATGCACATAATAGGTGCTCACTGAATGTTACTTGATTGATTTCTCCCTCTTTTTGGAAGATAGTGAGAAGGTTAAGAAATAAGAATTGGAAGGGAGCTTTGTATCTTTTCTGTTGCCAGCTCTGACCATTGCCAATTTTCTCTTATTTATATGTTCAATCTTTCTTATTGATAATTCAGATTAACACCTTGCCTCAACCTCCAACTGTGAAAGAACTCTGTTCTTGCTTAGCATTTTTATCTTTGGAGGACTAAGTAGTTTGTTATCTGGTGGCTGGATGGTGCTGGTCAGAGCCAGCACTTCTGTGTGTAGATTAAAGTTTTGAATCATATTGCCCTTCTCAAGCTTCCTGTATTTTCTGTTTTGAGAAACAATGCCAAAGACAGATCAGGGCAGAGGACTTTAGAAAAGAGAACTAAAAGGCAGTGGTATAGTTAATTTCTGTTACTCTTGTTAGGAATATGCATAGGTGAGGAAAGTTAGAAGAGTTTAGAACAATCTAGGAAAAAGCTGTGATAAAATCACAGAAGAGATGTATAATTTTTCTAATGATTATTAATCATCACCATTTGTACCCTTGTTATTAATGCTCATACTGTGCTGACTACTGACCCTGAATTATAGTAATTTATTTCTAAACCACACATTGATTTGCATTATATATTCAAGCTCTGGGCTTAGTCAACAGATTTTGGGGCAGGACTGTATGTCAAGCAGGATCACTACCAACATAAATAAAGAAATCTCTATATTTCCGGATTTTGGAAAGGAGAAATGGAAGACACATGCTCGACAATGCCATTTCCTCCTTGTGGACATTAGCCATAATTTGGACGATGTAACCCAGTATGCTGGTCGTTAATTTTATGTTTTCCATAACTTTGTGAAAAAAAAATGCTGAAGAAAAGGTAGTGATGACTTGTGACTCATATAGGTCATATAGCTGCTTTAATTTAGGTTAGTATATACATATATATTTATACACACATAAATGTATATGTATATATAATACAGGTTACAGGTATATGCATATAGGCTTATATTTATACAAATATATAAACATCATATTTATGTATATATATTATTAAACATGATGGCAGAATTTTTTATGTGCTTATCAAAATCAGTTAAATCCATTTCTTCTACCTCTTAGGCATATGGTTCACCTACATGTTCTGGCCTCCCTGCTGTTAGATGTGGCCATACGGCTAAGTTCTGGCCAATGGAGAGGAGGTAGAGGCAAAATGTGTTGTTCCCAGGACTGGGCCATTACTGCATCTCACATGCACGTCCACGTGCTCTGAGGATGTGAATGATTAATCAGAGAACACTTAGACTCTAAGGGTAGGTCCACAAGATAGAAGACTGAGTCCATAAATGAACTTCATGGAAGTTACCTGCCCAAAGAAACTCATTTGAGTTACTATGCAGGGCAAGAAATAAACTACTGTATTGTGCTCAGCCACTAGAGTTTGGGAGTCTGTTATAGCACGTGGTAATAATTTCATAGTATAGCAACACACAATCTCTTGAACTCCCTTAGGACTAAACATTTTTAAAATATTTGTATGAAATGTGATCTAAAATGACTTTTAATTAAAATATTTTATGGTTAATGGTTATAGTTTTACTTCTTTTGGCTGTGTGGCTTAGAAAACTTGAGGTCGCTGAGTTTAATTTTTTTTCAGCTGGAAAAAAGGGTAAAAAAGTACCTAACTCACAGGATCGTTATGCAGTTTAAAGGAGCTAGTGTGTGCTCCAGCATCCTAGTGTAGGGTATGTTCTCCTCGTCAGGTGTGTGTAGCCCTCAGGGGCACCTCTGGCAGAGATAGTTGCAATTTCCCAAAGCACTTTATTTCTACCTTCCCATAGCCTCATCTCTACTGGGTGAGCTGGCTAGGGCAAGAGAGACCATGTCTTACTCATCTTTGAATCTTCAGCACTAAGGTTAGGTGATCTGACTAGCAAATAGCCTCCAAATAAATAACTGCTGAATACATGTATTCATGAATCGAATAATTTATGATATTTTCTGTCTTCATTAGAGACTGTTAGCACATAAATATGGTGTTTGTTGAACCTGACAAGGTGATCAATTATACTTGCATTTATTCTTTCTTGCCCATGGTTAGTGGCTATGCAAATGAAAATGGATAAATACCTGCATTATTAAATTAAATGATGAGTTTTCACAAATACAGTCAAAGGATTTGCTAACTCCCATGTCTACTGCTAGTGGTGCAAAGAACACTAGCATTGGATTCAGAATGATTAGGTTTTAGTGCAATTAAAATTTAGGGGTTATCTCAGGAGAAAGAGGGGATTGCCAATCAGGTGACCTGGGGGTCTTTTCTAAACTTTATTCCACTATAAGTTTGGAATCCCAAAGAGACCATTCTAAGTGCAGCATGTCTAATGCCCTCCCACCCCCGTGGAGACTCACCGATCTTTCTGACATGTACAATTTCAGTGATTTAGTCATATTTGTGCCAGAAAAATAGTTGAATACCATTCTAAGCCCAGGTTTCTTATCTGTGGAACGGACATCTTGGTGTGATTGTGAGGACTGAATTCAAAATGCCCAAATTCTAGTACTTAGTTGATTGTGTTTGCTTTCTTGTAACATTGGCTACTCCATTAAAACCACCTCAGCTCTTAATGCCCATTTTCTCTTTTCTAATTTTCCTAGCTAAACTTACTCTTGTAAAGGACTAGTATCATTCCTTTACACTTATATCTAAATGTCAGTCATTCTCAGACTCTTTTGTTACTTTCTGATTTTTTTTTATTTCACTGCATTAGAAGGCATGTGTATTTTACATTTAAGGATGTAGTGCTTTATGGCATTCCTGATCTGTGCTTTCACCAGAGTTTATGAGCTAATCTGTTTTCCATTGTTTTCACCAATACTTAGGCTTTTTAAAGAGAAAGCTCCTTTTTTTTCAGGTTCTTGGCAGTTTGAGTCTGATGAAGCAGGCAAACATGTACTACATCTCTGTAGGGTCAGGTGGAGATAGGAGTGTGGGGAAAATAATTTTCTGCTCAGTGGTCAGATCACAAGGGGAAAGTGTGACTGAACGCCAGTTGGTCTCCCTGCCAAAGGCAGAATGCAAGGGCACAGCACAGTGATTTCTTTGTCTTTGGTAGCTATAATGGCTTTGCTCTGTACTAGAATAAGAGTGGCCAATCTGTGAGCTTTTCAGATCAGCCAGTTTTCCTGGGGGCCTGCAGTAAGCCCCACATGATAGTGGGGACCACGGGGAAAGATAAAGCAAACAGAACACAATTTTCTGTTGTTAAGGAGTCTATAGCTCATTGAAGCAAAAAACTAACAGAACTTGGATAAATTTGCCTGATGGCTTTTTTTTTTTGGTCTATGTAGTGTTTGTGTTATATTAATTACTCTCATTTAAAAATCAGAGTTTCATTAAAAATGCATAATGTTATCGTATCTTGAAAAATAGGAGCTCTGGCACTAATGGGCTGGAATTTCTCTAATGATCACCTGGAACTGAAAAGCCCTTATGGGTGTTCATTCTTCAGTTTCCTACAGTTACCACCATCCCCCATGGAGAACATCAGCCTGCCTCATTCTTATTCACTATCCTGAGGACATAAGCTTTCAATATATTGGCTTAGATTGTTGGATCAGTTTGCCCATAGGAAGTCAATGCTAACAAAAAGAAAAAATAAAACTGACCTGGATTCCAACTGACTTGTAGGCCTTTTAAATCAAAATTCTGGTGTTTAAATGGGATCATATTATATATAATCTTCTGAATCTTTTTTTTTTCATTTAACAATAAGTAGTAACAATATGTAATGTTCTTTTATTCTTTATTCTTCCATGGAGTATACTCTGATGTTTCCTTCCCTTTATGTTTTGTTGTTTCCTTTTTATCGTTATTTTGGTTGCAGGATTCTACCTGTTCTAACCCTAAAATTTTCACCTATTCAGTCTTACCCATTCTTTGCCCATCTATTTATTGCAGTTTTGGCCTTAGGTAAGCATCATGGATCTAAATTCAGACTGCCTGATTTGAATCCCAGCACTGCCACCTAGTAGTTGAGTGACCTTGGTCAAACTGTGTAGCTGGAGTTTCCTCATTTAAGAAATGGAGGCCGGGCGCGGTGGCTCATGCCTGTAATCCTAGCACTCTGGGAGGCCGAGGTGGGCGGATCGTTTGAGCTCAGGAGTTCGAGACCAGCCTGAGCAAGAGCGAGACCCCATCTCTACTAAAAATAGAAAGAAATTATATGGACAGCTAAAAATATATATATAGAAAAAATTAGCCGGGCATGGTGGTGCATGCCTGTAGTCCCAGCTACTCGGGAGGCTGAGACAGGAGGATTGCTTGAGCCCAGGAGTTTGAGGTTGCTGTGAGCTAGGCTGACGCCATGGCACTCACTCTAGCCTGGGCAACAGAGTGAGACTCTGTCTCAAAAAAAAAAAAAAAAAAAAAAGAAATGGAGATAACATTTTGCCTAATAAGGCTATGGTGGGGACTAAATGTGTTAATTCATGTAAGGTGTTTGGAACAGTTCATAGTATACAATAGATCTTCAATAAGTATTATCTGTTTCAACCATTTTATAATGGTACAAGATATTTTAGAAATGTTAAGCATAAGAATATTCATAGTCACTATTTATTGTACATCCTCTATAATGGCAGATACTTTGCTTAGCTTATCTCATTTCATCCACAACACTAAATCATTTCATAATCTTTCAGCATGTATTTGTTGACCACTTAATTTATGCCAAACATTTCTTAAGGCACTGGGCACTCAGCAGTAAAGAAATCAGATAAAAAGCTGTCATCTCACAAAGTTTACATTCTATTGGAGGAAACATAGATGATAGTGGTGATTTTCCTCCATGTCTATAAAGAAACTGGCAGAGGGAGAGAAGTTTATTAATTGTGGTCAAGGTTTTATGAGGCATCTGCCTGAATCCTAATGACCTAACTCCTTTCTGGAAATTTCAAGGAAGGACAGGGCAACAGCTATAATTGTATTCCATATTGTCATATGTGGTCATTATGAGTAGGAATGAAAATAATACTCTGTCCCATTTAGACCCATGATATTGTTTCTCTTGGGAATTTTGTAACTTGAATCAAAACATTCAGATATTGTGACTTGTCAGTGGTTATGGACAGATGCCTGAGTTATTGGAGTGAATGTAAATGATCGAACTTATGCACATTAGCTTAAGTAAATAAGTTTTCACTATAAGAATGTGAACTGAGGTGCAGACAACATGGAAGCATCTATCACAGCCTGAGTGCCATGCAAATCCATGGAACTGGCAATGCCCCAAAGTGCTGAAGTTGTCCATTTAGCACTTCTGGGTATGTGAGCCTCTAGTGGTAAATATAGGCTTACCTCAACCTGTCAATAAGGCTGTTCTCAAGGGGATGAGCATGCGGGCATGTCCTCTTCATGAACTCTGCTGAGCCCATCAATAAGAACTGAGATACCGTGATGATATAGCCTCTAGTTGGTGCGATATCCCAGTATTCTCTTCTATTTACATGCTTTTAACTTTCACTTGAGAACAAAGGACTCTAATTTAAAAAATATGTATATACATACACAAGTAGTAAATAGCTGTAGGGATTTGAACCCATATTTATTAATATGTGTTCTCTGTAAATACATATTTTGAAGAATGAAACTTACAAACACTTGTTTTGAAAAATAAAATATAGTTTATCTCAATAATTTAGGAGACTTAAAACTTTTTTTTTTTTCATTTTACAGTGTTAGTTTTTAATGTTAAAAAAGCCATCTCAAGAATTTAGGAACGTTTTCTACTCTCCTTCCCCACTCCTGAATTACCTATGTCCACATTTCCCAGTTGAAAAGCCTTCCTGAGTGTCCATGGACTATACTATTTTCCAGAAGATTTTTAGAACGAGCAAGTTACCAAGAATAGGCCACAAAAAGGAATAAGCTGATCCCTCCCTGCCACCTCACACAGAATGGAGCTGGCTCTCACACCTGTTGGTTTCCAAGTGTGCAGGAATTCCACAAGAGGGACTGATGGTAATACCGGGCTTGTCTCATTTCAAAAGATCATTTTCCTCTGTGAAATAAATAAAGCCAAAGACCCTAGCTCACAAGCAAACATCTGCTGTTGCTTGATAGCCCTTCCTGGCACTTGTTTTGATTCCTCACTCTGCTCTGTAATCTTCTGTGTAGTCACCTCCCTGAAGTTGTTTATTCTGAAAAGATACACTGGAAGTCTAGACCAAATAGTGCAGATTTGTTGAAAGCCACTAGCTAAATCATTGTTTTTTTGTGCTTGAATGGCTTTTACTGATAGCTTCACCCGCCCATGGTCTAAGCATGTCATTCATTTCATTCGTTACACTTGGGCAAAAAGCATATTCATATGCTTAGCAAGTAGTTTAGGAAAAAATACGTTTACCTGTTTTTCATAAAAAGCTAATGGGCATGCATTTCAATTCTGAATATTTTATTTGGAGGAAAGACTATGACAATGCTCATTGGATTGTGTCTTTCATAGGAGCTTTAGGAGTGCCTCTTAGGAAGTGATTGTTTTTAATGTATCTATTCATTTGTCCTGCTCAATTAGTTGCTTTTTGAATTGTTGCTCTTCCATTTTATTTTGCAGAGGTGCCACAAAGTTACAATGGCACCAGAGCAGCCAAATTAGAGCGGTGTAATCAAATGAATACTGGCTGCAGCGCTAATTAGCTGTGCTATAAGTCACATAATCAGTTTTCTTATTTTCTCATAAAATACCTGTCCTTTGTTTTGATTCTTAGAACGAGATATATAAAAATACATTGTGAGCTGAAATGTATAATATATACGTATTATTTGCAAATTTTATTAATATGAGTATCTGATGACATAGCGTAGAACTCATTTTGTGAAATTGGATCAAGGTGATTATCATTTAAGTCTTTTTAGGTGAGAGACACTTTTGTTAAGAGGAAATGATCATATTCCAAATTACCTGCTATAAATTATAACCTGCTGAATACTCTTTCTTCTGGATATGTATCCTTTTTAGACTTCGGACCACATAATGGCCTTCTAATTGAATGCAATGATTTGTTTTTTCTCGTAGGCTTCACATTAAAATCACTTAGGGTTTAAAAAAAATACTAATGTTCAGGCCTCAACTAGGTCACTATTTCTAAGGATAAGGTATAGCAAACTGTTAATTTTTTAAAACTTCCTCATGTAATTCTGATGACAGCAAAGTTTGTTAATCACTGTTTCAGTAGGAAGAGCAACAGATTTACAGAGAAACACAATAGGTACTGTAGTTCTGCTAACTTTGTGATTTTAAGTTGCAATCTTGTATAAAAGATATTCAGCTGGCCTTTGTCCCCAGTCCTGAGAAGTAGTCTCTAAGCCCTCTAAATTTCCTGAGTGGTAGCAATATCTTTGTTATTTATGGTGGGTCCCTAGGGCCACACTACATCATTTACTCTGAGAATATGACTCAGGTCAAGCCAGAAACACCAACAGCCTGATTAGAAGACTGGGGCTTTGAGCTACGTGTTATCAGCCTGGCCTCAAGGAGGGAAAAGTGGACTAGAGATTGAGTCACATGGTAGATGATTCAACAATTGTGCCTACATAATAAAGCCCCAGTAAAAACTACGGGGCTTCCTTGGTTGGCAATACTCTGCATATTGTCACATACTGGTGTGCTGGGAGGGTAACACATCCTGATTCCATGAAGGGAGGACAATGGAAGTTGCACATTTGGTACCCTCCCAGGTCTTGTTCTATGTGTATTCCCCTTTGACTGGTTCTGCTTTTTATGTATTTGCTATAATTAACTCTAATCTTAAGTATAATGTTTTTCTGAGTTCTGAGAGTCATTCTAGAGAATTATCAAACCAGAGAAGGTAGTGTGGATTTCTGACCTGCAGCTGGTGTCTGAAATGAGTGCAGCCCTGCAGAGGACCATGGCCTTTAGCTGCGAAGTGTGGCCTAACTCCTCTGGGTGGTTTGTGTCAGAAGTCATTGCAGGTCTCCAAACCGAAATTCACTAATTGCTGCCTTTGTATAGTGTCTATGCTAATTGGAGCTCAATAGGTGATAACTATTATAATTGAATTATGTCCTATATTGTATATCATACTGTTGTTTCATAAGTATGTGTCTAGATTATAAGCTTTCATGTTTATTTTATATAACCTTAACATCTAACACATTGCTAATTATATGCTAACTTGTTACATAACAATTGTTTTATTGACAGAATAGCAATGCAAAGGCTCTTTCAAACATATCACCTCTATTTAAAAACACATAAAGTTTATTCTGACACATTTGCCATAACTTTAGATGCTATTTTAACAGTATGTGCTTATCTTTGTCTAGGACACAGGAAAACTGCCTGTGGGTTCCTTAGCTTCTATTCAGAGGGTAGTCACATACTTCTTGAGATATTATGTTTGATTTAAGATTTCAAGAAGTGACTGCATAATGTTTGAAGATAATACATAGGTCTAATTTTTAAAATGACACATATGGGAGCCCTGTCCTAGACTGAGTTTCATGGGGAGCTGGGTTAAGGAGTATAGCTTAAAAGTATAGGTGCATGAGCCATGTGAGCTGAACAAAGAGTGTGGCTTGGAACACTGAGAACAATAGGAAACCAGGGGTTGTTCAGTGTAGGGTCAGAGGGGCAAGGGATATGGCTGGAAAGTGCAGAAGTAACATTAGCTCAATCAGAAGAACAGCCTGATAGTAATTAAGATATGTTGAATTGGTGGATGGGTATAAGGAGGAAGGATAGAGCTACTGAAATATTTTCTGACTCAAGACTAGACTGGTCACAGACATGGAGCAGTGCTAAGCCTAGGGAAGGGGAGAACAGTAGCTCTGGCTATGATGAGCTAGGGAGAGGTAAGGCACAGAAGTGAGGCCAGGTGGTGGGAAACCTTTTCATGTTGGGAGGCTGCATTAATTTAGCTGTAATCAAATAAGGCCACATTCAAGAAACTTCAATTATTATAGATACACCTAAAAATGTACATTATTTTGTAAAAAATCTAACTACAATGTACTTCATAATTTCAAAAAATGAAAACTATTTGTTAATTTTAAAGTTAACTAACCTTTTAATGACTTTGTTGTGTCTGCTTTTTGTTGGAGAGTATTTGAATATTTGGTTGCAGCATGGAGGTCTATAGTGTCAGTTGATCCTCTAGGTGGGTATCAGTCATTTGTGACCTCAAGGGCATCTTAATTTGGGTTAGGTAGGAGAATGTAGATTCTCAGCAATAAGTGGTTGAAAAGCAAGAAAGCATTTTTTGGCATGTTGCCAAAGGCATGGCTATTCTACTGAATTTTTCTAGATTTCAACTGGATCTTTCTTAGCATTGAACAATAAATTTAAAATGTCATCTACTGAGAGCTCAATCAATTCCATCTGTAGTTCTTTAGGTGCCTTGGTGATATCAACTAGGTGAGGCTGAAATGCTAATTTGAGAATAATGTCATGATTCTCAAAGTCAGGGAATCTTTCATTGTATTCTCCAATTAATAGGTCTATAACAGCTGTGTATTCTTCAAATGATTTTCATATATTGTCCTGCTCATCAATGACCTTAGCAAACTGGTGAAAATGTTCACCTGAAATTTCCTTTCATAGAAGTGTTATTAAAAATGTAGATGTTTTTCAAAATGCTTGGATTTTTTGCCATGTACCATATATAGACTTAGTTTTACCTTGCAAAGAAATATTGAAGTCATTTTGATTTGACATGATAT
This sequence comes from Eulemur rufifrons, assembly GCF_041146395.1. Taxonomy (NCBI): domain Eukaryota; kingdom Metazoa; phylum Chordata; class Mammalia; order Primates; family Lemuridae; genus Eulemur; species Eulemur rufifrons. Next base: position 53,754,293 of record NC_091010.1, on the reverse strand, counting down.
CACACAGAAATGCTGCATTCCTGTAGAAATCTTCTTTTAATAGTTTACATTGCTGATTCTGTTCTTCATAAAATTTAACTGTCTGTTCTCACAGAGATAAAACTTTGGCTAACACCTGTCCCTGCAATAGCCAGTGCACTTTTAGCATGACATGGCAAATCCACACTGAATACATCTTTCAACTTTAGCATGATATGAAACTGACTATGCAATGTTGCATTTGCATGGATATAGTTAACAATACTTACAACTTGTTGCAAAGCATCACTTAAAATAGTAGCTTTAGCACATAGATTTTGCTGATGCAAGATACAGTGAAAAGAAAGAAGTGCATCTGGATCTGTTAATACTTTTTTTTATCTGTGCAATAAACCCTTCATGTTTTCCTGTCATGGAAGGTGCACTGTCTGTACATACTCTCACTAAATTTACCAAATTCAGTCCAACTTCATGCCATTTATATTGAAAGTTGTTGAAGATATCTATTCCCTATGTTCTGTTTGCAAGAGTGCCCAAAGTGAGTAACTCTTCATAGCAAAGAAAATCTTCTGTTATGACCCGAATGAAGTATAAAACCTGAACTGAGTTAGTAGTATCAGTTGATTCATCCAAAGCGATTGAATAATATATATTTTCCTTTTCAAGTATTGCATGAAGTTGTTCTGTTAAGTTGAAGGCTAACCCCATGCTGCTGATCAGTTATGGTTATCCTTGAAAGAGGCAGTTGTTTGTACTTTGAAACATTATCAGGGTCTAGGCATCCTACAACTTCAATAATGCATTCTTTCACAATTCCTACATCACTGAATTGCTTTCCTTTCTCCCCGAGTATATAAGCTACTTTATAAGTTGCTTTAGTGGCCTCATTTTTTGGTCTTATTGCTGCTTGAAAGAATTGTCTTTGCTTTTGATTTTCATCTTTTAATTTCTGTAATACAACCTTTCATGCATCTCCCTCTAATTTAAAATATTTGTGGTCCTTATGAGTGTTATTACATAATGCTGATGAGCATTGAATTTCTTTAATGTTAATATTGCAGTATCGCCAAGCAAGCAAATCATCTTATCTTTAGCAGAGCAAGATAATATTGCAATTCCCAATCCTCATTAAAAAATTGGTTTTCTTCCCTTCAGCATTCTCTTGGTCTTTTTTGACATGATGGACTATTAAGCAGACAGAATTAAAAAATACTATTGAGCTGTGCCACTATTCACAAATTCCACTTCAAACAGAAACACAGTGCACCGTTGTCGAAAGCTGATAACAGACTGGCTTACTCAACCCCCATAAACTCTCACCAACCAGCCTCACGCGGTAGTGGCACCAATTGGGCAGGGGAAGTTAGAACTAAATCATGAGCATTGCAGTTGTCAATTTAGCCCTGGAAGGGCTAAATTCTGGAAGGATTATTTCGTTGAAACTTATTTTATTCTTTGGCATTTTAAATACATTTATTTTAAAAATAAAATGAAAATATAAAAGGCAAACAAAAATGTATTAATAAAAATAAAGGATTTGTTTTGTAAGATTTGGATTCAGTCAAAAGGCCATGTAGCAGGCCACATGTGGCCTTAAGTCCTCAGGTCCCCCACCCCTGGCACTAACCCTGGTCTGAGCACACTGCATCAATGTGTTAACTTCCTTGCTTCTGGCACATCATTATGCTGATCAGTATCTCACAGAGCTCAGAAAACACATGGAATGATTATTCAAATGAATAGCTCCAAGAGGCAAAAACATGGAGGTTTATTTTGAAAAAAAGATGATTCCAAAGGCTGCAATCTTCCTACTTATTGAACATTAGGGTAGCTAATTTTCATACATAGAATTTTTCTATATTCAAATAAACATTTTTTAAATTTAATTTTATCTATTACTCTTCTATAGCATGAAATCTTATGACTAATATAACTTTTTTTTAGTATACCTTACCAGTATTTGCTCTTTATAGTGTTTTTTGTTATTTTTGAAGAGTGATATCTTTCTGTCCCTTTTTAACCTAACATTTTATATGCCTTTACTTGTAGAGTATTCAAAATATGTTTTGACTGGTTATATAATATTTAATTGTGCTTACCTAAAATAAAGAGATTAAATAACTTATTAAACATTTTCTTTGATTCTAATTATTTGTTCTTTTCAAAAACACTATATATCTTTGAATTCATGACTTCATACTTTTTAAAATAATATTTTTTAGGATAAATTCACAGGAAAAAAAATTTTTGCATAAAAGACTATGAACACTAAAGAAAATTTTTAAATTGACAAAGAATGGTTCTGTAAGTTTTAGAATTTAACACTCAAAAATGTCCTGAGGGTGAAAAACACATGTTGTTTCCTCAGTTTATATACAGAAAAATTGAGCCTAAGACAATTCAATGACTAAGACCCAGTAGAACACAGGAAGCAGAGTCAGGTCTAGAACTGTCTGCTGGCACCAGGGTTTCCCAATGGTCCAGGGAAAATAAGGAGACTGTTTCTGTTTCTTACTTTTTTCATTCTTTATTTTTATTGATAATTTCATAACTTTTATAATAATTAAGCATTTATATACTTACATTGGAGAGACGATATCAAGAGAGAAATAATTAGCAATTTTATTTCAGTGGAATTAGACAGACATCATGGTATAATAATGTAACAAAACAAGAAAGTAATGACATTAATGTTAATTTACAGAGGAGGCGGGAGAAGAGGAGGAGGAAAGCTCCTAGCATGAACTACCATTTGCCTGGCACTGTACTAACTGGTTTTTTATGAATAATCTCATATCTACAATTATATGATGACTTTTTCCCTTTAAGAATCCCCATTTTACTGATGAGAAAACTGAGGCCTAGAGAGTTAACATGCTTTCCAAAGATCTGAAAGCTATTAAATAGCATAGATGAGATTTGAAACCCCTTACATTTAACCACCCAACTCCATTGTGTCCATTGAAACTAAACAGAGCAGATGGCCAGAGAGGGTCCTTAGATTACAGGGGAAAGATTCTGCGTTGTCGATTTTACATTTGCTTTATTTTCTTGGCTTCAGCAGGATGATGAGGTTTAGCTTTGAATCTTGTTGTCTTTCCTGACCAGCTATGCCTAATCCTTGGGTAGGTGAGGTTGAGGGAGAACTGGCCTGTGTTAGTTGATTCAGCCTCAAAGCGTTTCTCTTGCTGTGTTTCTGCAGTACTCTGTGACCATGTATAATTGACTGATGATAAAAACTCCCTATTTTATTAATGAGTCCTATGTCCTAAGGGCATGAGTAATTTTCCCAAGGTGTCTGAATAGTCATCAGCTGGTCAGTTCTACCCAGTCCGTTAGGCTGACTTGCTTCCCATGAAGAATGAGCTGAGAGCCCTGGCTTGTGACTCAGAAAGCAATGAAGATGGAAGCTTAGCCTGTTTTAGCAGCGATCATCATGTGGTTTCATCTTATTTGGTAATAAACAATCACAGTTTTCTTTGCACAAATCTTTTTCCTCCTTTCCTTAATGATAATGAGTTTCTTAATATCTTTGTTCTTCTTACATGTTATCTATTATAGAGCCAGTTATTCAGAGTAGAATTTTTTAACAATAATCTTCCTGTCTGCTCTGTTCCAGATGGCTTCCATAATTGGTTTATTACTTTTACAGATGTTATGAAGAAATTTCAGGAAATAAGCCAAGAGTGGATTGCAGTAGCTAGTGAAAGTGGCCTTTCTCTGTTGATGATTCTCTTTCTGGAACAAATATAATCTGTGTATCAGCTGAGGCATTGTATTGCAGAGGCTCAGCATTTATGGGGTTTCAGGGACTACAGGTTTATCATTTAGTATGGGAATGTGGTCTTATTGCTTCTTGGAAGACTCAGTCTCTACAAAAGAATTTAGTAGCCACAGATCATATTTCCCACTGAAAAAAGTGTCTAATTGGCATCCCCTACATTTTAATCCCCATTTTGTAGTTTTCAAAGTGTTTTGACAATAATCCTGAAAATAAAACTGGGCAAATATAATTATTACTCTTACTATTTGCATATTCCCAGTGAGGCAACTGAGGTGCAGAGAGGCGACATGCATTAATTCAGGTGCTCTGGGCCCTTGGCTATTCCCCTTTGCTTCTCACTGTTACCATGTCATGTCTCCTGTATTCAGGAGTCCTAACTGAGTGACATAAAATAAATATTCTGCCTCTAATAGATGGTGGTTCCCACACCCCTAAGCTTCAGGAAAGGAAAAAAGGGACAACTCAACTTTACTAAAATGTCCTCAATTCTATGATGTGGGATAGAACTTAAATGTCATTAAGCTCAACCACCTAACTAGTGTAGAAATTTCTCCTACAGCATCCTTTACTGATATCTATGCGGCCGCTGACTGAATATTTCTAGTGATAAGTTGATTTATTCTGTTTGGGAATAATTCTGAGTTATATAAATTTTCTTTTTAGAATAAATTAAAATGGTTCATTACTACTTTAATTTGGTCTTAGGTAGCCATCTTCATTTTCACAGAGGAGGTATGCTTGCAAGTGGCAAAACATTTTTGCATTAGATGATTTAAAGTTCATTCTAAATGGATTAGATAATTTAAGCCTTATTTTAGCCCAAAATTTCTAACTAAAAAACTTAGTTTTTTGGAAATCAATCGTTTCATTTTATGTTGTCTTTTTAATTAATACACCTTGATCCCCCAGTGTATCCTCTTATTTCTCCCATTTTGGCCAATTTTGCTTATCAGCACCATTAATATTTTCAAGATGCACAGTCCATAGGTTCTTTCAATGTATCTGCTGTTGGTGAAAAAATCCTTGAATGTTTTGGTGGAAAGAGGATGAGAACATGTTTAGAATAGCAATTTGAGAAATGGTTGCAGAGGACTTTACATCTTAGATGACAGGTATTTATGTGATAAAAGGAGAAACTAAAATTAGTACATAGATGTGGAGGACATGTAAAGGGAATGATTGGAAATTGTGCTTTATCTCCAAACAAAAATATTGATTTGACAGAATTAATCAACAAGGAAATATATTGTATCAATTGAGGAAAAAGTATCAAAGTTGGTAACTATAGTAGAAATAAATCACATTGTATTAGCACATTCAGAGGAAAAAATGTATGAACTATATAAAGACCATATAAGAAACTGACAAAATAAGAAGACTTCATAATTAACACCTCTTGGTACCATAAGAGTGGTATGAAAAATAGCTCAGTGGGAGCCCAACCAAGTAATCTGAGGACCTATTCATGGTGAGCTGTAGGTGACCCCATTTTCTGTTATTCTCCATGACCCCCCATGCAAATATGCAAAGCTATGTGCAAATATCACAAACAGCTGTGCTAGTACAACTCAGTTTAGCTAGCTACACATTGGAGGAGGTCTAGAAAGAAATTTGAGAGAGTTGGTTCTTTGACAAACCTTTACCTGGACAGACCATGAAAAATAAAGAGAAGATACAAATATCAAATCAGTCCTGAAAAAAGGGATGTCGTTGCCAATCCTACAAAAGATAAAAGGCATGTAGGGAAATGATGGGTACACAGGGGCACAAAGAGATGTAAATGACATTGGAAACTAAGAAGAGGTAGAATGGGAGAAGAGTGAGGGATAAAAACTTATCTGTTGGGTACAATGAATACTATCCCAGTGATGGACACACTGAAAGTCTTGACTTCAGCATCATACAGTGTACCCACGTAACAAAAACATCTGTACCCCCTTAATATTTTGAAATTTTAATAAAATGAATATAGGGAAACTCTATAAACAATCCTATACCAAAAATTAAACTACTTAGATGAAACAGACAAATATCTAAGCAAAAAATTATTAAAACTGACATAAGAAAAATAGAATACCCGAGTTGACCTATAATAAGTAAGAAAATTGAATTAGTAATTTTAAATATTTTCACCAAGTCCAGGTATAGAAGACTTCAGGGATTAAATTCTATCGAATATTTAAAGAGAAAATAAACCAATGCTTTAATCTCTTTCAGAAAACAGAGAATCAGACAACACATTGAAATTCATTCTATAGCCAGTACTACCCTGATACCAAAGCCAGACAAAGTCATTACAGGAATCAAAAATTATAGAATGGCATCCCTCTTGAACATAGATGAGAAAATCCTAGGCCAAATATTAGCAAATCAAGCCCAGAAAGATTTTTTTTTAAAAAAAGACTAGAGTACCTTGGTCATTTAGAATTTATACCAAGAATGCAAGGTTTAGCTTAACAATTAAATGTCAATTAATGCAATATATTAACAATCTATTAATAGAATAAAGAAGAAAGAACTTATGATTATCTCAATAGACACAGCATAAGCATTTGAAAAATTTCAAAATCCATTTCCTACAAAATGTCTCAACACACTAGGTTTAGAAGGGCATTTCCTTAACCTGATAAAGAGTACATATTAAAAACTTACAGCTAATATTATGCTTAATAATATTAGACCGAATGCTTTCTCCTTAAAATTGGGAATAAGGCAAGGATATTACTCTGGCCACATTTGCTCAACATTTTACTGGAGAAGCTAGCCAGCACAACAAGTACAATGAAAATGGATAGATAGATGGATGGATGGATATATAGATAGATAGATAGACAGAGGTATCCAGTTAGAAAAGGAAGAAGTAAAACTGCCTTTATTTGCAGATGCCATGATTCTATGTAAGAATCCTACTGAATCAATAGCAAAAGTATGCTACTGTAATAATAAGGGAGTTCAATAAGTTGCAGGATACAAGATCAACATACAATATTAATTATATTAAATATTTCTATATGCTAACAAAGAAAAATAAAAAATAAAATTAAGACAATTCCATTCAAGAACAAATCACACAGAAATAAGCTTAACAAAAAGTATAATACTTACACACTGAATACTACAAAACTTTGCATAGAGAAGTTAAAAAAATACATAAATAAGAGGCATTACATGTTCATGCCTTACAAGATTCAATATTATGAAGAAGGAAATTCTCCCCATGTACGTCTATAGAATATTAGCGTTTAGGTCTCCTGATTCTTAATCTAATGCTTTTCTACTACAGCATTTTTGTGTGACAAAAGCTATTTGTTTATATCAAGGACATAATGACAAAAGTATAAAATATTTATGTGCTTAATATAGATTTTAATGGCAAAAATCAGAAACAAACTAAATTTCCTAGCAGAAGATTTCATAAATAAATATGCATATATAAAGTAATAAAATGTGATATATCCAATAAAAATAATGTATTTTACTTGCTGATCTGAAAAAATGATCCATGGGTAATCGTTGTTTAATAAAGTAGTCAGAAAAAATAGCATGTATATAATATACCATATGTACTTCTAAGTACAGAAAAATATCTCTATGGGTATTCAAAGGGTTAATAATATTTACCACTGAGTTGTGATATTAAGTACATTGTTTTATATTTTCCTTTGAAAATTTTGGGGAGGGAAATTTAAGTTTTTTAAAATGAGCAAATATCATTGTAATATAACAAAACAGTGTTCTTCAAAAGATCTAGATTCATATTCTATGTATTTTTTTCGACTGTACATCCTATTTTTATAAAATATATCATCTGGCCTTTTGCTCTCTCCTTCCGTCTATGGGGATTCTTTTCCCTCATGTGCTGTTAGTCATACATCTTGTCTTGGTTTCTAGGTAAGTGAGACCTTGGAGTTTTCTTATTTGTTGTTATAGTTAATAAACCTAAGGCTAGAAGATATTGTTTTAATTTCATAGTACCACACCAGGAAATCAAATTTGGCAGTTTCCTCTCCCATCAGATAAATTTAAAATTTGTGTTCTTGACAGAGCCACTCTCTGATGTATGGCTCTGATTGACTGTTTAAATGTGGGAATGACTGGGGAGTAATCATGCTTCCCAAGAAATAACCATAATTGACAGGCTGCTAAACAAGGGAAATGAGGTCTTAATGTGAATGTTAATTTTGAACACATTTCCATTGTGTATATCTTTAATGTATAATATGTCAATGTTAGGAAGCATTTTATTTATTTTTATTAACTTTTTATTTTAGAAGAGTTTTGGATTTACAGAAATTTTACAAAATGTACAGAGTTCTCATATACGCCATACCCAGTTCCCCTTATTATTAGCATCTTACATTAGCGTAGTAAATTTATCTCAATGAATGCACCAACATTTCTACATTGTTATTAACTAAATTCCACAGTGTATTCTGAATTCCTTAGTTTTTAGTTAATGTCCTTTTCCTGTTCCAGGATCCCACCATGATAGCATATTTCATTTAATCATCATGCAAGAAACATGGCTGTGACAGTTGTTCAGACTTTACTTGTGCGTGTGTGTGTGTGTGTGTGTGTGTTTAATGACTTTGGCAGCTTTGAGGAATACAGGTGAGGTATTTTGTAGAATGTCCCTCAGTTGAAGTTTGTCTGATGTTTTTCTTATGATTAGTGAATTTTCTTATGATTTGCAGATATGGGTTTTGAGAGAAAGCCACACACCAAAAAGTGACGTTCTCATTATATCATACGAAGGATAAATTCTGCCAATACAACTTACCACTCTTGATGTTAATCATGATCACCTGGCAGAGATAGGGTTTGTTAGGCTTCTCCTCTGTAAAGTTACTCCCTGCCCCCCACCTTTCTAGTCTGTGCTCTTTAAAAGGAAGTCACTGTGTGCTGCCAACTCTAAAAGAGTGAGGAGTTGTGCTCCACCTCCTTGTGAGCAAAACACCTGCAATTACATTTTCAAGGAGACCCTTTAGAAGGGGAGAGGGGCAGCTTCCTCCTTTGTAAGGAGAAAATCTTTTCTTCCTTATCTGTGCTCTATACAATGTCTGGCACTCACATCTGCTGCCTCTCATTTTACAGTCCCAGGAGTAACCACTCGGGCAAGGAGTGGGGGAGAGAGATATGACAACTTATTATTTACTGTGAAATAATTAATAAAAAAATATGTCTCAGATACAGAACACCTCATGTGTGCATTCAGGAAAAAAAATTAATAAAGACGAATATTAAAAATCCAACAGGAGGGAAGAAAGGTCACTATCATAGAGTGACACTTAGTTGGCAATGAAACTAATTAAGACAATTTTAATTGGATAAATAGTATGGGACCACCAAGATCTCTGAGGCTTATTGAGGGGTGTAGTGCCTCATTCCAGGCTGACCTTGGCAAAGATGGGAATAAACAATTAATCTTCTTTTAATGCATATACAAAAATAATACAAAATGTAACAATATATATTCAAGTACAATGTATCTGGTGAATGCTCCAATCCTGGCTCAGCCTCCTTTCCAAATGGTGTTGGGATCATGCTCATTCCTTATTTGTGTGAGTGTGTTCATGGGGAAAAGCTAGGAAGACATTTCCCTGTGAGTCTTTGGAATCTCTGTCAGTGAACAGCCAGGTTTCACTATCTTTACATTTGTATTTGTTGTGATAGTATATGTCAACCCAAAATACTGTTTTTTACTATATAAATAATTTAACTCCATATTTTACATGTTTTATAACCTGACATAATAAATATGAGCCCAAATGTTAAAAAAAAACAAAAAACAATTAATCTTCTGGCATTCCCAAGTTCTCCTCTCTGCTGCGCTTCACTTTCCCCACTTCTGTCTCCTGCCTTCCCTGAGCCCTCAGGATTTGCTTTCTCCCAGCACCATCACTACTGTTTGCCTTGCACTCTGCTGAATGCATTATAGTCATTCCCTCCAGTGCTTACAAACACACTTCCCAGTTCGGGAAGGTGTAAGGCACTTCCCTGTGTTACACAGCTAGTGAGAGGCAAATCTGAAATCTATTTTCTGCCTGACCATAAAGTCTATATTTTGTCCACACAGTATGCTTTCTTTTCCATGACGTTTTCACAATCAAGATGTATTTTAGAAAAGAAATTGTCTCAGATTTTGATACTAAATCCTGAAATTCAGCAGACCTCATTTCAGGTCTAGCTCTTCCTGCACTGCATGCCAGTTCTCTGGTTTATTAATCACCTGCTTTAGGTACAATGATTTCTACTTCTGAACTCCTGTAATCTTTAGAGTTCATGTTATACCTTTAATCATCTAACTCTTATAATATTATTAATTTTTCTTTTAGTTCTATTTTCTTCATTAGGTCATAATCTTGTAGACTTGCACTATGCCTAGCACAGCGCCATATACTCATTGTCAACGCTTAGCTCATGTATGTTGAAGGAATGAGAGAAGAACCTGCATTCTTGGGTTGAGTTCTGTATTAGTCAGGATCCTCCAGAGACATGGAATATATATAAGTTCCAATCCAAGGGCAGGAGAAGACTTATGTTCCAGCTCAAGCAGTCAGACCAGGAAAGTTGACTCTTACTCAATCCTTTAGTTCTATTCAAATCTTTAGTTGATTGGATGAGGTCCACCCACACTGTGGAGGGCAATCTGCTTTGCTCACTGCATTTATTCAAATGTTAATCTCTCACCCCCACAGACACACCCAGAGTAACGTTTAACCAAGTGTCTGGGCACCCCATGGTCTAGTCAAGTTGACACATGCAATTATCCATCACATGCTCTCCAGCTGGTGTAAAGCATGGATGTGATCTCAAGAAGCTGTCTATGTCTGTTTCCAGAGCAGGATAGAGGCTTCAATAGCCTTATTATCATGAACTCAAGGTGAGATAAGCAGCTGAAGATAGACCAACAGCAGCCACTGACATAGTGGCACTTGGTGGAGTTCACATTGGCATCCAATTCTGGACTTCTGTTTGATCATAATGCTCTTGGTCTCTTCCATCTACTTCCCCCAGTGCATTTCACTCCAAATCTGGCTGCTGGAGTAGATGTCCTTTTGAGATGGGTTGTTTGGGAGGCTCTCACCTGACTCCCTTGCCTATTTTGTTTGTCTCCACGTACTGATACTGAACTTTGTCTTTCACTTTTTAAAGGTACACAAACCATCTGTGCTTCCACTGTGGTTGTTCAGGGTCTAGAAATGGATCTGTACCTGGGGTTGGTTTGGATATTTTTCCTGTCTGTTTTCCCCCCCTTCAATTAGAGTCTGATTTTAATCATTTTTGTCCTTCTGGTAGAGGATGTTCTTTCTTCACTTCAGGCCTAGGGACAGTCACCATCCTCTAGATGGACACTTGGAAATAGGTGGTTTGCTTGGCCCCATATGTGCTTCTAAAGGAATCCAGAATCAGTAAGTGCTATTTAATTCTTACACTCTCATTTGTTTTCTCTTAGCTATTTAAAATTCCCAATGACAACACCAAGACATTTATTTTTCACATAATTCCTCCTATCATATAAATTATCTTAGGCAAAAATATCTCAGAAAGGTCATACTTATTTCTTGCCTAACTTGATGAACTCTTCTCCCTCCTTCACTAACTCTTTAAGCCCTTTACTAAGTTTTTAAGTGATGGACACATGACATATTCTTCCTAAATTTTGGTTTTGCCATCCATCAAATGGGGCTAAAAAGGCCTGTTTTAAAATGTGAGAATCTAAAACTTAGAAATCATAACATGATCTGCAATAGAGGGGTAACATATGATGATTAAGAGAATTATTTATACTTTATGAGTACATACTCTGTGCCAGGCAGTGCAAGGTGCTTTACCTACATTATCTCACTTGACATCTTATGCAAGTCTTAGAAAAGTTCAGTAACTCTCTCAAGGCAACAAATCTAGTAGATGGTAGCTGTTATTAGATCTGTTTTTGTTTGGCTCAAATCTCAAGCTCTTAACTACTATGCTGGGCTGACTTCCAACAGCAGGATGCTTGTCGAATGTCTTCCGTCTGCCAGGTATTCTGAGTATTAGAGAAATTTCACTCTGCTTTTGTGGATCTTGCCCTCTAGAGAAGATAAAGAAATAAAGGTGCTTATGAACTTTGGGAAGCCCACATCCCGTAGATGTGTAGTCCAAAGTGAAAAGTGTCAAACAGGATGACACATTCAGTTGGGAAGAAAATATTGAGCCCAGAAAAATGTAGACAGTTTATTACCTATAAAGACAGCAAAAGCAAGATCAGCGATGGTGTCAGCTCCCCATGTTCCCTATTCCACAAGATGACATGGGAAGAAAAAGGGCCAGATGACAGCAACATGAGTGGTGATTCACCCTGTTGCTGAAGAGCCAGTGGGGCATTGGGGTGGGGCACAGTGGAGCGCCCCACACCTCCCCAGGAGAAAGGAGGCAGATGAGAAACTGCCTTGTGGCAGCCTTCCTCCCGATAGGAGGCAAGTGAGAAACACCTGTAGCAGCTCCTTATAAGACTGCCTGTCTTTCCCTGAACTTGGAGGGTCACAGGGTACTCCACCAAGGCTTAGGTCAGCTGTGTTTGAGTTTTGTCCATATAGCCTATGTGAAAACATGCAAGGTTGTTAGGGTGCCAGCACAGAGCAGTTCTATAAGAAATGGGTACATCTCTGCCCTTATATTTCCTCAGCTGTAGAATAAGAAACTTGCACTCCGTTACCTTCAGTCTCCTTCATTGTATACCCAGGAAACTTCTACATATTTTATGTCTTTTCTCTGTTTCTTATCTCAGCTGAACAACTCTAACTTTCCTACTTTACACTGATTTTCTGGCTTTGATTGGTTTTCCTATCCTAGTTTTTATTAGTTTCTGAGCGTTAATGGCCACAAATGCAAGCAAAGGGATTCAGGATTGAGCAGGGCTGGTATGGAAGGACCTGGTGTGGCCTGGTGGCCTTTAGCTACTGCTAAAGGTTCTGCCAGTTTTGATCCCCTCTCCCGTCTCTCCCTACCTGCTGGCAGCCTGGCACCTTGCTTGTGGGCTCCCTGCCATCGTCACAGATGGGCCCAATATGCTGGAGTAGGAAAATCATGTATGAAAATTATATGTGGTTATTGGAAATTATTGCATTTGTTGTTGTCAAATAAATTAGTCTAGCTAGCTGGATCCCAGAAGACTTTGTGAATCTATTTGGTTGACTCTTTAAGCAATGTGATGTAATTTAGGCATTTTGTACCAAGAATTTTCCAGGTGCTTGAAAAGAACATAGGGTAAACTAAGATAGAGGAATGTACCTATGCACTTTTGCTATGTGATATTTTTTCAAGAAACATGTGCCAGTTTAAGTCCTTCTGAATTTGCCAATGCCACTCTCAATCATTAATTCATTACTCCTTATAACAATGTGTGTGGATTGCTTATCATGTGCCACTCACTATGTTGATCGGGAATATACATAATATAATTAAAACAGAGACCTCCCCCTTTTTTTTTGAGACAGTCTCACTCTGTCACCTGGGCTAGAGTGCTGTGGCATCAGCCTAGCTCACAGCAACCCCAAACTCCTGGACTCAAGTGATTCTTCTGCCTCAGCCTCCCAAGTAGCTGGGATTACAGGCACATGCCACCACACCCAGCTAAGTTTTCTATTTTTAGTGGAGATGGGGTCTCACTCTTGCTGAGGCTGGTCTTAAACTCCTGACCTCAAGTGATCCTCCTGCTTCAGCCTCCCAGAGTGCTAGGGTTACAGGTGTGAGGCACCACACCTGGCAGAGACTCTTTTTTTAAGAAGCTCACATAAGATTCCCATACATAAGTAGGATGGTAGTGGGGAGGGAGATAATGCTATTTTAATTTTAGAAAACCTTAATCCCTGGCATTTCAGAATATGTAACAAGTAGAGAAGAGAATTTTAGGTATTTTTCACCTATGCAATGTTGAAAGAATTTGATTCAATGGCAATGAATATATATATATATATATATATATATATTTGATTTTGCTCAAAATGTGGGCAATCTATCATCTTCTTTGGAGCATACCAAGTGTTACACTGGGTTGCAAATAATCTTGCCCAGCTGGGATCTAAAACTTTTCATTTGGCTGAAAACTCTTCAGCCTTCTTTTGGAGGGGAAATTACAAATAACCAGTGAGACCAAAATTCCCCGTTTATACAGGAAATTCCCAGTTTATGCCAGTTTTATCCAACAACCAGCCTAATTTGGCATTATCTTCCTCTCTCAGAAGGGTTCCAGTTTGGATGAATTGTATGTTCACTCTGCATATAACCAAGGCACAGACCGTCTTTCCACATTTCCCAATGATTCCAAAAAGCTCTAAACAATCATCGTTCTCCAACATATTCTAGAAAGAGATTGAGCATCATAACGGAAAGTGTCTATTTACCTGCTTGTTGTGGTTAGATTTTCCTGCCAACCACAGACATTTTTATACACTCTGAAGCCTGCTAAATATGATATTTGCCTTATTGGTTTGGAATGCAGGGTGTGTTGATAGGGCAGGCAGAAATAAAATAAAAATAAAGCTCAATTGCATATTTAAATGGATTCCCACTTCTGGCACAGAAAGAAATTAACAGATCATGGTAGCTAAACATTATGTGGCTATAAAGAGCAAAGTGTCTGAAAACACCAGACTAGACCATTCATGCCTTCCAAGTTGCTAAGTGTGGCTGCCTCTTTATGGAATGGGAGCCCTCATTTCTCCCCATGAGAGCTGGGAGAGCTCGGGCAGTAATTCTAACCATGAAGCAGGAACTGCAAGGCTGTCTAAGAGGACAGCAGAGTGCTTAAGAAAGAGGGCTTTAAAATTACATAGATCTGGGTTTGAATCTTGTGATTAGAAATAATTTGTAGATAGTAATTTGTACCTCAATTCTTTAATCTTTATGAAGTTGATAATAATTCCTCTCTTGTAGAGTTGTTTTGAGATAGTGAACACGGAATGTCAAACAGTAGCTGATACCTAGTAGGAGACTAATGAATTGTGCATGTAGGACCATTCTTCAGTTTGGGATTGTAGCTCTCTGTTACCTTGTCCTTCCTTTTTGTTCCTCACTTTCGTTTTTGGTTTTAGCTGTATTGGAACTATCCATGTAAGAATTTCTTTGCTGTGTGCAGCTTCAAAGAACATACGGAGTCCTCAGAGAAAATCTTTTACGCTGTGAACCAGCGTGAACTCTGCTTTCTTTTTCATCTGGTGTCTCCTTTTGACTGCTCAACAGAGTTTATTAGGCATTTTCAATTTCTTTGGCTTATGAGATGTGTGTGTGTGTGTACTTTCCATCCAGCAACCATTATTCAAATATTTGCCTCATGCAGACAAGCAGAGTGGTAGTATTAGATATCTACAACTCTCTGCTTTATGTGTTCTTTGGCATCTCATCTGAAAAATGCCTCAGGCCCTCTCTTTATCCCCCTTTGTTTGAGACTCCTGCACGCCTGTATCTGTGATTGTCACTACAACCACCAAACTGAATTTTAGAATGTTTTGTTCTTGTTTCAGGAGTACCGGGAGGCTGAACTTAGAAATTGGAAGGTACTTTCCTGGGGTACAAATGTGGACCCTACAAGCCTCCCCTTGAAATGTGGCTTCATCTCAGAGCATCCCTGCACCTGGAAGTTGTCACCAAATGGGGTGGGAAGTACCTGAGAAAGGAGGAAACAAAATGATGAACCAGGACAGAGAGTGACCCCTTTGGGTAAAGGCATCAAATATTGATAGCTTGGGGAAAAGGATGATAAAGGAAAATTGATGAGAGAAGGAGGAGCTCTTTGAGTACCTGCCACCCCCCTCAAAAAAAAAGTGCTAATGGGTAGAGGAGAATTATTTAGAGAGAATAATCAAAAAGAAGTTGAAAATGTTGTGGCAGGTTGGGGGATAGGCAATATATTGGAATCTTTCTACTAATATAAAGCAATTTATTTTGGAGAAAAATTCAAGGCAATTATGTTTTTCTGGAACCGAAGGGTGATGAAGTTAGCATAATAGCATATGGATCACAGTATAGATTTGTGTTTGTATTTTCTACTTCTGGATTCAAACTAGATTTCTTATCCCTATTCTGCTTCTTTCTGACTGTGTAACCTGTGGGCAAAGTACTCACTCCTAGTATGTCTTGGTTTTCTCATCTCTGAAATGGAGATCATAACAGTTTCTACTCCACAGGATTGTGATGGAAGGAGATAATACATGGAAGGCGTCTGCCGCTCAAGTGCTTGGATCATAGAGAATTCTTAATAATTGTGGCCACTATCATTAACATTTTAATTGCCTCTATGCCTAACATTGTGACAACACTTCACATACATTAGCTTATTTAATCCCCACAATGTGAAAGCAGGTGTTCTTACCAATCCCTTCTATTTTATAGAAAGGAAAATGGAAGACTTGAAGTTGTTCAGTGATTTGTTCAAGAGAAGATACCCCATAAATGCAGAGCTCATACTACAGTTCTAGTCTGAATGCCTCCAAGTCCTGTTTTTTTTAAACCATATCATACTGTATTCAGTACAAGATAAATAAACTTATATTACACTGATAATAACTCCAATTATGACTATTTTCTGAATAGAATATCTCATCAATATAAGTGGAGAATTTAAATAATGTAAGGAAACAATAAAGCATTGTATGGAGTGGATATGTTTAAATGGTACAATCTCTAATGGCCTCTCCTTACATTTAGCTACACTAATGCACAAAGGTACATTCTTTAAAAGGTATTTTCATGGAAGTGTACAATATCCACTTCTTTTCCAATTGCTCTTTCTCTCAAGACAGAAGGACAATGAAATGGTACTGTGAGATTCTCCCGTTGTTCCATGTTTTGCTGTAGGCAGATACCTCCTACACCACTCAGAGCAGCCTATGGTATTCTTATATCTGTGGATCCCTAGAAATGAAATTTCACTTAATTCTTATAAATGGTATTTATTTAGTAGTGAAATTTATAATTGTTTCCTCAACATGAAATATCCCCAAAGGAGTTTTCATACATGTCTATTGTTTTAATCTTTATTCATTGTTTCAACAAATATTTGTTAAAGGCATAATCTGTTTCAGTAACTGTTCTAAGTGCTGCCCATAGAACAGTGAACGTTTGTTTCAACAAAGAAACAAAACAAACAAAAAATCCTCTGCTTTCTTCAAGTTCACATTCCAATGACAGGAGATGGCATGGTGAGAAGATGGTAAATGGGTGTATAAGATGCATTAGAAGATATCTGCAAAGGGGAAAACAGAGAACAATAAGAGGGATCAGGCATGCTGGTCAGTGGGGCATTTATTTGTAATGTGCTGGTCAGGAAATGCCATGTTGAGATATGATATTTAGGCCAAGACCTGAGGAAGAGGAAACAGGGAGCCGTGGGCATTTCTGAAGGAGGGGCATTGCAGCCAGAGGGAAGAGAGGCGGCCCTGTGTGGTCCCTCTAGCGTGGCAGGGACTAAGTGAGTGGACTGGAGATTAGTAGGAGCTGCAGCCACAGAGATAACAGAGGGCCAAACTGTGCAGGGCGTTGCTGTCCATTTTCAGGTCTTTAGGACATTTTATTCTAAGAAAAATGGGGAGCCCATTGGCAGTTTTGAAGCAGAGAAGTGACTTGATTTGACTTAACCCTTCACAGGGTCTGTACGGCAACTGTGCTCAGAATAGACTCCATTTTGCAATTTTTTTCTCGTCTCATTATTTTCCCTATGTCTTTTCCATATTTAGCTGAACCATCTAGAATCAGGCAACTGTTCTGAATCTTACAAGGGCTCAAAGTCTGGATTGTAAGCTCTCTAGAGCAGAGACTGCTCTTCCTGTTCTTTAATTTTCAGTTTCTAGCACAGGCCTATCACATAAAAGATATTAAATATTTGCTTACTTTGAGCTGAATGAATGAGGCATGCTCTTCCAAGAGTTTTGAGGCTCAGGATGATTTATCTTTTTTTTTTTTTTTTCCTCCTTAGTTTTTAAGATTCCTCTCAAAACACCGAGTGGTGAGAATTTTGATGAGATGAAAAATTTCAAACAATGAAAATACCACCTGAGGGTGTAGTTTCCTTGAATTCTGTTAAACCAATGGAATACACTTCCTGTGCAAACAACCTGTTTTCTCCTTCAAAAACAAGGTCCTCTCTTGCTCCCCAACCTCAAGAAGTCTTTCTTATCTGTGAAATAATACTAGAGAAATAACAGACAATTCAAAATTACTTGGCAACCTTTCTTCCATTTTTGTGTGCCAGGTAAATTTTCTGTAATCTTATATTAAAATATTCCTTTCAACATAATGCTATTCTCCCTCCATTGTTCTATCCCCATCTGCACTGCAATTCTCTAACATTTATTTTCTAAACATTTGCTAACTCTGTCCTCCAAGGCACATATGGGTGGGCACAAATGAGTAGATTTACATGGGTATCGAAATGACTTTGAGAAGATGTTTTGGCGCCTAAGGGTTTTTTTTTTTTTTTTTTTTAATATTTCATCTCAAGTAAGCAGATTTACTAGAGACTTCAGAGATTCTGCTGTGGTTTCTATTATGATGACAATCATAATAGAATAAGCTGAATATAATGATACATTATATAATGATCTTGAAAGGCCATGAAGGTGAACAGCTTTAAAAGAAAAGAACAAAGTTGTTTTAAATTATTATTAAGCTTTTGTATCAGAGGCAACAGTATCAATACTGTCCACATGCAAAGACAATTTTTAATTGGGGTAGCAAGTACAAAATTTAGTAATGAATACTCACTGCTAGGAAGATTAGAGATAATAGGCTATGTTCTTGTATCAGCTCTGCTTTTGGGCATCTGTTTTAGAGGCCAACCCAATAAAAAATTTCTTATTTATCATTATTGGTTTTTTTGTCCTTAGCATATGCTATAGTTGAACTGAACTTTGATTATTGCTGTGACCTCTCAAGGGTACCAATGTCTCAGCTATTGCAAACAACTCTATTTTTGAGGCTTCTTTTTCTTTGTACTTCTAGAGACTGGTAAATCCTTTTACTCTGTGAAAGGCCTGGGTTTACAGGCCCTGAGATAATGGTAGTATATGATTTTACTATCACCACCTAACTCCTGGAAAAATGCCCAATTATGTGACTCTATGCAGTATTTTCATGAGGAGCTTAAATTGACATGGTGTCAGTGATCTCACTCACTTTCAAGAAGAAGGTCTAAGTTTTGAATAAGAAAGAAAAAAAGAAATATTTTGATAATACTAGCATTGACACCTCAGAATTTTGGAGAAGATAGTGGACTTTTAGAAAACAGACTTTAAAACTCCAATTTCATAATCTCCCTCCATTTCCTCCCCTCCCCTGCCCCCTCCCCAATAAAGACTGTGGCCTATGGGTTCCCTGCTCCCCTTGCTCCTGTCTTCTGCTTCTTGGCCACCTAGAATCTTTCCCATGTGGCCCTGCATGGCACACCCATGCCTCCTGTCTCTAAGACCTGTGAGTGTAATAAACTTAGTTTTTTCCTGAGCCTCTCCATCTCCTCTCCACTGGCCATTTCAGAAAAGAACATAAAACAAAGGTTGTTAACCAATGCAAATGAAAATCATGATGAGATACTACTATATCTCTATTAAAAGAAGCCAAAACAAAACATTCAATGTCAAGTGCTGACAAGGATGTATAGCTACTAGAACTCTTCATAGATTGCTGGTGGGAATGAAAACTGGTACAACCACTCTGTAAAGCAGCTTGGTAGTTTCTTACAAAGTTAACAATGCTCTACCGTGTGACCCTGCAATCCCACTCTTGGAAATATATGTTAGAACAATGAAAACATGCTGTTTTGGTTACTGTAGCCTTGTAGGAAAGTTTGAAGTCTGGCAGACTGATGCCTCTCAATTTGTTCTTTTTGCTTAAGATTGCTTTGGCTATACGAGGTCTTCTTTGGTTCCATACGAAGCATAGAATTATATTTTCTAAATCTGTAAAGAATGATGATGGTATTTTGATAGGGACTGCATTAATTCTGTAGATCACTTTAGGTAGTATGGACATTTTAACAATATTGATTCTACCAATCCATGAGCATGGTAGGGATTTCCATCTGTTTAGATCTACAATTTCTTTTCTCAGTGTTTTGTAGTTCTCCCTATATATGTCTCTCAACTCCTTCATTAAATATATTCCTAAATATTTAAATTTTTTATGCTATTATGAAAGGTTTTGCATCTTTGATTTGATTTTCGGCTTGACTGTAATTTTTGTGCATTAGTTTTGTATCCTGAGACTTTACTGAATTCATTTATCAATTCCAGGAGTCTCTTGGTTGCATCCTTGGGGTTTTCTAGATATAATAGCACATAATCAGCAAAGAGTGAGAGTTTGATCTCTTCTGCCCCCATTTGTACACCCTTAATTCCTCTCTCCTGTCTGATTGCTCTGGCAAGGATTTCCAGCACTATGTTGAATAGAAGTGGAGATAGTGGGCAACTTTGTCTGGTTCTTGTTCTAAGTGGGAATGCTTTCAATTTTTCCCCATTCAGTATATTAGCTGTTTATTTATCATATATGGCCTTAATAATTTTAAGGAATGTCTCATCTATGCCTATTTTGTTAAGAGTTTTTATCATAAAAGTGTGCTAGATTTTGTCAAATGCTTTTTCTGCATCTATTGAGAGAATCATATGGTCCTTGCATGGAATACTACTCAACTACAAAAAGCAATGGTGATCTAGCACCTCTTATATTATCCTGGATAGAGATTGAGCCTGAAGTGAGGTATCACAAGGATGGAAAAATATACACCACATGTACTCACCATCAAATTGGTACTAAGTGACCAACACTAAGTTGTTTACATGGTAGTAACACTCACTGAGTGCCAGTTGGAATGGGGTGGGAGGGCTACGTTCATAACTAATGGAAATGGAATGCACTGTCTGGGGGAGAGACACGCTTGTAGCCCTGGCTTGGGTGAGGCAAACAGCATTACATGTAACCAAAATGTTTGTACCCCCATGATATCCTGAATAAATTAAAAAAATTTATAAATACGATTATAAAAGTTTACTAAGAGCCATTTAAGAACTGTATAAATGCAGAGATATGCAATGCTCATAGATGTAAAATATTATTATTGTAAATAGATTAACTCTCACCAAATTAATCTATCAATTCAGTGCACCTCAATCAAAACTATAATAGGAATTTTCATAGAATTTGACACACTAATTCTAAACTGCATATACAAAGAGTAAATGTAATAAAATAGCCAATAAATTTTTAAAAATGAAAAAGAAAAATGAAAACATGTATTCACAAAAAATCTCTACATGGATATTTATAGTAACTGTATTAATAATTGACCCAAATTGGAAACAAACCTAATGTCCTTTAATAGGTTCATGAATAAACACACTGAGGTGCTTCCTTTCATACAATGAAATACACATCAGACACAGCAATAAAAAGGAACAAAATTGTGATCCACATGACTTACATGAGTCTTAAGGGCATTGTAATGAGCAGAAAAATCTGGTCTCCAAAGATTATTGCTGTGTGATCATACTTATATAACATACTAGAAAAAAAAAAAACAAAACCCGTAGGCATGGAGAATATATCAATGCTTTATAAGAACTTTAATTGAGAAGAGATAGTGAATACAAATAGATAGCACAGGGAGATTTTTTAGTAATTTAACTTTTGTACATTTTATTATGATGTTTTTATGGACCTATCCATATATGTTAAAATTCAAAGAACTGTAAGACTACCAAGTCAATATTGCTGTATAAATTTAAAATATAAGCACAATGTTAAATAAATGAGAAAGCAGGACATAAACTGAGAAAATATTTCAAAACACATGTCTGATAAAGGACATGTATCTAGATAGAATATAGAGAAACCTTAAAATTCTATAATGTGAAAACATTTAAGCCAATTTAGAAAATGGGATTGAACAATGTTTCAGCAAAGAATACAAATAGGCACATGAAAAGGTGCTTAGCATCATTAGTCATTAGGAATATGCACATTTAACCACAGCAAGACGTCATTACTCACCTGGTAGCCT
Organism: Eulemur rufifrons; assembly: GCF_041146395.1. NCBI lineage: Eukaryota > Metazoa > Chordata > Mammalia > Primates > Lemuridae > Eulemur > Eulemur rufifrons. Next base: position 53,732,502 of record NC_091010.1, on the reverse strand, counting down.
GGCTAAAAGCAGACAGTACCAGGTACTTGAGAGGATGCAGAGAATCTAGACCTCTCACACATTGCTGGTGAAGATGTAAAATGTTGCAGCCACTGTGGAAAACAGGTTAGCAGTTTTTTTTTAAAGTTAAATATATACTTACCATATAACCCAGTAATTCCACTTCTAGGTTTTTATCTGAAAAATAAAATCTTATAATAACACAAATATGCAGTCATCAATGTTTATTGCAGCTATATTCATAACCACCCCAAATTTCAACTGGTGAATAAATAAATGCTGGAACACCCATACAAACCATACTACTCAGCAATAAAAAGGAACAAGCTATTGATATATGTAATCACACAGATGAATCTCAAATACTTCATGCTAAGTTGTAGAAGCCAGACTCAAAAGGCTACAGGGTATATGATTACATTTATATGACAGTCTGGAAAAGGCAAAAATATAGGGGGGGAAAACATACCAGTGCTTGGCAGGGACTAGGGTTTGGAGGGGAATTCTGGGTTATAAAGGGGCATGAGGGAAATTTTTAGGGTGATAGAAATCTCTATACCATGACTGTGTGGATGGTTATATAAAGATATACATTCATCAAGGCACATAGAACTGTACACTAAAAAGGATAAATTTTTCTAGCTATAAATAATACCTCAATAGACTGACTTAAAATATAACTACAGGGGTGGCAGAATATTCATAATTTATAAAACTGGGTGATGGAGTTTGGAGGTTTGTTGTACTATTCTCTTTATTTTGTATATGTTTGGAAAGCAAAAAACAAATAAAAATAAAGAAGGCTAACATTTATTCCTGGCAGGCATTTGGGTAAAAGAAGGCTCCTACATTGCTGATGAACATGCAAATTGCCACAGGGTTTTTTGAAAGCAATAGTGTAACAGCTGTTAAAATTTGAAACTACATAAACCCTTCATCCCAGAAGGCCCACTCTCTGAATCTTGCCCATAAAAGTAAAGGCTCCAGGTTTTTAAAGGTATACGTATGGGACATTTATTACAGCATTGAACTTAGTGGCAAACTGCTGGACACAAAATGAGTGCCCATAAATGTAGCACTCCAAGAAAACTCCCTTGTAATGTCCCTTTATAGTCACTAACATGTCCCAATGGCATGGCAGCTCAATTACAGAGCAGCTGCGCTTTGGAGTATTATACAGACACCAAAAGTAATGAAATAGAGTATCGATTTACAAATATAATAAATGATGGGGTAATGTTTCAAACCTAGCTGTGTATCTTAGTCCCTCTGGGCTGTTGTTACAAAACTACCATAAACTGGGTGGCTTATAAACAACAGAAATTTATTTCTCCCAGTTCTGGAGGCTGGGAAGTCCAAGATCAAGGCGTCAGCACACCAGCAGATTCAGTGTCTAGTGAAGGTCTTCATCCCCAAAAGTGGCACCTTCCAGCTGTGTTTTCACACGGTAGAAGGGGCAATCAAGCTTCCTCAGGCCTCCTTGCTAAGGGCACTAATTTCATAAAGAGGGATCTGACCTCATGACTTAATCACCTCTCAAAAGGCCCCTCTTCCTAATATTATCACATTGGGGATTAGACTTTAACGTATGAATGGGAGGGTGGGCACAGTATTCTGCCTGACTAAAATATCTGTATACTTAACCTCTATGTGCTACTTCATTTTGCCCTGTTTTTTTCTTTTGGTATATTCTTCCTTGCCTTCACTCTATCTCAGTTCGGGTGGTAAGATCTAAGGAGTTGAGTTTAGGGTTTGGGCCTAGAAGAAAAGGGCCATTGAGATAGTTGGCACTTGGGGAAGAAGCAGTCCTCATTGCTCATTTGGGCAACACCAGGTCACTAGCACAGTGCAGTGAGATTTGAGGACAAAGCCCTAGATCTTCCTTTTGTACTCAGCTTTGTCCCCCAAATCTCCCTGAGAACCTTGGGACTGTGGACTCAGACACATGGAAGTCTTGGTGCTCAGCCATCTCTCCTTCTCTTCTCCTAGACCTGAGAAACTACTGCCTTTATTATAGAACATGAAGGTCAGCGCTCAGGACACAGCAGTCTGGGAGGCCAAGTTCAATGAGAGGAGAGCTGTGTTCTTGCCTCAGGAGAGGCCTCTAGTGGTAGCCTGTTGAACTTCAGTCCCATCATGCTATTTCTGTAGTCCAGAAGGAGGCAAAACTAATCCAAGATGTTGGAAGCCAGGGTACCAGCAACTCTTGGAGGGTGTGGCTGATGGAGGGCCTGAGGGTGGCTTTTATAAGATTTGGTTTCTTGATCCTGATGCCAGATGCATGGTGTGTTCAGGTTGTGAAAATTCATCAAGATGTATGTTACTGATTTGGGCATTTTTCTGTGTGTATGTGTTATACTAAAGTAAAAGGTTAAAATAGATAGAAAAGAAACTATATTAAACAGGGTAATAAATATTAGTTACTAAAGAAGTGACCATAGAATTTCAGTGGCCTAATATAATAAAATTTGTTTCTTGCTCACATTTCTGAGACCATTGCTGGCCAGGGAGTAGCCCCAAAAGCTCTACTTCAAGTGCTGACTTAAGGATCCAGGTTTCTTCTGTCTTTGGATATACATATTTTCAACATATGGTTCTCTGTGGAAAAGGGATGGTCCAGGAAAATCATGAACGGGTGAATTTTTAGGGGCTAGGTTTGGGAATGGTGAAAATCACTTTCTCTCATGTTCTGTTAGATAAAAGTGGCCAAATGACTTCACCTAGAGGAAAGAAAATTTAGTCTTCCATTTCCATCTTTCTCTCATCAGGAAAACGACATGGTTTAATAAATATATAAAATTATTTGCTTTGCATGGGCTCTATTTTAAAAATCGTAATACAGTCCACTTGGAGGAAGCAAGGTGAACATTTGAAAGAGGAATGAACAATAAAGACTGAATAATTTGGCGAGGCTTCATGGAGGAAACAGAAGTTGAGTTGTGCCTAGAAGGATGAGGGTGATTCTAGCAGGTGGAGGGACAAGGAGAAGCATGTGTCCTGGGGAACCCTGACTCATCATGGGAGGACCCAACACAAAGAGCAGCATATAAGCATCACTACCACGGAACCATTGATGTCTGTGTTTCTCATTTTCCAGAGAACGATTTGGAATTATAACTCAAGAAATTCAAGACTGAAAAGTTGGGCTTGCCTCTACTGTCCCCAGATGCCAGCTTAACCAACTTCATAACAGATGTTGAATGTAATCATCGTTTATATGATTTCACTCCAGAAAGAGGGTTTACTCTGCTTTAAGACATTTTGTCATGTACCTCCCTCCACCCAGGATATTTTCTGACAACTTCTGCCTGTCCTGTGTTCTTTCATCTGTTTTGAATCTTTTTCTATTTATTTTGCACACAGCGGAGTCTTGCCTTCTCTATTAGACTATACTCTCTATAAATAGATAATTTTTTCCCTCAGGGTTAAGCACTGTGTGGGAGGTATAATAGTTGCCCCCCCCCCAAAAAAATTAAGACATTATGGCTCTTTGTTTCATTGGGTCTTGAAAATATCTGGCATATTTTTCTTTATTTTAAAATTTTTCCTTTCAGATTTATACATGAAACTAACAAAATATAAGACTCATGAATTTAAATTTTCATATCCTTTTCATCTTTGCTGCTAGTCCCACAGAGAGCAAGGGACGAGGCTGCAGTGCTTACCTTCACAAAGCTACACTGCTTCCTGCAACACACCTTGTCAGGCCAGGTGCAGAGCTGAATTTTATGAAATGAAATGTGCTTTCCACTCTGCCTTTTTCATAGGGCCACCAGTAATCCTCAGCATGCTTCATATATTGTGCTCCAATACATTATTCATTTAATGCTCTGCCACATTTGAAGGTTGGGTCCATGTAAGCTTCTGTGTACATTCAAGATTGGCTTCAAATTCTGGCACTCTCCTTCTTCTGAGACCTAAGATAATTTGGTGGAAATGTGATAGTTTCCTAGGATCCTTTTTGCTAAGTTGGAATTTTAGATGAACAAAGAAATAGCAATAAGATGTCATGTAATATCCAATACATGTCCAATTCATATACCTCCAAGAAGCATTTCTCAACAAAGAATCTTTAATATATCTTAAATTTGCATCTTAAGTTAAATGATGATTGTGTTAAATAGATCGATTGAATGAGAGAAAAATAGACTAATTTTTACTTTCCAATATGAAATACAATCTGGGGATATGAGTAATTTCATTGTCATTCCCCTTATCTTCAAATTATTTTATGCTTCGGTATCTTGACAACAATAATAACAAATGCCAAAGGGCAATGTTTTCTCTGCTGGGTCACCAGGGTGCCTCACTGGCATTTTTTCTTCTTTTGTCCTGAATGCTGAGGCCAGGTTCCAAGAATCTGTAATATCTGTCAGGCACTTCCATAATTAAGGGCATAATATTTATAATTAAAGGTCAGACTCTTCCATAATTAGAAGCAAGGACAGAAATCTCAAGAAGAGGTTGTAAGTTGTTAAAAGGGGACATTCTTGACTTTGTTGACAACAAAAAGATGACGACAACAGCAGGTGGGAATCTTTTGGTAGGCTTAGAAGTTCAAGCTCTTTCTGTTTCTCATTTGCTCAGTACTAGAACTGCTCAGGGAAAGGTCCCCCCTGGAGAGGGGAGAGGGCTCTTCTCCCTCCTCCTCGCATGGATCAGAAATTAATTTACTAGCCAGGGCACATGAAATAATTCTCAAAGGCTCTGTAGCTACACAAGGCCCTCACAGTTCTGAGACTCAGCAGTTCTGTTTTGCAATCTCTCCGTCATGACCTCTTAACAAAGCCTGATCATCCCAGCATTATTGCTGCCAGAAGTCTTTGCCACTTTTGCTTTCTGGCAGACCTTCCAAGGAGCTGGCAATAATCCCATCAATTTCAGGGTGCAGATAACTGACAATGTCTATTAGTTTTGGATCTACACCTCTCTCTGGATTTGCCTGGCATTATTGGCTGGCTCCAGATTCAAGGTCAGGAGGAACACAGACATGAAGATTAGGCATGTGTGGAGGGAGAAGGATGAGGTACAGGAGGAGGAGAACAAGAATATTTTCTGAAACCTAAAAACTGAGTTAGAGGGGGGAATATTTTGGACTGGAAAACACAAGACAGCTTAGAATTTGGGTGTTAAAAAAATGTCAAAATACTGAGATTTATTAACGAATTTTCTCTTTCTAGCAATGGTGAGGATGGTGAGGACAAGGGAAATGAGGATGATGATGATAATGACAATTAACATGTATTGAGTGGTTATTGTACAGAAGGCAAGTTTTAAACGGCTTTGCACATGTTTTCTAATTTGGTCCTCATATACGTGGGGGCAAGTGTGACTATCATATTCATTCTACCTAGGGGAAACCAAGGGTCAGGGGGCTGTGTTAATGTTGCTAATGTGACACAGATGTAAGTGCTCAGGTGAGCCTTAAACTCAGTTCTGTTTGGTGATATAGTAGGTGCTTTCAGTTTTCCCCAATGGTTTTAAATTGTAGCAAATGCTGTTCATGTCCCCCAGGTCTCCTTTACCAATTCTGTGAGTACAGTCTTCATTTCTGTTGAGCTTTTCCTAAGCGCTTACACCTGCAACCTGTTTAGAGTCCCACTCTTGGGCCTCTGGAACTACTTTGCTCAGACACTAGGAACCAGAAATGCCTGGGTGTTTAATTCCATTTGGAGAGTTGCTAGAAACTTGCAAGGCATATGAAAGCCCAGCTCCCTTGCCCTGAGATGGGACAAACTCTGCAATGTGAGTGTGTTCCACAGCCCCCACAGCCTCAGGCTGGAGGCTGGTATGGTGCCTGAAACTGCACCCTGCTTGGCTTCTTCCCTTTTCTTTGCCGCTTCTTTTGCCCCCTTCCTGGTTTTACTTGGGAACACCCCCTTAATAAATCCCACACCAATCCTGTCTTTGTGCCTGCTTCCTGGGGAATCTGAACTAAGACAAACATGCTTTCATCTCATTCTAAACTTGACCGTAAATGAGCTAATTTTGATGAAAGGTATTGTGAATTAATAATTTAACACAGCTGATAAAGAAACATTAGCGATTGTCTCTGCATGTTGATTTTGCTTCCTAGTTATTCTCATTTCATTCATTCAATCGTTTACTCAACAAAAATTTATTTTTCTACTAAGTGCCTAGGACCTACACTGTGTAAACACATCTTCCTTCACATAGACGGGAAAACCACAAACCTTTCAGCAAATACTATCAGGGTACCCAGGGGATAGAAGTCTCAATAAAATTCAATCCTTTCTAATTGTGTGCATCATTTCAATTTCTATAACATAAGTTTTTCTAGATCTGAATTTATGTTTGGTGATAGTTTTTATGACTGAGTGATGTATGGGGCAGAGAAACCTGAGGCAGGGTTGGCTTCAGAATAGAAACCTGCACTCACAATAGGTTAGTGCTGATAAAAGCACCCAGTGGCTCTTGCGATTTTTGGAGGTTGATCTTGAAGAAAAAGAGGAGAGTCATAGAATCAAAAAAAATTCATCAATGAAAATGTAGTTATTAATATGATTAATCATTAAAGGAAAATATTGCCCAGGCTGCAAATTATTCTCCTGCTCCAAATTTATTTTGTGCTTTGGTGTGAGAGATGGAAGTTAGAATAAACTTCTGAGAGGGAAGTGGATACACTCAGAATTTTGAACCTATGCTCCTTTATGTTTAAGGTACTTCACATCTTGTGGGCTACAGCTATTGCTTCCAAGTAGCTTTGCCTCTCACTCACTCTTTCTCCTACTTCCCATTTTCTCCATGTCTGAGAACTCATTAGGTTTAGAGAATGTCCCCTTCTGTATCTTTTACCTGTCTACTTTCAAAGCTCAATACTATACCTGCTACTCCCTCACATGTCTTTTAGCTGCTTTCTCTTTATTTAATTTATTTACCCTTTTTCTCTTAGTGACATATTACTCTTTACTTATTTTTTTTTAATTAACGCTGCCATGTCAGGTTGTGTTACCTGTGGCCAGAGGCTATTACAAAATATAAAAGGCAAAAAACACGAATACACGGTGATCTGCACCCTGAGATTCAAAGAGAGCATGTCTGAGTATGAAAATACACTTTGCTACCAGAAACATCAAGGAAAGAAAACCCCAATTGGTATTCATTTAAATGTAGTGTCAAAATAGATCCAGCATTTTAAAAACGAAATATTAAAGAAATAGAAACTCAAATCTATGTGCCTGTCTGTGTAAGTTAATGAATGGCTCACCTCTTTTAGAACTCATCTTGCATGGATCCATTTAGAAATAACACAGAGACTGTCCAGCATGAGTCAGGAAAACAGCGCAGGACACAAGTTGGTGTGGGAGAGTCTCCACTTTAAGAGGCCCCACACCCAGGTTCACTGGGCTAGAGGAACCACATGGGGCTGTTCAGCCTTTAGTTGGCAGAAGAGCTGGGTTAGTAGAGAACTTGAGTACAGAGAGAAGGCAAAGGAACAAGTCACGATTTTTCAAAGTGTACCCTGTATAACAACTTTATAGCATTTGAGTGTTTTGTAAAATTTAACTTACAGGGTTTATCTCCAAATCTACTGAATCACACTCTTTGGCAACAGGCTCAAGCATAACTGGTTATGAGGACTTAAAAGATGTTTTCTTTCCCACTCTGTTGCTCAGTGTTAACAATATTAACATCATTTTTGTGTTAACTCCATTACAAGTCGGGCTTTTCCTCTTGGTTACAGTTTGGCTGCCAGCCGTTCCAGGGCTACATTTTCCCTGGTCTTTTTCCAGCTTGACACACGCACCTACTCAGAGTGTGTGAGTGTGTGTGTGTGTGTGTGTGTGTCTGTGTTGTAAAATTGGCTCACAGAATGGTGGGGGCCTGGCAAGTACAAAATTAGGTGCAGGAAGCTCACAGGCTGGGGACTCAGGAAAGAATTACAGTTCAAGTTCAAAGACAGACTGCAGGTGAACCAGGAAGAGACAATGTTGCAGATGAAGTTTGAAGGAGGTCTGGTGGCAGAATTCCCTCTGGCTTGGAGGAGATCAGCCTTTTGTTAGATTTAGGCTTTCAGTGGATTGAATGGGGCCCATCCACATCATGGAAGGCAATTTTCTTTGCTCAAAATCCATTGATTTAAATGCAGATCTCATCCAAAAGCACCCTCACAGAAATGTTCAGGATAATGTTTGATCAAATATCTGGGCTCTATGGCCTAGCCAAGTTGACACAAATTTAACCATCACAGGGCTCTACTCCACTCTGACTGGTATCCTTATAAGAATAAGAGACTTGGACACACAGAGACATATGGGGTATGTGTGCACAGAGGAAAACCATGGGAGGACACAGTGAGAAAATAGTTATCTGCAAGCCAAGGGGACAGCCTCAGGAGAAACCAAACCTGCCAACACCTGGATCTTGGACTTATAGTTTCCAGAAATGTGAGAAAATAAATTTCTGTTACTTAAGCCACCAGTCTGTGGTATTTTGCTGTGGAAGCCCCAGAAAACTAGTACAATGCCCAACCACAAACCAATCACTGTGTAAGGGGGATGGGGCACTCTTACTGGCTGGGCTGAGTCAGTTGTTCACTCCTGAAGCTGGAAAAGTCGGGGCCATGTGATTGACAGTCCCAAAAGAATCACAAAGATTAGAAGAGGTAAAGTCTCCAGGCTACGAAAAGTAATTATTTCTGAGCCAGTGCCTCTCATTGTAACAATATTCTCCACTGGGATTGAGCATAGAGAGCTGCAGTAATGGGGGACTAGACCAGTGTGCCAGATAAATGGAGACACAAAAACCAAGGCCACTCATTGAAATGCCGGGCAATGCTAAAGTTGCATGTCTAGACTGGAAATAAGATATGTACATAGATGAGTGATGCATACTACTTGGGCTTTTTATAGAAGAGATATATATGTAGTCCCTAACTAATGGGGGTTATTTCAAAAATATGTATAAAATCTTGGTGCTGACAGCTAATGTTCTTGAAGAAATGACATCTCTTGCTGCCCTACAGTATATGCATATGTGTGTGCCCTATGGTATATGTATACACACACACACACACACACACACACACACGCACACTATAGGACAGCAAGAGATGTCATTTCTTCAAGAATATTGGCTATTAGCACCAAACTGAGATTTCCAGGTCCTCAAGTAGAACCATAAAATTTGCATAGGTTCTTTGGGGTTATATTCAAGATAAGTAAATGCTATTATTTGAATGTTTTGTCCTCTCCCAATTAATGTTGAATCTTAATCTCCAATGCAACAGTCCTGGAAGGTGAGGCTTAATGGGAGGTGTTTAGGTCATAAAAGCTCTGCCCTAATGAATGAATTAATGTCACTAAAAAAAGGGCTTGTGGAAGTGGGTTTGCTCTCTTCCACTCTTCTGCCGTGTGAGGGACAGAGGGACAGTGTTCCTTCCCTATGGAGGATGCTACACTCAAGGTTCCATCTTGGAAGCAGAAACCAGGCTTTTACCAGACAACAAACCCTATTGGTACCTTGGCCTTAGTCTTCCCACCTCCAAAACTGGGAGAAATAAATTTTTATTCTTTATAAATTACCCAGTCTCAGACATTCTGTTACAACAGCACAAAATGGACTGAGACCACCCTGTTCATTTCCAATTTCTCTGTGTTCATGTTCCAAAAAGAAAGGTTTTTATTGGGGTTCCTGCTACCATACAATTTGTAGTACTCCTGTTGGGAATAATTACACACATGTCACTTCAGAGATGGTTTGCCCTCTTCATATTGGGTCACTATATGATTGCTTTTAGCTCATGACCAGGCCCTGGTTTGACCATGTGTTGTCAAAGTCATAGAGATAGTTTCCTTTACTCAGATCATGAAGCATACACCATAGTAAAATATCCACTAGACAGAGTTGGTGCTACTTTCCTGAGGCATCAAGGATTCCTCTACCATGACGTCAGCCATAAGTAGCTCAGAATAAATGATTCTGACAATGATAACGATGATATCAATGCAGCAGCTATCAGTAAAATTTCTCTTTAACTAGGATTTGAGTGTTTTATTAAGTAGTTTAATCTTCAAAATTATTCTATGTAGAAGGTAGTAACTAATTTGATAGACATGTAAAATGATCAGGAAGGTTAAATAGGTTGCCCAAGTCTTCAAACTTAGTATTGAGGAAAGCAAAATAGTACTTCATTCGAACGCCTAGTTCTAAAAGTGCTCAAGCTGTGGTAAGTCGGATCAATGGATAATTTCTTTGGTGTATTCCCCTTAAGTACTTCAGAACTTCCCCAGAAAAACTTCTGAGGAGACATAGAATTCTGAATTCAAGAAAGGATTACATTCTGCAGACAGAGGGACTTGTCATAAATCTCATCTCTGAAGGCTCTTACTCTAAAGCTCTTTTGCTTCTGAGATTTTGTAGAGTGACTTTCACCATTCCCTCAAATGAAACATCTCAAACGCGGACTACAGTAACCATGAGCTTAATCATAAGGGTGATGAGTTTGGGATTTCTTTTCTTTAACGAAGGTGCCATCTACTCACTTTTGCTAGAAAAGTGTATAAGAACTTCTTCCCACCTTCCTTGTTCATTTGATGACACTGCTTATATATCTCTGGGAAGTTATTTTTGAAAATAACTTCTAAGTCTTTATTTTTCTGAAGCCACATAAGACAGACATTTGAGAAGGAGCTTCCCCCAGATGACAGGTTCCTCCAACATGTTTCCAAAACTTTTGAAGTCACTATCTCTTAAACATCTTATTCTATAGCTATGCTTAATCAACCAGCTATAAGTTTAATGCCTTGACATTATTATAGATTGCACGTCAGTGTGAGATCTGGCAATGACGGTGTCATCTAATAAATCTAATGAACATGGTTGGTTTTCTCTTACTATGCCAGCATTGAAAATGTTGGTTGATTGATAAATAGCCTGTTCTCACAGGTATCAAAAGGAGAGGAGTTCAAGTTCTCATATATTAATTAATAACCAATGAAAGAGATTATGTATCATTAAATAATCATAAATATTCAGCTGAAGCACCTTGTGTGCTGTAGCTGAATAAACCACCAAACTTGACCATATGGTTGACTATTTATCGAGTAGATAAACAAGGAAGGAAGAAGTCTTCCACAGGGGTCTGGGAAGCCTTCTGAAATCAGTGTTTTTGGTGTTTGGGCTCCATTTTTGCTGATTCCCTTTTCTTTTTGTGGGCAGACTCTTAGTAGCAGCTGCACCTCTCCTAGTTTCATTGTCACTGTTTTCTGTTTTTGACCAGTATCCTCTCTTTCCTGAGCCTCCCATGACACAAGAGGTTATTATAGATTCTCTTAGCTACCTTTTCCTGATACAAGCACAACAACTATGGAGGTTTTCTAAGATTTTTGCTCTGTTCGTTACCACAAGAATTAGATGGGGAGTAAAATGGTGGCCGATCTCACTTATGCAACATACACACTGAAGCATGTTGAAGGCTCAGCAGTGGAAACAGATGCTTAGAAATAAAGAAGACTAAACAGCAACTAAGCTTATGGAATGAATGACAAACAAGCAGTTCCCTCCACACCAAGTTCATTACTTAGGCAAAGAAACCTGTTAGAAGAGCTTTTTTTCCTCTAATGTGGTAGGCTGGTTTAGAATGTCAGCTTAAGGTCAATTATCGATACTAAATTAAAAGCTACAAAAGTATCAGACGCAAGGATCATTAGAGTAAGCATTATACTTTTCCCAAAAGCCTCAGATCTAAGCTCCAGTTCAGCTCCATAGTCTTTGCACCTAGTCCAGTGCCAAAGAAAAGTTTAAGGAAACAAAAGAAAAAAGAAAAAAGAAACAAGCAAAGACACAAACAGTGGGCTGATGTAAGGTACAGGGCTGGAGAATATGGGCACACAGAGGAGTGGTTCAGGAGACATGAGAGGGGTGGTTCTTAGAGCTCTGAGGGCCACTTTCCAGGACAAGTGTCTTAGACCCTGACCATGTAGACCAATACCAACTTCCCTCGCTGTCAAGTGTTTGCTCTTAAAACTTTCATAAATTTATCCTGGTCAAAGTGTTGGAGCCAGATCTTAAGTATCATTGAAGACATGGAACAAGCTTTTATTTTTATTTGAAGAGTCACGGAAGCCACTGAAGCAGTTCAAGCAGAAGAGGCATAAGATCTGCTTATGCTTCATGACCTCACTCTGGTTGTTGTACAGAGAATGGATTGAGGAGGACCAAGAGAGGAAGCAGGAAGACAAGTTGGGAACTGTGGCAGCGGTCTTGGTGAGAGCTGCCAGCTAGCACAGTGGAAGGTGATGTAGAACTTAGGCATCCGTGTGACTCTTTCCCCGCTACCCTACCCCAGTCACGGAGCCAGGCTCTGTCAGATTTGAGACCACTCCCCAGGCTGCGATAGCAGAACGCTCCCTCTCCTGATCAGATTTTAGACAATCATTTGCCTTTGAAAAGAATCTTTACAGAAATTTTTATTTCCATCCTTTAAACAGAGAGAGGATGGGAAAAAATAACTTGATATGCTTATGGACAAAAGTAATAGAAAGACAGTAAAAATCTTTCAGCCTAAACATAATTACCCAAAATCAAAGACATGAAAGTGCTGCCTGGCTCTCAATATTTTGTGCAATGTAAATCATGTTAAAAGTTGAAATTCGGGAAATAATATTTCACAGAGAAGGCTACATGTAATTTGCAGCTACATAAATACATTTTCTCTCAAGCTCTAGGCAGATGTTGCCTCAACCTTTGGTCTAATGGGAGAAGCATTAGCCAGGTCAGCGTACCCGTGAAATGCATTGTTTGAAGAGCTGGCTTTTGTGCCTGTCTTCTTAGTAATATTAGGCTGACATTTTTAAATAGCAGATATTATGGAGCTAATTCTGCATCTCCTTTTTGATTGCTAGAAAATTAGTGGCTGCCATCCAGGGAAATGGATTTCTGATTTTTTTTTTCTTCAACCTTGGAGAGGTTTAAAGTCTATTGTAAAAAGCATTTTTGCTGGTACACTTATTATGGGATATAAAAAGGCTAAGTTCCAGAATTCCATTTTTCTCTGGGATTCTTCATCATTCTTTATCACAAATCTTTTGACTTTTTTTTTTTTAACTTGTGACATAAACTCTGAATTAACTTGAGAGACTTGTAAGAACCTAGCTAGTGTTTTGATGAAGAAAGGCCTCCTTCACATTTCCTTCTTATAAGCTTCTTCTGTGATGATCTTCAGGGTCAGTCCAGCTCATTATGTATACTCATTCATTCATTGGTTCATTCAGTAATTACTGAACCACCGTTACGTGCGGACTCTGCAATAGGTGTTGTGCATCTGTTAGTGATGAAACTGATCCAATTCTTTGCATACCTGGACCTTTCACTTTAGGGTGCACAAAGGGTCATACTGTTGATATTCCACACTGTTTTGAATTTAAGATAGATTTAGAGCAGAGATCAGCCTTGAGTTTTGGGCTCATCAAAACTGCAAAGACAAACATTGCTCTTGCTGTCTCATTGCATTTAGGCACCAACGTGGGTTTCCCCAACCAGTCACCTGTGTTGAGTGCCTCCAGTGTACACTCATGGTACAGTTTTCACCCTCAACACATTCAGAGGTAGTGAGGGATGGAGAGGAATACACAAATACCTAAACACATAATTACAATATTGTATGATATGAATAATAAAAGTGCTGTGGGGATATAGAGGGAGGGGGTATTAATTTTGCCTGAGAAAATCAGAGAGGTTATTACAAAGGTTGTGGTGTTTGAGTAGAATCTTTTAAGAAGGAAAATGAGTATGTAGATGAGGGAGAGTATGGGTGGAATTAGATGTCACTCATGTGCATGAACATGGCACACTGAAGAGCTTTGTTTGTTTTTCCCTTAACAAAACAAGAAGGAATAATTTTGTGACTAGCACTATGCATTTCCTATACTATTGAGAAAATCAGTATATTTCTGCATCAAAGAGTAAATACAATTGTGTCCATCTCTTCTTCCACCTTTCTCAGTTACACCCTAATTAGCTACACCCAAGTCAGAAAGTCAGTTTTCCCTCCTTTCAACTTTGGGGCACTCACATTTATTGAATGTAAACTTTTTCCTCATAGATTCCTGAAGTGAATCATCTTTGTAGCATCTCAAAACACCTAATAGAATGTCCTATCCCTAATAATCACATTGTAGCTGTCATCTATGTGCCAGATACTGTGCAATTTTCACTTCACAAAGTCTCTTCTTTCGTTCTATTATCCCATGAGATATGCAGCATTGTCACCAATCTCACTTTACAAATCAGAGATTTACGTCTCTGAGAGGCTACTTGTTCAGAGAATGACTTACCCCAAACCACTCAACCAGAGAATAGCACGGCTAGCTTTTAAACTCTATCTAACTGTGAAGGCAAAGTGTATTTAAATACTTCCCTATGCTGAAGGGATGCATTGATAGTCTGTGTCGATTCAAGGTTGCTACAGGTTCTCTGAATTTCTCCCATTGAGAGATTGGGTTTTACGTCTTCTTTCCTTGAATCTGGGTAGACTCTGTGAGTGCTTTGCCTAAGAGAATACAGTGGTATTGACCCTGTGCCAGTTTCTCGGCCGAAGTCTTAAGAAATTGGAACTTTCCTTTTCTTGTCTGTTAAAACATTCTGTCTTGGAGCTCTGAGCCACCATGTAAGAATTCTGATGCCCTGTGGGAGAGACTACCTGGAGAGGCCCTGAGATTGTAGGGAGAGGGAGAATTTCCTACCTAAGCCCACCTCCCAAGGAACCAAACACCAGGCATTTGAGTGAAACTATTTGGATCCAACGGACAAACCCAACAGCTTACGAAACACCCCTAAATGAGCTTAGTCAATACTATGTAGAGCAAAAGAATCATCTAGCTGAATGCTTTCTAAATTTATGAGTTGCTATGAAAGGTTGTGGCTTTAAGCCATTGAGTTAAGGGATGGATTCTTATGCAGCAGCTGATAACTGATAGCCTGTCATATCTGGAAGTTTTGCTTAAGAACCTATAAATGCTTTCCTTCTACCCACTTATGGCAACCTTACAAGAATATTAAGGAAAATGAAAAAAAATAGAATGTGATTTCTGGCCTTTAGTATCTTATTTTCTAGGCCTATGGTTAGTATGTGTTGGTGGAGGTAGCAGTGGGGAGAGTAGTACAGTATAGTAAAGTCTGTTGAAATATGGATGAATCACTGATTCAGAATTCCCCAGGTGAATGTGACAGGTGTCTGGTCTTTCCACTTGAGATTAATCACTAATCGTAGGTTAGGGTTTTAGAGCTAGAAGAGGTTTTAGAAATCATTTAGACTAATCATTTATTTTACAATTAAAGAAATTGAAGCCATGAAAGTTAAATCACTGGCTTAAGTAGAGTGCCGGGAATAGAACCCACAGTAGAATGAATTATAATTCTATAAAAGTATATATAAGTCAGTTGCCATAAATTGATATTGCCACAGTTACTTATTAATACTGCAGAGTGAATGAATAAATTGAGATTCTCAATCAAGAAATATAATAAACTACCAGTGTTTCTCAAATTTGGCTGCACATTAAAATCACCTGTGGTTATTAAAAATAAAATTACTGTCCAGGATCCAGGGCTATGGATTGATTAAATCAGCTCATGGGTGGCCCCCCCAAATTAGTATTTTTTTGGTAGCAATATTGGTAACTAATAATTAATTTATTACTAGTAATTAGTAATTTTGGGTTTTATAGTTTAATAAGCTTATATAATATTAATGGTGATTTTTATTTTTTATTTCAGCTCATTATGGGGGTACAAAAGTTCAGGTTATATATCTTGCCCATGCCTCCCCATCCCCCTGAGTCTGAGCTTCAAGTGTGTCCATTCCCTAGACAGTGCACATTGCACTCATCATGTAGGTATGCACCCATCCCCTCCCCCCCACCCCCATCCCCTCCAGTCAGAACTTCAAGAGTGTCCATTCCCC
This sequence comes from Eulemur rufifrons, assembly GCF_041146395.1. Taxonomy (NCBI): domain Eukaryota; kingdom Metazoa; phylum Chordata; class Mammalia; order Primates; family Lemuridae; genus Eulemur; species Eulemur rufifrons. The sequence continues at coordinate 53,716,577 of NC_091010.1, read as the reverse complement.
AGGCAGTGCGCATCGCACTCATCAAGTAGTTATACACCCATCCCTTACCCCCAGCCCCCACCTCTGTCCGATACTCAATTGGTGTTATTCCCAAATGTGCACTCAGGGAAACCAGTTTGCTGGTGAGTACATGTGGTGCTTATTTTTCCATTCTTGGGATACTTCACTTAATAGAATGGGTTCCAACTCTCTCCAGGAGAACCAAAGAGATGCCATATTGCCATTATTTCTAACAGCTGAGTAATATTCCATGGTATACATATACCACATTTTGCTAATCCTTTCATGAATTGATGGGCATTTGGGTTGTTTCCACATCTTTGCGATTGTGAATTGTGCTGCTATAAACATTTGGGTGCAGGTGTCTTTTTTATAGAATGACTTTTGTTCTTCTGGGTAGATAGATGCCCAATAATGGGATTGCTGGATCGAATGGTAGGTCTACTTGAATCTGTTTAAGGTATCTCCACATTGCTTTCCACAGGGGTTGCACTAGTTTACAGTCCCACCAGCAGTGTATGAGTGTTCCTGTCTCTCTGCATCCACGCCAACATGTATTGTTTTGGGACTTTTTGATAAAGGCCATTCTCACTGGAGTTAAGTGATATCTCATTGTGGTTTTGATTTGCATTTCCCTGATGATTAGAGATGTTGAACATTTTTTCATATGTTTGTTAGCCATTTTTATATCTTCTTTTGAAAAATTTCTATTCATGTCCTTTGCCCACTTTTTGGAAAACCATACCATGCTCATGGATCAGTAGAATCAACATTGTTAAAATGTCTATACTACCCAAAGTTATCTACAGATTCAATGCAATCCCTATTAAATTACCAACATCATTTTTCACAGATATAGAAAAAATAATTTTACACTTTGTATGGAACCAGAGAAGACCCCGTTTAGCAAAAGCAATCTTAAGCAACAAAAACAAAATGGGAGGTATTAATTTGCCAGACTTCAAACTATACTACAAGGCTGTGATTATAAAAACTGCTTGATATTGGCACAAGTGCAGGGACACAGACCAGTGGAAAAGAACAGAAAATCCAAATATAAAACCATCCTCATATAGCCATCTAATCTTTGACAAAGCAGACAAAAACATACTCTGGGGAAAAGATTCCTTATTTAATAAATGGTGCTGGGAAAACTGGATAGCCACATGTAGAAGACTAAAACAGGACACACAGCTTTCACCTCTCACAAAAGTCAAATCACGGTGGATAACAGACTTAAACCTTAGGTCGGAAACTATTAGAATTCTAGAAGAAAACGTAGGAAAGACTCTTACTTGGCCTAGGCAAAGAATTTATGAAGAAGACCCCTAAGGCAATCACAGCAACAACAAAAATAAATAAATGGGACCTGATCAAATTAAAAAGCTTCTGCACAGCCAAAGAAACAGTCACGAGAGTAAACAGACAACCTACAGAATAGGAAAAAATTTTTGCATACTACACATCAGATAAAGGACTGATAACAAGAATCTATTTAGAACTCAGGAAAATCAGTAAGAAAAATGGTGTTTTTATTTCCTTCAGTGACTATACATAATTTGTATGATTTTGGATTCAAATAGTTTGTGTATCTTCACTTTTCTACATATTATTTTTCTATTGCTTGAGCTACTTTCTCTTAACATGTACTCCTCTTTAACATGTATTTAATATGCACTTAATACAAACTTTCTTTTTTTAAAAGCTTGATCTCTGAGAAAAGAATTATACTTTCTGCCATCCTTCACTCAGCCTTCCATGGAAGCTCCAAATGAAAAACAGGACTAGTAGCTGGCTGTAAGACCATCTTATGCGAAGTTGATAAATCATCCAAGTGGGAGTTATTTGTCAAACATACATATACTTGAATAAATTAGCTTTCTATGAAAAGGGTGTTGGATTTATTAGCTAGTTATTACCAATTTGTCACACCCTCATTTGTTTGAATATAATTCAAAAACAACCCATAATTAGATTAAATAAAAGTACCTGTGTCTAGAATTAATGCATTGGAAGAAATGTAATTATTAGCTCATTGACATATTATAAAAAACCATTATGGTGATTTCAACTGCTCAGTGGTTGTGGGTATATTCAAAATGGACATAATACACACTATTTAATAACATTTTAATTTACAAATATAAATTTTAAGAATAGTTGAATCATTGTGGGAAACTTGTTAAAGGGTACACAAGATCTCTCTGTATTATTACTTTTAATTGCTTGTGAATCTATCGTTGCCTCAAAACAAAGTGTCTCAAAAGGATGGTTGATATTCTCCGTTACTTTACACATCACCCCTTCTAATAGACTTTTTGCTTCTTTATTGTTATAAAATATTAATAATCTCATATGTGTATTGATTTAATAGATCCTTTGTTTTTTCTTGGGATCCCGACTTAGTTCCAACATCTGAGGAACCACTACATCTTCATTGGATATCTCTGAAATGCTGTAATATTACAAGGAAAATATAGTGCCTGCTATTATAACACCCACGGGCAAAAATATGTTCTGATTTGATATAGTGGGTAATTTCAGTGGTGTCGCTGCAGGGGCCAGTGGGTTGTTTTATGCCCAGGTGACCCAGAAAATAGAAGGGAGTGATGTATAGTCAAATGGCTAAATGTGCAGGCTCCAGAGTCAGGCTGTACAACTTGGAGATTTGGCCTCTGACTTTCTATGTGACCTTGGACACATTTCTTAACTTTTCTTTTCCTCTATAGTCTCATTTTAAAATAGAATTAATAATAATTATCACTGCTTAGGATTGCTGAGATGCATTACAGAATACACATACCTGACATCTAGTGAACTCTTAGTAATGGGAAGCTGTTCGTGGGGATACTTTGATTCCACTACCTCAAAACATTCAATTAAAACAAAGAGCTGAAATTACTGGGCTTTTTACCTTCAGATGTGTCTTATCTAATTCCTGGGTCAGTCCTGACCAGGTTATAGAGTTCAGCCCTCGAGGTCATGGGGTGACCTGTCTGCCATAGATCTGGTATTAATTCTGCCTATTTTGTGGTGTGGATCCTGAGTCTCCATCAAATCACAATCTTCTCAAACTCAGCTTGCTTCAATGTTGATTCAGGCTTTGAGTCTTGCGCTATACCTAGAGTTTCTTTGCCCTATATTTTGTTTCCTATTGAGAATAAAATGTGTCCTTGGATCCCTGACATTCTACTTTGCCCTTGCTGTCACCCTCTACTATGGAAGTGAATTCTGTCCCTTCATCAGCAGCCATAGGTTGGCATTTTGATGCAAATAGGCCAATCACCCAAACCCATGGAATTTCTGCCCACCTGGATTAGAGCATTGTAATGCACTATAGAGCACTTCTGAATGAGATATCTAGTAAATATCAGAATATATCTGAAACTCTTCTGAGGTTACCATACCTTTGAACACTGTTGTAGAATGCTAGCTATATGCAAGGGTCAGCGTATCAACTTGGTTAATTTCTTTAGCCTAGACAAAATTTCCTTCCTCTTACTATACTTTGAACCAGTAATGCACTGTAACTGAGACCAAATGTGGCAACTGAGTTAATAAAGTATGTTGGATTTTCTTTTATCTATCAAAAGGTTTTTGGGTGATGAAAGAGTAGATAGGTTGGCATTCTTAATCCCAGACTTGGGAGGCAAAAATCTTCCTTATAATATATCGCTTGCCTCTTTTTTCCCCCTACCTTTTCTCTGTGCCCAAGAAGATATGAAGCGTCAGAGTTTGATTGTATTTTTTTTTAATTTCCAGAATTCTAACAAAATATCTTAACGAGGTTTGCACATTTACTTTATCTTATTTTCTTATAATATACAAATAGACTGTATAACACTGATGGCAAACTAGTTACCAAAACAAGCTCAGGTACATTATAACAAATTGAGAAGACTTCAAAAACATCACTCTTGTTATCCAGGAACTCCTCAGGGAAGAAGTTGTGTCTGACTCTTTTTTTGATGAAAAACTGAGCTTGCAGTTTGGCAATGGCTCCAAAGAAAATAAAATACTTAAATATACACTTAATAAAACATATATATGATCTGTATGATGAAAATTACAAAATGTTGATGAAAGAAATTAAAGGAGGCCTAAAAAATAAAAATATACATCACATTCATAGATCGGAATACTCAATATAATAATGATGCCAATTTTTTCCAAATTGATTTATAAGTTTAATGCAATTCCTGTCAAAATTTCAGCAAGGTTTTGCAGTCACAGACACACAACAAGCTAGATGAATCTTCAGGAATTTAAGTTGAGTGAAAAAAGCCAGTTCCAAAAGATTACTTACTATATAATTTTATTTATATGACAATTTTGAAATGACAAAATTTTAGAGCTGGAGAACAGATTATTAATTGCTGGTGGTTAAGAATGGAATTCCCATCCAATCTAGGGGTAGAAGAGAGAATGGTGTGATTCTAAAAGGGCTACATGAATGATCCTAGTGGTGATGCAATTATTTAACATTTTGACTTGGTGGTGGATACACAAACCTACACCTATGATGAAATTGTATAAACTGTACACACACAGAGATACAAGTTAAACTGTGGCAAATATAAATGAGAAAGGTAGATTGTATCAAGGTCAATATCCTGGTTGTGATATTATACTATAGTTTTGCAAAATGTTACCATTGGGGAACACTGGGTATATTAGTTTCCTAGAGCTGTGATAATGAATTCCAGCAACTTAAAACAATAGAAATTTGTTTTCGTAGTTCTATAGGCTAGACGTCTCAAACCAAGTGTTGGCAGGGCCATGCTCCTACTGAAGCTTTGAGGGGAGGCAACTTCCTCACCTCTTCCAGTTCCAGTCATTCCTTGGTTTGTGGCAGCATCACTATAATTTCTGCTTACATTTTCACATGGTTGTCTTCTCTCTGCATATCTCCATCTCTGTGTCTCTTCTCTTCTTACTGTGGCACCAGTCAGAGTGGATTGGGGCCCACCCTCATGGCTTCATCTTAACTTTATTACCATCTGTAAAGACTCTGTGTCCCGATAAGGTCATATTCACAGGTACTAGTAGTTAGGACATCAACTACTGGCTAGTAATTTTGGTAGGGGGAGCACAATTCCACCCATAGCATGGGGTAAAGAGCACGTGGGATCTCTCTGTATTATTTCTTACAAACTGCATGTGAATCTACCACAATCTCTGTAAAAAATTCAATTAAAAATAAAAAGCAGGGAGGTCACAGCAAGGGCAGCAAAAGTGGTTGGTAAGCAGCATAGGGGCCACTTCAAGAAACAGGCTTTATAATCTGGGATGTGTGTGGTACCATATGAAGAGGAGCCAGCTATTTGTATGGAGCTAGGAACCAGCACAAATTCTAGTAACCTGGTCTGGCAGATTACTTTTGAGTATCTAGAAAAAAATCATCACTATGAGCCTTGCTCCACCTCCCTAGGACTGTGTAGGGAGCAAATGCTATTGCCCCCTAAAATTTGCTGAAAAATCACTGACATGATGCAGATTGATTAATAGGAGGAAGAAGATAAAAATTTATTTAACATGTATACGTGGGAACCCTCAGAATGAAGATTCACCTCCCATTGGGGTTCAGAAGCTTATATGCCATTCTGGTAAAATAGGTTATTGGAGAAGAGAAAAGAGGAATTCTGTTGAGGGGTGATAAAGGATTACTAGGGAAGATGAATGGATGGGGAACAAAGATTAACTGGTTAATAGTCTTTTTGGAATTTAGCCTGAGAGATGGGGCATTATCTTCTTGAAGAATCTGTTCAAGTATTGTCACATTTCTGGTCTTACAAGGAGGGGAAGAAAAGAACAGTTGTTCTCCTAGGTGGGTCTGGATCTCAGGAAGATAAAGCAACTTTAACTTTTTTGGGAGTGCCAGTGGTGGTGGCCGTGGTGGTGGTGGGAAGATCAGAGAGACCTTGAGCCTTCTTCAATCACTCCAGCATGTCAAAATGCCATATTTTCAGGTAAAATATTTCTAATTTTCTTCAACTGAAAGAACTCTGTCATCAGACATACTCATGTTGCCGATTCAGAGGCATACTAGAGAGAATTGATACTATTCGTGTGTGATTATGTTACCAAAAGTTTGATACTTGTCCCTGAGGCTGAATCAATGAGAACAAAGAATGAGGAAAGTGGTTTGAGGAAAAGGATTAATTTGCTAGCAAATGAGGAGGGCAGTGGACTAGCATTCCAAAGATTGCCATCCTGTCTTTAAGCAGCAATACAGAGCTTTTTAAAAAGGGAGGATTTTGGGGGTTGGGTGTAGGTTATGTGACCAGTGTCACATATTGTGCCTTTGGGCTATTGTCATTTGACTATAATTGGTGGTTTGGTCTTGACCTTATCTCTGGTGACTATGATCTTTCATGACCCTTGTCTGGACATTCTGTCGAGGCATCTCCTGTGGTTTAAGATACTATTAATAGAAAACAAACAGCAAAGAACATTTTTCTGCCCCTTTGCTTACTGGCCTCTGGTAGGAATGCAGGTTTTAATTCCCAAAAGGGTGGGGGGTTTTAAAGAGGGAACTCATAAAACATTTCATTGCCCCTTTTCAGACCCTTACCTCTATTACAATTAAAGAAGGAAAGCACAAGGTTTGATATTCCTTGAATTTGCCTGGATTTATCCCCACAAACAATTTTTTAATGCTTTTGGTAGAGTTGTTTTAAGAGCAGGCATAGGGCTTGGGGGGCTAGATTAGCAAAAGCAAAGATGTTGGAGATATAAGTAACACATATTCCTAGGGCATTTGAAATGATTCAATAAATCTATGTAATGTCCCCAATACAGAGCCAGACATGTATTTTTCAGTAAATATATGCAAGTATTATATTTTCTATTTGTAATTTGTCAGTTGATTTAAATAACAAGTGGCTCACTCTTATCCCTCCAATATGCCTGGGGTCTTTTGGGGTGGAAATAAAACCAGACATACCTCCAAGGTGAGGAGTTGAGGATAATGTGGAGATAAAATCACCAAGCTGTTACTTCTGAGAACATTAGTTAAAAAATAATGTTTTCTTTTTTAAAATTTGTTTTTTGTTTTCAAAACATGGTCTGGCTTCAAATTCAGGCATAGTTATATAAAAAAGAATGGGGATTACTATATGTAGTTACCCCAAATTTAACATGATCTGGTACATTCCCTTTGCAACTTTTAGGGCTTCATAACTAAATCAATTCCTTCTTGCTACATGGAAATTGAAGAGCTTGTAAACATCTCCCTGTTGGAGTCAGCCAGGAGACCATCTTTCTTTCAGTTGTTTAAGAGCTCAGATTAGTGTCAGTCAATTGAGACAGACAAGTGTTTAATTTGTATTTTTTAAAGGCTCAGTACAACACATACTTTCACTTTTTTTTCTGCTTAACGCCTCTATTTTTGTTCACTCTTTATTCACAAAGATAAATTTCTTTTTGAGATTTTTCATACAAAATGATCTCTTTTCAAATGAAAACCATTTATAAAAGCACATTGATGGGAATATACCTAAACAAGGATATACATTCTAATTAGCTCTTTTCATTTGCTCACATTGCATAATTAAAGCTCATTGAGGCCAATTCAAATGAAGAACTGTCTTCTTTATTTTTTAAAGTATCATTTAAAGTGGTTTTGAAACTGACATTATCCTCATTATCCCTTCTTAGAAATGAGCTTTCATGATTAAAGAGGAGAAAGTGAGATTAGCTTGGTGGCTGAGGCAAGTTTGTTATTATTGCTTTGTTTCCTTTTGATTTATTTGTTCTTCTTCTTTTTTTTTTTTTTTTGCTTTTTTTTTTGTTTTGTTTTTGACTCTCATACTTGTTATCTAGCCTTTATTTGCCCTGGTAATTTGCATGTGTTCACACCAGGCTGAGACAACCAGAGTCCAGGCTGGGAATGTAGGAAACTCCCCTGAAAGAAGGCAGAGCTTGGAAGGACATTTCTCCAAATTCACAGCCAGCCAAGACAAGAAGACGACCCCTCAACATTTCCATTCCACTGAGCTCTAAGACCTCAAATCCCTTAGTCCACTAATTCTGAGTGTTAATGATAAAAATGACAGATGAATCACCTGCTTATTAAGCTAAGCTCTAGCCATCTCTGGCTGAGGCAGGAGGTTAGGATCTGAGGAACCCAGGACAAGTGTCAGCTATGAGCTCCCTGTTTTCCCCTGAGATTTCTCTCACTAAAGATGGCTAAAAAGTAACTTTTTGATGATTTCAAAGTGTAGTAAGGATTTTCCCCACAATGAACATACCAAGAAGTGGCCTGTGAGGACCCCCTGGCATAGTCTTCTCTTTCTGGCCCGGCTGAGATGCTCACACACTCTTTCCTTGCATCATGAAGTGTTGCACTCGCCTTGGCGTCCCACTGAGGGATTCGTTGCTGAACACAGGTTTGGCTGCTGCCACCTGGGAACTAGACACCAGCGGTGAGTGTTGGTGAAGGAAAGATGTTTTATTCAAGTGCTGCAGCCTGAGGAGATGGCAGACTGTTGTTTCAAAGACCATCTCATCTCCTCTGCTTACTGAGCAACTTTTAAAAGGAAGGTGTAAAGGCAGTCGGTGGCAGAAAGTAAGATTTGTGCAAGTCATCATGACTTGCTCCATGGTTATCAGCAAACGGTGGGCTGTTTAGCAGATTTTGTCATCATCAGCAGTCTATGGTTGGCCTATTCTAGACTCTTGATCTGTTTTTTCCTCAAGATTGTTTTCTAATCTTGTGCCCTGTGTAGGCAAGCAGCAGGTTAATTGAAAACTTTTAAGACAGAACAAGCCAAAAGCACACTGGAAGGAAAATGGCTTCCCTTTAGCCAGCCTAGAGTTATGGTCTGAATGGCCCTTGGGGTGGGCTTACAGAAGCACTATTCTAAAAGGGGATTCAAAGAATAACAGGTTTTTGTTAAATTTATTTAAATGATTATTTAATTAATGGTAATTATAATTTTTGAATGCTTAATATACCTTTATGGTCAAGATTCCATAGATATCAAATAATATAAAATAAAACCTCTCCCTTCAATTCCTGTGCTCCAGAAATCCAGTGTTTTGCTCCAGAGGTGACTGCTATTATTAATTTGTTATGCAGCCTCTCAGATGTATTTTAGGTATGTATGTAGAAATATATGCATATTCTTTTTTACTTCTTTCATAAAATACGTAGTTGATTTGCATCAAGATTTTTGTTGTTATTGTTAAAGATATGTCTTGGAGATCTTTCCATATCAGGACAGAGAGCTTTCTTATTAATTTTAAGCAATGATACAGCATTCTATGATAAGGATGTCCATAATTTATTTACCACAGCTCTTGTGGACATTTGCATTGTTTCTAACTTTTAATGTGTAATGGTATAAATTGTAAGCTGAATACTTGAAAAGTGATTTCTAGATCAAAGGCTATGTGGATTTGCCATTTTGACAGAATTTACTTGACCTAAAAATTATACTACTTTTTACTTCTCCCATCAATGTATAATAATGTTTCCTTAGACTGTTGTCAACATGTATATATGTGGTCATTATTTGTCTTTGCAAAAAAAGTAGATGAATAACATATTCATTATAGTTTTGTAATTTGCACCCACAATGAATTGCAGCCATTTGCCACTATTTTTAAATTGGGGACAATTTATTTAAAAGTATGTATTGCATATCTATGATGTGCAAAGGTGCTCAGCCTGATACTGCAGGGCATACAGAGGAATTTAAGCATAACCCACCTTCTAGGTTATTGCAGTTTAGCTTGGGGCCAAAACAATGGACTGATACTTATAATAAAAATCCCATATATGATATATGTGTCCAGAGCATGCAAAGTACTTTGGAGCCTGAACAGAGAGAAGGATCACATGAAAAGGAATTGGGAGTTAAGCACAAAAGGCTTCATATGGAAAGTGATGTTTAAAATGTGTCTTAAGAACTTGAGATTGGGAGTGGGGTGGGCATTCAGGAGAGAAATGCTGCATGAGCATGCAGAGGTTGGAACACTGGTGAGGAGCAGCAATGAGGCTAGTCTGACAGGAGTATAGGATTCCTAAGGAAGAGGAAGGTAGGAATGGATCTATGAAGGGAATTTGGGCCAGATTGTGAATACCCTTGATTTAGGAGTATGCAGGAAGTGGAGAAATATTAGCAGAATTTGGAAATATGGGACAACAAAATAATAAAAACCATGTTTTTTCAAAATCAACCAAATGTACATGTTGAGGATATTAATGAGAATTTAAGTTCATTCATCAAGTGCTCAGAAAGCTTTAATTATTTTTATACCAGGATATAAGACAGAAGACACCATTTCTGCCCCCTGGGATCTTCTGGCTGTGTGTGTGTGTGTGTGTGTGAGAGAGAGAGAGAGAGAGAGAGAGAGAGATTATGTACAGGGAGGAAGTGGGTAATGAAATTGAATCTGGAGCCCTCTCATCAGGTAATAGAATCTGTTAGTATTGCAATATTTAAAAACAAGTACTTGGTCGCTTGGATTATTTCAATCTCATTTTTGCACCTCACAAACATCATGCCAAAGACCATGATGTTGCCACCTGCCCATAGCACAGTGTTGGAGGAGAGGTGCTTGACATGTCTACAACCATCTGCATTGTCCCCTTGAATCTGCCCTGGGAAATGGATGGGAAGAGATGTTGACAGATTTTCAGGTGGAGACAGGAGGTGCATGCTGAGTTGTCTGGAGTCTTGCCTAGCTTTTCTCCTTCTGAAACCTCCTAGATGACACATGACCACTAATGCATTTTAAAAACTGTTAAATTACCAAACTAAATAAATAAAAAATAAACTAACTAATGTGGTAAAAAGTTGTGAATAATGGACCAAACCATATTCTAATCAGCTTTTTAAACTGGCATAATTTAGTAATAGACAAGAGGGTGGAGCCCTGGGTTTGAACTCTTTCCATATCCCATCTAGTAACCACATACCTTCTTCTCTTCATCCCACAGAGTGTAATTTAAAAATATGCCTCTTTACCCATGAAGGCTGGGGAAGCCATTAATCATGGCTGTCTTGGGCTGTTCTAATCTTCAAAGGTCAGAGTTGACATATTAATACAGCACCTAGGCATCTCTAGTCATTTCTTGTTATTTTATTTCACTGGAATAGCAATCCTGGGAAAATGAGATCACGTATTAATGAAGCTTTATAAGTAAGAGATGGCATTAGAATAATGTAGAATAAAATATTCCTGTAGAATAATGTATCTGAGGCTTCCACTTCTACCCAGCCAGTGAGAAAGGAGAAGCATTTAGCAAATAAAGATATACAAACAAAATGAACATCCATTTTGATAAGGAAACCTGATGAAGGCAGCACTTACTTTAAAATAGACCTGGCTTTACATATTTCATTAAGCTTGGGTGTTCTGAAAACTTAGAGACTAAAATTTCCAGAACCTGTTAGGTATACTCAAATTCTAGCACCCTCCTATGGGGAGGATTAAGAAATGATGACAAATGGCTTCAGGTAGGGAGAAGGGTCTGTATGGAGAAAAAGGTGTCAGTCAGCTCAGTGCTAGAGGTGCCAGGTGTATCTATATGAAAAAAAAAAAGTAGACTTTATATATGCAAGGTTTATATTCATATGTGCAGAAAGAGGAGGATTTAGGTCACAATCCAGTCATAGCAGCACAGAAACTGGTAATTGCTGAAGCTGTTGAAGCAGGTGATTGAAGTCCAGTGTTAGCATAGCCTTTCAAAGGTCCCGATTACTCTTTCCAGCACACTGTGATATATTCAAAAGGCAGGATATTATTGGAATAATTTGGGGGCTGTCCCATGCAGAGTTCAGGGGTTAGATTAATTGACTTCTTAAGGTTTTTTCCTATGACTTTGAGATTAGTTAAATTATTATGTACCATATTTGTTAAATGTTATATATACTTGACATTATACAAAACAAATGCAACCTGTTCCAAAGTAGAGGTTTTCTTTAGAAACAATAGATTCTAAATCATGGTGGTGTTCTACCCTAGAGTTGGGAAAATGCATGTATTTCTATGGAAACAATAAACAGTATAACTGTAGTGATTTTCTATTTTCTAACCGTTTTCCATTTCTCCATCACAAAATGAAAATGTTTACATCTTTGTGTAAAACATTATGTATTTTGATCCATTTGACTTATGAAAAGGGCCTGTTTTGTTTTGTTTTTCCCAGTCCACCTCTGCTGCAATTAGTATTATGCCAAAAATGATCTAGCTTTGGCATATCAATGCTATTTTTTCTCTCTGGACTATGAGAACCAGTTCTCCACTTGGAGACTGCTTCAGAGATAGGGTGCGAATCTCCAATCTCAGGTGGAAAAGAGACTAATATTTATGATGCAGTGACTCTTAAATTTCATTTTTCAGTCCAGTCTTTGTAGTTTTGGTGAGATAAAGGATTTTTTTAAACTATATTGTCTAGGATATAGGGAGTTGTATAAAGCTGATAGACAGAGGCTGTATTTGATTGGTTCATGAGCAGAATAAAGGGAGACAAGAGAAGATAACTCAGTAACAGAAATGAAGGAAAGCGAGTTGGAAAGCAATGCAGTGTCTTGTTGACTAGAGCTGTGAGAATAGATTCCAGGAATGCAGGAAGGCCGTTTACTTGTAAGGCTAATCAGAGGGAAGAATCTAGATAGCTGATCATATATCTTAAAGGATTGCCTCTGTCTTTGATTTGGATCACTTTGTTTTCACAATAACAAAATCATCAGGTACAAAGGGGATAGCAAGAACACCAACATCTGTGCCAAATTCTGCAAGAACATGGCATATGTCAATGCTGTTCTTAAGTGCTCTATAAGCTTTTCTGAAGTTTGTATTAGCTCCATCTTGTACAGCATCTCAAGATATATGTCAAAAAACATCACCACAACCCTAGAGGGTAGGTACTATTATCACTCCATTTTAAAGAAGAGAATATCGAGACTTAAAGAATTTAACTTGTACAAAGGATTGCCATTAAAAATGATAGTGATGGGGTTTGAATCTAGATCTATATGACTAGAAAACTCTTAATTATTGTTCTGAATAGCTAGGACACAATTTTGAAGCAAATTTCTTAAACAATTGGAATAAAATAAGTATTATTTACATTTTAAAATAAATTTTTTTGAAAAAGATGGTAGATACTTGAATGTTTCATTTTGTGCAATTAATAATTCATGTCTTCTGCTTGCCTCCAAGTGCTCATACGACTAACTAAACATTATTGAAGTCAGCTTTGAAATTTAGAGATGTGTATTGGCGAGCAACAATGAGAGCCTGTAGTAAAAATCAGCAGTTTTTAAGCAGAAAGGAAAAGATTTAGAAATAAAACCCTATTATAAAACCATCAACTTCTTCTTGCTTAAGGTAAAAATCCTACAATGTGCTAAAAAAATATGATATTACAAATGAGTGCAAGCCATCATGTAGATCTTTGCTCCTGTAGTGTTTATGCCTGAGGCCTTTTTATTTGAGCATAGTTTTATTAATGGACTTGAACCAATATACAAGCTGGTGAACATTGCAGTACCTGTGGTATGAAGTATATGGTCTGAAGAATGACTTTTCCCTCCACATTCAGGTGTAATACATCATGGGAGTCAATTTAGCATGGATGGTATTAACATATGGTTGAGGGCTAGAAAATTTCCCAGGAAAGACAGCGTAGCCAAATTATTCCATATTATATTGGAAGAAAAAGTTCACAAGATAGGACAGCCTTTCTCCAATGTGTGTTTGGTTATGTTATTATGTCTAAAGTTCTATTTTTAAAAGATTATATACCACAGGCAGAATTAGTCTCTGTCATTCACATAATATGTTATAGGCTGTGCACTCAAGATCAGGAAATAATTTATCTTATTAACTCTATGATGGCTGGGCTTGGAACTTCTAAAAAGGTAGGTATTCTTACTGCCTAACCATGTTCATTGCCTGCTGCTCGGCAGGAAGTCAATAAACTGAGACAGCAGGGTTTACAGCAGAGAAAGAGTTTAATATTGCAGGCACCATGCGAGGAGATGGGAGGAATTTCTCAAATCCATCACTCCGAAAATTTGGGAGAAGAGGTTTTTAATGACAGTTTGGCTGGCAAAAAGCCAGGCAATTGGGTCTGTTAATTGGCTGGGGTTGGGGTGGAACCATAGGGCTGTAGAAATTGTCTTTGCTGAGTTGGCTCTTGGGTGGGAGTCAAAATACCAGCTAAGTCAGTTCCTCAGCATGGGCCACTGGTCTGGGTAGGTCAGCCATTCTACTGGAATTCGGGGCCTGGAAGATATCTCAGAAACTATGATACCTTTAGGTTTCGAAAAGGTGATGTTATCTACAGAGAAAGTTAAGAACCTTTATGACCACCATCGGCTGTGTGACTCCTTAGTAGCAATTATAGGAAAGGAAACAAGGGGACAGCTTGTGCCTTTGCAGAGTTTTAAGCCCCTTACCACAGTTCTCACCTTGTGACCCTTTATTAATTTGTAAAGCAGGGTTTCACTATGACACCAGAATGTGGTCCCTTATTGAAGGCAGGGATGTGGAGAAATCTGATTCATTTCTTATCACCTATAGAGCCGACACATACAGAGCAAATATTCAGTAACTAGTGAAAGAATGAGAGCCAACGGGAAATGAAGAGGTGAGAAATATGCTACGGATGGTACCAGGAGCCAGAGCTCAACCTGCATGAGCTATGACTCTAAAGCAGTTTTTTTTTCCTTTACATCAGGATTTTGATATATAAAATGGCTGTATGTCAGGATTCATATCTTCTTCTACCACATAACAAACCCACATAATTTATATCTGGATGGGATTTGGAAGATTACCTATTTCAGACTCCATATTTTACAGATAAGAAAATAGGGGCTCAAAGAAGTTAATAATCATTTAAGGCCATCTCCTTAGATAATAGAAGAGCTGGAATTAGAATACAGATTTTTCTGACATTGCTTTCAGTACATAGATTTTTTTCCCCCTATAATTTGAGCCCATGGTAGAAATTAATGAAATACAATAAAATAAAATTTACGTCTTTTCTAATTATTTTTTCCTTCAATTTTTTTGATCATGTGAAAAGACAACTCACATACTGAGAGAAAATACTTGTAAATTATATATTTGATAAAAGACTTATACCCAGAATACATAAAGAACCCTTATTACTCAATAATGAAAAGATAGTTAATTCAATTTACAAATGGACATTGTATTGGAGTAGACATACTTCCACATAAGACCTACAAAGGGCCACAAAACACATGGGAAGATGCTTACTGTTATTAGTCACTAGGGAAATGCAAATAAAAGCTACAGTGAGATATCACTTCATATCTACTACTATGGCTAAAAATAAATTTTAAAAAAGCAGTTAACACAAAGATGTAGAGATATTGAAACTCTCAAAATTGTTGGTGGAATTATGTAGCCACTTTGCAAAACAATTTATCACTTCCTTAAATTGTCAAATATAAAATTTTCATATGACCCAGAAGTTCTATTCCTAGGTATATATTCAAGAGAAATAAAAACATATGTCTACACAAAAACTTGTACACAGATGTTCTTAGAAGCATTATTATTAATGGCCCCCAAATTGGAAATAACCCAAATGCCCATGAACTGATAAGTGGATAAATAAAATATGGTATTTAATATATCCCTACAATGGGATTTTTGTTCAGCCATGATAAGGAGTGAAGTACTGATACATGTTACAACATGGATAAACCTTGAAAACATTATGCTAAGTGAAAGAAGCCAGATGCAAAAGTGAACTGAATGTATGATTTTGTGGAAGATTAATGAAGACCATACAAATGAGAACAAGCAAAGGCTATTTATTCAGAGCTTGCTGTAGCAAGGAAAGCAGTTGTCATCATTTGTATTTGGCAGAGACTCTAAGACAGGCAGAAGAGCAGGAAAGCTTTATAATGATCAAAAGGGAAGAATTCAGGTGTGTCCTAATTGGAGGCAGTTAACACAGGAAGCTGTAGGTAAACTAACTAGAAGCAGGGCATCCTATGTATTGGTTAGGAGCATATTTGGCTTTCTCTGGTTGGTCTTAAGTTGGAAACAGGGCAAGAATTGGGAAAGCTGTCAGTTTTTAATCAAATCTTGGACATTTTGGGCCTATTGTCACAAGGTTTATTGTCTAGCTTTCTCGGCTATTTACTGAAGATAGTAAGTGGGCTTCCTGGGCTGGTTGCTGCAGGTTGTAGGTCAGAGTTCTATTTTTTTTTTTTTTTTTTTTTGAGACAGAGTCTCACTCTGTTGCCCAGGCTAGAGTGAGTGCCGTGGCATCAGCCTAGCTCACAGCAACCTCAAACTCCTGAGCTCAAGCGATCCTCCTGTCTCAGCCTCCCGAGTAGCTGGGACTACAGGCATGCACCACCATGCCCGGCTAATTTTTTTTCTATATATTTTTAGCTGTCCATATAATTTCTTTCTATTTTTAGTAGAGATGGGGTCTCGCTCTTGCTCAGGCTGGTCTTGAACTCCTGAGCTCAAACGATCCGCCCACCTCGGCCTCCCAGAGTGCTAGGATTACAGGCGTGAGCCACCGCGCCCGGCCCAGAGTTCTATTTTTATATGTATAGTCTGTCTGTTGTTCTTTTGTGTCTTCAGTCACCCAGTTCATTATGTAAAATTTCCACAATAGTCAAAACCATATAGTCAAAAAGTAGCTTAGTAGTTGCCTAGCACTGGAGGGGTGGAATGGACAGTGATTGTTAATTTAATGGGTATAAGGTTTCTTTTCAGGTTGATGAAAATGTTCTAAAATTAGATTATAGTAATATTTGCACTTTGCCAATACAGTAAAAAACATTGACTTGTACACTTTAAATGGGTGAAATTTATGTTATTTAAACCATATATCCATAAGCTTTTAAAATAACTTACTAATGATTTTTGTATTGATATGAAAAGATTTTGGATGTATCTGGTTAATTGCATTTATAATTAATTGCACTGTTTCTTTTTATTTTTATTAACTTGACTATTAGAAATTTTGAAATTTCTTGTGTGTCTAACATTTAATTTGTATTTTACATTTTTGATCTAATGGGAAGGCAACACTGAAAAAGTGATTGCACATGTAAAAAATGTTTTGAAAGCAGAAATTTAGTAGGATCCTTGGTGTTATTATTTTTGTCTTTTGTAAACATAGATGAGGAAAGGGAAATCCCAAAGAGTTTGTTAGGAAGATGCAGGAGCAAGAATCTCTGCCTTTTTACTTTTGGTTTAGATTCTCTTCCATCTCACAACTGCCTTCTTTGTATGCGAAGCACTATGAACTTCTATGAGCTGTTAACAAATTCAGAGGTTTTTGACCACAGTGAGAGGTCATAACACTCTTGTCAGAGAGAAAAATAACACACTTATAAACTGTGGTGTTTCAACCAAAAAGAGGTGAAAGATCAGACTAAAAGGCAGTAAGACAAGGCCTTTATGGGATCTTAGGAATTGCAAGCCAAACTGGGTCCCCAAGAGAGGGAGGGGAGTTTCTAAGAGGCAGCTGAGAGTGATTACACAAGTTGTTTTAAAAAAATTATTATTAGTGGAGGCAGCTAGCTTAGGACCTGAGTCCAGTTCATTGGTGTTGCTGTTCAGGAATTGTGGGACTGGCGAAATTCAGGAGTTTTCCAGGATGTTGTCTTCATGGCACTGTGGCCTAGTTCAAAGGGAATTTTTGTATGAGTTGTTTGTTTTTGCTTGTCTTTTACAAGTTTGCATGTCATGTAGCCAGTCCTTCGTAGAATGACTTCCTGATTCCATTTTAGAGCTCTGAACCAGAGTAATGTCATTTTGTGTATCCCATTTCACAGGTGAAATCTGTTGTTTCTTTTTGTATAATATCCACCCATACTTCTGATAAAACGAGGTGGACTTTGCTTTTGGGAAACATTCTTTCCTCATAGTCCTTGTGATTTGGGAGTGCAGGTAAGGATATTCACCTGTTCTAGTTACAGTGATTGGTTCTGGAATGAGGGCATTACTTTAATTGGCCCAACTTGGAGATTTTAGGAAGGAGAAGCCCCTTTTTTGCTGAACTCAAAGCAGGAAAAGTTAAAGATAGATTTTAGTGGCTATCACATAAAGATAGCTGGACTAAGAAATGGAGAATGACTGAAATCCTTAGATAGCACTTCAGCCTCTGGACCCATCCTTTTCTGAAACTCATTTATCTGTTATGGAAGTCAATACATTCATTTTTTTTCCTCTAGGCTGATTCAAAATAGGTTTTCTGTAATTTATAACAGAAAAAAAAAAAACAAAAAACGCTAGTTGTTATCCAAACTAAACACAAGGGCTTTTCACAGGTACATTTGGCACATCCATAGACTCATCTTAGGTATCCCTGGGGTGTATCATTGGTAAGCTGGAAAAGTTGTTCTGAGGAATTTGAACAGTGCATAATTAATGAGCTTAGATTATATATCTTCTTGGTGAATCATCCGGTGTGCTTGTTTTGGGAGAGTGGGACTTAAAAATAATAAGGCTGTATTTTCTCTTTTTCCTGGTGGATGAGGTGATCACCAATCACATCTAATAATTAGTGGTTTTCAATTTAAGCTTTACCCACATCACCCATGTATTTATAATGTGATGGTCCTTGGACAGGACCCAGAGGATACAGGAATAGGAATGTACAGTTTTGATTTCCCCAGTGCTCTGCCCCCACCCAGTCCCAGAATAACCTCAGAGTCACTATTAGAATTTAGTTTGTACATAAAATTAAATGGAAGGTACCATAAAATGGCTTCTGGTATTTGGTTTGCATACAGTCTTCTGTGAATAATATTGAGAATTTTGAGGAAGATTTGGGTTTGTGGCTCAGTCTGTCATTTGAGATTGGAAACTGTGGGAATATGTGTAAAGTTCTCTCCTATCTCTTGGGTTTGGGAAAAGACAATTTTTGTCATGAGAGCCCACATAAACCAAAGTGGATTCATGGGCATCTGTCTGCCTTGGGGGACAGATGACGTCTAATTGACAGGGCAGAGCACCCCTGAATTCAAAGACCAGTTGCAACATAACATCCGTTACTAGCAGGTTTGCACTAGGATTACGCTTTACCTATTTTCTAGACACAAGTATATTGGTACCATCTGGGTTCAGAGGGACCTAATAGCTTTTGGAAAATGTTGTGTTAGAAAAGAAACATTCAGGACTTCACAGAACAGTTGCTGGAATTAACCACTGAAGGAAGTTGCTGCTCCAGCTACTAGGGTAAGGAATAGAAAGCCACGTTATAATCTTGTGGGAGCAGTTGCTGGGAGTTATCACAGATATTAATTGAGTGCAATCTGTGTGCAAGGCTTTCACTAGCTCCAAGAGAGTGGTCGAAGGAGGTAAGGCATGGCTCCTGCTCTGGGAGGTCTTTCAGTCTAGATGGAGACTGAGCCATCTTAAATGCCTCACTTATCCAATGGGAATAACAGTATCTGTCTCACAGCGATTCCTGTAAAAGTTTGATGCTGGAATATTTTATAATATGAAACACTTAGTCCTGGAACATGGTAAAATTCTCAATAAATGTGTGATTGATAATTATGACTCTACTCTTATCTCCTAATTATAAATCATGAGATATAGAATAATTTGCTTGTTCTTGATAGGAAAAAAATCAGGCAACCCGGACCAAGATGTTTGGTTCAGTTGCAGCAAAGGGAGACACGGACACCATCATGAGTTCATTTGGAGTGTTTTTGTTTTTCCTGGATTATCCCAACTGGAACCTAGGGGTGATGGCTCTTTCGTCCATTTCTGGATACTGTCTCAATTCAAGAGTGAGTGTGTGTGTGTGCATTTAACATTCATCCAAGAAATCATAATTGCTTACTTGACAAGTTTCCCAAATGTGTCTGGGAACCAAATTCGTGACTTATGTGACCCATTTTCCTAGGTGACTGGCATTTATTAAGCCCTCAGTCTGTGCCAGGCACTGCATTAAAAATACTCCATGTCATGTAGTGTTTATGTAAACTATGCAAATGAGTGCTACTATTATCCCTATTTTATACATGAGGTGAGTGAGACTAGCTTTCCCAGTCACACAGCTAACACTTAATAGAGTTGAGATTTAGTCTCAGCTGTTCTTATTCCAAAGGTCATACCTACTCTTAACCACTGTACTTTTGAGATGACTTGATGGGTTGTCTGAGGTTCTCAGGGAATTAGAGCTATTAATTCTAGTCCCAGTGTTCACTCTTATCTTTTGGAACACTCCAGGTTCTATAGATATGGAGTAACAGAAATGCCTTTCCCAGGCGAGATTATATGGCACCCTGATTAACTGTTACTCCCATGTGTTGAAACATCTGGAAGGTCTACTCACCCCTGCCACTGCCTTTGACATTCACCTTTATAATCTGTTTAGTTAAGCCCAGGCAAGGTTAGATATTTAATTGTTAACTTTCACCATCAAAAACATCTATTCTCTGATCCTAGAATCTTGAAGATCACCTAATTGTGAATCAGTTGGGGAATGAAATAATTAGTTATAGTATAGATCTCTAGGTCCCACTCCTGGAAATTCTAAAGCAATTAACCTGTTGTTGCCATAGGCATCTGCTTCTATTAAAAAGTTCCCCCAGTGTTCCTGACTTATGTTTCTTGATCAAGAATATTGGTGTATATCTATTAATAGATAAATTTGCCAGATAATGTGGTCTCTGTCCTTAAACTTAGAGTTGTATTAAAGTACATAGAGAAAATGTTAACATGGGCAAATGTAAATTATTGAATCTAATATAAATCTTAATACATATATAAATTTAAATATATTTATTCCTTTGCTGATATTGGACTTATGCTCTTTTCTAGTTCTAGACATCTACCTTGCCTACTGTGACTATTTTATCTTTTTCAAAGTATTTTTACCTCTCAATTTTTTCATTTAAAACCCAAGAGATTCAAATGAGGAGAACAGATGTCATCCCCATTTTATAGCTGAGGAAACAGCGGCTAAGCGAGGTTCTATGACTTTTCCAAGTTTCTAACTTAAGTGTTGATTATGAGATATCATTATGAGATTATCCAGGGAAATCTTTCTACAGATAGCACATCTTGCATTGAGTGTCCCCAGCTCTGTCTTCGATATTTCTGGTCCAGTCCAAGACAGAAGGTAAGGAAGAGCATGAAGGGAGCCCAGAGATCCTCTAGACCAAACCACCCAATGATTGATTCATCCATAGTGGCTACAAGTTAGCACCAGGTTGTCTGTTTGCTCAAGCTCCACTGTAGGGTGGAGGGAGCCTTGGGATGGGAGGCAAGCAGATCAGGCTTTGAAATTCACCTCTGCCTGTCACTGGCTTTGTGACCTTGGGCAAGTCAAGTCACTTAACATTTCTGAGCCTCAGGCTCTTCATTTGTGAAAGGAGGTTAATAGCAAAGCACTATGGAGGAGTTTTTCAAATTGCCTATAGCTTTTCAAAGCATCTGGCCTGGCTCAGATTCAAAGCTTTTGGTTCAAAGCTCATCTCTCAGGTCTAGTGTAACATGGAGTAACCACTGCTGTATATATTGTCTCTTAGTTGCTGTCACATTTGTAAAGCAATATCCTACTACATATTCATGAATGCAAATAAGCCTCCAGAGCTGCAGCCTTTGACTCTGCAAATTTAGATCTGTATATTAACAGGAATTTCTGCAAGTGTCTCTAGATTATATTAACCAGAAGGAGGGTAAACAGTCAGTGAACGCTTAGAAGAAATTCTCTTCCTGTTTATTTTTGGTCTGGGGAACAGTGGAAAGAAGTGGGGACCCCCGACTATGGATTCCTGCTAGTCCATACCCTGGATTGTAAGTGCCATGGAGCAGGGAGTATCACTATTCTACTCACTACTACTGTTTCTGCAGCTGAGAGTACAGTAGCTGGCACATAGTGATACACGATTACTACTATAATACATAGTTAATATGGACTGATGAAGGGAATCCCTAACTTTAGTTCTTAATAGTTTTCTGTATTTTGTTATTGGCTCATTTATTTCATTTTTATTCTTGTTTCTCCAGCTATGTTATAACCTCCTGAAAGGCAGGTTCTGGTAAAATTCATCACAAAAGAAACTGCAGTTTCTAAAGTATCATCACAAACATAATCCTCCCACATTTTTTTATGAAGTTGATTATTATTCTCATTTGACAGATGGATAAACAGAGAAATTAAGTAACTTGTACATGATCACACAGCCCGTTCATGACAGAGCCGATGGTCCCGTCCAAGGTTCACATTCTTTATCACCATACTCCTCTATTGCATACAGTATGCTGGGGAGAGTTTGCACATCGCAAGTGTTAAATATAAACCATGATCACGGTAGCTGGGTAAGGGAAAAATCTGACATGGAGAGAATGGCTTTTTCTGCCTGTTTGAGTTCTGGGTTGCCATCATGGTATTCTAGGGCTCCCCACTGCTGTACCCTATTTAGGACTGTCTACCCCAGAAAGTGTCTTCTTGCAGTTTCCCTAACCAACTCTCTTCATGCAAATTTTTGTTATGTCTCGTTAGCTGTCATTTATAAAATGTTTATAATGAGCTAGGATCCATGTTTTAATTATTTTATAGGGTGCATTATTTAGTTCTCACAATAATCTATGAGACAAGTTTTATTATTATTCCCCTTTTAAGGATGTAAAAACTGAAACTCAGAAAGTTTAAGAACTGGGTCAAGGCCGTAGAAATATGACTCATTCCATTGTGATCTTCTATTCGTTCTTTTGCTCCTGGGTCAAACGTCTAAAGCAGAACGACTACATGGGCTACTGTTCTAACCATACCTTAGAGTTATAGGTTTTGAAGATTTCAAATAATGTCTCCAATTAGATCTTCACACTAGCCCTAAAGGAAGGACGAGCAACCAGCATCAAATATCTTAAGTAATAATTAGATAGTAGCAAGTCTGGATGAAAGGCCTGGTCTCTTGTCTTCATCAGTCACTCTTCACTGTACCATACCAACCTTCCAAGCCACACTTTTGCATTTTTCACAAAACCAGCATCTTGATGCAGGGAGTGCCCCAGTGAAGAAAGGAAAGTTGCCTGAACTCACCAAGTGAGTTCTTGGCTTTGCATGGGAAAGAATTCAAGCGCAAGTCAACTTGCAATGGAAAGTTTATTGAGATAGAGACAGACAATAGATCCTACTCCACAGAGAGACTAGGGGTCCTACTACTTCGGAGAGGTCCCAAGCAGGATGGGCACCCTTTCTGGGGCAATAGTAACAATTTTAAGTGTTCAAAAACCTGTGTTGGGGAAACACCTATACATGACTAGCATTGTCTAGTGGTCAGGCCATAAAGGTTAATCATAAACTGCTGTCACAGAAAGGTAAGTGTAAACAGTTTGTAAGGAATCCAGTTTAGATATTTATCTATCTTCAGGTGGTCCTGGGCTGGTGACTTACTGGAAACTTCCTTGTTCAGGGTGGTTAGGGTCTGGTATTGGTCAAAATGGCTGCACTCAGGTTTTCTTAACCTTCCTTTTCTGCCTTATCCCTATGTTAATCTGAACATGGAAATTACAGACCTCATACCTGGACCATAGGGAGGTACTTGGAAGAAGGAGTATCCCGGTCTTCCTTCAGTCTCACCACCATGCTGAATGTCTTATTTTACCTGAAGGCCAACCTTCTCTTTAACCCAAGTTAAACTGACATTGAACTTGGGATCAGGGTGTGTAATCTCATAGAAACCAGAAGTGTTTGTGAACAGAAACTCAACTTCCTTGTTGTGAAGGAGCATTTATTTGAAGTTCAACATTTCCTCTTTTTCATTTCCATTTCCTTTGTCATGCCATGACTTTTCAGTGCTTTTAAATAGGCATTGATTTTCCCCCCCCATGAAACAGCAGAAATGTCTTTTCAACTCCTGATTGTAGCTTTATCTGGAAGCTACCAAAGGAAGAGTGTGTGGGTATGGATGCTACGGGGAGACTGAATGTAAAATTGGATATGGGAGAGATAATTGATTTGGGAGCATTCTCCCAAGATACAGATACAACAACCTGGCAAGGACCCTAGGAAATGATGCACGAGCTCTATTAGGATGGCTCTCAGAAGCATGGAAAAGCCATGGCCCACACTACATGAAGTTGAAATGCCAGAGTTGCCATGGCAGATGGTGGAGGGAGGGACTAATGGGCCCAGGGAAATGGACATGCTGACTGTAGGCACTATGTGAGGCCAGAATATGCAATAGATGGTCATGCTCCATGGGTAAACCTAGAGGATACACTGGTTGCCAAAGCCCTTAGGACCAGGGAGGGCACCCATGTCACTAACAATGGTGATGGCTGCTGCTACTCTGGAAGCTATGGCAGGGAGCAGGAGAGAAAGAGGCTCACTGAGATATAGAACACTAAAACAGCAGAGTCTATTTGGTAGCACTTAATCCCCAATAGTCTATAGGGCAGGATTTGAGGAATAAAAAAAATGTTATAGAAAGTCTCAGGAGACTAATAGGCAAATGAAAGAAAAAAGTAAAAGCTAGAAGGGAAAGTGTGTTGGGAGCTTACAAACAGGCTCTCATCACTGGCAGTAGGAGGGCAAAAAGCGCAGGACCAGGTACTGAGTCAGGTGACAAAGCTCCAGAGAGGATTAAAAGCCCAACCAAGGGAGGTTTGTCTTGCTGAGACCTAACAGGGAAAGAATGGGACCCTTTCAAGGGAGGCCTTATTGCCCACCTGTCAGCCAACAGCTTTCAACTGTCAGCCCTTCAGGTACTGCTTCACTGCAGAGAGCCACCTCTCCCGAGGGCATGGCCCTGGGGTGGCCCATATTCAGTGACTGATTAAAACAGGGCTAAAAAAGCCTGGCCATTTAGGCCCAGCATGGGACAACTCAGACCTACTCCAGTCCTTCTGGTGGGGTTGGCCAAGGCCTTGTAGGACCTGCTCCACAGTTAGACTCCTCCCTCTGGCCAATCCTGCCTCCTCCAACACAGGCCTTGATATCCAGCACATCAAACTCCATCTTATCATCTGCTTCTGGAAAACAAGCCTCCAGTAGACCCTGAGAATCCCTAGGCCTGGCTCGCCTTTGGATGGAATGCTAAGGAAAAGCCCCTCAGTTAGAAGCATAGAGTTCCCTGGATGCACAGGAGGGAAAAGCCCTTTCACTAAGCACCCACTATGTGGCAAGTGTGTTGCTAGGCACAGTCCCTCCTCTCTCTAGAAATTTCCTTCCTCTTTTTCTTCATTAGGTTCTGGTGCCTAAATACTGCTTTCTGGAAGCAGACAAAGGGGATACCAACTGTAGAGAACTCAGTTTGTTCAAGTGTTATCATTCTTGAATTTTGAATGGCTTAATTGCACGAGGAGTGGGTTAGGTCAAAGCATTCCCAAATCTAGTAACTTCAAAAGGCTCATCACACATACCTGGGGGCTGCCACACCTGGGTACAAAGACATGACTTCTTCTTTAACCAATTCTTAGTGTTCCCTCAAGACACTCACTGTCCCCTTGCTCTGGAGATGAGGGAATCACATGATTCTGAATTCTTTCATCCACCCACTCCTGCCCATTGAAAAGGGAAAATGAAGCACAGTCCAGCTGGGCAGTTGCCAGAGCAGCTTAAGGTTGATGTACAAGAGGGGCTAGAATTGCAAATGATCCTTTCCATTTCTAATTCCAAAGGTGGCAACCCTAATAGCTTTGCTGTCCTCTACCATAAAATGCCACGTGGGGAGGTATGTGTCATCTTTAGAGCTGCTACAACTCAGGGCCTCAGGCTGCTACCATTTATAGCGTTGAGTCAGATTTAATAGGTTCCCATTTGACAGATTTAAAGTCCATCAGCTCCTGGGGAAAATTTATCCAAAGAGCCTGGAGATGAAAGAATTTGCCTGTCTGCAAAGAGGATTGAGTGAAACATTTCCGCACAGAGTCTTCAGCAGGTCGTAATGCATAAATCCATCAGCAATGCTTACCTTTCATGTGCGTGAAATTATGCAAGCTTCTTTTTTCTTTATTGTCATTTTGAATTATGCACTCTACGGTGTAGATAGATCAACTGTTCCTAGGCAGCTAACTGAGCCATTGGAAGACAGTGATATGTTTTACTTTTATGTCAGCCAGTTCTGATTCAGTGTTTAGGGTGACATATAAGCAGGCATCAAGTTAAAAATAATCCTTGTTAAGTAAATTCAAACTGTTTTCCATCATGACCAGTGAGATGTAATCGGTGCTATTGATAGCACTCAGAGCTACATTGATTTTCTTATCAGGTGGAAACCTGATGGCACTTTTCTTTCACCCCAACTACTGGACTAGTTATAAACCATCTCTTAGGAAAAAATTATGTAAATTACAAGTTGTTATGTGGAGCTATGCTGTATTTCTTAAAGAAGTGAATTGGTTATAAATTATCTGCTGCACAACTTAATAATTAATACTTAATTACTGCTAAGAAATTTTACTACGTACTGCTCTTTAGATCCTTCCCCGTTTGCTAATTGTTCTCCCAGAAGTAAAAATATATTTTTCTCATCCCATAAAAGCACTGCAGGCTTGTGGTAGGCCTGCTACTGTGGGTTCACATGCTGAAAGTTTAGTGCACTATCACATTGAATTTGTGAAGAACTCATTCAAGGTAGATATTACCCCCCAATTTGCAGATGCAGAAGATGAGCTTTAGAGAGGTGATAAAACTTATCCAAGGTCAGATAACCAGTAAGTGGAAGGCATTTCAAATCCTGGTCAGAGAAACTGCAGAGTCCTGGCCTATTTTTATTCAACTGAGGGGTCTGCACCATATCACAGAGATGCTGTTTGTGGAGAGGAGCTGTGTAGTACATTAGCCAGATTAGATTCCCAGTGGCTTCCTCATGATGCTCCCAGGTTGTGAATGGTTTGCTTATGGTTTTCCTAGATAACCCCAAAGCATCAGCTCATACGAAGTAAAGCTTTAGGAAAGGAAAGCTTTGTTTAGTTGGCTCCTTCAAATTTTTGCTTTCAGAATTGACATAGGGTTTCTATTCTATTTGTTAAGGAAGAACAACAAGTGCAAATAAAAGAGGTGGAGAGGGGAACCGTGGAACAGCCATAGAGAGGCTTCCTTAGAATCTAGGAAGAGCTGAGCGCTGAGCCTCCAGAACAGGAGGACCTGAAGCTCCAGAAGGACAGCCCCAAGGCGTGACTATTCTCTCAACTTCAACTTTCTTTCTCATGATCTGTCTGTGTCTCTCTGCACATTTGCTCTGTTCACTTTGTCTTGATCTGCATTCTCTGAAACTTTCCTTCTTCATAATAGTATTACGCACATGGGCTGGTAACCTCCGCTTTCATAGATCTCTCTTGTCCACCATCAACAACGTGGTCATGTGGTATATACTATACCCTCTGCAGGATATAGCAGCTAGGGACCTAGATAACAGAGTGGCCTCAGCCCCGGCACATTAGCCCCAAATTTACCCCATACTCCAGTTCCCACTCTCTGCTTCGAGCCTCTTCCCTTATCTGCTCTCCTTGGTGGTAGATTCCCTGGACTTCACTCTTCCTTTTGATGAGCCTGTTGGATTGGCGATAAAATTTCAAGTGATCCTCTTGGATCTGGCATGGCACTCCTTGGAATGTTCCTTCCCATATACATTTTTGAACTCTGTCTAGTCGTACTTTTTTTTGACAATTTTCCTACAAGATTTTCCTTATTACTACTGCTACTATTGCTGCTGCTGCTACTACTAACAGCTAACATTACGAGAATTTATAAAATATCAGGCACTATTCTGTTCTAATCCTTCATTGTCACATTTAATCTTCATGGAAATCTTATGTGGTAGCTAATATTATTGTCCCCATTTTATAGATAATATTATGAAGTGTCAGTGACAGTAACTCTACCACCCAAGGCAGTACAGGATCCAGAGTGTGTCCTAGGTGTGTCTGGCTCTGGTGTTTATAATCCTAGACACCACATTACATTTGTAAGTGACTAAAGACTGGCCTCTTAATACCTAAAGCTGATTGAGTGTCCTACTTATAAGGAACCACTTTTCTGTTTCTCCTTGTGTAATATACATCTAAGCCTGTCTCTTCAACTAAACTTTGAATGTGCTGTGGGTAGGAACCATAGGACACATGTTTTTCGTGTCTTCTATAACACATCCTCATTGGAAGCACAAATAAAGCGCACATATACTTATTATCTGTCTACACATTTTTTACAGCCCCATCAAAAATAAACTCTCACTGTATTTTTTGTTCTGCTCAACTTCAATATTGCATTTCTATAGATAAGATTTAGGATTATTATTCTGAGATCTAGATCCCTGAAGATGAAGAATTTTCAATGACAGGGCACCATCACTGGCCTAACAAATCTGTTCTCAACTGGTAATGGTAGAAGCAGAAAATGAAATTATATGATCCAGGTGGTTTTGAGTAACCAATTTGTTTAAGGAAATTGCACAAGAATTAAAAACCTAAACTTAACCAAACCTAAATAAAGAAAACACACATTTGGCCCCACTGCAGTGAATAGTGAGAAAACTAGCACCTATCCCTCTCTGTATAAAAGCCCTGGCCTATTAACCTCTCCAAACTAAAAGAAGACCATAAAACATCTTTTCTTCATTATAAGCTGGTTGAAACAAGGTCAAATATTTTCTTAATTTTGCCCAAGTCTGCTACCTTTCCAACAAGGTGGGCTGGAACATGCTCAGATCTTTCTGTCCCATGCCTGCCAAGATAATAACGTGGAAACACAAGAATGGCTTTGACCATAAACTAGTATGTCCCTAGCCTCAATTAGCCATAGGCTACATTTGAGAAATAGCTTTTAGGACCAACTGATGCACAGACTTATGTGGATTTCTCTTATTCTAAAGCAAAAAATTTTGGGAAAGAACAGAAAATGGCCCAGGCAAAACACAAGTAGCTGTGTTCACAGCTTTTTGCACCAACTTGTCTTCTGAGATCTTTATTCTTCATTTTAATCAGTCCCTGAATTTCAGCAGAAGGGACATTTTGTAGCTGAAGACCAGGGGATGGTGCTAGCCCTGCTAATTACAAACCATGTGGTCTTAGGTTAATTATTTAGTTTCTTGGTCTCCATTTTTTTTTTTAAATTAACTTTGTCACCTGTAGAATGGGGTTAATAATCTCCACCCTACTTTCCCACATGGCTGTTGTGAACACCACATAGGATAATAAACGCTAAAGTGCTCTATAAAATTAAAAACCCCAGTAAGTATTATTATCATTTTACTATTTCAATCTATTCTTTTGGCTACTGAATAACTTAATACAGAAATACTTTTTTCATTTGACCAACCACAACAAATCTTAATTTTTTAAAGGAATTTTTTCCCCAGAAAACACAAGGAAAAAACCCAGATAACTTCTCCCATCATTATTCTGACATTTCTTTCCAGAATATGAAATTGGGACTTTCTCCCCAGCCAGGCTGTTCTTCATCCTATTTCCATCTCCCCAGGCCTAACATCATGCCTGAAAATAGTCCAAAGAACAGTTTGGTCTCTATTGATAGATTTCTCTTCCTACTTCTATCCCCACATATGCAAAATAATTTGAATTTAAAAGATGTTCTTACTGATGACGGAAAAGAATCTTTGGCCTATGGTGGACATGTGGGTAACTTTCTGAACAGGTGAAGTATGATGCCCCCAAATCCTACCAACAACTAGGGACTCATTTTGCTTTTGTCTAACAAAGAACTCTGATCATCAGAGTTTCCCATCCCCATTAACCTGAGCTGCTTGGTAAGAGTACTTGTTGGTGACAGCATGGTGGGTAAGACTATGGCCTTCAGTATCTTACAAACCTGTACTTTAATTCTGTTAATAGTACCACTCATCATTAGCCACATAGCTTTGGGTAAACAATTTTAACGTGTTGAATCTCATTTTCCCATGCTTCTAAAAAATGGTGTTAGTAATAAAATCTATGTCACAAGACAGTTGTGAGTGTTGAATGAGGTCTAGTACTTGGCTCAATGTCTGATGTGTAGTATGTCTTCACAAGTTGTAGCTATGACAATGTCATTACTACTATTATTAGGTGAATTTGTAAACATAAAGTTGATCTGAAATGATTAAATCTTTGTCTGTTCGGGACACCCAGGTAGCTCTCCCATTTCTAGTCAGTTCCATATGATCTTTGCCCTGCTCTAGTTTTTCCCAGGACTCTGCACATAAGTGGAGCCATCAAATTGGAAGGAATTATCCCATGGGTTTCCTGAAGACTGGGACCTATATCTATGGGGAACAGTCCCCAATGAGTCAGGCTAAGCCCGGGGAGTTGTGATTGCATTAGGCAGGAGTTTGGGTCACTGAGGCTCTAAATCATAAAGGATGTCCCTGCAGAGTAGGTGGCCTGGCTGATCTCTGACCAGGGACAGAAAATTGGAAATTATAATTTTCTTTAGGCAATACCTCATTTATAGTTGGTAAGGTCTAGAACATCTCTATCATCCACCACCCTCATTTAATAAAATATTTTGTTAACTAAAGCAGTTGTGCTTCAAACATCTATTGATTCTAAAGGCTGTCACTGTGGACCAAGTGTAGTGCCATACTTAATTAATTAAGCCAGACATAGAACTCATAAGCAGAAGCAAACCAGCCAACCAATCAAATAAAAATAACCAGTCTCTGAAAATTCACTTTGCAAGATAAAAATGAGCAGCTACCAAGGCCTGTGGCTTCTTGCTCTAACCCACATTTTCCAGCCCTGCGCTGATTTAATGTCTATGGCTCAGCGTGGAAAAAGAAGGCTGGAGTTTAATTATTTGATTTTGGTCTTTAATTTAAAAAGAGAAATTGAAACACCTGGGGAATAGAAAGATGATTGTTTTAATGGGCACTTAGCTAAGAAAACTGGGATGAGATTTGTGTGAATGTCAGAGTCCCAAGGCCTTTGCATGCCATTTCTGCTGGGGTGGAGAGCTCTTGGAAAAAGGTCATTTGCAGAGTTTGATGGCCATTTCTCACAACTGCAGTTTAAGGAACTATTAAAGGAAGTGTTCTTCAGCACACTTAAGAAGTCATTAGGTACTCACTTCATGGAAGATAATCTTTAGACTTTCTCTGGATCAATTGAGTCAAGAGAATTTCTTTCAAAAATATGTATTTAATTGGGAACATAAAATGGAAACAGAATAACAATTTGGTGCATAATTACATAGGACTAATAATGATAAAGAATTATATAAAACTTGACATAGTTCACTTCCACTACCTTGCTGGGTCATCAGAATATCACAGCTGAACCTTGGAGACAGGCAGCACGAACTAGGTAGTGCATAGTTCCACAAAGAACATCTATAGACAGATGGCAAGAAAATTACTTGGGTGGGGTGGTTGTGGGTGGAGTGGAGACATGGAGGGATGGGATGAGACTCGGGGCTGCTTGTTAAAAATGAAGATTTATGAGCCCCACCTTTGGATGACTTATTGGATTGGTAAATTTGCAAACAACATACTGGGCCTGTTTGGCTTTTCCTCTCAAGAGGTAACCACCTGCAGGGAGGTGGTGTTCTCTGCTGTTCTTTTAGGGGTGCCTCTTTCCTCTACCTCCTGCTCCAGTGTGCTCTGCCCTGGCCCAGTGTACCTAAGCACATTGGATAATGTCTCATTGGATAATTCTTCCAATTCTCATTGGATAAGTCTCCGTCAATCTTGGGTTCTTTTGGCAGACCTATTTGTTTGGTTTTGTTTAGACATACTTGTTTTTATACTAAGCTATGTCCCCTAGCAACATTTTGAACTCCATTGGCCTTCATTTTTTGTTCAGAATTCAGGATGGGACAGAGAGCTGTTATTTATAGGGTCTCCTGAGAATTCGATCCATTTAGCTGGCCCTTTCCACAGTAAAACCTGCCTACTACTCGTTCATCTGCACTGGGCAGTGCGCTAATACCTGCATACCTCCTTTGATCCATTTACACCCAACCCATTCATTCTACTTGGAGACTCAACTATTTCATTTGATAGTGATATTCTTCTATCACAATCCACCATGGGTGTTAAATGCTCTTCTCTTGTAATTCTCCCTCTGACAACTCTCCTCACACATCCTTTCTCTCTGCTGAATCCAGGGTTTATTTATGTTTTTAGAATTCTTTTTGGTTTGCCTTAGCAGAGATAAGGCTGTTTGTGCTTCAAACATGATAGGTCCTTTTCTTTCTTCATTGAATGATACTTTGAAATGATGTCCCATGACTTATATGAAAAGACACATGTGAGGACTTCCTGGCAGGAAGAATCTCTTCTTTTAAGTCCTGGGGAAAAGAAATGCCACCTGTATGAACTTTCCTGCTACTTTCCAACCAATTACTTACTCCTTCCATTCACCTTCCAGAAATTGTTTCTTGTAACATTATTGAAAGCCAATGTCTTATGCCTTATATAAGTAGTTTGTATGTTATTATTTATTTTGCTAAATTGAAACTCACCAATGTCAGGGATTGTGAGGTTTTCATTTCTTTTGTGTACATCCAGGTTCTAACTCAGTGCCAGAAAGTATGTGATTTGGAGACAACAAGCGACTCATGCTTCTGTCCTCAGGACCAACATAAACAGGTCCAAGGATGGATGCTTAGGGTGTGGTGTGCACAGTGCCAGAAAGAACTTCACACAGTAGCCCAGAGGAAGGACACCTGACTCAGACTGAATACGGGAGGGAGAGAGGTATTACACAGGGGGAGCAAGAGCATTTCTGACCAGAGTAGCATCTACCCAGTAGCATGGAATAGATGAAAGGTGGTATCGGAGGGCTTAAAAGTTTCTTTACTTTGGAAACAACTGAGACCAATTTTGGGAGAAGCGTTCTCAGTCAGAACTGCCAGTGTTTGCAATCTAAGAGGGCACAGGTTTACCCAACTTGTGACAATCTGTTTTTGTTCGTGCATGTTCACCTGAAAAAGAATATTCATACAAAAAGTTTGGGTGTGCATTTACAACTACTATAGCTGGGAAATTGTTTTTGAGATAGAGTCTCATTCTGTCACCTGAGCTAGAGTGCTGTGGGCATCAGCCTAGCTCACAGCAACCTCAAACTCCTGGGCTCAAGTGATCCTCCTGCCTCAGCCTCCTGAGTAGCTGGGATTATAGGCATGAACCACCATGTCTGGCTAATTTTTTCTATTTTTAGTGGAGATGGGGTCTGGCTCTTGCTCAGGCTGGTCTCAAACTCCTGATCTCAAGCGATCCTCCTGCCTGGGCCTCCCAGAGTGCTAGGATTACAGGCGTGAAAAATATTTTTCTTTTGTGCCACATCAGGCAAGAACCAGGCAGCAAGCTACTCATATCTTAATTATGAGATCTTATATTAATATTAAGGCAAGGCAATTTAATTGCTATTAGTCTTAAAATAATTTATTTACAAACTGTTATAATGTGCATGTATATTCTATGATACATTTTATTCCAGCCTGGTAGTATATATGCCTCATCATATTGTAAAGTACAAGGTCATTAACCTGCAATTTCACTTGTCATCTTATTGCATGGCATTTTGTTCTCCTCAGTTTGGTGTGGAATTGTTAAGCCTTCTTAGGTTACTTATTTGTTGCTATTAATTTCTCTGTGAACCTCAACAGGCTCTGATTATAGCTAGTTAAGCAGGTGTGACCTGTGCTGTAAGCAACTGATTTTTCTTCAACATCTGGAGTGGGTCCCAAATGGGTGAAGACCTCTTTCGCTGTCTCTCCTTGCTTGTATTGGCCCCTGGTTGTCAGTGATTCCAGAAGCTCAATAAATGTTTCCAAGTTCTGGGCCATTAGAGTTCTTGGCATCTTTATAGAGAGCACGTGGAACACAGCAAAGTGAGTTGTGGGTAGACTCTGTTAGCAAAATACTACTCCTGTTTTTGAAGCCAGCACATCACTAAGCTTTGGGAGGTCTGGTTCAGTAAGCTGAGTATGGTTAAGATGTGCAACAAATCTCGACTTATGCAGGGGGCATCGCCATGTTATTAGATTTTCTTAGATAAATCTGTTTAATTAACACAATGTACATGCAAATTTACTCGAGGGCAGCTGTCACTGGGCACACTTGGGCTCATATATGTGGATGGATTAACACAATCTGCCTCCATTGTTGGCAGAGTGAGAGAATATTCATATGAATCGGGGGGAACTAGTATTTACTGAGTTTCTGCTACCAGTGTGTCGGGAACTACTGAGCTACATATTTTTCATTTGCTATCTCAATCTGATTTCCTAATTCTGCAAAGTTAGTATTAATAAAAAGCACATTATGTCCCCAAAGAAAGTGAGGCTCAAAGTTGTTTGTCCAAGATTACAGTTACCAGATAGCTGAGCTAAGCCTCAACTAACCTCTCCTGAACTCTGAAGCTCTCTGCAGTGAACTATGCTCTCCTTGTCCGAGTCGTCCCTTTAACACTATTATAGAAAATTTTCCAAGGGTGAGTTGTTCTTCCTGAGGATCAATTCTGTAAGTTTTTCCTTCCTGTGCTTAATCCTGCATTCACTACATTATTGTTTACAAAGGCCTCTCACTCAGAAGGTGAGCAGGAGAAGGGGGAGGAAGTTCAAGGCAGTTACAGTGAAAGTCCAACTATTGGTCACTCCTGAGGAATGAATACTTCAGAATAACAAAGTTTTCTATATTTTTGGAGTATGTCCATATTTATTTCCTCCACATTAAAAAAAGTTCTATATGATTCTGTTTTTTTCTTTAAGATGAATTTTACTTCCTGTCATTTTGAGTATAACCACTTTAAATAGGCATTTATAAAAAATATCTGCCTTCACTAGAGTAGTGTAGTTTTATAATGGCTGTGACTTTGATGGAAATATTAATTATACATCTCCCTGCATCTACAGCAATACAAATGACATACCAACATGCTCAATAACTGTTGGATTAATGAATGCCTATTATGCTACTTATTTATTATACTGAAACTTAATATACTAAGCCTTTAAGGATAAATGTATAAGGCTATTTGTTCCTTATCCTGAAGCTCTGCGTGCTTCACTTTCTCATATCTGCTTTTTGGTTTTTTTTTTTTTTAATAGTTTTTCAGTCTCCTTCTGCACTGTCAGCTGTTACCACTCTGCCATCATTTATTTAGTGTTTGACATATGTCTGCCAATAGGAGGCATCTGCTCCTTCTACAATGAAAGCTTTAGTGAACTAGGGAACCAGATGCACTATGCTATTCAAATTGTGTGAAAGTTTAAAGTGTCTCCTAGGAGTCAGCAAATACCTCTAAGTGGGAGTTTGTGGTGTCTTCCACAAAGAAAAGGAGTTTTGAATACTCAAGGACACCTTTTTAAGCTAGCTTTTTGGTCTAGATTTGTTCTAGAAAATGGAAACATAAGTGATCATAGGAGACACTGTCGGTGCACAGACTACAAGCCCTTGGCCCTCACATCTTCACTGCATGCTCGCTCAGCTTCCAACTGCTATTCCTGCTTGTGATGGTTAATTTTGTGTCAACTTGATTGGGCTAAGAAATGCCTAGATTGCCAGTAAACATAGTAAACATTATTTCTGGGTGTGTCTGTGAGTATATTTGGAAGAGATCAGCATTTGAATTGGTGAATTGAGTGAAGAAGATGGCTCTCCGGAGGAAGGGAAAATTCACTCTCTTTGCTGGAGCTGAGACATTCATGTTCTCCTGCCCTTAGACAAAGGCACTCTTGGCATTCAGGCTTTCAGACTCAGACTAGGACGAACTTATGCCATTGATTTCCTTCCCCCCACCCCACCCAATTTTCAGGACTTCAGACTCAGACTAAATGACAGTGGTTTGCTTGGTCCTCCAGCTTGCAGATGGCAGGTGGGAGGACTTCTGAGCTTCCCTCATTGTGTGAGACAATTCCTGTAACAAATCTCATATATATCTATATATATATATAGATAACAGATATATATGACGATGATGCGTAAGTATCCCAGTTTCCTCCCCACCCTCATCTGGGATAACTCTGACGTGTACAATCCCCACCAATTCCCAGACTTTCCTGGTGTGACACGCTGCAGTCATCCACAATGCTAACTTGCTTGATAACACACCTCTGCTGTCTCCCTGACCTTCACTGCCTGGCTCTTCTGTTTCTCTCCACATGTTTCCCGAGTAAGATTAGGTGAGATGTGTGTTTTCTCAGTAGATATGGCATTCTCACTACAGTGGGAGTTCAGAGTCGATGCATATGCGTTATGTAATCCACCTGATAGGAAAATGGCACGGAGTCAGCTCAGCTCCCTGCTGTTTAGACTTCAGCGTCAGGTCAACACCTCAGAGGCCAGAAATGAGAGCGTGTTGGCACTTGTGGCCTTTAGAAGCGAATGTAACGTTGACTGAATAAATCATTGGTGAGCTCTTTTTGTCAATGGTACAGGAGAATTTTCACTTTTTACTTCCCTCAATTTGATCAGGATCAGCACTTTAAAGGGACAGTACTGCTGAAAAAAGAAAGAAATTAAAATTATGGAATTTTAGTGAAGAAAGAAAAGAATTAAAAAATAAACTTTTATCCAGCACTCACTTGTCTTTCTTTAAAGTACCACCCTCAAGGGTAAGAAAAGTGAAGACATTTGCTCAGAATTCTTTCCCTCTGTGAAAGGAGATTATAAAGCTATATATAGGTTTCAGTGGGGGAAAGAACAGTCTTTTCAACAAATGGGGCTGAGACAGTAGGATATCTATGGGCAAAACTGTGAGGGTGAACCTCTACCTCATACTATACACAACACTTAACAAAATCAGTCAAGAATTAAATGTAACAGCTAAAATTATAAAATTCTAAAAAGAAAACCCAGGAGTAAATCTTTATGACTTTGGGCAAGGCAATAGTTTCTTAGATATAAAATAAAAGCCAAAGTAACAAAAAATTGTATTTTTTCAAAATTAAAAACTTTTCTGCTTCAAAGGGAACCATCAAGAATTTGAAAACACAAACCACAGAATGGGAGAAAACATTGGCAAATCATATATTAGATAAGGGACTTGCATCCAGAATGTGTTAAGAACTCTCATAATTTAATAGTTAAAAGACATAACTCAATTAAAAATGGATAAAGAGTATAAATAAACATTTCTCCAAAGAAAATATACAGATGGCCAATAAACACATAAAGAGGATATTAAAACAATCTCAAAATCAGTAGCCATCTGGGAAATGCAAATCAAACCCACAGTTAGCTGCCACTTTTTATCCATTAGTGTAACTATAATCAAAAAGACAGATATTAACAAGTGTTAGAATGTGGAGATATTGGAACCATATATTGTTGGTGAGAGTGTAAAATGGTGCAGCCAATTTGGAAAACAGTTTGGCAATTCTTCAAAATGTTAAACACGGTTACCATATGATCCAGTAAATCCACTTCTATGTATATACCAATAAGAAATGAAAACTTATTTCCCCACAGAAACTTGGATATAAATTTTCATAACAGTATTACTCATAATAGTCAAAGGGTAGAAAAGCCCAAATGTCTACCCACTGATGAATTTATGAATAAAATGTAATTTATCCATTCAGTGGATTATTATTTGGCAATAAAAAGGAAAGAAATACTGCAACAATATGGATATGAAATCTTATGCTAAGTGAAACAAACTCATCAAAAGAAAACACATATTGTATGATTCTATTTATATGTAATGGCCAAAGTAGGTAATCTATAAAACAAAAAGTAGAATCACGATTGCCTAGATCTTGGTAAGGAGGGATGTGGGAAGCAATTGGCTATTGACTACTAATATGGATTTTTTGTGTGGGTGGTGAGAATAAATTTTTAATATTGATTATGAGGACTGCAGAACTCTGTAAGCATATTAAAATTTATTGAATTTTATACTTTACATGAGTGGATTGTATGATATGTGAATTATAGCTCAATAAAACTATTAAAATTCTCATCAAATGTTTAAATACAAATATCAATAATATATTCTGTAGTCTATAATTTTTGTATAAATAAAACAAATGACAACAGTAGCATAAAGTGTGGAAGTGAAAAAATAAAAGTATGCTATTATAAGTTTCTAAACTAAATATCCAGATACTCAATTTCAGCACAATTATCATTTGGGACTGGGTAATGCTATTTTGTTAGGCTATTCTGTGCATTGTTTAGCAGCATCTCTGGCCTCTAACCTCTGCCTAGGTGATACCAGGAGCATCCTTCCTACCTCCATTGCCTCATTTGTGCCAATAAGAAGTGTCTCCAGACGCTATCAGTTGTCCCTGGGGGGCAAAATTCTCAGTTCAGAATATCTGCTATACATGAAGTTGCACAATATTATTTGAATATGATGTATTTGTTTTCTATTTCTCCTGTAATAAATACCACAAACTTAGTGGCTTAAAACAATACAACTTTATTATTTTAAATTCTGGAGCTCAGAATCCAAACTACTTTTACTGGGTGTCTTAGTCCATTTGTAGTACTATAAAGGAATACCTGAAGCTAAGTAATTGATAAAGAAAAGAGGTTCTTTTTTGATTCATGATTCTGCAGGCTGTACAAGAAGCACAGCACCAACATCTGCTTCTGGTGAGGAGCTCAGGCTCCTTCCCCTCCTGGTGCAGGGAAAAGGGGAGTGGGCAAGTGCAGAGATCACCCCAGGGCAATATTACTTAGTGGTCAGCCAGTGACTAATCAGAAGTGGTTTGTGCTTAAAACTCCTGAGCTAGTAAGGTTTCTACCTTTCTCAGTTTGATCTATGTGTGATTTGAAAAATGCTTTCAAATTTGGGGGCATTAATAACTCTGCCTTAGATTTAGGCAACTATGCTCTCTGGTCACTCTTGAGAGGGCCTAGCTTTCCATGTTCAAAGTCTTTGGGACCACATGGCATGACTATGATCCTAACAGGATACTCCTTGTCTGTATGTACTGGTTTTCTATTGATCATAAAAAATTACTACAAATTTAGCAGCTTAAAACAACACTTTAGCTCACAGTTCTATAGGTCAGAAGTTTGGGCATAATATAGTTGGTTTCTGTGCTTAAGGTCTAACAGGGCTAAAATATGTTGCCTACCCTGGGCTCTTATCTGGAGGTTCTGGGGGAAGAATCCACTTCCAAGTTTGTTTAGGTTGTTGGTGGAATTCAGTTCCTTGTAGTTATAGGACTGGGTGTCCCTGTTTTCTTGCTGGCTGTTGGCTGAAAACCTCTCCTAGAGGCCACCCCTCAGTTTCTTGCCCCCTGGCCCTCGCCATTTTAATAATAAAGAGCATCTGTCATTGCAAATACCTTTCATGCTTCAAATTTCCTTGACTTCCTCTCCTGTAATATGATGAATAAAATTATTTGCTTTTAAAAGGCATGGGTGATTAGGCTAGGCCCACCCAGATAATCTCCCTCTCTGGGTGTCAACTGATCTGTTACCTTCATTGAATCTATAAAATCTCTTTTGTCATGCCAGTGTTGTGATGCCAGGTGGCAGGTATGATGGGGGACACCTTAGAAGTTCTACAGATTGTCTCCAGGTTGGTTTTAGAGACCTCCAGCAGCTTCACCATATCTAAATCACTTTGAGTTTATTCATTCTCATGCCCAGGGATGTTCCTGGTTAAAGGTATATTCCAAGCAGCTTAGACAAAGAGATTCTTTTTGATTAGTGATGAAGTTTTTCTTACTGGTTTTGGCTATGCAAAAGAGAAAACACACACTCATTACGCTGGAGGGCTGGTCAGTGTACCCACAGAAAATGGTGAGGTAGGCATATTACTCACACAGTGTCTGCGCCCCTAGCCCTCCCATTTCATAGCAGCCAGGTGGATGTTATAAGCAGCTCAGTGACACTATTGTGTAGTTCTGCCTTCTCATCCAGTGGGGGAATGGAGGGGGCCCTGGCCCTTCCCTCCTGTAGTTTCTCCATGAACTTTCTGTCCTTTGTTAACCATGTGATCAAGAACATGTGGGTGTTTTGCCTATGATGAAAGGTCAGGAAAGAAAGTTGTGTTATGTGTACAAGGGTTACAAAGATGAAAGCAGACTAGTCACTTCAAAAGAAATGTCTGATTTCTCCAGTTAGCATGAGGGAGTGAAAAGTTCATGGGCTTGCGATCTCAGGTAGAACTGAGATAAAATATGACTGTTTTACTTACTTCCTGCATGACTTTGAGGAAATTACATAACCTTGATGAGCCTGAGTTTTCTTATTTTTGAATTGTGGATGGTAATACCAACCCAGAAGTGTTCTTAGGACGATTAGCTATCACCATTGTCGAATCAAAGCTGGACCATGAATATCGTGGGTAGGAGTTGGTGGTGGGAGGCTGAGAGCTGTGGTTTCTTGTTTGGTCCTGGTACTCAGAATTGCTCAGTGGCTTGGTTTTTGAAATCTGAGTTTGAGTTCCTTAAAGAGCCCTTTCTACTTTTGTTGATCTACAATAGTGTGACTATTTACTTTTCTGGCATAAGTTGTTTTTCCATGGTCTTATTAGAAACTCCATTCTCACAAAATATTCATACCAGGGCAATGAGATGATTGCTTATTTATCTTTGGCACAATTGAAGTAAGGTTTGGCTTTCAAGTATACTTTTAATAAATATGTCCTTGGGTATACTTCTAATGTATAAAGTAAAATTATAAGATTTGTTTATACTAGAATTTAAAATAATTTCAGAAGAAAATGTATGATTCCAACTTAATTTTATAATCTATATCTTATTATTTATAACTTTTCAAAGCACACCATGTATATTATCTTATTTAATTTTCATATCATAATTATTTATACTTTTTAAAATGAGAGCAATTATGACTCATGAAGCAGTAGAAATGAAATTGAGAATTGGGTCTATTGATTTTCCAGCCCAATATCCCATCTGTTTTATTATATTCTCTTCTATCCATAATGTTAATTTTTTGCAATGTGGTAGTAATATTGGTAATAATAATTAAGAGATGTCTTCCTGCTACTTTATGCCCCACATATTTCTCATTCCTACAGAAAATCCCCCAATTTACTCCTAAACATATATGAGGTCCATAAGATATTTTTCAGTACTAGGATTTCATAACATCAAACAATGTTACAAGAGTGAGTATTCAACCATGACATTTCTAATTGGCTACAAACATAATCCAATATCCTCATCTTACCATGTTGTCAGAAGAGTTAATTGGACTTGCGTAGCCACCAGCAAAATATATCAGTTTATGCAAAGAGTGAATCTAAGTTCTCCCATAAAAATTCCTGTACAAGAGCGGTGCAGACAGTGGGGCAAGGAGGGAGAATGCTCAGTGCAACTTCAAAAGATCTTTTTCGTTCTGATTTTCTGCTCTTAATAGATAGACATAAAAGAAAAATATATTAATTTATTTTAACATATGTTATTCTTGCTAAGTTGGAACAGGCCAACAAATAAAGAAATGATAAAAGTTATAGTGCAGTCTAGGCCAGTTAAAGTCAGGGGAGATATAATCCTCCATCCTATTTCTTAACACTCCAAATACTAATTCCCTAAAAAAATTGAGAATTAACAAAGAGAAAGGATGTTTTTCTCTTTAATCAGTATTTCTCTTTTAAAAAATAGCCATATTCTTTGAAATGTCACTGACTTAGACTTTTATGGGTTTTGGTCAATGCTTACCTGAATTATTAGAATGAACTTAATTCTGTTGATTTCTAACCCTAACTCTTACGCACTCCTGTCCTTGAGTAAGTTGCAAAATACCTTTAAGCCTCACTATTTTGTCCATTAAAGTAGCTTTACTTACTTTAGGCATGTGATGACTAAATGAGAATGTCACCTTTAATCTTCTGCATATATTTAAGAAAAAAATGATAACACTCAATAAGCAATAAAGTATATGTGCCTATAAAAGGGCAAATTTAGCTTATTTCGAAGAACAGGCTGTTTTCAGTCATTTAGAGACCATTGTTTACATCCTAACATAAATAGGCTAATGGCAAATCTTCATGATTAATTTGCTAAGGGATGTTTGTTGTGTAGAACATTTTATGATTACATTTGTTAATAAGATTCAAGTTATTTTACCTGTTAAAAATATTCCTCATAATTCTGAATTTTTAAAAACTCCAATTGATTGTTACTTCAGTGAAAATTAATGAGCGGTATGTTAGTAGTTTTTACTGCTTGACTTAACAAGCATTAGCATTAAAATTCTTGATTGAAGACAAACTTCCTTTGTCTTCTAGAAAACATAAATACTCTTCTTAATTTCCTCCTTTGAGATGAGCCATAAATAGATAATAGAAGAAATGAGGTATAGATCTCTTTAGTTCTTGATTATAATTAGCACAGTCCTTTGTGGTGCAGAGCACTGCCTTGTATATGACAAACACTGTGAGTTTGATCACTAGGCTTGAGATGATTCCTACAGATATTATTCAGGTACCGGGAGCCCCTTTATGTCTCAGCAAAGAGTCAGTTGCCCTGGAACTTGACCATTCTACTTACCGTGGGGCTGTTTAGTGTGCTTCATATAATATAAGCAACGCTAAACATCTTCTTTCTAAAATCTGTTCCCAAACATAAGTTTATCCAGAGTTTAGCAAGGTTCATGATACAAATTGCTGAAGATATAAGAAAGATATTTGTTTCTTAACTATGCTGTTAAATAATAATTCTCATAGGATTTTCAGAGCACTTCTATAATGGATGAGCTCTAC
Source organism: Eulemur rufifrons (assembly GCF_041146395.1). NCBI lineage: Eukaryota > Metazoa > Chordata > Mammalia > Primates > Lemuridae > Eulemur > Eulemur rufifrons. The sequence goes on along the minus strand of NC_091010.1, from coordinate 53,674,016 downwards.
ATAAAAGACAATTAATAGATAATAAAGGCATTGTGTCATCAGGGAATGCAATATGCAAATCATTGTCACAAATTATACCTTTATAGGTTATTTACCCATTAATATAGATTTATAATCATTATAAAAATTGTTTTACCTCTTCATCTTTAAAATCATATAGCAAATGATAAGAAGAATTACAGACAAAATTACAATAATACTGGCTTTTATGTTTATTTCCTTAGTTATCTTTACTGGAGTTCTTTATGTCCATACATGGCTTTGAGCTACTGTCTAGTGTCCTTCATTTCAGCCTAAAGAACTACCTTTACCATTTCTTATAGAGTAGATTTATAAGCATAAAACTCTCTCAGCTTCTGTTTATCTGGTAATTCCATAATTTCTTCTTCGTTATAGAAGAGTAGTTTTGACTGATATATATTTCTTGGTCGACATTCTCTTAAAAAAATTTCTTTAGTTCCCTTTTGGCCTCCATAATTTCTGTTAAAAAATTTTTTGTTACTTTTATTGAGAACCCCAGTACTTGATGAGTCACTGCTTTCAAAATACTTTTTGTTTTTCAGTACATTGATTATAATGTGTCTTGGTATGGACCTTTTTATGTTTATTCTTCTTGTAGTTTGTTAAACTTGAATGAACAGATTTAAGTCTTTTATCAAATTTGGGAAGTTTTTGTCCATACTTCTTTAAATACTCTTTCTTCTCCTTTCTCTCTCTTCACTCCTTCTGGAATTCTTATTATGTGTATGTTGCTACACTTGATGCTGTCCATAAGATCTCTTAGGCTGTGTTCATTTTCTTCATTCTTTTTTCTTTCTCTCTTCAGATTGAATAATTTCAATAGCCATAGCTTCAAGTCAGCTTTACTGACTCTTTTTCATGGCCATTTAAATCTGCTATTGACATCCTTTAGTTAGTTTTTCCGTATCAATTATTGTACTTTTGAGTGCCAGAATTTTTGTTTGGTTCCTTTTTTATAATTTACATCTCTTTATTGTTATTCTCTATTTATTCACAGACTGTTCTCCTGGTTTCCTTTTGCTTTTGTCCATGGTTTTCTCCACCCTTCAGAATATTTAAGACACTTGATTTAGTCTTTGTTACTAAGCCCAATGCTTGTGCTTCCCCAGGGACAAGTTCTGTTAATTTTTTTCTGTGAAAGGGCCATACTTTCTTGTTTCTTTCCATGCTTCATTTTTTTGATGTTGTTTAAAACAGAATAATTTGAATATTATGATGTGGTAACTCTATTCTTTCCATCCTCAGGGTTTATTTTTGTTGCTTGCTGCAGGCTGTAGCTATTTGTTTGTTTAATGACTTTTCTAAAATATTTTTGTAAAGTCTGTATTTCTTGTAATGGTGATTTCTGAAGTCTGTTCTTTTAACTTCTGCTCACCTAGTGCTTTGACAGAGATTTCCTTGAATTCCAGGATCCCTCACCCCTTCTCCCCAACCTCCCCAAAAACAGTAAAAGAAAGAGAGACTGATAGAGAAATTAAAGAAGAAAGAAAAAAAAAATCTCTCTCAGTCTTTACATATTGACTCTGTTCTGAGACACTCTTTCAACATCCAGGCTGTTTACGACTCTGCCTGAGCTTTCATTTGCTGCTTGCATTGTGACTAGAGATTAGTCAGAGGTGAAATCTTAGGGTCTTCTTGGGCCTTTATGGGGCATGCACCTTGTCCTTGGCGTGAGTGTGATTTTCTAAATTCCACAGAATACATAGATGACTTTTATCTTAGTTTAGTTTTGTTTTAATTGACACATACTAATTGTGCATATTTATGGGGCACAGTGTGATGTTTTGATACATGTATGCATTGAGTAATGAGCAAATAAGGATATTTAGCATATCTAACACCTCTAAGATTTATCATTTCTTTTGGTGAGAACATTCACAATCTCTTCTAGTTATTTTGAAATATATAATATAATATTGTTAACCATGGTCACCTTGCTGTACAAAAATGTGGTGTATATATACACAATAAAATATTATTCAGTTATAAATAAGAATGATATCCTGCAATTTGCTGCAACATGGATTGACCTAGAGGACATTATGTTAAGTGAAACAAGCCAGGTACAGATGCTTCTAATTTCCCAAAGAAACTCTCTCTCAGCTTTTCCTCCTGGGTTCTAGGTACTCCATTGTTTGCCTTAATTGTAATTGTTTACCCCAAGTGGGCAACAAATGCAGGTTGGCATTTGCCTTCCAAAGTTTTTTATTAATAAAAAAGCTTGCTGCTTTTGCATTCTGAATGAGTTCTGAGTTAGGTGAAAAAAGACAAGTCCTTGAGATAATCCTCAGACAGGTTAGAACAGACAACACAATTATTTAAAAATAATTTCTGCTCTGCTTCCTCCAGAATCAGGTTCGCGGTCCCGTACTGAGAATTTGGCTTTTCTTCAAGACCATGCTGGGCCTGAGAGGAGGTGGGGCAAGCACTGGAGAACGTGCCACTGTGCTTTTCTCCCACATTTAAGTTGCTTTTATCTCGATGCAGCATTTGTCTGGATGCTGTAAGCCTTTGACTATTTCCCAGTGATCTTAAAAAGTTGATTTTGACTTTTTTTGCTTGAATTTTGTGGATGTTTCCTCCACAGTTGTTTCTGTGTTTCGATGAACCCTCGAGCTACCTGTTCCAACATTTTTGCTGATATTCTCAACACTGAACTTGTAATAATGGAGGGGACAAATAGGCAGAAGATCAACAAGGAAATATAAAACATGAACAACATTATGAAACAACTAGACTTAATACAAATTTGTAAAGCACTCTACTACCAATGGCAGAATATACATTCTTCTCGACTACATATGGGACATTCTCTAGAATGGCCAGGAGAGCTAGCACTATATGTTAGGCCATAAAACAAACCTTCATAAGTTTAAAATTATCTAAATCTTACAAAATATGTCTCTAACAACAATAGAATTGAATTTGAAATCAGTCACAGAAATTCACAAATGAGTAGAAACTAACACACTACTAAATAACTAATGCCCTTTTATTATGTGGTAGTATTCAAAAAATGGAGACAGGTTAGATATCTCTTAATCTTTGAGGCACTTGTTCTATTACTGGATGGATAGGGTCTAGGGCACACGTCGGGCTTTGGAAGGTTTTTTGTGAATGGCTTTTGTGAATGGCTATCACAAGTGGGTTGATGAGTTAGCTGGATGTTATTTGGAGACCCTGAAAATAGTGCTGTTGTATGGTTGTCTCTGGGCTGAGATTTACCTGTCAGCTGGGGTGCCCTTTGTGCTACCATGCCCCTAAAGAACTTGTGCCTTGAGAGTAGGTAACTCTGCTCATGACTTATGGACTGAACGGCATCACAAAGGGAAGGAATAGAAGCACAAAGATGAACAGAAAAAAGCTCTAGTGTGTATCTGAAGTTTATATTTATCTACTTTAATAGCCTGATTTGATAGTGTCTCCTGTGTACAACATGAAGATTAACTTTTTTTTTAGAAAAGCTACCACAAACATTCATCATCTTTGTCCTTTGTACTGTCATTTTCCTAAAATTTCATTTTATGTGGAGTCTCAGGAGAGGCAAGGCACAATCTGAAGTCACAAATGACTAATTTTATGCAGAGGCTATCACCATCTGCAATCCACAGAAATACGCCAAAGAAATGTAGTAGGTATTTCTATCAGTGGTTTACCCCTAATGACCTTCCAAAATATTTAACTAATGTTATAATTAACAGGTGACAGTTCCAATTATTCTCTAGTAGAAAAATAAAGTCACTATATATCATTATCAATGGTCTGATTAATTATCATAGCAATAACAGAAGTAAGCTCCCTAATTAAAAAAATCAAGTTTGCAAGATCCCACCCAAAGAAGGCTTTCTCCAAGCCTTCTTGATATCATAATATTCCTTGATATATCATGACATCATTTTCATCATGATCATCTTTGCTATCACCATAACAGTCATGGAAAAATGAGCGTTTACCAAATGTACTAAAGCAATTTCTTTGCATGTATTTTTTCATTTAATTTACACAAAAATTCTATAAAATAAGGGGCAATACTATTATTCTTTTTTTTACAAATGAGCCTTAAAGAGGTTAAGTAACTTGCCCAAAGTTTCGCAGCTAGCAAGTTCAAAGTCATATTGCCTATCTTTATGGAGTGAGAGTCTGATGACATAACCATTTTGCAGTTTACTTCTCATCTAAAAACATCTTTAATGCAAATGTCTTGGTGCCTGCCATAGTCATGAATTAATTTCTTATTCTGTCTTTGGGAGAGAGTAGCATAATCCAAAATAGTACCAAGCAATCAATGGACAGATAGATTTTTTCTTTACAAGGAGTGACAAATCAATGCCAACGTTGGGAGGGAAACTGAGGGTACTTCTGGCCAACATGTTTGCCATTATCAGAATTTATCACTACCTTTCAATGGCAACTTTTCATAGGTTTCTCTTCAAGAGCGGTGTTTTATTACAGAAAATTTCAAAATATTTATTTCATACTTATTATATTCTGGGTGATTCTTGTACATTTTTCTCACAGCTATCCTGAAAGGTAGATACTACTGTTATCATTTTAGACGTTGTATAACAAGCTTATCGATTTCCCAAGGTCACCCTTATGGTAGAGCTAGGATGTCCACCACATTTTTGGATTCTAAAGATCATGTGCCTACTTTCTAAACAACATGGCCTTTCTGATGCAGCTGCTATTGTTCATCCATCTAAGCCTTCATGTGAAGATTAAGAAGGAGAAAGGAAGTAGCATTGAGAAAGAAAGGGAATAGAAAAAAATATCTGGAGGAAGTTTGGGGTCAAGTGTGGGGGTGCAATGGAGATTGAGAGAAGGTTTTATAAGAAAATGTTTTCCTGTTTTTTTCTTTTGCTGCTTCATCGCATGACACCAGAGAGGGAAAGTAACAAGATGCCAGGCTGCTTGTTTCAGACACTCCTCCGTCTCTGTGGGTTCTTGTTCTTCCCACTCAGGGGCTTAAGTTAGAATTAATATTCATTAGAGCTGGTGTCACCCAGCGCAGCCAAGTTCTTGAGCTGAGGATTGTATTGAATATCTGGAAGGAGAAGTTCTGTTTTAAATAAGGATGTGAATAAGTAAGTAAAAATGAGAAAAGTGGTTGTTTCTGGAAGCTGAATTTGGGGGAGTGGAGGTCTTGGTGCAAGACACGACGAGCGATCTTTTTTTAACTGATAAATAAATTGGTGCAATTTGTTGATTTTAACTATAATTTTCATTACATATATGACATATCATTATGAAATTTTTAAAATTCATAAAACTCTCATGAGCAGTTAAACATAGATAAGGGGTATAGCTAAAGGGAAAAGAAAAGTATTTGTTCCTGCTTTTCTTTTTTTTTTTTTTTTTTTGAGACAGAGTCTCACTCTGTTGCCCAGGCTAGAGTGAGTGCCGTGGCGTCAGCCTAGCTCACAGCAACCTCAAACTCCTGAGCTCAAGCGATCCTCCTGTCTCAGCCTCCCGAGTAGCTGGGACTACAGGCATGCACCGCCATGCCCGGCTAATTTTTTCTATATATATTTTTAACTGTCCATATAATTCTTTCTATTTTTAGTAGAGATGGGGTCTCGCTCTTGCTCAGGCTGGTCTCGAACTCCTGAGCTCAAACGATCCGCCCACCTCGGCCTCCCAGAGTGCTAGGATTACAGGCGTGAGCCACCGCGCCCGGCCTGTTCCTGCTTTTCTAAGACAAAAGTGGGCGTATGACTTAGAGATGGTATGTTGTGACCTATCGCAAGTGGAGTCACAGCAAGTGCTGGCCACACAGAGATTCGACACCAAGGAAGGGTTGGTTCTTGGAACATGGTGAATACTCAGTACTTGACTGTTGAACTGATCTTCGTGCTGTAGCAAATTGTAACAGCCAGGCAAGTTCCCTCAGCCACCAAACGTCTTTCAGGTCCCACTTGCCCCACTTTAGTAAAATGAAATGCTCTCAGGACCAGAAGTTATGTCACATTAGAGGGACTAAAACTTAGTTAAGAAAGTAAATATACCATAAATAAATCCCAAACAAATTGAGATGATAGTGTAGTTCCTCTGTATCCTTGCATTTTTGCCAATCCATCATTTACACATGGGGTTTAGACACTTATCCTGTAAGAATTAGAGCCAGCCGTTTGGAGTCCCATCTATCTGGAGAAGAAAGCAGTGCTAGCATTTTAAAACTTAGGCAGTGATACATAAACACCAAATTGAAGTGGTTTCACTGAACTTACTTTGTCTTTTTCATTAAAAAAATTAATTTATTTTCCTTTTAAGGCAAACAAAATGCAGAAGAAGAAAAAAAAAAAAATCCAAGCCAGCCCAACAAACAAAATATAGTACCAGGGAGATAGATGGTCATTTGGGGACAATTAAAATAAAAGTTGTTATGAAATTGAGGAATCTTATTTCAGGGAAGTGGGGAGCAGGTGTGCTGTTAACAAGAAGCAGGTGATTCTTTTGGTGATGTTTATATTGTGAAAGCAGCACTCCTTTTAGATAGAGTATTCTATACATTATTCTGACTCATGACAGGTAACTACCATGACATAGGTACAGTCATTTTTTCAATGCACTCTCTGCTTCAGAACAAGATATTGTCATGCAGACAACAAACTCCAAATATATTGCTGAAAACCCAGAGAGATTTAAAAAAAAAAATGAAGTATAAGTCCTGGAAAGAGAGACGGACTATGTGGGAAATAACCCTGTGCATCCATGACTATGAACTGAAGAGCGCAGCAGCTTCACCATCCGCCAGGATGGATTCCTAGAGAGTCATGTTTTGATTACATATCTTAGGGGACTTATTATTTATTTCTTGAAATAATGTGGGGAAGAGAGTTGTGGAGGCAGCAACTTTTGATGGGATGTTTCTACTACAGGAACTTTATATTGATTTTCCCAATAAACCCCTGAAATAGCTATTACAGTAAACTTTCTATAAATGTGTGGGGAGGGGTTCACATAAATTAAATGGATGCACAGATATTATGAGACAGAGCAGGAATTCAAATATATATCTTCCTTTACTAAAAGTTTTCCTTTGTTCTTTGCACAAAGCTAGAAATAGAGAGGGGAAAAAGGGGACATGTCTCTGTATTTGCATAAGTCCATGTTCATGTCTAATCCTTCATGTCTCACCCCTCACTTTGTCTCTGTCTTTATCACCCTATCTCAGTTTGGAAATCTGTTCACTTACTTTTCTACCAAGGAAAAGATTTTCCTGGGTCAAACGGAGAGACTTTATTGGACCATTCAAAAATGATTACTATAATACAATGAACTTTGTCTTGAAAATAACACCCGTTATTGAGGAAGCACTTTTAATTTTTTTCTAAAGAAATTGAGAAATAGTTATACATTATTTGATACTACCTAGCAATACAGAGGCCTGAAATATGAATGGCTGGAGCAAAATAAAGGCCCCCAAGATGAGTCTGTGGCTTCTGAGAGAGAGCATGAGTTGTGCTGTCGGGAGGCAGAGAGGAGCTGCACTTCACAGTGGCGTTACGTTTTAAAGAAGATGCATGAGTCAAGGTTGTGTTGCTTCTCAAAATCCCTTAAGAAGGTGCCACATTGGAGACAGAAGTACCATCTCCCAATGAGCCTAAGTTAAATTCTCTGCGGATGGGCCTGAGGGATCTTTCTGTGGCTGAACATCTGAGGAAGTGGTTGGCTCATCTATAGGGCCGTACTGTGTGAAAAAGTCCTGTGTTTCATACACTGGAAAGACTCCCAAGTGGCTTGCAAGATCGCACTGTGAGAGACGCTGAAGAACTGAGTCTGAGGAAGGGAATAGCTGAGTCAGGTCTCTCATGTCCTGTTTTTCCAGGGGACACTCAATACACAGAATGGCAGCGGAAGGTAGTGCCTGTCACTGATTGGCTAGTCAGGGCATTCTCTCTCTCTCTCTCTCTCTCTCTCTCTCTCTCGCACACACACACACACACACACGTGCGCGCGCGCACACACACACACATGCACACACACACACGTGCACATGCTTTCTTCCCTTCTTAAGTAGGTTTAGTTGCAAATGCCTATAAGATGCAAAGCTTCTACTGTATACATAATGGTGAAGAGTCTTACTGCCAGCATTTAAATTTAGTTTCCAGAACTTAGTATTCACCTTTTTAAACTCTATAAGCTTCAGTTTCCTCACTTGTAAAATGGGGATGATAACAGTACTAATATCATGAGGTTGTTCACAGGGATAACAAATGTGAATTGCTCAGCACAGTGCCTGCCACTCGGTAATTGCTCAGAAGCCCACTGTTAGTGTTGTGTTGCTGTATTTAACCATTGGTGAATGCACTGATACTCACAGAGCCTCTTCCTCTCTTACATCTCCTTAAACTGTATGTTCCAGTGATTTCCCATTTCTGCAAAGGCCCAGAATTTAACATGAATATATGAAGAATAATTTTCTTTCATTTAGCTTGAGCCTTACTGCTCCTGTAGCATTTTGCTGATGTCTGCATTACTGTTTATAGAAATGAATTTCAAGTAAATATTTTGTGATCCGTGCTGGGTTTCATATTCTAGGTGGCCCTTTTCCTAACTGAACGTACCAGAGGCGGTAAAAATGAAGCAACAGTTTGGAAAAATGAATGGATTAAGTGTGGCCAGAGGACTTTCCTCTTTCCAGTTGATCCTCTTTCTCCTTTAATTTTTTTTTCAGTTACACAAATACAACTAGGATTTGTTCCGCTTGTCTGTGGCCTTTTCCAGCTAATGGTAAATAGACAGAGGGGATCTTATGATGAGAGGAAACCTGAGAAAACTTTGCCGAGTGGGCTGCAGCGTGTGTGATGCCACACTGTGCACTAAAAAATCATCTGGATAAATTTAGAACTATTATTACTTTGGACATAAGATACTGGATGACAGATATCTAAAAATAAGGATGCTATAAATATGAGCAGTGAAATGAGCTTTTAAGTATGGCGTAAAATAAGAGGAGAAAACACATATGTCACTAGTGTAGAAGTCTAGGTTGGTATCTATCAAGGGATAGTGCTATCCATCGTAGTATACTGAGCAGATGAATAAATGCTGAAAGATTCATGAGGGGGAATAAAAGCAAGAAAGAGGAATTACAACCTAGGGCTCTGGTTTGATGTATAGCCAGCGGTCCCTAATCTTTTTTGCACCAGGGATCAGTTTCATGGAAGGAAAATTTTCCATGGACCGGGGGTACAGGGAATGGTTTCGGGATGATTCAGCACATTACATTTATTGTGCACTTTATTCCTATTATTATTACATTATAATGTACTCACCATAATGCAGAATCAGTGGGAGCCCTGAGCTTGTTTTCCTGCAACTAGATGGTTCCATCTGGAGGTGATGGGAAACAGTCACTGATCTGATAGGAGACGGAGCTCAGAAAAACATTATAAATGTTGCTTCATGTTTACCCATATTTTGCACTTTCTGTTTTTCTTTCTTCCCTCCTAATGTTTTAAGATTCTTTATTTCCTTTCTGTTTCAAGAGTTTCCTTTTGACACTGTTCTTGGATAGGTATGCTGGCAACCAGTTCTCTTGTTTTACTTCCCAAATATGGTTTTATTTTACAACTTTTCTTGTGGCCATTTCTTTTTCTTTAAACTCCATATCTATTCATTATATTCAGGTCTCTGGGTGAGTGATAAACAAGTGCATTGACTCTGTAGGGAAGAACTTTTCTGTAAGCAGAAGAAAAACCCAAGGAGTGTTGGATGCTTTTGTTGTGTATGCAGATATCTTATGACGGATTGGAGTGTTGCTATGGTCACACAGCAACATAAAAGGCCATTTCATGTCTGTAATTGGAAAGTAAGGAACTGAGGAGAGTTGGAAGTGATCTTTCCCCAGAAGGGCTGGGGAAAGAGAGGCAAATCCACATTGTCAATAAACTACTAACAGAAACCTCACTGAGCTCCTGGTGATGGGGCCTGACCCTTTAGGAAGATCACAGCTCAACACTGATTATTCCATCCTGGTGGTTTGGCCTTCCATGGACATGCTCATGTAAAAACTATTAGAGCCTCTGCTTATTATGTCCAAGAGTTATAGTAGGTGCTTCATGGATGTCATATAGTTAATGGACTAGAATAATCCTACAAAGTAGATAACATTATTCTCATTTAGTGATGATGAATCTGAGACAAGAGATGAGGATCTCACCTCTGGCCAAGAAGCTAATAGATGGTGCATCCAGAATTTTACTCTGCATCAACTCTAGAACTCCCTGTGAGCCTATTGGTAATGAGAAGGGGGCACATATACACATCACACATATGGAACCTGGGAAACCAGTTGTGAAATGGGAAATCGTAGACCACTCTACCAGACAGGTAAAGATGTGGTGAGAGCCTGAACTAAGGCAGAATCGAAGGGCTTGATGAGAAAGAGGGAACCCAAGGATGTTTCCAAGGCTGGCTCACAGCACTCATTTTCCCACTCCCCTCCCACTTCCACTTTTCCCCTTTCCCACTCCAGCCAACACCAAGCTATAGAAAATCACATCATTTTCCTTCTGTATCTTTTATATAGAAGTGAATTTAAAACATTAATGTGGAAATTAATATCTGACAAATTATCAAGCCTCCTTTCCTCCCTTCCAGGAATTACCAGTCTTCCTCAGATTCTTCTACTGGGTTGAGTTCTTTCCAATCTCAGAACTCTTGCGTGTACTTTTTTTCTCTCTGGAGTTAATACTCCCCCTGCCCACCGTCCACTTTCAACTAGCTGATTTATTCTAAACTCTCAGCATAAATTTGCATGCCATGTCTTCAGAGAGGCCCTTTTTGATCAAGAATCACTTTCTAATGTTAAAATCTGGTCAAAATGAAATAGGCCTACTTGTGCAGTAGAGAGCTACCTGCCACGAGGAGTATTTATAGAGGATCTGTCAAAGATCTATTGGACATTGTATAGGCTACATAAAAGAGAATAAAAAAGAGATTAAATATATTGAAATATGGGGACTTCCTCACTGAAGAAGTAAAATTTTGGTTGGAGGTTGGAAGAAGTTTTATAAAAGTAGGATAGAGGTTGGTGGTAAAGTGAGAGAAGTAACAGAGAGAGCATTTGGGTGGACAAGGGATCTGAGGGTACAATGGACTTAACACACTCAAGAACCAGAAAGAGAGGAGTGCAGCTGGGCTGTGCATGGGGTGGCAGGGCAGAGGGTGGCGAGGCTGAGGGTGGAGCTGCAGGCAGGCTACTGTGAGTGAAGAAGTAGGCCTTGAGCTTTGACACCTTGCTAAGAGGTCCTTAGTGGCACAGGTGCAGAAGCTCACAGGACTCTCACCCATGAGAACAGCAGTAAAATTGCTTTCCCTTGAGGTAATTCAGAGTACAGCCGTGGCCTTTGGTCCCAGCTAATTTCATCAGCAAATGACTTGTTGTCCACTCACCCTGATGGAAAATTCAAAGAAGTCTCTTGCAAAGTCAGAATGCGAAACAGATTACATCGAAATATGTCCGAGGAAAAGGTCAGAGATGTGTTGATAAATCTTCCTGCATTTCCCACACGAAAGAACCCTTCAAACCCTGTCCTGTCAAATGCTCTTGTTCACATCAATACGGTTCTTGGCTGAAGGAAAGGCCTGTGGGGTTTGTGGAATTTGGCTCTTTCTATATAGAATTTTTCATGCTCCTTGTAAAAATGTCACTGAGTTAATTCAAAAACATTTTTATTGGCACCCAGATTGGTGAGTCTGCAAAAGACTCTATATATACCGATTCTTTAGAACACACTGAAGCCCCCTCCAGGGAAGACAAAATAAAATCCTCGGAACTGAATCTGAATCTGTAGAACTTTCCTTTCAGAGCTCTTTCCAAACACATTATTTTATAGCAAACTGGAGGGAAGACAAAATAAAATCCTTGGAACTGAATCTCAATCTGGAGAACTTTCCAAACACATTATTTTATAGCAAACCGGAGACAACTACAATTGCCCTAGTCTGCCAGGAAATAGTATAACTGATACAAAAGTATCAGTTTCAAATATATTGTGAGTTTTACTTTGAAACCATTTTGTTTTAGAGTGACAAAGGCATCACCATCTCGCACCCCGCACCCCTGAAATCGTCTACTTTTTAAGAACTCCCTGAGCTGAGGCATTAAAGGGGTTCCTTTAGAAAATAAAGAGAACCCGGATTCACTCCTCTTAACAATTTGAAGTGTGCTGCTTCTTTCACAAGTGGTAGAGAAACCCTGCTCTGTTAACTTCGTCTGAACTAAGGGATGACGCTGTCAATCAAATCACTCCAGCTGCTCCTGCCAGGTCATCGCATTTTCCACCTTTCTAGTCAAAGTCATTTGAAACTGAATACAGTTTGCCTTGTAGAGGGAGGGACAAGGACAAGCTGAGCTCAGGTAGTGAAGTGAAGAGAGAAGCCGTGGTGTCAGAGGTGGGTTCACAGTTATCCCAGAATGGTCTTCTGTGGATTGAATGCATGTACAAGTACATAAGTCAAGTTCTTACAGATAGCCAGTACTCTCTGGCCATCTCCCACACCCAGCGTCCACGCCATTCCCCTCCCAGGCAAACTCACTCACTCGCTGGCAGACTGGGAGAGTCAGCAGTGTGCAGTTTGCTTTTGGGTTTTCAAATAACCTTTTAATTTTCCCATGAGAAAGAACAATAGCAACTACTATTTATTGAGCATCTACTATGCATTGGGTACTGTGCTAAGCACCTTAGAAGAATTTTTTTATTTAATATTTTAGGAAATCCTAAAACATGGATATTATGGTCACCTCTATTTTGCAGATGAGGAAGTTAAGGTTTAAAGATAGTGTGGGGTAAAGCCAGTCCTGGCAGTTTATTCAGAATGGTCACAAAGCCTAAGCTTTCAAACAACCCAGGCACGTTGGTGATGAAGGGAGAGACAGCAGTGATTTGCAGCCTGGAAGACTGCGTGTGAATAGCGGCTCTCCTACTTGCTTAGGTCCCCAAGGGTTACCTCTTTGATGTATAGTTTTCTTACCTGTCAAAAGAAGAAAATGTAAGACCTCATTGAAAAATGACATAAACCAAAGTTAGTGAGTGTGCCTGGCACATTGCCTGCTATTAAGTAGGTGACCTTTGTTTGACTCTGAACTTTAGCATTGTCTCAAAGCCAGGCAACAAACACATTTTTAGCTCATGTAAAGGTATTTTGCTTCACTAGAAAGCATTTTTGCAAGTGATGGACCATTTATACCCTGGACATACTTGAATAAGCCTATCCATGAAGACAGTATAAAAGTTAAGATATAGCCCACTGGGCAAATGACCAGACCCATACATGTGTCATAATCATAGATACTGAGAAGAAATTCACAGAACGCTTCAACTGATAGATAATGTTTGGTTTCTTAAACTTCAAAGTATGCATGCAGATGTTCATTGTACAAATTATGCTCCTAGCACAACTGAACTATTTCACAGTAACAAACACTAGTGTAACACAAACAAAGACGGCCTTCTCATTGCCTCTAGTTTTCGGACTGAATGCTCTCTTATTAATATTTCCCGGTTTTGTTGTGTTTCTTTTCCATAGAGCCTACCCAGAGGCTGATACCCTTTTAGCCTTGAGCTGGGATCTGTCTCTGGACGATTGTGCTTTAGAGTCAGTGTTATGTGGCTGATTGTCAAATCACTTTCTAACCACGTCACGTGTGATGTCTCTGTGCATGCCAGAGAACAGACACCGGCTCTCAGCGTTTTGTTAGGTACTCATGGCACGAAGCACTCTAATGAACACCTGAGACTGCGAGTTCTCTGAAGGCCAGGGGCCTATTTGTCTTTTCCTACTGGAATTGTAATGTGTAAGATAGCATCTGGCACATAGGAGGTGCTCTTGGTAAATGTGCACAGTGGTCGATCTGTATGATTCCGTGCACTAGGATTTCATAAGCTCTCATAGTTAGGAATGAGTTGTTCTTATCAAGGATTGTCTCTTTTCAAGTTTCACTTTTAAACACTGATGTTAATTAAGATTAGAAAAAAAAAAGCAGGAGATGTAAGGCATAGCTAGAGGCTAAGAAATAACAGCATCATCATCCACAGCAATAATAGCAAGAAAATTAATTGTGCGTATGGAATGCTTACCATATGCCAGGCATGCACTTAGAGCTTTATGTATTACTTCATTTAGTGTGAAAAAAAGGAGATATTCATTACCATTCCTATTTATGGATGAGAAAAATGAGGCGCAGGGAAGTTAAATAACTTGCTCGTGGTCCTGAGTAAGTTGCTGAGCTGAGCTTTGAGCCTGGCCATTCGCTGCCGTGGCCACATTCTAACCATTGTGCATTGTTGTGATTCCAAGTGCCCAGAAATAACAAGAGTGGCTGCAATTTCTCTTTCAAAATAAGAGATGCCTATCCTAGGAAGCTTCACAGAAGGCTTGTTTTCTTTCCTCTGGCATTTGCTCCTGATGGCGTGAAATATTTATAAATAAATTTCATACCTTCTTGTGGCAGCATGGTGAGGCAGTTTTCTATGATGATTAGATCGGGCATGTCGATGTCAGACAAACCAAATGGAATGCATCCTTGCTCTGCTTAAAAGCTGTGTTATTTTTTAAAAGTTACATAACTGACCAAATCAGTTTCTTGTTTTGTAAGTGGTAATGAGAGTACCTCTATTCTAGGGCTGTATACTGCTTGACAGGATACATGCAAAATATCTAGTACAAAGTTTAATACATGAAGGTAAGCTATTATTATTTTATAATAACAATAATAATTACTACAGAAGTATCATGGGTTCTTTGTGTTTCTAAAATGAGATGAATATAGAGCAGATAGTGAGATTTAGATGTAGATGCTGAATAATTTAGAAAAAAAACTTGGATCACTAGATGGTCCCTATGTTTGTGTAATCCTTCCAATTCCAAAGAGTCAATTTTCAAATCAAAATGATGTGATTACAATAATTATATTTTCCAAACAATAAGGATAGGATCATATAATCTGATAACAGATTTTGTTCTGATATATGAATACAGATGAACATACACACACACACACACACACACACACACTCACACGCACACACTTACCAACCCTTAATAATGGATTTAATTGTGCTTTCATTGAACTAGCTTAATTGAGAATAATAAAATTGTGACCATAATTGTGACTATCTTGGAAGATCCAAGATGTATAGCTACTGTATTTATAATTCCCAGTGTCTAAAAGGGAGATATTGCTTGCTCTCTGTTTTCCAATCTATCAAAGTCCTACTTTGTATAAAACATATTTTTCTTTCCCCTAAACCCAGAAACTCTATTTTTCCCCAACCTACCTTCATTTTTAGTGAATGTTCCATTAGCTAATGACACTGATGCTTCATTTTTTTCTTTAGATTGATTATTCCAAATTGTTCTCATTTTCTTAGTCCTTGGAGAATGTCTGCTCCATGGACAGTCTCCCCAGTCTCTCTTCCCCACTCTGAGTTATCCTGTGTGGTGTTGAATTTGGTTTTGTTTTGTTTCTTCTTTTCACATTCCATTTCCTTCTCTTCCCTTCCTTTCCTTGCTCTCCCTTTCTTGAACAATTAAGTCCTAAAGCCTTTAGAGTGAGCAAAATAAGATAAGTTGCTGTGCTGGAGGGAAAGGGAAGCTGCAGTGGCCCAGGGAGAAGACGCAGAGGCTGAGCAGAGTGAGGAAGACACACACAGGTATCCTAACAGAATGGACTGTCAGGGACCAAGTAGGGTGAGGAGAGGGTGCACGCATGCCGTGGTGGCAGGAAAAGCCCAGCTTGGAATGTTGGGTGTGAAATGGGATGAAGGGTGCGGGCTTCCTTATCAGGGGGTGGCCCCACATAACCTGTTGGAACCTAAGTTGGGTAAAGAGAGGATTGGCAGAGATGAATGATTGGTCATGTATAGAAGGATGGAAGGAAAAAAATGAAAATAAATCAAGGATGAGAGCCTGGTTTCTCACTGTCAGAGAAAGGAGATCAAATGTCAAAAGGGTAAAAACTAAAAGGAATCTTTTCAGTTTTGGTAGATTGGAATTGGAAATATCAGTATGATTTCATGGAAGTGTGTGTATGTGTGTGTCTTTCTTAGCACATTTGTGCTGCTATAACAAAATATCACAGACTGGGTAATTTATAAAGAGGGGAAATTTGTTTCTTACAGTTTTGGAGGCTGGGAAATTGAAGATCAAGGTGCCAGCATCTGGTGAAGACCTGTTTGCCATGTCTGCACATGGCAGAAGAGTAAAAGAAAGTGAACCTACTCCCACAAGCCCTTTTTATAATGGCATTAATCTACTCACCTCCCAGGGGCCCCACTTTTCAATACCTTCAGGTTAGTGATAAGTTTCAACACGAATTTTAGAGGGAATACCACATTCAAACCATAAAAGTATGTGTATTGTTTGGTTTCATTTATTTCTTTGTTCCATTAACTGACAGGGCCTGGGGGCAGTGATACCAATAAGATCTTATGTTAAATGTTCTCATGACTCACATGCACAAATAATAATAAAAAAGAGGATGGGAGGAAACTTTCAAAGGTGATGGATAGACTAATGAATGATGCTTTCATAAGTGTACACTTACCTCCAAACTCACTGAGTTATATACATTAAATATGTACAGCTTTTTGCATGTCAATCATAGCTCAAAAAAGTGGTTTTAAATAAATGAGCACTCCATGTGACCATATATTGTCTTCCAAACATACTTTTCACTGAAAGGAACCAGGGGTATGTTTCTGTGCCAGAAAGTAAAGAAATGGTCAATGAAGGTTGGGGATGTGTCAAAAAGATACAGAAGCCAGTTAGGAGGGTGCTAATTCTGTGCTAAATTGAGCATAATTTAAGCTTCAACATAAGTAATGCTAGTAGCATATTTTTATACATTTTATACAACTCATTGAATAAAATAGGAAACCATCAGTCAAATCATGTATAAATAAATAAATAAAGTTGAAGAGGAAAGGAAACTTTAAATACTTTCAAAGCGATTCTTCTCCAGCAGAATACTTTAAAAGAAAAGAAAACTTTAACTTCATAGTGGAGAAGCACTACTTAATCAACATCATCATTTGTAATGATGAAGTGAACATTATCAGTAATGGGACAAATTGAAATCATTCACTGCATGATAAGATGAAAGAAGGACACAGAACCAAACACGCATGTAATCTAATCACGAGGGAACAGCAGAGAAACCCATGAGGAATATATTAATATATTTTACAAAATATCTGGCCTGCAATCTTCAAAAGTGTCAAAGTTATGGAAGTCAAAGAAAGACAAGAAATGTTCCAAAACTGAAGGAGACTTAAGAGACATGACAATGAAATGCCACAAATGATTGTGAACAGGATCCTTTCGCCATAAAGTCATTACTGGTACTGTTGATATCTGAGTATTACATAGTAGTAATACTTAATGCTTCAACATTAAGTTCATTAAGCTTTAATGGTGATCACAGTATTGTGTTTATGTAGAAGAATGCCCTTGTTTATAGAAATAACATGAAAGTGTTTGCGGATAATGAGATAACAGTTCAGCAACTTTCTCTCAAGTGGTTCAGGAAAAGGAAATTCTTTTGCCATCATTTTTGTGGCAATAGAGAGTATTTTGAAGTGGCCAGTGGCTCTTTTATAACCTGTAGTTTATTAAAAGCTATGATTAGCTTACTCTTTCTTCCTCCCCTCCCTAGTTTGTCATTCTAGATCAACAGCCAGTACGTGACAGAGCAGGCATTCATATGCAAGGCTTTCTCCAAAACCCCAAATCCTAACAAATATCCTACATAATTTCAGAAGTAAAATAATGAGAAGAGCCCTGAATTGGAATTAAAATACCTACATTTTAGACACAGCTCTTTTATTGCATCACTAGGAGGTTCTGGACAAGTTATCCCTTTCTCAGGACCTAAGTTTTGTCCTTATATCAAATAAGAGAATTGGTCTTAATTACTACTGTTTCCATTTAGAATGAAATTGTATGGTTATGTGATTATTTTATGTCTAAATGTGCATGAGAGTCACTATCCAGTATCAGTCCTGTACCTTTTAAAATTCCAAATTATCCGAAGATGTATCTCAGTCCCCAGAGCTTAGTGTAAATAGAGAAAGAAATTTAGATAAACACTACTTTCAGTTACTGGAATAAAACACTAAAACTTGAATACAGAGCAGCCACTTTTGAAAAATAAGCTACTGCCAATCTTTGATAGAAACTGTGTTGATTTCCCCAGGCCTCATTTTTCACATCCATACACTGGCCATCGGAATGCCAGTGCCAAAGCTCCTTTTTGGATATTCTACATGTGAGACACACAGTGTAAGATCATAAGAGTTCAGAACTCCCTCATGCCAAGCTGCCATTCAAATTCTGAACTGCATCCAAGGCATCCTTCTATGCTGAATTTCCTATCAATTCAATCAGGGCATACCAGAGGGAAATAGACAGTGAGTGTCTTGCAGTTCACTTGGCCTTTTGCGGGATCCCACTAACTCATGTCCTTTGAAGCCCCTAGGCTTGTTTCCCATTCTTGGCCAAATGATGCAATATTGTGTCATAGAAAAGCTTTTGCTGGTATCCTTGTAGGTCTGTCTCATTTTGCACCTTTCTCTGTTTCTTAGCACCCTACTTCTTCAATGCACACATCTCAGTAATATGTCTATGACCCTTTCTACAGATTGCTGAAATATGAAAAGTAAAGCTCATTCCTTGGACCATTTGAAACAATTTTTCAAACTTTATTTCTCTTTTTCACATTATTATGTGTTTCCAACATAATTGATTGACACAGTTCTTCTTGTTTAATAAGAGCTTATGATATAAAGACTGAAAATTCCAGATAGCATACTTGCTTCCTCAGGATTCCTTGGATTTAGGACATAAACATGTGATCTAATCCGTGCAGTAAGACCCAAGGGACAGTAGGTAGTGAGGCATGGTGGGAGCATCTCTGGCAATGAGATACACAAAGAGATTGTTCACTTTTCTTCCTTCAGATATGGTTAGTCAAATATATAATGCATGGAGTAGTGGCAGCACTTTATGATCATTGGGGCATAAGCCTGAAGATTAAGGCAACATGCTGAAGATGCTGAGTGGAAAGAGAAGCACCTGGCTCACAGATGACATCACCATGCTTCCTAAGTAACCAACTCTGGAACTGTAGCTCTTTTAGTTGAGATAATGAAAGCACCAATCTTAAGACTTTTTCTCCATTCATTCATTTATTCAGTTAACAGAGACCTTCAGGTCTCTTAATGTATCATGATATGAGATAATCCTCTTTGATTACAAAATAAAATGAATAAACCTCCAAGCTGAAAGTAAGACTTGTTTGTATTGCATCTCATGTAACTGATAAAGAAATACACTTTAGCACCATTAATTCCTTCATTCTGATCATGCTAAATGTAAAAAGTTTTATAGTCCTGCATATAATTATATATTGTATTAAATTTCTAGTAAGTTCTTTTATTTCAAAATACTAAGGGGGTACAAATGTTTTGGGTTACATGGATCACTTTTGTAATGCTTAAGTCCTGTCTATAAGTGTGCCTATCACCCAAATAGTGTTTTTTACACCCATTAGGTAGGTTTTTGTCTCTCCCCTCCTGCCTCCCCTTCTTCCCTCTCCCCTTGTCTCCTCTCTTCTCCTCCCGCTTCCTCCTGGTTGACTTCTACTGAGTTTTATTTCCCTCTGGGCACATGTGTGCTCATTAGTTGGTCCCAATTTAATAGTGAGTACATACGGTGTTTGTTTTTCCATTCTTGAGATACTTCACTTAGGAGAATGGTCTCCAGTTCCATCTAGAGTGTTGCAAAAGGTGTTAATTCATCTTTTTTATGGCTGATTAGTACTCCATGGTATACATATACCACATTTTGTTAATCCACTCATGAATTAATGGGCACTTGGGTTGATTCCACATTTTTGCAATTATGAATTGTGCTACAATAAACATTTGAGCGTAGGTGTTTTTTTATGAAAAGTCTTCTTTTCCTTTGGGCAAATATCCAATAATGGGATTACTGAATCAAATGGTAGGTCTACTTTTAGTTCTATGAGGAATCTCCATACTGATTTCCATACTGTAGTCCCATCAACAGTGAGTAAGTGTTTCTTTCTCTTTGCATCCATGCCAGTATCTATTATTTTTGAACTTTTTAATAAAAGCTATTCTAACAGGGATATGGTGGTATCTCATTGTGGTTTTAATTTGCATTTCTCTGATGATTAATGATGTTGAGCATTTTTTCATGTGTATTGTCCATTTGTCTATCTTCTTTTGAAAAGCTTCTGTTCATGTCTTTTGCCCACTTTTTAATAGGGTTGTTACTTGCTGATTTGCTTGAGCTCTTTGTAGATTCTGGTTATTAGCTCTTTATTGGATGTATAGCTTATAAATATTTTCTCCCATTCTGTAGGTTGCAATATTAAGACACATTTTAATTATCATTCTGTGAGTTTTGGCTAGAAGCATTTTGATACATTATACAAATTTAAAATACCTACTTGCAAAATTTTACATCTCCTTTGTCTGACTTGCCATGTTTTATTTCTTCATCACGGCAGAAGCATCATTTCAGAAGGACACTAGATGGCAATACATGCTTCATAATTAATGGTGGGGGAAGGGAATTTACGTTTACGATTGAACTGTCAAAAGTACATGAAATGTTCCATGTGAATGTGAAAATATGTCAGAAATTTTATTGTCTAACTCTGTAAAAAACTACTCTTTTAATTAAGACAGAGATAAAAGTTCTTCAGGTAATTTTAAAAATATTTGCACACTAGGAGTTATAGGAAATTCTAATGTCCTACCTAGGTTTAGGGAACAAAGACTGCCATATCTCACAAGAATGTGTCCAGACAAAGGCTAGGAATGTGAAAACCTCACTGATTCTCTGCTATTTAAGTTGGGCAGGGTACTGTGTCTATGGCACAAATGGTAATCCAGATGGACCACGTATAATGTAGACATGTCTCAATTTGAGCAGTATTACATTTTCTTTTGAGTCTAGGGAAAAATAATTTAAGAAATATTAGCCACACATTCAAATTTACAACCTTAAGCCTTTGCCCAAATATCATCCCTTAGACAGTTTAGTTTTATTTCTAAGTGATGGTATAAATATTGTAGTTTTTTTCATTCTTGACAGGAATTTGCCTGTGACTTTACCTCTGTCCCTTAATATATCAATCAAATGCTGTCATATAACCTATCCATTTTCCAGGCTTGAAAACAAAGTCCAAAGTGTTGAGTTACTTGCTGAATAATATTCTCTGCACATATTGGAATTTGTCTTATTTCAGACAGACAGATATTGTATGATTTTCAAAGTACAACACACACAAACAGTACAAGAAAAATTGTGATAGAGCTTATTTTAAGTTATTGTTTCTTCAACTATTTGTGATGAAGACTATATTTCCCTAATCCATGGTCAAAAATCTATACTTGAGAGTGTGCACAACATTGCCCAGAACATAACAGGTACTTGATAAATGTTTGAGGAAAGATTGACTGAATCCAATGGCATTGCACTAAGTTTTTATTTGTGGCAATATACATTATTCATTAACACTGTATAAAAATAATACATATATATTTTTGGAAAATATTAAAAATGTGGTTTGTAGAGATGCTTCATTCTGATGAACATAGAGAGGAAAAAAAATCTTGTACTTTCTAATTTCTAGCAAGACTAAAATTATTCCCAGAGACATGATCAATTTTAGATGTAATTTTCAGGAAAAACTCACCACAAAATTCTTTAAGGAAAGTCATTACTCTCTATTCCTCAAAAAGGAATAGAGTTCAAGGACATTGTAGTGCTTCCCTGTCCTTAAGTCCCTTTTTAGAAAATTTGTTTTACAAAACTACAGTGGAGGAAAAAAAAAAAAAAAACATGTCCAATGGAACAGCACTTACGTTTTCTAAAATTAGTAGATTTTTAAAATTTCTAAAGCTCTCTAGGTGGGAAATAATCTGAAATTGAATTGTCCAAGGCATGGTGGTTTTATTAATACCGATAAAATAAAAGGAGTAAGTTCTTTGAGAGAAATTCAAAATCTATTTTATGTTATTCATGACTACTTAGTAGCTTCTATACAATAAATAATGTTAGTCATATTTTAGAAAAATAAGAAGCATCTGTGTTAGATTGATTCTTTACTCAGACAACATTTCTGCTTAGTTGAAAAAATAGTGGAAGAAAATATTCAGCTCATTTTTGATAAAATATTAATCTGGTGCCTCTTTATAAAATTGTTAATATTTGTCACAGAAAGTTAATATTTGCAGTTTCTCTATTCAGCAGTGTGGTTGAAGAATAAAATTGTCTCACTTCAGAATGCAGCAGTTGTTTGCATTAGACTGCTGGCCATGCACATAAAAGATTTATATTTCATTTTGTGACTGTGCATTTGTTTATGTGAAATATGTGAAAAAATGTTTTTTTTTTTTAAAGCCAACATATTTTCCTATTCTTTTATAATTACCAAGTTACAAGTTTTTCTTGCTGGGTGAGTCAAAAGAAATAAGCTAATGTTTTATTCCTTTTGCATCATCTGTAATAACAACTGTTTCTTGAATACAAACTATGTTTAAGGAGCATGTGTGCTGGGAATTGGAGAGAGGTGGAAATCCTGTTCTCAAGGGGCCTCTACCTAGTAACTGCAGAGCCTTGCAAGGTTCTGACAATTCCACCTCTGCTACAGAAAAATGGATCTTGTCTTTTGTGACAGATTCTGGTCTCTTTTCAGTCTCCAGTTAGATGATTACAACAAAATTCTTTATTGTGCCCCTTGTTCTTGAGTATTTAGTTTTGCAATCCCTCTTAGAAGTTTATATAGGTATCTTGGGCTCTCCCCAACTCATCAGGAGCTTGACTTTTACTTCTTAGATCCTTACAGACTTGTATAAGGAAGCTCATCTGCATTCCTTATCAAATTGAACCTAGATCCACAAGGCCTCTTAATGAGGGAGGATCTCTACTAAGAGAGGGGTAATGGATTGAACACTGAATTTGAATAACAGTGGGTGTCAGAGGACCCTGGGGAGACAGCAGCTGCAAGATTTCTTTCACTGGCTTGGCTTTCTGGGGTTTCAGACTTCTCTTGTGTCCAAGATACAGTGGGAAATTGTGTCCTGGAATTTAACGAGTTTAAGAACCAAGGGGAAAAAAAAATCTCTCCCAGAAACAAGCAAACAAACAAAAATCAACCACAATCCAAGATATGTGAAGGGCCAAGGAATTCCCTTTGTGTAAATTAAAACAGACAAAAGTGGTGAGCAAATGCAGCTTTGGAGAAGAATGCTGTTCTTATGAAAGGGCAGAAGAATTTCTAAGAGTTGGGACAGGAGACAGCCATAGAGGTGTGTGCATATATGTGATGGTTGATATCATGTCAACTTGACCAGGCCATGGGGTGCCCAGATATTTACCTAAACATAGTCTCTGGCTTGGTCCATGAGGATGTTTCTGAATGAGACGAGCATGTGGACCTGAAGAGTAAGTAAAGCCGATTGGCCACCACAATGTGACATCTTCTAATCTATTGAGGACCTTGATAGAACAAAAAGGTAGAGGAAGGGAAAATTCACTTTCTCTGCTTCACTGAATGAGCTGAGACATGGTCTTCTCCTCCCCTCAGATTCAGACTAGAATTTATACTATGAGCAACTGTGATTCTCAGGCCTTTGGACTTGGATCGGATCTACACCACTGGCTTTCCTGGGTCTCCAGTTTGTACACGGCAGACTGTGGGGCTTCTCCATCTCCATAATCATGTGAGCCAATTCCTTATTATAAATCTCTCTCTCTCTTTTCCTATATGTATGTATACACACACACACACACACACACACACACAGACACCCTGTTGGTTCCATTTCTCTGAAGAATTCTAACACAAAGTTATACCCACAATGACAGAAGAGATGAATCAATTACTCAAGGTGCAGGTGCAGTCAGTTGTTCCTGTCCTACCCACGGACTGTTACATCATCCACTCCCTGCCCTAGCCTCACCCTACCCTCTCCTCCCCATCTACATCTCCAGATCCCCAGAGGCCAGGTATCGGGTGGCTCTGGTTTGAGGATGTGGTCTAGAGTCAACAGGTGAAAGCCATTGCTAGTTTACTAAGATACCTCTGAGAAACTAGAAGACAACTTAGAGAAGCATTGTAAATACAGTAGCACTGAGGCTGGGGGCAATAAGGGAGGTAGCCAGAGGTGATTGGAAAGAGCAAACTTTTGCATTAAAGTCTCCAAGTTTCCAAAAAAAAAAAAAAAAAAAGTCTCCAAGTTTCAAATTCTAACTCCACCATTTCTTGCTGTGATATCTTAGAAAAATGACTTAAGCCTTTTGAGTTTCATTTGCCTCATCTGATACTAGAAATAATATGAGGGAGAGTAATACATCCTGCAAAATTTTTAGGAGGATCTAATAATTTAAGAAAATATATACAAGATAAACATGAGATGAATGTGTGCATGATCACAAAGTTGTAGCCATTATTATAAAATAGCCGAGGCAAGTTCATGATTTGGATGTATTGACTACGTAATGGGGTGAGACAGACAGGTGCAATTTTTGTTTCTGTGTTTGCTTTATATAAAGATTTCTATGCAGTAGGGGGGAGCAGAATCAGTTGCTTGGTGAACGTATGCTGGAAACTCATCCTTATTCCTGCTGTGAAGAGTAACAGTGTGAAGATTTTCTACAAACACCGTCACTTTTGAAGTGTTTGATTAATTATTCATTAAGTAATATTTTGATGAAGTATGCATCTTATTTCCTTTATCTCATTTTTTACCCATAAATTTAATTTTTGGGTTTAATTATAATTACTTTATAATTACTATATTTTGGCATTAATTATATCACATCAAGCCATTAACAATATTATTCAGCATAAAACTAATGAAGTCATGAACAGACATAGCCCACGGCTTACCTGTAATTTCCTGTTTCCTCTCTCTGGTTTTTTTTGTTTTTTTTTTTTCTTTTTAACACATTTGAAAGGAGTTCTGAATGACTTACTTAGTTGTTCTTCAGTTTTATTCTCAGAAGTGTACAATACTCCCAACTGACTTATAGAGCCTTATTTCCTAAACACAACCTTCTCTAACCAACATTTGCACTCATCATTCATTAGTCTTTCCAGCAAACAGGGCAATGAAGTTGTTTTGTGATGTTTCCTAAGACTGGCTTCTTGGCATAAAATGTAACTCTTCATGTCTGTCATTCTAGCTAAAAATTTTGCTATTTAAGTGTAAATTTAAAAAAAAATCTTGTTATTTTCTGGATTAGACTCCTGTCAGAAGAGCTTTATGTAGAAAGGCCATTGAATTCTATTTAAAGAGACTTGATTTCTTGTTCTAGTCCAATTCACCATTCCATCCCATATAAAACCCCTTACCAACCTTGGGCCTTAGTTTCTATAACTATAAAAAGGGAGTTGGACGAGTTGCTGTTGAAAGTATGTATAGCTCTAAACTTGGAGAACTGCTTATCATAAAATGCAATTACCCCTTAATTGCCTATAGGCTGAAACTGTTCTGTTACTAAACTTTAGGCAAATAAGAAAATAAAAATCCTCCCATACCTCACCTGCTGAAGAAAATGTAATGAATATTTGTCTACACTGATAGTAAATTTGGATGTCTCCTCACCACATACCTTAAGTATACAATCTGCACAGCATAGATGGTGAAACTAGAACATCATATTTATCAGTTAATATCTAAGCAGGGATTAGCAGCTTAGGCTTCTGAAATGTCAGCAGGATGGACAAAGGTGTTGCTGAGGCATGAAGCAAGAGGCCAAGTTTGTCCTAGAGCAGATATGACAAGCAGGGTTCATCTGGTGTGTGAACTACAACTGATAATGGCTGAACGCTGTGTTGAGCAGCTTTCCAACCTAGGCAGCATGATAGACAGAGTCCTATGGATACGTAGTGATGTTTGCCATGGGATCTGCCATCCATCGTCCAGAGCCAGCTCACTGTCTCATGTACCCTTTGAACAAAACCTGAACTCTTTCTAAGCAGAAGAAAACACCCAGCCTTACTCAGTTCTCTCTGGCAGAGAGAACCTAATGAGTACTAAGGTAACTCAAGTGTTCTAGTCTCATTTTACTTTCTAATTCATATCTGGGCTTGCATTTAGCCAGTTCCATAAAGTCATAGTTGATCAAAACCCATTGGCTGTACTGGAACAACTCCAGAGGCAGAGAGTTTCGTCTACCTCCATCTTCAAACCGTTCCCATTATAGCGAGAATTTTCTTTAGGAAGAAATGTAACTTTCATTCACTTGTCCCAGTTTTACCTCTTAAAGGACACAAAGAATTAGGTCAGGTCTCTGCCCACAGGATGGCCTTCAGATACTGAAAGCCATTGGATTCCCTGCTGGGCTGCAGCCCATGTGGCTCATGTCTCTGTGTCATGGACGAGACCTTCTGCTTTCTTTGTTCTGAGGTGCTTCTATAAATCTCAGTTGCTCTTAATGTGTGGCCCTGAATCATTGATCTGGGTGTGATCTGAACTGCACCATGGGAGAGGACATGAAATACTACAAGAAATGCTTAAGGAAGCATCAACATTTCGAAGAACAGACCACACTGAAAACACATATCAGAACTTATTGTCAACTTAAACCTCTGTCATTCAGAAATAGTAACAGATTTTAAGATCTGTAGCTGTTTCTGAAAACTTATTTTAAAAGCACCAAATATCACCTCACAGACTTCCTATAGTTTCATCGAGGGGCTTCTTATACTACCTTTGCCTACAGGGTCTCTCCTTTTGTC
Organism: Eulemur rufifrons; assembly: GCF_041146395.1. Lineage (NCBI taxonomy): Eukaryota > Metazoa > Chordata > Mammalia > Primates > Lemuridae > Eulemur > Eulemur rufifrons. The sequence goes on along the minus strand of NC_091010.1, from coordinate 53,647,204 downwards.
TTGTCTTGGTATGATTGAGGACTCCAATCAAGGACCATTTGGGGGGTTAGATAACACATTAAATCATTTATGAGACAATTTTTATCAAAACCTTATGTTCTTCACTTTGTAATGCTTTCCAAATAAGCCACAGAATTTTCAAACCCTAAAACAGAAAAATAGTTTATGTTGTTTGTTTTTCTTTCATTTTCCCATTCTTATGTATGTGTGTGTTTTAAAATCAAACTATTTATAACAAAATACAGGTAGTTCTTCTTCATTATTTCTTATTTCCCATTTTCTCTTCCCAAAGGCAATCTCTTTTTATTTCTTTTAGTTGTATATTTAAATATTTACTTATCTATTTCCAACTACTATATTTATAATTTTTTAAAAAAGGATTTTCTTGTTTTGTCAAGTTTACATGGTATTCTTTGATATACTAAAATAATAGATAAAGTTTATCTATTATTAGAAATATCTAGATAATAATAGATGAATTATTTTTTCATTCTTTTATTATAGAACTTTTTGGGTTTTTTTAATTAATATCCATTTTTTTGTTCAGTTTCAATATGCCTATAATTAATTAATTTTATTGCCTCTATCAGTTGCCCATTAATCAGTTTTTATTCCAAACACTCAAACAAATCTAATGTTCTATCTTTTTAAATAAATTTCTGGAGATTCCTGTTTTCAAGGGAGTCTTGAAAAGAACTAAGGCTCTTTCAGGAGCCTTCATTCAGTATTACAATCTGGACTGCTCAGTTTCTAGTTTGGTTTCAGAGTTGGTGTTTCATAGATTCCGTATTTTCCTGTGTATTAATAGACTTCCTTCATTTTGATAGGTAATAGTTCTTCAGTAGCTTCCTGAGAAATAATGTTTTGGAGCAAATCACCAAGTCATTGTGTTGGAGTAGGAGGCTAGGAGACAGTTTCAGATGAGTGTTGCCCAGTAGAAATATAATGTAAGCCAAGTGTTCATTAAAATTTCCCAGTAGTAACAATATAAAAGAAATAGGTGAAATTAATTTTAATCATATATTTTATTTAGCCTAATATATCTAAAAATTAAGATATTATTTTCACCTGTGATCAATATAAAAACATTAATGGGGCATTTTACATTACTTTATGATATGAAGTCTTCAAAAGACATTATATATTTTCTACTTATGGAACATCTTATAATGTGTTTTACCTAGTTGTGTGATGAGTTTTGTCATGTTCTGATGTCTAAATTTTGCTTCTCCTACTCTTTGTTGCTAATTATTGGCTGCTCAGGAACTGTAAGGTCTTTAGTACATAACAATATGCATTTCTTCAGACTGGTTAGTTTTCTTCCCAATTACATTGTGAATTCCTTGGTTTTCCTGTAACCCCTAAGTATCTAGCATGATGTTGAGAATATTTTGGACATTTAAAAATCCTTGACTTCCCCTCTCTCTTTCTCTCTCTGTCTCTGTTTCTCTCATCTCCATGTCTATCTCATTTTCTTATTACATTTACCTTGTTCCAAAAAAGTATTTGAAATTACTTAAACAGCATAATATGAAATGATGTTTCTTATCTTGGTAATTATAGTAATCAGAATGTTTTTAACTTAGAACTTTAATTTTATAAATAATATAATATTCATCAAGGTTATTTCAGCTGAAATGATCAGTGGCCATTTCTTCTCCGGGATAAATAGTTACCAGTTACTTTGAACATTTCCTAGGGAACATTTGTAAACGTTACAAATCAAGGAAGTTTCCTTTGTGAATTATTTTTTTAAAACTTATAAAATTATGCTTCTACTTATGCATGATGATTGTAATACAATTAGCTCTGGTGGAAAAACTCTTTAATCAATTTCAGTGTTCGCATTGAGCTGCATTGTGTTATTGTTACTTCAGCACAATGTGGATACCTTCCAACATATCTAAGAGAGTAGAAGGCACTGAGTTCCACTGGGCTTTTTGTGTCAGAGGAGACTTGGTAAGTGATTGTATTCTAACTTTTAACTACATTTTAGCATAAATGTATTCTTAAGCATAGCTTTAAAATAACCTCCAACAAGTAACTAAAGTCTTCTAATTTTTAAAGTAATGCACATTATAAACATGCATCCACAATGCTCTTGGACAGGATCATTAAATGTTCTACTTCCATAATTTTAAACACATTTAATTGCACTTTAATTTTATGGAGTTTTAGAGTAGTTGGGAACATGATGTGATTGCAAATTGTCCAGGTCCCATTTTCAATCCCTTTATTGGAAGATTTGTGGAAGAAAAGGGAATTTTAAAAATGCATAAACTTTGATAAGCTACCTGATGAAGAGTCAGAAGACACAAACTGTTGAAAGCTAAAAAAGGAAGAGGTTGATTTAATCAAATACAGGTAATTGGGGGTGTGGGGTAAAGAAGAGGAGGAAGTACTAATTTGTACCCACCACATGGGGGGATTTCTGCTAAGATAAAATATCAGTTTCCTAGAATTTTATTCTTGGCAAATTATGGAGTCTTTCAATGACTCCATTTTGATGGGTGGATACTCTGCCACTGGGTGGAAGGAGAATTTTTTTGTGGTCATGAGAGAATATAATGAATCTTCAGATTTCTAGACATATATTATCCCAAGAATGAAATTGAGTGATTATCCCCTGTCTTAGTCCATTTCCTATAACAAACTACCATAGACTTTGTGGCTTATAAACAACAGGAATTTATTTCTCAGAGTTCTGGGGGCTGAGAAGTCCAATATCAAGTCACCAGGAGATTCAGTGTCTTGTGAGGGTCTGTTTCCTGATCATAGATGTCATTTTCTTGCTGTGCTTCCACATGGTGGAGGGAATGAGGGAGCTCTCTGGGGCCTCTTTTATAAGGATACAAATCCCATTTATAAGGGCTCTACCCTCATGACTTAATCACCCCCCAAAGGCCACACCTCCTAATATTATCATGTTGGGGGCTAGTTTTCAACATATGAGTTCTGGGGGATGTAAACACTCAATTTATATTATTCCCCTCAAAGACTATCCTGGGTAAGGAGGTAACCAATACTTCAGGGAAAACAAATATCTCATTTGGACATTTCTTGGGTGAAGAGCTGATCTCTCTTCAATAGGTGTTCATTATATACTACCAGAAAAAGCAACAGGAAAATTAACTGCAGGAAAAGAAATGATAATTAATGGGAATTAGCCTGGAATGAGTGTTGAGCCAAGGTTAGGTCCAGAGAGAGAACAGATGACCAAAGTAAGATTAATGATGGCATCTAACACTCATACCGCACTTATGTGCCAGATGGTATCCTCAGTACTTACATCCTACCTGTGTGGTAGGTACTGCTTTTTTATTACCCATTTTATAAATAAGAAAACTGATACATAAAGATGATATGTGAGTTGCTCAAAGCCACACACCTGGTAAGTTGCAAAGTTAAGTAAGGTTTGAAACAAGGCAGTTGGATGGCAGGGTTTGAGCTATTTACCTTCTGGTTTGTGATTGGTAATGTGATGGGTTGGAAGTAAGTTTTTACCAATTATTAGTCTAAAAGTTAGTCAATGGTTTAAATTTAATTCAAAATTATCTGTGTATATCACATTCATTAACTCTCCATACGGATGTTCAATTATTATGTATATAATGAAGAGGAAGAAGAGTTGAATTAACTCCTACTTGTCATGAAGACCTCAGCATAGATACCAATTATCTAGAATAGTGTTTCTCAAACTTCCTTAGCAATAGGATACTTACTAAAAGTGCATATTTGAGGGGCCTTGACTTCAGAAGTTCTGATTTAAAGTCTAGGTTAGATCTTTGCAATTTGTGTTTTTAATGAGCAATCCAAGGAATTTAGATACATTTTGGAAAAAAATCTGCTCATGGATACGCTTTCTGACACCAAGACTCCCTAAGGTGGCCCATATAATGCCTTCAAAGACCCTCACACTTAACCTATTAGAACACTTTCTGCATTCTATGGTCATCGCTCATTTACTCATCTTTGGGTCCTCTTAGACTCTGAAGTCTTTGAGCACAAGGATTAGATCATTCCATTGATGTATCTGTAATATCTCCCACTGACCTTTGACACAGTAGCTGCTTAATAGCTGTGGGTGAAAGGAATAATCTGTAAGGTGTGTAGGATGATTGAGTGAACAAATGATTATGACATAGTCTTAGAATGTGCAAAGTAATGAATCATTTTTAGGTGACTAGATTTAGTACGCCCAATTGTCTCACTTTGTTGAATATGTGTTGACAGAAACAGTGTTTGTTTTAGTGATCTATTCTGCATAGCAATCTATCTCAACACTTAGTGAATTATGTTTCTTTTTACTTCCATTTCTGCTAATATTGCTCAGTTTAACCTTTTTTTTCAAATTCAATTTCCTAAATTTTACTTCCTAGAGTTTCTTAGAACATGATCAAATGTTTAAACTATGGTTATACTTTCTTTTTGTATTATACTCACTACAAGTGAATACACTTTTTAGCACTTTCACTGGAAGAGTTAAGGTTCCAAAATGTGATATTTACTAATTGTCCTTCTTCCTGGATAGGAAACAAAGTCTTGGACTTTTGCATTAATGTCTTCTGCCCTAGCATAGACCTTACTCAATGACAAGTTCAAATCATTCAATTTAACAACTTTTTAATGGTATGCTAGCATGATGTCAAACACCACAGAAGAACAATTTAGTATGAAGAGTCGTTTTCTGTTTTTATAGCATTATCTCACACATTATCCCATTTTATTCTTGAAACAACCATTTGAATTAGGCATAACATTTGATATGGTTCTTATTTCTTTGAAACCACTAAGCCTCAGAAGTAGAGGTTAAACACCTGCCTAGTGACTCAGTTGGGACTGGAACCCATTTCCTAAAATTTGAGAGATAATGCAATTCAGGCTCTCTCTCAAAGAATTCATTCACTTAAATCAACAAACATTTACTGAGCCAATCCCCAGTGATGAGCAGTGCTAGGAACTGGAGATTCAAAGATGAATAAGAAATTCTACTTGCCCTCAAGTAACTCATAGATTATTGCAGGAAATAGTCTTGTAAACAAGTACATTAAAATCAACATGGTAAGTGATATAAAGGTACAAACTGAGTGCAGATTGTAAAGGAAGGAGCAAAACTTGCCTAGGGCCAGCAGAAAAAGCTTTTTTGGTTCTTTTTCAGTTATGAGCATAAGAAAGATAATGCTGATACGGGTGCCTGAGGGGGTGGAGGTTGGGGGGTGGAAAGTGGGGAATGTGGGAGTTGAAATACTTATAGGAACAAGGAACAGCCCCGCAGAGGCACAGGATTATAAAATACCCAGCTTGGTTAGGGTAAATGAGATTTTCAGTGCTACCTGACCACGATCAGACAGGACAGGAGGATATTGGTAAATGCAAATATTTTTATGTTTCTTTCAACCAATATGAATTGGATTTGTTTATTTAAAGAGACACACTGATAATCTTTCAAGAGAATGGCAGAGGAAGAAGACTGTTGTCAAACTGCTTGGTCTCTATTATTCTTAGCAGTTTGCTCCAACCTTAAATATGCATTCCTGTCTCAGCATAACATCTTTACAAGGAAGTTTAGCCACCATGTTCTATAACTCGGACTTGCCTTTTGTAAGTCTTACCCTCTACTCCAAATGGCTTAACAAAACACTCTTTTGCATTACATGTAGCACTCCTTTACTTACGTTATATATATATATGTGTGTGTATATATATATATATATATATATTTTTTTTTTTTTTTGGCCTGTTGGTATTCCAGAAGCTGCTCAGCTGGTTCATCAAGGAATCCTCCCAGTAATACCTGGAGAGGTGGGAATAGGGAACAATGGGTTAAAATGTCTGGATTTAATTATTCAGGCCCAGGGAAACTGAGACAACTTTTGTTCAAGGGACTGTCAGGATAAGTTCTTAATTTTGACGCTATTTCTGGAAGAGATGTCACCTCTACTACTTAGACATATTAGAACAGAGAGTTACTAGAATTAGAAAAAATAAAGAGAAGCCTGTTAGGGGAATTTAAGAGGCCAGGGTCTGGCTGGGTATTGTCACACCATCTTGGGAGGGAACACCTGAATTCAGAGACATTTTGAGGTACAATCAACTGCATTTAATGATTACTCTATGGTGGGGAAGAAAGGAAGAGAAGGGCATTGAGAGCCCCTCCAAGGTTTCTAACTATGGAGACTGGTCAGCCTGTGATACCTAATCAATATTGGGACAAAAGGAAAATAGAAAATTGATTTAGATGTGTGTTTGGGGAGTGAATATATTGGGCTTGAGGTGCACTTAAATTATGGAGGTGAATGTATTTGGTGTGTTAGATTTGATTCCAGGTCAGAGGATGGAAGCATTTTAAAATGAAGTCACTTATGGAATTTCCCAATAAAAGTTATCAATATGATTCAAGATGAGGAAAATTCTTGTGTTTGATGATTAAAAATATCTGTTCATTATTTTTAAAGCTGTTCTGTGTACATAGTTAAATGATGCTTGACTAAGTGAAAGAGCTTCACTTCTCTGACTAGTCTTTAAGGAAGAAATTCATTACGAATGATCCAAAGTGAAATATATAAAGCTGGCTACCAAAGAGAAAATTAACGACTCTTCAGTTAGTTAGAGGATACTTGGTTCAGGCTGGGATGACAGCAGGCTGCTACTATGTGCACAGCTGAAGAGGGTTCACACTGTCTGGGCAGGAGTTGGCACACTACAGCCCATGAGCTAAGAATCACTTTTACCTTTATAAGGGGTTGAAAAAAAAACTATGCAGAACATATGAGACCTGTAAAACCTGAAATATTTACTATTTGGCTCTATGAAAAAAAAATTGCTGACTCTTGGTCTAGCAACTTGGTCTATTGATTTAACTGATTGAATAGATGGATAGATGACTGAGTTTTTGTCTTGATATGATTATGCTGTCTTCCTCAAGTAATTCCTGGTATTCGGTATTGATATTTGATTGCCTTATTTTGGCTTGAACATTCTCAGTGATAGGAATTTTTCAAGGCTCCATTTATTTTGACCTCTATTTCTCTCTCTCTCTCAATAGTTATCTCTATCTATCTTTTTTTTTCCTTACAGTAACATTCATTTCCCTATGGCTGCCACCCATTGGTCCTTCCTCTGCATCCTAGTAAAATACAGATTAAAGCCACATTATTGATAATTCTATGCCCATTTAATGGCTGCTAAATACATTCTCTCTAAATTTTTTGCTCTAGACAAATTCATTCAACTTTTTAAAAAAGTCATTTTATTTTATTTTACTATCATTATTATTTTTTTGCCTGGACAGAGTTTCCAAAGCCCTTCCTCAGTTGAAATTTTTTCTGTAGGCTATTCTAATGTGTCGTGTACCCTCTGCCTTAAAATATGATGAACAGTCCCAAGCTCAGTGCTCCTGATATGGTCTGAACTTTCCAGAGCATGTTCTTCTGATGGAAGGTCCCGGAAGGAGAGTGTGATGCAGGCAATATGAGACCAGGCTTTGGAAAGAGGGTTTCCTGCAGACCTAAGTTAGAATCCTGGCTGCACACTTCTCAATTTTCTTATCTATAAATTGGGGATAATGGGCCTATGTCAAAGGTTGATCATGAGGATAAATGTGATATTTATGAAACTGACTAGCACAGGGTCTTGAACAGAAAAAAAATTCAGGTTATAATGCACAGTAGGTAATGAAGGTGGTGGAGAAGTTGAAGTTGAAAATGACTAAATGTTCGGTTGGTTGGATGATCATTGTTTAATAAGCTTAGACCAATGGAGACTTCAGGCCTTTTCTTCAAATTGCTCTCAAAATTTGAATACTTATACTATAGATTTGTATTCCAGTTCCTTATTTTTACTTAAAATTTAGAATTTTTCTGTTACAGCTTCCAAATTCTTTTTGGTTTTGAGATTTAATACTAGCTCACCTTCTAATCTGTTAGTTGAGGGAGCAGGGTACAGCTCATTAATTTTGACCCTAGGTTCTTCCTGTGACTATGACCAAGCATTGTGACCACCAGTGGTGTGACTCATTAATGATACATGACCACAGGATACTATGAAGTGGATAATTATTCCTGCAGCTTCAGTAAGGCCAGGTAATTTCCTGGTGCCTAATAATATCTGTAGTCATTCGCCATAAGACAGCTAAAGAGAGTGTCCAAATGTTCTTGTTTCAGTAACAAATGCCTGGAGGACCAGAAACTAATTTTCTCTCCCACAGGATATTATTGTGTTATTTTCTGGTTACTCTAATCTTAGAATTTTGAGATATTGCTAAGGCTAGGGGCAGATTTTCTGGATTTGTCAAGTTGGCTTTTGTTCCAAATAGATCACAGCTAAGACCTCAGGAAAACTGGGAAAACACTCTCTAACTTTAGCCATGGATATTTAGGACTTGTAAAGAAAATTACATCTTATTTATTTTCCCAATTTTTCAGCCTCTTTAAGCAGTTAATTTAAATAAATTACTCTAGGGAAGATTCATCAATATATAATGTATACAAAAGCTAACTTTGCTGGGTCTAGGTTTGAATTTTTATTTTAGGCCCTGCAATTGCTAAATATTCGTGAAATTCAAAAGTCACTAAATTTTTCTCATCATCGTATTTTTAAATCTTAAAATGAGAATGATAATTCCTGGCTTGCCCACTTCACAAAATAAAGAATTTATATAAAAGTACTTTATTTTATAAAATATCATATAACACATATATTCCTTTTGCTACATCAAAAGATAAAACATTTACATAATAAACTTGTGAGCCTTGGAAAGATGATTTCCAGACAGAATGTTTCAAGTTCCAGCTGGCTTCATTTTGCTGCTTGTGAAAAGTTAGGAGGAGAGAGCAATGAACTAAAGAAGAAACTCTTTAGTTTGCAAGCAACAGTTAGAGGCTATACAAAAGGAAGGGCTTGCCTGGTTGGAAAACTGTTTATCTTTAGTTTTCTCAGAAAGCAAAAAAAGAATTTTCGAGTGAAATGAGGCTTGGGCCAAAGAGCAAATCAAGGGCATAGATATAAACCCTCCTGTACAATCTTCAAAAAGTTTCAGTTGATCCTCTAGTAGACCCTCTCACTTAGACAGAGGGGCTTCTAAGTATCCTAAGGACATTATTCCACTGCAGCCTGGCACAAAGTGGAAAGAGTCCTGTCACTCAAGCTTTCCCACTCCTTCCTCCTCATTTAGTTCTCTCAAGCATTTCTTTCTCTCTCTCCCCTATACACACACACACACACACACTATATGTATATATATTATGTGTAATATGTGTATGTATGTCTAATCTCATCTTGGCCTCTGCTTCCCAGAGGACCTTTATTTAAGTTCAGCAGAAAGAGATGTTCTATTTCCCAAGAGCTGCAATTAATGATCTACATTTGTGTCTGAGTGTTTCAAATTGTTCTGGCCTGGGTTATATGCCTAGCTTTAAATTAATCACTATGTCCAGGAGTATGTGGCATTCTCATTGACCATTCCTGAGTGACATTTTTATGCTTGATAATCAGGCAGGATCAGTCCTTTTCCACCTCAACAGCATGTTAACAAAATAGTGGAGAGGTAGTTCACCAAGGAAAATGAAGGGATATGGCTAGAGTGGGAAATGAAGGGAGGGCAGACAAAAATATCAAGTGTCCACTCCATCTTCAACTTACCTTCTCGCCTTTTTCGCAGACTGACAGCGTATGAGTTGTATTCTTCCTCTGCCATGCTATTAGCCCCTAAATAACACACACAGCCCTTCTGCTTCGCTTCTCAATTCATTTCCTATCTCCCTTTTCTGGGCAAACACACATCCCTTCATAAACACTCTGTTAGTTTTGATGTTTGTCACAGTGCTGTGGTGTGTTTGAAGGGTTTCTCTAAGGTTTGCTGACATTTCCTGATTGCTTACCATGTCTATTTCTGTTTTCCTCCTGGGTCATCATTCTTGGAAAGACATCCACTTCATCAACATCCTTTAACACTGTTTGGGCCTGTGGGTGTGCATTCAAGCAGGAAGGGAGGCCTACAGAGGTGAGCAGAATCTCGTTGATGTGCTTTATCAAGTACCGTGGAAATTCATAGCTGACTGAGGAGCAGGCTTAGATAGTCAGTGTGCTCCTTTCATCATGGGACTAATAGGACAGAGCTGTTAGAGTGATGGAGCAGATGCTCAGGTGAGAGGGAAGGGACATGTTGAATATGTATATATTAGACACATATCTTATCTGTCCAGCAGAACATAAAGTCTAGAGTATTTTTCTCTGAGGCTAAGAAACTGCTGCCACCGCTCCAGCTTGAGTCTTGGGAAAAGGCATCGTTCAGTGTCCATGCCACAGCTTGCCAGTGGCTCACTGCAAATACTCTCAGATATCCTTGAATGGTCCAGGCATTCCTGCCCAGACATACTATAGGAATGGCAAAATTCTGTCTCAAAGATGCTGTTGTAGATGAAGTTGTCTATGCCTGGTGCACACTTATGAGAGCACAGTGGTGAATCCAAATTCCTGCCTAGCCCCAGGCTGCAGCCCAGATCCTCAAAAGTCCATCACAGTGTGCATTGCAGATGAAAGCATATGTGATGTGGTGCACAAAGATCACCCCTTTTCCTCTTTAACTTTCACCATTCCTTTTCCCACCTTTGGATGATCCTTGCCTGACTGACTTCTTACATTGGTGATCATAAAATGTTAATTTTTGAATACTACCTTTCTTCATACTATTGTTAGCTGGCATTCCCCTGTACAACAGGGAATTGTCTTGGAAAGGTGAGTTTTTAAAATTCACATGATGAGATGTTTATATTGTCAGTGATGTAGACATCCCGTGAAGTGTTTGTCTTGTTTTGTAAATAACCAAGGAAAAGCATGTGCTCTGCAGGTCTTTGGTTAGTGTGTTCAGGTTCATGATCCTCATTTTTTGGACAAGGCAGAAAATGCACCAGATTGTTTATTGTCTATTCATGCCCTGATCATTTTTTCACCTATTTCTATCAGTACTGACTTCACATGTGTTCCTATGGTGCTAACACCATTAAATCCATTCCTTAGAGAGTTTGTCGCAGTGTTTCGGAAATAATGTGGACAGTTGTATAGTTTTCAATGAGTTACATTTCAAAGAGTACTGGACCAGGAGTCTAGAGTCATAGATGCTGCTGATTAGGTTGTGACTCTCAATTTCCACACCTACAAAATGAAGATGCTTGGCTTTATTTCCTTTTGTTCTGAACATTGGTTGATTTTAGAATTTAGTGCCTCTACGACTTGCCATGAATGTTTTTGTTGGATTTCAGGTGACATTTTAATAATGTCTTAACTATTTTAAGATCTTAAAGAGCATCTCTGAAAGTTCCTATGCCCCCAAAAAAGTTTCCTTAAGGGGATGGGTCTTACTGTAGGTGCAAAATCTGGCATCATCATCATCATTCCCATCATCATTGTCAACATCAACATCATTACCAACATTTATTCAGTGCATTCTATATGCCAGCCATGGCTAAAGACATTGTATATTTTCTCATGTAATCTTACAATAGGAAGCACTGATATTATCTCAATTTCACAGATGAAAAATGTTAAGTTGAGAGGGAGTTCACCCAAAGATTCACAACTAGGAAATGATGGAATCTACTTCTCAAAATCAGTTTGGTCTGACTCTAGAGTGTGTATCTTTCACCACTATTCTGTATTCACTACTGTATGAACACAATAAATGAGATAAATTACTGACCCTTTATGAGGTGCATATTACATTAAGCAGTAGAACAAGGACATGTTTTTTCATTTTATGTATAGCTCCCCTACTTCCATATATACCCACAGTGTGCGCTGATAGCCATCCTTAAATTTTATCTCCATCCAATAAAAATAGGCCCGAGATTTATTCATTATAAAGTTGCCAAAATCAAGGTTTTAGACTTCAAAATGCTTCCTCTGGATACTCTTGGGTTTTTTGTTTGTTTGTTTGTTTTGGGGGGGGGGGGTGTTTTTTACTTATTATTAAGAACTGTTATTGCTCTATTCTTCATTTCTATGTTAGATTTTTTTTCCAGTTATTCTTATGTGTTTCTAGGATTGAATATTCTAATGACATTATATTTGAGAAATATTTGCTCACAGTAATAGACAAATAAAAGGTCCAAGATATAGAGGCACCTTTGTGCTAATGTTCTTAATTAGAAAAGAATATTTGGAGCAAATAATTTTTGCTATTTTTTTCTCCTCGCAAACTTTTGACAATTGAAACAGCTATTTCTATTTCTGGGTTTCATGTTTTTACCAGTTAATGCAGTGTGTTATTTTCCCACAGCACTGCTCATAGAAAAAAGAACACGGTCTGCTAGAGTTGCACAGGGATCTCAGACTCCTTTCCACCTCCTTTTCCACTCCAGCCTGCCCTTCAAGCTAACTTTCATGGATTTCCAGAGGCCAGAAGCAGAGGGAAAACTGCTGGGAAGAATTTGCATATGTTCTGCTATTTGCATATGTTTATTTAATGTGCTTCCAAACATTCTCCTATGACCTTGAGTTGCACATTTAAAAAATTAAAATCTTTACATTTCTTTTCAGTTTGAGGAAGGAAATTTTGCCAGTGAGTATTTGTGGTGGCAGTCATTTTACCATGTTATCGTAAGGAAAATGGCAAAAGAAAGAACTTGAATGTAGGATTGGTTAGTCACATACCCATACTGTCTGTTGGCCTGTTGTAGTTTATGTTTGGCATTATAGCCCATTGTAGTGAGAACCAAAACAACAACAATGACATAAAAATTTGGGATCCATATCTATGGACATCTTTGTGGGGAAAAAAATACTGGTTGAGTATCCCTAATCTGAACATTTGAAATCTGAAATGCTCCAAAATTCAAAACTTTTTTAATGTGGACATGACACCACAAATTGAAAATTCCACCAATGGAAAATTCCACACTGTTTTGTGCACAGAATTATTTAAAATGTTGTATCAAATGACCTCAGGCCATATGTATAAAGCATATATGAAACATAAATACGTTTTATGTTTATACTTGGGTCTCATCCACAAGATATCTCATTATGTATATCCAAATATTCCAAAATCCAAAAAAATCTGAAATCTAAAACACTTCTGGCCCCAAGCATTTCAGATAAGGTCGGATAAGGGACACTCAAGCTGTGTGTATGTGTTTGTTACTTGACCTTAAATTTCGTCATACTAGCCCTATGAGGTTGGGTTAATTATCCCCATACTACAAATGACTATTCAAAACAATAGATACAATGCATGTGGTCCTCATATATCCAATCTTACCTAGTATTTAGTGGGCATAGTCTGTGGAAGGTGAGTGCAGGATGGAGGCAGAGTAGTAGATTAGATGTCTTCCCCTCAGATATTTAACCTCCACTGGTTGAGAAATCAAGAAAAAACATGTGAAAGGTTAATAACACATGGAAGCCTATTATTATTTATAAACCCAGATCATTTACAGTGAAATAGTAGGGTAAAAGAAGATCAATGAAAAGAGGTATTGTAGAATTAGACAAGGACAATATCTCAAGAAGACATTAAGATGAGAAGACAACCCACATTAGGAATTATCCGATTACACTTGGCCCTTGAACAACACAGGGTTGAACTGCACAGGTCTACTTACACATGAATTATTTTCAACAACAGTTACACCAGGTGTGCCTGCTTCTCCTCCCTTTCCTTCCATCTGCTCCACCTCTTCTGTCTCTGCCACCCTGAGACAGCAGGGCCAACCCCTCCCCTTCTTCCTCCTCATAACCTACTTAACATGAAGACAGACAAGGATGAAGGCCTTTATGAAGAATACAATGTGCAATACATATAACATATGTCATACATGTGTAATATAACATATAAAATATGTGATAATTGACTATGTTATTGATCAACAGGCTATTAGTAAACTTTTTGAGGAGTCAAAAGTTATATGTGGATTTTTGACTGTCAACACCCCTAACCCCCACATTGTTCAAGCATCAACTATATATCTATATTTCATATTTTGATACTTGGAAGATGGGATTAGAACTAAAAATGTTAACCTGGGAAGACCTATATTATATATATTCTTTATTTATTATGTGCTTAAGTGCTAAGTGTGTTACAGACTATATCCTAATTATTCCTCCCACACAGCTCCATGTGGTTCATATTATTGTCCTGATTTTACAGATGGCCAGACTACATGATAGGTATAAAGTGTGTATAATCCTTAAGTTTCCAATTTACAATATAGTAATACACATTTCACTGTCTAAGCTGGGGCCACAGAGGCAAGTGTTAGAAAGAATGAGATAGCTAATGATTTTATTGAACTCCCAGATCCAGCCTTACCAGAAGGCATTTTTTCAGTTGATGTGTTTGTTTGTTTTAGCTGAAGGGCCTCAGGATTCAGTTTAAATTGGATTTTTGTCATTGTAATCAAGATAGTTATGATTTCACCGTGGAAAAATGAATGGGACCAAGTTACATTGAGGTACAATTCAGGGTCCCTCCAGCAGAGGGGCTGGGGAAATTATTCAGGGGTAACTGGTTTCTCTTTTTATTTGGTAAGAAGAATTTCCTTACCAAATCAATTACCAAATTAATATAACTGAGAGTTGCTTTTTCTTACTTTATGAAGGGGAACTTGCAAATTTCTAACTGAACTAAGCAAAAGATAAAGCAGGAGAAGACTGATATTTATTATTAAACGTCTAAAATGAGTGCTGTTCTACTTTGACTGACTTAGAGATATTAAAGTAATAGAAGCTGGAAAGTGATACATTTTTCCGTACCCAAACATCATTTATTATATTTGCACAAGATGCTTTCAAGAGAGCTACTGCCCTCCTCCTTTCTCCTGCCCCAGCCTCTTTATCAATTAGTCAGCCAATTTGTCAGTTGTCTTTCTGGCTCCCTTTTCTCTTCCCTTTTCCATAATTTTTCATCTCAAAGAGATATATCTCCAGAGGGAGAAACTTCTAACTCTGAACTGGGCAAATGACCCAGTGCTGGGTGACTCTGCCAATTATCTTCTTAAAGAATATGATGCAGGTTTTATGTAACTCCTGAACGCTACATTCTCAATTCCTTATCCCAGACTCAAAGAGAAAGTGGTGAATTTTTTGCCTTCAAATCTTAAACACAGGTAGCCTTTTTTCTTTTCCTTCGGTTTCTGATTATCATACTAACAAAATTTAGGGGAATGGATAGAACGGAGGTAAATTGGTGTTTTTAACGAGAGTGATCCTTTATCATTCCCAACATATTTCATGTATTTCCAGAAGAACGGAAAATGGGTTACATCTCTTGTGCTGCCTAAGATAATTTAATAAGTGGTGTTCAGTATATATGTTGAAAAGGATCATGAGACTTTGTATATACGCAGCTAGAAAATGCTTGGTTTGATTAGTGCTGATCATAATGGACACAGGGGAGAAGAGTGATTATATACGAGCCATAAAATTTCCAAACTAAACATTTAAAAATAGACCAAGGTGTATACAAGTTTTCAAAATCTTTGATAGAAGTCAGATGTCATAGAGCCTGAAGACTGATAATCACATGTGATTGTCACATACTGGTATTAAATTACCCAGAACACAGTTAGGAAATATTATCATAGACCTCTGCAGATCCTTGAACATGGAAATAAAGCTCATTGCTTACCAACCACTTACTAAGTGCCAGGCACTCACTCTTTCAATCTTCACAACAGCCTCTGGATAGGTGCTCTACATTTCCTGGTTTATTTATTCTTCCCAACAATCCTGTGAAGGAACCATGATTATTTGTAAAAATTAACCATTGGGATTATTGGTAAATAGAAAGATAAAGATTAGATCCATAAACACAAAATTACTATGAAGTACTTATATTTGTCATTGCTACATTTTGAAGATTACCTTTTGGGAAAACAGAGCAGGAGAAAAAAAGGTATAGACTTTTTCCAGTTCTTTTTCCATTACACGTAATTGGATCTTTAAATAAAAATGCAAAAAAAAAAAAAAAGAGAATCACGTTATAGAAAACTTTCATGCAGTAGGATGCCCTGTTTATATTTCTTTATGTTCAGATACCACTAAATGCTGCTTCGCTGCAGATAAATATTTTATGGAACTCATTTGTGTTTGTACTTCATTATGAATCTCATTTATTTTCTGCCATTATTTATTGGTTATTTTAAGAGGTAAAAATAGTACATGTAAATTAAAATAATAGTTGGGGACCACTTTTCTCCTCCACCAAGGAAATATTATCTAGAGAACATCAGTCAAGTTGATTTATTTTTATTAAAATTTGCTTTGCAATAGTCCCTTCTTTATTCTGACACTAGTGGTAAAATTATATGTCCACCTTCCATCCATTCCTTGAAAACTCATATACAGATGGTCAATGGTTTACATAAGTAGGCTCAAGTCATATAAACAAATCATCAAATTCAGACATTACTATAGACAGACTATCTTGGCAATAAAGCTAAAATGTGAGCAATGGCTGTCTGCTTCTGCACATCTTCAGATGATCTTGTTTGCAAAGGCAAGAAATGTTGCTTCTAAGCCCCGGGGGTGTCCTCAGCCATAGCTATAGTGCTGCTCCATCTAAAAGATAGTGAGGTTCAGGGGTGAAGCATCAGATGGCAGAAAATGGAGCCATTTTTGAGTATTTTTTTTTTTTTTTTTGTAGAATCAGAAAGGTTTTATGGAAAAGAAATAGTGGTGAGAGGGATGTCTGAGTTCCCAGACAGAAAGCACCTAAAATCGCTAGCTGTAACTGCAACTGCAAACAGAATATAAAAATACAATGAACCATTATGGAATGGAAGGAACAAGAATTTCAAACTCACAAAGACCTGCTCAAAACCTGTATCTACCACTTTTTAGCTTTGTGAGACCAGGCACACTGATTAATGTTGTTGAGACTATTTCTTCGCCTTTGAAATGGACAGTTAGGGAAATGTCCACAGCTGGTCTCATGAGGTAGGCTTGGTGCCAATGTGCAGAAGGGACACTAGAGATTGGATTTCATAATCTATAGTATGTGCAAATATTGATCTAATTATAGAATGACTATTCTTTCTGGTAGAAAATTGGGATGATGTAGAAGCTGGGGAAGAGGAAGGTAGCTTGCATTCTAGAATCCTAATGTTTAACATTAAAGTTTAAGATTATCCCTGCATCAATAAACTTTCCTGATTCAAAATTCACAAATTAGACTTGACCAGCATTAGATCTTTTAATTAGAAGGGGGGAAGGCATAACTTATTGGCATGTTCTGATAGTCTTAAAATTAGCATGTTGAAATATGCCTTTTCTTTTTTGAGATAGTGTAGAGTGATGAAAAGGAAGGCAGATTGCTGTTTTTAGTCCTGGATCTAGTACCTTTTAGGTTTGTGATCTCAGATAAGTTAACTAGTTTCTCTAAGACTCAGTTGCTTCACCTAAAAATGGAGATTAGGATCCTATTTCTAGCAACCTTATAGTTTTTAATGATATTATAGGCATTTTGTGAAGTGACTTCTCTGTGTTCTGAAACACCCTAACACCCAGATCATCCTCTTCCATTTCTTTCATGTCATGGGTCACATGACGTGCTTCATTGTCACCTTTGCTTAATTCAAGTCCTAGAGGACAGGGAAAGTGTCTATTCTATTTATAGCTGTGTTTGCAACATAGTAGGATGCTCAAAAATGGCTTTAAGGAGGGAGGAAGAAAGACAAGGAAAACATACTTATTGATTGAATCATTAATCCATTCATTCATTTTAGAAAGTGCAATTTAAGTGCCAGGTATTGTTACAATGTTTAGCCCAAAATAGTAAACTTCTGAACTCAGCTCTTCTCATTGAAAACATCTTGTTTTCAATGACTGTTATCATTTGTGCCCTGCCCTTGGGTGAGTAGGTTTTGTTCACCTTTTTGCTTAGAAAACTTGTAAGGATCTAAGCCAGTGGAGCCCACCTAATGGTTGTCTGAACAGGTCGAGGAAAGATAAAACAAAAAGAGAAGGGTAAAGCTGGTTCATAGGTGATGTGGTTTCTTCAAGTGCCTCTCTCTGGGCCCCTCTGGTTTCTGCCAGGGGCAGAATGGGAAGGATTCTATCAGTAAGAGAAAAAGCCCGGGTGTGCTGTGGAGAGAACATGGATCCAGGAGAGGTGACACCTTCTCTCACAATGCTTGCTTCTGTCTTTTTCTTTTCGGAACAGAATTTTTCTTGCTTATTTTCTTTAGAAATTTTTCGTAACACAACTTTATTTGGATATTAAAGCCAACTCTTCTGGAGGAAAACCAAAATCTAACTAAGGTTTTTTTTAAGCCTGGCATTTCCTGATCCAATTCCTGCAAGCCCACTACATGACCATAGTTACCTCTTCAGAGTCTCAAAATGTGTTTAAGATTCTGTAAATTTGAGTAACACATAAAGGTCACATTACCTTTGTTCTACAGGGTGTCCCAAGAGTCCCCATATATAGGGAAAATGGGAAATTTTCCCTGTATACATTCCCTGTATACATTTAGCTACAATTGCCCATTTTCCCTATGTATGGTGATTTTGGGACACCCTGTATTTTGTTTTGTTGTTTTTTTCTTGAGAGGAAAGTATGTTATCAAGTTAAGTCCCTGTAAAGACAGCCTCTAAGTAGGGAATGTAGATCTTCACTGTTAGAAGCAGTTTGTCATGGATCACATGAAATCACAGATATGTATGGTCCTTTTTCCCAGGAGTGCCTATTTTGTTCAATGATCTTGGGAAACATTTTTAAACCAGACCAAACATGAATAAATACAAAACATACTGGAATTTTTAAGATAAACACACACTTCAAAGAAATGTTTCACTTATACCTGGCTACATCAGGTCACCCAAGAGGACTTTAGTGAGAACCACAGGGGTAGGGAATCCCCAGAGCAAGACTTACTCATGACACTCCATAAATGGGGCAGTTTCAGGTAGAATAGAATTATTCTAACTCTAAAAGCATTGTTCCCCCTATTTTTACACAAGTAATCCAAGATTTGAAATTCTAACATTAGAGTATTTTTTTCTGCCTTTCAAGGATTTGATTAATTCAGACTTGACTATTTATGGCTTCAAAAACTCTCTAGTATTTCCTGCTTCGATGTCTTAGATCATTCTGTTTCCATGTGCCAAGAGATAATTTCCCATCACTTAATTCCTAATATATGCATACCCAAATCTTTCTCATTCTTTAAGGTCAATCTCAAATTCTACTTCCTACACATACACATACTTTCTTTAAAACTCTATCTTCCTGCCACTTTCAGCCAGAGATTACACTCAACAAATGTATATTAAGTCTTAATTCTATAAAAGCATATGTTATACACCAGGGATATGGCTTTGACAAAAGAAACTATCTGGGTTTTACCTCCTCTGTTATCTCTACTTTCACTTACAATTTGTAATATTTATTTTTTAAACCATTTGTTATAGTTACTTACAAACATATCATGCAGTGGAAAGAGCATGAAGTTGATATCAGCAGACTTGGACTAAATTAAAGCCCAGTGACAAATATGTGACCTTGAAAAACATCATTTAACTTCTTAGCTTTTGCATCTTAAAATATAGAGACAATAATAATCATATCATCTATCAATCATAATAGCTGTTAAATAAACTGTATGTCCATAGCCTGGTCTGTTCAGTAGTCAGTGGGCCACAAATACAGCTCTCTCCCTACTCCTACTAGCCTATAGTCACCCTTGAGGGCAACATACTCATAGCATTCAGCAGAGTGATAAGCAAATACAAGGAACAAAATAGAGATTGAAAGAATGAATAGCAATGGATATACTCTAGGGAGAAGTGACATAGTCATAGATACTTTCAAATACATGGAGGGTGGAAGAGCAAATGGGGAATGGGAAAGGAGCATTGTTAGCTACTTGTGAGGTAGAGATTGGGGGTGATTCAGTATTCAGAAGCTGAGTTCAAATTGGACTTAAGTTCATTGTTTATCAAACACCAGGTCTGTCTAACAAACCCTTAAATCTGGCTCTTTCCTGCCATTCTGTGTTCTTGGGGGGTGGGGAGAGGGTCATATGCATTTCAGAACCAAGGCCAGCACCAGATTGCCTTTCAAAACCCGTGTCAGTGCACTTCTTCCAGGATCTCACAGCTACGATGGAGGAAGGAAGTTCTGTAGGGCACCATCACAGAAACGTTCATTTTTATCCTTAAATCAGTGATATATCCCTGAAATTTGGATGCTTTATCCAGTTGGGGGTTCTCTAATCACCCAGCTTTCTCTTTTCCTAGAATTAATTTTTCACTGGTGATCCTGATGTTACAGCTAAATTCTTTTTATGGTTCTGATATTATACTAAATAAAAACTAATTTCAGATCAAGAAAATATTAAAAGGAATAGCATAGTAGCCTTAAAGTTCTGAACATATAGGGTCATGTGTAGGACTTATGCTAATTGACTTCTTGAACAGAATTTCTCCTGAGGCTCCAATGACCTTTCATTTTAATATTTGCCAAGATCAGAGACTTCTTTAAGCTACAGCCACCCAGGTACAATGCAGAATTGTTAAAATGTCTGAACTAGAACATTTCAATGAGTCTAATAGAGAGGATGGAATGCTAAGAAGATACACTGATTTTAGAATTCATTAGCATTGTTTTGGCTTCCTCAATTCCTCCTAATGGCCAAGAAAAGTAGCTTTATTTGCATTTTATGAATAGTGCATATCTGGAGTTTCTGGTGGTTATAATGTACTCCTTCAGTCAGTTTCTGTGTTAGAACTCAAGACCCTATACCAGAGCTTCTACTAATTAGTCACATCATTAATAAATGCTTCTGTTATTTTATGTACTTTTGTCACTATTGACACTTACATTGCCTATGATTCTTTCATTCTTCTGGAAAATATTTCTCTAATCTTCTATATTAGGAGGAGGAGATCAGCTAAGGACATTTGAAGTAGAGTCCTTGTCCTTGAAAACCCTTCTATATAGCTGGGGAGATAAGGTAGCATACACATATGAAGATAATTAACATGGCAGTTTTAAAAACTGTCTGCTCCAAAGTTATCATGGGATGGTGCTATAAGGAGGCTTTCTAGAGGAAGTGATAATGATAGTAAGAAGATTGTAATAAATGACTAGGGATTAGAAGGTGAAAAATACAGTAAGGGTCTTCCAAGCTGAGTGACAGGTATTTCCATTAGCAACTAGTCTAACAGCATGTGCACAACATCATTTCAGACTGGTGCAGGGCTTTGCCTTACTCTTACTTTGTTTTCTCTACGTAGCATATACATGTTGGGGACATGGCAGGCATGCAACAAAAATTTGTTGACTGAAGGTGCCATTGATAACATGAAAGATTTGAACAATGGACTGCTGGCCTTTCTAAGTTTACTTTGTGCCATAACACGTTTTCTACTCTGAGGTGTCTCACTTCAAAGAGAACTCTTAGTTGGATTCTCCAAATCCAACTATCCTCTTTGTTTGGGTGATCAGACTTTTAGACTTATACTCTTTGTTGAGGTGATATGATATCTTTATATATGGTGTACTACAGTCATCCCTCGGTATCCATGAGGGATTAGTTCCAGAATGCCTGTGTATACCAAAATCTGCTCATTCTCAAGTCTCACAGTGAAAGTGTTAGCCCTCTGTATACACAGGTTTCTATCTACCCTGAATACTGAATTTTTGATCCACCTTTGGTTTTTGAGGCAGAACCCACTGATACGGAAAGCCAATTGTATTTATTGAAAAAAAAATCTGCATATAAGTGGACCCGTGCAGCTCAAACTCATGTTGTTCAACGGTCAACTGTATATATTTATATATAATGTTTATATATACATATATATTCAAATAACAAGTAAATGGGGAAGAGTTGCTGTGTGGCTCTGGAGCTTTTGCTGTGGAAGTTATCTGAAGTTATCACTGAGCTGGAGGCTTTTGAAGTTTCTTTTGCTGTTGTACTTGGGTGCTACTTACTGTGTTTGCTTGTATATTTAGCAGTGTCACCCTGAGCTGATTTGAGTTTGTCAGCCTTGGCAGAAGTTGTGGCAGAGCTTAGCTTTACTGAAGGGTTACTGAGATAGTTTAGGTTGATGACTAAGTGGTTGACAACCCCATAATCTACTCCCAAGAAAGGGAGGTTCCACTCTACCAAAGGTGATGCTTGTGTTCAGGGAGACCAATCCTCATTCAGTCTTGTGTTTCAACTTATTCACTACATGCAGCTTTTTCTGGTGCTGAATTTGAGGCAGTAAGTCCTGCCCATGTGATAATATCTGCCTGTTCTGCACTCTAGATATACCAAAAGAAGGATTAAAATTTTACTCAAAATCCTTTAAGAAGCTCGTTCTGGAGAAACTGGTTAATTAGGATGTAAATGAGAGACTGTTTATAGCAGGAGGGGACAGCTGTAGACAATATATACTAATCTTTTTACAAGGAAATGGTTACATGCAATTAGGGGAACATCCTTATAAGGGAATGAAACCACATTCTTAGAAAAGGGTATGGAACGTGTCCACACGCTTGGAATTGATTCAATACAGAAAACTAAGCATAAAATACAATCTCTTTTAATTACTCCAAATCCTTTGAAATGCTAGAGAGAATATTTAGAAAATTCATAAACATTCTTGAATATAGAAGGATAACCTTCAATGGATGAGCAGCTGTGAAGACTTATAAACAGATAAAAAAGCAAAATGAGACTAACTGAAGAAGGAAAACTCAGCCCTGGTAGGCACATCAAAGAACTGTGGCAGGAGAAGCAGGTGGGGACCTTCTCCAAGTCTTCCATGCCTAATATGTTACCCATTGCACAGATGTAGAAATTGAGGCTCAATTTAAGTAGCTTTTCCAAGTCACATAATAACAGAGAGAAACTTCAAACCCAGGACTGTCTCCTCCTCACAACTCTGAGTTTATTGCCTCCTCTACATGGTAGATACTTTATCTGGCAATTCTCATTGATTTTTCACGATTCCATGATGTTTCTACCATTTTGCAGATAAAAAATTTATGTGTGGGCTGTGAGCTAGTGATTCCAGAGGAAGTGTGCTTTCTAAGAGACTATTCTTAAAACCCATGCTTCCTCTTCCTCCCCATAATGGTATTATTAAAAATAAAGAGCCAGATAAAGATTTCAGGTCTTCTAAATCTATCTTCTACACTTTTTATTGGAGAAGTTAATCTTCATTCTGGATTTATCCACTATCAGAGATGTGTGGCTGGTGTTGTCATATTGTAACCTCATTTTACTTGTGAAAAAAATATTGTGAGCATTATTTTTATCCCTATTTTACATCATAGCCTTTGGTTGTGGCCATTGGGTTCACAGATATAAATCTTGATCTGATATAGCTTGATGTGAAAAGTCAATATGAGGTTTACTTGTTATTACCATGCAGATAGCACCGAGTATTTAGAAAATGGATTTTATGTGTTTAGTTGTAGAGGGTAAAATGATGCATGAGTGACCAAGAGACTCAGCACCCAAGGTTCAGAGATGGAAAAGTATTACTGGAGGTTGGTAGCTTCAGGGAATTCAGCATATGGAAAGCAAAGTTAAAAAACTGATTATTAGTGGTGATTGTCAATTTTCAGAAAGATCTTTTGATTTACAGTGGAGTTGAACTGGGAGGCTTTTTAAATGGAAACTTGAAATTTTACGTGTTTGTTTATAGTTGATTGTCATGGAGAGGATCAAAAGAATATTAAAAAAGAATGGAGATAAAATGAAACAAGACTATTGCACACAGAATACACATTTCAAAGAAAGTTGTGGTGTTTTTGAAATGATTTGTAAACACCAAGGTAGGGTAAATGTTTCTGACTCATAAGACCTGGGTATATCAATTGACACCTTTGTAGTCAATGAATGACAAAGAATGGGTTAAGCATAAAGTAATGTTTTTACTCATAGACCAGAAAATGGAAAAGTTTGAGGTTAGATTGTCTTCCAACATGACTTGATTCTGAGATTAAATTATATCATCAGTGACTTTATATATCTGGAGTCTAACTTTGCATTGGTCTCATTATCAGAAAGGCTGGATGGGGCTTTAGTGGCAGATCCAAGTATATCATTGTAGGTTAAATGCAAAAGGAAGGAAAATCATGTTTTTCTTCTGGTTCACCAGCCACGTTCTGAAATTAGTTTTGATTGCCTACATTGAATTCTATCACAAGCCCCGAACTAGTTTTTGTGTCCAGAGGGATGGACTGTGATGACTGGCTTAGGATTATTTCATGTGCCCCTCTCTGAAGCTGCAGGTTGATCAACCAAAAGATGTGATCTGAGAATCCAATGGTGAAACCAGGAAAAAAAAAAAAAAAAAAAGAAAAGAAAAGTATACACTATGGTCAGCATATATCAGTTTTGGTGTAAAGCATGAATAGTCAGGTAATAAGGTAATACTCAGGCCAACATCTGGGAGAAATGCTGACAGTATCCTTTTACTAGAGGTAGAGGAAGATCTTGGTCTTGGTATGATATTAATACAAGATTTAGGTAGAGCACAAACACAGTCACAATCATCTCTCCCCACATGACAAAAGCTTCCAGTTACCTCTGGCCTATTCAGCAAAGACTCCCAACACATCTGTCATCACTCTCACCTGCAGTTCACACATGAGTCTCATGCACAGTCTCAACACCTGGTGCAATCCCACAGCCCAGAAGGAGGATATCAGCTTAGCTGGAGACTGGGAAGAGAAAGGATGATTTTATTTTCTTAAGATAAAAAATATAGAACGATGTTTAATCTTCTGTGGGTTTTCTAAGTGATTTGAGATATAGTTTAAGAGTCATTAAATGCAATCTAAAACCATGGGAAAAATATGATTCTATTTTTTTTTACTAAAAATGAATGAGGCTGCCATTTTCCATTTTAGCTACAATATTGTACAAAATTAGGTTTGCAGGTTGATCCTACTACACACACACATATAACTAAGAAGGATCCACTTGAGTTTCCAGAGTGGGGTTGTAGCCCCACAAGACCCAGCTAGGAAGACAAACAGATGCTGGAAAGTCTGACTTTCAACATATTTCCTTTTTTCCCCTTCCTTGTACCAGATTTTTGCTGACTTTCTAAGGATTTTGGTTGCTGTCTCAAAAGGCGTGTTCTTTCTTGGTTCAGTGGTCATCCGCTTTTGAGAAACTGATTCACACATTTGCAGCCCAGAATATGAGATAAGATGAAGGCACTCTGGGGGTGAAATGCTCAAGCTAAATTCACAGTATTCTAGAATGACATGGATGCACTCTAACTTGGACCCAGTAATCTCATTTGACCTAGGGCAGCCAATGAAGCTGGGAAATCCTATATCTCAGGTCTTATCATATCTCTTCTTAGAAGCAGAAACTCAATGTTGTGAGGTCTTTATTCCCAATTAATCTATCCAGTTATTCATCATTTTCATAAACTATACTCATAACCATATCCTTACATTTACCTATATTGCCCCTTCACCTTAGCTGGAAAACTCTTTTATCATCCACTCGTTTTTATATTTTAAGTCCTATCTTAAATTATTCTTCTCAGATAATTTGGCCCACACGAGTCCAACCTATGTTAGAAACTTTTGAGTACTTATTTTCTGAATTACTCATGTTAATAACTAATTATTTTTTTTTTATCTTTCACATTTCAATTTCTTTATGTGTTCAGAGCCTCAGTCTACAGCTTAGTTCAAAACAGCGGGGACACCACTCTGAATGCCCCATAGTACCCAGTGACACCCGACACCTGTTGCTTAAGTAAATTTAATTCTTTTCTTATTACTACAACCATTTCTAAAGCTCTCACCTGTATTCCAGGATTTTAAATCAGGACATTTTGCTCCAGAAATGCTAAACCATTATTCTCTCCTCACCCTGTCCTGGCACATGTCAGATGACTTGGTATATCTTTGATTTTATATATATATATAAAATATATATATATGATTGTATCAGTCTCTTTCTATTTCGTAGGATTGATCTGAATTTCACATTAAATTGCAGACATGAAAGTTCTTGTAAAAGTATGCAATACTATTCTGAGGTGGGTATGGCAAACCTAAGTCTCTGCAGAGGCCAGGTGGGCAAAATGAAGAACACCAGCCCAACCTAAAGGGAGGTCCAGGACAACGCTGCTGTGTGGGAATGCAGGTGCAGAGCTGCAATTGCTAACTTTCTCAGGAAAACCCGTGAATCCTTAGTTTAATTGATATTTTATACCTATTAAATATTGGCTTAAATTAAAGCAACACCAATAAAAAAAGAATTGAATCTATTCATATGAAGATCAGCAAAACAAGCCTAGAAACTACTGGCTTGAGACATCTATACCATGTAAGTAGGAAATAGTTTTGTTACAAAGAATTATTGTACCAACTAGTATATACCAACTAGTATATACCAACTAGTATATACCAGATGGTATATACTAGTTATATAAATTCTGTCAAGGCACACGACCTGCTAGGACCTCAATAGCCTCAACTATAAACTATTCCCCCATATTCTGTACACCTACTCCTGCCCTAAGGCCAAAATCTCAGATGCTCATAATAAAGACCATGGTATTGAATTTAAGCAGTTCAAAAGATGGTTGAGGAGAGGGGATGGGGGTATGCCTACACAATGAGTGCATTGCGCACCGTTTGGGGAGTGGTAACATTTGAAGGTGCTGACTCGGGAAAGGGGGGGTGGGGAAAAAAATATGAAACTATTGTTTTTAAAAAAAAAAAAAAAAAAAGAAAAACAAAACAAAAAAAAAAAAACAAAAGATGGTTGAGGAGATAGAAAACACTTAGATTAAAAATCAAAAGACATGAGGATTCTTTTGTAGCATATAACAGATAAGTTCAAATGGTCTCTCCTTCATGTGCATATTTGGTCTCCTCTTGCCAAGTGAGAGATTAGATTAGGTCAATGAAAAATTCCAAAGGTGGTCCAGTAGTCAGAACCTAGGTAGTGTATAGGCATCTGGAACTCTACCAGCGGGAATATATTTGGCAAGGATTAGGTAAACATGAACTTGGGATTTGGGGATTGGCATTGGTGAGTAATATATTAGTTTAGAGGAGAGATGACTTGAAGGAGGAAAACTGAGATTTCAAATACATGCATAGCTATTAGATGCAAAGAAGGGTTAATATTATTTTCTACATGACGCCAGCGTTTTGAATTTGCATGAGTGAGTGAGGGATACTAGAGAGAAATTTTGCTTGGGTAGAAGATATCATTGGTCAAAACTGTTGTATGTAAACAAAGATGTTTCAGTAGACATTTTGAATTCACTGTTATTTTAAGTGTTTAAACAGAGGTTACAGAAAAACTTGGCAGCAATAGTGCAAGAGGACATCCACAATGGAATTGAGGGTAGAATGAATAAGAGAGTGGTTCTCAAGTTCAACTGCCCATCAGAATTACCTGGAAAGATTGTTAGACATATTATAAATATAGATTCTAATTAACTATGTATGGGATAAAGAATTAAAAACATGTATATCTTACCACACACCTCCATGTGATTCTATTGCATCTGCCTATCTACAGAAACACTGGAATAAGTTTCTGTAAACCTCTTATATTTCCAAGAGTGTTCACAAAAAAAGATCATTAACATCTATTGAGCAAATGCTTTGTTCCAGGCACTAGCTACTTGCATTACATTTATTTCATTTTATGCTCATTCATTGCTACTGTTTTATAGATGATGAAAGGGAGGCTTCAAGAAGTTAAATAAATAGTAGCCGTGAGGTTATGGGGTAAGTGAAAAAGCAGAAATCTTAATTTGGATGTTTACTTCATAACGACTCAACTCATACACTTACTGCTCATTTTTTGTGCTTTAGAGCATGCTCTTGGAGACAGGAATCTGGCCAGACATTGGGTGGGGTGATGAACTCAGGAAGAGCCAGTTCTTCAGGCTTCTTTAATGTCCTCCTCCTCAAACAGAATAATTATGGCTGCCTCCTTACCCCTGAGCACTGAAGTGGCATCTGAATATATGAATAAATTAAATCAAAGGTCAAGGGCATGGAGAAGTGGAAATGAAGCAACAACAAACAAAACTATTTTCCAAATGGAATACTATTTATCTGATTAATCCTCTAGGCTGCCTGCCCACATTTAATGAATGCTGTTCTTAGAGGCACACAGAACTCTGTAATGAATATGAGGGGAAAAAAAACCACCTAGTAATACAAACAGAAGCAAGATGACCTGTTTCAGAGGAGGTGGGGCAGTGCTCACAGTGTTAGACATTTTAATTTTCATATCTCTACAGTTGCAGCAAGGCAGAACACACTTTTGTTCGCTTCTTTAGTTTATTCTTTTCTCCAGGATATGGCAATGCAAGTGAGAAGGAATTTCTATTCATAAGACCAGAGTTTCTAAATTGAAATGGACTCCAGATTATAAAGGTTGGCTTGGCCTTGACTTTTTTTCATCCATTCTTAACAAATCAATGTCCAGTCTTTGTTGCTTCCAGCTCTTTTAACAGAAATGCTTGAAGATGCCATGAGAAAGGGCCAGTGATGCATATAATATGTTTCAGAATTGCAAATAGCTGAGTTGCAAATTGCACACACTGACATTGGCTAAAAGCACTGTAAATATATTGAGCATGATTAAACTACTAAATTTATAGATAATGATCTTCTGGAAAAGAACAATGGGACAATGGAGTTGTATAATTCTGCTTACTTATATTGAGTCCTACAGTTGCAAAGGCATTATCAACAAGAAAATCAGATGGCTTCTAAGATACACCATCATATTTCTTTCTTTTCTAAGGTCTAGGGCTATCTGGATGTCCTCTTTATGATGCAAAATAGGTGTTACCACCTCAGGTGGATTGACTTACATCCCTGTAAATAAATGTAATATATAGTGGAAGAGAGAAAGTAGATAAGGAGACTAACTAGGAGATTATTGCTGTAAGGTTATAGAAATAGAAGGCAGATACATGCCTTTGAAATTCAATTTAGAGTTAGGATTTCTGTCTATCGCCATGCAAGATGCATAGTAAGCTTCTAGTAAATATTTACCAAACTGAATTCACTCTGGCAACTGATTGGACAAAAGTGAAATTAAAGTTGAATATAAGTTGAAAGCCAAGGTGTTCCTGGTTGAGGATCCAGAAGACACAGGGATTTGGAAGTACATGAAATTTGATGATTTTAGTTTTGACTGTATATGACTTGCCAGCAGTTATAAATGCTACAAAATTTCAAATTTTAAAAAGCATGAAAAAAGGCAAGAACTGACATATTGTGAAATGTCAGTAATGCAACAAAAATTGATCTTCAAATGTAAGGAATTCAGATTTTTAAAATTTCCCCCTCTTGAGGCACAGAGGCATAGTATTCTCAGTTTGCGCTAGAGTCACCATTGCTTATAAAAACCCATTTCATGATGAACTAAGTTGAGGAAAATGCTTTCTGTCCTGGAGGAGGAAGATAAAGATGTCTGAGTTGAAGACTATAAGTATGTATCATAAAGTCAGGTGCCAATTTTACTGTGAGCAATGCTATCTGTCAGCAGAGTGAGCATTTCATTCTATCAGGTCTCCTTTGACATGTCCTACTAACATATTTATCATTCCTTACAAATAAATCTCAAATTTTCTAAAGGTATATACCTGGAAATATTACTAATACCTAAGGATAGCTTTACGTAGAAATAGATAAAGTATTTGATTTATTATTTAAAATCTTTTCACCTTATGAACTTTAATAACTTTAACAGGAAAATAGAGACAAATAAATACATATGATCATCAGGGATGTAAAGCTACCTTATTTTTTTTTAATACCTTCTATCTTAAATAATTATTTCAGACTTTTAAGCCTGAAAGCACAATTGTATTTAAGTCACATATACAGGATCTGTGGGTTGTCATTTTTATTTTCTGTGCCTCAGCATGGGTTGATCTTTCAGCATTCTGCCTAACAGAAATTGAATTTCTCGTCAGCCTATTTCATGGATGGTGAGGGAGGTACACAGTGGAACTTATTTTATTGGCACAAATTGGCCTCATTTAAAACCATATTAATGTCTTCTTTGGACTTAGCCCTTGGCCTTTGGTGCAGAAAAAGTCTAATAAAGAACAATACCAAGTCATAGGAGAGAGGATTCGTATCTCTTTTAAATTATGTCTCTAGTTTAGGTGCCTGGTTAATTCATTTCTTGATGTGTATAAATAAGATGATATCTGATATACTGTACATTGTACTGTAACAGAAAGGCGACTTTTTTTTTGTCCCATGACCAGATGGACTCTATTCTTGGATACCTAATAATTATTATGATACCTTTAATTCACAGTTATATAGCTTCTTTTCCATGGGTTCTCATGGGTTGTGCCTAGAAGAGGTGGGGGTGTGCTTTTCCATTTGGTGATTGAGAATGTTCTTATTCTAAACTTAGTGACCTGATTTCTTTCACTTATCATAATACATTGTGAGATCAGTGTTGAACCCTGCTTGCTATGCCATGTGTCACAAGGTATAATATCAATTTCTAAGATTCTGTGAAGTATAGTTGACTGAAAAGAACACACGCAAATCAAAGACAGTCAGAAGCACTGGTGATAAAGCAGTTTTCCCAAGTGGTCGTTTTTCTTATTTTTCCAGAAGTAAAATGCAATCTTGCTTGAGAATCTCCATTCAAATTGGGCATCTGAGAACACTGAGAATCTCCATTGAGATTGGGCATATCAACAACCTAGCTGTGTTATGTCAACCAGCCAGAGCATGCCAACTATTACTACCTCATGTTTTTTATGATGTCTAATTAAATAATATTTAATGCTGAGAAGTTATTTTGCCTTCCTGTTATGTAGCATTTTTATCTTTGTATGTGGGATAGCTCCATGTCCTCAAATACCTGGCTAGAATCGGGCATTTCTACCACCAGTAAGCCTCATTATGACACATTACAAAACAGAAACATGACATGGAATAGTGGGTTACTGGGAGGGTAATGAAATTACTTTTTAACTGAATTCCTTTCTAAATGGTTTCATCATTTACACTAAGTTGATGTTTGGAATGCAAATAAATAAGCCATCCAATTTGTCCATGGAGCAACGAGTAGAACAACTTGGAATAAGTTAATTGAGTATTTTATTGCATTTAGTGTGTTGAATCATCAAAATATCTCAAGGGCAGTGATACAAGTTTGCATAAACAGCAGCTCAATTGTCTTTGTACAGGAAGTAAAAAGCTTTTTAAAAGTTAAGTATTACATAATACCTACATCCTCTGGAATCAGGACACATGGAAAAAGGAATTGTCCTGGAAGTGGTTTAAGTCAGACAAACAGGGAAGAAAAGGGTGAGGAAAAGATAGAATGTGAGAGTCAAACTGGAAAGTGTTGGCCAAAATATGATTTTCATTCAAATGCTTTTGTTCACAAAAATTGCACTAGTAATTGTTAAGTAATCCCTAGCAATCTAAAGAGAAATTCCATAATCCACATGCAAAAGCAAGAATGTATGAAGGTGACTCTTGGTGTGATGAACAATTTTGCTGAAAATCTGAGAAAATTATGCATTTATATCTGTGTGTGTATATTTGCATGAATGTATATACATGTTTGAACTTCTCATGTGTATTTTATAATTGATTATTAATTTTAGGATATTCTGAGATAAAAATTAAAAAGACAGGAAATAAATCTCTTTTGCAGTGGAAACTAAACTTAAAACAAGAAATTGCCTCAGAGTTAAATGTTATATTTTTAATTCTGAATGTGGTAATTTTTCTTGAAAGAAAAATATGAACAAACTAATAAGGGAGTACTTTGAAATTCCAGTTAGGAAAAACTTAACATGTTCCACATTCATATTTGTGGCTCTTCAAAAGGTAGAAAAATTGGCAGATTCATCAAAATAAACTTTCACTTTTCATCATGATTTTGGTGAGGGTAAACCCTGATAGTCACCCCAAA
The DNA here is from genome assembly GCF_041146395.1 of Eulemur rufifrons. Classification (NCBI taxonomy): domain Eukaryota; kingdom Metazoa; phylum Chordata; class Mammalia; order Primates; family Lemuridae; genus Eulemur; species Eulemur rufifrons. The sequence continues at coordinate 53,615,297 of NC_091010.1, read as the reverse complement.
TGTTGGCTTCTCAATGTGAACCTTTTTTCATAGTTACTATTAAGTTAGCACTTTTGAAGAAAAGTTCTATGTCAAATTTTTTGAGGGATAATGAGTTTGTAAATACATGAATAGGTTGGAATCAAAATGAGCCGCTAAGGCTTGGCTAGATCACAGCTGTTTAGATCCAGGAACCTGGTAGGATGCCTGGATCACCAGGTCTTCATGTTAGTCAGAACTCAGCTGGCTGGCAAAATATTCCTTCCAGCTGCTAAGGTGGAAGCCAATTGAGTGAATAACTTTTATTGAGCCAAGAAATCTCCATCTTTGGCAAAATTTTTCTGTATGGTTACGCATTCTAGTCTCTGCTACAGCTGGGACTTAACGTTTCCAAATTTCATAAAAGAAAATTTGTGTTCACTGAACTTCTTCAGTGGACTAGATGCTGCCATCAGAGATTCAAAAGTAAATAAAGCCTAATCCATGCCCTCAAGATGTTTGCAGTTGTCTAAGGGGAGACAGAATGAGAAACTATTATCATTTTATTAGTCAGAGCTACTATCAATGTATATCCTGGGTAGAGAAACAAAGTAGAGGAGTGAGAGTGGTGTGGCACGGGAAGTGGTGTGGCATGGGAAGTGGTGTGGCATGGGAAGTGGTGTGGCATGCGAAGTGGTGTGGCACGGGAAGTGGTGTGGCACGGGAAGTGGTGTGGCACGGGAAGTGGTGTGGCACGGGAAGTGGTGTGGCACGGGAAGTGGTGTGGCACGGGAAGTCAGCAAAAGATCTTTGAGAATGTGTAGTCTGCATGTTGAAAAATGAAAGGACTTGGGAAATGAACAAAAGGGGACATAAGAATATTAATAACAATAGCTAATACTTGTAGAATGCTTGACAGGCATACATTATGGCCCTTAATATCCTCAGTCTTCCTGTGTGTTAACTGCTATTATTATCTCCATTTTATAGACAAGAAAGTGGAAACTCAGTGGAGGGTAAATGATGGACACGATATTCAAAGCTATTCTGTTTCCAAAGGGTCTGCTTTTCACCAAGGCCCATATATAAGAACATAAGGGAAGGGAATTGAGGTAAAGGTAACAAATAATAATTGTTTTTCACATTTGTATAGTAGGGATATGTGAGATAGTATAATAGAGAAAGTAGAGAAAAACAAGAAAATAGTAACTATATTAAGGATCATCAGCAAGGATCATCCAAGCTATACTATAGAGAAGGGATTTTACCTGGGAAATATTGAAGTGTCATTGACTAGTTTTCAACAATGGAATGGCAAGGTCAGGTTTGAGTATTAGAGATTACTATGGAGGAATTATGAATAAATGAATTGGTAGCAAGTGAGGATAGAGTTACGAAGACAACACAAGATACTGTTGCAGTACTTCAGGGAAGAAATAAAGAATGAGATGCAGGACTTCCAGGTTCTCTGAGCAAGGAGCTTGACTAAGTTGCTGGGCAGTAAAACAACAATTTAATGGGGGAAAATTATATTTAAACACATACAAATCATTTGAAGACCCTGGAAGTTGTCCTAAGGGCATGGAGCAAATGGTGAAGCATTCATTCAACATAATTTACTGAATCTCAGTGATTACAGTGAGAATCTGGATATGGATCCATGACTCATTCCCTCGCCTACTCCACTTTAACCATGCTATGTTACAAAGTTCTATCCCTGGCACTCTATTCCGCATAGACTTGGCTAAGAAAACGGGGGCTCCTTCTCCCCAAGTTCTCAGTATAAATCTTGGAGTTCACTGCAAGAGAGGTAAGCTGCCTGTATTTCTCATCTCTACTACCCCTGTCTTGTAAAAGTTCTATTCTAGGTAGGCACACACAGGGTAAAAACTCTATCCTAGGCATGGCAGGCCAAGAATGCTAGGGCCACACTCACACCCACTCCAGATCCCCAGAGATGTTGTTAGAACTCTTCTTAGGAATAAAGTTACTTGAAGTTTTGTTTTCCTTTTAAATGAGCCTTCTAAATCTCTTGTAGTGATTTTGCAAAAAATGTGACTTATTTTTGTTGAAATTATATAGGTCATTAAATATGAAATGTCCGATTTCAAGTCAAAAGTTTCGTTTATTATATCTCAAACAAGAAGCAGTACAATTAATCAAAGTTTGTGTCTCAACTATTGACATAGTTTTGTAATCTTAACAGTAGCTTGTTTATGCCAGCAGCAAAGAAGCCTGAAGACTGAGTGGCAGTGAAATTGCAAAAGGCATTTTCCACAGCTTATTAAGAATTGAATATTTTTCCTTGGAAAAAGTGGTCCAAAGCCTGGAAGAAGAGGTAGTCAGTTGGTGCAAGGTCTGGTGAATACAGTGGATGACAGAGAGTTTCCAAGTCCAGCTTCTGTAGTTTGAGGAGCGTTGTTTGTGCAACATGTGGTTGAGCATTGTATTTCAAGAGGATTGGCCTGTCTCTATTGACCAATCTTGATGCTTAATCACAAGCATCCTCATCATTTTATCCAGTTGGTTCCCGTAGGCATCCACTGTAATTGATTAACTAGGTTTCATGAAGCCATAGTGGATAATACCAGCACTGGACCATCAAACAGACATCATTAGCTTTTTTTGATGAATATTTGGTTTTGGACTGTGTTTCAGCATTTTGTCTTTATCCAACCATTGTGCCAAATGCTTGTGATTGTCAAAAAGAATCCATTTTTCATCACACATAGCAATACAGTGTAGAAATGGTTCCCCTTTATGTTGTGACAGCAAAGGCAACCTTTGAGAAGAGTTCTCTTCTGACGCTCATTTAATTCATGTGATACGCACCTATTCAGCTTCTTTACCTTGCTGATTTGTTTCAAATGGTCCAATATCATTCGAATGGTAACATCAGACCTTGCTGCTAATTCACACATAGGCTGAGATGGGTTCACTTCCTTTGTAGCTTTCAGCTCATCATTATCCACCTTGGTCTCAGGTTGCCGATATGGATCATTTTCAAGATTAAAGTCACCAGAACAGAACTGCTGAACCATTGACATACAGTGCATTCATTAGCCACATCCTTCCCAAAGGATATTTATTGATATTTCGAGTTGTCTGTGCTGTATTGGTTCCACAATGGAACTCATATTCAAAAATAGCATGAATTTTTGACTTATTTGTGGTTTCACAAAAATTGCTCTAAAAAAATTTGAACGATAATCTCAAGCCAAACCATATGTTTGAAAGAATGAGGATGTACCTTCACAATAAAAATAAAACAAGAAGTGTCAAAATGAAATATCAGAGATATCAACTGTCAAACTTAGTACTTAAAGAAATAGGACATTTCATACTTAATAACCTACATAGCACTAAGATTCTAAAATAAAAATAAAGGCTAAAATATTTTACTCTCTTGAGGTTTTCTCTGCAAATATATTAAATTGTGTTCAAGACAATGGCCCAGAAATGACTATCTACTTGAGATTTTTGTTTTCGTTTTTCATATGTACATTCTTCTGCTAGAGACAAAAAAAAAATGTAAAACATAAAACTTACTAGAACAGTAAATGTAGGGCCCCACTTTGCACAGCTGCTTTGCAGTTCCCCACTAATGTCCTTGGTGTCTTTTCTGAATGTTAGTACCCCTATTTATGCTCATAGTTATAATAGAGAATTTTTAATGATGTGGTTAGAATTTTTTTCTGGAGTCATGTTATAATAAATGATGCAACTATTAGTTTTATCTCTTCATCTATTTTCCCTGGACTTAATCTAGAGTAGTGCATTTCACATATTCATGATATGGCATGATATTATTTCAGATGCCACTGGGAAGGATTGTTTTCTTCAGAGGAGAAACATGTTAATGACTATATAAAACTGTCATCATTAAAAAAAAACCTGTGGAATTAATTTGAGAAAAAGTGTAGGCATCTACACTCTAATATGAAAATACAAACTTATACAACCTGCTGGACATACTTTTTAGTCATGCTTATGCATAGAGTAAAAGAAGTGAGTGATTTTTCAGAGGAACCATTACAGGATTAGTTCAAATATTGAGTTTCTTTAATGAGTATACCAAGGATATGGTTCATGAAATCTAACTGATCTAGACTTGAGATAAATCCATCCATTAATCTTGTATAAAGCATGTGTGAATTAAAAATAAGCCTCTCGCTGACTGAACAGACTCCCTGTTGGCCAAGGGGACCCCAGAGAAACCTTAAAACTGAGTTCCCAGGTATGACGGGATGAGAGGTCAGGCATACATCATTTTATCCTCCCTTGCTAAGGACCATCAGGCTTTATTTCCTAAGGTCCAGACCAGTATTCTTTCCTGATAAAAGATCACCAAACATGAAGTGGTTTGAACAGTCTATAGAGCATGTGCAGAAAGGATTTTCTTGTCCTTTCACCTTTTTGACATAGAGGACGGGGACTTTTAAATATGGATCCCATAAAAGGACAGAAAGCTCCATTGTGCAGGCAGATCTTCTCTTTTCATAAATATTCATGACTCCTTCCAGAGCTTGTTAAGTATATATATTTGGCCACCTTGCTCAGTATAAATTCCCGTTCCTGTTCATTGACCCTGACTCAAAGCATGTGTGCCTAGCATGTGGTCAGGGGCCCTGCTTTCCAGCCTGCTGGAATGATCACCCACAGCCTGCAAGCCTTTATGAGAAACAGAGCTCTCTTTTTCTAAGTTATGAACCTCTTTATTTCTCTAGTTAACATGTGGTGCCACAGTATTGAATATTGGCAAATTGGAATACTATTCAATGTCTGATGAGGTCCCTTTGCCAAAAGAAAAAGCCCTAGAATTCTTTCAGCATCATTTGTAATCACTCACTGTTCTAGTATGAAGTTATTTTCTAGTCCCAGAAAGGTTCCCTGAAATGACCTGCCTGGAAATCAGTATTTTAAATCCATACAAGGTGGGCCTGGAGGACATCGAGAATAAAATTGAGAGGCATAGGGGCCAGGGTACTATTTTTTTCCCCTTCTCCTAATCAGAAGTGTATTTTTGTCATGTTTCTTTGGCTTTATTTTCTCTGTTAGAGTCACAGTCCCTATATATGAGAAAGCCATTGCTTATTAGATTGTGCCACTAACATAGGATTTACCCTTTTGGAAAGACAGCTTGATTCTGCTGGTGGAGACAGATTGAAACTGGCTTGCCATTGCTTATAAGAGATTATAATTTTGCTTTAAATGTATGCTTCTCTTTGCTCATCTTATCTCTACTAATGCAAAGGAAGAGTGAGCAGATATTTGTGTTCTCAAAGAAAGTTTGGCTTCTGTTAATGCTTAGATTAAAATATAAGATCTTGGATTTTCTGCTTTATTAGAAATGTCTCCAATTTGTTTCTATACAGTATTTATTAGGATTGTCATATGCAGGTATTGTGGAGGATACAGAATACAGAGAACCTTGGTGTTCTGGGAAGCTGTGATTTCATCCTAATTTTAATTAATACCACTGGGCTCAGAGCCATACCACCTACACAAGAATAATTAAGTCATTATTACCCTAGAAATAGAGGTATCTGGGTGTCTTAGTTCAGGTTCCCTGGGAACAGAACCTGAAACAAGGACTTTCAGGTAAGAGATTGGTTAAGGAGTGTTCCTAGTAAAATATCTAAGGATACAAAGAAAGAAGTGCTGGGCACGGAAAAATATCTAGGCAAAGATGTGAGTCCAAATGAAGTCTAGCCTCTGTCTTATACCAAAAGGAATTCTGGAGGATAAATAACAGCACAAAGTTGTCCCATAAAAGGATTTGATTTTTGTTCCCTGTGTCATTCAGCCATAATATGGCATTCCTTTATAATAATAAGTTGATGCTAACTGGTAGGATCAGTAAGTCCTATAAAGTTTTCATATGAACAATATAGTGAACTTTGTCAATGAAGTCTTAAATTTTGTGTGAATAGTAAATAGTAGAGTATATTTGCATGCTCAAGAGTAGTACCTTTCTGTTTTCCTGCATACACCTGAAATACTCTCTTCTTGATGTTTCTGGAATAATAGAGCAACCAAGGCAAGCTCAGAGAATCACAGAGTGTAAATCTGCCATGAACTTTCTGTATGTACTCTCTGCATAAACACGAAGTCATGGTAAGTGCTCCTGTCTCAAAGCTCAGTTGAAACCTGAATCCTAAGCCCTTGCAGATGCTAACAGAGGAAATAAGGCAAATTAGATAAAGTAGTTAAATACTACCAATTAGCTTTATCCAGACTTAAAAATAAGTGAAACCAGTGCATAAAGGACTTATCAATAAATGAATTGCAACACCCAGAGGAGTTTGGTCAGATTTAAATAAATTTCAAGAAGTAAGGACAGAAATTGCTATTATCTAAGCATTATTTCTCTGGTTTACTTCATGTGAACAGACCCTAGCCCTGTGCCACCTAGACCAGAAGATGGGAGAGAATGTATTGAATTTACATAATGCAAAACACTACATAATTGAATTATCTCCCAGTGAGTGAGCTCTGATCAAGGGAGATTAATTTTTTCTTTTCATTTTTTATCTTCACACATATGACCTTGAAAACTGTCTCTGCCTCTAGGAGTCATCTGCCAGTGTGTGAGAGACAAAATGTTTTAGGAGTAGAGAGGCGCCGTGGAGGAAGGAATTCAACATGGGCTGACAACCTGCAAACTTGAAAGTCTTGCCTTCCATACTGGAGAAATAATGAGACATCACTCAGCAGATCAGTGAATTTCTTGACAGTGGCATGATTTGACAGAATGGACACTGTATAGGGCATAGATGGCCTAAATGCAGCTTTAATTCTTGTTCCAACTCTATATGTAACCTTGAGCAAGTCATTTTTTTTTTCTTTTTGGACTCGTGTAAAATGAGCAGTTTAATTTTAGATAATCTAGTTCAGCTACTTAAAACATGGGACAAGAGAGATTTGCTAGACTAGGAGGAGGTTAGTGAATGGAAAACGAAAAAGACAGATTCTGAGGTTCTAGTAACATTGTATTTTCTGATTTCTGTATTCATATCAAGGGTGTATTACTTTGGTAAAAACTCATCAAATTGCATACTTACATTTTGTATACTTTTCTGTATATGTTATCCTCTAATAAAAACATTTACGTTAAATAAGGAAATAAATACAGATAATGGCACACCAGTTTTTCAACTCCTTTTGGACCCCAAATCCCAATATAAATGTATGGCTATGACTAAATAAAAAATAAACAAGAGCATTATTTAAACCTCCATATGAATCTTTATCTTATTTTGAGAAGTTACCAATATTCCAGCAACTCTGCATTGAAAAAAAAGAAGAGTTATGTCAATGGGACCTCAGCTCGGTATCAAGGTGGCCTATCTGACTAACAACTCCTTATATGAATAATCACCTTGAAAGTAGTTTTGCTTGAATTGTGGCCTGAATACTATACAGTTTGCTTGGTTTTAATCAACTGTTCTGAAATGTTATCTTATTTAATTAATTTCAGATAGACATTTGGTTGGAACCTACAATTTGCAAAACCTCAGAACCTTAGCAGCCATGTTGTTGTCTTTGGTGCTATTTTATCCCATAGCACAATGTAACAGGATATTAAAGCTGTCAGGACATAGGAAAACCAGAATCATACGACCTGGATCCAAATATTGTCAGCATAGATCACATTTAGATAAATGAAACCTTTTTTTTGTTTTGAAAGGCAACTTTCAATTATGGTGTTTACAATGAATGAGCTGTAATATGCTAATGGTTGGAAGAAGAAACTCATATCCTTTGAACACTGAGGAAGAAAGGGGGCTTCTGGTCGTGAAAGAGACCTGGGAGAATGAGAGTCCATTTATACCACAGCAGGCCTGAGTTCCTTCTTTGAATGGACATCAAAATTTCTTGTAGATTTGGGCAAGTTCAGCATCAAGGTGACTTCTTAAAGAAGTCATTTTTTCCAAGGAGCTTAACCCTAGTTTTGGAAAACTGATGTTAGATAAAAATGAGGATTCACAAAAGTTTGAATTGACTCAACTACTTTGAAGAGTTACCCAGTGATCCCTACTGAAGTTCAGGATGTCTACATCCTGTGACCCAGAAGATTCCACTCATCAGGATGAGCCCTGCGGAATTCTGCTCACACGTGAGCCAAGATTCATGGGTAAAAAGTGGATGGAATCCTTGAATGTGAAAGGGAATTGTTGGAAGAATCTGCATTTCCACCAATGTAAGAGTGGAAATAAATCATGATTTCAAATAATGAAATACTTTTAATTAAAAGAATGTATATTCACAGCCACTAGGGCATTAATGGAGAAGTGAGTGATTTTTACAAGATTGTGCTGGTGTAGCATTCACATACACCATTCAGAACAAGTCATGTAGATGAACAAAGTATTGACAGTCAGGAAATCATACTTTGCTTCTTGGTGGCACAAGGTGACATGCTGAAATGAGGCTGGCAATGCCATTTACCTACTGCAGTTTTCCAAGGTGGGCATATATCAACTTGCACTGCTTTCAGTATTGTTTGAGTTATAGTTACTTCAGTCCTTACCAGCTTGGTAGTTTTGCTGCTTAAAATTGTTCTTCTTCTTCCCCTTCCTTTTCCTCTTTCTCCTCTTCCTCTCATTCTTCTTCTCCACACCTCCTTCTTCTATCAGCTCTTCTTGGGAATATGTAAAGATTCGACATTATAATTTTGTTTAAATTTTCCTGTTGATTAATGAGGCTGAGAAAATTTTCATAGGTTTATTGGCAATTTAGCTATCCTCTTTTATGAAATGCCTGCTTGTAAAAATTGGTTTTTGCTGTTGTTGTTCATTTGGAATTTTATATGTTTTTCATTGGGTTGTCTGACTGTTTTATTTATAGGGATTTATAGGGCTGAACACAAGTTAATACACACACACACACACAATCGTATGTCACTTACCATGGGGTTACATTCTGAAAAATGCATCGTTAGGTGATTTCGTCTTTGTGCGAACATCATAGAGTGTAGTTACACGAATATAGATGTTATAGCTTACTACATGCCTAGGCTAGGCTACAAACCTGAACAGCATGTTACTCTACTGAATACTGTAGGCAACTGTAGCACAATAGTAAGTATTTGCTTATCTAATCATATCTAAAGGTAGAAAAGGTACAGTAAAAATATGGTGTAAAAGATAAAAAAAAAAACTGGCATACCTGTATTGAGCACTTAGCATGGATGGGGCTTGTAGGGCTGGAAGTTGCTCTGGATGAGTCAGTGAGTGAGTGGTGAGTGAATGTGAAGGCCATTACTGTACACGACTAAAGACTTTATAAACACTGTACAGGTAGGATATACTAAATTAATTTTAAACGTTTTTTCTTCAATGATAAATTAACTTCAGCTTCCTGTAACTGTTTTGCTGTATAAACTTTAATTTTTTACTCTTTTGTAATAATACTAAGCTTAAAACACAAACATATTTTATAGCTAGCTGTACAATAATATTTTCTTTATATCCTTATTTTGTAAACCTTTTTCTATTTTTAAAATTATTTATTTATTTATTTTACTTTTTAAACACTTTTTTTAAAAACTAAGACATAAACACACACATTAGCCTAGGCCTACACAGGGTCAGGATAATCAATATCACTGCCTTTCACCTCCATATTTTCTCCCTCTGGAAGGTCTTAAAGGGCAATAATGTGCATGGAAGTGTCATCTCCTATGATAACAATGCCTTTGTCTGGAATACCTCCTGAAGGACTTGCCTAAGGCTGGTTTGTAGTTAACTTTTTTTTTTTCAAAAGTAGAAGGAGTATACTCTAAAATCAAAATAAACATTATGGGATAATAAATACATAAGCCAGTAACATAGATGCTTATTATGATTAATAAGTATTATGTACTGTACATGATTGTATGTGTTATAATTTTATAGGAGAATGGCAGTGCAATAGGTTTGTTTACAACAGCATCACCACAAACACGTGAGGAATGGATTGCTGGATTGTGCTATGACCACAGCTATGAATCGCTAGGCAATAGGAATTTTAGACTTCCATTATAATCTTATGGGACTACTATTGCATGCATGGTTTGTTTTTGACCAAAACATCATTATGCAGGGCACTACTGTGTAAATATATAATATATTATATATATATGTAATTATTTCTCTTTCCCCATCATGTGACTTTTCATTCTCTTAATGGCATCTTTGATGACAGAATTATTGAACAAACCCATTCTGCAGTGCATTAGACATTGGCTATCAGTTTGCTCAGCTTCGTGTTAGGAGATATGTACTTGAAACCCTGAGTGCAAAGAGCATCCTTTCTCCACAAAGAGTCTGTGATCTAGGCTGAGGGTCAAGTGGGATGGTCCTGATAGGAAGCAACGTGAAGCCAAATATAATTTTGAACTAGTAGGTAAGAGAAAGGGCATCAAAAGACCTAATTTAGAATCCTGGTGTTACATGGACTAGCTGTATGACTTTGTATAGTTGTTTCTTCCTCCTTCGGTTTCAGATCCCTTGAAGAAGACTTTTGGTTCATTCCTCCTATTTAGCACCACGCCAAGCAAAGGGGATCATAATCCTACTGAAGCCCTGTTCCAACATGGACCGTAGGAACTTGCCATCTTAAAAGCAAACAAAACAAACAAAAACAACAAAAACCACTAGTGTGGAAGATCAATATTATCTACATTATTCTTTAATAGTTCAGAAAGAAATAGAAATACATATAAAGCTATCTGGAGTTAGACTTCATGTTTTCACTTACTATTACAATTTCACAAGAAGTGATATTTAATTCATTACAGTGTCCTAACTTTTTGATGAACTTCTATACATCTGTTTCATATTGTACAACAAGGAGGAAAAAACCCTAGGGGAATATTATTAAGAATTTTACACAATGGTGATCTATCAGGGAAGGCCAGTGCACATTACGGGGAATGGAACCTGTGAAGAATTATTTCATGAAGTAAACTGCTGTGCACACAGGAGATGATTTAAAACCATGAGCTTCTAGAAAGAGGAAAGTCCTCAATGTATGCACAGGCATCTCACCCTCAGGTTTGGGTTTTGCTCCAGAACCAGTTTCAAAGTCTTATTTTGAATGAAATTTTTATTCAATTCGTAATGTACTGGACTGCAGAAGGTAGATCTCACAGAGAGAAATGTCTTACTGCATTGAAATAGGATTCATTCGTTCACATCTCTGAGTTATTTAAAATAAATTATCCATGGGATTATATAATTAATTTATTCACTTGAAACCGCTTCATTTTTTTTTTTTTTTTTTGGTTAGGATGTTTTTAAGCAATGTAAACGTTGTAATAAAAATATTTTTGAAAAGATAGCTAACAGTTTCATATTGTTGAATTTAGGCCTTTAAAGAAATTTGCCTCTTGATGTATATGGATAAGCTGAATAAGGCCCCTGAAGATACCTATGTCTTAATTCACAGAACCAGTGAATATGTTACCATACATGGCAAAGGGCCGTTGCCAATATATTTAAGTGATGAATATTAAGATGGGGAGATTTTCCAGAATTATCCAAATGGGCCCGATGTACTCACAAGTTTCTTTATAAGAGGAAGGCAGTAGTTAAGAAAGAGGAGAAGGGATGTGAGGAGGCAGAGACTGGATGACTCAACACATTTGGAATTCTATCACAATTACTGAGAAATCAAGCTGCCAGGTGTTGAAAATGAGATATCTCAAAGTTATTTCATAAATAAAATTCCTGATTTCTTAAATTCCAAAGTGTCTTGCCCAGTTAATAGCAGAATTGGGGTAGAAAGGCTGCTCAGTTCTGAAAACAATGGCCTTTCCCCTGCCCCAATTTGCCTCCCAAGTTCATCCTTAGAAAATCCACATTTTCCATCTTCGAAGAATGTCATGATAGGCCCTAGACACTCAACTTTGAAGGTAGGGTCATTGTAAATCCCTCTAGTTTTCTTAAACTTGAAGGTGTTCCCATTGACCCTAGCATTTAGGGAAGACTGAGCTAGAAAGAGAATATGGTATAGTATAGGGAAAGTTTATGAAGGAAATATGCTGTCTTCTATTTTTGTAAAATACATTTATTACATTTAAATGATTATAAAAGTAATTGATGTTTAGTTTATACAATAGGGAAGCTGCATAACAAAAGTACATAGAAGATAATAAAAATCATTATAACCTTGTCACACAAAGACAAACACCATCTTTGTAAATACGCATATATGTTTTATTTTTATTTATTTTTTTATTCATTTATTTATTTTTGAGATAGAGTCTTGCTCTGTCACCCTGAGTAGAGTGCAGTGACATCATCATAGCTCACTACAGCCTCAGACTCCTGGGCTCAAGTGATCCTCCTGCCTCAGCCTCCTGAGTAGCTGGGACTACAGATGTGAACCATAATGCCCAGCTAATTTTTCTGTTTTTAGTAGAGATGGGGTCTTGCTCTTGCTCAGGCTGGTCTCGAACTCCTGAGTTCAAGCACTCGTCCTACCTCAGCTTCTCAGAGTGCTAGGATTACAGGCATGAGCCACCTCACCCAGCCTGTAAATATGCATATAACATAATAGATAATGATAAATAATAATACATACATTCTACAGCTAGCTAACTATTTTTTTAAAGAAAAAAGAGTACAACTTCAATTATTAATATAAATTATTATAGTGGTTACTTTGAATTCCAGTGAAATAATTATGTACCATAATTTACCTATACATGTATGTGTGTGTGTGTCTTTGAGGGAGAAAAACCTCAGCAACAGTCTTCTTGCTAATATAATACATTAATAATAAATTTTTGTGTTTAATATGTCTTAATATTAGTGAAAACTGGTATTTAATATATTTGCTTGTACATATATTGTATGTTAAGCTATTTAATATTTATTTTTCCTAATTGAGGAAGTTCCATCTGGATTTAGTATAGTAATTCTTTTCTGTCATATATATTTCAACTATTTTATCTGATTTTTCAATCTTTTGGGTTGTTAAAGAGGTAATGCTTCTATTTGTTAATGTATTTATTTTAGGGGTGGAGAGCGATAGAACCGTTCTTTGCAAAATCAGTATTTTCAACATGAAAATTTGAAGTTCACCTGCCCATATCTACTATCTTATTACATAATGAATTTCCATAGCATGCGGTTGGTGTTTGATTGTTTCTACCCTTCGATCAGGGATACCTGTTTTACAGTTTAAAATTCTCTCTGCCCAACATTTAAAGACGTTAATGTTCTTGCATGCCAAGCAGTAAATCTACAAGAAAACTGTCCATAAAGTCTCTTTCAAGGTGCTTAGTGAGATAGGCTTTGGAGAAATAGAAAATTTGACCTATATTGATTTTATGTCCTTTGAGAAATAGGCAGCTTGGGCTTGATTAATGAGCATTTCCCACCTCATTTATGTCCAAAATCGCTGCAATTGACATCTGAAAATTCTCATGCATTGTTCCAAAGTAAATTATGTTCAATGTCTTCTCTGGTTGTAACGTCTCTTTCTTTCCTATGGCCAAGTGCTGCATTCTTGGCTATGCAGACAGCAGTTTGGGAAAGAAGCAAAAGGAACAAAACAAAACAAAATAATGCAAAGCAAATAAAAAAACCCCTAAAATATGATAAATATTATCTGAATCTTAGACCGCAGCTATCTTTAAATATCTTTGAGATTATTTTTCTTGAATCCCTGGCCTCCTAAATGACTTTTTTTCATATATAAAATACAGTAATAGTATCAGTACGGGTTAACCATACTGACAGGAGAAGAGAGTAGGTATATTGTGTCATTACTCTAAGATTAAAGTTGCATGTGTTATTTCATGAAGTTTTACTCCCACATCCATATCTAGAATTGAAGAATCTCAGAAATGTAAGGGATCATATATATATGTTAATGGAGTGGTTTCTACCCAAGGGTATGCATTAGAATCATCTGGAAATATTCATTTTTTTCCAAAATTCACATATCAGGCTTTTATACCCTAGTTGGTAAACAACTTTTGTGAGGAGCCAGATGTTTAATATTGTAGACTGTGTAGGCCATGCAGTCTCAGTAGCATTGACTACTCTGCTGTTCTAGCTCAAAAGTAGTCCTAGATAAGATAACGCCTGAATAAATAGATGTGGCTATGTGCCAATAAAATTTTATTTATAAAAACAGATGGTGGTTCAGATTTGGCCCAGGGATATAGTTTACTGACCCCTCTAGTACATGATCAGTTTGATGTGCCAGTAATTTAATAATATGATGCAAAAGCAAAATTATTAGTCTTCATAGGATGATTTCAGAAACCACAGTCTCTCTAATGTTTCACCTACAATGCTTTTAATAAATGGAAAAGCTACTATACATGAAAAAAAATAACATTACCCATAGTGAAATGGAAGTTTACTTTTATGTAAAACATTCATAAATTACCCAGATGTTACAATTAGAAAAGACTTTTTAAAAAGATTTTAAAATAACATCAATAAGTAAGCTAAAAGTACATAGGAAATGATGACTCTATTGGTAAAGAGATTAAGAGTTTCAAGAGAGATAGCAAAACATAGAGAAGCAAATTTTATTAGGATTAAATAATACAATAGATTAAATGAATAATAAACATGATGACCAGATAATAGGAAACAGAATAAGAAGGACGTAGAGGAAAAAGTAAGAAAATGAAGTGAACATCGATGACCCACGGGGCAATATTAAATATGTTTACATTAATAAAACTGGAGCCCAAGAAAGACAGGAGGAAGATATCAGGGCAAAAACTAAGTGATGAAATATTGGTTGACTTTTTTTCCCAAAAATTTCATCAAGAACAGCAACTCTGAAATCCATGAAGTTTAGTGGAATCCAAGCAGGATAAATAGACAAATAAATATCTATCAAGGTGTATTATAGTCAACTACTGAACACTGAAGATGAGAAAAAAGTCTTAAAGACAGACAGCAATGAAACATACATTATATAGAGAGGAATAAAAATAAGAATTCCAGCAATATTTTTATCAGAAACTGGAAGCCAACAGGCAACACAACAGCATAAAATGTTAAAAGGGTAGAAAAATACCTGCTGATCTTTGTATACATTGAGAGCTTTATACAGTTAAATTTACTTTAAATATCAGGGAAGACATATATTATAGATGATGTTTAAGTTGAAAACTTTGAAGGAGAAAACGTCTACCAAGTGGATCTTGAGTGAAAGGGAGGAGGGCATTCTTAGCAGAGGAAACAGCTTAAGCAAAGTCATAGCCACATTAAATAGAAGTTCATGTTATTGAAATTGTATAGATATGGGGTGACTGGTCCAATATCGTGCAGGAATTCAGTGACAGAGCTTGTTTCAAGTTCAATATTCTTGTCACATCTTCTTCCCCAGTCCTAAGTATCCAGGCTCTGGCTAATATTGCTTCAAGATTCTTAAATGCAATGCTGCCTGATCAATTGCCCTCCAAATGCATACTCAGAGAAAATTATCATCTTAATTTTATATTTGCAGCAGTTTTTTTTTTATTTTCCAAGGGAAACTATCTATTCACACTGGCAAATTAAAACGGTTATGATCATGGTAATAAAAGCACTTGAATAATCAAATGCAATTGAAAAGAAAATGCACCAATTTAGGCTAGACTTGAGCTACTGTAATGTGCATTTTTGTTTAATGCCCTTTATATTTCCCTGGATACTATGATGGACTGAGTTGCAATTTAGTTCTACCATCTCCATTTCTATGCTTGAAAGGGAGGCAGAACAACCAACTTGTTGTAAACTAATTATAAACAAACTATGCTAGCTCTCAGGCAATGAAAGATGAACAATTACATTAATAATTGCATTCAAAATATTATCACTGGCAAGGCCGTATTGCACTAGTGTAAGTAGATATAAAATAACCTTTATAAAGGTATTAGCAAAGCAAATCTATCCTTTTGTATACTTCCTGTACTTTTGAACACTTCCTATAATCTTGTTGAATACTACAGTCTATCCTATAAGTCTATTGCAAAGTATGCATGTTTTCATTCTGGCTGCTCTATAAATTCTCATATGAGTGGGAGATAATGTCTGCTAAAATTTTTAGTTTTTAATACAGAAAAGGGACAATGTGCCTGGAAGTTGGGACTCCAAAACTTGTATTGAAACTGCATTTGCATATTAGACATTGCTTTTATCTATATTGTGTATTTATTTGAGATAGTTGGGGTTGGAAAGCTGAGTGTGGCTTGCTGTAGTTACAGGTTTCCCAGGTCACCCCTCTGGTGTCACCAATTTTGGAGACCAGGTTACCCTTCCTTCAATAGTAATTGAACTGAATGTGTAAACATAATCCAGTGATCAAACCAGGGATGACACCTGTTTCTGTGACAATTTACACCAACAAATAGGGACCCAATACCTCCTTCCAAGGCTTAACTATTATGTATAGAAAAAATAAATGGAATCATTGCACATTTATTTTCCACTCAAGGCCTACTAGATACTTTAAAAAAGTGTCCTGAAGTAACTAATTTTCTACACAACCATTTTACACAGTGAGAAAATACAACTTGAAGGTATTAGATTAACAACTCTGCAAACTGAATTTGTCCATTGAATTTATTTATATACAATTGTTGAAAATATTGAGATGGTTTTAGCTAAAACAATTAGCTCCTGAATAAGGGATGTGTTCCCAGATGTAATTAGCCATTCCTCTGGGTGGAAAGAATGGGCTACTTTAGATTTCTTACCTTGTAGGTTCTTGATATAGATAACAGGGTGAATAAATTACACATTTTTCACAAATGTGTCCGCAGGTACTCTACTCTCATCAACTTTGGGCAAATATTTTTCCTGTCTATTAACTAACAGAGATAAAATAATAATCAAGCCTTAAACATTAGACATTGCATCCCTCTAGAAAGATCTCTCAAAATTTAAAATAGTCATTATTCCTTGGTTAATTCATAATTAACCCATTAACTGAACCCCTAAGACCATAGTCAAAAGAGATGAAAACAGAAAATAATTATTATTTTCAACATACATTATTATATACCTGGACGAAGGTGAGCATGTAACATAATACATACTTTTATATAATTTTTACAATGTCCCTAAGAGATAGTTATTATTATTATTCCCATTTTATAGATGAGTAGATTAAAGCTTACACATGCTATTCAAGGAATCAGCTGCCCAAGAAAATAATGGAGACAATAAAGCCAATATCAAAATCCATACCCTATGCAAGGGATTGGCAAACTACAGACTGAGGACGAAATATGGCCCACTACTTGTTTTTGTATGGTCTGTGAGCTATTTTTAAATGACTGAAAAAATCAAAAGAAGGTGAATATTTCCTAATCCATGAAAATTATATTAAATTCAAATATCAACATACATACAAAATTTCATTGCAACATAGATACATTCATTATGCATTGTCCATGTCTGGTTTCCTGCTACAGTGGCAGAGCTGAGTAGTTGCAACAGAGACTGATCATATATGTTGCTCTCATCACTTTGCACTGCTGCTTGGCACACTACAACTTGCAGTGATGCAGTTATAACTCAATAGTGTTTTGAGTGCCTCATATATGGCTGTATCAAGATATTTATCTTTTTTATCACTATTGCATACTTATGATGTCAAAGCAACAAGAAGAACAAAATTCTAATGTTGAGTTTTAAGGCACAATAGAGTGTGGATTATTTTGTTATTAAATTAGATGGCAAAGCATTGTGTTTATTATGCAATTACATGTTAACTACTCTAAAAGAATACAATATACATTGACATTACCAAACTAAGCATTCATCACAACATCCCCACTCATAGGAAAGTGATAGAAAAATGTTAGCACAATGTATTTGAAAATAGCCTTTTACATATTTACAACCCCCCCCTTTTCCTTTCACAACAAGTCTTTAGGATTTTAACTTTTAATTTGTATTTGTAGGAGTGGGTGTTGCTTAACATGTCATACTCTTTATAAAGGAAATGCCTGAGACAGGTGTGAGAACTACTATCTCTGCATGTCAAGGCGTTCAATTCTGGGAATTGCAGCAAGAGTCATTATTGCTTTCAGGAAAGAGAGAAGAAAATTACAAGTGGTCCCAGCATGGAGGAACTGGCCCTGAGGACAAGGCTGCAGAAAATACTGCAGCTTTGCCAACTTGCGCCTTTCAGTGTGTGAGGTTGTTTCTTCACTGGGGACCAAGTGTGTAGAAGAACTTGGGAAAGGGAAGAAAAGCTGAAAACTGAGAAGCCAGGAATAAAATTTATATATCATAGCTCACAACGTTGAGAGTACTAAATAAGTAATAATTCCAGTAATAGTAAGCAACATAAATATGCCAAACCCCTACTCTCCTACTTCAGAATGAATTAAAAATATTGACCAATTACCAAATAGCACAGCTACTCCCAAAAGACTATAACATTCTGGGAATAGTAATAAGTACTAACAACCTTAGAAAGGAAGATGATCTAAGCCATAAAAAATAAATACATCTCATAAGCTTATATTTTAAACATGGAAGCTAAAGGAGGAGAAATTGGATGAGAGAAACATTAGCTTATTGGCCTAAAGAGTTTTCCATTTCGCAGATACAAGTGAGAAGGAGACCCAGATCTGTCAAAATTCTGGGGAAATAATATGCAAATTTCCTATCTTATTAAGAATCTTTTATTAGAAAGCAAAAAAAAAAAAGTTAGATAAAAATGTAATTGAGTTTGCTGAAACACTGTAGGGATTCTGAACTTGCAAATAGGTCAATTGCCAAGAAGAAATTATACAGTAAGGGAAAATCTGGATATTACTGTTTAATAAGTCAATTGAGAGAATTTTATATGTGTAATATCATTATGTTTATCCCACACATACTCTGGATACTGAATCATTCAATTTTATTCTTTAAAGACATGTTCCTGTTTTCATTTCTATGTAGGCAGTGATCACAAATCTATTAGCAAAATAAATTTTACAACATATTTTATCCTGATGGGTTCTGATAATTCCAACAGTCAAACAGTAGATATCACATAAAAAAAATAATTAAATTAAAACACTTTTATTATTAGCTTCTAACTTAACGTTGAATTTCCTCCCTTTCAATATTTAGGGAAAATATTTTCTTTTGGTAACACAAATAATAAAACATATGTTTTTGTTTAAATTAGCATAGCTTGATTAAGTGAAAGAAATATGCAATTTAAGAATTATAAAATTATGGCATTGGCAGCAGAGGATTTTTGTTGAACTTCTCTATGAAATAGTGAAGGGAAGGATATACCATCTGGGTAAGGAGAATAATGGAATGTGGGAGTAGAGTGTGAATAGTTTTGAACTTACCTCCCAGCTATGGTTGTAAATAGCTGGAATGATTCAAGCAAATCAGTGTTCATTTGACACAGTTTTAGAATAGCCATCTTAATTCCTTTTTCAACTTGCTTTCGCACAAGGTTTTGAAATTTTCAGAAATGTTCACACCTATTATGATGATGATAATGATTATGTTGATTTAAGTTTCATATTCACCATGTAGGAATGCATAGTAGATATTTGTGGACAAGTCAATTAAAAGATAGAGAAATTAGGAAACTTGCAAAGGTAACACTGCAAGTTAATGGCAAGAACTAGGACTGAATTCATTATTTATTTATTAACTCTTTTGGATAACCATTTCATAGGCTCATAGCTCATCATTATTAAAGATATCAATAAGTTAGATCAGCCTTTAGTTAAACAGAAATAAAACCTAAGGTTTATGGAAAAGGTAACAGATCCAGAGCTGCAAGAAAGGACCAGCTAGATTTGTTATTTCACATTGGTCTTGTGAATATACTCCTTAACTTTATAAATTATGCTGAAATTAAATACACAGTCAGTGTTTCTTACTACAGCTCCACTTGTGTCACCAGATGGACTTGCCATGGAACGGGCTTTAGTGCACAGCCATGCTTTAGCTTTTCCTTTCTAGATTGTTTGGCATCAAAGCAAATTTCTTAAGTCTCAATGCATGTGAAGCACAATGAATTCAGACTTTGCAGACTAAGACTGAAACTTATCTTAGTCCATTCCTGCTGCTATAATGAAATATCACAGACTGGGTAATTTACAAATAATAGAAATTTACTTCTCACAGGTCTAGTGGCTGGGAAGTCCAAGATCAATGCACCAGCAGCTTCCGTGTCTAGTAAAGTTTCTCTCTCTGCTTCCAAGATGGCACCTTGTTGTTGCCTCCTTCAGAGGGGACCAGTACTATGTTCTCACATGGGGAAAGAGATGAAAAGGCAAAAAAGGAATAAACTCTGTATGAAGTTTCTTTTATAAGGGCATTAGTCTTATCCATGAGCAAGGAGCCTTCATGATCTAATCACCTCCTAATACTGTTGCATTGTGGTTTACATTTCAACATTAATTTTGGAGGAACACAAACATTCGAACCATAGCCAGCTCTCCTTTTGATGTCAGACCTTGCGTCCTCCACCAACTAATTATGATGCAAACAGTCCTTGATTCTGGACTCTCTTTTGTTTTAGATTTTCTTTCTGTCCTTCGTGGAAGTCATACCCCCTAGAGAGGAACATATTTATTCTGTGTAGATCCAGGATGACCTCTATCACTAGGAATGGTGTGAAGCAGTTAGGATATCCTAAGTCTTCCTTCAAGGTGGGGGAGGAATCCAGAGCACAACATCTGTTTTTAAGGAAAAACTCTTCTCAAATATTTATTTAAAAATTTTCTCTTCTTTTTACTTGTCAATTACATTCTCTGTCTTTTATCTAGTTGAAGGATCCAAAAATTCTAGAATTTACATATAGGATTCCTTTTAACAACTGCCTATGGTACACTGAAACCTCATTTTGCAAATTCTCATGTTTGTATATTGGTGCCTATTTGAAAATTTATTTTTAATATCTTGCAATATGTGACTTACAGTTAAGACTATGACTATACTGGTCTTAAAGAAGCAGTTCCTGCAGCAAAGTAAATATTTGTTAGCTGCTTATTAGGTGTTGAGATAATAAATAGATGGATAAAATATAATTCAAGCCATGTGGCTGGTTAACATTGTGAGCTGAAGTGGAAAATCTTATTCCCAATCTAGCACTTGCATTGGGGATGACTGGGAGAGGGAAAGTGTTTATCAAATCTCATATAGTGATTACTCAGTCATGATTTTGACTTACTTTCCAAAGCTTGCACAATTATAATTCTCTAATCAGGCAATTCCCTCTACACTCAATTAAAATTTCAGACATATAATTGCTTTTTACACTTTCAAAAATATAATTTAAAAAAATGCAACATGTTTTATATTTAAGTTGTAAAGTCCTTCATATTCATATGTATTTGCCATATTATTGCAAATTTGAAAAAAAGTGCTTTATTGGAAGCCATTCATAACATCATTATTGATGAAAAACTGAAAATACAGTTTGCAGATCATTACACTTGTAATCTTCCTTTCTCCATAATTATTCTTTACCCTCCAGTAAGCTCTTCAAGAGTCAAAGGAAGAGCTATATTGACAGTGACAGGCAAGAATATTTTGTGCTTTGTCAATTCAAATGAACTTCAAGCTAATAAATGACAAACTGTTTTGCTAGCAAGGGTTATCATCCCAATAATGTCTAAAAAAAGGACCACTATATACACAATCACAAGTAGTGCTCATAGTATTTTAAAAATTATTCTTTAAAAAAGTCTATGATTTGTTTGGCATGGTTTGAGCACATTGAATATTCTTTTCTCCGCAGTTTTCTATGATTGTTTTTCAAAACTTATCTGAAATACAAGACACTTTCTCTCATTGGTGCCCATTAAGAACCAAGTGTTTTGTTAATTTTTATAAAAATACCGTTTTCATTATAAGAGCAATATTATGTGATTAAGTGCAAGAAGAAACCAAATTACTCATCAAGTATGAGAAGACCACAAAAGAAGGAAGGGGAACAAAATGAGAATGATATTATCTAGGGCTCATACAATAGGATTATAGAAGCAGTGACCATGTTACTTATTTGATCATTGCTCATTCAACACAATAGCAAATTAAAATGGCAAATATGTTTTTCCTTTAAATACTTTGGACAACCAAATTTGTTTGTACAAAGTAACCAAAAATGACACAAAATGCTTACCAAAGGGCCTAGAAATCATTAACTGCCCAATAATATTGTCTGAGAATGTAGCTAAGCATGAATTGTGGGAAAGACTTCCAGGGCTCAAACCCAGCCTCTTTCCGCTAAGTATTAGCTCTGTGATCAGGGCAATTACTTAACTTAACAGTAGTTAAGTACTATTGTTACTTAAATAATAGTATTTAGATAGATTTTGTAAAAGTGAATGAGATAGTATTGTAGAACATGCAAGTTCCTGGCACATAGTGGACTTTTGGTAAATATTAGGTAGTAATATGTACAGTTGCTATGCAAGTATCACTCAGCCAGCCATTATTTAGTGATCACCCCAGGGAGCCAGACACTGAGAGAGGGATTAGCATCAGAGCAGATTAACAAGTGGTCATGGTCTCTGTTCCCAAACGCTTTCCATCCGGTAGGGAAGATAGACGAAACAGAGTCAAATGAAATAATTGAACATTTCAATAAATTCTATAAATAAATAATAAGGGTCTTAAATAGAGAAAATATAGTGAGTGACTTATTATGTTAACTAGGGTGTTAGAAAGAGTATCGCTAAGGAGGGAACATTTACTATTCCCAGTGATCCGCTTAAGAGATGAGAAAGCTGTGTGAACAGCATCCAAGCCGACGAATGGAATGTGCAAATGTAATGAGAAGGGAAAAACGCTTGGAACACTGAGGGAACTGATAGACCAGGGAGACTTGGGCACATTGTAAGTGGAGAAGGCATCGTGTATTTGAAGAAATAGTCAGGGTTCAGCTCACTCAAGATCCCACAGACCCTTGTAAGGATCTTGGGTATCATTGTGTGAAATGGGAAACCATGGAAAGGTTTTAAGCAGAAGTGTAACATGACATATTTTATATTTAAAACATCTCTTGTGCTGCTTTATGGACACATATCTCTAAATGTTTTGCATCCTTATCAGTTAGTGATGGATGCAAGGTTTGAACCTACATAAACTTTCTTACAACATGTGTTTAACCATTGTGCAATATTGCTTCTGCTCCTACAATTAATAACAGGTAATTATTGGGGGGTTATGTCCAGGCTCTCTGATACACACTTTGGGTTATTTTTAAATATGTTATACAGAAAAATCTGGTTATACGAAGTATTAATATTTGGAGAAAAAAATGTTTTTACCACTTCAATTTGTTATTGTGTTGAAAGGACAATGATTAAATAAATAACATGGTCATTATTCATGTAATACTGTACTACAGTGTGGACACTGGGTAACATCATTTTCATTTTGCTCCTCTTTCTTATAGGTCATCCTATTCTTAAGGGATGATTTAAATTCATCTTGCACTAAATCCCATGTCTTATAATTGAAACAATTTTTTAAAAATAATTAACAAAATCCTGGGTTCTTAATGGTTACTGGTGTGAGAATGTGTCTTGTATTTTAGATTAGTTTCAGATAGAAACAATAATAAAAAATTGGGGAGAATAAAGACACTGGATGTGCTCAAACCATGTCAAAGAAGTAATGCATTTTTCTTAAGAATGATGTTTAAAATATTATCAGCTCAGCTTGTGATTGTATATCTGTTTGTCCTTACTAGATGTTAATTCTTGCAAACAAAATAGATTGTTATTTACTAGCTTATTTGAATTGACAAAACACAAAATATTCTTGCACATCACTATCACTATTGCTCTTCACTTGACTCTGGAAGAGCTTACCGGAGGATAAAGAATAATGATGTGGAAAGAAAGATTACAAGTGTAATGATCTGTAAACTGTGTTTTCAGTCATCCATCAAAATGATGGTGTGACGTGAGTGGCTTCAAAGGGAAAAAAAACACTTACTTTTAACCAATTGGCAAGTAATAGGGAAAATATATGTTTATATAAGGACATACCAAGTTAAAGAAAATAGCTTCCTAACTATAAAACAGAAAGGCAATTCATGGGCATCATAGAATAGTTGGTTTTTATAAGGTAGCTTGAGCAGGAAAAAGTAAACAGCATAATAAAAAAAACATGGATTGGTTAACATCAGGTTACTTTGTGTTACTTTTCTTATAAACGTTAAAGCAGGATGGACTTCCTTATTATTCTTGCTCAGGTTGACTGTTGATTGGACCTTTTTGGATTGGTTGCTGTGAATCCTGTTTTTATGGAAAAACTGATCTGTTTGGGGATTTTCTTACCTTTTATTTTCTTCTAAAGTTTCAGTTTGAATAAAAAACTTGGCACTTAATACAAATGACTCCTCTTTGGTCTGTTGGGCCTAGTGTAGAGCTCAGTCCAAAACCTTTGCTTCCCATAAATTTTATTTAACAGTACTGAAGTCGTCATTAAATGAAATCATTAGGTAATTGAATGTTAATAAAAGTAAATTTCTATTTTGTTTAGGCAAAATTAAGTATGCATATCATTTCCATCATTTTAATTCTGTGTCCATTGTCCTGTGGGGCTGCTGAGTGGATATAACCCATGTTGGAGACAGTGTAGTGGAAACGGATTTGCGAGGAACATTGGTAGAGGCAGAGGGTGCAGCAATGTGCAGTCACTATGGTTGTCCAGCGGGGAAGAAGTAACAGCTTCAACTAGGGTGGTGGCAATTCTGATGATGAAAAGTCAATGATTTTAAGATACATCTGACTCATAACATCAATAGTTTTCCCACTGAATTCCTATTCATTTTAAGTCCACTCATGAAGTCTATTGAGGAAACTTAGTAGGTCAATGAATTAGACTAGCTCACTTTCTTACATGATTGACAATGGGGTTGGTCTGGAGAATTTGTGATATTTTCACTTCTGCTTCTCACCATAGGTCAGTGGGTGGCAGAAATGCATAAAATTAAATGTAATGATGTAAAAAAATGAAGCCAATTTAATCTACATGTCATTAACCCTTTCCTCACATGAATAACTAGTATAAGGGCTTAAAAAATCTTTAGGTCTCAGTAAATTGATATCTAATTGATCTAAAACATCTCCTCTTTAAGAAATAATTGGAGAAAAGTGTGCTTGGGGAGGTGGAAGGTTTATCTTTACGGAGAGATAAAAGTTTAGCTATATTTTCACAAAGTTTCTATAAGAAATGTTTCATGTTAGAAAAACAATTCTGGCCTATGCAAGGTCAATAATAGCCTAGGATTAGATAATTAAGTGTATTTACTCAATATCAGCCTTGTTTCTAAGCCTTCAAATCCACTGATTTCTTGCTTTTCCTCGTCATTTTCAGTTCAAAGAGAATCAGGCAGAACTTATAAACTTACATTGTCTTCTGTCATCTAATGTTGGGAGTCACATAATGTCACTTCTGTCATAGCCTCAGCCTGCTCACATTAAGAGAAGGGAATGTAGCCTCCACCTCTCTATGGAAAGTATCAAAGTCATTTGATAGGTCGAGTACTTGGGATGAGTGAAATTGTTGCAGCCATTTTCAGCAAATACAATCTGTCATAACAAATTTTTCTTTGACATCACCTAAAAGTTTTCATTTTTGATGAGAAACAATTACTTTATCTTTAAGGTCACTGTCAGAAACATAGGGATTAAATTTTCAGTGAGGTTGCCATGTAAGTGCTAACAAAAAACGAAGTTAGAATTAGAAACTAGAAGCAATGCCATTTTATTGTAATTGTTATTTGTATTTTGGCATGATTCTTTCATTGCTTAAATGAAGATATATTAGGCTTTGAGAACAGCACAGGAATTAGAAGGCATTTCAATTTGCTACATGCAAACACACACACACACACACACACACACTCTTACATTATCCTCCCTGCCCCACCTTACGCACACGGGGAAATCCAGTGGCTGCCTTGCATCTCTTGGATATCCTTAGGGCTGGGACACTCAGAGGGTGCTCTGGGTCAGCTCAAGGTGTCCATTTACAAAGATCTAGAGAAAAAAGGACGTCCCCTTAGACACATACACACACAAACACACCCCATTGTGAAAGTTCCTAGAGCCCTGGAGACAGGTTCCTGACGGGACAAGCAGGCAGCAAAGAGAGAAGAGGTGGAGTTGGGGTGGGGGACCAGGTGGTGGGGTATGGGCAAGCCAAGAAGAAGGCAGGTCAGTGAGGGGCCGGCAGCGCCTGCAATCCGTGAGCAGCCAGAGTTTCCACAGCGGTCCGAAAGCCTGTTGAGATTCTAGGAGTCCTCGCACCCCCCTCATTTCCATGTAGCCCGGCCAGCGAGTCCGCAGCCCCTCAGCCTGTGACTTGCGTCCATCTCCAGGGCCCGGTGGTGGCTGCAGCTCGTCCCTAGCAAGCGGCCGCAGCCTACCCCAGAACTCTCTGCTGAGTCCCCTCCAGCTTGAAAGGAGTCCGTGTCCTGGGCGCCCCCCGCCCCCTTCAATTGCCCAGCGGAGATCCATTCAGCACCACCCAGGTCTGGGAGCTCTCTCGGATCCAACATTGGGAAAAGGTGGGAAAAGTTGGCAGGGGGGCGCCCGCTCCCCAGCAGGGCTGTGCGCGCCGTGCGCTCCAGCCAGCAGCGCTGGGCTCCGGAGTTCTTTCGCGCGGCGGGAGGCAGTGGCTTCTATCGCCTCCTGGGTACTGCGGCCGGATGTGCTCTGGGTCGGACTCTAGGAAGTAAGTGGTGGCAGAATTTCAACCTGGGGCTGTGGAGGCGGGGCTGCTGCCACGCCCTCACTTCGCTCACGGCGCCCTCTGCGGGGAGCCGGTGGAGAGCAGGAAGGGAGCCCGAGCCCGAGGCAGCGAGCGCCCTGGCGGAGGCAGCAGGGCGCAGACGGAACCGCCCGCTTCCAGGGGGAGGAGCTGAATGAGCGGCAGGTTCCCAGCGACAGACACAGCCCAGAAACAAGCCAAAGTCCACCCCTCTGCTACAATTAAAAAAAAAAAAAAAAAAAAAAAAAAAAAGAGTGAGTGGAGAACAGGTTTTGGGGTGGGTGCAAACAGATGAAAGGGGGTTAAAGTCAGCAGAGGGGCATCTTCAAAAGCCAAGTCCAGGAAATATCTAAGGAGCGACAAATTTAATTCCAGTCTACTCCCTCAAAAATGTACAGATCATCCAGTCTAGTATCTTTCCCTAGTATCTTTTTAGTTGTAATGTAATTGCCAGACACCTTTTCTGAAAAGTGCTACTTTAGTTGCACTCATCTTTAGCTTTTTATTAAAGTTATATACATTTCAAAAAAATAGTCTGCTCATTTTTAAATTTCTTTGGTACATTTGCAGATATTATATTAAGTAAAATCATGATAATAGCACTAAAAATGAGATCATCCACAGGGTTTGGCCTGCAATTCAGTCTTCAGGTCAGAGGTGATGATTTTGTATGGTTCCCAGGAGTTTAATCAAATAATTGAATCAGAGTCTGTCCATTCGGGTTTGAGAGACTTTTGTCTTCACTTCCTAATTCAATCACCGTATCTTTTCTATCATAACCCTGGAAATTGATCCTCCTATTTGAACCTGAATCTTCTTATACTAATTGAGTGACTTTCCTGCTGCATTAGGTAATTGACTGAAGTTCTGTATTTAAGCAGAAAATTTAAATTTGTGAAACAGGTAATATTAATACTTGCAGAGCCAAGATTGAAAGAAGTTGGAAAATATCCCCTTACTCCTTTGACTTCTGTATTTGTTCATATCTTAGAAGAAGGATGTTGGAAAGACTGAGGAGAAGAAAAAATAACTTTGGCAAATCCAAAACTTCAGTTAAGAAATGGCAATAAGAGCTGGCAGGCTTTTGTCTAAAATACTCTAAATTACAATGGGGCTTATTTGGGTCAGGAGGTAGGGAGAGAAATGACAGGATGACATTTCTGGAATAAACAAATGACAAGGGATAATATCTGATATTTAAGTATCCAATGCACACTTACTAGTGAAATATTTTTTCTCTGAAACCCCTCCAAACACTTATAGAGGTGCTTTTTTTCAGTATGTACATAGGTGTTGAGAAGGAAGAGCTTGTTTTGTTCCTCTAAAATAATATGCAAAATACTGTTCTGCCTTTTTGTATTATCTTAATTACTTTGTTATTTTTCTAGATTAAAAATGCAGGCAATGATTTTGTCTTTTCTGAAAAGGAGACACTGGCCAAACAGCATTCCTGCAGCAATCAAAAGTAATGGTAGAGAGGAGATGTAGTTATTGTGAGGATGAGCTACACCAGTGCAAGACTAATGGTCACCTGGGAGAAGCAGGTGTTTCCCTTTACTTTGGATGGGAGATAATATTCAAAAAGTGTGCATGAAACAAAAAGTGGAACCTACTATGTGATGTTTAGTATGAAAAAAATAGAACTTCTTCTAAGGTATAGGCAAGAAATAATAAGATGTTATGTTCTGTAGCATAATTCCTATTTTTTTAATTTCTTATTTTAAAATAATTTTAGATTTACAGAAGAGTGGCAAAGGTGGTAAAGAGAGTTTCTGTATACTATTGATCCAGAGTCAATAGAAAGAAATTTTTAAAGGCAAAATGAGAAGGATTACATAAATTGTTTTGAGATAATTATTCTGGACTACAAAGGTCAATAACAAGAGTGGCACCATTCCAAATTTGGACAAGCGGTTAAGGGACAGATACTCTTGCAAAAGTGTTTTCTGTGTAAGGTTGCGGTGGCCTTTATGCAAGGCTGTGGTTTTTGCAGTCTTCATGATAGTTCTTGTTATCCTCCCTTCATGCCCTTCCCTACTTCCAATGCCTCCATTTTGATCCTGACAACTTTCATAGTGCAATATTATTAAACTTCAGATATTACTTGTTTTTTAACAGCATTTCCACTAATGTCCAATTTCTATTCTAGGATTCAATTCAAGATACCATGCTGCATTTACTCATTGTGTCTCCTCAATCTCCTCTAATCTGTGACAGGTTTTTAGTCTTTGTCTTTTTTCAGGACATTGACACTTCTAAAGAGTACCGGTCAGTTGTTTTACATAATGTCCCTCAGTTGGTATTTGTCTAATGTTTTCTTAGGAATAAAGTGGGGTTACAGGTTAGAGAAATTTTAGATTTATGGAAAAATTGAGAAGATGTAAAGGTCTAGACAGTTCCTACATACCCTACATCTGGCTGCTCCAATTATTAACATCTTACATTAGTATGGAACATTTGTCACGATGAATGAAGTAATGTTGATAAATTATTATTAACTACAGTCCATGCTTTATTCAGATTTCCTTAGTATATACCCAGTGTATCTTTTCTATTCCAGAATCCCATCCGGGACACCATATTGCATTTAGTTGCTATGTCTCCTTACATTTCCTTTGACTGTGATGGCTTTCTCTGGTTTGCATTGCTTTTGAAGACATTGAAACTTTGGAAGAGTATAGGTCAGACATTTTATACAATGACCTTTAATTAGGATTTATCTGATGTTTTTTCATGATTATGTATATATGTATGTTGAGGAGGAAGACCACAGAGATAAAGCACCATTTTCATCACATGACATCATGGGTACAAACTGTTCACATGAATTATCACTGTTTATACTCATCTCCAGCACCTAGCTGAGGTAGTGTTTGTCAAGATTCTCCACTAGAAAGTTATTCTCTTCCCCCCTTTCAATGTATATTCTTTGTAAAGAAGTCACTATGTACAACCCACACTTAAGTAGTGGGGAGTTATGCTTTCCCTTCTTGAGAGATATTACCGGATTTAATCTAGCATGCGGGGTTCACTCAAACCTTCTATCCTTGCTTATTTGTAACTTTTTTCTCCCTACAATGAAAACAGGACTCCCATTTTATACCATTATTTATGTGTTGGGTCCATCTTAGTATATAGATAAGGTAGTTCGAGAATTGCTAGCTCACACCCCTAAAATAAACAAAATTGCCACTAGAATATAATATTTTTATACAGGTAGTTTCATCTTTAGATTTAAGGGTATCTAGTCCAAAATACTGTTTCCTAGAGTTATTTAAATCAGCTCTTTTACCTTGACCCTCTTCAGTGAGATCATATCATACATTTGTAATACAATTAAATTCATTCCTCACAGAAAAACAAAAGAAAAACCCTGAGTTCCAGTCCAGACATCAACATTCAGGGCAGCCTCAAAAAAGTAAAAAGCTCCTCAGAGAGTTTTCAGCCTAAGGCAGCTAACCAGTGGGGAATGAGGAGGACCCATCATCTCCCTTTTTCTTTGGGGCTAGTGGTGTTCACAAATTACCTACTCATGTCTGGGGAGAGAGAGCGAGAAAGAAAGAGAGAGGTGGGACAAGAAAAGGAGAGGAGAGAAAAATACATTTTGTACTAAGTTTACAAGTACGAAAGCAGTAAAGTGAAATGTAAAAACTAAAAATTGTCCCCTTCTCTAGCCCTACTTTTAAAAAGCATACAATGTTAAGTTTGATGTGTTTTTAGATTTACACAATTTTCTTTACAAAATGAAATATTACTATCATATATAAAAGTATTATAAAGTATCATAATGGACACTGGTTTACCCAAGAACATATCTTTGTCAAAACTTAACTTTTGACATTTTCCAATTTTTTTCTTTACTTATTCAAAAATATAAACTCACAATTAAATTGGTTGAATTCTGAAATAAGATGGAATGGAATCAAACTGTTTTATATTGTTTCTAAACTTGTGCTTTTAGTCGTTCACAAGTCATGCATATTTTTTCAGGTTACTACGTAAAGGATAGTGTTTCTCAATCTGTGATGCACGTTATATTCATTTTGGGAGCTTTGAAAACAACACGCACACCTGCAGATTCTGATTCAGTTAGTCTGGGGAAGGTTAAAAGTGCCCACATGAATGTAATGGACAGCTAGGCTTGGAGCTACTGATGTGGGTAAGCCTCTTTAAAAAAAAAAAAATTACTGTTGAATGTTCTGTAATTTACTTTTCCACAACCTGTTTTCATTTCCACAAATGGATATTTAGGTTAGGTTCAGTTTAACAACACTTGGTTTTGTTATCTTTTTTCGTATATACCCATACTCAGGTCATAAGAAACCTGTCTGATTATAGATCCCTGATTGATTGATAGTAGAGATGCTCCTTAAATTGTGGGACCCGATTTGCCGTGGCAAGAAGCTGGCTTTGTAATTAGAAACCAAGGTAAGTGATGTGAATTTAAGACTTGATATTGGAAAAAGCAGGTAACAACCCTGAGCAGGTGTGTCAACTCAGGGCTAATCTGTAGGTTAATTTCCAGCACGTTGGTGCTCTCGGATGATTTGTGCTCATTTAAGCTCATTACCAGGGCACCTGGCACACACAGGGTCCCAGTAGCTTGATCTACCATCTGACGGGAGGGAGTGATGGCCCCACCAGTTTTCCTGCTTCACAGATTAGGTGTATGGTTGCCGGCTTTTCTGTTGAGACATCTCATAGAAGATCCCAAGGAAGCAAAGCAGAGGATAAATAAATATTAAATCCTTCACTGTGCTACTGGATATGAGGTAGGAGGAAATACTGAGTTTCACATTCAGCCTCACGAAACTTGAGATGGAATGCCAGTGTGACTTGATACGCCTTTATCGTTCAAAATCTTTGCTTGTGTTTTTAAAAAAAAAATACTCCAAAAGAAATGCAAGGAAGGGAATTAAATTTAAATGTAAAGGAATTAAGTTTTTTTTCTGGCCTTTTGGCTTCGAGGAAAGGCTAGTTTCTGTAAATTAGAATTTATTTGAAAAGAAATATCTATTGCATAAAGATAATGCTGGAATCATGTTTTATGAGTGTTGCTTTCTCCCCTGCTGAGCCCTAAATCTCCCCTCTGCCTAGACTGGTTTGATATTCCTGTCTGGGATTTTTTTTTTTTTTTTTTTCAAGAAAAAGGCAATACTGGCAGATATAATGGTTTGTAATTGCTGGAAAAAATATGTATTTGAGACTAAATTTACCCTTCTCAATCCTTAGCAAAACATGATTGTGCTTAACTTTTTTAATTTTCAGCTTGTATTCATTGAGTACCTACTATGTCTCAGGCACTGTTCCGGGGTAGAAAGTTGGTGAACAAAGCCAGGTATGGGCCCCTCTTGCATTGAACTAGCAGTCCGGTGGAGAAACAGGTGAAAACCTGACAGCTGATATATAATTATGGAAAAATTTCCCCTTTCTCTGTTTTTACTCCTTTCCTTTCTATTTTATCTTCTCTTCTGGCTTCCCTTGATTTCCTTCTTTTCTCGGGCCTCCCAATGAGGAAGAGCACCCGAGGCCCCTGGTGATAAAATATGTGAATCTCTGGGAAAATGGCATGGTGCTTCCCCTTACGCAGCTGAATGAGAAAGTCTTACACCCTGCAAGGAAGGCACAGTGAAAGTGTTCTGAGTGAGAGACCAGCAGCTCAGCCGTGGGGTTGATGAGGGGCCGGGGGGACTGATGGGGTTGAAGGCTGGGAAGATGGA
Source organism: Eulemur rufifrons (assembly GCF_041146395.1). Taxonomy (NCBI): domain Eukaryota; kingdom Metazoa; phylum Chordata; class Mammalia; order Primates; family Lemuridae; genus Eulemur; species Eulemur rufifrons. The sequence continues at coordinate 53,582,911 of NC_091010.1, read as the reverse complement.
TGTGCCAGGTGGGAGGATGTTAAATTCAAATCTATGAAATCGTAAGTCATATAAATGGCTAAATAAAAAGTATACTTTTAGAGCTATAATTGTTGAAGGAATGAAATGTAAGTAGTACAAATTGCCCTTTGGATATGTTAAGTGCTTGGCTCAATTCATGAGCTGAGGCTAAAGAAACTTAAGACAAGTTTACAAGAGAGTCACTCCACAGAGGATGTGCGGGTTATAATAGATTTTAAAATTGATGTAACAGGGCCAGTCACCACTTGAGCCATCATCAGAGGTGAACCTCTGGTTTGAAAGGCCTTGCTATGACTCTGGAAGGGGTGAGTTGGGTGCACAGCAGGGATCAATAAAAATTTTCTATGAGGAGCCAGTTAGTAAATATTTTAGATTAGTCTCTATCACAGTTATTTAACTCCGTTGTAGGTCGGTCTGAATCAGCTATAGACTGGCTGTGTTCCAATAAAACTTTATTTACAAATAGAGGCTATGTACGGGCTTGGCCCGGGGCCACGGTTTGCCAGCCCCCGCTCTAGGGAAAGAGCCCAGGTCTGGGAGGCAAGAGATCTGGGTGTGAATTCCAGCTTTGCTACCATCTCACTGAGTGACCTTGGGCAAGTCACATTGTACATTGTGGACTGTCTTTTTAAGGGAAAATAATATTTTAATAAAAGCTGTTTCATCTTTCTCAGTTGTGGTGAGAATTATATGACATTAGATCTTTGGAAATTCTTTGGGGAGAAATTTTTAAAACTGCATAGAATCCCAAGGAGGTCATATTTTATAGTGGGACTTTTGAATTAAAGCACAAGACTTTGCATTGCATGGGAACAACTGCTCCCTGTCTTCATAACCCTCCTGATGTAATAAGCACATCACATTTTCTCTGTTTATGTTCCTTCTGTTCCTTCTCTCGCTTTCTTTCTTGTCCCTCATATTTCAGGTTTAGCTCCAGATGTAACATCAACTCATCTTTAGTGTTCCACAGTCAGCAGATAAACTCTTCTGCAGCTCATTTTTGAGAATTGACATTTAAGGCCCATGAAGCACCCACTACTGCCCCCTTCCCACAAAACCTGTACAGGTGTCCCTTGGCATCCACAGAGAATTTATTCCAGGACCATATTGGATACCAATATCTGAGGATGCTCAACTTCCTGATATAAAATGGCATAGTATTTGTATGTAATTTATGCACATCCACCCGTATACTTTAAATCATCTGTGAATTACTTACAATGCCGAATACAATGCAAATGCTATGTAAATAGTTGTTATAACATATTTTTGTTTGTATTATTTGTTATTGTTCTGTAAGTTTTTGTTTCTTTTTCCTCAACATTCTGTCTGCTGTTGGTTGAATCTGAGGATGTGGAACCGGTGGATACCCACTGTATTTCCCGTTGACAGGAGCAGGCATTTTACATGCTTTGATTGCAGTTGTTAGTGCGGAGTGGTTAAACTGCATTTAGAAATAAATGTTAAAATAACAGTTGACCGGGAAGCTTTTTAAAGATCACGTTTTGTTCATGTTTAACGCTTCTCCACCTCTTACGGCCCAGCCAGGGGTCCATAATGCCTTGGAGGGCAAGCCTGGAAGCAGCTTCTTCCACTTTCCTAACAAGCGTTTTCATTTTAAGTAAGGAGTCCTTTGTTCCTGGGGCTGCCTTTGAAAGGGTCAGTGCCTCTCAGTGCACTGTGTTCTTGGTGGGGGCGGTGGTGGAGAAAGCAAATATATTGACAGGATACTGGGAAGGGGCTGCTTGTTTACTAGCTTGTGGCCTTAGCAAGCCATTTATCCTTCCAGGCTTCCCTTTCTGAAGAAGTCTGAAACTGTAAGATTGCTTCCAAGGCTCTGTGTTCCTTTGATTCTTATTCTGGCTTCAATGGGGTAAATGACTAAGATTTCAAGTCTGCTTCCTGCCAGAGATTGACCCCATTTCAAGGACGGCAAAAAGATGGAGAGAAAAGGAAGGTGGATGTGTCACTTCTTCAGTGCAAGGAACCCTGATGCATGAGAACCCTAGATTCTGACTGGGGGGCCTTCCTCACTGGCCCCTCCTGGCTGCTGAGTGGACAGCAGGTTGTCCAGGGCAACAGAGCCCTTGCTGTGGTCCTGGGGAACCACAAGGGGGCCCAAACCAGCCCAGGAAAATCAAGTATTCAGGTCAGCACCTGCCTCTCAGGGGGTATAAGGTAAATATTTGCTGACTGGATGAAGTGAATGCCCTTCCCATCTCTCCCCACCTCAGTGGGAGGAGACAAAACCTCAGGGTGTCAAGGCCTCCAGGGGCTATTTGCTGCTTCTGGATGTGCTGGCCAGAGAGCATAGGTCTGAAGGAGTCAGCACGTGACTGATATCCATAGTGAGCTGCATTTCACTCACATATTCTTCCTGTCCTTTCTTTTATTCGGGTTTCATTGAGTATTTATTGATGACTCAGTGAGGCACAAGGCAGTTACAGTCCTTTCCCTCATGGAATTTATGTCATAACTGCATGGCTCAATCTATCTGGACTCTCCAAACTACATGACCTCCATAAAGCCTTTTCAGGCTGGCTCAGGTGTTTTTCCCTGTGCTGGGAGAGATTGCTATGGTTTTTATCATTGTGGGGTAACACAGCATATGACATTTCCCCATCTGTAAATGGGCCTGATCATCTCTGCTCCACGTAACCCCTCAGATTAATGTGAGATAAAATTCCATTTGATAAAACTCTAGATCAAAAAGTGGCATGCAAATTTAAAACACAGAAATCATCCCTGGTATCTATATTTAATATACTTATTGCTCTAGACTTCACATGGATGTCCCTCCATATTTCCCGCCCCACCCACCACCTCCACCCATGATTTTAAAACATCCTTAGAGGGGCTCATCCCGTTGGTGGAGCCTGGTGCTGTTCACCCTCGGGTCTCATACCTTCTTGGTTCTCTCCTGGGTATTTTTCACTGGGCTCCACAAGCATTGGCATATTTTTTCCAAACGTTTTCCCACTTTGTTTCTTGTTCTTGATTTCTTGTTCCAGCCGTATTTTCTGATTCTCTTGCTGCAGATGCTGCTGCATGAATATTATGGATTTTAGCCAACAAATCGCCTTGCCCCACTTGAGAATGGAGAGAATTATTGCAGCTAAATTAATCAGATTCAACTTGTAAAAATCCATGAAATCATGAGCCACTTCATTTGTGATTATGCCTAATTAATCAGTCAATCAATGCATATTTTAACAAAAAATGGCCTCATACTGTAACACTGATTTGTAGCTTTCTTTCAACAGCCACTTATCAAATATGGTCATTCTGTGATATCAAATAATTATATATATTTTTTTAATGTATTAATTTATTATACCAAATTTATCTCCCTCCCTCTCTCAAAAAAAACATAGCACAGGGATCCATCTAAATTAGAAGCCAAAGTAATACTGCAGGCTAAACTCAATTTCTTATATAATGACTGGATTTGCAAGATAATACCTACAGTATTTTCTACATGTTACAGATTATGGGGTTGAGAGAAAGGGAAAGAAGAGTCCTTCTTGCTTCCTACAGGGAGAGAAAATCATTTTGGTATTTTAATGATAAATTTGATATAGATCAGGGAAGCAGAATTTCTTGGGGCCAAATGATGCAGGAAAAGATTAATGAGTTCACCAAGTCTTTATTTATCAAGACATAAGGTCAATAAGTGTGTATTTGTCTAGACATTCTAGAGGGAAATAGAGTAGTATGATATACTAAAAAGAGTAAAAGTTAAGGGAAAATAGTCCTGAGTTTTGGTTTCATCATTGACAAAAACTCTGTGACAAGACAAATCACTTTATATCACTGCAAACTGGTTTCCCCAATATTATATGAGAGGTCTGGACTGAACAGTCTCCAGGGGCCTTGCCAGATCAACATTCTATGAAGTAGTTATGTTCTTGCATTAAAAATCCCCAAGCACGGGAATTGCATGCCTTTGTGAATAAGACATTCCTCAACTTTTTGTGAGTCAGTAAGCACCTTGTTATTCCAGGTGGCTTAGGGTGTGAGATAAAAAGGAGGTACATCATAAAAGAGAACTTGCAGTGGGACCGACCCATACTTCTTCAGTTGCTTTATCATCTTGCTCTTGGTGGATGGAAAATGGGAGGTTTGTTGGTTAAGCACCTGGACTCTGGAGTCCTATTATCTGAACTGGGCTTCAGGCTTCCCCATTTATGTACCATGGGACCTTAATTATATTATTTGACCTCTCTGGCTTTGATTTTCTCATCAGTGAAATTGGGGTGACAAATATACCTGTTTCATTGGATAGTTGAAGATATCAGTTGAAAAAAATCCATGAAAATGACATCTTTACATCTTCCTCATGCTTTTCTATGAATATTGTTTCTAAGATATATCTCCTTGGTGATAACTGTGCTGATGATATCAAACTTCCTTTGGCTCTGTGTTGGCTTTAGTTGAGAGTTACCCTGAGTTGCCCATTCACTTCCGACAAGTCATTAAACATTATGTAATACATTTCTTTATTTCACAAATATTTATTCAGCACCTGACTATGTTTCTCAAAGGTAAGTGCAGAGGTGGAACTGAGGAGTGCTTATAAATCTGGCTTTCCTGTTGCTTAATCAAGAGTCTATTCTATGCGCCTGATTTCCTGCTCATGGGTAGGAGTCATACAAGTATGAGTCCTGCAGAGAGAGCTCCCCAAATGTGAGAGCTGGAGTGAGGTGGGGCTCAGTGGACACCAGGCAGGGGGTCTCTTTCCATCTGGGCTTTTTGGTATGTTGACTGAAAAAAAAGGTATCTGCTGAGGAGGCAAATGGGGCTGAATTTTGGAGGAAAGGGGGACTTTATGCAAATACATTTTTTTGGGGTGAAAGGCTTGCTTCCCAAGGTTAAACACCTGCAGTTTTATTTCTTTTCTTCCCAACTTTTGGATCCCTTCTCTCTCCTATCTTTAGATCCTCGTACTTCAAGGCGATCATTTTTGTTGCATTTATTGTCCTTCCTCTTTTCATTACTATGTAAAGAATGCCTGAAAACATGCATTTAAATTTTTATGTAGTACTTGTTTTGTTATACTAATAAATCCTCTTTTTGTTTGCCAAAGGCCCACAGTGGCTGTGAAGAATTTATATGTAAATTAAAAATCATTTTATCTTCTTAATTATCCTGAGGTATACATAAGAGCAAACAAATGCTGGCTGAAAGAGAGGTGGGTAGGGGAAGAGTTTCTCCTTGGTTGTTTCCATTGGTTAATCTGGGGCTGTTGTCTTACAGGCTGCAGTCTGGAGGGACACCTTTCTCCTTATCAGGAAAGGGAAGCAGGTCTTTTCTACATGACATAAATTATTTACATGTTCTTTCTTTCCCCACTGTTGTGAAATAAGTAAAGTCCCATATAATCAAAGCACATGAAACGTTCCATGAAGAATTTCAGCCTTTTTGCTCGTACAGTAATTCTCAAACCTGGCTTTATGGTAGAATCAACAGGGGAGCTTTTAAAAATTACTGATGTCTGGGCTTCACCCCAGAAAAGATATGGTAATTAAATTTTTACAGGAATAGAGTCTTACCATCAGTATGTTTGTAAAGCCATCCAGGTGAATCTGTTTTGTAGCCGAGCCCTGAACAACTGGCCTTCTTTTCCCAGTGTTCTGTTAGACAGAGGCATGGAGTGATTTAGGAGCATTGCTGGGCCAAGCAGAAGTTTCTTCATCTCTGCCTTTATGACTCAAAAACTCCCAGGCATGTACATATGGTTCAAAGATAGTTTCACTGACAGACGTGCAAATATGCTTGGACATGGACATATACAGCCCCAGATATAACTTCAGACACAAAGTCATATTCCAGGATATTCACCAGCACAAGCACAGAAAATAGATGCACACATTTCAAACATAGGCACATAGACACACACATATACCTATACATACATACCTATAGACACAGGTATACACAGAGATAGATATAGGCCTACAGTGATATGCAACACATACAAAAACAGACACACAAACATATACACATAATAAGGCTTACTTGTATAGACACCCCTAAGCACGTGGACTTGCCCACAATCAAGACATTTAAGGGTTCACACACACAAACCTTCACACGGAGACACCTGATACCAAGCCATAAACTGACAAAAAAGAGAGACATTAAAAAATTGGCCTTAGAATTTTTTAGTTTTTTATGTTGTGCAGGGCCTTGGAATGTCACTGGTGATTGTCTGCTGCCTCTAGCTCCGTACAATCGCTGTGATGTCTCACCGAGATGGGCGCTGTGGAAAGCGTGATGGCAGTTACAGCCTCAAAGCAGAAAACCACTCAGAATCGCAGCGAGGAAGGCAATTCTATTGAAAAATTCCCACTGTATGACCTGGGATGAGGTGTTGACAGACATCTGAAGAGCAGACCCAAAGTGCCCTCAAATGATAATTAATAAATAATATTTGAGTGGCATTGTACATTTATCAAGTGCTTTCATACCATCAACCTCCTTTTATCATGCCTACGTTTGTAAGAAAGCTTTACAGGCTTGACCTTCATCTCATTTGACCATGTGAGGAACTCAATTAGATGGGTAGATTTATTGTTCCCATTTTACAATGAGATTGGAATTGGCATTACAATTATTCTTACTTTACAGATGGAAAAATAGAGATTCAGAGAGATTAAGTGCCCCATTCAGGGGTGCTCTAGAATAAGTTCCTAGGTCAGTGTCAACTTCACCATGACTATTAGTTGTACATGAACTTGACCAGGTATAAAAAGGAGAAATCTAAGTTAGATATTAAGTACCCAGCTTTGAAAATTAAATAGCAATATGCATATGTCAAGTAAATTTAGAAGCAAGTGTGCATCCTCTAGAAGACAATGGGGGGCACATATCTGAGATGTGTGTGACTGCTCTCCCTAACACACAGGCCTATGTCATTTCAACAGATCTTAGAAACTACTGCTGCTTTCTACTATGTTGAGGGTTGAGAAGATCTGGACTTTGACAGGAGGTGTCTGTCCATTTGCCATTTTCTGTGAATATCTGTCTAGATAGAAATAACATGGGGTGGGAAGGCATTTGGTCACATTGACATGTGGAATTATCATTTTAAGCTCTCCTCCATATGGGACTGTGGAGACAGCTGTGTGATTATAGGATTTCCTGCCAACCAACATGCAACTGTGGATGTAAATCCACATGAGCAGTTATCATGTGATTTTCCCTGAGATTGGATCTGTTGTAGATACTAATGAGGGATTCTGTACTCAAATGGCATAAGTTTTTATTTAGAAAACAAATAGTGGTTAGAAATTACAGGATGATTAGACACAGATAAAGAAAACAGATTGAAGGCCAAAGAGATGAATCCTGGGTGTAGATACATTTTGTTTGGATTATGTATTGTTTTAAAAATAAATGGAAGCAATTTTCAACATGTAAAAACCAACATTTTTAAATAGAAACATAGATATATTCCTAATAATAATTGCATTTTTAGAATTTCAGATGATTAGCAACTCTGGACCCTTATTCCCACACTCTGTATATTTTTATTGCGTTCATTCAGTTCCACGTCACTCATTCGTGTTACCTTCCTGGCACTGGAGGTCTACAGCTTTACAATCTCTGATTAAGCAATGATTAAGTCCAAATGCAGTGTTGGTGCCTTAGGAGTCCAGGAAGGAGAAAGTCAGTGAGGCAGGAGCAGCCAGGGAGGCCCCGCACTGGAAGGGGACTGAGCTCTCTTGAAAGAAATCAGGATTTAAATCAGGGCAGTGGTAGATGCAGGATACTTGAGAATAGGGTTCCTGAGAAGAGGCAGGAAAAAAGCAAATACCAATTAAATTCCAGGTGAATTAAAGTTCTACAAGTGTGAATCAACATGTAAAACTTTAAGAAAACAATATGGGAGATTCTCTTTGTGATATTAGGACTTAGGGAGATTTTTTTTTTCTTACACAAGAAAGAACAAACATGAACCATAAAAGTTAATGTTTGATATTTTTAAAACTGGAAAAAACCATACAAGATAATGTTTGATCTTTGTAAAAACTAAAAAAAAAAAGATGTTGATCCAAATACAAATGACAAACATGGGATAATTATTTAAAATGAATAAAAGTGGCAAAGAATTATATAAAGAATTTATAAAGAATTGTCACAACTCAATGTGAAAAAGGAATGTTATCAAAGGGGCATGGCCTATGAAGATACCATTTAGAAAAGAGGAAACAAATGGTCAACAAAGATATGAGAAAATGCTCATCTCTCAAACTATCAGGGCTATCTAAACTAAAATATCAGTGAAATGTCATTTTATACTTACTGTGTTTGTAAAATTCTATGTAGTTGACAAGTATATGGAAGACAGGAACTCTTATTAAGACTGCTGATGGGAGTGTGAATTGGTAAAATCCTTCTGATTACAAGTTAGCAATAATTTGTGAAGTTGAATATTCATTATATTCCTCTGACTAAGCAATTTTATATATTTACATGCGTGTATGTATGTATGTATGTATGTTGTACAGTCAGCCTTCTGTATGTGCAGGTTCTGCTTCCACAGATTCAGCCAACTGTTGATAAAAAATATCAAAAAATTAATAACTATAGCAATAAAATAATATAAATTTTAAAAATATAATATAGCAACTATTTATATAGCATTTAAATTGTATTAGGTATTATAAGAGCTCTAGAGATGATTTAAAGTATAGGAGAGAATGTGCTTAGGTTATATGCAAAAACTATATTTTATATCAGGGACTTGAGCATCCTCAAATTTTGTATCTGCGGGAGGTGGGGGGATACTGGAACCAATTTCCCGTGGATACAAAGGGCTGACTATACATATATTCTACATATTTATGTATATATTTGGATGTGCATATGGATATATCCTGTATGCATAATTCCTAGATATGAAGATATATATAATTTCTCTAGAATATACACACACACAGAATCAAGTGTGTACCCCCAGAAGACACTTCTAGGTCTGCATATCTGAGATATGTGCAACTGTGTGTGTGTATCTGAGTACATATTCTAGAGAAATTATTTCATATTTGCAGAAGGGAATCATTGGGAGGAATGTCCAATGTAGCACTGTATGTAAAATCCAAAATAATGAGAATTAGTTAAAATGTTCCTCAGGAAGATAATAGCTAAATAATCGGTGGTATACACACTCAAGGGAAAAGTATACAGTCGTTTTCACGGACTAAGTAGTATATATTTCATCTTAGTCAAAACCTAAGGTAAAGAGAAAACAAGTTCCAAATAATACACATAATGTGATACAATTCACATCAAATATGAAAACACGTAAAACACAACAAACCAGCAGGAAGGTAAAGGAACATACTGTGTGGGAGAGGAAGGCTTCTGGACTAGGAATAGGTCCTGTGGCAGGAGATGAGACTGACCTGCTCTGGCCCAGACGCAGGGTGGCTGGTGGGCGGGGACAGCCTGAAAGATTCAGGCTCTGCTGCTGGAACTTTGAGAATCACTCTGCTTTCATTATCTGATCAAGCAGCCATTGCTACTTTCCTCCATTCAAAGCTTCTATTGGGGGGGGGGGGGAGGTGGAAATAGCTGTTACAGATTAATGTGTAAGACACTCTTCATATGTGATTACAAAACAGCATCTGAAGAAAAGATGAAAGTCTGGCAGAGCAGCCAGCTCCGAGAGATAAAGGAAAGGAGGAGTCACAAACCATTTTTCATTCCTCTTTTGCTGTGAAATATCACCTGTAGAGAAGGTTCAGAGACTCACAGATCATTCACTCAATCGAATAAACATTGCCTAGTGCTTGGATGTTTTCATTTGCCTCCCAAACTGCTCTTGCCACCTGCTGTGCCTGTCTGTACTCTCTGCCTTCTTCAAACCAGATGAATCCTCTAACAGCATAGCTCTGACAATTTATGTTTAGTTCCATCTTCTCTTCTGAATAAGGTCCAGACTCTGCATCTTCCAACATCTGGCCCCAGTTTTTCTTGCTAGTCTTACCACCTGCTCACTCCACAGATGTTTGCTGAGAGCCTGTGTTGTGCAGACTTCTTTGTAAGCTTTGGGGGTTTGAGCAGGCCGAGACGGACACGTATGCTTTATTCAGAGTATTCTTATTCCAGGGGACACACAGACAAAAATAAAACTACAAATAAGATCACTGCACGTGGCATAAGTGCTATGCATTCAATAAAACAAATGTGTGACAATGAGTAACTGGGACATTAGATGGGGCAATCAGGGAAGACTTCTTTGAGGGCGTGACATCTGAGCCGAAATCAGGGAGATGAGAAAGTATCAGCCACATAGAAGGGATGTCTCAGTTTTCTTTCTTATGCCCTGGCCCCGCTGGTCTCTTTGCCACAAGCACATTCTATTCTACCTAAACACATCTCCTCCAATCTCTACCTGTGGGATTCCGTGCTGTTTTAGATGCCACTTCTTCCATGATGCCTTACCTATTACCCTCAGGGAAGTGCCATCTATCTTATCTCGCTTAATGGCTTTAGTGTTTTTTTTTTTTTTTTTTGAGACAGAGTCTCACTCTGTTGCCCAGGCTAGAGTGAGTGCCGTGGCGTCAGCCTAGCTCACAGCAACCTCAAACTCCTGAGCTCAAGCGATCCTCCTGTCTCAGCCTCCCAAGTAGCTGGGACTACAGGCATGCACCACCATGCCCGGCTAATTTTTTCTCTATATATTTTTTAGCTGTCCATATAATTTCTTTCTATTTTTAGTAGAGATGGGGTCTCGCTCTTGCTCAGGCTGGTCTCGAACTCCTGAGCTCAAACGATCCGCCCACCTCGGCCTCCCAGAGTGCTAGGATTACAGGCGTGAGCCACCGCGCCCGGCCGGCTTTAGTGTTAATAATGGGATCTTTTCTTTTTTAGTTAGGCCCCCTCTCCTGATTGCATGTTACACAAGCTTAGTTGAAGTAAGGGAATGGGGAAATGTATTGGTTTTGATTAACAAACCACACAATTAGCAAGGGTAGAGCTAGCCCAAGGGGTGGCTGGATGTTGAGATCTGTCAAAATGGGAGGTGCTTCTGCAGGTTGCCTTCTATCTGCTTGTGGTTCCCTAAAGCATCCACCCAGAAATGCTGCTCTACCCCAGCGACAGCTGAATCCAGTTTGCATTTTTTCCAGCATTTGCAGAATAAATTTCTTCAAGCCTTCTCACCATCCCCTCCCATAGCCCCCCATGTACTCCCAGACCCCAGCACCAGCTGCATGGCAACCCATCTTTAGAAGTCTGGGTCCTGGGTCCCTGTGATCCCTCCTCCAAATTCAATGACACCAGCACTAGCCATCAAGCAACCTCCCTTAGGAAGTCTGGATCTTTGTCAGACCCAGCCTCTCTAGAGGCCTGAATTTCACTTCTCCTGTTATATGTATGTGTGTGTGTGTGTATATATATATATGTATTATATGTACATATATAATCAAACTTTTATTTTATATAAATATATAAAATCAAAATTTTAATATTTCATGTTTCTCTTTTTTCCTTTATCCCAAAAGAATTGTTGCAAATGAAGTATAGAATTATTTCTTCTGTATCTGTGAAATATGATGTTGGTATTTTGATGGGAATTGCGTTGAATCTATAAATCACTTTGGGAAGACATTTTAACAATGTTGTAAGAGTGGAAGTGTTTCTTCATTCGCTAGCTCTGTTATACCTGAGTGCCTTTTTTTTCCCCACGTGTTCAGGTACCTGTTTGTAACTTTATACCTAATTAACAAGGATGTTTATTAAGTTCTCTCTGTTGAAATAATAGATGTAGTAGTAGCTGAAGAGCATTTCCACTTGTTCTGGAAGCTGGGTAATACCATATAGAAACATACTATTGAGTCTCATAAATTTTCAACAGAGTCCAATATCAACTATTTCCCATATTATGTAATAATGAATAGTGGACTAAATGCATTCATCCTAATAACTTATCATGTATCTGGGATGAGGTGGTCTCTGGAGGCATCTTGGAAAGACCATATTTCAGTCAGTTCAAATGTAGTTTGCTTTGGAACTAAAAAACCTTGTCTTTCTTGAGGAGAGTACCTTTCATCATTTCTTTCTTCTTTTAACTGGTACAAATATTAATGTTTAACCTCACATCTTTCACTCCATCCCAAACATGAACAATACAGCTGCCTGAACACTGTCCTGGCACATGACATTTTGTTTATACCTTTTAAGGCATATATCTAGCATTTCTTTACATCTGTGACAGGGATGAAAGAAATGATATCAATTCATAAGTGTTTGCAATTGTTTCCCTTCCCTGCTGAATTTTATGGAGGAGTAATTGTTGATTTTTATGTCAGCTCCTGGGTCTTTCTTTAGGGTACAGAATTCGAGTAAAGACAGTTAGAAAATTTGAAAGTAGCAATAGGCTTAAGTTGATGTGAATGACAAATAACTAAGAGAAGGCAGAAGTGGAGGGTGGAATAACATAAAAGCTTGTTTGTGCTTAAGGCTGATTTAGAAAAAGATGTTCTTTTTTTAATTTGTATTTCTTTTTCTTAGTTCAAGATATTAGGGGGTACAAATGTTTTTGGTTACATGAATTGCTTTTGTAATGCTTGAGTCAGGGCTGTAAGTGTGCCTGTCACTCAAATAGTGCTCATTGTACCTGTTAGGGAAGTCTTTGCCCATCCCTTAAGGAGATTTTGGAATACAGGGGAGACAAATATTGAAAGACTGCTGCCATGCATGAGTAAGGGAGGTTGACTGTGAGAGAATTTAAGGTTAGCTGAGAATTATGAGTGGAATGCCCATCTATTATAGTAGCTATAAGTAGACCTCAAAGAGAATAAATATTAAATTTCAATTATCTATGCTTGTCACTCTGAGATTACTTAAAATGTGACTCCATGCCAGAATTTCACCAAAGTCTGTTTGGTTTGATATGTTTTGTTATTGTTATTTTTCTAGTTGACACCCCACTCCCAATACAGTGGATGTGTCTGGAAAGCAGAGGCTTGGGATGTCCTACCATGCCTATGCCCATGCCTTGCACATAGTACGCACTTTATGATTGTTGAAAAATGATTGTATTCTTCTTATTACCTAACATACATGGATCACTTATTGGCAATATATTTGTACATACTTGGACTCATTTAGTCCTCACAAGCAGCAGCAATGAATAGCATGATTATCATTTCTCCTTTTCAAGAGAAAACAGAGCTTTCTAATTTTTTCTGTAACTGGGCCCAAAGTCATGAATCTTGAGACATTGACTGCCACACTAGAAAAAAAAAAAGTTTTTTTCCTTGGGGCCATGGTGTTTTATTACAAAAATAGAATAAAAACTTTGCAAACAAAATGATACTTTCTAATTTAATGAAAATTTTATTTTTTATTGTTTTCTACATGTGAGTTACACACAACTTGAAAAAGAGTTCATGAGGCTCCTAAGGTAAAGAGATGTGAGTTACATATGCTTCACGAGGCCCTGGGGTCAAAACTAGCATGAGTTAAATACAATTCACATGGCAGTTAATGTGTTAAAAATGTTTTTAGCAAAAATAGTCAACCAAGAAACTTGTAGAACTCTGGCCTTTTCATTCATCAGGGTATCTTTACAAAGTATGGCTCTCTAAAAGACATTTTACTAGAGACATCAGCAGCTGCCAGGATGGACTTAGTTTTTGGGAGATGAGGCCATGGTCATTTCCTGGGTTATTTCAGACCATTAGTAAGAGGAATTAGATCTCCCTCCATCCTTTTCATTTCTTCCTACGTTTTCATCCACCCCCACCTTTCCCCACATTTCCCAAAGTATTAGAAGGTGGCCCAGAGAAAATTCACATGTCTGTCTTGTTCTTTTTGGGAAGAAAATTGACTGAAGACTTTTCTCAACCTATTTTATACCTGTACTAATCTGGGGATTCAACGTCCTCTTTTCACTTTTTAATGTATATGTTTCTTTAAGAAAAAATGGATGGTGGTTCTGTCAGAATAGTTCTCTTAAAAATTTTGTGGGTTTTCTATGAATTTTATTGAAATACATTCCATTAGAATAAAGCCATGCTCACAAATCTTGTTAATGTGAGCACTGCTCTGCCTTGGGCTTTCTCTAAGGCTTCAATGGGACAAATCCCTGAGATCTGTAGAAGACTTCTTGTTTATCTGAGAAGATCTAAGAGAGTTTCCTTGGGATTGTTTGAGTGTCTTTTATTGTTTAAGAGGGTCAATGTGGTAATGTTGAGATATTTCTGAAGTCTTAACAATGGAATTTATAGTCCTGCTCTGGATTTGATCTTTGACCCGGCACCCTCTCTTACTTTAAGAATCGCCCGTCTGTGAGACGGGGAATAAGAATCAGCACTGTTTTTGAACCCAGAAATTCCTGGATCCTTTATATTCCCTCCAATTTTTTCTTTTTTAAGTTGAAAGTTCCTTATTTATCTCTTTTGATTATTATTTTAGGTATTTAAAAGAAACTAATTGTTCCTTTCAACATTTTGTCTTGAAACTGTGTTAGCCAAACCCACAGTTCATTAGTTATATTTTATAATTTTTACACGGAAGCAGGCAACAGTGTTGCTTATTTTCCTGGCGTTACCTAAAAGGGTACCATTACCTTCAGCTCCCAGTAACTTTATCCTAACTTCAATCCCTCATTGCCAGCCACCTCTAGGATTTAGGGCCATTGGGCTTTCACTAACAGTATCTTTAGGACTCTTTTCAACTCTACCCACCACCCAACTCTGCCGGCACTACTACTATGTATTTTAGGTTTTGTATCAGTACCCCCCATAATTTGTTCTGGTTATCTATTGCTAAGTTAAAAAATATCTTCTGGTTATTTGTTTAAGTAAAAAAAAAAAAAAACACCACAAAATAGTGGATCTGAAAAATAACAGTAATTTATTTGTTTATGAATCTGGGAAGAGACTGGACTCAGCTAGGCAGTTTTAACTTAGGGTCACTCCTGTGATTGCATTCAGGCGGTGGTAGAGGTTGGGCTCATCCCAAAGGCTTCTTAATATATGTCTGGCATCTAAGCTGGGACTCAAACAGCTAAAGGCTAGAATAGCTGAGGACCCTTGGGTCTTTCTCTGTCTCTCTCTCTCCATCCTTCTGTGTTATCTCCCTGTGATATTTACACGTGGTAGCCTTAATATAAGTTGACTTCCTATTTGGTGAAGAAAGACTCTAAGAACAAGCATCACTAGAAAAAGTAGAAGATGCTTCTTGATTTTTTCAGAACTATCCTTAGAAGTTATCAACGATAACACCTAATTCTATTAATTAAAGGTCGTCACAAAGGGCTACTAGACTTTAAGAAGAGGAGACAAAGTCTCCATCTCTTCCATCACAATCCTCTATGGTAGTTTTAGTTCACTTTTCACCCAAGGAAATGGAAGCTGTTTGAAGTTGACCATTGTGGTAATAATATATAATAGTGAAGCATAAGAAATAATGTAATTACTTTAAAATACGAAAATCATTGAATAGATGATGCTATATCTATAAAATGGATCATTGCACATCTATCGGAAATGATAATTTTGAAGGATCTTAATTATATGTGAAAATACCTAGTATGTAATAGCATTTGAAATCAGTCAGGGTACCAGATTATATATAAACAATCATCCCATGGGGGAATGTTCATGCATACATGCATAGAATGAAAAAGAAATATATAAAATGTAGCAGCCATCTCTACATTATATTTTAATATTAAATATGACTATCTAACATTTCTATTTTCTGTATTTTCAAATTCTCTACCAAAGGCTTTGCATTACTATTAGGAAAGAAATGAAAATAAAATAGAGACTTATGGATACTAAGTAACTTTCATATGATCCGAATAGCTGTGAGTATTTCGCTTGAGATTTAAGTTTAGTGTCTCATTTCACAGTTGCATGTCTTTCCTCTGAATGCTGTGCTTTTTTCTCATAAGAACTAGAATCACAACTGCCTGAGTTAATAGCACTTACTCTATACATAGCTTCTGCCTAGCTTTAAATAGTCAAGCCTACTATCGTGTCCACCCACACTTACTCAGCAGTGCATATGGACAGCCTGGGGGGTGATATGTGCCTTAGGATAAGTATTTATGTTCCATGCCCTTTGGTCTTTAGAGAGCACAGGATTCACTGTGCTTAAGATGTTACCTGTTGGGACTTAATGTGTGCACTTTACTCGTACTCTTCATAGGTCTCCCTGGACTCATTTTTTTGTGTGTCAGCCTCTGCAGTGGCTGCCAGCCTCCTGCCAGCTTTGCTTTCCCTGTTGCAGTATTTTCTTGCATATCTTACATTGGTCAACCCACACCAGCCTCACACATCCATCTCTAAATGGAACCAGCCTTCATTTTTTCCTGTACATGATCCTAGAGATCTGTATCCAACTCTCTTCCTTTTCAGGTAGTTTTAAACAGCTCAGATTTGCAAGGTCAAGATTTGGGTGAAAGGCTAATCAGCACTCAACCTAAAAGTAAAATGTCAGCAGGTTGGTTTCCTTCAATGAGAATAATCAGCTATAGGACCTCTGGTAACAACTTTATTGTCAGGTGCTAATAGGTTTGGCAAGGGAGCAGTTTTCTATTAATTTAATTGAATAAAGATGGAGGTTAAAATTTCTCACCTGTGTAGACTACCTCAGTCTATCACTTCAGGCCCCTTCATTTCTTTGAAAAATTGAAAGGCCCAGGAGCTCAAAGAAACTTATTAAGAAGACATAATGGGCAGAGTCATTGCGGTATTCTCAGAGTCTCTCTTCCTGGGGCCATTTCTCTTCCTCACTGCAGTTTGATTCTCTTCTTTCCCTCCTCATCCTCCTTTTCCTTGTTTCTCTTCAGGAAAATGCAAATTTGTTCATAGCCATATCAGTCCTAGCCTTACCATATTTATGGCCCAAGGAACCTTCTAGAAATGAGATCCAAGTCAGAAAAGAGTGAGCTAAAGTACCAATGAGACTATGTTTCTCTGAATCACAACTGATACTCGTGAAAACAACCACACCACATGACCACATTGTATATTATTCTCCATAGCACATTGCATTTGTCTTTATTTGTAATTAGACCTCTTAGTTTTCATTCATATAACATCAGGAGATAAGTTGTGCATTATTATAAGATCAGTAAACTGAGGCTGGGAGGAATTAAGTGACTTGCCCTTCTTTCATCTCTCATTCCTGGAAATCATTTTGCACACTGATGCCCAAATGATGCTGATGCACTACAGATGGACTATATCACTCTCCTCCTTAGAACCCTCCCACTGCCAATGGGATAAAGTACAAACTCCTGAGTATGGCCTATGATATTTTTCCTGATTTAACTATTTGTACCCCTCATAAACATAATCTCATAGCACTGTGTATTATCTCTAGCCAAAATTATATTAATAGTGATGTCTAACCTATGGAGCACTTCCTATAATCCAGGTAACTGATAAGTGCTTTACATAAATCTTGTTATTCATAACAAATATTTGAGGTAAATCCTATAATATCACCATTTTACAGATACATTCACTCATTCATTCTACAAATATTTGTGTATGTCTTTGCATGTGCCAAACTATAGCAGATAGTAAGAATGCAGCAGTTAACAAAATGTACATACAAAATCCCATTATATACTTTTTAATAAAATATTTGTTGCTTTAAAAAATATTTTACCTGATGATCTTTTCAAGTAATCTCCTCTGGTATATTTAAAAAATTTTTTTTCAGAAAATTCAAACTTAATTTAGGGGCAAACGTTTTTTAATTAGTGTAAAAGGGGAATGTAAAATGGGACATTAACTTAGATTTCTCCCCATGACTGAGTTGGATACTCAGCCTTCATCATAGGGCAAGGATCGACTGGTTGGGCTAAACTGTATTTATTCTCTATACAAACGCTAGTTCAAGAGGCTGACATTTGCTTGTGATGAGTAAAGCAATCAAAAGACAATAAAATAGAGCTAAAGCTTGTAACACACCGTATTATCTCTACAAGCACCTCCAGAAACATGTTTTGCTGATGTTCACACTATTCATTTTCTTCCTTCTCCCCAGCCTCACCTGACTTCCTGCTGGGTCTCATACACAGTTTTTGATCTCTGAAGGTGACATGCTAGGCCAATGTTTGGTTCAAAAAATGTAAAATAAATTATTGTTCTGCATTATATTAATAGTATCTACCTTTAATGAGTACTTACTATGTACCAGGGCCACTTTTGAGCATCCAAATCATGTAGGTAGAGTAGAAAGATGAGTACAGCACCATCCTTTTAAGATTTGGGGTTCTGGGGCTAGACTGCTTCAAGTGGAATTCTGTTTCTGCAACATTGTATAATAACTTTTAATAATCTTCAAAACAAACCAATGAATAAGTAATATTATTTCCATTTGCCAGCTGAAATCACATAATTGGCTACATTTTTCCCAGCCTGAAAGAGTAAGTGGTAGAATTGAACCCATGTCTGCTGAGTCAAAAGCCTGTCCTCTTGGCTGTTGTCCTATACAAATGATGACTGATGCTCAGTCCTTTGTCTCCATCACCTGTGTACCTTACTCTTCACAGAAATTATAATGCTGCCTACTTAAACACATCCTAGTAAGCACAATTGAGAATTACAAAGATCCTCCCAAGGGAATTTAATATCCTACTGAATATTGAGTTTAAATAATTTCAATTTTTAAAAGACAACCATTTTTTAAAAAACCCTCTATCATCAATTCTTTCAATTATTATCATAAACTCATTTATTTTGCTTTTTCTAAAATTAGTTAACATCTCATCATTTAAATTTAACCTAAATAACACAATTGTTATCATGGTTGCTGTTGTTTATCTCTGGAATCTTACTTCTTTTACTCCACAAATTTATAGTGTCCCTTAAATACTCTACCTTCTTGCTGTATCAAGTTGAGTGAAATGGATATTCCTTATAAGATATACCTTTATTTCTTCAATAAGCCAGTTTTCTTAACAACATATTAAGCTAAAATTGATCTTATCTCCATGAGAACTTGGTTATGCTTCCAATTTTCGTACCAATACAAAGGTTCAGTTCATTTTCAAATAATTAAATGTTACAGTTTCCTCTTTCAAATTACACACAGTTAATATTCTTTTACTTGCTCATTTATTTGAAACTTGCTTCTTTCATGACAGGGCCTACAAAGATGTCTGCATTTCATTAATCATTCTAAAACAAAGCACTAGTTTTGAAAATCATAGCAGTTCAGCACCTTTATTTGGCAAAGATGCAACTCTTAAAGATAGTATTAACTTGACAGTAATTGAAAACTGCTGTGACCCTTCTTCAAATAAAGATGCTCTATGATTTTAACAAATTTCTGAATTGAGATAAATAAGTACTTTAAAGGTTTTTTCCAACTTAGAGATTCTATACAATTATAATTAGAGGAATAAGAAAAATAGATGTATCTTTTTTTGTGTGTTGGCTAAAATTTAAAAAGCTGGGACTTATTAGGAAAAAAATCTGTTGAAAACCTTTTATGTGCCAACTCCTGGTTTTATTTCATTTTTTAATCACTCCCAATTGGTGGCATTTAAGTCCATTTTATAGATAATGACATTTGGAGTGTTTAGCTGAAGTGGGGTAAGGAGTGTTTTAGTCCCTTCAAGCTGTTATAACAGAATGTCATAGATTGGATGGCTTGTAAACAACAAATATTTACTTCTCACAATTCTGGAAGCTGGAAAATCCAAGATCAAGGCACCAGCAGGTTCGGTGTCTGATGAGGGCCCACTTTCTGGTTCACAGATGATGCCTTCTGTGTCTCACATGATAGAAGAGGCAAGGCAGCTCTCTGGGGTCTCTTTTATAAGGACGCTAATCTCATTTGTGAGGGAGCCTTCATGACCTAATCACCCCTCAAATCCCCGCCTCTTAATGGCATCACATTATTGATTAGATTTTGGGGTGACACAAACATTCAGACAATAGCAGGGGAGAACCACAGGCAGAGAGGCTCACATGCAAAGATCTTAACTTTAAAGCGAGATGATTTAGAGTTGGAAAGATGAAAAGAGTGGTCTGAGTGGAAGGGATGGCACATAGAGGGGTTTTCCAAGAAATGTTAAGAATTTAGGGTTTCGGGAACTATATGCTGGAAAGATTACTCTTGTCACAATATAATAAATAGATTGGAGGGTGAAAGAGATGGAGTCCAGTTGGAAGGCTCTTGCAGTTGCCAAAGCAACATTGATAGTGGTGCAGACTTAAGAATTGATAGTGGAAGTGGAGAGTGCATGGTTTTAAGGATTTGGGAGATGGACTAATTTACGGTTGGATGGAGCTGGTAGGCAATGCTGGTGAAGAATGTGCTGTTCAGAGGACAGGCTTGTAATACTTGAGGGAGTTGTAACCATATATTGAGATTTGTAACACTGAAAAACAAATTTTTAGAAAAAGACTGTCAGTTTGTTGTAGGGCAAAATATGTGCCTTTCAAACAACCAAAATAGGTAGTTGGATATACAGAGTTGGAGTTCAGAGGAGTTGTTTGAAGATTTAAGTGCGAGAGGCAAAGTAAAGAACATGGTATTTACTGCAGTGATTCTCAAGAAAAATCCCTATGCAATCTTAACCAGAAGTTTTCTTCATATCTATCCTCAATGTATTTTAGACATTAAAGTATTTCAGGATTTACTTGGGTATGGTGTGACAGGAGAGATGCAGGCTTTGGCATCACACTGCCTGGGTTTAAATCCCACCTCTGCTTCTCCCTAGTTTAACTTTTATAATTTAATTTAATCTTTCAGTGCCTCAATTTTCTCATCTATAAAATTGGGTTAACCATAGCTAACTTGTAATGTTTCTTTGCAGAACAAATAAGGTAATTCATAAGACACTCCTAGACTAGTACTTAGCACATCTTCCATGCTCAATCAAACTTAGCTAAAGTTATCATTTGAGGAATTTGTTAAAATGAATATTCCTAGAGCCAGACTAGGATGTACATGATCACTAAGTTTGAGCGCATTTGTGTTCCAAGATAGGTATCCATTTAAGAGATAGTTGGACGATGCCCTGTTTGGAAGTAGATGACATATTTGAATTAAGTGGTCTGGTTAGGCTGTATCAGGGTGGCCTGGGGAAATGTTTTTTAAAATACCCATTCCTAGACCCTGCCACAGACTTCCTAAGTCATGTTCTATGAGTCAAGAGCCATAGGAATATGTGTTTTAAGATAAACTTCCTAGGTAGTTAGTGATAATGACCCTGAGCTTAGTTTGTAAACAGTTATATGATGCTTAGATGCCCTGTTAAGATTCCCTCTGTCTTAGGTGTATAGATGGCCAACAAAATGTGTGTTTACCCTTTCAGAGTAGAGAGATTTTGTTGACAATGAGCTATCTAGGTACCGATCGCATTGCCTAGAGCGCTTGAGTCTAAGGATGGCCATGTGATTAATTCTTGCCATTAAAATGTGGAAAGATACTTGAAACTATAGGAAGCATGTGGAAATAATGGTTGTAACTTCTGGGGCAAAGCTGTCCAGAAATGGCTTCGCATTCTCAGTATTCTCCGTCCTGTATAGCTGGCTGACTTCAGAAGACAAGAAGTTTCTAAGGCGATGTAGGAGCCAAAGATAAAAGGAACCCAGGTCTTCAAACAACCACGTGCAGAAAGAATACTCATTAGCCTGGAGCACTACAGAGGACTGTTATCCAAATAAAGCTTCAGCTTCTGTTTTGTTAAATCATAAAAATATCGGAACATATTTGTTACAGAAGCTCAACAGTTTTTCACATGAGGATCCCTCCCCTGCTTCAGACTCTGGGATGGTTAAATTTTATGTCATGTTGGCTAAGCTATGATGATGCTGAGTTACTTGGTCAAACACTAGTCCAGATAATGCTGTGAAGACATTTTGTTGATGTGATTAACCTCTATCATTAGTTGACTTTAAGTAAACGGGAAATTATCTTTGGTAATGTGGATGGGCCTCATCCAATCAGTTGAAGACTTTAAGAGCAAAACTGAGATTTCCCAAAGAGGAAATTCTGCCAGTTTCCAGCCTGCTGCTGTGATCTATGGATTCCAGAACTGCCAGCTCCCACAGTTGCTGCACACATATATCCTATTGGTTCTGTTTCTTGGACAGTCCTGGCTGATACAAAGTATATATTCTTCAGAAGAAGCATGATGAAATGTGTGGCTCCATCATCATAAACATATATCTATAATTCATATAGTGTATGTTGTGGATTGTGCAAGACCCTGAAGAAGAAAAGAGTAAGATCATTATTTGTTTGGTGTTTAGAAGATAACATAGTTCTGAATTAATGTCAACATTTCAGTCATTATTGGTTTCATATTTTATATTGATTAATTATATAGTCATTTTTAAAATGTGCATTTTGTAGACTCATTTTAATATCCCAAGTTACATTTTAATATCTGTACCTTTATGCTCAGCATCACTCCTCTTTTTATTCTTTAGCTCAGAAGAGTTTTAGTGGTTACAGTTTTTTTTAATAAGAGTTGGATCTATATTCTGTAGCTCCACATACAGCCAATTACTGAGTTTTATAAAATGAAATTATGGGCTTCTAAACCATGATTTAAAATATAATTTTAAAAAGCCTTTATAGACAAGCAGCATTAAATAAATATTCATAAATTATTATTCTTTTAAATATGTTGGCTAAATTTACATAGAGATTAAAGTTGAAATTTATGAAATGCTGTTCTATGCTCATGCTCATGGCTGAATGCCAGTAATATTTTATGGTTGAGATCTCTGGACGAAGTGGGCTACATTTCTCCATCTGAATGAGAACATGTGATTCCCACCCCTGTTCAAACTGCACAAGGTTAAATTACACCCTAGTTTCAAGATGGCCGGGAGAGATACAGCTTGGAAAGGGTTGGGGACTTGGAAATTAGAATTATGTAAAGTCAATTCATTTGACTTGAGAAACTTATAATCAACCTGTCTCCTCTTAGAAGAGAGGTTATAAAGGGAAATTTTAATTATTGAGGTTGCATGCCTGGTGCCAGCCTTTGATCAGCATCATCTCAGCTGATCTATGCTAGGAAAAGACAGTAATCTCTTTGCCTGGAGGTTTATTGCAATAATGCACACATGTGCACAGACATGCGCGCGCACACACACACAGACACACATACACCTCTTTGGTAGGGCAAAATGCAAAACAGTGCACTTGTTTGGTAGGGCTCCTTCATTCATGGCTTGATTGAAAGTGGATATGAGTTCAGACTTTTTATTTAGATCCACTTTTTAGTTGCTTTCATTTGGGAATTAGTAACAGAAGCTACCATTTTTTTTTGTTTATTTTCAAGGCCACACTGTTTAGCACAGCCAGCTATTGGCCCACTTTGATCTCTCAGGGAATAATGCTTTATTAATATCTATATTGGGCCCCATCAAACTGAGATTTGACAAACATTCAATTTGCAATAATCTTCCTTCCCTCTTTTGTTCTTCCTGCCCTTCCTACCCCATTTGTGTGACCTTGATCCAATCAGTTGAACTCTCTGAACATCAGTTTCTCCAACCAGTAAAAAGAGGGGCTATATTACTAAAGATCTTACGTTGATTAATTGGGATGATTATCTTTCTTTATCACTGATATATCTGCTTCTTTTCCCATTACTAGTACTGAATTCCAGAGCAGGCCAGCCACAGCTGTTTCTATTCTTACATAGTGACCTTCACAGATGGGGACAGTTTACCCTCACACACTAGACTAAGACAATTTGGGGAGGATGGGGGGGTGGAGCATGGGATCAATGGAAAAAAGGAACAGCCATTAATCACCAAGTCATGTGCAAGATATTGACCTATCAGGCAGAGGGTATGGACCACTTTAATATTTCTCAAAAGGGGACTCCAGCCATCAGATGCACCACAGATGCTTGTTAAACACTGACATTCCTGGTTCTGATTCAGGGCCTCCTGAATCAAATTCTTGGGGCATAGGCCTGGAGCACTATTTATCTGTTTGTTCACTCCTTCGCTGGCTCCCAGGGTGATCCTTAGGGACATAAAAATTTGACAACCAGTGACTTGGAATGTGCCTATCACTGTGGCAGTTTTGAAGGCAATAAGAATATGCAATGACTTTGCTGTTATCTGTTATGAATTTTTACTTTTGAAATAGGAATTGGTAATCTCCACCACCATTCCTTCCCTCACTACCCTCAAGTACAAGTGGACAGGATGAACAGAGCCAGCTCTATCCTCTCTGAAAGACATGGGATAGTGCAAACCACAGTCTTGGTAGAAAAGTAAATGTGGGACATTGCTTATAAACACATAAGGTAGATAAACAGCAACACCAAGTATGTTCTAGAAGGCTCAGGCCTCCAACTCTGATCTACCATCATCAGGAAACTCAGTAGCTTCCAAAATGTCATCAACTCTGCAAAGAAAGTGAGAAATAAAATTTCTATAGATGGATAATATGGATAATATGATATTTTTGCTACTTCAAAGCAGATAACCAGTTTCAAAGCACCATGATAAGTGTTCACACCTCTACATGTGTTTTAACACCTGCCAAGATGTGTTTCTTGTACCCTACTTGAGCCCCTTTGATCAGTGCTGCATTACTGAGTTTTGTTTTTGCATTAGATAAAAGTCATGCAACACATGTATCCATAAATTCAACCCAAACTCCTCAGAGCCAAGAGTAAACTCCTTTTGTAGAATCAAAAGGAGATAGTTCCTCATTTTCTGATGTAGTCGAATACACAATACAGGAAAAGCAGAGGGAAAAGTCTCTTTTTTTCATTCACTCTATAGTGCTTTTGCAGCTTTGTGTTTACACACATAAACATGCTCACACGCATACACTTATATACACACAAAAAAACCTCATGCCCTTCCTGTGTAAAATCTGGTGTACTATTCTGGGAAAATGAAATTTGTGACTAGAATATCATACCTGGTTCTTTAAACTAAATTATGATGGTTTTCATTATCAAGTTAACTTTCTTTACTTCTTTTGTTCTTTCTTTCTTTCTTTGTCTCTCTCCATCTCTGTCTCTGTTTCTTTCTTCCTTCTTTTCTTTCTCCCTGCCTTCCCCACTTCTTTTTTTTTAACAAGTAAAGACAAAGATATAAGAGATATTTTTGTGATGTTTGGAGGCAGACATTTAAAGCAACAGAGGTATTGTTTTGGAGAAATAGAATGGATACATAGTTGGGTTGACTGTTTGCCTCTCTCTTTTTTCTGGTTTCCTGATTCTAAAATCTGCTATTTATTGAACATTTACCATGTGTTGGGCCCTAGACTAAGTACATTATATATGTTAATATTTCTTTTCATCTCACAACAGCCAGTGATATATGTAAACATGAATATGGAGAGGCTGAAGGAATTGCCCAATTCACCCAGCTAGTAAAACAAAAGCCATTTATTCTTTCATTCTCTCATTTATCTCCCAGGTATTTATGGAGCACTTATTATATACCATAGTTCTAGGTGCTGAGAATACAGCAGTGAACAAAATAGAAACAGTCCCTGGCTTCTTGAGGTATATATTCTAGTGGGGAAGCCAAATGGTATCTTGATAGAGAAAGAAATGCAAAAAGGAGAGGTGTGGAGAGAATAACAGCTGGAAAGCAGAAGAGTGGACGTGCTACTTTGGATGTAGTGGTGGGGGAAGGCCTCTCTGTGCACATGACTTGTTTCACAGAGACCTGAATGAAGTGAGGGAGTGAGCCATGGGGGCTTCGGGAGGGCCAGATACATTGACATGACATGGAATGTCCTGCAGGAGCTGGCTCCTGTCCACCTCTGCAGCTCCATACCCTTCTACTCCCTCTTCGTGCTCTAACCCAGATTGTATTTCTCTCATTCTTCTATGAGCTCTGTAGTTTTCTATTTCAGAATTTTCACTCATGCTATTCTTGCTTTCTTCTGGAATATTTCTCCACCCAAATCCACTGAGT
Organism: Eulemur rufifrons; assembly: GCF_041146395.1. Taxonomy (NCBI): domain Eukaryota; kingdom Metazoa; phylum Chordata; class Mammalia; order Primates; family Lemuridae; genus Eulemur; species Eulemur rufifrons. Next base: position 53,556,983 of record NC_091010.1, on the reverse strand, counting down.
TTTGATTCACATTTCCCTAATGATTAGTGATGTTGACTATCTTTTCATTTATCTGTTGGCCATTTGAATGTCTTCTTTGGAGAAATGCCTATTCAAGCACTTAGCCTATTTTTAATGAGATTATTTGGGTTTTTTCCCTCTAAATTTTGATAGTTCCTTATATATTTGAATAATAATCCCTTATCAACATTTGCAAATATTTTCTCCCATTCTGTAAGTTGCCTTTTTACTCCACTGATTATTTTCCTTGTTCTGCAGTAGCTTTTAAGTTCTAATTGTCTACTTGTCTATTTTTTGGCTATGCTTTTGGTGTCATATTTAAGAAATCATTGCCTAGACAAATTTTATAAAGTTTTTGTCCTATGTTTTCTTCTAGGAGTTTCATAGATTTGGGTCTTACATTTTAATCTTTAATCCATTTTGAGTTGATTTTTGGTATGGGATGATAAAGGTAAGGACCCAATTTCATTCTTTTAGATGCAGGTATCCAATTTTACCAACACCACTTGTTAAAGGGACTGTCTGTTCCCTATTGAGTATCCTTGGCGTCCTTGTCAAAGATCAGTTGATCATATCTGTATGGGTTTGTTTCTGGGCTCTCCATTCTGTTTTATTGGTCTACGTCTGTTTTTGTGCCAGTGTCATATTGTTTTAATTAATGTAGCTTTATATTATAGTTTGAAATCAGAAAGTGTGATGCCTCCAGCTTTGCTCTTCTTTCTCAAGATTTCTATGACTACGTGGAGTCCTTTGTGGTTTCATGTGAATTTTAGGATATTTTTCTGTTTCTCTTAAAAATGTGATTGAGATTTGATAGGAATTACATTGAATCCAAAAAGAGCTTGTAGCTTTTAGATTTTAATGTGTGTCATTTGAGGAGAGAAAAGTGTATATTTTTTTCCTCCATTTTTAAAATTGTAGAACTGAGAATTTAAGTACTTTGTAAAGAGATGAGGGAAGTCAATAGGAGAGCCAGGTCTAGGACAGATACCTTATCTTGAGATTTTCACACTATCCCAGGGAAAACATGTAGATCTTTTATTGTTTGTTTTCTTTTGATTAAATGTGATTATTTATTACTTTCCAATTTTTATGGCATTTACAAATTTTATAACATAACTTTTAAGGAAAGAAGTCAATGAAGGAGAGAGGAAAAATATATTCATTAGTTTTGAGGAATGATGAGAAAATAATAAAAATGAAAATATTAATAAGGATAGTATATGTTAAGTACTTAGAACAGATACAATGGTAATATGAATTATTTTAATTCTCATATAAGTCTTTGAATATTTTACTATAATAATTTTCAATTTTCGGATGAATAACTGAGTCTTAGAAATGTTAAACAGATATTAATATCAAGATCACACAGTAGTTTTCAGATTTGTACTTCAAAGCAGATTGATTTTATTCCTAACCACCATATTCTATTATATTATCTTCCTATCCATACAATATAGAGAAGACAACTAGAGGATACCCTGGGATTATTAGTAACAGATTGCATTAAGTTTTTAATATTCTTCATTTTCTCAAACTAGGTGCATGGGTTGGTTAAAGCCTTGTGACAAATATTTTCTTGAATTTCTCCCTTAATTCTGTGATTCTGTGGCATGGTTTGGTGGTTAAGAATCCATATTTTTATTGAAAACGATGGTGTCCAATAGTCTTGAATGTCTTGTCCAAAGTTACTAAATAAGCCACCAGCTGAAGACCTCAGCATGTGTCTCAAATATGCATAGCAAGGATGCTCAGCCTATTTCGGCTTTGGATCAGTATGTGACCCCACTGTGTCTGATAATAAGCAATCATGATCTTTATGCAAATTTCTTTCCTCATTTCTTTAATGACAATGATTTTGTTAATATCATTGCTTTGACATGTCATCTATTACAGTGCCAATTATTCTGGGGAGATATTTAAAAATATAGTAATTTCTCTTCACTCAATTCCAGATGGCTTCATAATTGGTTTATTATTTTTGCAGATGTTGTAAAGGAAAATTCAGGGTGCAAGCCAACAAAAAATATCATTGATGCTAATGAAAGTGGGCTTTTTCATTGAATGTTCATTTTGTAAAAACAAATGTGTTCTATATCAACTGCAGGTACTGTGGACTATGAGTTAAGCATTTTTATAAACTGCATATCAGTTATTTGGTATATAAATTGATTGTGTTGCTTTTTGGGAGATAGCAATCTTTGGGTATAAATTTAGTGTAATAGTCCCAAATCAAATGTCTCTTCAATTCAACTTTTTAAAAAGCCATGTGATTACATTCTCTTGCATTTTTCTACTATTTTATTATTTTGAAAGTCTTTAACCATGATTCTAAGAAGAAAGACAGAAAAGCACTACTATCCTCATAACAATGTTGAGGAAACTGAAGTTCAGAGAGGTGAAGTAATTCATTATAGTGTCTTTCAGCTGTCCAATGGACAATGGATTCAGCTTTTTGACTCCTAATATAGTCCTCTATACATCATTATTCTGATACCACAGCATCTTCTGAATATAGGTTCTCTAACATAGATGCAGGTTAAAGATGTCCTACCTCCTTTAAGGGCCATTTCCAACACTCAAGTCTGCAGAAATGCAAAAGATTATTCTTTATTCCTTCTTTTTTATTTGCTTCCAACATACTTTGGTTTTATGAAAGAAGGCAGGGGAAGCTGTTCTCTAGAAAATTCCTAATTTTAGAATTTGGGATGGGTCATAGAGGTCATGAAATTGAGAGACTCATCCTAGCTAAAATCTCTACCACACTCTTCCAGGAGGATGCATTCCCTGCCTTTAACAGACAGTTTTTAAAGATGGGGTGAAATATTACCACTTTAAAAAAAATTCTGAGTTTAAGATATTTTCTTCTTAGAGTATGTCAATATTTGTTTCCTTCTACCTCTCATGGGTCTCAGGTTTGCCATGTGCACTGAGAGGATCTGTTTGTTGTGTGGCAGAATAATTAAGTGATTTAATATTTCACTTTGACTCAGTCTTTCCATCAACCTTCAGCTACTGATACCATTGTCTTGAGTCTGTTAGATCTTTTTCCTAAAAAACACCCTGGCTCTCTAATGGATGACCATATCAAAAGCTGTTCAGGTTTCTCATCAGGTTTGTCATTTTCAGTTTTTACTAAACTTAAAATTCTTCAAGATGTGTCAAGCCATACTCCTCTCAAAAGTTCTGCTAACAGCTGAGAAGTAGTTGTGATACTGATGGTGGTGAGGGATGGAAGTTATTTGGGGTGGCCACTTGGGGATGGCTGCCAAGAGATTCATATTTCAGCAAGTTCTTAGTTGCTTTGCTGTTTTATGCGATAGAAGAAGATGGTAAAATCAGTATGGAGATGAGGAATGAATGAGAACTCTGCTGTTCCTCAAACAAAATTATTAAATGGAAAGTTTTGGTCAGTAATGAAATTTATTGCACTCAGGAGGGACAAATCTCCTGGTTAGGTAATAAAAACAAATTGAGGTATATTTAGGGATGGTTATATAGCTCATTAAACACTTATGGGGAAACAGATGCAATAATAACATTACAGAATAATTTAATTCTTAGGGTCACAAGAGCCCAGCAGAGTGTATTGATGAATCAACTGATACTGAACTATATGTGCCTCCACTCCCCCTCTCTAAGGACCTCCTGTTCCTGATGATGATATTATAAAGATTAAAAAAAAATAAGATACGACAAAGCATATTTAGAAGTGCTATGGCCTGAAATCCAGCTAGATTAACTTTCAGGTAAAATCCCAGGTGGAGAGTAGGCACATTTAATGTAGTAGATAAAAATGACATCACAAGGAAAACATTTTAGATTGTGCCTAAAAAAGTTGTACTGAGCACAGGGTTTAGGGATCTTTTCAGGTGTTGAAGACTCATTGAAACCCCTACTGACTTTAGTGTATAAATTATTCTTCAGGAATCTCTCTTGCTCAATATTTCACCCTGATGCCATTGCTGCATGCAAGGAGATCTGATAGAACAACCTTTCTTATTTTAGGATCTGAGGCTAGAAAAATTACCCCAAGATCAGCAACTTATTTTAGTGTGATTCTGCATCAGAAAAATATGCCTTGAATTCAGATACTGATATGAAGCAACTAAACATGTGGTAATTTATTTCAAAATAGATTTAAGCACCAATAATTATCCCCATGAATTATTTCAAATTCACGAAAACAGAATTTGAAATCTATTCTTACCTATTTTTCTGACTATAATCAGAACCAATGATTTATTGTAAAACTATGGATTATACGGAAAGAAAAAGAAAAAGTGTATGTGATTTTATATATATATATATGATATATGTAACAAATCTTCAATAATCCTTTTCTCTGTATACCCTTCAACTATTTTTTTTCAATCCATATACTTATGTGCTTTATCTAGAGAAATATTTTATAAAATTGGTATTCCACAGTGTTCACTCTTTTGTAAACTGATTTCTCACTTAATACTTCATGAATATTTCTATGATATTAAGTATTAGTCTAGATCTTGATTTTTAAGAGTTGTATATCATTTCTCCATTTTAATATACTGTAATTTATTTAGCCGATGCCCTGTTAGTCCAGGTTTTTTTCCTAAGCATTCCATGTTCATAAATATTTATTGTATTTGTAATATTTCTGCAATATAAATTCCAATTTGCAGAAATATTGGAATAAATGTCATGGTATTGTTAGGCTTTTAATATATTACCAAAGGCCTATTTATATGCTCCATGGCCAAGAGTATATATTAACATTAAAAAATAAAATGAACAGTTTGGAAGTTTTATAAGATAATATGGCATTTGATGCTGTAATAATCTGTGCTTCTATGAGAGCAACTAGATGTCACTGATGGTAAGAGTCCTCTGATGCTTGATGCTGGCAGCAAATGCTCTGGGTCAGGAACTAGAAACCGTTTTTAAGTTCAACCAATGACTGACATTGGCCTGTTATGCAATCTTGGTCAAGTTTCTTTATTCCTATCCCTTAGTTTTCTTATCTGTAAAATGGAAATAAGAATAATTCTAACCATTTGTACTCCATCAAGATGCTATGAAAATAAATTAGGTCACCATTCAGATCCTTTTCAGACATCAGATACTTGTGAAATGTCTGTATGTGGTTTAATACCCTTGTCATGTTGCTTATGGTATAAACAGGAAATTTTTATTTTTATGTAGTAAAAAGTTTGTCATGTTCCTAAAAGCCTGACAAATCGAAGTTTAGAAGTAGTTTGTGGTTTTAGAAGTATATACCACATTCTCTGCTAAGGTTTTTATATGCAAATAACTACAAAATATATGTTATGATTTTACCCCATGATGTAGGTGAACATTCTGAGATTATGAGAGTTTAAGTAATCTATCCCAGGTTATACATTCAGTAAATAGTCATGGCTGGAAGTTTGACTTTAATGAAATGCCTGCCTTGAATATCTTGGAAAAAAGACCTAATTTAATGTAATGTTCAATCATCTTTCAAATATCTACACTGTTCATGCTGGGTTAACTTTCTGCATCTCTCTAGATCCCACCCCCTTCCAAGAGTACAAATAAAATTGATATTAGACTAAAAAAAAATAAATGGTCAAGTAAATCAATGGATAAAAAATTATAATTTTCTGCAAAATATGTAATAAAACCAAATATGATGGGCTTTTAATTTATCACTGCATAAGGATGCTTCCATTTGTTTGTTTAAAGTTTAAATCTTAAAGGGGTTTTGATGTCCTCCTCATTGTCTTGTTTTCTAATATGCATACTGATCTAGAAAAGAGGAGGTGAAGGTAACCAAAATTAACTGTAGACTTTTAGTTTCCTGATTCATAGTCTAGTGCTTTTCAAGCAAAAGATTTTGCACCCTGGACAAAAGCTGATTAATCTTGTTTCCAAGGAGATAATTAAATAAGTGTATGATGGCATATGCAGAAGGATATTCTACTTATTATAGTTCACAGTAACAGAAAATTGCGAGCAACCTAAATTTTCCCTACAGGAGATTTTCTAAGAAAGTTGAGTTCAGAAAAGCAATGAAAGATTATATAGCTATTAAAACTAAAGATGTAGAAGTTCATTTTATGACTTAAAAAGATGTCCATGATGTATTATTTATTGAAAAAGAAGAAACTACAAAAGAGCATGTGTAGTATTGTTCTCTGTGTATAAAATTACACGTAAGAATTATTAAGTGCATAAAGGCTCAGGATAACGTTTGAAATAATGTTCAAAGTGGTTATGGTCAGATTGTGGAATTAGGATGACTTTTCTTTGCTTAATTAAAATGTTTATTAAGTGTTCATTAAGCGGAAAGTTCACTATACTTGGTTCTTTGCCTACTGTTCACAGGTGGTTTACTTACATTATTTCAACTAAAAGGATTATGTTTGAGAATACCATCTGTTGTCTTACAAACAAGAATAAACCTTTCTAAAATAATAGAATATCTCTAGGAAATGAGTTTTTCTTAAAAAAAAACTTTACTACCGATGATTGCTGTATTTACCTCTAAACAGCATCGTTAAACTATACAGAAATGTAATGAAAATACGATGTATTACTATGTATAAAATTTATTTTATGCAGCTAAGAAATAATTTTTCAAATTGTTAAAAAATACTATTGTTTAAAACTATCATTAATTGGATTGATGGTCTGTGGTTTGCTTTTCTACCATGTGCTTCACAATTTCTGCCAGTCGTAGGTCAATCTATTTTGTGTTTGCACTCACAACATTCCCACCTGAAACTTTGCAGAATATCATTTAGGAATTGGTATCACTGCTATACTTCCAAAGTTCATGTGTGACTTTATTAAGCTTCTTATCTTTATGTTTTTTCCATCCTGTGGAAGAATATACTGAATGTCATATCTCAGAGCTTTCCCGTGGCAGCATTTGAATCCTTAACTCCATTCTCACCAATGTAGATAGAAACACTATCCTTTGGCTTGGTGACAGTAACTTCCTGTTTCTTAGAATGGGGTTGTTCACAGAGTGCAAGGGTTTAAGGCTGACCAGTTCTGAGGCAGCTTTTCCACATGAACCTGCGGAGTTCCTGCAACCTCTACTTTCTTTATCATCGGTTGAGCACAGGGTGCAGAGGCTCAGTCAGGTTGAGCCTGGTCTGCCCCCCACTCCTTTGAGGGTAAACATCACCTCTGGCTTGACCTTTGGATCTCTGAGATCTCTGACCCTCTCTCTGGGAGGCAGTCCCTCCAGAACATCAGGGCTCTGGAGTCACACAGATTACCCAGACCCACTGGTCCCCTCTGGCTCCTGTAGTGTGTGCTGGAGTTTAGAAATGTCAGCATGGGAATGAGCAAGACAAAACCTGAGGATTTGAAACCCCCTGGGGAGGGCAAGGGCGCATGGTGGGTAGAGAAGCAATATGGCATCTGCTGTCCTGGCTCAGGTCTGTGGGGTGGGAAGCACCCCAGGGGGACTGGGGGTCTGTTGTCCTGTCCGCAAGAGACTCCCAGCTCACTGGTGGCAGAAACCTCTGGGCTCATGAAGGCAGAAAGTCTCTCCAGCAGCTCAGGATTCCGTCAACTGTCAGAGACATGAGGGAGGGAGAAACAAACCGCTCCACCCACCCTTCTGGACTACAAGCCTCTAGGGGTTTGATCTCTGCCAATACCTTGCTCCTTCCTGTTCTGCTCCGCAACTTCTTCCCATGGAGTCTCCTGAAGTTTCTGGCACCCTTCCTTCAGCCTCACTTCTGATCTATGTTTGTCAGTCTGTTCATTTTTTTCTCTTTCATAAAAACTTCTGATTACTGAGATGCTCTGGCAGCTGGTGTCTCTGATCCATGTTTTCTTTTCATGTTATTTCCTTCCTACCTTCCTTCCTTCCTCCCTCTCTCCCTCCTCCCTCTTTCTTTCCCTCCCACACCCCCTACTCTTACTTTATTTCTTACATTAATAAGCATGGGTTTATGGGACATTTTCTAAAATTGTAGCAAACCCATTATATAAAGAGTAATAGGGCTCAAAAATTGCTTCTTATAAATAAATTTTATATTGATATCCTTGACTGATAATGTTCTCTGACTTAACAGAATTTATCATATTTTTTATGCAGGAATGACATGAGAGTAATCATACTTCTCAGGAAACAAGAATTGTCTAATGAGTGAAATGAGATGTAAATATTATTAATATTTAAAATATTCCCTGTGTATTTTTGTTAAATAAAAGTGTCAAATTTAGAGAAACACTTTATTTTTCCAATGAAAGAGACAATAACATATTCATTTTTAATGAACTCATAAGAATCACCATGTATGGGGATGATCCAATTATTATTTAATGGATGCAAGAAATTCAGGAGGGAGGGGAGAATTGGTGTGCCCTTCTGGTTATATTCTTGGCTCACTTGAGGACTTACTTTTACATCTTTAAAATATCTCCTCCCCCCACCCCATGCCGAGAGTTAAATGAGAATGGCAATACCTCAACATTATTGAACATAATATGCCAGGTGGTATGCTAATTGATTCAAATGCACTACATTTTTTTTAATTGAGGAAAAAAATGCATAAACAGTGAAAAGCACAGAAAAGAATTATACAATTCAATGAGTTTTGATTAATGTGCATATTGAAGTTTTATCACCCTAGAAAATTCCCTTAATTCTTTACTTTCTAGTCACTACATCATAGGCACCTCCGCACCACAGATAACCACTGTTCTGATTCTTACCACTTTATATTAGTTCTTTCTAATTTATATGAATATAATCTTATAGTATACATCTTTTTTTCACAAATGTTTTCTGAGTTCACCTTTGTTGTAAAAATTTGTCACGTTTGATTTTTTTAGGAGTTGCACAATATTTCATTTAATAAATATACCACAATTTAACAGTTTTCCTGCTGATACACATTTCTTACAGATTTTAGCTACCATAAATAAAGCTTCTATAAGTGATATTACACAATTCCTTTTGTAAACATATAGTTTTACTTCTCTAGATATTTAGGAGTGCAAATGAAAGGCCTTAGGGCAGATGTATATTTTACCTTATAAGGAACTTCCTGATTTTAAAACTCTGGTTGTTCCACATCCTAAATATTTGTTGTTTCCCTTCTTCTTAATTTTAACCACTACAGTGGGTATGAAATTGTATCTCATTGTGATCAGCATTCTCCTAATGAATAATGATCTTGGGTTTGCTATTTAGTAGTCTGAGCCTCGTTTCCTTCACCTGCACTATGTATTTAACATGTTGTTGTACAATATTTTGAAAATTAAATGAGATAATGTGTATACAAACAGTGCCTGATAGCTAACAAGAGCTTTAAATTATAGATTAAAGAATCTATCTTTGGATTGGGCTGCAGCTCTGTCACTCCTCCTTTTCTTCTGTTTCAGTTTGGTTTATATTTTTCTTCCAGGCTGTTTGTCCAGAGAATAGTTGATTATTTATGTGCCATTTGTAGCTTCAAAGAATGCTTTGAACAAAGCGTGGTTTTACACTGTGTGCCAGGGCTGTCCCTCTGCTTTCTTGTTCGTTTGATATTTACTTTCAAAAACTCGGTAGAGTTGAGACAGCTTACTTAGGAAGCACTCTCAGTTTGTTTCTTATGAGGGTTGTTTTTCAATCAAGCAATTTTTGTTTACACATTTCTGGAGACAAGTAGTGCAGTGTTCCTATGTTTCAATGTTCTCCAGTCTATTCTGTGACTATGAATAACAAAGTCTGCTTTAGGCTCCATCTTCCACCACCCTTGTATTTCATGCAACCGCTAGGGGCATTGTGTGTTGTGAATTCAGAAATCAGTAGTTCTTTCCTTGAGTGGAAATGGAGATATCTGTAAGTCTTTCATTAGAACAAGACTTTCTCTCCAAGCATTCCTATAGCTAGAAATTATCAGCTAATGGGGAGAAAGTGATTAGGAGAAAAAGGAGGCAAAATGATGATGAAGAAAGCCAGAGGGCTGAATTATGTGTAAAGGGGCCAAGTGGCTTAGAAAGGCATCAGTGGCTTAGAAAAGATGACAAAGGAAGAATTGGACGATAGGAGACAATGAGCTCTCTGATCACCTAACCGGGTGCAAGCAACAGGGCAGAAAATTGTTCAGGAGAGTATGCAGAAGGGAGTAGAAAACTTTGCAATGATAATCTTAGAATGTTCTTCTAATGATGCAATACTGTTTGGAGCAGAATTCAGGCCAGAGCAGGTCCATCTTGTGTCAAAGGGAAATGAGAGAGGGAGACAAGGATGACAGTGTATGGAGCACAGTATAGAATCATAGTCACAAGTCCAAGCCCAGAGTCACCAGTGCTACTGTTTTCTTGCTCAAGGCAAGTTACCTCTGAGGGTTCCCTCACAGAATATTGAGAATAGTAGTAGTTTAAACCCCACAGCGTTTAACATTTGCTGAATAGAGGGGATAATGTTAATCACTCTGCATATGGCTTAGAACTGAATAATTCTGTGATAAATATTATCCACTGAAATTAATATGTTTTATGGCCTGTTTTTGCCCTAAATGCTATGGTAGGACTTTTCATACATTTTTAAATTTAATTCTCCAATCTCGATAGTGGGAGTTACTACTCCCATTTTGCAGACGAAGAAACTGAAGGCTGAGAGAAACTAAGCAATTTGTTTGTCTGACTCTAAATTTTGGTGTGTATGTTTTCTCACCATATTCTAGGTTGCATCAAATATAAAACAAATCCCTGTCATACATTTTATAACTACAGTCCTACCTATTTTATGAATAGCATCATCTCCTCAATTTAGGTGAGAAATTTTAAGAAAGCAGAAAGAACAAAGCAGGAGGGTGCTGTTAGATATGTTTAAATTATCTATTAATATATATCTACCTACCTATCTATTTATCTATGTAAATATGACAGTCTCCAGATAATATAAAACCTGCAAGAAACATAAGCCCTATCAACTATTGTCTTGGTGAAGGGTCAAATGTTCCATTCTTATTTAATTGTCCTTACTCTTAATACAAATGAGAAGTAAATTGGTGAGATAATCTATTTCAGCTTTGTATTTAGACAGATACCCATCTAAAGCACTCAAAAAAGTTGTTTTTTTCTCTACCTTGAACATTTCTAGTAATGAAAACATCACTCAAAATTATCAGTGTTTCCTTGATTGTTAATATCTTACATTTTATGATGTATTTATCACAACTATGACACTAACTGTATTGGAAATTCAGTTTTTTTTCTGTTTTGTGTTCTTGTCCAGGATACTACATTACATTTAGTTTTCATGTCTCCTTAGCCTCCTCTTGGCCGAGGCTGTTTCTCATACTTTCCTTGTTTTTGATGACCTTGGAGTACTGACCAAATAAATATTTTATAGCATGCCCCTCAATTTGGGTTTGTCTGATGTTTTCTTCTCATGGCTAGATTGGTGCTATGGGTTTCTGGGAGGAAGATCATAGAGATAAAAGTGCCATTCTTATCACATCCTGTCAAAGGTATATGTTGTCAACATGATATCACAAATGAGGCTGTCCTTGCTCACCTGGCTGAGGCAGTGTCTGACAGGTTTCTCAACTATAAAGTTATCCCTCCTCTTTCCATACTCTGTTCTTTGGAAGCAAATAACCAAGCGCAGCACTCATTGAAATGGGAGTAAATTGGAGAGTTAAGCTCCACCTACAGGAGAGGCAAGTTTCTGTATAAATTATTGGGAAGTCTTCTGCACAGATTTGCCTCTTCTCCCTCATTTATTTATATCAATATGTTTTCATGTACATTTAGTTTATACTTTGAGTTGTGATCCAGTAATGCATTATTTATTTTAGTGTTCACATTGTTCCAGCTGTGCCCATTAGATGCTATTTCAGGTTGGCCCCTATAATCCTTTGACATGACTCTGTTCTTTGTTTCTTGATCACTTCCTTATCTTCTGGCATTACAACGATTTTCAAATTTTCTTTTAAAACATTTTAGATTTATGGAAGCATTGGAAAGATATTATAGAGTCCTCTTACCCTCTTCACCAGCTTCCCCTTTTGTTAACATCTTACATAGTTGTGATATATTCATCACAACTAAGACATTGGCACAATACTATTAAATAAGCTACAGACTCTATTCAGCTTTTCCGCTGATGCTCTCCTGCTCCAAAATCTACACTGGGATACCCCACTGTATTTAGTCATCATGTCTCCTTAGTCTCCTCCATTCTGTGACAGTTTCTCTGTCTTTTACTGTCTTTCATGATGTTGACATTGTTGAAAACTACAGGTCAGAAATTTCATAGGCTCTGAAATGTGATTTGTCTGATATTTTCTCATTATTAGACTGAAGTTATAAAAGTGGATGCAGAATACCACAGAGATGAAGTGTCCTTCTCACCATATTACAGCAGGAGATACATAGTATCAACATGAATTAATGCTGATGATGTTCTTCATCCCTTGGCTAACGTGGTGTCTGCCAGATGTCTCACTGTAAAGTTACTATTTTTCTCTTCACTTTATTTATTAGAAGTGAGTTACTAAGCCCATTCAAGGGGAACTAAGCTCCACATCCCAAAGGTAAAATATCAAATAATAATCATCATAGAAATTAATAGTTTTGAGGAGGACTTTTTCTCTTCCTTTCTCTTGCCTTCTCAAAATTAAGACCCACTGAAGCCTCCTCCCAAAAGCTTCTGGGGACTATTTCTGAACAGCTGCAAGAAATTTGGCATGTAGGAAATAATGGCAAAGTTTGTGCTGAACAAGGAATTGAAAATGCATGCAGTTAGGTGATGTTCCTGGTGTTTGTCAAATCAGTGGAATATTTTACTGGCATATACAGTCTTCTCTCTCCTTTATATTCAAGGTCTTTTCTTGATCCTCATCTTGCAGAAGTTTGTTATATGAGGTAAATAACATACAAAGAATTCTCAATACTTTGGAATTTTCTGTCTATTTAATTGAATCCGACAATTTTATTCTGTAATTAAGTCCATTGTTTCTTCTCCCTTGCAATTTCCTTTTATACCTTTCTTTGCATTGACATTTGCTGACTCTGCAGATGGGTGTGGATAAGCAGCTTTACTTTAACGTGGCAATAACTTTGATAAGGTGTCTTGCCACAGATGGCTTCCTATTCATCTATGTGTGGATTTTCTAAGACTCTCGTTTCTGCCATTAATGCGATCTCTATAGAAGAATGTAATGATCATGAAAGGCCATGATGAACAATCTTTGAGATAAGAACAAAGCCATTTTGAGTTAATAAGCTTTGATATCAGTATGCCAGTGCTGTCCTGTATAAAGGTGATACTTTTTTTCATTTAAAGCTGCAAATTTGGGGGTAGAATATTCAAAACACAGGTCCCATATCATAACAAAATTTCATTGCTAGTAAATGAGTTAATAAATTATTGATGTGTCTAATATTGAATGGTTATCTACAAAGTTATGTTTTTCATAAGTTCTGCTATTTGCCTCTTTTTGAGGCCAATCCAATGAAAGCTTCTTATTTGATGTCATCTGCTTTTTGTCACAGCATAGGCCCCGGGTGGATTGAAGCCTGCTATCACTACAGTCGCCAGAGAGTATTGATATCCCTTCCTTTGTGAACATTCTTTTTAGGAGCAGCTTTTTATTAGTTCCTTCTGAGACTATAAATCCTTTCCAGGTTGAAATGGTCTGGATTTGCAAGCAAGAAGATAAGGGTGGCATCTGATTGTACCATCACCTGTTAATGCCTGTTATGCTTGGCTAAGCTTCCAATTATGTGAGTCTATTCAATATGATGATGAGGGACCTGAAATGACACGGTGTTAGTGATCTCACCTGCTTCAAGGAATAAGTTCTAATATTTGAATAAATAACAAAAGGAATCTTTTGATAACATTTAGGCACTGAAGTCTCTGATTTTGAAGGAGAAGATAGTGGACTTTTGAAAAACCCCAAACCTCAGTTATAGGCACCGAATCGTTTAGTACTTAACTTTCATGTGTGAAAGTGAATTTTTAAAAAAAATATTCCAAGCTTTCATGAAATTGAGGCATGAATTGGATTCTGATTCATAAAATGGAAGTTCAAAAACTCCTTCAATAAATGCAATAAAGTGGTATAATGAAACAGTTTAATGGCTTTACATTTTTTCTTTTCTCCTTTACACAGCTTCTCTTAGCTCAAGACTGACTGCTCTGTTTTCTGGGCAGCACTCCTTTGAGAAGCAGTGCGGAGTAGAGGTTTAGATGTCAGACTCTGGAGCCAGGTAGCATGGGCTTAGATTTTGTTTCTGCCACTACACAGCTGTGTAACTTTGGATCAGCCCTTAATCTCTCCATTCATAAGTGTCTTTATCTATAAAGCCGGGACAATGAGGGCTGTTGTGAGGGTTAAATGAGTTAATGTAAATAAGTCATAGAATAGAACCTGGCATAAAGTGCTCCATTTATGTGGATATTGTTATGTATGTTTTCACTAGTATTATTTTCCTGCTGTAACTGTGTAATGGACAGCTGATGCCTTGTTTGTATAGCATCTTTTCCAACATCCATTGCTAATAAGTTTTTAAAATTTCCTTTGAGGAACAACTCTCTTCTACTCTAGTGTCTTGGTGAGACTGTCAGTTGAGGCAACCTTCCCTCCCTGAGCTAAAGTACTCGAAAGAAGAACCATCTGACATCTCTTGAATTCTCCCCGAGGAGTTTGAATCCTGGGCAGGGTGACACAGAAATAGAGTTGATGCATATCAAGGATGGTGCTCTATAGTGTTTGTTTTGTCGTCCCTGCTACCTAATCCCCACAATTGTCCAGCCTCTGTTCTATCCTTTTTCCCAGACCCCTCATTTCTCCCTCTACACAAATTAACTCCCACAGAAGGCAGTTTAAGGAACATCTGCTATTACTGGAGCATGTCTCCTGGAAGTCTCAAGTCTTACCTTATTTATCTGAGTGGTTCTTCCAGCCATACATAGTATCTCCTTTTCTCTTGTTATATTTCAAAAGACATTTTAGTACCTAAAACATATGTTAAAGCTCTTTATACATAGGCATAATAGGAACCTGCTGGCTTGTTTCTAGGATACAAACTTAAACCCTAACATATTTTGATTCCTTCAAATCTCATCTTTCCCCTCCTCTTTGATTTAAGTCATTTTGCCTTTCGATATTCCACACCTAGTATTTTCTTGTTTGAGTTCAATGAGCATTAGGGTACAGATATTGCTTCCCCAATAACTGTAAGCAGAAGGGAATGAAGACAGTTATAAGTGAACACTTTTACTACACTTTATTATCTATGACAATCTCATTGAAGAGAGATATCTTTGATAGTTTGAAATATATACAAATATGCATGTGTGATTTATTTAATATTTACATATTAGGCACTTGACTAACCTTTATTGAATGCTTCCTGGGTACTAAGTACCATGATAGGTTCAGTGTTACTAATGTGAATGACACAATCCCTGCCAATAAAAAGCTTTTAATCTCCTAGGAGAGATATGTATTTGGCATGCTGCCAGATACAATAGCCTTGAGGTCAAAAAAAGACACTTTAATTTTTTGTTTTGTTTTGTTTTGTTTTTAATTAACACATTAATTGCCCATATTTATGGGTATAGGGTAATGTTTTGATACATTTGTTGGATTGAAATGGCTATCAGACTTCACTAGTCTTGTACTAGAGATCAATTTTTCTTCTCTTCCTTAAAAATCTCCTTAGTTAATTATTTCTGGTAGACATATTTAATTTGCTCTATCACATAAGCATCCATATATTTATAATAACTCTTTCCCCTAAAATTTAATGTTATTCCATGCAGGATTTGCTTTATCCAAATGGTTTATACTCAGAATATTAGAGTATAGCTATTAAAATAAGAAATGCTGCCCATGGAAGATATCATCTAATGTACTTATGAAGAAGGACTCAGCAATGTCTGATGTCTTTGCCTAGGCCTTTCTTCTCACTTCTCTGCACCTCGCTCCTTCCTGTGTCTACTGCAGTGCTGTGGTTAACAGGGTTCATTTCAGTTGTGAAAATGGTGGTGTGAAATCAAAAGGTATCCATAGACCCAAGAGGCTTTTCTTGAGAGGTAGCAGAAGCAACTACCCAATGTGTTTAAAAATTATAATCACAAAAGATGCCTTTACCATAGCTGGCCTTTATGAAGAAATACTGAAAGACATTGTTTTAGGCTTTGATATATTTCTGCAGTATTTTTTAGGTTTTGATTTCCTGTGATATATTTATTAATGAAGAAAGTTGGAAATTTTTGGTATAATTTATAATAGTGAATCCCAACACTAGTTGATATCACATTTTGAAGCCATGGTTTCAAACATGACAAGTGTTAGTCCAATCTCCTCCAAAGGAAAAATAGTTTTCTCTGTATTTTCCACATCTGAAAATCAGAGGTGAGATGCAGGTGCCTGGGCTTCCAAGGTATCTTTAGCCCTATCTCAAATAGCCCAAACAACAGACGGTCCAGTTTCCAAAATTTCCACTTTTCTTTACTTCATTCCCTTGAAATAATGCTTGTCTCAGGGCATTCAGTTCTACTCAGAAATAGTTGTACAACTTCAGCTACCCATTTGCTATCACCTAGAAACTGTAAGCCTATTCTGCTCTTTGCTCCATGTTCCAAGAGACTGCTATTTACACCTTTAAAGGAAGATGAATATGTCGGCAGATTAGTCATTACTGCCATTAGAAATAGGTATTCAAGCTAAAAATAATGAGGAAGGTGAAATTCGTGTGCATTTCAAATGAGACTGGACAAAGCTATGCAGACAATGCTGAAGGGAACAATACAGTATTGTTAATAGGGCTGAATCAGGTGACCTCTCTGTAATAGGTCCTTTCTTCCCATGCACTCACTTCCAGAATCCTATTATGATGAAAATGGGCCTGGCAAATGAGCTCCAAATGTATCTAGACTTTAAAAGTATTTCATCTGGCAATTTAAAAGTACAACCTCCAGGTTAGTTTTACCATCTATCTCCATTACAGATCTTATAATCATTAAAAAAGAAAGGGAATATTTACTGCATATTTTTCTTTATGTCATGATATTATAAAACCATGTCTATCTTGGGAGTCTAAGTTGTAGCTTGATGTTTCCAAAATTAAAAATATACTCCTGTTTTTTTTTTTTTTTCATGCTGAGAAAAAAGAAGTCTTGTCAAAATTGTTTATGGTTTAAATCAAATGTGCAAATAATTTTCTTAGGAAACATTAAGATAGTTTAATAGAAGAGCAATACATTTCCATATACAGTTGACCCTTGAACAACATGGGTTTGAACTATGTGGGTACACTTATATGTGGATTTTCTTCCACCTCTGCCACCCCTGACACAGCAAGACCAACCCTTCTTCTTTCTCCTCTTCCTCTTCAACCTAGTCAGTGTGAAGACAATGAGGATGAAGACATTTATGACTATCCACTTCCATTTAATTAGTAGATTTTCTTTTCTTTAGCTTATTTTATTGTAAGAATTCAGAATGCAAAACATATAACACAAAATATGTTTAGTGCATTGTTTATTGGTAAGGTTTCTGGTCAAAGGTAGGCCATGAGTAGTTAAATTTTGGGGAAATCAAAAGTTTTACATGGATTTTCTCTACTGCATGGGAGTCAGCACATTTATACTCCATGTGGTTCAAGGGTCAACTGTATGGTTTCTTCTCATCTGAAATCTCTTCTCTTAGCTCAGTGTAGGTAGATTTTTGGTGCACCTTTTCTCTTTGCTCCTTCCTCTGCCTGGCAGGGGAGATGCAGAAGCCATTGGAACAAAGATGAGCCCTGTGTAGACTGAGTATTCTGGACCCAAGAGCTCAGAATGGTGTCAGTTGCAATGACTTGGGAATGGAAGCCTCGGGTCACTGCTGTGCCTGCTTTATGGTGCAGTATCACTGCAGTCTCCAAGCACCTCTCTGATCAGTCCTGAGATTTGCAGTGGTGGTGGAGGCCCACTCACAGCTTGGGTCACAGTGTCCAAGGGGCGAATATGGAGCCCTGGGGTTCTCTCCTCTTATACTTCTCCATGTGTGGAAGCCTCCCCCAGGTACCTTCTAATCTTGCTAAGTGGACCTCCCCATCTCCTTCACTCTGAGTGTCTCCCATTGCTTCTCTGATGATTTATTATACAGTGTGCTCTCCAAGAAGGTCCATTCATAGGTGGGCGCCTACTTGCAACTTCCAATCCTCTCCTTAAGAGCAATGTACTCAGGCTGCTTCTAGTCCAGCATCTTGGCCCAATCTGCTTTGGTTTTGGTATCAAAATAATGCTGACTAAATTCATTCTAGAATGAATTTAGAAGTTCTATACTTAGGAAGAGTTAAGAAGAATCAATATTATAGGTTTTTTAAATGTTTAGTAGAATTAACCAGTAAAATCATCTGGACTTGGCCATTTTTGTGCAGTTTGTTAACTGTAAAATTATGTTTTTAAAAAAGAATTTATTATAGATTTATTCAGCTTTTGAATTTTTTTGATTTAGTTTCGATGGTATTAAGATATGTCTATTGTGGAATTGTTCACTTCACTGAGGTCATTAAATTTATTAAAAATTATTATTTATAATTCCTTAAAATCTTGTGCTTTTTTTCATAAGGTCAATATTTATGTCCTCCCTTTCATTCATAATTTTGGTAATTTGAGGTTTTTTTTCTTTATTTCTTGGACAATCTGGCACAAAGAATATTGGTATTTATAATATCTCTATTGTTTTTAACCTTTATTTATTATTTTCCACCGTGCTGTTTATTATTTCTTTCTTTCTTGTTTTGGCATAGTGCCTTTTTTTTTTTCTAGTTTCTTTAGGTGGAAAATTAAGTTATTGGTTTGAGACCTTTCTTATTTTATAATATAGATATTTATTGCTATAAGTTTCCCTCTAAGCACTGCTTTAGCTGCATTGCATAAATTTTGTTATATGGTATTTTTTTAACTCATTTAAAAATATTTTCTAATTTCCTTTTTGATTTATTATTTGATCTATTGTTATTTAGAAGTGTGTTACTTAATTTCCACCTATATATGATATTCTAATTTTTTTCCATGATTGATTTCTACTTTTATTCCATTGTGATTGAAGAATATGATATATGATTTCAGTCTATTTAAATTCATTGACTTGTTTATGGCCTAACATATATTGTAGCCTGGAGAATGTTCTATGTGTACCTGAGAAGAATGTGTACTCTGTTATCGTATGGAGGGTTGTGTAGATGTGTTAGATCTAGTTGGTTATTATATTTTCACAGTACAAAATTACCAGATACTCAGTGGCTTAAAAAAGACAAATACATTACATCTTTTAGGTCAGAGTCTGAGTAAAATCAAGGTGTTGACAGGACTACCTTCCCTTCTGAAGTCTTTAGGGAAACTCTCTTGCCTTGCCATTTTACAACTTCCACAGGCTGCCTGTCTTCCTTGCTCATGACCCACCTTCTCTATCTTCAAATCCAACAACAGCAAGTGGAATCCTCATATTACATTACTCTTATCTGTTCTTCTCTTATCTACCCTCTTCCAATTTTAAGAACACTTGTGATTATGTGTGGCCCAGTTGGATAATCCAAAGCAGTCTTCTTATCTTAAAGTAAGCTGATTAGAAATCTTAATCTCATCTTCAACCATAATTCCTCTTTGCCATGTAACATAACATAAACATATTCTGGGGTTTAGAATATGTACTTCTTTGAGAGGTCCTTATTCTGCCTACCCAGAGGTGCATTGTTGTCTTCTATTTCCTTATTGATCATCTAATTTTTCTATCAATTATTGAAAGTATTGTGTAAAAGTTTCTAATTATTATTATTGAATTGTTTATTTCTCTCTTCAGTCCTGTCAACTTTTGATTCATGTGTTTTGGTGGTCTGTTTTTTGGTGCATGTACATAATATCATGTCTTCTAGATTTATTAACCTTTTCATCATTATAAAATGTCTTTTTCTTTAATAACTTTTTTATTTTAAACACTATTTTATCTAATATTAGCATAGCCTCTTCAGCTCTCATATGACTACTCTTTGTATGGTATATTTTTTTCAATCCTTTATTTTCTATTTATTTGTGTTTTTAAATTTAAAGTGTGTCGCTTATAGATAAAATGTAATCGACTTATGCTTTTTTTTAAAGTTATTCTGCCAATCTCTGCCTCTTGAATGCAGTGTTTAGTCAATTTCATTTATTGTAATCACTAATAAAATGGACTTTTATGTATGTCATTTGCTCTTTATTTTTTACATATCTTGTGCCATTTTTCCTGTATTTTTATTACTGCTTTCTAGATATTTTCTAGTTTACTCTTTTAATTTCCTTTTTTTTTAATTTTTAAATTTTTTTTATTTTTTTTTTAATTTCCTTTTTGTAAACTGCTGTTTTTCACAACCTCTGTAATTGTAAAGATGCTGGTTTTAAGGCTAATGCAGAGCTGGAGAGATGGGGATGGGGACAATGCAAGTAAAAGCACAACAAATGTGCAATTTTTAGTTTAATTCAGCATTGTGTTTTGAATAAATATTATGCATTCTTGCAAGTGTTTATTCATTTTTGTAATCCTGAAAAGTTTATTTTGACAATACATATTAGTGTTCTCATTGTTTTTATGAAGCAGGAGATTTTTCACAGGTCCTTGCTCCACTATTTTGGTAATTGCATCTGGCTGTGGAACTCTTAATTTTAGAATTCCAATGTCACTTTAACTGGATCACCATGTCAAAACCAAGGGGCCAGGGCTTTGTTAGCTTACCTGATGAATTGTGTGGGATCCTTTGGGTAATAGACCCATCTCTACTTCTTTTATAAGTAAACATTAAAGCATGAAAAACAGCCCTAGATCTTATTATAATTATCCTGAATTCTTGTATCTTTTGGAGGCCCAGTAAAATAATGCCATCTTATAGCCCCATGAGAGAAGAGCAAAGTATCACTGGGGAAAATAATGGATAAGAATACTGTAGTAACTTATGGGAAAATTGGAAATCTTGCCACTTCTACTTTGGGAACTATAGTTAGTTAACTATTACTACTGACATTTCTTCCTTGGGTAAATTTTGTTACACTGGAGGATGTGATTACTAATGAGCTTCTGAGATGAATAATTCTAAATTATAAAAGCATTCTACTCTTCATTAAAAAATCATCAAGTTTCATGCTCCTGCCTTGGTAATTATACCCTAATATGTACTATCCATTATGGTGACTGTCTCTTCATTACCTTTGCTTATGAGACCATGAATATCTGTTGATAACCAGGGGTTGACTTCCAGTTAATTATTGGAGACTTACATTAATATAACACATTATATCCCAAGGTGTCACCTAGTACAGTTAAATATTAAGGCCCATCATTTCTCATGAATTTCTTTACCTGTAAGTGAGTTGTAGCCTGGGATGAAAAAATACTAGAACCTTATTTTAATCAGAGCTTAGTTTTAATAATCATATGCTGCACAAACAATATAAGAGAAACAATGCAATTGTCATCATTGAGACAACACATGTGTCTCTGATGCAGGTTATTTTTGCAGCCCTTCCCGAATATGTTTATAACTTTGAGTAGAATAAGAAGATAATAAAACATAATTTTAAAGAGAGTATTAAAAAGTGCATTTAATTTGTAATGACTTCTTTAGAACTTGCCAACAGTTGCTTTGTAAATGTCTTTTTGTTGTTTAACATATGTGTCCAAATTGCACAAGAAGATTGCAAATTCTCCATGTTCTGTTGTTTGAATTTTTTCAAGAGGAATCAGAACATCATACAATCTGAGCAACTCTAATTCAAAAATCCAAAATTCAAAACTTTTTGAGTGTCACATGACATTCAAGGGACATACTCTTTGGAGCATTTCAGGTTTTGGATTTTTGGATTAGGGATGCTCAACTGGCAAGTATAATGCAAATATTCCAAAATCTGAAAAAAATCTGAAATCCAAATCTCTACTGGTCCCAAGCATTTCGGATAATGGATAATTTGTATAGGCTTAAAACTATTTTCTTCATTGACTAGAACTTTAAGAAAACAATCGGATAAAAATAAGGATCATTTGGGAAAATAAAAATTGGACAGATAATTTTATATTTGTGTATATATATGTATATACATACATTATATGTGTGTATTCTCTACAACTGTGGTTTTGAATTAACTTTAAAATATGCTAAAATGCACTATTTGGCAAGCCTTCATGGTTTAATCAATGTGGGGCTTCAAATCATCATTAAACCTGGGGATTGCAATAAATGTAAACAAAATATTTTCTATACTTTCAAGGGAGTTATCAAACACGAAACAGATATGCCTCATCTTAAGCATAAGAACTATTATCTTGCCTAATTTCTCCATAGCAATAGCATTCATTGCCCTAAATTAGCCCATAGTGGTCAGGGCCACTCTCACCCAATGAGTAATAAATAAAATTAAATTTTCAGTTCTTAAATTAGCTTGACAATATTGGATCCCATGAACTTACCTCATTGGTTAAAATAAGTAATACAGCCCAATATACACTAACACAAGGCTTTCAAGTATTGAAACCCATTATGCAAGACCTATTTAGGGAAGTAGTGATTATGCCTACTGTTGTGACAATTATAAACCCAGGTTCTTAAACCTGGAAAGAATGAATGGCACTTCACAGTACATTACTGATATCTTAATGCTGTGGTCCCACCAGTTAAGGCCTCCATACCCGAGATTATTGAGATAAGTGATTCCTTGCAATCAGAAATTGGTAAATACTTAGCAGTCATTTTCTCTTTAGCAGAGATTTCAGCAGCTCTCAGTTGCAATCTGCCTCCACTTTCAAAGAGACACAATAAGCCTTTAACAAGCTACCCTGAGGCAGGTAATTAAATTAGTATAGAGAAATTTAAAAACATAAAATTGTCCATGAATTGAATAAAATACTTACAACCAATTCTAGGCAACACAGCTTTGGTAGGAAACATCTAGCAATTTCCCACTTTTTGCACAGATCTTTTCAGAGCTTCACTTCTGAGGGCCAATAAGGCTAATCATCTGGTTTCTGTCATTAGCCTCATCACTAACTGGGGAAAATGGTGAGGTGAGAGAGTAGAGAAGGCTGTTGTAATTGGGGAGAAGGAGAGAGAACTCCCCATCTTTACCTATCAGAACCTTTCAGATATCTGCAAAGATTCAAATTTCTTTGCAATAGAACCATTTAGTCTAGTGCCTGAATAATGGTCAACAATAACTATTTCCAAGTCCTGCTTTGTGATCAATTCTTACTCTCTGACCCACTGGCCAATTTCCAAACATGATGAAAAAAGAGGAAAAAAGGATTCAATTTGACAGTTGCTACCAGATAGATATATACACTTGGTGCAGTAAAAGAACAGAAAAGGAAAACAGTGTTTCCATAAGCGTGATATTTGTGAAAGGCTTCATGAAGAATACAGTTAAGCCACATCTTGAAGTATGAGTAGGAGTTCACCTGGTTTAGGAAAGAAAAATTTGGAGAGACAGTAGGGTGTGAAAAAAAAGCACAGCTAACTGGTAAACGAGAAGAAATTTGACATATCTGGGCATTCTTCTCTGGTTCCATAGGCTAGTCAGCAGTGAACCCTTCGAAAGGAAATGGAGAACAGTTAGAAATTTAGAAAGGAGCCAGAAGGGATTAAATTGTGATCTTGATTAGGGCCATGACAAAGGTAAAAAAATACCAGTATTAATGGTGCTCATACTATGAAAGTTGTCTTTAACACTGGGCAGCTCAATCATAGCAGGTTTGTCTGCCCCTGCAGTCCCCAACCACGGGCTGTGGATGGGCCGCGCAGCAGGAGGTGAGCGGCAGGCAAGAGAGCAGAAGCTTCACCTGTATTTACAGCTGCTCCCTGTTGCTGGCATCACCACCTGAACTCCCCCTCCTGTCAGGTCAGTCCCTGTCTCCCATCACCCCTAGATGGGACAGTCTAGTTGCAGGAAAACAAGCTCAGGGCTCCCACTGATTCTGCATGATGGTCAGTTCAGTTAGTAAGTGACAGATATTCTCGTATTCTCACCTACTCTAATAATGACTTCACTATATTTTAAGGCAAGAGCCACAAAGAGGCTAATGCTTACAGTGGGAAAAATTATGATCTGGGATTTCTGTTCATGGTTCTACTGTGAAATATATAACTATAATCAGGAAAAAAAGACATCATTTTCTTTTTGGATCATGAAAAAGACCTTGAAATTTAAATCTATTACCTTTAAAAAGTCTCCCTCATTTGAACAAAGACAAAAGAGGCTAGTTCAAACTAGCAGCTCAAAAGTAAGTAGTAAGCAACATAAATGTATATTTGGCTCATGAATAATCAATAAACTCATTGTTCTCCTGGTTGCTCTTATAAGCTTTTTTTTCTCAATTCAGTGTACTTAAAGGAGATTTATAAAGTGTCAAGAAGTGTTTCTTTTCTCAGGAATATATATTTTGTTGTCAAAGTAGAAAGATTTAAGCTTTCCTCCTATGCTCTTTAGTTCATTCTAACTGGAATTAGCCAGACCTGAAAGAAGAAGCAGGGAGTCTTTAAAATATCATAGGCTAATGTTCTTAGATAAGCCTGTACTGTGCAAATATGACATGGAGTTGAGCTCCAAAGAAGCAAAATGAATTGCTCCCTCAGAGTAAGCCACCTTTAGGAGGAGTCAGAGGTTTCTTTTGTTATAAATAACAAGAGAAATGAAAGTGAATAAAGTCAGCTGAAATGTAAAACATTGAAACAGAGCAACATCACAGTTTTTGAAAATGGATCTGTCGTTTGTGAGCAGATACAATCAAAAATTCAAGTAGGAAAAGGACTCAAGAATAGAAATGAGACCTGACTTGTTAGAGAGGATCAAGGAGATCTGTCTTACTGTGATTTTTTTTTTTTCTTTCCCTAACAAAGAGAAAGGTCAATCTTGAGACTTGAAATGTAGAGATAATTGTGCAATTCATACACCTTTGTCGGAATTTGTAAGTGATGAGAAATGAAAAATAACCAGGTGGTCATGAGAAGGATCAGCTATTGCACTTAATTTTGAGCACTGGTCATTCGGTGGGTGGATTTGAAATGGCTTGGAAATAAGGAGCTGCAGGGAGAGAGAGAATGAGTTTCCAGCAACATTCACGGATGACTTTGAGTGACTAATAAAAGAAACATTATGTAAGTGTATTGTAGTACTAGACTCACCATGACAATGGTGAAGTTTTAAAGAGCTAAAAAAGGGGAAAAGATTATCCCAAAGAGTAGTTTATAATACATTAAACAATACTGTACTTACTTTCTCTCAGGGGTTTCCTCAGATCAGTAATTCACAAATTCCTGAAAGAAATATTTTTTCCCTCCTGTATTCATGCATCAGGAGGGATTTCTGTCATTACTACAAACAGCTGTTATAAATTTTCACAGGACCTGCAGAAAAATGGCAAGGCTGGTTGTAACATCTGAGAGTTGAAGATAGAAGTGATGGTAGAGTTTTCTGTTCTTTTCTCACTAAAGTCATGTTGGATATTGTTATATTCCCCAGTAGATAGCTTCTAAAATGGTAGTAGTGTAGAATTTAGTTCAACCTTAAATCCCTCTAAAATTTCCCTGATAATTCAATGCTGAGCTTGTGCTTGAATGATTTAAATATAGAAAACTCAATATCTACTGGATTGTGATGGTCATCTTTCCCCTAGATAATTTTGATTACCAAACACAAAAAGCTTATATGAAACCCAAGTCTGTCTCCTTGTGATTCCTGATCATTGGCTCAGCTCTAGTAGATGAAATCAAAAAAAGATAAGTCAAAGTCCTTTGACACATTGATTTCTAAAGAGCTGCTATGTCTCCTCCCTAATTTTTCACTAATCTTCTAATACGTACTTTAAAAATATTTACTTTCTCCAATAACATCTTTAGTGGTATGTCATTAAATTTCTTTACCTAATTAGATGTAATAATCTAACCCCTCTCAAAATGTCTATTCTTCTTCCACTATGGCAGCTAACTCAATACTTTATGCCATTTTAAGTTCCGTGATTTTCATGAAGTTTTTATGACTATTCTAGTTTCCATTGGAAATTCTCTTTCTTTGAACTCCAAAAAAAAATCTAGTGTAAAATATATATAATATAGATCTTATGATATTTAGATAGAATAATTAATGCTAATTTCCATAAGAAACAAAAACAAACACATTTCAGTAGCTTTACCCAATAGGAGTTTAATCTTCACTCATTCAAAATCCCACATAGAAGTTACTGGTTGGGTGTTTCTTTGGGAATCACCTCACCGTTAAGTGACTAAGGAATTCAGGCTCTTCCATTCGGTGTCACTGCCTTCCTCACCACAGAGCATCCATAGCGATGATAGAGTAATGGACAGGACAATAAGACGTGCATTTGTTTTTCTTTTTTTTTTTTTAAATCAACACATAATAGTTGTACGTATTTTTGGGGTACATGTGACATTTTGATACATGTATACAGTATGTAATGATCAAATCAGAGTAATTGGGATATCCATCACCTCAAACATTTATCTTTTCTTTACGTTGGGAATGTTCAAATTTTTCTCTTCTGTTATTTGAAATCTATTATAAATTATTAACCATAGTCATGCTACTGAACACTAGATCTTATTCCTTCCACCTGTACATGTGTGCACCTCACACAGAACAGAAAACACACTGAAATCACATCTAGAAGTCTCAGCAACTTAAAGTTCTTTTCTCTGTTGCCTGAGCTCAGCGGCTATATTCCTCAGCCAGGCAACTGATGCTCTTCAAGCAGGTCTGACCATCACAGCAATGTATCAGCCATGAGTCCCAGGCACTGCTGCTGGTTGGCAGGCACTCTTGGGATCCAGCAACATTCTCATCAATTTTAGAATATAGATAATAGGAAGAATCCATTCTTTATGAGTTAAACTCCTCCCTGGGCAATATTTGGCTGAGCAATGAAATGACTGCCTCCCAATGTTAATTTCAGGAAAAACAAAACATGATAAATAGAAGAACCAGGAATAAGGAGGAAGGAGCAAAGAATGAGTGATAAACCTGGTGAGGTGGTAGAGTATTTTAAAACCTAGAGAAACTTTAACACCCTTAAATTTAGGTATAAAGAAGCTTCAAGAATTAAAGGCTTATCATGATGTCTAATTCAAAAAATATTCTAGCCCAGGCAATGCTAATGATGATGATAATGATAACAGTCAATATTGATAGAATGGTTAATCCAGGGAAGGCATGATTTTCTATGTGTTTACATACATTAACTAATTTAATGCTCACAATAAATTAGTGAGTAGAATGCTGTGAACATATCTGTTTCATATATGAGAATACCAAGTCCCAAGAAGTTACTATAACTTCTTATGGTTACTCAAGTAACAAACAGATACAAAGCTCAGATTTGAACCCATAGTAGGCTAATTAAATGCCTTATAGTGATAGGTGAACCCAGTGAAATTCTTGAAGGCAAAGCGAAGGGTCATAGAAGTAAAAAAGCTAATGCAGCTATTGAGAAAGAAAGAAAAAGAGCAGGACCAGCCTATCTCCTGGCCAGGTGTCATTTGGTGCTCCTGCTTTATTTCCTGTCCTTATGCAGGAGGATGAAGTTAGAATACAATTCAGGGACGATAAACTCTAGATTTTAAACATAGGTCTTTCATGTTAGTAACAGCTCAGATCTTGTTATCTTTAGATGTCACTGTCACACAGACATTTCCCTTATCCATTTTCTTTCTCTAACTTTATTATTTTATTCATGTATGAAAAGTCATGTGGTCTGCAGACTGTTCTATCTCTAATTCAATCTCTCTCATTCACTGAGTTTCATCTTCTTTCTGCTTGTATCTGTAGAACTCAGCTGTGCAATTCTGCTTTCTTTCTTAGTAAATTTTCCATCTTTCCTTCTTTCCTCTGATTAATGCTGTCTCATCACGTTGTATTGCTTTTAATTAAAGCATATTATGACATATATAAAACAGAAAAGAATGTTTCAAAGATGGAGCTTTTGAATATTTTAACATATAAAAATATGCAAATATTCACTAAAAATTTCAAAAAGGGAATTAGAAAATAAAACATCACATGCTGATTTAAATTTAGTACCTAAAATAAATTTATCACATTTTAAGTGATTCTTTCAAAGAAAGGAGACACAAATTTATATTCCCTTCTCTGTGTAGGATAACATATAACTCATCTTTCCAAAACCCAAGCTTGCATGAATACTGTTTCGAAATAGTACAAAAAATACCTGGCATAGATCCAGGAACACAGGGCAAGAAAAGAAAATGTGTGGTAAGGCCTTCAGTTCAGAAGGTACAAAATTCCAATGAACTGGGCTTTTAGAGTTAAATGGAGCGTTCTATTTAGTTAACAGAATTGACAGTGTAGTGGAGAATTATGAGTCAGTAGCTAGGTTACAGAAGGCAGAATTTTTTCTAAGGGGTCATAGTCAAAATTTTCTTAGGAGTCGTCTGGGGGACATCTAATGTCAAACTCACCTGTATGTTTTTACAAATCAGAATCCAGAGGCCCTTCCCAGACCAATTCCCTTTTTCTGATACATATGGATCAAAGAAATAAAAAGTAAGTCTGCTCCCTCCATAGCTCAAATAAAAATCCCACCCATTAAAAATGATTGTCATATCATATTTTGTGATGTAGAAGGATGACTGGCAATGATACGAGGACAGGCCTGGGAGAGGGAGAAGAGAATGGAAAATTAGTGGCTATTTCGATAATTAGATGAGGGGTGAAGGAAGCCTGACTTGGAAGTAGAAATGGGAAGAAAGAGCAGACAACAGAATCAAGAGATGTCTCAGAAATATCATAGGCACAATTTCGTGGCTGATTGATCGGATTTAGGAGTAGCAGGAGATGGCACATTTCTCGATTTGGCAAAGGGTGGATTTGGCTTCAGGCACACCTGGGTTTGGTAGTTCAGATTATCTCATCAGATTTTGTCTCTGGCATGTCTCAGCTCCACTTTGTAATTGTTTTCTTTAGGCTAATGATTCTGGTATAATTATTTATGTCCTAATCATTTGGTAAAATTGTTTATGTCCATTATGTCAATTCCCCCAAATGATTCTAATGCCATCTTTGCACACAAGGTTGTGTTGAGGGATGGGGTAGGTAGGATACACCCTTAACTAGCCTGCTTATAGCACATGCTCACATCTATGGTAAGGTACGTGAGGCCACATGATTCACACAAGCACCCAAATTACCAAGAACAGAGGAGGATAACTTCACTAAAAAGACTGCAAATTCAAGAGCAAACCCATTCCAAACCAATGACTTTAACTGTAATAATTGTCTTTAACTTTTCTAGAGCTAGAGAAATAGAGTACACATGTTAGTAGAGTGGGTCATTAAACCAGAAAAATTGCATGAAAAGGATAGAGAGATGATGCAAGCAGAGAGACCAGGAGCAAGGCCTTGACAGCTGGCCCAGTGGCAACTTCCAGCCACCACAGTGGGAAGGTTCTTCAGTCTGGATCTGGTGGGCACGGCTGAGCAGCCAGCCAGCCTGTGTGGACGGATAATTACTCCCAGACTACAGTAATTGACTATGCATTTTCATACTTCCCTTTGAAATTATTTCTCTTGGGAAAAACAAAAGCAGAGGCCTCTAATGTTCCTGCTTTTAAGCAGACAGGGAAAGAAAAATCAAAATGTCCTTTGTTTAATGGCCAAAATTGATGTGAAAGACAACAACAAAAAATCTTTTAGCAAAACCAAATCATTCCCCAAAATCAAAGACATGAAAATACCAGCTGGATCTCATAAATGTGTTTTGGGTCATGTATATCATACTAAAAAATGGAGTTAGATGGGATCTTTCCCAGGCAAGGCTGGGGTGATTATCAGTCAAAGAGAGTTATTTTCTCTCTACCCAGCCACCACCACACGCTGTGCTCTGTTCTCTCCTAGATTACATGTGACAAGTGTCAGTCAGGTCTATGTCTTAGTGAAATAAATTTTAGGAAAGGCAGTATCCCTTGCCTGAGGCGTATCTTTTGTTAGTGATAATATGCTGGAATGGTTTAATCACAGTTATTATGGAGATAATTTTGTACCTTTTTTCTAGTTGCTAGAAAATTGATACCTGACATATCTGGAAAATCATTTTCTGATACAATTTGTTCTTTATCCTTGATATGGAAATTTTAAACTATTGTTTTTTAAAGCTGTATTTGAAACTGCACTCACCATGAGATATAAAAAGTTTACATTTTATAGCAACACCCCCCCCAAGTTTCTCATCATTCTTTGTATTATCATTTGAGTTTAATTTTATATGTGAAATAAACTTCTGAAGCAATTTAAACAGCTTCTAAGATTCTCTTTGATATTTTGATGAAGAAAATGGCCTTTTCTATTTTTTTTCTTACATGCCATCCCAAAGCCAAGCCAAGTTAAGTGTGGATATGAATGAATGAATGAATTAAATTATAAATCTGCTAGGCCCCAGGCATGGTACTATGTTACTGATAGATGGTGATAAACAAAACTGACTTCTTTTAGATATCTATACCTTCATTTTTTTATTTTGCTTTCAATCTCAGAGGAAGTTTTCAATATTTTAACATTGAATATGATGCTTGTTATAGACTCTATGTAGTCATCCTTTATCATATGAAGGGAGTTTTCTCTGTGCTTAGTATGTCAAGTATTTTTATATGAGTGAGTGTTGAATTTCACTAAGTAATTTATCTGCATTTGTTGTGATTAAACATTTTATCCTTAATTTTATTAATATGGTTACTTAAACTGATTGATTTTTCAAATGAGAAAGCAATCTTGAATACCTGCAATAAAAACTACTTGATCATTGTGCAATATGATTTGCTATTATTAATTACTATTATGTCAGTTAGCAATTTTGTGTATATGTTTATGAGAGATACTAACTTATTAATTTCTATTCTTCTAACATTCTTAAATTTTGAAATCCGTAATAAATTGGCTTCATAAGGTCAGCTGGCAAGTGTTGTCTTTCTCTGAATAGAGAAATAGAATGAATAAGTGAAAAATAGGTAATATTTCTTTAAATATTGGTACAAGTTGTGCTGTGAATCCAACTTGCCTAGGAGTTTTTGGTTTTCTTGTTGTTTTTGTTGCTATGATTAAGTTTTTCATTATGAATTAAATTTCTTTAAAAGGCACAGAGCCATTTCATTTAAAAAATTTTTTTCTTTGTCAATTTTGATAATTTTTTTTTCCTCAAGAAATTTGACCCGTTTATATAAGAGTGACAACTTTAATGGCACAAGTTATTCATAACATCCTTTCAGTAACATTTTAGTGCCTGTAGAATCTATACTGATACAGCCTTTTCATTCATTTGTTTCACATATCTTTTATACTATTAATATATCCTTTTTGTTCATTATTTTTCTTTCTGCTTCAATTTGGAAATTTTTGTTGATCTAACTTCAAGTTTATTACTCTTGTCTTCTGTTTATCTATTTTCCTATCAAATCTAGCTGAGTTTTATTTTCCCAGTATGTTATCTTTTTCTGGTTTAAAATGCCCATTTAGTTCTTTCTTGTGGACACTGATTCTCTATTGAAATTTTCCATGTTTTGCCTATTGGTCCAACCATCCTCTATTTTTTTCAACATATTAGTCATAGTTATTTTAAATTTTTCGTATGCTAACTCCTATACCTGATTCATCAATAAGTTTACTTTTATTATGCCTTTTTTCTTCATCTTTATAACACCTTTTCCTGTCTCTTTGCACATCTAGGTTTTTTTTTTTTTTTTTTTTAAATACTAAGCCAGACATTGTGTCTAATAGATGTGTGGAGCCTCTAAATGATATCTTCCTCCAAAGATAGCCTCCTTCTCCTCTGTTAAATAATATGAGGGCCTGGTCTCCACAACAGATATGGAATGCATTGCATTTGTAGTAGGACTTAGTACAGATTTTGTTTGTCAGTATTCCTTGTGCATACCCTTCTCCTGTCCTTTTGATTAATAATCTGGCAAATATTGGTATTCTTACCCCTAAAAGAATGAAGGAATTCCAATTATGCTTTTCTGATATTTTTCCACTAGCTCTTATTTTCACACCCTCTGTAGCTTTATCTCTGGTAAATATCTCAATGGCAATATCAGACGAATGTTTGAGGCAGATGCCCTCCTCAGAGTGAGAATTTGCCTATGAAGTTTGGCAACATTACAAGAGCTCTTATTCTTCTTTGGGTGTGGCCCTACAGCAGTCTATGCACAGACCTAGATTAGAGCAATAGAAAAACTAGTTGCTTATTCAGGTTATTCAAGGTTCCAGACTGTCAGCAGTCACATAACAGCCCAATATTTGCTGGTTTCTCATTCCTCCAATATACTTTGCATGTTTGGGTCAAACCCGATGATTTTCAGTCAGTGCACAAGATCAGAAAATGCCTTTGGGGAAGAAATTAGCAAGAAACATTCAGCTATCTCTAAAAAGGGTCTCTCTGTAAATAAAATTCATTTAGTCTATGATTCTTCCACCATTCTTTAATGTTTTAAAATTATCCTTTGTAGATGTTTTTCAGCTTTTATTTTTTACACAATGGATACTCAATGACTTCAGTGACCTGCTGTACCTTACTGATATAGTTTGGGTGTTTGACCCCTCCAAACCTAATGTCAAAATTTGATCCCCAATGTTGGAGGCAGAACCTAATGGGAAGTGTTTGAGCCATGGAGGCAGTTGCCTCATTAATAGATTAATGCTATGCCTGACACACGGAGTGAGTGAGTTCGCGCTCTGCTAGTTCCAGGCAGAGCTGGTTGTTAAAAAGAGCCTGGCACCTCCCTCCATCCCCTGCTTCCTCTCTTGCCATGTGATCCCTGCACATGTGATCTCCACCATGAGTGGAAGCAACCTGAGGCCTTTGCCAAAAGCCGACCAGATTTTAGCATCATGCTTCTAGTGATGTCTGCAGAACTGCGAGACACGTAAACCTCTTTTCTTCATAAATTACCCAGCATCAGTTAGACTTTTATAGCAACACAAAACAGACTAAGGCATTTACCTAGAATCAAAGTCCTCTACCTGGATTTTAAAGAGTGGTTTCTCTCAAGACTTAAACCAAAGCCCTCTTTATAGACATTATTTTTTCTATGTTATCTCATCTTCTTAAGACGCTTAAATTTATATTTCTGATTCAAATTCTTTTTCTAAGCTATAGATTATTATATAACACTGTTTACCTATCAATATAGATGTTAAAAAAGCACCTCAAACTTTCTAAGTCTAGAACTGACCTCATGGGCATTACCCACCCAACAGATACCCTTTGATGTCCTGGCAAATGCTACCAACATTCAATCATGTGAGTTAGAATCATAGGAATTACCCTTGCCATCTGTTTCCACACGGTCCTGTATATCTAGTGCATTGCCGGTTACTGTTTATGTCATTATCTAAGGATCTCTTGAACCTACTCATTTTACTATATCTGTATTGCTGGAATACTGCAGGGGCCTCTTCATTATTGCCCTCCTCCAACTCACTCTTAACAAAAAGAATAATCTTTCACAAAACTAAGTTTAATTTTGCTGCTTGCCTGCTTAAAATTTTTTGATGACTTCCCATTTGTTGTGAGAGTGTGCCCCAAAATCTTCACAAGGCTTTTAAGTTGCCACCTATGTTAGCAGTCCCCAACCTTTTTGGCACCAGGGACTGGTTTCGTGGAAGACAGTTTTTCCATGGGAAGGAGGGGGTGTGTGGAGGGACATAGCTCAGGTGGTGTTGGATGGCCTGGTTCCTAACAGGCCTTGGCCCTCTACTGGGCCCTGGCCTGGGAGTTGGGGACTGCTGACCTATATACCCACCTTTTTCTCGTAAGTTCCTCTCTTTTATAGTTTATTTTCTAACCTCAGTGGAATTGCTTAGTTCCAAAAGAGATTAACATAATCAATGTACATATACCCGACACCCAGCATCAGTGATTGACAACTTGTCAATATTATTTCACTCATACTCACATGTAATCCTAAACTCCAGATTATTTTGAAACAAAACCCAGACATGTCAGTATATTTCTATAATTTGTAACTCTTTTAAAAATAAAAAAATTTTTAAATCTAAAATTATTAACAATATTCAATATTTTATTAGTATATTCAAATATGTAGTCAGTCTCTCCCCTACTTGTCTCATTTGTTTGAATCCAGATCAAGATTGAGTTCATACATTGCAATTGCTTAATATATCTTTGGAGATTCTTAATGTATTGATTTCCCATGCTATTTTATTTTTGTCATTAATTTCTTAAGGAAATCTAGCTTGATTGCCCTATAAAGTTTCCTGCGGTCTGAATTTTGCTGAATGCATCCTCATGGTGGTGTTTAACATGTTCCCCTCTTCTCGTATATTATCTTTAACTTAATGATTAGTTTAAGAGTCTTTTTAAGATTCATGTCAATTGGGGGCAATAAATATATTACAGCTGGTCTTCTTTACTTCCATTAAGAGATACATTATTTCCTTTTGGAAGCACAATATTTATTTCTGGAAGCACAATATTTATTAATTAATTATATGTTCCATTATTACATTAATGCTAATTTCACCCATGAGATGAAGCTGCAGCCATGTGACTAGCAAGGTATCAGTCACAGACAATATTTTTAATACCTATTTAATTAAATGAATAAATGAGTATGTATCTCAGAGTTTGCAAGTTATATATTGAAGACTCCAAATTTCTCTTAGTATGCTACTTTAAGAGGTCTGTGCCCTTTACATCTTAGCTGAAATAAAAATTATTCCACAATCTATGTTGATGAAGCTTAATATGGTTCTAAGTTTATATAATTAACAACATCACTTCACCTATCACAGAGGCCTTTGAGCCAATGAAATAAATTCATTAAGGCTTATAAATCTCTTACGATTTCATCTTCCTGAGGCTGATTTTGGGAGTCTGCTCAGTATGCTTCTTAGCTATAGCATTTTCTATCCATTCGAATTGCACTAAAGATCTTTAATTCTGCTTAATGCTCAACTGACTAAATGCAAGTAGCCAGTGGCCCCTTAGAAAAAAGTTTATGATATGAGAAACCACATTTCGGTTTAGTGTTAAGTAAGCTTAGTTAATTCTCATGGTATTTTTTCCTTTATTCAGCAGATATGGGTCATTTGCACAAATGCAAATTTAGGCAAAGTTTTCTGTCTTAATTGCTTTTACTTTATTTTGTTATTTGAGCCATACATTCTCAACTTACACAAAACTAATTCTTTCCCAGCCTCTAATTGGAAATAACTTATATCTTGGCCTTCATTTTCTCAGCCTGCAATAGAAAGTTCAAATGCAAAACAGGTCTAGCACTATGCAATTGTGGGGCAATTCCACATTAAGTTGATAAATCATTCAGGCAGAACTCATTTATCAAAAATACAATTTACTTAAATCAAAGTTGTTTTGTGTTCAGGCGTACGAGGTTGGTTATCCAGCCCTTACTAAATAATTTATCAAATTCAGGTTTGTTTGAAATGTACCAAAGAATAGCCCATAGTAAAATGAAATAAAACTTCCAATTTCTGGGAATAGTACATTGGAGGAAATATGATTATATCTCATCATCGTATCATAGATGCTGTATCCACTAGTCAAATTATTCCCATGTATTTCAAAATAGGTATAATAAACAGTTTAATACATATTCTGTTATGACTTTTTATGATTTATACAGATTTATGGGGTATATAAATTGTGCAATTTTGTTACATGTGTAGATTGTGTAGTGGTCAATTCAGGGAAGGTGGACATTTATTAGGTCCAGTATTTAGACAAAAAGGCTCCAGAGTTGGGCTGTTCCAGCTTATATTGACCTGCTCACTTCCTAGCAGGATGAACTGGGACCTTTCTATGTCTACTTTTCCTCATCTTAAACCAGAGATTGAACATAATCCCTCTAGTAAACTAGTAATAACTCAAAAATTATGAGATAGATGTTAGGCAAGCTTGGCTGATATTGTTTCCCCACCTCAAATCACGTAATTATTCTATCCGCCTATAGCAGCCATAGGAATGTCCCTGCAATCTTCTAACCACAGGAAGCATAAATTGAGCCAGGGCCCTGGCTGCTGCTCTTTGAAACCCATCCCTGTGTTTGTGTTGAGGCCACACTTCTCAGGAACTTCTCCTGGCCAATGACACAGCAGAGCAGGTTTCCTAAGGCAGGTCCATTCCTGTGAGACCCAGGGCTCCTGTGACTGCTAACCTGTGGCTCAAGAGCTCACATATGGCCTTGCTGACCCTTCTTAGGACTAGGCCACGTCCATCTAACCTTCATTCTCTCCTTCATTCGACGGCTGAGTTACAGTGTGGTCTGGCAGCCTTCCCCTCTCTTGCCTTCCCCGGGTCTCTGCTTATTTCTCTGTTTGTTCGTTTTCCTCTAAAACCTTTGCATGCTTATTCTGGTCTTAGTGCTCTTTTTATGGAGTCATAGTAGTTTCTACTCTTACCTCTCAACTGGAATTATTGGGACTTCCCACCTTAGGTCATAGGCTGCCTACTTCCTGAGACATTTCTGCCCAGGACAGAGGCACTCACCAGCATTTTCCCAGCACACCAAATCATGGGGTCTGGAATGAGTCTTGGTGCCATGGATCTGGCGTCTGTTGTCCTTATTTTGTGGCATAGGCTCTGGACTGCCAATCAAATCAAGCCCATCTTCCTGCTCTGTTGGTCAGTATGACTGGCCTTCTTCCTCATGGCTTTATCCTGGACATGGATTTCCTATGGAAAAGAAAATCTGACTCCAAATCCAGGTCTACTTGTCTGACCTTTGACATGCTACCTAGCCTTTGTCACCACCCCTTCCTGCAGTGGTGAATCAACCAAGCTCAAGCGAACACCTTGTTGCAAATGGACTGATTACCCAGATATATGACCCTTCTTCCCCTTTACTCATGAGCTTCTCCTGGCATTTCTGGATTAAACCTCTATGAATAACAGAATCAAACTGAAGCTTGTCTGGGTTGGTGATATACAGTGAGTCAAAATGCTAGATATGGCCAGAGGTCAGACCTCTAGACAGGTCAGTTTCTCTTTGCCAGTCAAGTCTTCCTCTTTCTTATATGGGGCAAATTTGATAGAGCCTCTAGGATGCTTTGGAGTTGAGCCCACATGTAGGGATTAGTTAATATAGAATTCTGAATTCTCTTCTTGTTAATCAACAGGGCTTTGAGGGTGGGACAGAAGGAGAGACTGGGGAAGCTGGCATTGATAGAACTCAGGTTTGGGACTAAATGATGACAAATGTGCCTATAGTTTTTGCTTTTTCTCTCTTTTTATCTGTTTTCTAGAATCTCCCTGGAAATGAGAATTTAAATGTCATAGTTTAATTTTCAGCATTCCAGCAAGAACATAGCAAGTTTGTGTTTTTTCTTTTCTTTATTTTCCTCTTACTTGCAAATAAAGTGTGCATACTTTGATAGAAACTTATTTATCCTAACAAGCTCAGTTACATTTTATTATGTCAACACAACTTTAAAAACAATTACTTCTGTTGTCTAAGTAATCCTAGGTAAGAGGGTGTCCTAAGATTCGTTTGTTATAAAACTGGTCTCATTCTTGGCCTCTCTCTTTCTTTATATCACTATCATCTCTCTTTCACACAGATACTCTTTGTTTTTATTAGAAACTGAAGGCATTCTCCTGGTTATGCTTTTGGAGGCATCGTCTAGGATCAGGAATATATAGTGACAATTAAAAGGGATAATGGAAGCCTGGGGCAAAGGTGAGTTTGATGCGAAGACATCAGAACCGATGACACCTCTAGGTAGAGCTATACTTTACATTCCCAGAAAAGCCACTAGGATCTTTGACTAAACAATTCTCTTAAAAATCAAGAATTATCTGGCTACTGGAAATTAAAGGAAGGAGAAGGAAAATGCTTTAAAACAATAATATTCATATTTGACTTGAAGGATGTGCTAACAAACTTCCTCTGAGCATGGCTGTCATAATTACTGCAGGGATGTTGATGAACACATTATCGTGGTGAAAACTCTGTAGAGAGTTTTCTCTCAGCTTCCCCTGTGAGACCTGCTGCAATTTTTCTTTATCAACTGCTTATTTTGTAATTTTGTAAAACCTGTTAATTGTGTGACTAATTATATTTTAATCTTTGTTTTGGCTTTTAAGCAGCTCTAACACCAATTTGCAGCATACCTTCAACACATAAATTTTGAATATATGCCAACCATACCTTGGGCTATGGCTTTTTTTTTTTCAATTTTTATGGCCTTTTTAAATTAATTCCATCATTTATTACTTACAATTCTCAGAAATATATTCTTTAAGATCTCTCATCTTAATTGAATGCAATCAATATCTTCTTTTTTCTAATAGTATTGAATTATTAATTTTAATGTCCTTGACCATTTGTTCTCTTTAGTCTCTTTCTTTGGAAATCATTTTGTTTTTTGTTCACTAAGTTCTTGATGATACTCACTTTCCTCAGCACTTGGTGATTCTTGGTCATTTGATCACTTCTAGGATAGCCCTCTTTTGCAGTTTGTTTTCTGATTTCTTCTGTCATCTATCTTACAGACATTTCTTATTTTTGGTGTAGAAATAATAAGTTATGGGCCGAGTATAGTGGCTTATCTTATAATTCTAGCACTTTGAGAGGCCTAGGTGGGAGGATTGCTTGAGGCCAGGAGTTTGAGACCAGCCTAGGCAACATAGCAAGAGCCTCTCTCCCTCTCTCTTTCCGTATATATATATATACACACACACACACACACATACACATACATATACTACACACACACACACAGATATATGAAAGTTATCTTTCAACATTTTCAGTGTCTTCTTTTCTTGAAATATCATGTGGATTTAGGAGAGATGAGTAAGAGACCTATGAGCTTAGTCTTTCATCTTGATTCAGTCACCTTTACTCACTGATTTTCTGACTTGTGCAAGAGGAGGGAGTGAGAATGTGAGAGATTCAATAAATCAGACTCTGACCCAATCTGAGGGCCGTGGAAAAAAGCAGAAGATGAAGAGCCCAAGCAGCTCACCAAAACCAATGGGCCTGTCTCTGGATGTGCAAAACTGTAAATAAGAAAACTGGGGTACAACAGCAAGTGCAGCGGGTGCAGTGGGCACTCAGTCTGAGGTCACTACCTACAATTAGGTTTAGTTAACTGCAAGAGGTCTTGTGACTTATGGGTCAATGCAGTGTCCTAAACGGTTTGGCCAGCTGTTCCTAAAGGTGAGTAATAGCAAGCAATAGTGACTAAGAATTTCCTGTCACCCTATGAGAATTCAGAAAAAAATCCCATTGCTATCACCCTCTCTTATCTGCCCAGATCTGTAGTAGTTGGTCTCCTCTGCTATGCTTCAGAGCAATGATGTGAAATGTGATGTCTTTCAGAGAGCAATCAGGCATTTACAGACTGGGTCTCCTATGGGGGACATTGATGATTATTTGTCTTTTATATGCTGGAAAGGAAATGAAGCATTTCTGTTATTCCTAGAAATTAACTCAGGGTTGGCTTCTTAGAAGCATTTTTAGTGGGTCTAGTAAAGACATTTTGAACAGATGAAGGATTGTTAGGGTTATCAAAAATGAGGATTTTATTAGGCATAAAACAATTATTTCATAATAAAGAGGAAATAAATAGGAAAATTCACAAAATAAACTATGTGAAGCCCAAAGTTCAGTTCATGGTGAATTCTCAACCATTGTTCCCATTTTTATTGTAAACATTATATGGTTTTTAGCTGGTTTAAATATTCAAGTCACTCCCTGTCTCCTCTCCACAATAGTTGGCATTTTCTGAGTCAAGTATTTAAACTCAAACACATCTCTACGGCTAAGCGGCTGTGATTTTGCATGAGACAAAGTAACAGTATCACACTTCTCTTTTAAAATGTTAAGGTTGAGATAACATTATTCCTTTAAAATGACTCTCTGGCTTTAATCCCAGTCAGAAGTAGTTAAGTAGAATGAATTTGAAACTATATTCTTAATCATATTGAAATAATTAATTCAATCTTGATATAGCCCTTTGCAACTATTAGAATTTCAATACATGTGAGAAATAA
The DNA here is from genome assembly GCF_041146395.1 of Eulemur rufifrons. NCBI lineage: Eukaryota > Metazoa > Chordata > Mammalia > Primates > Lemuridae > Eulemur > Eulemur rufifrons. The sequence continues at coordinate 53,516,976 of NC_091010.1, read as the reverse complement.
ATTCTTTGCTAGGAAATGAAAATTAAAGAGTTTAAGAAAATCTCCCTGCAGAAGTCAGATCAGGAAACTGTGCTTCAATTTTTCTGAGATCGGAATTTTGTCCATTTGCTGACACAATTAAGATAGATAGTATATTATTTGGTTTGTTTTTAAGGCCTGACAGAATATCATTTCTTTTTATTATTTTTTAATCTTCATGCACCCTTATCTCTCTTCACTTACATTGACAAAGATCAAGGCACAAAGAAAAAAAATAGTCTTCAAAACTCTATTAATGAAGGGCATTGATATAAATGTGCCTAAATATTGATATATATTTTCTGTAGTTTTTTTCACTGGCTGTTCTAGCATAATTAAATAATATTTGGAAGAATAAAAAAAGAGCCTTCTCTTCTTTAAAAAGGGTAGTTTAGACTAATTTTTGACCCTGCCTTTATTTTCATTATTTCTTATTTGGAGTGAGTTATCATTATTAAAAGGGGGGTGTGTGGCCATAGAGTAACTTCCTGATGCCTTCTAGACCTAGAGAAGAAGTTCCTCACTGTGAGTTCACCAAGAACATTCCTGTTGACTTCTCCCTCCCCTTCTTGTCCCTCTTGTCTAGGGTGGCTGAGACTCTCCCAACCATCCTCTCCTCTTACATTTCAGGCACTCTCTTCTGAGACTTCCTCCTAGGAGCCACTGAGAGAAGCACTGTTCTAAAATGGCAATGCAGGGACACAATAATTCATATTCAATTTTTGACGTTATATTTAATTGAATGTACTTATGTTTATTTTTTGAATAGATAATGCATTTTTATTGTTCAAAATTCAATAGGTATAAAAGTTATAAAGCAAAAATTCTGCTTCTTGCTACTTATCTCTAATTCTAGCTACCCACTTGTCTTCCCTAGAGGAAACCAATGTTATTAGTTTCTTTTGTATTCATCAGCAGATGCTATTTTTTTCCTGATTTTTGGAGACATGCATATTGATTGTATTTTTTCAGTTAATAATATATCTTAGTGATAACTCCTTAATAATATATAGAACAATTCCTTATTTAAAAAAAAGGAAAATAGCATGGTATTCCATTATGGAATGGATGTTTTTGTCTAGTCCTACTGATGAGCATTTATTTCATTACTAAGGTTGCTATTATGAATGATAGGAAGGAAAGATTAACCTGAAAAAGTAGCTTAGGGCCAAATTATAAAGAGATGTGGCTAAGGATTTTGGAGTCAGTAGGGAAGGTTTAACCATGTTTGTGTAGGTGAGTGAAGTAAAGTTCTGTGTTGTAAAAATCAGTTCAGTGACAAATTGAGGGTATTGAAAAGAAATCAAATAACAATGCCAGAGTTTGCTTAGGAATCCATTATTTCTAAACTATGATACAAAAATGACATTTTTGTACCTTAAAGAGAGCTTCTAGACCGTGTGTGTGTATGTGTGTGTGTGTGTATGTGTCAGAGAGAGAGAGAGAGAGAGAGAGAGAAAGAGAGAGAGAAACAGAGACAGAGACAGAGATAGATAGAATGTGTTTGTTGGGGGGAACAGTTGCCTGTGAAACTGGGTCCCTTCTTTAGTACCTTATAGAAACAGCTATTCTTGTAGTATTGAAAGTATCAGCAAGCAACTAGTTACTTTATTATGTTTTTCAGTTTGATTTTGTACATCAAGTAGCTATGCATTGTTATTCCAAAGACCTTGATATTTGTTCAGCTTGTTAGGGAATGTGGTGATAGTTAGGTACCTGAGAGGACCACTACTGTCAGTATGAGCCCTGAAACACACTGAGGCTATTGGATGGAAAGACAAGAGCAGAAGGGACCCTAGCCTGATTTTTCTTTCTGGAAAACATCTAGCTGCTAACACATTTAAAAAAAATTTATAACATACATTTGTTTAATTTAAAAAAATTGTGAATAAATTATGTAAATCAAATTCTAAGGAGTTTTGTTTACCCTGGCATAGTTAACTGTGGTGGCCAGGCAGAGCGAGTGGACTGCTGCCTGGACTGCACTTGATGTTCTACCCAGCACCCACACACCTTCTTCTTTGCTCCTGCCGGCTGAAATTTATAATTGTGCTGTCTTACCCTTGAATTCTGGGGTGAGCATTGATCATGATTGTCTTTGGGTGTTTCGACCTCTAAATTTGGAGTTGACATTTTAATTTAGCAACTGAGAATTCACGTTCATTTATTTTCATTTTCCACAAATGTAATGCCCTTCCTGTGAGAATGGGGTATATTTCAGGGCCCTTTGAAATATAGATGACATCTGGGCTGTCATTCAAAATATGGATCTAGGGCTCTCAATTCTATCACAGTCATTAGGCAAGACAGAAACAGTTCACATTTTGCCAAGTTGTGTGTAGCTCATTGTTTCATATGTGACAATATACAAATAAAGATGTAAAAGGAAATGGAGGACTTCCTTTTCTGGTATGATTGAGTAAGCTCCTACTGGACGGACCCTCCTGAAGGTAACAACTATAAATTCTAGAAAAAAAAATCTAAATACACAGGAACATGAACCCTACAAAGCAAATTAGTAAGGCAGGCAACACTTGAATGAAAATGTTAGCATACGGTCAGTTTCCAACTTCTATGTCTTTTAACCTAATGGTGGGTCATGATTCTTTTCATAAGAGTGGCTTATAAAAAACTTCAATGAAAGACCTGAAGTTTTTCTGGCTAGAAGAACCAGAGGAAGAGTTGGGATAAAACTGAGTTCATAGTAACTGGAAATTGATGGGAGAATCCCAGAGACAAGAGAATCGGAGAAAGAAAGAACAAAAGCTATTGCTTAATCTCTAATCCTGAAACATGCAAATTTGTAGCAAACTGTAAACAGTCCAGCTAAGGATAAAAGACTTATCTGAGATTTGAGCTGCCCCAGATTTTGAGGTTGAGTCCAATCAATTTATTGCATATTATGCACACACACTATTGAAAGGCATATAAAAGAATAAACATGCACAATATTCACAACGTGTGTGATACAAAATTACTCCACATGTGAAGAAAAAGAAAAATGTGTTCCATTATCAAATGAAAAGGAAGTCAGCATATGATGACTGAGAAAAGGGAGATGTTGGCATTAGCCAATAAGACTTTATAAAGGTTACTATAAAGTCAGTGAAAAGTAAAGACTGTATTTTTGTAATAGATGAAAAGTAAGGGAATACCAGCAGGCAAATAGAAACCATATAAAAGAACTCAATACAATTAAGATTTGGAAAACATAAAAATATTAAATTAAAACATACAGGATGGGGTTGCTTTCAGAAAGGACAAAAAAAGGAAATAGTAAAAAATTCTGAACGCTGATCAATAGAAATTATTCAACCAAAAAACGTATAGAAGGAAATAAAAATATCCAAAAAGTCAAAGACTTACAGTCCTATAAGAAAAGTCGAAATTAAATCATAGATAGGTAATTTGAATCCCTGAGGAAGAAAAGTGAGAGAAAAAAAGAAAATATATTCAAAGAAATGATAAATAAAAACTTCACAAGTTAGAGAAATATAAATTGTCAGATTCAAAAGGCTTAGTGAAACCCAAACATCATAGTTAATCTGCTGAAAAACAAACACAATAAGAAAATCTTGAAAATAGTTAAATAAAAATGATACATTATATACACAATGATGTGAAAATGCCTAGAAACTATAGAGACTAGGTAGCAATGCAATAAGCTCTTGAAAAGTAAGCATACCTGCCTGTGTGTGTGTGTGTGTGTATGTGTGTTTGTGTGTGTTTAGGAGAAGAGTAGGTACTGTCATTTCAGATTTGTTTACCCAGCAAAAATAAAAATGACATAAATACATTCTTATGGTGATTTTTATCCAGCTGTGATATTATGAAATATATATTTAGTTTTCAATCCCTTGTTTCCTGGCATACAACTCCTAAAATCCTTAGAATCTCCAAAATTAGGTCTTCTTGTTGCTAATAAGTTGACTGATGGCTGGCAGACCCTGGCTAGCTTCAAGATGGGGGATGCCCCCCTGAAAGACCAGGTTAGATTAGAGGGTTTGGACTTTCAGTCCCACTCCCTAAATCTCTAGGGAGGGAAAAGGGGCTGAAGGTTAAGTTGATCATCAATGGACAATGGTTTAATCAATCACGCTTACTTAATTAAGCCTTCCTGAAAACCCAAAAGAAGACAGGGTTCAGATTGCTTCCAGGAGAGCTGAACATGTGGAAGTTCCTGGAGGTTTGTGCCCCCAGGGAGGGCATGGAAGCTCTGCACCCCTTCTCCTATGCCTTACTGCTATACCTTACTTGTAGATATATTGGTTTTCTAATTTTGATTATTCTTCCATTTTGAAGAAAATATTGTCAATATTTTTCCAAATTACCAGTGCACCTATTTTTTACTCAGCAAATCTACATCTGGTAGTTATCCTACTTAAATGATACATAAGCAATGTTATTCCCTGCAGTATTCTCTGTAACACTAAAACCCTGGAAATAGTCCATATTTTCATCAATAGGGTCTAGTTAAACAAATTATGGCTCATCCAAATGTGGTAATAAACATTTTGTTAAATGTTTTGTTTTTTTTTTTAAAAAAAGCCCAATGCTCCATGTACTGAAGAAAAAATTCTGCAAGATACAGTTAAATGAAAGAATAAAGTATGGAATGTTGTATAGCATACTATGTTTTAAGAAAAAGGAAAGGAAAGATTTTTATTGGTATGTTTGCATTTATATAAATAAATTTCACAAGGGTACAGAGAAAGTAACAGCAGTGACTAAACTACTGGGGAAAAACATAAACTGGGTTGATAAAAAAATACAAGAGCAAGACCTTTAGCTGTATTTTATTTTTGCTATCACAATCTACTAACTAGGCAAATATTATATATAAAAATTCCAATGAGTGAAATGCCTCAAGCAGGAGCCTTAGTTGATCATGAGGCCTGGCTTTGATCCATAGATCAATACAAGTGCAGGAGGAAGGGACCAAGGAGTGTGCACAGCTGTGGACTGCTTAAAGGTGTTAATCCTGTCAAAGCCTTCCAGGAGAATCTAATTTCTGAAAGCCAATTGTTCTCCTGCAACTGAACTCATGCCTCCAGGGAGTACTTGACAGTGGTGAGATGGGATGTGCTTACTTGACCAGGACGTCATTATCAGGATGAACTCTCTCCCAGGCCCAGCCCTCCTGTTTCAAAGGAGCAGAGAAGCCAAGGCCAGACAGTGCCAGGGGCCACCTGCATTCAATGGCACAGAATTTCCCCTTCCTTGTGCTCCCCCAGCAGCAGCAGGAAGGGGAAGACATCATCATTTAGAATTTCCACTGATAATTCAGAAGTCACCTCTTCATCTACCCTCCATAGACACCAGCTTATATCTGTTTGCCGCCTTCCTCTCTCAGTTGCCTCACGTTGGAGGTATGTGTGTGCGCCATGCAGATTTAAAGTTGGAGAAATGAAAGATTAGCAATGTTAGAATTGCTTGTGTAAGCAAGTCAGAGATGGTGCTGCCGATCATGGCTCTGAGACAAGAACTACAGTGTCGTCTCAGGCTCCCTGGGGAATGGGCCTGTCAGTCTTCTGGGGTCTAAAAATCCTCCTTCCCACCCCCTATACACATTTAAACACTACATCCTATTTTCTGATGTCTATAGAGAAATCCAAGCCAGCTCAGAATTGGAGTAGGGTTTTGTTAGCTGCCCCTTTGTTCCTTCTAGAGTTAAAAACACTCTTCTAAAGAAAATTGGAATTATTCCCTTGGTGTGATTATTCCAGTCTTCCTAGCTTGCAGGTCCAGTGTCCACCCCTCTGTTGGACACCTGCCATTCTGCCCCTTTAGGCCACAGGATGAGGATCTCATTACTTTAGGAGACCTCAGGAGTTACCTAATCTAAACAACTCATTTGCTCACATTATAGAACGACTCAGGCAGAGAATGTACAGCCTAAGGCTGTGCCAATGGCAAATTAAAGACAGAGCCAGGACCAAGGTGCACATCTCTCGTGCTACTATGCGGTGGAAAGAGCCCGGAAATGAAAATCAAGCATAACTGGCCTTGAATTCTGCATGTCCAACATACAGACTCTGTGATCTCAGCAAGTCACTTAACTCTTCAGAGTCTGTTTCTTGGACTGTGAAATGGGAATGATAACAGGTATCTCCTGGGACAGTTGACTGAATTTAAGATAATGTTTGTGAGCAGTGAGTACCCTGTGAATGCTGGTTCCCTTCCCCAAATGAGAACAGTCATTCTTTACAAAAGTCATAATGAGCCCCTGACATTCTTTTTAGTTTATTCCAAAGGCTTTTTATCTAAATGTCGATCAAAAGAAAATAGTATTACTTGAAAATATCAAATATTACATTCCATTTGTCTTAAATCTCTGGAAATGAGCCATTTATCCATATTTTCAAGGTAATCATACATGGCAGTGATTACGTGTTTTTGTTTATTATTTTGCTTATTTGTTTGTTTGAATCTGAGTAGTATATTAGTAGAGCACCTGACAGCTGTTAGATGGTTTACTTACCATTCCTCCAACCACAGGGCTAGAGGAGGCAGTAAAATCACACTGTCTTTCCCAGAATTTAGACAGACGTGCAAACAGTTCAGGTAATAGAGAGGCCAGTGTGTGCTAACTATTGAAAGAAAATGGAAAGGGGACTGCTATCCTCTGCTCTCCAGCTCTGACTGCACTTCCTGAGTTGGACATTCAGTTCAGGAAGGGAAAATGCACAGCTGTACACTTACCACTGACACTCATCATAGGGCAGAAATCCCAAGCAAGGGGCTCGTGCTGCTGCATATTTATGAATGCAAATCAGGCCCCAAGGCTACAGCACTTGGCACTGAGATTTCAAATCTGGATATTAGCAGGGATTCCTGCAAGTTTCTATGAATATTAACCAGGAGGGGGATGTCAAACAGGTGGTGAATGCATGTAGAAACTTTTCTTCCAGTCTATTTATATTTGAAAAATGAGTGCTTCTGGTCAAAGGATGCCCCACCTTCTGATTTAGCCCCTTTGTGAGCTGGGACAGTTCAGGGCTTTGGTAGTGGAAGAGCACTAGGGAGCCCTGAACTCCCACAGAGTCAGCAGCATCCGTGTACTGCAAGCGCCATGAGGGCAGGGACCAAGGCTATTACCCCCTACCCCAGCTGTTAGCACAGTGCCTGTGTTAGGTATCTATGTCTGCAAAACAAATTGTTCCAACACTTAGAGGCTTAAAACGACAGCATTTATCATCGAATTTTGGTAGACTGGGAATTTAGGCATGACTTAGTTGGGTCCTCTGGCTCTGTTTTTTTTTTTTCCCCACAAAGCTACAGTCAGTTCAAGGCTTGACTGGGGAGAACGCAGTGCCTTGTTCACCCACATGTTTGTTGGCAGGATTCAGATCCTAGGGAGCTGTTGGCCTTGTGGGCTTCTCCATAGAGTGCTTTACAACATGGCAATGTGCTTCACCAGAGAGAGCAAGCAAGAGGCACAGCATGCCAGCAAGCGAGAACACTACAAAGACAGAAAGCACAGTCCTGTAGGTAGTATACAAGTATACATTTTGTCTACAATTGTCCAAACTCACCAAACCGAAGACTCAAGACCAATTTTTTAAAAGGCTTATATGGGAACTCTTTGCACTATCTTTACACAATTTCTGTAAATCAAAAACTATTCTAAAATAAAAAGTTTATTAAAGCAATTTTATTTAAAAGAGAAATTGCATGAGGACTACAAAACTAAAGGCAAGGATTCTGGAAATGTGGCAGTGACCTTTTTCAATCTTATTGAATCCCTATGTAAAACTCAACAGAAAAAACTAGATAGCAAAACCCAAAAACCTATGCATAACATTTATAGCCCAACTAGGTGATAAGATAACCCACACTCCCCAAAGCAAATACTGATCACAAACACAAAATATAGGTGCTAATCACAAATAGCCCTTGGCATCAGATTTATTTGGCACTATCCCATAAGAACCCTCAGGTTCACTCTGTGAGGTAGTCACTATTATTTGCTCCCCTTGAAGAGTAGAAAGCTGGGACTTAGGCTGAGAGACTCCACAGGTCCCACAGTGCTAATGGGAATTCAACCTGGTGTGTAAACTCAGGCAATATGGCTTCAGAACATGTAAGTTTAGTCACATCACAACTTTGTGTTCCTAAAATCTCTCGAGTCTCACGGTGTGGAGGAATGTGTGCACGTATTTGGAAACAGAAACATACACGGTCTGTTTACAAAGCCTCGGTGCACTCAAATTACTTCGGTGCTCAGAGCTGAAAGCCAGGGAATTGCTCTCAGCGCTGGATCCTTATTTTCCTCTTCTCATTTCTTTCTTTTTCTATTTTTTTCCCATCAAGGATGATTTCTGGAGCTTTTGTATTTTTTTCTGTTCAGTTGGAATGTCAAGTATCTTTTCCTGCAGCTCCCGGTGCCCCATATTCTAAGTAGCAGTCCAGTGGACTTTGTAGTGTTTTTATTTCAGCACACATTTGAAAGAATAGGAATATTATGCTTTTGATGACTTGTGGCATTCTGCAAAATATAGCAAAATTTGTGCTTAGAAACCCCTTCTTAATGTACCCAGTCTTCTCCTTCATCAGTGGGTTCCCCAGGAGCCTCAGAAACCTTCTCTCACATAGAAAAGAGACCTAGTGTTCTGATTCACACGGAGATGTTGCCAACTTACTGTTTTACCCATTTAATACATACTAAGTGCCAGGCACTACACTAATATCTTCTCATATTATCTAATTTATTCGTTACTTAGGTCTTACATAGTAGAAATTGACACCCATTTTAATAATAAAAAAATTGTGGGTCAGAGAAAGTTAGTACCTTGCCCCATGGGTTCAAAATCAGCCTGTTTAGTTCTAAATGCTCCAGATAACCACTGCCTTTTGCCTAGCGGAGGCGCCACCCACTTTGCTGCACCCAAGACTGGTCCTGATGGAGAGTTAGCTGGGGTCTCCCCTCACTACCTATTTGAGTTGGGTATTTATGAGCATTGAATGTGCACCAAGGATGATAGTGACTCCTGAAAATCCACTCTTACTGAGGAAAGAGGTTTCTATCGGAGACTCAGAGATTCCTTAGGCCCAGTTCTTTGGGCGGAATAAACCACCTCTCTTCTATCAGACTCACTAGAAGCCCTTAGAAGGATGACCACGATGCTCTACATGAGGAAAAAGGGAAGACTATTTTGTTGAGAACTTAGCATGTTTCAGGCAATTTGTTAGCCTTTTTCAGACTTATCTCACAGGAATCTCATTCCTGTTTTCCTTTATTGTGCTTAAACACTTTTTAGAGGTTCGGGTAGAAAGAGCACTTGGATAGAATAAATAAAACTTCAGTGGAATATTTAAAATTCTTGGCTTTTCATGACTGTCAATATTAAATTGAAGCTTTTTCTGAACTTGGTAACTTTGAAGCTTTTTAACAGATTTGGAATCTGCTAACTCTAGAAATAAAAGTATTTTCTCTGACTTGTCTTTTGGATGATACTTTTAAACCAATTTTCAGTGTTTACTTAGGGCATTCTTTTCATCTGTTATGTCACCTTGCTTTGAAGATAAGAATCCTATGGTTCTGAGTTCTTTTACTTCCACCTCTCCTGAAAGGTATTTAATATGAAAACAACACAGGACAGCTAAGCAGTTGTCACAGTGGCCTGGGGGTTGAGTTACTCAGCAATTTTATAAGGTGGAGCCCTCAAAGAAGATCAGGAACTGCAAATAACACCTCCACCTTATTTCTAATTTGGCCTGAATTAATTATAATAGACTTTCTGTCCCCACGTGAAACACCATTTGGGGAGGTCTGTGTCACTTTTTAGAACTGCTGCAACTCAGGGCCTCAGGTGGCTACCATCTGTAGCATTGAGTCAGACCGAATGAGCTCCTCACAGACAGATTTAAAGTTCAAGTCCTGGAGAAAGATTATCTGAAGGGCCTTAAGATTAACTGATTTTCTTGTCTTCAAGGAAACAAGTGAACATTTCAACAGAAGGACTTCAGCCGGTTACAACCCATAAATCTGTCAGCAAAATTTAGCTTCCATTTTCATAAAATTAGGCAAGCCTGTTTTTCCCCATTTAATGTCATTTTCAGTTATGCACTCTGCATTATACATAGATCAACTGTTTCTTGGCTGATGGCCTATCTTTTTTGGAAGTCTGGGATGTGTTTTCGTCCCTTATCAATATGCTTCTGGTTTTGTGCTTAGGATGACATTTGGTCAGTCATCAGGTTAAAAACTTAATCTTAAGTAGATAAGTGCAAACCACTTTCCATTATAACCAATGAGAAATAATTTGGCTCTTTTGACAACTCACTGAGCTGCATTGATTTTCCTAAGTAGCTAAAACCCGTTATGACTCCTTCTTTAAATTTTCATCCCAACTACTTTACCAGTTATGGCAACCTTCTCTGAGAGACAACCTTAGTGTTAACTTCCTTAAATGAATCTATGTTGCTTTCCTGATATATGTCACCCACAATGACATGGTAATAATTACCACTTCACTCATGTCTCATATTCAGACTCACCATGCACCACTGTTGGTGCTGCATTGTACACAAGAGCACAGAGCTGAGGGAGTAAATTGGGACTGAAATCCAGTCTACACTTGACAAATGGTCCAGTAAGAGCAAGGGGTACACATTTTTCAAATTAATGGCAGTAATTGTATTGGAATCTATGTGGACACTATTACATTTAGTTTGCACCCAATCTGTTCAAATTGGTTGTTACTATCCCCATTTCACAGATGCAGAAACTGAGGTTCTGAGAAGTGAACTGGCTCTCCCAGGATAACACAGTAAGTAGAGGAGTCAGATTTAGACCTGGGTCTGGCAGGCCCTCACAGCCTCTGCTTATTTCCCGTGAGCCTTAGGGCCTCTACTATCCCAGAGACCTTCCTAGGAAAAGGCATTGTGTCTTCCCTGAGCTGGACTAGATTCAAAGTGGCTTCCTCATGACTCTCCAAGGTGTTACAAATACTCTTGCTTATAGCTTCTTTGGATCATTCTCATAGCATCGGCCAGTGTGAAAGTGAAAATTAGGAAAAACCAAGTGTGTTTAGGTGACTCCTCTAGCTCTTTGCTCTCTAGCATTTTTCTTCTAGTTAGGTATACTTTTAGGGCAAGAAAGACAAACAAGCTGAAATAAAAGGGGCAGTGGGAGGGGTCATTGTATGGCTACAGAGAGTTCTCAGACAATCTGAGAACAGCTAAACATGAGGCCTCATGAAAATAAAGAATCAAATCTCTGGAAGGGAATTCTGCTAGTGGTACTGTCTTCATTTCACCTTTTTCTGTCTTCTCTGGGCAGACCCTCTGTACATGTACTCCTTTCTGCTCTATTTTTCCTCATCTGCTTTTTCCCAGCTTCTACTCCTTTATAACAGAATGTGCATTCAGGCTGACAATGGCGGCCTCAACCTCAAGATTACAGGACTTTGAAATCCCAACATCTGAAATTGCCTTCTATGTCTTCTGCTTCTAATTCCCAAATGACAATCTCTTTGCTGTTGTGCATTATTTCCAGGCCAGTTTATGGATAATCCACCCTTAGTGGGGTATCCATCCCTTATCCAATTAAGGTGGTGGGAGTGAGCCAACTGGCTTATATGTTAAAATGATCACTCTGCAGGAGCTGTGGGTAGGAGGATCCCCCATCAGGTACCTGAATACAAGGTACCAAAGTTCATCATAAATGTTTTGCAATACACTGGTGCTGATGTGCACTTGTCCCTGGGTAATCAGCTACTTAGCAAGAAGAGCTAATGGACTCAAAGCACAGCCAGGGCCTAATAGCCATAGTCCTTTTCCAAGGAAGAGGTTGTTTTGAAAAGAAATGAATAAGCCCAACAGTAAGAGGAAGGTATAATAAGAGGAGTGGTTGTTAGACTGCTAATATAAATAATATATAATATTAATATATATAATCATATAATATAAATAAGTTAATTATTTGGCTCTTTATATTTTTGGTGTCTATTCTGCAGCTATCACTGAAGACTTTGATTAGAGGAACTAGATTAAAAGTCACCTCAGTTACATGCATATCAGCTATGGAATAGCTCCAAAGTCTAATTCCCACCATTTGCTGCGAGCCTCTCCCTTCATCTCTTCCCCTGGGTTTCATATACCGAGACTTCAAGAGAAGGAGTCCCAATCACTAACTCTGTTTGGATTGAAAAATTTCAAGTCATCCTTTGGCTCTGGCATGGTATTCCCCTGAGATAATGCTTCCAATATACACCTTATGTCTCACCTAGGTGTACCCTGTCTTGCCATTTTCCTTGTTGTCACTTGTTAATAATAACTATGATGAAAAACATGTATTGATTACTGGTTATATCTCAGGTACCACCTTATGCTTTTTTATTGCATCTAATTTAATTATCACAAAACTATATATGGTAGCTAAAATAATTATTGTCCTTCTATAGAATATGATATAAAATTTCAGAGAGATTGAATATTTTACCCAGGGTAACACATTAGCCAACATGGGACATAAATGTAAGTGTGATGGATTTGGGGACCTATACTCATAAAAACACCTGTGTCAATGAAAAACAAAATGAACAATTGACAGCCACCATTTATTAAGCTTCCTGTTTATATACAATGATGCTGTGTTTAAGATGTCCCTTCATTCAGAAACTTTATTTTCCATGGAAACCATACAATATATCTCTGATATTCTCATAATATGCACCTAGTTGCAAGCACCAATTAAGCTCTCAAATTCTTATTATCTGTCTGGACCTATACTGTATACTTCAGCTCTCAGCACTGACCAGGTCAAGCTGCTATGACATCAGTTTCTTCTGCTGAAATCTACATAAGCTTTCTGAGAATAAGAATATACAGGGTTGTTGCTCTGAGCTATAGACCCAAAGATTGCTACCTGGCAATGATGTGTCACCATCATCATGTTACTGAAATCTTGGCACTTTTCCTTGAGGACACATCAGAAGAACGAGAACAAGCAGTTTGAGGAGAAGGAAAAAAAATCTATTACTTTGCTGGTAAAAGAGGAAAAATGGTAGACCTTCTCTTCTCAAAATTCAAATTTCCTGAACATAAGCAGAAATACAGAGCTTTTAAAGGAAGGGCCCCTCAGTTCCAGGCTATTGCAGTTGACTATTCTAATAGTCCCATCTCTGCCAAAGACAAAGCCCCACCTGGGCCCACCTGGGGGGCCGGGGACTGCCTGGGGTGGCTGAGTTATCTCTTGTAACAAAGGACTTAACCTGCCTCAGGGAAGCAGGCCAGGCCGACAGTTCCCAAAAAGAGTAGGGGAAGTTTTAAAGGGACAGAAAATATTTTTGCCTTCTTTTTTTTTTTTTTTTTCAGGCCATTCCCTCTGTTACATATTCCCCACTCTCAATTTTACGCTTCTGTATCTATGGGGGGAGGAGTGATTACTCTGTTACAACCATCCTAACAAGCTCTTTCTGAAGCAATTAGAACAAATAGAAGCAGGACATGTGATTATATGGCCCATTGGTCTGTTCTTATGAGTAATTTGTTTAATGTGATTTAAAAATTGTCCCTGAAAGCACTGCTGCACTCTAGTCCCCTCCACTCATAAATGGAACACTGTACAGTGAGAAACTGACCGATAGCAGCACATCCCATGCACAAAGCCTGTCCTGTGAAACTGCGTTGGTTACAGTCAGGCTTTAAAACCATTTTAGTCATTACTGGTTAGTAGAGACCATAAAGCACCTTGCTTCACCTTTACTCAACTTTCTCTCCTTCCCAAAAAGATGACCTGGAAAATGTTCAGGGCACTCTGTTTCCCAGTCACTGAAATAGGTGAAAGGGTGATAAAAGAAGGGCCTTGGCCCATGATTCACATAAGCACAGTTGGTCTGTTCCTACTTCCTATTTAGTCATTACCTATATACCTCACTGTCCCCTCCTACCCCCCCCCCCCAAAAAAAACCCCACACATATACTTTGTGCAACTGCACAGGCTGATGCATGCACATACACACACACACACACACACACACACACACTCCTTTTATTCTAATTCACAACATGTGGGTATAAGCAGAAGATGGACTAGACAGAAAGGCTCAACCTTCCCAGCTCTCCGATACCTTAAACGTCTTTCCTTCTGAGGTCTCTATTTTCTGTTTGCTCCAATTTCCTGAATTATAGCATAAAGGCTGTTAGGAGCAAAACAAACAAATTCTGGATCTGTCTCTGCTGATTGCCAGCTCTGTGGCCTTGGGCAAATCATTGACTTTCTTAGAACCTGTTTCCAAATCTGCAGAATGAGAATGATAATAACTGTCAAGGAAAAATTGCACTGGACAAAATTAAACAGGCAAGGGAGACTTAATTCAAGACTATTGCAATAGGGGAGAGAGATTGAACTCAACTCTGATGAAACAAATGGCAGGAGGGCTTTTAAGTGTTGGGTGAACTAGTGGAAGAACACTGGAGGATGTTAGTGGAGGGGCATTTGTCTTCAATTTCCATCATGTGCCTATTTATAGGGGAGGACACTGACAAATGAGATGAGTGCCCAAGCACTTCCCTTCCCTATTTATCCAAGGTCTGTGGCCTCAGTCAAAGGAGGCAGCATTGACATATAAATCACTGGCAAATGGAGAAACACTGCCAGTGAAACCTCTTCAAAGGAAGAAATAGGTAGCTTCCATGATCGTCCATTTTTTTTGATGAAATATGCCTGCCCTCACCCTCTGTAGACGTAATGAGTATAGCTGGGCATGAAAAGGGAGAGGCAGAGTTTATCTGCCTGCTGCTTGAAGCTTACTTGAGCGGCCACACAACAAGCTTGGGGAGAAGCAAATGTTAATTGCTTCAATGGGTCTGTTGAAATTAAGAAGTTTAGTTTATAGATGGGCCTGGTGAATGGAGGCTTCTGGCTGCAAAGATTGGGAGTCAAGAACGTCTTAAAATTTCTCTAGCATGGGCAGTGAGGTCCCCCACTGTTTCACTCTGTGGTCTTATCTCTCACTGTGATCCCTGAGCCCTTGCTCTGGCCACATCATGTTCACCTTGACTCAGTGCTGACTCTCCTTACTTATCAACTCCTTTCCCTATCTGACAGTTTCCAGCCTTGGAGATACCACTTTTAGGCTGATGCAGTCTTTAATCTCCCCAATGCATTAAAGATCAATTTGTCTTTTTTTAAACCCAGAGTATTTCTTTTATTAAGTCTTGTGGTACTTAAATGTGCAAGCTCCGGAGACAGCTAGCCTGGAACAGAAACCTGGCTACGTCATTTACCAATAGCGAGCCTTTGGGAAAGTTTCATAAACTTTCCCTGGTTAAATTTCCTCATATATGAAGGAGGGATAATAATAGTACAATAATAGGATCCTTGTGAGGACTGATGAGTTTATATTATTTTCAGTGCAGTGCCTGGCAAAAAATTGATTTAAATTTTATGTGGATATTCATTTTAGTAAATGAACTGTAATTTATTTGAGGGCAGCAATTGTAACTTATATGTCTTTGCATCTTCAGAAACCCTTGCAGTTGACAGACACTGAAATATGAATTGCTTTAATTAGGTATGGTTTCTCAGTGATTGTGATGAGCTGTGAGTTAGCTTTCCTTTCTTCTTTCCTTCCTTAACCAATCAATATATTTGAACATATAGTGGATTAAGATCTAGGAATATACAGAGGGTCATGGTCCTGGCTTTAGAAACCCACATAAATAGACCCATAAATTGATGGTTGGAATGTGGAGAAAACATGGCTAACCACAGTGGCCATGAAAGCATAGCAGGGGAGAGGTGACGCAAATGGATCCTATGGCAGTTTTATGCTAACCAGAGGTCACAACTGCTGTAGCATTTCTGCCAAAGGCATTATCCATCCAGTATCAAAGAATAGATAAGTGATGTAATGGGATAACTCGAGAGGTGACCCAAGCTTTAGGGAAAAAGTCATTTCTGGAGAAGAAAGAGTCAGAATTGACAGTGTTTCTTGAGGTACAAAAGGGGTTCAAGTTTACTCAATTCACTGTAGTATTTTTTCTTTGTAAATATTCATTAAAAAGGCAAGGGGGGAAGAAATGGTCCATATTTACATAGTTTGGATTCCTGTGTACCTCTACTACTGTGCAAAAGTTTGGGGGTATATTCAGAACTACTTTAGCTGAGTCAAGTAGTTTTCTTTGTTGCCAGTTCAGGCAAGAACCAGGCAGCAAGGCACTCATGACTTAATTACTAAGCCATATTAAACCACACCAATTTAATTGCAATTAGTGCTATAATAATTTATTTAGAAAATGCCGGTATATGAATTTGCATTTGACAATCCATTTACTTTCAGCCTGGTACTGTGTTTGGCCCATTAAATTATAAAGTGCAAGGTTATTAACCTGCAATTCCACTTGTGATCACGTTATTAAATTGCATCCTCTCCCTTCTCTGGTTGAGACAAAATTGTTAGATCATTTATCTGTAACTATTTAATTTCCCTCTGATCTTCCAAAAGCTTTTATTATTGCTAATTAAGCAGGTGTGACCTGTGCCGAAAGCACTTGGGACTTCTTGAACATCTGGCCAGGATCCCAAATTGGGTCAGGTCTCTTTAGTGTTCTCATTTTCCTCTTACTTGCGTTTGGTCATTAGTGATTTTGGCAGCATAATACATGTTTTCATGTTCAGGATCATTAGGGTTTGAGAGACTTAAAGGGAGCACTTGGCATGTGACCAAGTGCACCATGGATAGAATATGGAAGCAAACACTTCCTCTTCTTTTGAAGCCAAGATGGCACTTAGTGTTGAGGGGTCAATGTTCTTTAGCTCAGCATTATGGATACCGAATCTGGGATTTGTAGTGTAGAACTTCCCAGGGAGATCCTTCCCCACAGATAAAACCTACCTTTGATGAACACACAAGCAATCCTGATCTAGACCAGCCACCTTACGTACCTCACATAACCTAGAGACTGGATAGTTCAATCTGACTTTTACTCGTAAGTGAAGAATGAAAGAAATAGAAGGGGACTACCATTTGTGTTCCTCCGACTGATGTATTAATTAATCCTAGATATGGAAGCTCCCAACTAAAGATCAAGTAAATTTCTCCATGATGCTGTAAGAAAGGTATTATTATAAATCCAATTTTACAGGAAACTGGGGCCCAGAGAGAGAAATTTACTTTCTTAAGTTTGCACAATTACTAGGTAGCTGAGCTAGGACTTAAAGTCACATCTGTATGACTCCTAAGTGCTTTGTAACAAACAACAACTCAGTTACCCGTTAGCACCATGATGTGCAGAGCTAACTCTGTTTCCCTGAGTCCAGGTGTCCTGTCTGAGGATAAAGCATACTTGACATTCATCTTTCTCCTCCTTTTGCTAACTACTGACCACATTATTTCTTACTGAAGTTTTTCACATTGAAGGAAAGGAGGAACAGACATAGAAAGAGTAAAGCAAATATAGACAAATTTCAAATACTGGTAACTTTTTTTTTAATTTCAGAATATTACAGGGGTACAAATGTTTAGGTTACATATATTGTCTTTGGCCCACCTGAGTCAGAGCTTCAAGTGTGCCCATCCCCCAGACAGTGCGCACCGCACCCATTAGGTGTGAATATACCCATTCTCTCCTCTGCCTTCCACCTGCCTGACACCTGATGAATGTTACTACCATATGTGCACATATGTGTTGATCAATTAGTACCAATTTGATGGTGAGTACTTATGGCGCTTGTTTTTCCATTCTTGTGATACATTGCTTAGTAGAATGGGCTCCAGCTCCATCCAGGATAATACAAGAGGTGCTAGTTCACCATTGTTTTTTTGTGGCTGAGAAGTACTCCATAGTATACATATACCACATTTTATTAATCTACTCATGGATTGATGGGCACTTGGTTGTTTTCACATCTTAGCAATTGTGAATTGTGTTGCTATAAACATTCTAGTGCAGATGTCTTTTTTATAGAATGTCTTTTTTTCCTTTGGGTAGATGCCTAGTAATGAGATTGCTGGATCAAATGATAGTTCTACTTGTAGGTCTTTGATATATCTCCATATTACTTTCCACAGAGGTTGTACTAGTTTGCAGTCCTGCCAGCAGTGTATGAATGTTCCTAGCTCTCTGCATCCATGCCAACATTTGTTGTTTTGGGACTTTTTGATAAAAGCCATTCTCACTGGAGTTAAGTGATATCTCATTGTGGCTTTGATTTGCATTTCCTTGATGATTAGAGATGTTGAACATTTTTTCATATTTTAATTCATGAAGCATCATGCACATATTTAAGACCCAAATATGAATGAGTGGATGGAGAGAGAGAGAAAGAGAGAGAGAAGTTTTTAATTGACTTCTTTTTCAGAGGAATATACTATATTTTTTAACAGAATCATATTTAGTCAACCCCAAAGTGGTGTTGTTTACTGAGGTAATAGACAGATTGGTGGGATGGTGGCATTGAAGAGCATGTTGTGTGAGGTTGGCTGCCAAGAGTGTGAAGAGAGAAGCAGGTGACAGAGTGAACAGCAGTCTCCAAATGTCTCTTCTGTAAGGGAAATGCCCCATCTAAGGAGTGTCATGGTCTACACTGGGAATTCATTATTGAGCACCAATGATATCCAGAGACTATATCAAGTCCCAGATATACAATGGTGGGTATGGTATGCATAATCCATATTCTCTTATGTCTTATGATCTGGTAGTCTCTTGTTCTGCACGGATATTCAAGTAAAGCTAATGAATAAATTGTGAACTGAGAAAATCACTTCCAATTCTCTACTGCTCAACACTTCTCTCCACTATCCCTGTGACTGGCAAAAAACATCAAGTCAAGGGGTTGAGCGATGCTTCAGCTATATCCAGAGAGTTATTGTATTTGTATTTAGAAACTCATTCCCTCAGCAACTTTTTTAGTTCATGAGTTGTGTGTTCAAGTACAATTTCCATTAGTCCATATTCAAAGATGCTGACTACATACTTTGACTTAAGTAACAGTAACATTTAAAATACCCTCAGGACCTGAAGTGACTACCAGGCTGCAGGAATTTGTGCTTGGGAGAAACAAATGCAATTCAAGTTGGCTACACTTGATGCAGATAGTCTTTTTCTGGGTCCATCAGAGAATTTTGCTGACTTTCTCTTAGTAACTAAGTAAATAATTGGCTTCAACGAATGTATGCTATCAGTTTAGGTTTAGAGGGCTGAGTCAGCTCAATATTTCATCAGATTGTGAATTCCTACTGCAGAATGAGATCACCATCTTGACTTTGTGCTCTGTTCTGCCATTAGGATTCACACATGTTAGGGCATGTCTGACTGACTGGTGGGGCAGCTTGCCAATTAGTTATCTTTATATGGGACAAAGTTGCATCCTGGGAGAGACCTCATCCTTGGAGAGATGGAGATTTTCTTAAAAAGCTTTGTGATCAGGGGAGAGAGGGTGAATTCTGAATATAGCATGAAAGGTTTAGAGCATGTCCTCACTAGGTTCCTAACATTTTTTTTCTCTTTTTATCTGACTAGGTTTTAAGAGTTTGGACAATATAGAACATGAATTACTCATATTTAACTCCCTTGTATCTACCATAGTTCCTGATCTTTAGCAGGCACTCAATAAATATTTCTGAATAAATAAAAAAATCCAGGATTAGGGTTATGCTTGGCTAAAGAATTGGAATTAAAGTTACTTCTTTCTATGTGCCAGGCACGTACTAAGCAGTTTGCATACATGATATCCTTCATTAGCTACAAAAACCCTTTGAAATAGGCGATGACATTATTATCCTTATTTTTCAGTTGAAATTGAGGCTCCACAAAGATAAATTAATTGGCTAAGTTCACATGGCTCTCAATCTCATGGTGCCTCCTATATATTCTAGTGCCAACATCAACTTGAATTTCTAGCACGATATAAAAACTGAGACAATTTGCCAGCATCAACAGTAATAAAAATGTTGATATAAAATAATTAGCAGAAAGTTTAAGGATATGAAACACCCCACATGCTAGAAATAAGTATGCTTAGGATCTCTTAGAATCTGATGGTGAGCATATAGTGTAAAGATCACCTAATCAATTGCTATCTTTCTTCTATTAAATTCTAGGGTGTATTAAGAATGTTGCTGTTTTTAATGAAAACATATATCTGTCTGAGCAATGAAAGGTGGAATAAGTCCCCCTTGATATTATTTCAGTGTCTGAATTCAGGTGTGACTGAAGATCTACCTCCAGATTCCTTTGACTTCCTAGTTTTGTTGAGCATTAAATAAATTCCCTATAGTTTAAACTATTTGGGGTTGGATATTTCTGATATAAAACAAAGTGAGTTTGGGTAAATATAGCATATAGTATTTCTACTAGTTCAAGATCCATCATTTTCCCAAGACCATCCAGTGGAATGGTGTTATGGCTGGATTAGAAATGCATGCTCCTTTATATCTCAGTTTGGAATTAACACGAGTCTTTCTGAGTTTAACTTCTCTAGATTGAAACTGAATTCTGGGCTCCTTAAATTTTTACTTGTGTTTATTATTTTTTTTTCTATTTTATTTTATTTTTTTACTTCAGCATATTACAGGGTTACAAATGTTTAGGTTACATATATTGCCTTTGCCCCACTGGAGTCAGAGCTTCTAGCATGTCCATCCCCCAGATGATGTGCACCGAACCCATTAGGTGTGAATATACCCATCCTCTCCTCCTCCCTCCCACCTGCCTGATACCTGATGAATGTTACTTAGATCAATGATCGTGAGAAATTTTCCCTGTGTGATGACTACATCCATCCCATTACTTTTGGGAGAACTCAGGCATCTGTGACTTTTCATGGTTGAATTTTGCTGCACCAGCAATTACATAAGGTCTTAGACTCTGTCTCATGAGTCATTTGGACAACCTATCCTTCATCAAAATCCTGAGGGTTCACCTTCCACTTGCCTTTCTTATTGAACACATTAAGAAAAACACATTTATGTGTCTGTTTGAGTTTTCTGACATTTGGTACATTCTCATTTACTTTGTCCTCTAGGTACTTCCTGTAGTTTTTGACCAAAGTCTGTCTACCTTAATGAACTACATATAGATTCTTAATGTGGAATATAATAAAATTGGTTTTGAACAAGAATATGAAGCTACCTGAAAACAATAAAGGTTGAAGCAACATTTTAAACGCCCCTTTATTAGGCTTTGGAATATTGCTGAGTTCAGTTTTTTTTCCTTTATCTCTCTTCAGCAGATTTGGTATGTTTTCATGATTAATTATATTAGCTATGTTTCATGATTCAGTGGAATTGTAATAACATTTTAGATGCACAATCATTTATCACCCAAGCAGAGAGGCACCTCTTTATTTTTCTAGTTTGCACTTTATCAGTTTGATATAAAACCTAACCTTATGATCTTTCAAGTTCAAATATCTCAGGATAAGAAGTTGAACTTGAAACATCTAAGCCCTAAGTATGGGGGTCATATTATCCACACTAAAAATTAGAATATTCCATGTGGTAAATGATTATTGTTTGCTGATTAGTAGATATATTTACATAAAAGTTGTATTAACTGAATGAAAATGAATAAATAATACAAAATGGGGGCTGTACCATAAATTTGATTGTTCATTTAATTTGACTCAGATATTTGCAGTTTTTTTCTGGTCTTTTTTCCCCCCTACATAGTTGAAGTAAATGTATTCAGCAAATACTGCAGTTAAACACACTAGCTAATACACAAGTGACAATTAAAGATAATTAAAGATAATGTTTTCAGATATGCTGCACCAACACCAATTGAACTGAGTCTTTACCTGAGTACCAGTTGCAGGATTCTTAACCTAGGGTTAAGGTGGGCTTTCAGTGACATTATATGCATGTGTCTACAATTATGTGCACATACATTTTCTTCTGGTAAGTGTTCAAAGCTTTTATATAATTCCCAACAGAGTCCAAGTTTAGATAGATTGTCTGAGGTCATTAAATAAAGAAAAAGAGTGATGTGGGGAAAAGGGCATACTATTTTGCAGGCCAAATGACACAAATTAAGTCAATTCAGTAATTTCATTACTAAGCCTTTCCCCTCCCCACATGAAAAACATGCAAATATGTACTCATTGAGTTGGGTTCAGAATTTAATTAGGTGATGCATGTGGTAGAACTTTGTAAAGCTCTTTATAAGCATTAGCTTATTTATTGAAAGGATAATATATGTGTCCCTGGGACTTGCAAGGCCCAGAGGCCATTTGGAGGTTAAGCTTGCATACAGTAAACAGATCAATGCTCAAATGCAGCAGGCGGGAACCTCTCCCTCTGCTATTTGTCCCTTGGCTGGAGGTGGCCAAGCATCCTGAGCCAGCTCCCAGTATGAGGCCCATCAGAATTCCTGCAGGGGGCTGACCCTTTCTTGTACTACAGTAAGAACATATCACTGGTAAATCTCCTACTTTTTCAAATGGAAAATCCAGAATCAATAAATACCCCATGACAGAATTGATAAAGATCTTTTCCAAATTCTTATGTCCTTTTTCCCACACCATTCTTTTTGTTTACTTAATGACCTTAGATAATCTATCTAAACCTTGATGATGGAAATGTACCCAAGAAAGCATTCAGAGACCTTACTTCTCAGTATATCAGGTGTCCAGGCAACGAGCATCTTTTGAATCTTGAATGAGATCCCTTTGATGATGGAAACACCTCACAGGGAAGCAGAGACTAGACCACTCAGATACATATACCCTTTCCACTGGGGAAATGTGGAAGATGGGGACATTGTGAAGGTTTTCCAATGAAATGCTCTTACTGTAGTTTGTCTGGGCAGGAGGGACTAAGAGCAGGAGAATGCTGAGGCTGAATCTGGGATGGGTCAACAGCTCCTGAACCTGGTGGTGGAGAAAACATTTACCTTCCAACCTTGCTGCCTTGATTGGAAGAGACAATTTAATTTCTCTGAGAGGGGGAAAAAAGATATATCTAATATCAGAAATTTCAGAATAAAATGGGATCCTTCTGTTTACATCTTTGTTTACAGCATGACGTGGTGGGGAGGGATCTAGGTTTGGAGGGAAGAGGTCTGGTTTCCAGGTAGTCCCTCTACTTAGTCACCTTGGGATCATCAGGAGTACATCTGACCTCGTTTTCCCATCTGTAAAATTGAGATATAAAAATCTGTCCTATTTTCCTCATGAGCTGTTAAGAAATTTATTTCACAATCTCTTAAAAGCACATAATATTGTAGACAGGTTTCCACCCCCCCCCCCCCCCCGTTTTCATATTATCAGAGAAATCCAGTTCTCTTTATTTATAAAGCACTAGATTATACCTACTTATCCAAAACTCAGCACCGCCATAGACTGCTATTACTCTGGTAGTTCCTAAAGTTGTACCCTGGGGGTGATGTGTAGGAGTTGAAAGAGTATGTACTTTAGAAGTAGGAAGACTTGGGTTTAAATTTCTTTTCAATCATCTACTTGCTAAGTGATCTTGAGAGATTTCCTTAAACTGCCTGGGACTCAGTTGTCTCAGCTCTAAAATGGTTATATGGATCCCTTTATCACAGAATTGATGCAAGGTAGAGGATGTGTCCCAGAGCTCTATACAATATCTGGTTAACAGTGGATTCTCACAAATTGTTAGCTCTATTCCATCCACCCCACACAATACTTAAATGAAACACATTAGTGCTGTGAATGTGTGAAGCTCTTTAGCAGACATTTGGCTTCTTCTGCTGTTGTTTGGGTTTTTTACCTGAAAAAAACCTATAAAAGTAATTTCACGTGGACATTTTAGGGAAACATAAAAAAATAAATAAGTAAAAGCATATTAAAGAAGACATTAATGGGGTCAAATGAGAAAAAGGATTTCCTTGTGAGGATTATCTTTTCCCTGAATTTAGGAAAGTTTTAAAATAAAATGAATATAGTAACAAGCATATCTATAATAGATATAAAAGAAAGATTAGTAATTCAGGTATATATTTTCTTTTTTGTAATGTTACCTTCAACATGCCATGTTCTTATGTTGGACCTCCATTTTTTTCCTTTATAAAGTGATGAAGTTCAACACAGGCCCTTGCCAGCACTAACATTTTCTAGGTCGATGTTGCCTTGACCATATTTCTGAATCTTTGGCTTGGATGAATTCATCCCTAAAAGAGGATGCTGGGGGTTGGTCTCTGGGAGCAGGCAGAAGGCAAAGTCCAAGTGGCAACATGAATGAGTGACCACATTTCCAGCTTCGATTCTGTCTCTCTGAAATGCATCCCTGCTAACGGCCACCTGTTCAGGACTCTGCTTAATGAACGTTTGCAGCAGCACATTGCTCTGCAGTTGACCAGTGATGCCCCTGCAAGCCTGTGTCTCCTTCACAGGGGGGGCTTGTTTTATGGTTTTCTCTCAGTTGGCATTAAAACAGTTGAAACTCATTATAATCCCAGTGCTGGTCAAGAATGAAAAAGACACTCTGTACCACCAAGAGCATTGGGGTAAATTTAACCTGAAGCATAATTAATCATTTTGGCATAGCTTTAAAATGGCTGAAGCTATTATAATAGAGGTTTTTTACTTAAAAAGGTGTTTTCACTCTGCTGTGGCAGCCCATGTGGAGGTAGAATGTGATCACTTTTCAGATGGACGTAGCCACTAGGATGTGGGAGACCCATCCACTGCTCAAGGAAAAAAAATGCCAGGGTTTTGGCAGTTTTCTTGAAAGCAGAATGATTTGAGTTACAACATAAAGATTTTCTTTTTGTTGCTGCTTTTTTATTTGGTTCAGTGGTTCTTTCATTTCAGCATGCATCTGTGTTACAGTGAAGGGCTGTGTGCTTCCAGCTGCATATATTATACATTAAGGATGACCCAAGAGACTTTTCAGGATGATTTTGACAACATGTAATTTTTACGTTACACACTGAATATAGAATCTAACCTCAGTAAAATAAACAATTCCATTTCATCATTTTTCATCCTAACGATTGACAATCCTTAAAATCATTGGTAATAATAAGTTAGCTAACCTTGGATGTGGGCTCTCTCATACACTTTGGCTGAATTTCAGCTAACAGAACACTTTTGTAAAGCAATTTGTCAATATTTATCAAGTTTAAAATTTTGAAAATTTTTGACTTTGTCATTTCATTTCTAGCAGTTGTTCTTTCAATTGTACATGTGCACAAAGCTATGTAAATATGTTTATTGTAGTGTTGATTCTATTAGCTAAAC
Source organism: Eulemur rufifrons (assembly GCF_041146395.1). Taxonomy (NCBI): domain Eukaryota; kingdom Metazoa; phylum Chordata; class Mammalia; order Primates; family Lemuridae; genus Eulemur; species Eulemur rufifrons. The sequence goes on along the minus strand of NC_091010.1, from coordinate 53,491,802 downwards.
TAAGTCATTAATAGACATTCTTTTTAAAATCCTTAGATATCATGTCATACTTTCAACAAAATTGTACTTGACCCATGAGGCTCAGAATGATCTGACTTTTGGCTACATCTACAGATTTTTTTTTTTTTTGGATCCTTTAACGTCTTGTCATTTACACAACAATCATTATTGTGGATAGATTGTAATACAAGTGAAGTGGATAGATTATAATACATCTAAACAAATAAGTTTATAGTCAATTACAAGTTTGAATCAAGTGTATCTATTAAGACAAAAAGATCTCCATGGCAATATCATCTTATATTGAGGGATCTGAGGGCGTGTGTGTGTGTGTGTGTGTGTGTGCGCGCAGTCAAGCCCTGCTGAAAACGACAGAAAAGGGGTTCCACTATTACTTTTTGAACATCAGTGAGTCTCTAAGACATAAGACATGTCTCTATGAACTATGGGAAATCATCTAGAAGAGGTTTGCTTTCACCATTGAATTTTTACTGTATTGGCATGTCACACTACTATCTCTCTTCTTCAACAGTGATAGTGAGGTGTAATATACATACCATAAAATGCATCCATTTTAGATACAAGTTTCTATGAGTTTTAGTAAATTTCAACAGTTGTGCAACCATTATCAAAATCCCACTTTGGATAGTTTCCATCTCTTGAAGAAAGTTCTAACTCTTTTTAAAAATGGGGAAAATAGATTAAATTCCTTATTATTCAGATCCCATGACTTAAAATTATTGACAATTCAGAGAAATAGGCATTTTGTGTTTATGAAAGATGACTTTGGGCAAGTATAAATCATCTTTAAGCTTCACTTTATTCACCTGGGGAAGTGGTAAATAATTTCCGCTTTACTCCTAAGGCCATGCATGGATTAAGTAAAACTGTGCTTTTGTCAATTTGAATGAAGTGTAGGAACCTTACTTTCATTTGAGTCCCTTTACTTATCCTTCTTTTAAAATATAATTGCCTAAGTATTTCTTCTAGATACATTGAGCAATATGTCACATGATGTTACTTTTATTTCAACAAATATTATTTAAGAAATTCATGAGAAGTAATTTAGGACATTATATTTACCTCTACTTTTGCCCTACCTGATGTTCTTATTTCATTTCTTAAATTCTATTCCTCCTTCTGTCATTTCCTTTCTGTTTAGAGAACTTACTTTAACCATTTATTAAGGGATAGTTATGTTAGCAACAAATTCTCTTAGTTCTCTTTTGTCTGAAAATGTCTTACTATCCCTTTCATTTCTAAAGGATATTTTTGCCAGACGTAGGATTTATGGTTGACAATTCTTTTCTTTCTGGAGTTGAACTTACTTCTGGCCTCTGTGTTTTCAGATTAGAAATCCTCTGTCATTCAGTCTTTCTCTATAAGTAATGCATCATTTTTCTCTGACTGCTTTTAAGAATTTTTCTTTGTCTTTAGTTTTCAGAAGTTTAATTATGATGCTTGGATTTATTCTATTTGGAGTTCCCTCAGCTTCTTGAATCTGTAGATTTATGTCTTTGACTATATTTGGGATATTTTTAGCATTATTTCTTCTAAAATATTTTCAGTACCACTCTTTCTCCTCTACCACTACAACTCTGATGGTATGAGTATTAGCTCTTTTGCTATTATACTGCAGGTCTTTTATACTCTATTAATTCTTTCATTGTTACTTTTACTTTGATAAGATTTGTTAAATTGCATTGCTCTGTCCTTGATCTCACTGATTGTATCCTCTGTCTTTTCCACTTTACTATTTAGCATGTAGAGATTTTTGTTTGTTTAATTTCAGTTACTGCATTTTGCAGTTGTAAAATTTCCATTTGGTTCTTTTTTATGACATTTTTTAGCTGAGATTTTCTATTTATTCGTTTCAAGAGTTTCTATTTATTCATTTGTTTCAAGATTTATTCATTGTTGCTCACTGCAGTATTTTTATGATAGCTGCTTTACAATCCAGGTCAGATCTTTTCAACATCTGATCCTTTTGAGTATTAGCATATCAATTGATTATCTTTTCTAATTGATTATATTTTTTCATTCAAGCTGTGATTTTCCTGGTTCTTAGTATGAGTGATTCTTTTCTATTGAATTCCATACAGTTTGGATATTATATTATGAGGTTCTGAATCCTGCATTCCCCCTATTCAGATGCAGCATGAGGGCAGAGGGCATGCATGTCCAGCTTTCTACTGGACAGCCCCAGTCAACCCCAACTGGCAAAAGTATAAGGCATCTCACAGCAGATGGGTCAGGTGGAAGTTCAGCTTCCAACTCAGTTCATCAACACCTTCCTTTCAAAAGTGGAGTACCATTATCAGCTCCCTACTGTGCCCTTCTTGCACCAGGAAGAGGAAAATAGAACTGACTCACATGACTTTATTGCTTCAAGTTGAGGGCTGAAACTCAGCTCCACACTGGGCCTCACTGACACTTGGGGAAGGAAAGGAGGAAGCACAGTGCCAACTAGCCCCATTCCCTAGGATCTTGTTTAATCTGGATGGGAGTAGAGGCTCAGCTGCTACTGGAATCCACTGATCCTTCCCTGGCAGGGGCATTAGAGTACTTGCTGCTTCTACCAGGTAAGGGATGAAGATCAGCTCCCTTCTCTACCCCACTGACACTACTTGGGCATGAGATTTGGAACACCACTTCTTCCAATGAGTAGAGGATTGAAGATCAGCTCCCCATTCAGTCCTGCAGGCACCACTAGGCAGAGCAAATGGAGCATCACTGCCTGCTTCCACAGGATGCTCTACTAGAGTAAGATAGAAGGTCAGCTCCCACTTGGCCCCATTGAAACTGTGGGAGTGGCATGTGAATGGGCATGTGAATGGTGTTTGGCTAGAGCAGGTTATATATTGCCATTTTTTTCTCCCTTAGGCAACCAGTTTTCTGGTCATTTGGCTAGGGGAGACAGGATTTTCTTGGAGAATTTCTTTTCTGTGTCTATTGGCAATTCCAGGTTGAAACCTTCTGTGGTGTCTTGTTCAGGATATATGGGAGGAAATGGGAAAACCAAATGCTTCACCACCACCACCACTAGCATTTAAATGGACTAATATAATACATATTTGTTGAAAGAAAGTAGGACCTAGAACTATTTTTTGCATATGCCAGGCTACAATTTCCACATTTTATAATATATTATTTCATAATTACCTTATGAAAAAGCTGTGTGGCCTTTTTTATAAATGGGAAATGTGGAGTCTTGGAGAAGTTTAATAACTTGCCTAAAGACACAGTTAATATGTGACAGACTGAGATTCAAACTCCATTCTTTCTCCATAATTTTTACTCTGTCCACAGAACTAAGCAGAAAATGGAAGAGTAGAAATAAGGGAACAAGATATCCACTTATATATGTACATGCCCATAGCTTTGTCAAGATTCTAGGTTCTTGTCTATCACTCTGTCTTGATCTTTTGTCCTTGTTTTATGTCTATTTCTGCCATCTCACTGCATATGGACATCTTGCCATTTACTTGTTTTTCTGCAAATAGGCAGATTGATATGGGACAATTTGAGAAAATGTTAGAAAAATTCATGATTATTAGTACCCTTGAAAAAAATCTTGGAAAAAAATCATGGGAAAGTAAGTTGATTTACCTTCTGAAGGAACTGAAAGGTAGTTCTTACAGTTGGCTTTTCTTGTACTATCTGTCAATATGGAGCCCAATATTGTGGGTAATTTGAAGCAAAAAAAGATTAGCTTGTGGCCTCTCAGCAGAAGAAAAGCTACAGATTCATGGCACTGTATCAGATTTGTATCTTGAGAACATGATAAATGTATTAGCTGTGTGAAGCAATCTCTCTTACTTGGTACAAGTCAAAACAGTATTGAAAATTTAGCCTCTTTACTCAATTAAGGTTGTAGTGACTCTCTGCCCTCTGCCTTCTACTAACAATAAGCTAGAGCTTTAGTCTTCTTATCCCTAAAAGAAATGCATTTTTAGAAAAAGAACTCAGGTGGCAATGATGTTATAGGAAGTAATGAATTCACTGATAAAGTTTCAAAGGAGAACCAGCCAACAATAGTCTCAAATGCCTTGTTTATAACTTTATATGATGCTGAAAGGTATTTTTCACCATTTTAATGAAGATATAGAACTCCAAACTGATTTCCACAGATGTACTTTATGTTTTCATTTTAGGGTTGGATGATTTGAATAACATTCAGTGAATTTCATTTTAAAGAAAAATACCCAGCTTATCATTAGGCAGGGCTTTCAAAATGTTGCAAATAAATATGAAATCCAAGTTAATGTCTACATAAGAAAAGAACATACAGTAAATTAATATATTGAGTGAGGGAAGAACATTCAGTAAATTATTGTGTTAGGAATTTGGTTAGAGTGAATGTTAATTTAATTACCTAATATTTTTTGATTAACTATAGAAGTAGAAACTAATTGGGTTCCTGCTGTGAAATGTATGAAATTAATATACAAATGAGGAACACAAAGCCCCTTTTAATTTAATAATGACCATTTATGACTTTAATTAAGCAGACTATCTCACTGATAATAAATGATTGACCTTGTATTTGTTAATTATTTTTTTTCCATTCCAGACTTTAGTCATTGGTTCTGGCTGCAACAAACCTTGGTGATTCATTTGTCATGGGCTCTTGTGCTTTAGGATGCTGATGCTAATGGTGACTTTTCTTTGTGTGTGCCAATGTTGCTACAAAGTCTAGTAGATGTTCAATTTCACTTTTGGTACTATTCTCATTTGACTGTTCTTCAATCTGTGGTCAGAGCTGCTGTTTTAGAGCCTGTCATTGTAGCTTTCTCACTACTTGAATTCCTAGTTGGCCCAAAGCACTTGTTCAATCTCAGCAGCTCCACATCTGTTTAAATCCTATAGCATAAATCTAGTTATTGCTGTGCCTTCTCACCATGTCCAACTAGGTGTACCACTAGGTTGACATGTAAACATCAGAGTAATCTTTAGGGTATTTGGTCTTCTTTATAGCATGTGGATCACTCCTTTTGGACAGAATTTGAAATCTGGGCTCTGCTCTGAGACAAGGTTGTTCAGGACAGCTTGGAGATGCAAAGTGATCTGAGATGCCCAAAATCTTTAAAGACTGATCCATGTAGAATTTCAAAAATCATCCCAAAATCATTATACTCTACCATGTAATTGTTAATCTTCAAATTCAGTGATTCAGAGAAAACTAACTTCTAGCTAGTAGGGGTCAATGATTCATTCTCTTGCAGAAGACCACTGCACTTAATCAAAAACTGATTCCATGGACCTTCCTGACTAGAGTGACAGTCATGGGAAGTTTTATTTCTCTGTTGGTTATTTGTCTCTCTTTACTTCACTGTGCCCTCAGGTGGGGAGTGGGCAGAAAAAAGATAATGCCTAGAAAAGGCAAGTCATTAAATCTGGGGCTGTTTAAGGGCTACAGGTAAATCATTTTTTAATTATTTTCTTCACCTACTTATCCTTAGTCCCTAAATTTTCACATAAAGAGTTATTCTTCTGTTCAGTATACTGCTTTCTCTACAAAAGACTTTTTCTGAGAAAGGCAATATATTTAGCAATCTAATATCCCTTAACTTTCCTTCTCTCCTTCCCCCTCCCTCCCTTCCTTCCCTTTCTTTCCTTCCTTCCTTCCTTCTCACTGTCATTTTTTCCTTCTCTTTCTCTTTCTATTTTTTAAATTCACTAATAATTTGGCACCTGCTCTGTGTCTGGCATATCTGTGGACCAGTTAAATAGGAGACCATTCCAGTGGGAACTCAGAGTGGGTTTAGGAGTTTAGGAGCCCACTGGGCACTAGAGACTGATGCCCAAAGAGGCAAAGGAGATTATTATGCATTAGAGGCACATCAATGTTTAATTTCAGGGTTTCTACTTCCACTTCTGTGTTTTGATGTTGTTGCTTTCGTTCCCCACCCACCACCAATAAGCCACCTTATTTTAGGTCACTGAACTAGGCATATTTTTAATATTTTCCATATCTGTGTTCCATATACATATATATTTTTCTCACTGGCTATAGATACATGATAACTGTAAAAATAAATACAGTGTAAAGAAAATAATGTCATTAAACCTAACTTGACATAATAGTTCCAAACTGAGACTTTGCCTTTATTAAAACAGAAGAATTAAAATAATTGTAAAGGACATACTTTCTTCATTTAGGTGATTCAGTTTAGAGCAATAGTTCTCAATCTTTACTGCCCATTATCATCACCTGGGGAAGCTTTTAAAAATTAACTGATGCCCAAGTCCCCAGAAAGTCTTATTAAATTGGTTGGGAGAATTGTGCTGGCATTAATCACTTTCAAAATTAGTCAAGTGATGATAAGTTGCAGTCAGGCTGGGGCACTGTTAGTTCAGTGGCTAAGATCCTAGATTCTAAAATGAAAATGCCTGAGTTTAAATTCTGTTCTATCACTGTCTGATCTTGGTCTTTTACTTCCCTAAGCCTCATCTTTCTTATTTTTAAAATGGGGATGAAAATTGCACCCACCTCATAGGGCTATTGTGAGAATTAAATGAGCTAATGAACGGAAAACACAGAGCAATGTTTTGCATGTGATAAATGCCAAATGGGTGTTCAGTTCCATTACTGTTTTTATCAATGTTTGGGTTTTTGCAGCATTTAAGATTCTATTAAATACGCAGAGAGACGTCATTTCCAAGTTTGCAGTAACACTCTCTTTGCTGGAGAATTGTCCCCAGAATAGTAGGACACACACTGAGGCAGGGCCATGGGGGGCCTGCAGGAGCCATGCCTCGTGGTCTGCATGACCAGCCATAGTGCTGGATTCCAGGCAGCCTAAGGGTACCAGACTCTGGAACTGCAAGAGGTAAGTGGCACCAGGTAGATGGGAGATGGGAGATGGGAATTGAAGGCGTAAAAAGTAAGAGTGAAAGAAAGATGTTCCTTCATTTTTCTTCCACTCTAGACTAAAGCTGGGGAAACAAAATAAAACAGCATAAATCAAAATAAAACATGAAGGTGGCTACTGCCACTGTGTGAATGCAGCAGTTTCCTTCCCTTCTTCCTCCCTCTCTCCCTCTCTTCTTCCTCTCTTCCTTCCTCTCCTCATTTTGTCTCTCCTCTTCGCTCCCCTTCTCTCCCTTGCCTATCCTCCTTCTCTCTTCTCCTTTCTCTCTCCCTCTCTCTCATATGCTTTTCTTCTGCTGGGTCATAGGTCAGGGTGATGGTCCTGAGAGACAAGGAAAAGTGACAGGAAGCAGGGACTGAGCTACGTCTTTCACTGAACAAGGCTTTGCAGATCAACAACTCTTGACACCCCTTGAGGTGCCTCAGGTCCCCAGTGCTGTCCATTTATAGGAGGTCAAGTCAATATTTGTTTGGAGAGACAAGGTAGTTCATTGCCACACTTTCTCCAAGGTAGACTTTTGAGAAAGAAAACCATCTCAAATTGTACCAGGCAGATAAAGGAGTGTTAAAGGAAAATAAAAACGGAGGCTGCAGTTTAGATATACCCCAAGGCCAACCATCCATAACCCCATAGCCAAAACTTAAGTCATCCTGATTTCACTAAATGCCAGTTGTAATCATAAATGAAATAGAAATTGTAAGCTTCATGTCATTGTCAGCATGATTCAGTGAAATCAAATCAATCAGCCATGAACAAAGCAGTTTGACAAACTCTGCTTGCCTTAAAAAGAATGCTGATATATAACAGCCAATCATGAAAAAGGTCAAAGTACTTCCTCTTTTACGCTTTTAAAGTATGCTGTCACTGCCGTGAGCGGAGTTCTTACACTTTTCAGTTCAAAGTCTTTTGGTCCTCACATTGTTTCCTCAAACTGTTTTTTTTTTTTTTATTATGTGCAATAAACTTCTAAAAATCTTTAATTTGGTCTGGTTTTACTTTCAACAGGAGAAATACTTTTCAAATTCACATTCTATTTTATTGTATGTGGTATATCACAGCACATGTGTGTGATATCTTCCATCCCAGGCCCCTGTGAATCTGTTTTTATCTAGTTATTATTATTCTATATTTTATATCATGGCTTTATTGAGATATAATTCACATACCATAAAAATTCACCCTTTTAAGGTATGTAATTCAGCAATTTTTAATATATTCACTGAATTTTGCAACCATTACTAGTAATTTTAGAGTATTCCAATCACCCCAAAAGAAAATCCTCTACCATTAGCAATCACTCTCCATCCCCCAGCCTGAGGCAGCCGTTTACGTACTCTCTGTTTCTATGAATTTGCTTATTCTGGACTTTTCACAGAAGTAGAATCATAAAATATGTGGTCTTTTGCATCTGGCTTTTTTCACTTATTATAATGTTTTCAAGGTTTATTCATATTGTAGCACGTATCAGTATTTTATTCTTTCTAGATGGCCAAATAATATTCCATCATGTGTATATGTAAAATTTTGCTTATCTCCTAGTCAGCTGATGAATACTTGATTTGTTTCCATTTTTTAGTTATTGTGTATAATGCTATTATAAATATTCCTATACAAGTTTTTGTGTGGACATATGTTTTCATTTCTATTGAGTATATACCTAGAAGTGGAGTTGCTGGGGCATATAGTATATTCTATATATTTAACATTTTGAGAAACTTCCAAACTGTTTTCGAAAATGGCCACATACCATGTTATATTCCTACTTGCAGTGTATATGGGTTTCAATTTCTTCACATAGTCACTAACAGTTTTTATTTTTGGTCTTTTTGATTACAGCCATCCTAGTGGGTGTGAAGTACTGTCTCCCAGTTGTCAATCATAGCTGTGGTGCTAGAATCTCAATCTTCCTTTTTCTCATCAGTGTTCTGATACAATCAGTGTTTCTCTTAAAGAAATTATATCCCAGTTCCCCTTTATGGGTTTCCCATGACGCTCACATAAGGAGAAATTTAATACCAAACATTTATTGAACATTTATCATGAACCAGGCCCTACTCTAAGCGTATATTGTCTTATTAGATTTTCACAATTTCCTTGTCTATCCTGACAGGAAAATCTGACCATGGCAATCAATTATTCTGAAAAGTTATTAAACAAAACACAGCTATTTAAAACTCCCCACATGTCAAACACCGGTGTCCTCAACTCTCTTGATTTTCCCAAATATGTTATTCTATTTCTCCCATGAGTATTCTTCAAATATTTCCTGTTACAAAGGGAAGTATTTTTCAGCAGCCTTAGCACACTGCAAACACACCCAAGGAGTACATTAAGCTCACAGATCCCCAGCGAGTAAGGCTAGGGAGAAAGCAAGCAGCTTTATCATACTCCCCAAGCTTTCAGCTAGTAAGTTCTCTCCACATAGCCCCTCATCAATGGGTTTCTCAGTAAAAGGTAGTGGGGGGAGGGATGTTGGTGAAGAGAGAGGGAGACAGAATGTTTGACTGATCAAACAGTTTGAGGCTTACACCATCCAAGATGAAAGAAAAGCTCATAAATTGAGTAGACAGAAGACTCTACTCACTTGCTGTATTAATGCAGCCAGATTATTTTCATTCCTAAAGATTGTACACAAGAGAATCATCCAACAAAGAGTTTCTCATTGTTCACTTTTATTCTATTATATAAATGCTCAAAAGCCAATATGTGCAAAATCACTTAGCAAAATGCCACCATGAGGTTCTTAGTTTGTAATTTAAAAAAACAACCAAAGGCTGCTGTACCTCATAAATTATGCAATAAGGGGTTTTGATAAGATTGAAAAATAGGAGTAAAACCTACACTCCCAGCAGGCAAAATATTGTTTGACATTTCTAATCATAATGAAACATATGACCTAGTGGGGCAAAACTAAAACACATTTGCATGTCAAAGAATAAGTTCCATTTAATTTGCTTAATTTTCTTTGTTAACTTTTCTGTTTCTTATGAAATAACTTCAAGGTTATGAAGAATATAATAAGTGTCTAAATGGTTGAGAGGAGGCATGAACAGAGATGAAAACAGATAGCTGATTTTTCTAGCCAGACTTTAGAAGGTGAGAAATCTGTATGCAAGAAGCAACTTCTCCTCTTTGCTGCTTTAATGGAATTTTGTTTTATTTTCAGAAGGCAAGAAAGGTAAGCAGAGTATTGGCCAGCTTACATTTATATAATGTGTAGTCTCCTGACTGTGCATATATTTAAGGGCTTACACTCTGTTTCTTGTCCCAGCTGGTGAAGTTTACCTAATTGTCACACTTTTGGCCCTTACCTCATGTAAAAGGCTATGACAACAAACCTCTAAAGTTTAACACTTCATGGTTTACTCATTGATTGTTTATTCCTCTTTTTAAGAGAGAGGAGAGAAGCTGGTGCTGTGATTTGAGTGAAATTGGGTTTCATAGGTTCAGATTCAGAGTTGAGGCAATACATTATGTAAACTTTGGTTAACCTGAAAATCTTTAAAGATATTAAAAAAAAGCAAACACAAATTTTCTTCTATTTTATATATATATACTTTTTAAATCAAACCTTTTTATTTTATGATTGGTTGCAATTTTTCACTTGCAAGTTGAAATTACCTTTAATAGCTAGTAAATTGATATAAACGAACAAAAATGTTTTATATAGCTTCTCCTCATCTAAATGAATGTCATAATTCTTTCTAGTTGAGAAAAGACTTAGAATAATTGATGCTTAAACCATTATTTTAACTTATCAGGAAAGCATCATGAAGACCTGTGGTTAAATAATTCAGTTGGTTGTAATAACATATAGAACAGAGAGGTTTCCAAGAGCTTACACTTCACAAACAAAGATTTTCTAACACTTGGATTTGTTGACCTGACCTTCAATGCACAGAAGAGATGTTAAAATACCACGTGGACACATGAGTATGGGCTCCGTGTTTGAGGTGAGGTATGTTCCTCCGGAGCCAGGCAGAGTGTGCCTCCTTTGGTTGTGTAGTCCCAGTGCCTGATATTTACTAGGAACTCAAGTATTTGAAAGAGTAAATGTGTAAATACATGGATGAATGGATGAAATTGAGTTATGGCTAAATCTGGTTTCTTGGAAGTAACAGTATTTCCTTGCTACATTGTGATGCATTAACTGAGATTTATGCAGATGGGTATTCACAATGAACTCTAGGGTGTGGAGCACATGCCATTTACATGATTTAAGTTAACTGATGAGGGAAATCACTTAAAATGGGAGCCTAGGTATCATTTGCTTTGCTTCAAAGTTAGGTGGAATCATTTTTAAATTCCCAGTTCTGTAGTTTCTCCTACCAACCTCCTTTTCTCCTGGGCTTCCACTGTGGCATTTTTCCAATTCTAGTGTCCTCAGTTTAGCTGGAGTTCCAATCCTGGCTCTGTCTCCTCCTGGCTAGTCCATTTTGGGTGAATTACCTGATCTCTTCCACTTGAAATTGTTCATTTATAGGAGGAGTGCAAGCACTTCTCGGTGTTATGAGGTCTTAATGCGAACATATATGTCTTTCACTGGGTGCATAGAAACTTGTAGCAAAAATAAGCCACCAGCAGCAGTGGTATTACCGCAAACACCACCACCAAGAAACAGTAGTAAGATCACGGGGAGTTATGAGTTAATATGGTAATTTAATCTAAACCAATGTCTTCTCTGATAATAGGTGCCCCTCAGATAACAAAATGCCTCCACTGAGGTATATTTTATATTTACATAAAAAATATTTTTTTTGGTGAAGGTAACTGTAGCCGTCAGGACAATCTCAAGTTGTTACCAGTTTCTAATGTATTAAGATGGTAGTGGAATTTTATGCTATGGGGAAGAAATATATTTTGTCAAACCTGCCTTGACAAAATGTAAATCTCCTCATATGTTTGTAAAATATTACTAGATAATGTATAAAACAGATATATATTATCTGTACCCCATTTTATAGCACTCCCAGATGACATAATATAGTTGATTGTTTTGTTTTTTTCACATTTGACAGTATTATTTTATAATTGGGGGGAGAATAAGATTTTTTTTAAAAGCTATTAAAATAAAGTTAGGTCTATATTATACCAGATTGCCAAAACCAATTTTATAAAATGTTTTAGTAAACTAAATTATAGTGATTTTTAAATATTTGGACAATCGTGAGAAAACTATAAGAAATGTAATTAGAATTTCCTATAAAGTCTGGAATGGTGAAACAAAGATCACATTTGGCTCAAATACCCTCAGCCTACTCTTATCCCAATCCCATGTGTCTAAATATATAATTAACCAAAATGAGGTGGGCATAGAAATATAAACTATAAATTTAAAAATAGAAAATAGCTTAATTTCTGATTTTGCAGAAAAATATATTTATTAGTTGAAAGCAGAGTGTGTGTTACTGTTGTACTATTGAGTAGGAATCAGAAAACATTAGATACACCCAGTTTTGACACAACTCTAGGAATAAGCACTTTGCTTAGAATGATTAACAACTCTTTATGGAATAAGCCAGTGTGAAAAATAAATCTCACAGTAGCTCATTCATTAAGAGAGAGAGAGAGAGTGTGTGTGTGTGTGTGTGTGTGTGTTTAGGCATAATTTTTTTTCCTGTTGATTTTGTGCCAGTTAGAGATCTGGTGATAAATAGTACCAATAAGGTATCTGTCCTTGTAGAGCTGACTTTCTAGTTAGCGGTGGGGGCAGGTCCATGATGGGAAGAATAGAGGCATAAAGAAGTAAAGAAATAGATTATTAAAACCATTTCAGAAAGTAGAAAATACTTTGTAGAAAATAAAACCATGGCCACATGAGAGAGGCTCACTATGTATAAAATTTTGTTTTGGATGATCAGGGAAATTATCTCTGAGAAACTGACAAACACATGTAGCTTAATCTAATAAAGGGTGCCTGATCCCCTCAACAGGGCCAAAACCTACCCCAAGGGTAAAGAGTGATAATGGGTGAGCCCTCATTAAAGATGTCCTTTTTGCTTAAAACCTGTTAATAAAGTGGCTGAAAAGTCAATCTAGTATTTATATGCCATATCAAAACATCCCCATGAGAGAACAGTCATTGAAAAAACCATGTAACTATTATAGAGAAGAAAATGCTTAGGGAACTTTGGTGCTATTTAGTAGCCTGAATAGAGAAAGGCAGGGACTATGGCCATGAAAGGGAAAAATGTGGTCAAGGAAAAAGAAGAGAAAAATGACAATCACAAGCCATCTCTGAGCATGGTGGAGAGGGCTTCGCCTTTTTGGTGGAAGCATGAAATGCATGAAAGACACATAACCTGAGGCACAGCCAATGCTAGAGAGAAGAGGAGCTTAATTTGGGGTATGGTTCTGGGTTATTCTGCTGCCCTTCACTCTTTAATACCTGTTTTGAAGTCTATAAAAATTGAGAGTCTCAAGTTTTCAAAAATCATCACAAGAAAAGGAATAAAGCATCAATTTTTGTAGGTTTGGTAAATGTGCTTTGCTGGCCTATGAGTCATAGGACTTCTCGGCATGTACACACAGCCTCTGCAATTAATATAAAATATTTGATATGTGTTAAACATAAAATGTTATGTTAATTGTATTTATTGCAATGTTAATCACCTATCTTGGATATCTAGGTCTATATTAGATAAGATGGTATAGGGACATATGTCAATCAGAAATATTGCCGCATAACTAATTATCTTGGCAATTCATAATAAAAACAAGGGTATGGAAAATACACTTGGCTTTACAGGATTGCAGATTTTGTGAAGGCAGGGACTATGTTGCATGCTTCTTTACACACTAGATGTTATTTCAAGTAGCAAGTGGAGAGAGATTTGTAGGGGAATTCTTTCACCCAAGAGTAATGAAATATGTGAGAACAGAAGGTCATCTGCTTCATGAAGATAGGGACAATATCTACATTTTTTCTGCTCCATATCTAGGTCCTGGTATATATTAACTGATTAAAACCTATGGGTTAAGTGAATGAACAAATCAAGGAATAAGTGAATTGAAATGGGAATTATTACCCTAAAGAAGAGAAGCCTTATGCTACCAGGATAGCTGAAGGGTTTGGCCTTCGGGAGATGGTGAGATATGTTGTGTGCCCTTAAGAAGTAAACCCAGGAATACTGAGTGAGTTTTGGGCAAAGAGAATTCAGTTCAAAATAATGAAGAATGTACTATTATAATTGCTGGTTTAATGGTATCTCCTGCAAGTCTTTGTGCTCCCTGAGTGTGTCTGTTTGTATGTGGTTCACTGTCTAGCAGAATGTCTGTCAAAAAGTAGCCATTGAATAAATGTTTGCATTAATGCATAAATAATGATTGGAACTGCCCAACCATATGGAAATAAGTAATCTCACTGTCATTGTAGGTGTCCCAGCATTGCCCAAATGACTACACAGCATGGTCATGTGGCAAAGATTAAAGCGTATATGAGGGTTGGACTAGTTAACACAAAATGTCTGTCTGTCTATTGTAACCTTCATCTTCTGGGAATTCCATTAAACTAGAACTTCTAGCATGCTTTGCCCAGCATGCAAAGTACCTCTTTAGTTGTTAGGTCCATTCTTACCTTCAAAGCATTTCTCTGAAAAGGAGGCATAATTTCTTGATCAGTGGTGAGGAGAGAGAACTGTGCTGTCTCTGCTGGAGCCATGGGGGAGAGGGAAAACTCATTGTTATGTGTGTTTTAAACCCAAAGGCCCTCTCTTTTATTCTTTCTAGAGCACCTTCCACTTGACCGTAACTCTGTTACCTACATTTCAGAAGATGCAGGTTGCTCAGGCTAATGGTACAAGCCTCATTTGGGAGCATAACTTAATAAAAGTTTCTTTCTATATGATTCCAAATTATAAGTTTTCTGTGGGGAATTTACCGTGGAAGCAGGGTCATGGTCAATAGAACTCTTGTTATTAAATGTTCCTTAAGGTAAGTGTTGCTCCGATGCATGTGTATAGGTGTGTGTATCCGTGCACTGTCACAGTGGCCAAATCAGCAAAGCTGAGAGTGAGCAGTGATGGCTGTGTCTCGGTGCCTGTCATCTTTTAGGAGAGCTTCTTATTTGTGAGACAGTCACACTAATTGGATTTTGTTTCTTGGGTGAAAATATGAAATTGGAAGACATCCTCAGAGCAAGTACATAGCATTACCTTTCTACTCAGAAGAGCTTCTCTGACTTAAGAACAATTCCTGCTACAGTTCTTTAATCTGCCTAAAAGTGATTGCATGTCATTTAGACAATTGCAGGTAGACACCTTTTCATTTGAACTCCCATCCACACATCAATCAGCAGAAATTCAATATTTATAACTATTTACGTTTATTCTTAACCTAAATTTTTGTGGAGTTTTAGGACTCACTATAGATAATAATTTACAGAAAGCAATGAGTACTAAATACTCATTGAATACTGAAAGATCAGTAGAGAAGAAAGGATAGCTAAAGTAATAAAGTGGAGCCTTTAAATAACACAGGTGCAATGGAACTTGCTGAAAATGACCCTCATGAGAGACAGTAAACTTTGTAACCTCTCTTTTTAGGGAAATGAGACAAGGAGAAATAACTGCTTGACTTTACACAGCATTTTATTATACTTCATGTTGTAGTTGTCACTTTAAAGATATTAATATATCATTCAGATGTTACATTATTTGCATTTGACATAACAGTCCAGAGACTTTCCCAGTGTCACCCAGTGAGTTCTTGACTTAAATCATAATAATGGTCTCTAAGCTCTAGTGTTCTAGAGTCACAGAAGACATGTCCATTCAGGTAACAATTTACGTTTAGCCTCTAGGGATTTTCATATTCTTAGAGATTATCCTTTGACTCCTTGTTAAGGACTCTTCTTTACCTAAGGGTCATTTCCAAGTCCACTGTTCTGGGGGTGGTAGTTTCCTGATCAACCAATGCAATATAAATATGTAGTATGGGAAAAGTATTTAGGAAAAAAAGGATAGAGTCAGGGGGGAGAGGATTAAATTCAGATATTTCGTATGTGTTCAAATGACAAAAAATAAAGATAGTGCATTAGTTTTTTATAAATATTTTCAGATCAATTTTAGGAATGATAGGTATTATGATACTATGTCCTTCCCACTTTTCAATGATGATTTCTGCAATGGCAACCCCCATTGAAATGTAAACATTTTCCATAGTCAAAGTCAGGTTCAATTTGTCACAGTGTTTGCTTTATTTATTATTTTTATTATTTAATTTTTTAAGTTAGTAACAATTTATTGGTGGATAAAAATAGTTAAGAGATGTATTGTACAACATGATTGCTAAAGTTACTAATAATGTATTGTATTCTTAATAATTGCTAAGACACTAGATTTTAAGTGTTCTCACCATGAAAAAAATGGTACATGAGGTAATGCATATGTAAATTAGTTCATTTAGCCATTCTACAATGTGCACATATTTTAAAACAACATGTTGTACACAATAAATAACCATTTTCATTTGTCAATTAATTTTTAAAAATCTGAATAAATAGAAAAAGGATAGTATGTTCAATATGTTTACTTCATAGCATTTTTTTTTCTGACGTTGCTTGTTTTAAATCCCAAGTTATATGACTTGAGATGTGTTATTTAAAATATCAATTTTATTATCTGTAAAATGAGGGTGGCAATGGAAATACCTTCTTTTTAGGATCATTGTGTGGATTTCATGGCACTGTACTTTGGAAAAATAACCTAGCCTGTTCCTAGCTAATATTAAGGACTCAAAATTGGGTATTATTTTTATTAAATTATTTTATTAGATTATTCAGTGTCTTTCTAGCACATGTGACTTTATAGTACTTGATACAACTTACCTTTTTTTTTTTTTTTTTCCAATTTATCCTATTTGGTATGTCACTCTGGTAATGCCTCTTCTCCTAACTACTGAGAAGAACCAGTTGAGTTTGATCAGGGCATGATTGGGGAGGCTTGAGAAAGTAATTGGGAACCAAAAGGCATAGGTTACTATCCCAGCTTCAGTATTGACAAGCTCTACAACTTGGGCATCAGTTAAATTCTCTAAGCTTTAAATGCCTTATATAAGGTGCATAACCAGACCTGCCTCATAAGGTTGTCAAATGGACAACCATCAGATCTTTCTCAGGAACAATTTCTGCTTTTTGTTTTCCTCTGAATGGACTTTTCTGTTTAATTGTATGCCTTGTGGTAATCTAATTTCCATTTCCAATGAATGAATTTTGAGATATGATTGGCATTGAAATGTTAGGGGAGTTTTGTCAGTATGACTATGGAAAAATAGAGGGTTTTGTTTGTTTGTTTGTTTCCTTAAAAAGAAAAAGACCCATGAAAAGATACAGCCTCATTCTTTGGCACAATGTTGCTTAGCAATTCATGCCAGATGGAACTCCAACAGACATTATCTGGCCATGGAGGGGGTGAACACACTGAGGCTCACAGAGCAGAAGGTTAGGAGGAACCTAGGCCATGATGGTATCATTAAGCTATTTATTTAATGACCCAGGAATTTCGTGCTTCTGTGCTTCTTATTATTATGCAAGACAATAAATTTATTTAGTATTTAAGCCAATTTTGATAGGGTTTCTGTTTATTGCAGCCAAAAGCATCCTCACAGGTATCCAGAGAGTCAAGAGTTTTTTCCAAGAGATCAGTTCACTTTTGGAGAAAGAAGGCCTTTGGAAAGACAATGGGTTTTGGTTAGCCTAAACTAATGGAGAACACTGTCACTTGGTCATCTAATTTTATAGATTCAAAATTTGCAGAGAGCACACTGGACTCTTTTGATGCCTTTGCAGCAATGGTATGGAATTGCAAGCATAGCTCATTCCCTCAAAGACTTGAGGACAGAGCTGCCCAGCCAGATATAGTAGTATGACGGGTTACTCTGTTGTTTCAACACTATCAGGTCCCTAGTAGGAATTTACTCAACATAAAGGTTAATTAATGTGTCAAGCAATCTAGGCAATAGGTACCTAGGAGATACACATCTCCAGAAATACAAGAAGGGAAAGAGAAATGTGGGAGAGAAGAAAAAGGTATGATACACCTTCATTTATATTATAAAAACATTTTAGTTTTTGCCTTGAATTACTGGTAATGGCAATGACTCCCACTTAGAGTTCTGAGATTTAAAAGAAAATTGAACGAGAAACATCTCTTCAATTAAAAAGACAAAGCTATTTAATGAATCTTTTCCAAAATAACATCCAAACATGGTGATTGATTTTTGTGTCCCCTGAACAATTTTTTAAAAAAATTATGGTAAAAATCATGTAGCATAAAATTTACCATCCTAGCCATTTTAAAGTGTACATTGCAGGGGTGGTAAGTGTATTCACATTGTTGTGCAACAGATCTCTAGAATTGTTTTATTTTGTAAGACTGAAACTCTATACTCAAAGAACATCACCTCTTCATTTCCCTCTCCCCACAACCCCTGGAAACCATTATTCTACTTTCTGTTTTTATGAGTTTGACTACTTTTAATAACCTCATATAAGTGGAATCATACAGTATTTGTTCAAGTTCATCACGTTGTTACAAATGGCAGGATTTTCTCCTTGTTTAAGGCTGAATAATATTCTGTTGCATACATAGATCATATTTCCCAATCCATTCATTCATACCTAGATATATATAATATAGTGGCCATTCTAATGGGTGGAAGTGATATTTCATTGTGATTTTGATTTACATTTCTCTAGTGTTTATTGCTATTGAACATATTTTCATGTGCCCTTTGGCCATTTATATATCTTCTTCAGAAAAACATTCAAGTCCTTTGCCCATTTTTTATTCAGATTATTTTGTTATTGAGTTATAGATCTTTATATGCTCTAGATATTAACCCCTTATCAGATTTATAATTAACAAATGTTTTCTTTCATTCTGTACGTTGTCTTTTCACCCTATTGATTGTTTTCTTTGATGTGCAGAAGTTTTTCAGTTTGATATGGTCCCATCTGTCCATATTTGCTTTTGTTTTATATCTAAGAAATCATTACCAAACCCAATTTCATGAAGCTTTTTCCCACTGTTTTCTTCTGGAGTTTTATAATTTTAGGTCTTATTTTTAGGTCTTTGATCCATTCTGAGTTAATTTTTGTATTCTTTATAAAGTAAGGGTCCAATTTCATTCTTTTGCATGCAAATATCAAGTTTCCCCAATACCATTTGTTGAAAAGGCTGTCCTTTTCCCATTGTGTGGCCTTAGTTCCTTGAACAAATTTTTAAGCCTGTGAGCAAATAAAAAAAATGGGCAGAGACGTATGTTTGGATGAATATAATACTTTTGTATTTGGTTATAATTTGAGTTTCTAAGAGCTACTGTGTGTTTTTTAAACATTACACAGAACCAAGTGCCAATCTTTCAGTCTTCAATTCTCAATTTTGGTGGTTTATTTTTAATGTGCTATAAAAATGAAACTACATAGCAGAATTAATTCTGACCTTTAATAGAGATGGGTAAATTAGATTAAACATTTAATTTCCACAGTTTCTGTATACTTTGTATTTTATTTTCTGGAAATAAAATATAGCTCTGAACTTGGCATTTTCTATCTCCTTTATGAGGCCAGTTAAGACATTTTAAATGGCATGAATTAATGTGCTTTATCTTTTAGTGTGTGTGTGTGTGTATTTTTTTTTTTTTTTTTGTGGTGGGGGAGTTGAAAAATTTATTCATTGTGCATTTCCTGAGTTTCACTTTGTGTTTAGCAGTGTATTGAATGAAAAGTTAAAGAGATAGTTTTCTTCTTAAAGGGTTAGTGGTTTAGTAGAAGTAATGCATACATTTAATTATAATGCATGCCAGAAACTAAATATTGAGGACTGCGTATAAGTAAAGTGTGAGTTCAAAATAGAGGAAGTTCACATCTGGCTGAGGACAGCAGGAAAGTCTTCCTGAATGGTGTGCTTTAGGTGGTATTTGAAGGATTCTAAGAATTAGAACCATGTAATAATAGCTGATATTTATTGAAGTCTTACTTTATCTTCAGGTATTAGTCTAAGTGTTTTAATATTTCTTTTAACCATCTTATGACATAGGTATTATTATCCCATTTTATGAATGAGTAAGCAAAGGCACAGAGGGATTAAGCCACTTGCTTAAGGGCACACAGCTGACAAGTAACAGAACCAAGATATGAAGACCTATAGTCTGACTCCAGAGCCCACATTCTAGCCAGCCTGCTGCAGGGCATTCCAAAACATATAAAAGTGTACCTGTAAAAGCAGGGTTGGAAAATATGATGACTGAACGGGAGCTGTCGAGGAGCTCAAGCTGTAACATAGAGGCCACTAAGGGGGTTGCTAGGGATGAATATGAAACATAAAATTTAGGGCAGAATGGCAGCTGACTGTAAAAGCTAAGCTGCTTGTTTATTCTGAGGGCAATGAAGAGCAATGAAAGGTGTTAGTGTCAGGGAGTGGTGTGCTCAGAGCTATGTCTTATGAAAGTTAAAGTTACAGTAGAGTGTAGATTGCTGTAGACTCACAGGGTGTCACCTATGTGGTCTGATGATGCTCATATGCTGAGGGAGAAACTGAAACTCAGAGATACTGAGATAAATTATTTCCTAAGTTCCCCCAAATAGTAAGTGAAAATGAGATGGGACAGCTAGCATTAAAACCCCAGTTTCTGTGCCTCCAAAATCCAATCGCTCTCTTCCTCCTTTCCTCCCTCCCTCTCATCCTTCCTCCCTCCCTCCTTCCTCTTTCCTCTCTCTCTCTCTCTCTCTCTCTCTCTGTCTTTTCTTTCTAACAAAGAGAAGCGACTTGTAAGATGCCAGTTAGGTGACCACAGTATCGCAGGGGAAGAGGTAATGAAGGTCTACATTAGGAACAAAGGACATGAGTTTCAGGGGCTTGGGACATGCAGGATCAGCTTATTTCCACCATCAACTGGGTCTGAGGAACTTGGAAAAAGAAAAACCAAAGAAGATTCTATGGGTTTAGATAACCAAGTAGATACTGGAGCTGTTAACAAGAAAAAAAGGATAAAGTATACATTCGGGGGTGAAAATGATGAGTCCAATTTTGGACCATTTTCCAGGTGACATACAGCATCCAGGCAGATATATCCAGCAAGCCAGACAGGCTTGTAGGAAGCAGCTCAGATAGGAAGATGTGGATTTGGAAACGGATATTCTCAGAGAAGTGACAGCTAGTACTGCTTTCTTTTGAACTTAATCCTGAACCAGGATTTTGTTATCAGATAAAGTAAACATGGCTCAATTTTTCAATATGTATGATATTGCATCATAAATCCTATTTCAAAAATCCATTTGTTTTTTTAAATTTTATTTTGTTTTTTGAGACTTCCATAAGCAAATATGTGCTTGTATTAATACATGTTTATATTTTTGTGTTTATGCATATGCAGAGATCATAGATGGATAGACAGATGGGCAGATATTGTCACATGGATCATATTAAAATAGAGGCTTTTAACATTTTTCTCCCCTGGGGCTAATGAGACTCTAGAATGTCAGTTTTATCCTGCCTCCATTTATTGGTGGGAGAAGTTACAGCAAGGTCAAGCAAGGGAAGGTAAACAAAAAGAGGAAAAGAATGTCCCTCAGTGGGTCTGTCAAAGCCTGGTACCTGGAGTTTGGCATTTCAGGTGACACCAGAGATCTGGCAGGGATCAGGATTGGATTCAGCCTATAAGCAGGACAAATGCCTGGAGACAGAAGGCAGAGTGGTCCAAGGAGGACAACTGGGAAGGGCACGAGGAAGATTCTAGGACCAGACTGAACTTTCAAAAGTAAGGTAGGATTTTAGTTTTGGGCTATCTAGGGTAGCTGTCAGGTTTCAAGGAAACTGAATTATGTGTGTTGATGTGAGGAAGGTGGTGTTTTCAGTTTTGGCTGTGAGGGCCACAGTTAATAAAGGTTTGAAGGGCAGACTACCACTCAACTTTTTGAATTTGAGCTTATTAAGTTTCCTATGAGAAATATCAGAGATAGTGTCTTTGTCTTCACCCTTAAATCTAGGATGGCCTTGTAACTGTCCTATGGCAGGACAACACTGTGAGTTCTAAGCCTGAGATTCAAGAGGCTTGGTTTACTTTTCTTTATCCTCTCAGAATCCCTCTGCCCTCCCCTTGGAAACAAGCCCAGGCTAGCCTGGTGAGGGATAAATTAGCTACAATTATTTCACATATTTCCCTTCATATTTTTAAGCATCTCACAATGAGATGGTATATATCAGCTCAGGGAACACAGCAAGGATTTACTTTTATTTTTTCAAATATGTACATACACATGGTATTTAAAAGAAAATTTAACCTGTGCCCATTGGTGAAATCATTTTTTTCTACATGTGGAGTAGAGAGAAGCCAACCTAGCTGTGGCATTTTAGATCAGCCAGCAACTAACCACAGACACTCAAGGGACCCCAGGCCAGGTCCTGCACTTGTGAGCAGAACCATGCAAAAGAGTCCAGCTCAGATGGCTGCCCCACAAGGTCACAAAGTCATGAGCCAAATAAATGTTTATTGTTTTAAGCCACCGAGTTGTATTTTTGTGTTTTAAACTATGGCAAAAAGCTAACTGACACAGGTAAAAAGTGGGCTGGGTATGAAGTATAAGATCAGTCAAGTAACTGGAGCCCAGTGCCGTCGGGTCAGCCAGAAGGGGACCTGCTGGGTCACTTCAGAGAGGACATAAGGAGACAGCAAAGAGTGACTGTACCCCACAAGCTTCTTTAGGGAAGATGACTAGACCTGGAAAATATCTAAACAAAATTGGCTTATTTACTGCCTTTTTTCCCCTCTGGAAAATGAATGCTTAAACATAAAGGGAGAAAAAGTTAAAAATTGCATCTAACCAAGCAGTAATGTGACTTTTTCTTATTATATGCTCAGAAGGCAAATGAAAGAAAAGTGCTTTTGTTAAATGTTTGTTTTGTTTTGTTGTTTTCCCTGCCTAAGCCAAGACATAGTAGGAAACAAAATAATCACAACTGAACTTTGCATAGCCTCTTGAATCATCTATTTAAAAGGAGGGAAAGAGACAGTGGAAAAGGGAAAGATTGCTTCAATTATTGTGTGAATTAGACCCAGCAAAAGAGCCCAATTTAGACAGAAGGCTCAAGACTCTTTCCTGGCAGTGAGCCTGAAAGTACAACAAAAGGAAACACAGATACTGGACGGAGGGGGAAGGAAATTAGGATTTAAGGGAATTTTTAAATCCTTCACAGATGTATGGCTCTTTTCTTATTTTAGAAAACAGTGCCTTCTTGCATCCAAGTACTAACCAGGCCTGAACCTGTTTAGCTAAAAACATTGCCTTCTAAGATTAAATATACAAATCTCTGCCACTGAGTTAGTAACTAATATAAGAGGCAAAAGTGAGGCTCATGTAGGATGTGCACATCCTCCTTCTAGGCTTTGGGAATGCTCTGGGAAATAAACTAAACATGACAACAGAGCCCTAGAAATATCAAAGTAGCCAAGATATCCAGAAATATATAGTTGGTTAGATAACTAATAGCTATTTGGACATTAAAACCACTGCAGCAAACAACCCAATTTAAAAATGGCCAAAGGTGGCTGGGCATGGTGGCTCACACCTGTAATTCTAGCACTCTGGGAGGCTGAGGTGGGAGGATTGCTTGTGCTCAGGAGTTTGAGGCCAGCCTAAGCAAGAGCAAGACCCCGTTTCTACAAAAAATTACGAAAAGTAGCTGGGTGTGGTGGCACGCGCTTGTAGGCCCTGCTACTCTAGAGACTAAGACAGGAGGATCACTTGAACCCAGGAGTTTGAGGTTGCTGTGAGCTAGGCTGACACCACAGCACTGCAGCCCAGGCAATGAAGAGAGACTTTGTCTCAAAAAAAAAAAAAAAAATGGGCAAAGGACTTGAATAGACATGCATCTGAACAAGACATACAAATGAACAATAAGCATATGAAAAAAATGCTCTGCATCACTAATCATTAGGCAAAATTAAATCAAAACCACAATGAGATATCACTCCATATTCATTAGGGTAACTATTAACAAAAGACAGAAAATAACAAATATTGGCAAACGTGGAAAAATTGGAACCTTTGTGCATCTCTCATGGGCATGTAAAATAGTGCAGGTGCTATGGAAAACAGTTTGGTGGTTCTTCAGAAAGTTAAATATAGAACTATCATATATCCAGCAATTTCACTTGTAGGTATACACCAAAAAACTAAAAGTAGGGACTGAAACAGATACTCACCTGTTTATAGCAGCAGCATTCACGATAGTGAAAAGGTAAAAACAACCCAAATGTCTACCAATAGATGCATGCATAAACAAAATGTGGCATATACTTACAATGGATATTATTTTAGTCTTAAAAAAAAGAATAGAATTCTGATACATGTCACAACATGATAAAACTTGAAAACATTATGCTAATGAAATAATCACCCATAAGAAGACATGTTAACATCATCAACTTCTTCATATGATGCACTGAGAAAGGCACATCACCTCCGTGGTCTATTTTCCAATAATGCATAAGCTCAGTCTAATCATGAGAACATATAGGCAAGACCAATTTGTGGGGCATTCTACAATATAATTGGCCAGATTGTTTTAAAAGTGTCAAGGTCATGAAAGATAGAAGAACCATCAGTGATTGTGGAAGACTAGGGAGACGTGACAAACAAAGGCATGTGGTGTTCTGGATTGTACTCTGGAAGAGGAAACAAAGGGCATTAGTGGAAAACTGTGTAGTCTGAATCAAGTTTGATAGTCAATTAACAGTTTTATAATAATGTTAATTTCTGAATTTTGATAATTCTACCCCGACTATGTGAATTATTAACATTAGAGGAAGCTGGATGAAGGGTGTTCAGAAAGTCTCTGTACTAACTTTGCAACTGCTCTTCTAAATCTAAAATGATTTTAAAATAGAAAAGATTTTTTTAAAAGGCCAATACAACTTCTTCCGGACCTTGTTGAGATTTTGTTTTGGAGCACATTTGTCATGCTACAAGGAGGCCAAACAGTCCCACAGAAAGGAGATACATACTAATTTCAGCCACAGCTCCTCCTGTTGTCCCAGAGATAGGCAGCGTCAGATGTGTGAGTGACCAAATATTCAGATGATTCTAGTTTCTAGCAGTCGAACCAGGATAGCTCATGCCAATGGAGCAAAAATAAACTGAAACCACCATCCCCCCTAAATTGCAAGTCTGTGAGCAAAATAAATGTTGTGGTTGCCTGAAGTTACTAGATTTTGCAGTGGTTTGTTACATGGCAATAAAAAATTTAAACAGACACAAGAAAGTGTGGGGGCATTATATCTGGTGACTTTGATTTTTTCTATTATTATCATGGTGAATACGAATTCCTTATGTAGTTAAATTAAAACATTGGAAGCAAAAGCATTTACAGGTGTAGCTTTGTATTATCACTCTTTCTCCAAAATGTTACAAATAATTTGCCAGACATGAATAGGCATGTAGGCTCATGAAAAAAGAAAAGAAAATAAAAGAAACTAAACTAGGTAAGAGTTAAAATAAAAATAATAATAATAATACCATATATATTTTTTTAATGAAAATAAATTCTTGCTGTGTTCCCTGAGCTAATATATACTATCTCATTGTGTGATGCTGAAAAATATGAGGGGAAATAATTATAGTTAATTTATTCCAACTTTTATTGGCTATTTTGGCTCTAAGTACTAAACCAAATTAGCAGAAAGTTTCATCTTACGATTTAACACATATAAAATACACTTATTTTTATTTATTTATTTTCTCTTCTCCTTTAAAATCATAACCACAGTAATAGATTATTCATTTATTCATTACACAAAAGCCTGTGACAAGGGTAGATAAAACGTAATAGCATAAGTTAAAGAGAAAACAATATTAATGAGACAGGGAGTTCATATGCTTGTTAGATTTGAGTGTATTGGAAAAAGCAACCTTATGTTAAGTATTGGCAAAATTATATTACAGAGCCAATCAATATAAATGTGGCATATTTGTTAGCAAATAATTAGTATAAATCATGCTGACTTCATTGTATATACCCCAACCCTGAAGAAAATGATGGAATCAATGGTGGGAAGCAGATGGATTATTTAATTTATTTCTCAATTACAGCTGACACATTAGTTACAGAAATTTTCATGTCATCTATTTTTTTATGCTCCATTTTACAGCTGTTTATTGTTGTAATAAATAAATACATTATGTCCTCTTATTAGAGCAGAAATGAACATTTCCTGTAGCAAAGCACTCACATTCTCATATGGTACAAATATCCCAAGTGGAACACCTATAAGGGAGAATGTTTACCCAACCCAAGAGTAAGACCTGGGTGTGGTTACAGCTCTGAAGACAACAAAATGCCATCAAAGAAAATGATGACATTTTGCCTTTTCAAAGGTGTTATTAATACATGAGAAGATTTCCATTTCACAGTCTTTCTAATAATACAGACACACTTACAAATCTATGTGTGTGTTGCCCAGCAACAAATGAGTATTGCAAGCCACCATCTGGGACACAGATAGATAATGAAGTTATTATGTCCATTTTAGTCTTTCCCTACAGTCTTTCCCTAGCAGTGCCTGGCAGGCTGAGGGGAAATAGCCATACCTACTTGATATTTTAAAGCTTCACACATTGGCTTAGGAGAATGGGATCATTATTTGCAAGTAAACAGCTGGTTTGTTTTATTTTCTGAGAGACTCCATATTAGAATAGGATGGGATGGATATTGGCTGAATCAATCAAGTAGGATATACGTACTGAGCACCCACAATTTCCCTAGTACTGTGTTAGGAACCTATTTGTTCTACTAGTGTCTCATGTTGACAGAGATTTGCAGAAATAGAAGTGCAATTTAGGAAATATATTTCTTGCTTATCTGACTATATTATTCAAACATGTAACTATGAGGACATTCTACCCAACTATTATTTTCCTTGGCTGTTGTAGCTGTGATAGAACTACCCACATTGATGTCTGGATGTTCTTTAGTCTATGATTTTTGTCCTTGAAATATCCTGGCTAAGCTGGATTTTAGCAACTAGTAAGGACTTGAACTTGGAATCAGACATATATAGGGTGGATGAACTTTGAAAGTAATGAACAACATGACAAAAGCTACAAAAAGGAGGCCCTGAGTTTTTGTATATGTGAATAATAGGAAAATGCAATGTTCTGTGAAACAATGTTTCAACTGAGACAGGAATAATGCAAAAGAATGGGGTGGGGGAACGAAGACAAGTTAATTAATGGTTATAAAAGTATAATTTGATAGAAGAAATAAGACCTGGTGTTTGATAGATCAGTAGGGAGAGTAGTTTACAATAATCTATTGTATATGTCAAAATTGCTGGAAGAGAATAATTTGAATGTTTCTAGCATAAAGAAAAGATAAACATTCAAGGTGATATATATCCCAATTACACTGATTTAATCTTTACAAATTAAAAGCATGTATTTAATTATCACATGTACCCACAAAATACGGACATCTATTATGTATCAATAAAAAATAAAATTTAATTTAAAAAATATCTTAGGTAATGAAGGATGTTGAGAGGAAAGAGAGAGAAGGAATTCTAGTCTTAGGAAATAGTGTGTGAAAGATCATGTGTAAGTAAGAGCATGGTAGCTGGTAGAAACTTACAAAAAGCCAGTGAGTGTGAAGTGGGAAGACTGAGGGGTGCAGGAAATCATACTAGACATGTGAGTGGGGTTTCTGGAGCATGAAATGAAGTAATGCATGTAACAGGCTTAGCAGAGAACCTTCCTAATTGTGAATGTAATGCTCTCTATTATTATTTCTACTATTTCATTGGCTGAATATATAATGTCTATTCACAAAAGTCTGGTAAATAAGAAATCATTTTCTTTCCATGAAAGAGAATTAAAGAAGGAGAAAGCAAGCAGTTTTGATACAGGAAAGTGGACTCCAAAACTGGGGTCTGGCGTAAAGGCCAAGTAGATTCTTGGCTTCACACAGGAAAGAATTCAAGAGCAAGCATACAGAGTAAGGCAAAGGCAAGTTTATTGAAGTAAGAAAGATGCAAAAGGAGGGCTATCTCTCAGAGCAGCAGAGAGTAGCCCTCTGTGAGTTTCCAGGGTCTTATATTATACCTTCTATTTAATTTTATGTTAAGAGGTGGGAGGATTATTCATAAGATCTCTGGAAAAGGGGTGGTAAGTTCTGGGAACTGAGGGTGCCTCCTCTTTTTAAACCATATAGGGTAACTTCTAGGAGTTGCCACGGCATTTGTAAACTGTCATGGCGCTGGCAGGAGTTTCTTTTAGCATGTTAATGAATTATAACTAGTGCATAATGAGTAGTGAGGGTAATCAGAGGTCCTTTTCATCCCCATCTTGGTTCTAACTGGTTTTGGCCAGTTATTCCACCACCCCTTGTTTTATCAGAGAGCTTGGTTCAGGTCATATGACTCCTTACAGAGCAGGGCCTGCCAGTTCCTTATCTCAGTTTGAACCTGAGGTAGAGGAGCCAGGGAGTCTCCTTGGTGAGACTTTCTGGGGTTCTGGACAATTCTTACCCAACATTTTATTAATTCTTGAAGACTATCAGGTTCCAGAACAAGGTGAGCCTTTCCAGACAGCTCTGTGTAGAAAAGGGCTGGACCAGTCAGCTTTGTCTTAATATAACAAATGAGCTATTTCCAAATGTCTATATCCAATGTCCTTGGCTCTTTGAGAAATAAAGTTTGTTAAATTCCAATTTCTTTGGGTTGAGTCAGGAAGATAAATATATAATCTTATGATAAATGATCAGAATTATTTCCAAATAGGATTTTATTTTACTATTTTTGTTCTACACATTGCAGTCTCTTTCAAGTGCATATTTATTCATTGCATTCAATTCTGCAGGTATATGATTGTCAAGTGTAATGTGTCTGCACAAAAGAACATTACTGTGAGTTAAAGAAAAACCTGATGAGTTCTGAACATGTTTACTAGGTATACAGATCGTGTGTTTTCTGCACAAAGGATTGGAATATAATGCCAATAGAACAGAAATAAAAAAGACAACTTTCCAGTCTGTAATCGGTGAACTAGAGGGATTTAGGATGTTGTTTATGAATCAGTGGCTGGGGAAAGAGAATTGAGGGGGGCCTTAATTTTTACTAAATCCACCTACAAAACCTTCTTCAGTTCCTGGTTATGATGCCTGGCTCTGATTCCTATTTTATTTTTATTATATTTGATGGTGAAAAATCTTGCATTAGCACTCACAGTTCTATAAAGGCAACTTTGGCTTGCAATGTGCATGCTAATGTCTGGCTAAATTATTCAGCAAAACCAACGGTATTCAGAATGGGTAGGAACACTCCTGAGAGAAAAGAGAACAGAAACACTGACTTGCACCCTATTAAATCAACATACTCAAGAGTCAGACACTGCCTTTAAATGATAGGGCAGGTGGAGGGGAGGCTGTTTGTTGTTAACGTGAAGAATTAGGGACCAGGGGTGTCTTGGGTCCATTGAGATCTCCACTTCTGTAGCCACCATATCTTGTGATCTCTACATTCTTATACAAGCCATTCTCTAACCGTATTTCCAGTTGCATAATGTCATTTGTCAACTATCATGTTATGAAGAGGGAACTACTATCATTTTGTACTTATGGCTGTCTTTTGCTTCCCATCATTGCAAACATTGAATCAGCAGACTCCTTTTGAAACTGTCTACTGGAGGCATTGCAAATTCACCTGGTGTTGCAGTATCTGGAACCTTACAAATACATAATCGGTTTTCACTGCGTATGTTTGAATCTTACCTATTCTTCTAGTTATACCTCTAATGCCCTTTACTCACAGCTATCATGCTTATCTTGTTTGTTAGAAAACAAATTAATGGCTCCATTCTTTGAACATATTTATAGTGTCTTATATTATTAGCATGTTATGAATATTATTGTATTTTACTGGGTATATGTGAATCAGAGATCCCAATTAAGTTCAATTTTTTATGGAATCTTAGTAATTCCATAAAATCAAAGATGTACGTCTTAAAAACAACTAGGATTTTCAGACTTTCATAGCCACAATTTAATTTATATTTAAAGAAAAATTCTGTGTGGTAGATTTCTTAATTATTTCATTTTAAAGAAGAAACTAGGGTCCAAGATTACACAGCCAGCAATAACTCAGAGACTCTGAGTCTTAATCTCTCCACACTCCGTTAGTGTGTTTTGTATTTTTAGTTCCATATTAATGCCAAGAACAAGGATTGGTTCATACAAATCCCTAGTAAATGTTTGTGATTGAATTACAAAATATGCACGTACATTAAGCTCCATAGTCAGTTAATAAATTCTGCTTGATGGGGATATAAAAACAAAACAAACAAACCCTGTCTCTTGTGCTATCAAAATGTTTGTAGTCCAATAGAGTCATGTAAATAGACAAACTCTAATGGTAACACATAAGGGTAATTAATGAGCATCAAGAATGTTGTGTGGATTACAAATAAGGGTAGCATTATCTCACCTACTTCAGGAGAATTAGCTAAGGCTTTACTAAGAACATTACAGTTTGCTGAGATTTGAAGGATTAGGAGGAGCTTGCCGGGTAAATAAAGGTAGCTGAACATGTGTTACAGGGAGAACAGTATGTGTAAAATACAGACTCGAATATGTCACTATCTTCTATGAGAACAAAGAGGATGTGATTAGATTTTAAACTTAGTGTTCTGGTGGAGAAGTACTTTTTAGGAGGAGACTAGAGAGGTAGGTGGAAGCCAGAGGAAAGAAATTACATTCAAATTTAGGCATTAATTCCATACAATCTTACAATTAATCCTACTTTTCACCAAGGTAGCAACAAAACCCACTAACAAAGGAGAGAAGTTGTTTAAGGAAGAACCATTATTGATTACATTTCTAGGCCCTATGGTAGGTGCTTCACAGATTTTTTTAAATTAAATTCATGTCCACAAACTATGAGATTGAGATATTATAAAACACATATTCTCATTTTGGAGATGGCCAATCTGAGTCCAAGAGAAGTTAAGAACTTGTCTCTTGTCACAATTCTGGCAGGCAGTTGAACTTAATTCTCATCCAAGATCCAATTCAGAACCTTCCCACAAAGCAATGAGGGGGAGGGAATAGACACACACAAATACATGCACATAAACACACACGGACCTAACTATGTGAGCACTTAACAACAAAGCTTCAAATTACATATTCCAAAACTAATAGAATTGAAATAAACATAGGCAAACCCATAATTATAGCTAATGATTTTTTAACTTTCTGAATAATAGAAAAAGTAGTGAAAAAATGTTTAGAATATAGAAGACTTGAACAACTTTATCAAGCAACTAGAAATAACTGACATTTATCAAGCATTTCATCCAAAAATAGTATATTGCACAATCTGTGTAAGTGCACATGGAGTATTTATCTAGATAGACGTATTCTGGGTCATGGAAAATAATCAGTGAATTTGAAAGGATTGAGATAATGCAAAGCATCTTGTTTTACCACAGTGGAATTACATTAGAAATAGAAAACAAAAATATCTGAAAAGTTTTAAGTCTAAGATGGGTTATGGAATAGTAAAATGGGTTTTCCTCTTCCTATAAAAAAACCAAGTTCAGATTCCCCATTTTAAAGCTCGGGTGAAGATATCTCAAGGCCTCCCTTTTCCCTTTCTTTATACTCAGGTGAGCGTCCACTGTCTTTCCAGTGGATTTCTGGAATCACAATGGTTACTACACACAGAATATACTGTGTAGTCTGAGGAATTTTTAAAGTCTGTTTCTCCCTTTTTTTTAAGTATGGAAGACACTGCTAATCTGTAGCCTCTACTTTTCTCACAGAGACCAACTCTCATATAAAAGCTAAAATGGCCAGATAGTTTTCTTAATCTACCAGCCTCTTTTGAAGTCAAAGTTTGACTTACTCTGCTTGGGCTGCCATTCATTGGGTAGCTTTAATGATAGGCATTTATTTTCTCATAGTTGTGGAGACTGGAAGTTCAAGATCAAGATGCCAGCACGGTTGATGTCTATCTAGTAAGGGCTCTCTTCTTAAGTTGCTCACAGCGAGCTGCTTTCTCACCGTGTGTTCACATGGTCTTTCCTTGGTGTGTGCTTACAGAAGGAGAGTGATCTCTCCCCAGCTCCCTTTTCTTATAAGATCACCAATCCTATTGGATCAGGGCCCCACCCACTTATGATACCATTTAACCTAATTACCTCCTAAAGACTTCATCTCCTATTACAGTCACATACAGGGTTAGGGCTTCAACATATGGATTTTGGGGGGATAAAATTCAATCTACAGCAGCATTATAAGCATGTAACCTAATCCAGGCCAATACAAACTGAAAGGAAGACTACAGAGGGACTTCTGAGAAAGACAGTCGCAGGAAATAGAGGAAATAGTCTCCTACCTGTATTTGGATATATTTATGTGAGAACATGATGGCTGGAGCAGTGCAGCTATCCTGTGAACAAAGCCACTAAACCTGGGAGCAAAGGCAAATTTGTCAATCATGCTAAAGGGAAAGATAAAAGCACCATGGTCCTGATGATGTAACCAAACTGCCCACTGAAGTCATCCTGAAAGTTTCTAACTCTTGTTATATGAGTAATGCACTAATACTATACTACTTTATTTGTATATTTTTCTAATTAGAGATAAGTGATTCTAGGTATAATACTAAAAACACTCCTTGCACAGTGTTTTCACCCCCCTCTGTCTGACTTACCACTTTTTAGATCATGGTTAAGCCCATGTTCAATATCAGAGAGCCTTAAGACAAAGGTATACACTCCTTAATTTCTGGAATAGGAGAGACTTGTTAAAATAAATAAATAAAAGGATCTGTCAAAGTATGGAATGTATTGCTTAAATTGTGAAGCATAACTCAGGATTTTGGTCATACTCTAATTGCAAAAATTACAGTAAAATATAAAAATATACATTAAGATAGACCAAAATAAAGAAAAAGAAGCCAAATAAAATCTTGAGCCACAAGAGAGGATGGATGGGAAACTCCCATCAACCCAGGGTTAACAAGAGTATGTCCTGTGACAAAACAGCATTTAAGGACCAAGGCTAGCAACATTCATGCTTTATTTACACTGTAGTATAGAATACTACTGTGCCTCTGATATGGATTGTCATCCAGACAGGATATGGGTAATTCAGGCAGACGGTACCCAAAGGAATTATCCAAACCAGTGAAAACTTTTTAATCTTAAAGATTAAAAAAAAAAATGCTAACTACGTGGCTTGGGAATAGGAAAAATAAATTGCTTTAGTTTGAAAAGAACAATTGTATAGTAGACATAACTGTAGAATTAAATAGAACCTATTATTTTTCCCAGCAAAGAGTAGGTGCTTAATAAATTGGTGGAAACTTGAACAAATGGTGATGACAGTATATTATGCTACTGTTTTGTGCCAAGTGGAATATTTACTAAGATTAAAAGATCATTGTGCACAGGCAAAATATCTGTTTCATGAGATTTTATTTTAAAATGCTGTTTCCAAGGATGTTTCATTTTGTAAGCATGGCGAGTAAAATAAAATAAACCTTTCATTTTATTGATTCAGTAAATATCAATTTTTTAGGAAACACTGCTGAAATTATCCTAATAGCATGTTCTACTTTAGGTTGTTATGAGCTAAAATAACTATAAAAATAGCTTGGGAATTATCTATTTCCTCATGGAGAATTTATGTAAAAACAGAATAATTCTTCCCTCTCCTTAAGTTCTTTTTACAATATTATTTTAAAACGATATTATAGAAAAAAAGATTCATCTAACTCATGTTCAAGATATGACTGAGGTTTTTAAATGTCTAAAATACTCCAGGTGGAAAAACATCTTAAATCGAATTTTACCAAGACACTGTGGTTTCATTAACAGTAATAAAAAATAAAAATAAAAGGTAGGGTTGCTTTGGAGAGATTCAGAATCAATCTTGTTTTAGTGGTGACTGCTCAGTGTCTTGCAGAAAATAAATTTATCTTGTTCTGGAACAACAGTAAGTACATAGTAAAAAATAAGGTTAAACCTGATTCTAAAGTAAGACAGCAGTGATGCCTACCTGGCAAAATAATGTGTTCAGCTTGGATTTGTTATATTATTAATCTACTTCCTTTTTACAAAGCTGCTAATATCTGTGGCAGAAAGGGGGCCATCATAGGCTGACTTCTGTAGTCAGCAGCTGGATTGAAGAATTAAATTACCTTGCCTCAGAATGTGATTTGTTTGCTTATGTGGCTTGTAGTGCAAATAGGTTTTACTTCTCGTTTAAGCATTAGTATTTTATATCAAATATGTAAAAAACATATTAGAAATTCAACATCTTCCCCTATTCTTTCATAATTCTCAAGTCATCAATTTTTATTTTTTTCAAGGCAAGTTCACGTAAGTTGCAAGAGCTACAGTCTATTTCATCTGCATAAATTTTAACAGCAAAGCTGTGTTGAGTTTCAGTGGTATCCAAGGCATCATGAGGGCTAGAAATTGAAGATATAGAAAAAGCCTGTCTGTGAAGGGTGTCTCACCTCGCCAGGAAAAAGCAATCCATGTGCGAGAAGATAAATTGCAGTTCCAGGCATTGAGCACTGAGACCCCAGCCAAGGAAGAAGCCCTGACTTCTCTGGGGAAGTGAGACTTCTCCACTGTGACAGGATGTCACCTTTCGGTTTCCAATCAAGAGCACTCATCTGAATTTTTATTTCTTCAGACTGTCTTGTCTCTTGCATATTCATTTTATATAATTCCTCTTAGAAATTTGTTTTATTTTGGCATCGTGGGTGCCCTCCAAGTCATCAATGTTTACTTTTGAGAGCCTTGGCTTTTCTCTACAGTGCACTTGGATGCAAGTTTAGATAATAATCCAAATGACATTAGCATATTACATTGGCTTCTGAATGTGATTGAGAATGAGAATATATTATATTAGAAGCGAAGATAATTGTCTTTGAAAGGCCAATTAAACTTTTAAAAATGAAAATTGCATATAGGTATATGTCCATATAGGAGATCCTAGCCACTCTTAAGAATAAATATTGAAAAGATTAGGGCCAAGTACAATGAACCACCAGAATGCAAATTGTCAACAGTTGTGTTTAATATTAACGTGAGTCCACAAAATAGTCAATCCAAAGCTTTCTTACTGTGAAGAAGCCCATCAACTTTCATAACTGGAACAAAGATAAGTATGATGTGGAGAGAATTGTATAGTTTAATGAGATTCTTGCCCCAAAAGCTTCACCTTGTATTTGAGAAATCTTTGCAATTCCAGGAGACCCACCATATGGGAATGCTCCCTTCTTCACCTGCCTTTGATTATTTTGAGGGAGATTGCAAGATTCTTATATTTTACTATGTCTTTTATATGAAGGAATAGTACAGTATTCAGGAGCCAATCCACAAGAAAATATGAAGGAAAATAACGAGGAATCTCCTTATTAATACTTGAGGAAAATGGAAGGATTTTTTATAAAGAAATTAATTTTTGAAACTGTTGAATACACACACACACACATTTTTAAGGTCAAGCAACAATCATGTTGGCCTCAGAAGTTTTGGAACACCTTGGACTTGGGTTGAACACTTTAGACTTCAGGGGACTAAGGTTTTTCTCTCTTTCCTCATTGCCATCCTTCCAAGCCAATTTGGGAAATTTTTATTTCCCAATATTTGTATTTACAAAAATGTATTAACAAACTCAAATCTTCTGGAGAAAATGATATTTGCTTGTCAACATCTCTCGCTTATGACATCTCCCATGTCAATACCCAGGTCCTGTCACAGTGTCTTTTGTTCTCAAGGCAAAAGTCAACTCTGGCAATTTGAAAGAAATAAATGTAATTAAGTGTTAACAATTTTAGGGTCTGTCTATTCATCTGATAGACTCTCTACTCTTCATTGTCGCTCTACTTTTCAGGTGTGTGTTTCTAATTCTAATTCCCTTATGTACGCTCACATTGGCTAGGAAACACCCATGCACACACATATCCCTTCAATGAACTGAGGCTGACTCAAAGGTCTGGATCATGCAAGAAGGAGGATTTCCTCCTGCTCATTAGATTGTCTTCCTGAGACAGATCATCTCAACACTGGCACTGCAGGACATTTGTGGTTACTGGTCATGCCTCTTGCTGTGGAACAATGTCAGGGATGAATTCAGTGCTTGACTTTACTGAAACACATTCCTGCTGTCCTTGCTACTTGTAAATTCTATTCTTTGACCTCTTTCCCGAGATGCCTCTACCTCCTTCCAGCTTTACTTCCTTTGTTCTCTGCTGGTGTTTCTGAGCTTTGATTAAGAATGGATTCTTAATGCTACCATTCTCCTGTCTGAAATTTAAATATTAATAAGTGTGTGATGGTTCTGAGAAAGCAGGAAGGGTATGTATTTTCCCACTGGTTTGTTCCTTTGGTGTTTTAGATTTCTCTTATGTACAAGATACAGAGGGAAAACTATATGAAATTAAAGGCCATGAAAGACAATATAAAATCTGAGAAGGATTAAACATCCTCTTTATCTCCCAGGAGGCAGTATGTTAGTGGGTCTATTTGTCTCTGCACAGGAGTCCACTAGTTAACTTAAAGCCATACACAGTCTGCTATGTTTGCCTCAGAGAAGGTAGAAACTGGGAAGCTCTTTTAATTAGTAGAGGTAGAAGGAAGCTATAAGAGAGGAAGCAGGATATGGAAAAAAAGCAAAAGTTTGGCATCCAAGTAACCAAGATTCAAATCCTGATTCCACCACTTTCTGCCTGGGAGACCTTGGACAAACACCTAACCTCTGTGAGCCCCAGTTTCCTATCTCTAAAATGAGGAATTTAATACCTACTATTTAACTTTCTTTATGAAGATTAATTAACGTATATGAAGTAACAGAGTACATGGTACAAACTTAACTACGTATCTCTCTTGCTCAACAGCCTTCATCCATCCTTCTGTCTATCTATCTTCCATGCCCACAGAAAGCTCAGAATTCAGGAGCATCGTAAAAATACTAGAGCAGAAGGACAGGTGTGATTTCAGTTTCTCTGTTTACTTGTTTTTCACTTCGCCCTTAGGGGAAAATCACCTACTAAATGGCTGCACACTGGTGTCTTAATCCTTTTTCCTGCTGTGAAAAGTGACAGTGTGGAGATTTTCTAGAACCCACCTTTTATTTATTTATTTTTTTTGTTTTTGAAAGCCATCATTTTCAATCAGGAGTCCATGGTGAATTTTAAAAAGAAATTCCCATTAGGTTTATTGGAAACTATTTTTATTTTCATTCAGGCTATTCTTTCTGGTTTGATGATCAGGAAACACTGCTTGGCGTGACAGCAATGACCATTAGACACACTGATAACTGCTCTCCACCCCATGCCACACTCAGTCTGTTCTGTCTTGCTTCAAGCCTTCTCTCTGTTTTCCCTTCCACTCATCCAAATCCTGTTCATTCAGCAAGGCCCAGCTTAAGCCCATGTCCATCCCCTAAGAATGTCACTGACTATTCCAGTCCTTCTCTTTCTCTTTCCTGAAACCCTGCAGTCGATTTGTCACACTTGATCATTATTATACACACGGCAGTGGAAAAGTAGGTTGCCACAAGTTTCTTGGTAGTGCCTCTTTGAGCTCTTGATAGCTTGCTCTTTCTAAGCACATTTTTTAATGCTATGGACTGTGTGATAATACATGCCATGTTTTAATACTTAAATTCTTGGCAGCTCAGGGACTATAAGCTCTTGAATATATAATATTGTAGTATTTTATTTTGTTAATTTTTAATCTCCAAAACTATATTATGAACTCTTGTTATTTTTTAGCCCCATAGAATATTTTAGATATTTTGAGAACATTTTTCATATTTTGGAAACCTCTCAAGTCTTCCCCTTATTCTCATTTCTTTTACCTTGTTTCCGAAAGTTTTAGGTCTTTTAAAAAGCACACAAACTACTGCTAATTATAATGTTAACAAAGATCATGATACTCTAACATTTTAATTTGGTAGAAAATATAATTTTTTCCAATGCACTTTTACTTGAACTCAAGCATTTTATTAAAGAATTAATAATTCCAGTTACCTCAAACTCCCCCAGAGAAAAGTGCTGTAGCCATTGCAAAGTACTTGAAATTTTCCTTAGAGGACACGTGAATAGGTTTTAAGTATTAAAAACTTTCAAATAAGATAATCATGCTCCAGCCAGGTGAGGTGGCTCATGCCTGTTGTCCTAGCACTCTGGGAGGCCAAGGCGGGTGGATCGCTCAAAGTCAGCAGTGTGAGACCAGCCTGAGCAAGAGCGAGACCCCGTCTCTACTAAAAATAGAAAGAAATTATCTGGCCAACTAAAATATACATAGAAAAAAATTAGCCGAGCATGGTGGTGCATGCCTGTAGTCACAGCTACTTGGGAGGCTGAGGCAGTAGGATCGCTTAAGTCCAGGAGTTTGAGGTTGCTGTGAGCTAGACTGATGCCACGGCACTCACTCTAGCCCGGGCAACAGAGTGAGACTCTGTCTCAAAAAAAAAAAAAAAAAAGATAACCATGCTCCCACTTTCTTGTGGTGACTGTCATCAACATATACTGCAATAAAAGGAGGTAGTTAAAACTATCAGCGTTTACATTGAACTAAAAGTTTTGGTATGGTTCTTTCAGCACAATATGAATGCCATAAAATACGTCTATTTACAAAGAGGACATCTTTTATTTTGCAGGAAGGGCAAATAAGACTTTGTAAGTCACTCTGTTTTCCAATTTAAAGACAATTTAATTTAACTGCATTTTAAAATCATCTTATCAAAGCATAATTTACATACAAGAAAATTCACCAATTTTAAGTGTACACTTCAATGCATTTTGACAAATGTGTATGATTCTATCACCACTGCCTCCCATCACTACAAAGAATTCCCTTAGCCTCTTCGCAGTCAGTGCTTTCCATCCACCCCAGCCTCTAGAAACATCATAGCTGCTTTCTGTCACTATAGTTTTATCTTTCCTAGAAATTCATATAAATGGTATCATGCAGTATATAGTCCTTTGTGCCTGTTTTTCTCACTTAGCATAATGCTTTTGAGATTCACCCTTGTCATTTCATGTGACAGTAGTTAGTTCCCTTTTATTGCTGAGTACTATGCCTCTATGAATACATTATAATTTATCCATTAATCAAGTTGAAGGATATTTGTATTTTTTTCGGTTTCAAAAAAAATACTATAAAGCTATTTATAGTATTCATATATAAGTCTCTATGAGAACATAGTTTTGTTGTTGTTATTTGTTT
The DNA here is from genome assembly GCF_041146395.1 of Eulemur rufifrons. Taxonomy (NCBI): domain Eukaryota; kingdom Metazoa; phylum Chordata; class Mammalia; order Primates; family Lemuridae; genus Eulemur; species Eulemur rufifrons. Next base: position 53,452,682 of record NC_091010.1, on the reverse strand, counting down.
GCTTTGTTTTTATTTCTCATGTAGTTACCTAGAAGCAGAATTGCTGGGTCATGCAATAAGTTTATGTTCAACTTTATTAAAAAGTACAAAACCGTTTTCCAAAGTGCTTATACTACAGTATATTGACTTTCCCATCACCAGTGGAGGAGAGTTCCATTTACTCTGTTTTTTCATCAATACTTCATATTGTCAGTCTTTTGAATTTTAGCTGTTTTACTAGGGGTACAATAGTATCCCATTATGGTTTTCATTAGATTTCCCTAATGCCTAATATTATGCATCTTTTCCTATGATTGTTTTCCATTTACATATTTTAGTGAAGTAGCTGTTCAAATAGTTTGCACATTTCAACTTGAGATGGATAATAGGCCTAAATGTAAAAACTAAAGTTATTAAACTTCTAGAAGAAAAAAAAACATAGAAGAAAATATTTGTGACTTGAGTTAGGCCAAGATTTCTTAGGTAGAACACACAAAGTATGAATCATTAACAAAAAAATTAAATAAGGCTTTATCAGTAATTTTAAGACTTTATCAAAATGTTTGCTTTTCTAAAAATGTTTTCAATGAAAAGGCAAGTTAAAAGAAAATATTTGCAAGACACATGATAAAATGTTTATGTATGGAATATATAAAGACCTATTATAACTCTTTAATAAGATGTAACAACTGATAAAAATATATAAATTCATCACTTTTAAACATGGCTTTAAAATTGTTCTAACTAATCAAATAGGTCTAATTTCTAAATTAATTGCCTATTTTTAAAAGGCATCTAAATTTTTTTAGGCAGGATTTAAAATGTTCAATATGTATTATTGTTAAAGCCCATTTAATTTCACTGGAATTGTACAAAATTTTAGAGTACCACGGTATGTAATGAAATGCAAATTTTCCAAATCCCATTGACAGACATATCACAAGAAGAATCCATGATGTAGGGAGGAATTTCCAAGAGCAGACACCTTCAAGGGAGCTCATAACAAAGGGCCGGGAGATACATTTCAGCACATCTGAATAAGTAAGGCAAGCAGAGGGGAGAAGAGGAGGAAGCATTCTAACTTTCACAGAGCACATCTGAAGGTAAGAGATCTACTCAGAGTAAATGCCAACTGCCTTATCCTACTCTCAGCAAACTCTCACTTCTAATAACTTTGTTTTGAAGAGCTAAGGAGTATGATGCTGATGCTGCTGAAGAGAGAAAGAGGAATTCTTTGCTGGTTATGAGAGAGAATAAAGTCCCGGTTTTTAGATTTCTATTATCCTAAGGAAAGATGGGCTGTTTCTCCTAAGGATCCTGCTGACCCAGTATGAGAACAACACTTCCAGGAGGAACAAATCTCTCTTCAGCACAGCCCTCCTATGAGGACACCTCCCTCTCACGGGCACATCCAGGAAAACATCAAGTTCAGTCAGAAAAAGTGACAGGAAAACGATGTGCAAGAAAAGGCCAAGGTAGTGAGACTGGGTTAGGCCTAGAGAGGGGAAGGATTAAGAGACTGAGATTAAAGATAATAACTAACACGTTCTTTGCACTTGCTATGTGCCAAAATTCTTTACATATATTAACATATATATCAAGTACTTTACATATATTAACTTATTTTGTCCCTACAGCTGCCCATAAGGTAGACGTCTCACTAAAACCCGTGTTGCACATATGAAGTTAACTAAGGCACAGAGAGATTAGGTTATTTGCTTCAAGCTACCCTGATGGGAAGTGGCAGGGCCAGGATTTATCGCAAGAACTCTTAACTCAGCCTCCTGTGTTTTCATCAGTTACGGAGTGGGTTGCCAGTAATTTGTTACCAACCATAGTTAAAAAAAAAAAAAATCAGTCTGCCAATGATTTACTCTTTAATCAATGCTATTTCAGAAAGCTCTCCCACTGAGTTGCATTTTAATATAATGTCTGCTTATTATATATATGTTAAAGAAGAAATAAGAGTTGAACTAAATCACATTGACTATTCAGATCTCCAAACAGATACCAATTAATCTAGAGTAGTGGTTCTCAGACATCACTGGGCACAAGAATCACCTTGGGTACTTGTTAAAATGCAGCTTACTCAGCCCTGGCCCCAGAGACTTTGATACATTAGGCTTACTTTGGAGCCCTAGAATTTGCATTTTTAACAAGATCCTAAATCTGTTATTTCCCTGTAACTCTCTACTTTTAGACCATTTTTTAAATTGGCTATTGGAATATGTCTCTGACCATACTCTCACCAAGACAGTGCTAGTTGCTCCGTATATTATACCTGCAAGACTCTCCTGTAAACTCACCCCAGCACTGACCACATAGTATGCGGATGCCTACTTGCTTTTTTCTCTCTCTCTTCATGTTCTGGAAGGGTCTTGAAATCAATTCTTGTATATAGTTTACTACTATATTTTAAAAATTCTCCAAAGCAATTGATATATAGTTAGATCCCATAATGCAGTTGTGGATTCATGAATGAATAAATGAAAATGAGATAGTCTCAGATCATGGGAAACATTATCAGATGGCTGAACTCAGTATGCAAGTGCTGCATTCAGTTAAAAAGTAACAGAAAGTACATTTTTAGAAAGATATTAAACACATAAAGAATGTCATGAGCTCAGTTCATCATTGAACTCCATAGAACAGCAGTTTAACATATGCAGAGGTGGGCATATGTTAAACATAGGAGCAGAAATGGTAGATGATGCCTGGGCCTTGGTCTCACCTGCAAGACTGTAAGAAATAAGGGACTATCATTGTGCTCTATGTCCACTTCACACCATCCTTGCTGATTAATTGTAAAAACAGGCACATCTGTCATATGAAAGCTTACATACCAGTGACCTGTCAATACTTTAATGCTGTTGCTTAATATACCCTCCCAAAACTTCTTTGCTTTTTAGTTCTATTTATTTATTTAGTTCTATTTATTTATTTAGCTTATTCTATGGGTCAGCAACTTGTGTTGGCTCGGAGAAATGGTTTTCTTCTTGTATCTTTGGTGAGCTGGCCAGTCATCTGGAAGCTGGCTGGTCAAAGATGGTCTTATTCACACATTTGAAAGCTGGTTGGCACTTGGCTGGGCTTGTTCTTGTGACAGTGGTAGGGTTTTAATAGTGTGAGCCAAAGTGTTGAGAGTCTCTCATGTTAGAGTAATGATAAAAATGGTCCCACTTACCCACACCCTTTAAAATGTGAATTTGCAGCTCCTTCCTGCAAGAAATAGAGCCTGTTTTCCTACCCCTTGAATCTAGACTTGCCTATTTAAATTGTGTTAGAAAACAGAATGAGTAAATGTCACATTGTGCTGGTTCCAAATCTAAGGATTAAGAGGCAGGCCTGTCATGCGTCTGCTAGGTCTTTTAAAAACCTGCTACCTCCACGTGAAAAGGTCTGAGCTTGCCTGCTGAATGATGAACAAGCCCTGCCAAGATCAGCCACGTATGGCCCAAATCAGTAGAACCACTCAGCTAATCCATAGACTTCTGAGCAATAAAAAAAATGCTAATTGTTGTAAGTCATGGAATTGTGCAGTGATATGTTATATAGTGAGAGCTAACTGATATTTCTCTTCCATTGTTGATTAGAAGAGGCACCATGTCACTTCCACCTCAATTTACTGTCCAAAGCAAATAAAACAAGCCAACCCAGATATAAAGTGTAGTGTGATTAATTCCAACTTTTAATGTGAGAAACTGCAAAGTTGCACTGCAAAGGATGCACAGACAGGGAGGCATGGAAAATTAGAGACATTTTTATGATCAATCTATAACAGTTTGAAATGTCCATCTCCCTCCCTCCCTTCCTTCCATCTTCCCTTCCCCTCTTTGTCTCTCTCTCTCTCTCTCTGATTAAGATAGGGGGAGAGAGACCAAGAAAGAGAAGGAGAGAGGCTCCTCTTTGTATTTTGCACAAATACTCTTTGTAGTGTTTCAATGTAATGTTCGATTTCTTAAATTGAGGTAATTATATTTATCTAAGAACAGTTGCCTATTGAAGTATTTTTTTTCTGTGTTTAAGAATTCCATCACCTGGTGCATATAGTTTCAATTTTTTTTGACACCATCCTTTTCATGGAAGTAAAACAAAGTACAAGTTGATTACACTATTCTGAAACAACACCAGTGATATTAGTTCTAAACTTGCAGTTGCATTATATTTCTTAAAATTTCATCTTTCCCTGTGACTGCCACTACTCTCTTTCCATTGGATCATATAATGAGGGCTTGATTTTTAGAGCAAGATTTAATTTGATATACTTAATAGTACAGGAAAAATTAAAGATGGACCACCTGCCTCTCTAGGCACTAATGTTAATTGTAATATCTTTGGCATTATAGAAGAATTTCACTGGGTAGTGGGATAAGTAGTAATCTTTGTGTGTGTGCTTATAAAAATTATGTATATTTGATATTTCTAGTGAGGAGATATTTTGTCATAAAAAAGGTGTTATCTTCTTAGTCCTTCCAATTTCTACACACATACACAACACACACACACACACACACCCCCTCATTTTCATTTTGATATTATCCACAGTAAGTGCATCTGAGAGGCTCAGACTATTGGTGGTCTGGAAGGTCAGAGGGAAAGGCCATCACTGTTTGCTGGGTTGGGAAGAGACTTCTCAGAGGAGGTCTCAGGAACTTGAGGAAAAGGCATGTAGGAACCATGTAATTTACATGTATATTACATGTAAACGGGGCAGAGTGAGCACGACTCCAAAGAGAACACAATGCAGTATCTTTAGGGATGTATTAATCAAGAATGTTTTGGCTGCAAGTAACAGAAAGCCAAGTAAGATTGGACTAAATAGAAAAAAATGCCTCATGTTTCAGGCCTAACAGGAAACAAAGTTATTGGAAATAATTTTATGTCTCCCAACTTGCTTCCTCAACATTAATTTAATCCTCAGGCAAAGTCTTTATACATAGAAGAAACATGGTCATTGGTAACCCCAGACCTAATTCCCATCTACTTGACAACCCTAGCAATAAGGTAGTCTCTCTTTTGCAGTGGTTCAACTGGACTAGGTAAGATTCTCATCACTTGACTTAGGTCACATGCCCACACAAGAACACTTTGTGTGGCCAGGAGGATGGCTGGAGTCACATGTCGGCCCCTAGTGGTGGGGCTCACTCAAACAAGGATTGAGATGGGGGATGGGTGGGTTCTAAAACTCAAGGATATTTAACAAAATAACATATGCTAGACAAAGTCAATAGGTAGCTGCCACCAGTAGGGCATAAAGACCATATTTAGAGAACCTGGTGTTAGTTTTGTTGATTCATTTGTTTAATTTTGTTATTATTTGTTTGAAGAGTAGAGAATGTAGTGACAAGTAAAACCACATTTGCAGGTTGGGATCATATCATCTAGGGCCTTGTGGTGGCTTCTCCTTTGCCTTCCACATCAAGAGAGCACTGTGTAATTGAAGGATCTGCAAAGGCCAATCTCAGTGCCATTTTTATTTTCTTTCTCTACTGAGGTTGCCCATTTTCGGCCTTTCTGTATACATAAATTTTCCAGATTTCTTTTCATGTCCACAAGCTCCTTAGAGAACACTAAGGTACTGAACAATTGCTATGCCATTTTGGACCCATGTACTTGATGACCTTGAATGCTGAACTTTTGGAGACTTCCTCAGATAAGTTGATGTCTCACAATGCAATCTTTGCCATTTTCTCTCTGGTCAGGGGACATGGATCTGTAATTGAACACCTTGGACCTTTCCATTAACATGATATTTTTTGCACAGATCTTGATCTACTATTGATCAATTCCATTCAATTTAATGAATAATCCTATATGAAAGAATGATGTTTAATGTCAGATAATATGAATTAAGTTGGTAGAGTATTTTACTATAATGTATTATTTTTAGTACATTAACTTTTTTGATTCTCCAAACAGTGCTTCAATGTAGATGGGCATGTCCTGTCATTCTCATTTTTTTAAGTTACTGAGTAGGTTAATGACTTAATAAAGGCTGAACTCCCTTCATAGAATTTAAAAGGTAATGTGATAAAGAAACTAATCCAGTTAATTCAACAAACATTAATTGAGCACTTAGGCAGTGTCAGATACTGAATTAAGCATGAAGGAAATGAAAATATATAAGACATTTTTGCCCTAGAGTAACTTGCGGACTATTACTGAAATTAAACTCGTGAAAATATATACCATATTCAAGATGATAAGTAATAAAAATAAAATGGTGTGAAAAATGCAGTGAGGATACAGAGGAAGATACAGAATCAATGTCTGACCTGAGGCCACCAGGAAAAGCTGATATTCTTTAAGATCAGTTGTTCAGGATGAGAAGAATATTCTTAGGGTTATGGTAGAAGGAGTGAGGGAGTGGATGGTCATTCATGACACAGAAAAACAACATGCACAAAGGCACAGCCCTGTGTATGTCCAGCAAATCCAGGGCACACGGAAATTTCATAGCAAAAAAGGGCTAGACCTAGGCAGGTAGGTAGAAGGACAGGATCATAAAGAGAAGCTTCTTTAAGATAAAATTGTTTATGTATGTATGTATGCATTTACATTTACTTACTTAGAAAGGAATGGTTTATCATTAATTGGAATAATGGCCAAGAAAAAGGGCACTTGTAGCTCACCTCTACACCAAAATCCCATTTCGGGAAAACAAAAGTCCCTCAGTAAACCAATCACACCCTCCTTTACTAGGCCCAGAGATCAAATTTGAATTTGAACTAAATCCTTAGACATGAGTCCAAGGAATATATTTCCTGAGAAAAGCACAATGTCATGCACTCTCCCCTTAAATGGTAAAATTTGATGGAGTTTCGAAGAAAGATTCAGCACGGGCTGTAATGGAAATTAAGAAGTGGGTAAAAATTTATATCAGACACCACTTTCATATAATCTTATCCTCCTGGCCCCCCATTTTTATACAAGTAGCTGCAGCAATGATGTTCCTTATAAATTTGGACTTGCTTCACATAGTTGAAAACTGTCAGAGCCTCATTTCATGTCCCAAACAACAGCTGGATCGTCTTTGATGAATGGGAAATAGGAGCAATTTGGTAGATTATTCCCCCTTTCATTCTTCAAGCAAGACATCTTGAGAGGCATTTCTTAAGACTTCTCAGATTGTTCCCCAGGATCAAGCACAAGTAACTCATAGCAGTGGCCAACTCAATAAGGCCTCTTTATACTGACTTCCTCTTTATGTTCCTTGTGCATCCCTCTCCTAAGATCACATCCCCAGATTAATGACCTAAACAAAAGCCTTTGCTTTATATTTTCCTTATGGTTCTACCCAAGCAAATATAATATCTCTCTTACCCTTTGCCAGTGACAAAGACTGCAAGATACCCGTGCTAATAGTACTCTTTATCCAACACTGATCTTGGGCACTGAGGCAAGGCACAGCCTTAGAATCTCTCATAATAGGGTCCTAGGGAAATATGGTGAATGGACTAAAGTTGCCATGCATGCTACAATCTTGCTGCCTCTACTCCAGCAAGGACCAGAGTTCATTCTGTATCTCTGACTCTCATTCTGCAATCAGTTGCTTTTTAAAAACTCATGAAGAATTAGGGAAGTCCACATTCACCAGGCAGCACATTTACTGGTTGCAACTTGGATGCTGGACAGTAGGCTAGATTTACTCATTAGTTTAGTGAAATTTTAAGAGCCATGTGTTAAACCTTGAATCTAGGGAGAGTGTTCTCAATTCAATATATTCTTCCTTTTTAAAATTTATTTTCCAGCCTCCTTGATCAAACCCCCTCATAATCCAGACTTATTGTACCCCTCTGGCTCATGCCAGGACATGCTAGCTTGAACTTGCAGCTCTATTATTGGGTTCTTTATGTCCCCTGATGAATTATGCAGTGGCTCAGGTCTATCATGACTACCTTTTCTATAGGATCCTTAAAGAAGTCTGGTTACACAGGCAACATGGGCTCTCCCAGGACTAACTGTATAAGGGGACACTGGCCCTGTAGCTTCAGAGTGTTGAAGCAGTGGTCAGGATAGGATGAGAATTGACTCTGATCCTGAATTTCATCTTAATTATGGCCATCTTCCTGATCATATTACTCCAGTTATAGAGCTAGTAGCCAGGAGTAAAGGTAGGAGTAGGTCCTGAGTGAGACAAAGGTTATCTTGTGGGAAAGAGACCTCTGCATTTTCTTCCAGAATAGAAGGAATGCTAGCTTTTTGAAAGGAATGGTGTGCCATTTTTGCAGTCTCAAAAGTGTTCAAAAGAGTATGGGGAATCAAAAGCTTTGAGGTCATCTGTCCACATGACTCCATCCTATGTATCTGGGTCCTAGGTTTTGCCAGCCAACACTGTGTGAATATAGCATACCAACCTGTCTTGACTGGGTTTTAACTTTCATTGAAGTTCAGCTACAATATTAGGGCCTGATCTTGGTCCTTTGATTTCTTTGCCCACACACTACAGGTGATGAGAGCTTTGAAAACAACCAAAGAGGCCCTCTGGCTTTCACATGCCTGATACTCTTCCTCAACTGTTCATTATCCTTCTATAGACCATAATTAGTGATTAGCAATAGTCGTCCCTACTCATTGTATCTATTTACTATTTCCTCCATACTTCTCAAATGTCTGATACACTGAGCTCACCAGTGTGATTTCTTCCCTTAGTACAAGATATCAGTTCAACACATCAACTCACCATCATTGAAAATTTTAACAATTAATCCTCTACTTTGTAGTGGGAACTATCTGTGCTCCATCTACGCCCAGTGGTGATGTTTGATTGCCAGGTTAGGGATTAATCTACAATGATATTTTGTTTTATTGCCTGTTTTCTGAAGCAGTAAATTGAATTGACAGCTATTGAGGTTGTCGTCTTCTGAAGCGGATGCTGAGATGGACTTTGAGGTGCAAGATATTTTTAAGGGATACGTACCTATGAAAAGAAGAGGGAGAAGGCAGAATTGAAAGAAGTGATAAATTAAAATATAATTTGGGTCCTTAAATCGCAGACCTCTTGTTAAGGATCTTTTGAGCAAATATATTGTCCATCAGAATTGTCCCCTGTTGTGTCAAATAGATTGGCATGTATAGCCCTGCCTTGTCCAGTCGTCTGAGGAACACCTCCCTGATAAGGGAATGTCTTCATTTCAAGTAAATCTGCAGCTGAAGGAGACTCTGAAAGAACCGAAAGGCTGGAGGCTGTTTGCTGACCCCACAGCTGTGCCGTGTGTCCTTCTTTGAGGGGGATGCAGAGGATGGTGCATTTCTATGTATCCTACAGAAGCTTTGTTCCTTGAAACCATGAGTTCTTGAAGTGGCGGGGGGGCAGGGGGGGACAGTGACTTACTTATTCTTAAGTGCAAATTCTGGAGTTAAGCTATTAAATAGCGTTGGACAGAAGAATTAATAAAAAAAGAAAAATGAATGGGCAGATATATTGATGGCACTAGGGGTGGTAGTGATGGTGGTGTTGACAATGTTGATAAATTTGTTTATTGAGCATGCACTGTATGCTATAGTATCTAGACCCATTCCTTGTATAAATATTTTGAATGTTTTAGAGATATGCAATAGGTGCTCGATAAATATTTTTCTCAATAAATATTTTGAAAACATTAGAGAATGAACAAATATACTTGATATTGTGACAAATATTTTAAAATATTATTATATTTAATCCTTTCAAAATCAAATAAGTTTTCTTAATTTACAGATGAGACTAGTAGAGATAAAACATTATCTGAGGTTGCGCAGCAGCAAGTTAGAGAGGCAGAATTGAATGCATGTCTAACTCCAGAGATTCTGCTATGAAATACTATTAATATATGGGACAGTTATTGGCAGTCAACAAAAAGCGATGGTTCTCCATAGAGAACCATAGAGAACTGCATATAGAATGGCCTTCAGGGTTGGGACCTCAGGAGTCCTTGCAAGAGCATAGAGAAAAACTATGGTCTCTCTTGGAGACCGAGTCGTCAGGTATGAAACCAGAATGGTAACTTAGTTCCATAAATATGCCTCACTGTGTAGAGATATTTTCAGAGGGTCATAAAATTTGTTTGCCCAGCCAGAGATCTGAATAGACTATGAGATTGATCTGGACTAAACCTGTGAGTGAGGGTTACATGCCCCATAGATTCAGAGAATGAAAGAGTACCAGAAAGGATATTTTAATTTCCAGCATGAAACCTCTCTGCCCAGCTGTGTCTTGATGTAATACATCCTTCATGTGAAGAACTGCATGAACAGGAACCAGATTAAGACCTGTTGCCTTTTACGAGGATTATGAGTATCTGAAGCATGGATGAAATAATTTAATTTTCATTTTCAGCTTAAATATTTCATATGTTCCTATTATAGGTGACATATTATTTAAAAATCTTTAAAAAATATATTTGTCTAAAATTCTGTTTATGGCAATTGAAGTCTCTTTCTGGGAATCAGCCTTTCAGTTGCAAGAAATATAAACAAGCATCTCTCTGGCATCCATTATCGTTGCATGAAATTCTTACCAGACCTTGTCTGTTGGGAAGGGTGAGTTATTTATTCCACTGAGAAATAAATATGGTATGAAAGGAGAGTATTGCCTTCTGTAAGTAGAGAAGTTAGAGACTAAAGAACTTGAATTTAGCAAAGGTCAGTCTCCATGTTATCATGTTTGCTTTGGAGGAAGAGGAAAATCTGAGTTGTTGAGAAAAAGTAGAAGATCAAAAATTCAATTCATTAACTTGAGACGTTAGATGTGGAGCCAGGAAACATAATCCTGAGAGGAAGCTGTTGGGGGTCAGAGACACTAAGAGATTCTGGGGGAAGGTGATAAGGAGGTAGAATGTGGATATGCTGGCAAATGAAGTAAGTAATTTCAGGTAACTGAGCAGAAAAGGGGAGTTTTCTAACCTCATACCAGTTGGTAAGCTGTACCTTTTAAACAGATGCTTCATGCTTAAGGAAGAACATGAAGGGGAAATCATTCTTTCCAGGGTTCAGATATTGACAGAATGAAGTCCATAAATACTTGTTAGAAGTAAGGACTTAGTTGCAGAAATCTAAGCAAACTGGTTGAATGAAAAAGTAAATTTGTTGGCTCATCAAATTAAAGAGTTTAGGACAACACTGAATCCAAGTGATGTCATGATTAAAATGTCTTCTCTCTAACTTTCTGATCTGAATTCTGTTTTAGCTTCATTATAAAGCTGGCTTCCATTTTATAGTGCCCCTGCCCTCAAAGTTTCTAATCCATTTGCTAATTTGTAAGCCAGCAAAAGAAATGTGCTGTTTCTCAGTGGTTCTAATAGAGGTGTAGGAAATAATCTCATTGGCTCAGGATGTCTTTAATTGAGTCACATGTGTACCTCTCAATCAATCAGATGTGATGCTCTCATTGGACATCCTGAATCACTTGTTGATTTCTGGAGCTAATGATTAAGCAACATCTATTTCTCTATCTCAACTTTATTTCTGAGTGTGATATGGGTTGTTATGGCAAAAGAAAACCAGGGAGATATTACTAGATAGGGAGTGAGGGGCTGAGAGGGTGGATGTTTGTGAGACCAGAACAAATGTTCAATCTATATTTTAATCCTCTCAACTTTACTTGTTAGAAAACTAGCCAAAAAGGAGATCATTAAATTGAAAGATAATGCTGTGTTCATGGATTGGAAGGATGATATTTTTATAATGTTGATACCACCCAAACTGACAGATTCAATGCAATTCCTATTAAAATACCAGTGACATTCTTCACAGAATTAGAAAGACAATCCTAAAATTTATATGGAACTGCAAAAGACCCTGAATAAGCAAAGCAATCTTGAGCAAAAAGAACAAAGCTGTAGGCGTCACACTATCTGACCTCAATGTGTGCTATAAAGCTATAGAGAAATAGCATGGTACTTGCATAAAAACAGACATAGACCAATGGAACAGAATAGAGAGCCCAGAAATAAATCCACACATTTATAGCCAGTTAATTTTTGACAAAGGTGTCAATAACGCACGGTGGTGATAGAATAGTCTTTTCAATAAATGATGTTGGACAAATCGTATATCCACATGCATAAGAATAAACTTAGATCCTTATCTCTCACCATATATAAAAACTAACTAAAATGAATTAAAAACTTAAAAATATGACCTAAAACTTTGAAACTACTAGAAGAAAACATAGGGGAAACGTTTCATGACATAGGTCTGGGCAAGAATTTTTTAGAGTCTTCACACTACGGGCAACAAAAGCAAAAACAGACAAATGGATTACATTAAATTAAAATGTTTCTACACAGCACAGAAACAGAGTGCAAAGACAATGTACAGAATGGGAGAGAATATTTGCAAACTGTATGTCTGACAAGGGGTTAATATCCAACCTCTATAAGGAACTCAAACAACTCAATAGCAAAAACCCAAATAATCTGATTAAAAAATAGGCAAAATATCTGAATAGACATTTCTCAACTGAAGACATACAAATGACCAAGTATATGAAAAAATGTTCCACATAACTAATGATCAGGGGAATATGAATCAACACCACAATGAGATATCACCTCACCCCAGTTAGAATGGCCCTCATCAAAAAGGAAAAAGATAATAAGTGCTGAGGAGGATGTAGAGAAAAGGGAACCCTTGTACGCTCTGGTGGGAACAGAAATTAGTACAGCCATTAGAGAGAAGAGTATGGCAGTTCCTCAAAAAATTAAAAATAGAACTACCACATGATTTAGCAGTCCCATTACTGGGTACATATCCAAATTAAAATCAGCACATAGAAAAGATATTTGCACTGAGTGTTTGTTGCAATACTATTCACAATGAATATGCCAAAATATGGAATTAACCTAAATGTCCACTAATGAATGAATGTTTGAGGAAAATGTGGGATATATACTACTAAAGAAATATGGGATATGTACTACTAAAGAAATATGTGGGATATATACTACTAAAGAAATACTACTCAGCCACAAAAAATAATGAAATCCTGTCATTTATGAAAACATGGATGAACCTGGAAGACATTATGCTACTTAAAATAAGCCAGGAACAGAAAGACAAATAGTGCACAATGTCACTCATCCATGGAATGTAATAAAGTTCATCAAATAGAAGTAGAGAGTAGAAGGGTGGTTGTCAGAGGCTGGGGTGGTTAGTGGGGAGGAGGAATAGATAGAAGTTGATCAAAGGATACATAATTATAGTTCTAAAGGAAATAAACGTCAAGAGATCTATTGTATAGCAAGATGACTAATGTTAGTGGTAACATATCATATTCTTGAAAAATGTAAAGAGAGTGGATGTTATGTGCTCTTACCACAAAAAGGATGACTATGTGAGGTAATGCCTTTGTTAATTAGCTAGATTTAACCATTGCACAATGTATGTGCACTTCAAAGCATCCTGTTGTATATGATAAAAACATACAATGTTATCTGTCCACTTACAAAAAAATTAAAAAGAAAGATTATGTTTTCTTCCTGCCCAGCCCTTTTCCTCAAAACCACAGGCAGATTCCTCTTGTTTGGTCTCACACCTCATTTGCCCTGCTCTCCTGCACATACACATCTCTTTACAAACACTCCATTAGTTTTGATGTTTGCCTCAGAGCTCTGATATGTTTGAAGGGTTTCTTTAAGGTTCGCTGACAACTCCCCTGAGTGCTATCTGAAGGCTTCCCCCCCCCGACTCCTGGGCTCATCACTCTTCTGGGCAATACTGGCTTCATCAATATTTGCTAACACTGTTTGACAATCTGTGTGTGTGCCTTCAAGCAGTGAGGGAGACCTCTGGAGGTCATCATAATCTTGCTGATGTGTTGTGTCAAGTACTAGGGAGTCTATATAATAAACAGAGGGGCAGGTAGTGACATTCTGATTGCCCAGTTTATTATGGAACTAACAGGAGAGAAAGGGTATGTGACACTGGATTTATTGAAGCAAGACAGAGGGGCTGAGCTGTTGAATATGTCTAGAAGAGTCTTCCTTTTTATCTAAGTGGCAGAATATTGACCATTGGAAACTGATCTATGCAGACACTCCTTCAGTCCTTTTAGCTGGGGTCTCAGGGGAAGAGTACACTCAGCGTCTACCCCGCAGCTCACCAGCTGTCCAAGGGGATCCTCCCACAAGCTCATGAAGAAACCAAGCACTTTACCTTTGATTCATGACACTGGAACTATTCTGTCATCATAATATCATGTGTTATTCTCTCTCAAATACGGTATTAGAAATTAAAGGTGATGCAGCTCTGAATCTATAGGAAGAGGCTCAATTCCTGTGGGGTTGGTGAACTTTACCATTCTCTGTCCTAGGGCTGCATATTAAATCCTTACCAGTTATCTTTAAGGTGGAGTGACTGTTCCATGAGAGGAATGGAGGAAGAAAGCATATTTGGGTCAGTGCAAAAGGAGTTCCTTGCAGGGAAGAGTCCTCAGAATGCATGGCTTATTGACAAATGGTTTGTAGTATCCTATAATTTCAAATGTAAAGCAGATCTAGTATCCAAGGCTGGGTGGATGGTCAGACTTGCCCAAGCCTTAGAGAATTGACTGGACCTTCTCATGTCATCATGTAGCTAAAGCAAAAAGATAGATTTATAAAAGACTTTAACATCTAATCTTGGTTTTCTCCCTCTCTTCCAGTAGGACTTACCATAAATATCATATATCAAGAAGGCTGGACTTCCCATATGCAAATAATTCTAGAAAAATAATTATTCTGTGTTAATGAAATTTTAATAGTATGGGCTGTATTTTAATTCTTGACATTTTTTTTAATGTCTAAATTCAGCATAATCAGCCAGGGAGGAGGAAAATAAAACTTCTGCTATGAAGTCTGGATATGGTGTCCTTGGGAGTATGATGTCAATTTCTGTGGCCACCACAAGCCGAAGAAATTTCTAAGGTCACATTTGTTCTTTTGGAATTCTTTTTTGGGTTGTAAGAAAGCTCATGCAGACCAGGAGACTGAAATTTCCAGGCAGGCAGGGAATGTGGCATGGGACCTAAAACTAATAAAGAGAACACTGTCATCATAGTGTTTACATTCTGAGGATAAGGAGACAAAAAATAAATATGAATAAGTAAAATATATTAGTACATTAGTGCAAAAGTGTTCTGGGGAAAAAAACGAAGCAGGGAAGTACGATAGAGGATGGGGCATTGTTGTTCAGATGTTAGTAGTATGTCAGAGAAGGCTATTTGGGCAAAGAACTGAAAGGAATGAGAGAGATTCCTGCCTACCTAGAGCAAAAGCCAGAGGAAATGCAAGAAGAGATCAGAGGTAGGGGCCTGCCAGGTGTGCTTCAGAAAGAGGCAGTTGTGTCTAGAGAAGTGAGAACAGAGTGCCTGCAATCACTCCTTTCCCATCCCAGATCTCTTTGATAAAACATCAGGTATCTGATCCTCCTTTTAGTGAAGCATCTGCATGGGGCTTGTGTTTTTTCTTCATTCCCTAGACATAGAGACTATCAAATTTTAGCTTTGGGAAGGTAGCTGGCCTGTTTTGTATTTAGTTATCATGCCTTATTAATTCTCTTTAATCTAGAGCAGATTTGTCATGTTTCTCTTTCATTCATGACATTGACATTTTTAAACAATAAAGGCCAAGAATCTTATAGAATGGTTTTCAGTCTTGGTTTGTCTAATCTTTTTCCTCATTACTGGATCCAAGCAAAAATCTGTGTGAGTCTATACTATGGGGGGGACTCTCTGTTCTTCCCCCTGCTTCCCAGCAAGAGGTATATCCTTGTGGCCCACTATTGGCAATGCCACATTGGTCATTCATCTAAGACGGTTCTTGGATTTCTTCTTTGTAGAGGTGTTTTCCCTGTTATGTCTCAGTGAGTAATCTCTGAGACAGTGTGAATATCATATTTTCCAACTCCTTTCATCCAACAGTTCTAGCAATAATCTATGATCCTTTTCTTAGTGAATTATCACATTGGTGATTTTCTAAAGTTATCATTTGTCTTTATGATAATAGCCATTCTAACAGATGTGAGGTGGTATTTCATTATGCTTTTAATTTACAATTCCCTGATGATTAGTAATGTGGGACATTTTTATATTAACTTTAATATATGCATACCTACTTATGGGCATTACCTTACTTGTTTTCCAACTAATACACTAGGCAATAAATACAAAATGTTTGTAATCCTTAAGTGCCCATTTATTGTAAAGAGCATGCATTGTGTGCACAAGCTGAGTTGGAGGTGGAGGCACTGGATGAATTTACTGCCTGGTTGAGAGAACAAGCATATAGTATTAGTGAGCAACATGAGATGATCTGTTATTGAATACAAATTTGAGTGATATAGACTGTTGTATGAAATTAAGCAGAGACAAGGATCTGTTAGGTGAAGACTAGGAAGATATAGGCAAGTTTACAAGCAAAAACCAGTGTAAGAAAGGGTATAAATATGGGACAAGCAGCCAACCACATGGTTACTTCCAATTAGAGTTATTTATTGTACATTAATGTTAGGAGGTTGGGATTGAAACTAAAGGAATTATTTTGGGAAATACGTAGAGTCCTTTTTGGAAAAATTGAAATGGGCTTTTCTTGTGTGGGGAGTCATGAATTTTAAAGACAATTCAGGGCTAAAATTCCTGGGAGTGAGCTTGATACTACCAGAAAAGTAAGAGTCAGAGATAGAGACTCAGTGTCCCCAGAGACATGCTTTAGATTTACTTATTTAATTTAATTTTTTTAAGTTTAAAAATAGTTTGAGTTAGATTTTATCTAGTTACTGGTGACAAGATTAAGATTGGCTAGGATAGTATAGAAGAACGGAAAGAACAAAAAAGGATTGAAGGGTAGGGGACTCTCCAACAGAGGGGCAGGGAAATAGAAGGAATATTCCCCCATTTTATCAAATTTATAGATAATAAACCCCTTTGACTTTACTTATCCACTCAGTAAAATATTTGGTTTTATCTCCACTAATGAGACCCTGCAAAAGTCTAGTGTAGCTAAGTTAATTTTGAGATTTTCAGGTGAAAGAGAAAGTAGGAAATGGCTAATATTTATTATTTAACATCCAAGACCAGTATTGTTTTATTTTTATTTAAAAATATTGAAGTTTTGTAGATTTTGTAACAAACATACTTTTCAATAGCTAAGCATCAGTTCTTTAAACTAAACTGGCTGCAATATGATTCATTTTATGACTTGTTTCACAAACTGCTGCTTTTAGGACAAATTCTGCCCCTGTTGTCTACATCCTCTCATCTCTTCTGTCCCTTCATCAGGTAGTCATCAGTCTGCCTTTTGTGCCTTCTCTCTCTTCCCTTCTCTCTCATTTCTATAAAAGGGTGGAGGCAGAGAGATATTGAGAGAGAGTTTGAGAGAGAGAACTGGGAAAATGACTGATGCATAGGTAACCTGCAGATTGCTTTCTAAAGAGAATATCATGATATTTATATTGTTATGTATCCATTGAATGACACTGTTTCCATTCTTCATTACGCACATAAACTGAAAGCAAACAATGATTTGCCTGTTATCACATCTTAAATGAAAGTATACTTTGCTGTGAAGCTCTGGTTTCTGATGGTCATATCTTACTCTAATAAAAGTTGAGATAGTAGGCGGAATGGATGTAAATTTGAGTTTATAATGAGGATGATCCTTTATCATTCCTGATGGATTGTGCGCTGAGTAGGCAGTAATGAAATAAGGACCCCAGGACACATAAGAAAACACATAAATAAGCTTCTTAATAACAGATCTTTATTTTAACTATGCTGAGATTAACCCCAGAACACCCATGTAAGTTTCTTGCCTCAGGATTTTTCTGGAAATTACTCAGGTGGGGAGGAGATTAAAAGAACAACATTAGTATCTCTTTTAAGAGGCACCTCTTCCCTCAAGTATCCTCAAAAATGTAGAATAAGTTTGAAGGGAGCTACCAACACTTATTAAAACATGTTCGGATGGGATCTCAAGGAAGGACCATGGTTTCAGAGGGGAGCAGACAGGAAGAAGGTGACTTCATGTGAAGAACTGTTATGTAGGATAAGAGAGTGGCCAGTAGAATCTGAAGGGCAAGAGTTTAAAGAATGCTTTTAGCCACACTTTAAACACAAATGCAAGCTGGCATCTCTTTGTTATTCCTTTTCCCCTCCCTAGTTGCACAAATGAACCCATCAGTTCTTTTGAGAGAGGCACATTAGAATCTGAATATATCTGCATTCAGGATAGAAAAAGGACTCAGAAGATGGTGGAAAAAAATATTAGTCATTTTTTGTTGTTGCTATTTTCCTGCCCATCTTCACTCCATCCTTCTTCTAAAATTCAGCTCCCTCCCTGATCTGTGATTCAGAAGAATGGCGTCAGACTGAGTTTCCATGAGAGTGCTGTCAAACAGGCTTCCTCTCATGTGCTCTAGTCTGATTATTGTCTGTGTTCAGCAGGCTTCTAAGGTGTCATCTGGGCTGAGAAAGAGCGCTGATGACACCGTGGTCATGGAGGAGAAGGGTGGCATTGTCTGTGTCATCCATTTCCCAAACCTGCATCTTTAAAAATACACCTAGGGGCAAGCACAATTTAAAAGCCTATTGTAGAAATCAAGTCATCAAGGCTGGTGCTAGGGATCTGGAACCTGCAACCAGGCTGGCATTAAATCACATGGACTGCAGTTGACCCTTGGCATTCTTAAGGGAATCTATTCAGACACCTTTGCAAATCCTCAGGCTTGCTAACAGTGCTTAACATTTATCAAGCATTTATTATGTGCCAGACACTGTTCTAAGTTCTTTTACATGGGTTCTCTCTCTCTCTTTTTAATTTTCAGAGCAGCCTTATGAATAAGGTGCTGTTATAAGTGAGGATACAGGCTTAGAAAAATAAAACAATTTTTCTTGGTTGCAAAGCATCACTAACTCCTTTGCTATTAGATAAAGCACTAATTGATATAAAGATGCAGGATAGTCAAGTAGGGCAGTTACTAGTTCATAAATTGCTTTTCCACACACAGAGTACTGTTACTAACTCATTCAAATTCTGGCTAGGCATTTTGCATACAGTATTTCATTTAATATCCAAAATGATTCTGTTAGGTAGCTATGAATATTCCTAAACAGTGACTAATAGGGTCAGGGAGCAGATAGTTAAAACAGAATTTATACACACCCAGGAACAATTGTTGTCGCAGTTATCTTTCATGCTTTCATAATGACATTTAGAAGGTTACCTTTTTGACAATAAAGCAAAACAAAACAAAACACCAAGTGGGCAAGACATTGAAGGTCCATATTCATTCCTGATAATGAAATCACTCAATAAAATTGTGTTGTGATGTCAGTATAGAGAGGATTTGGAAGTAGGGGAGAGCTGTATTTATTTCCCTTTATTATCACATAGTATCAAACACAACTTCAATGCAGGTAAACAGTCCATAAATCTTACATGTCTGTATAATTCCTCATGTATTTCCTTTCTCTTTTGCGTGTTTTTATGTTTTATTTTAACAGCCAAAACCAGAAATAGAAAGTAAAACATTAGCAGAGCAGTGGAGGAGGATTGTCTTCTCTTGGCTATGTCTCCACTCCTTCACCTAAATTGTCTCTAGAGAATCTAGCTCAAGTTGATTTATTTTCATTAGAAGTTTAAATTTCTGTTTTTGCCCAGTGAGGTCAGACCATGCTATATTCATTCTCATTTCATTTGCTAGGAAACTCACATACAGATGGTCAGTAATTCACACAAATAGGCAACAGACCACATACATAATCCTTCAAATTCATGCATTATTATTATTAAAAAATGTTTGGCTTCTTCCACTGTTTCTCACATTCATTCTTGTTGGAAAGACAAGAACTATGCTCCTTAATTCCTGTAATTATTCTGATGCTTCATTTAAGAGATGGTGAGAATCCTGGGAAATAGCCTCTACTGACAGAAACCTAGTCATTTCTGCACAATGTTTCTAGAGAGAAAATGTCTTATAACAAACAAGTGGCAGAAAATAACATAAGGTCTATGGACCAAATGGAAAGCATCAAACATTTCTAGGTATAAGTATAACTTTAAATGAAATAGAACACAAAGATAGTAAACTTATGCTGCAAGGGCTTTGGACCTCCGCGACCCAAGATTCAAAACCCGTAACCATTTGTAATCAGCTTGGTGACTGTGAGCAGGTTGTATAATCTTTCTAAGACTGTTTACTCAACTGTGAAGTTGAGACCAGGATAACCCAGGGTTATAGGGATTGTTAAATGAGATAATGTGCATGAAGTGTCTGGTGCAATATCTGGCACAAAGTTGTTCAGGAAAAATTGATTCTTTTCTTGGAACTTCCTAAACCCTCAAAAAGAAATATGGGATTTCATTTTTTTCTCCAAACCCCCAACACTTCAGGAAATATCCCTTTCCTTACCAAAACCAAAACCAAAACCAAACAAAACAAAAACACACACAGAAACAAAACTAAATAAACAAATAAGGAGGGTAGACCCATTCTTTGGTGGGGGATCTTGATGTCCACCTTAGAGTGGAGTAGAAGAGTTGTTAAGTTTCTTAATTTCCAAGGTTACTGACAATCAATTTATCTAATCCTTTCTAATTGCTGGCTTTCCTCTTTCCTTAGTAACAGCAAATAAATGCCCCTTTAGAAACTCCCTCCCCTCCAGCAGACACAACTTTCTCTTCTTTGTCCAAATGATTCGGGTGAGTTGGATCCCAGTTCCTAGTTCTAAGGGTAGGCACAAACAAGCCTGACTGATAAAAAAGTTTGAGAGTATAAGATTTGAAACTAAATAGAAAGAAATTATTTTCCTGTGGTAAGCCAGGGGACACAATATGGAAACATTTATTCAAGAAGTAGTCTGATACAGAGAAACCAAGGGGTGTAGGATGCACACGTATACCCATTCACAGTGTCAGCAAATGTGAACCTGAAAGAGCCAGTTCTAAAGACGGACCCTGAGTAGATAATGGGGCCTAAATTTAAAAGAAAACCAAGAAACCATTTGCTGACTAGAGGCCACACATGTGCTCTGAGTTCCCGGAATACCTACACCTCTGTTCAACTTTGGGACTTTCAGAGCTCACCTGAACAAACCAATAATGTCTCAGCTGTATCAACCAATCAGAACAAAGCAAGTTTGACTCTTTCATTTGCATAAACAGACCTGATTGGGAGCCTGGGTAGGGACATTTTTCTATAAAACTGAACTCTCCCTTTGTTCTTTGGAACTGCATCTTCATTTTATACCAAAGGCTGTGTCTTCCCAGTTTGCAAAGTGTTCACTGGAATAAAGTCTCTTTCCTCCGAAGTCCCTTTCAGAGAAATTTTGTTCACAACAGGGTGCTCCAGTAGCACAAACAAGAGCCATCTAAGCCACCCTTACTTCAGGGAATCATAGTTACTTTCCAGGAGTGAAGGTCTGAGTAAATTAGCTAGGAAAAAAAAAAAAAACCGCAGATAAAGCATGCCATCAAGAGAAAAAGGCATGTGCAAAGACATGGTGGAATGAAAGAGATTTGAGGTATTGGAGATAGAAAGAAATTAAGAATGGCTGGAGACACAAATTGCAAGCAAGGGTCTCACAATCTGTGAGGTGGTAAGATCTCACATAATTTGTTTAGATTTATTTTTAAACCAACATCTGTTAATTGCAAAAGTAAGTTGTGATGTCATAGGCAAATCAGTACTGCAGATAATAGGAGCTTGAGCTTATGAGGAAGGAGAGCTGAAATCTTTGAATAATATACCAATTCAAGGAAATAAGATGTGATACAATTATAAAGAGATGTGGTAATGTGTAGAATGTATTACAAATCAGATGGGTTCAAAGTTTTAGTAGGTAAAGAGAGACATAAATTCTTGTATAATTTTGATTAAACTGTTCTATTTTGTGTGTGGAAACTGTCCCCTACTCTCTGCTTCCAATCTGCATCTTTTCCTTCTTCAAAATCTATTGACCAACCTCCTGCACAGAGCTATGCATATGTTCTTTCTACCTGTGCCCAACTCACCAGTATGATTCATATGTTCCACAAACGCAGTTTTGTATTTTTCTTTATTCATACTCATAATGTCTATACATGAAGAAACTTCCCCACGTGAAATAAACTCTGTGTGTTTGGGACCCATTCTGGTAGGAAATCTCTAGGACCAGCCTTACCTGTGGCTCCTAAAATTCATGATTTCAGTTGATCTGTGTTCTGGCCACAAAGCACTCCTTCTGTGATATTTTCTCAACAAATATGTATTGATTTTCAATTACATTGTAGGTTTCATATTAGGCACAGGAATATAGTTTCAAACAAAGACAACATCTGGATAATTTCCACTCTAATATCTCCTCTCTTATATAAATTATATTATTTTTTATCTTATATTGTAGTTATTATAAACAAATGTAGTAAAAGTGAACATGGATTTTGGAGACAGGCAGTAGTGGGTTCAAACTGGAGCTCTCACACTGATACATACATCTGTGAACTTAATATTTATCTAACCTCTTCAAATCTCAGTTTTCTTATTTTAAAAATGGGACTAAGAATACTGACTTTAGGATAGATGTTAAAATAGGTACATAAACTGCCTCATCATACAAAAATTAGCCACAAATATTGGCTTTACCTTCCTCCTACTGACCTGAATATTCCTGGAGGGAAGCAAGCTTTTTTGGTTCCATCTAAATATCTTTCAAAGCACCCAGCTGAGTGCTAAGCAATTAGTATGGATTCAATAAAAAGTGAAAAGATCAATAGCAAGGAATATACTCCTGGAAGAAGTAACTTAGTCATTGACATTTTGGAATATATGGAAGTGCTGAGAGTAGATTGGAGAATTAGGAGAGTGCATCCGTGTGTGTGTGTGTGTGTGTGTGTGTTTGTGTGTGTGTGAGAGAGAGAGAGAGAGAGAGAGAGAGACAGATGGGTGTGTGTGTGATGAGTGCTGAGACTGAGATGTCAAATTAAATCAAACTTCACTGTTTTGCCAGAGTACAATTTTATCTGTCATAGTTCGAATAACAATCTGACCCGCTTTCTGCTGTTTGGTGGAGGGAAGAGGTTGTATTCCTTTCAGAACCAAGATCAGTGTCTGGTTACTACCTAGAAACCAGATGTGACAGTGAGACTGTTGTCAGGAGCCCATGCTGTTCTCAGCTGGATCACACAGTCACGATGGGGGGTATTTGGTATGGTATGCAGGAAGGAAGTGTTGGTCCTCAAATCAACAGCATGTCTCAGAGAGCTGTGATGTTCTGTCCTGAGGTGCTCTAGTCACCCGAACTACAATCTCCCTAGAATTAATCTTTTTTCCAGGTGTCCCTGATGCTACAGTTAAATGCTTCCTGTGGCTATGGAAATTATATGGCACAGTAACTAATTACAGGGTATAAAAATAAAAAGGGAACAAGGAGATAGCCCTAGAATAACTACTGAGCAGACAGAGTCAGGGGTAGACCTGAGTTAATGGGCTTCCTGACAGAGTTCTTCTCTAGCGTCTCCAGGTGGCTTTTTATTTTAATGAGTATTTGCCAAGATTAGAGGCTTCTTAAAGCCCCTAGCTACAGTGAGGAGGCTGAAGAGAATAAACTCCTTAATAAGCCCTGAGGTTTCTGGGCTCAAATAGAACATCATCTAAGAAGATAGAGTGCAGTTTAGTTTTAATTATTTTACTTACTCAATTTCTCCTATAACTAGAGACAAGTAGGCATATTTGCACCTAATGGGTAATATGAAGCTGATGCTTGTAAATATTTGCTGTTTCAATCAATTCTTAGATTAAAACTGAAGTGTCCCAATACCTAAATCTGAGACTCTCACTATGGTATCCCACAGCCTGATCATTAATATATACTTATTGTTTTAATTCCTTATAGAACTTGTGTTCAATTCCATCAGCATTCTAGTTAATTTTCTCTAAACTGTTTAGTCAGAAACCCATCAAACACAGATATATTAATATAAAGCAGAGATATTACCTTGAAGACCTTTTTACCCTCCAGTTGTCCTAATAATAATAAAATGTATTCAAAAACATATGTAACAATATACTCTGAATCAGAGTTGTAGAAAGTGGTTGTATAGAGATGAGCACAGTCTGTGATCCTAAGGAAATTTTCTCAAAGGACATGAAATTTAAGTGGAATCTTTTAAATAAATGCAATTTAGATGGATAGAATAATGGAATAAGGTTTAGAAGCCTGGATAAAATTTCTACCGATGCAGAATCTTCAATGGTGGACTAAGAAGGATCATTTGGGTCCATCAGATACTTCAACTTGAGAAGAAGAGAGAAACAAGTGGCCAGTGTGTTTATGCTAGATGAAGAGGACGTTGATTTTTGGCTGAGGGTGGTAGATTTTTATCTTGTGGGTCAAAGGGAGGTATTGTGCATAGTATGAACAACTTTGGAAGATAATTCTGGCTTGAGTGTGCTAAGCATGAGTTAAAATGAAGAAACCACAGTTGGGGCTTCAGATTACAAAACGTCTCTCCTGGCTCACAGGTAGCACAATGGTAATCTAAACAAGGGAGGGAAAGAGCGATAGGGAGAGGGATTCTTGGCATATTACAAAAGACAGTCTCTTTTTGCCTGCATACTCTTCAAGGGTTCCTGCTTTTTCTTGTTTTCTCTGCTCACGAAACCTCATGCATATTGCATATATGGTGAGCACTCAACAAATATTTGAAATGCAGAGAGATTGGTTTAAAGAAAAGAGTGTTGGATTAAAACAGCAGGAATTGGTTCTATTTTTTGGATTTATCATGTACTGGCCATGTAAACAAGAGAAAATGTCATACTCCTATATGACTATTGTTGAAATTGCCTTATAGGCTTGTTGTTGGTACTTCTGGCTTTACAGCTCCTCATGTCTTACCCAGGTAATTGTGTTTATGCCCTGATTTCTTTATGCCCTATCCACCCAAATATGGATACTTTCTAAACTATGTCTTTGATCCATATTTCTCAAAAATTCTAGACCATTCTATCTCACTCTTTTCCTTATCTCTCCAGCCAGATGACCATAGACATCTCAAAATTAACACATTAAAAAAGAAAAGAAAATTTCCCTCTGTCTTCCTCCTCTCCCCAATGAAATCCTACCTCTCCTCTTTCACTCTTCATCCTAATCAATAGTAACTTCTCTACCTCAAACCTTTCCTTTTCCAGAGGAATTTGTACCTCAACTAGTTGGTACTCATACTTCCTGATTTTAAATAGTACCATAAACTACAGTATTTATGACAGTGTGGGTATCAGGGTAGACATATAGATTAATGGAATGAAATGGAAATTCCATTAAATTAACCATTATATCTACAGTCAATTGATTTTTGACAAGGGTGCCAAGACTGTTCAATGGGGAAAGAACAGTCTTTTAAATGAATGATGCTGGGACAACTGGATATCTACATGTAAAAGAATTAAAATGGACCCCTTCTTTATACCATATACACAAGTTAACATAAGATAAATTATAAACCTAAATATAAGACTTAAAATTATAAAATATTAAAATAAAATATAGATGTAAATAATTGCAACCTTAGATTAGGCAATACTTTCTTGCAAGTGACAAAAGCATAGATAAATTAGACTTCATTAGAATTAAAACTTTTGTACTGAAAATTATACATTATGGAAGTGAAAAGACAACAAACTGAATAGAAAAAATTATTTCCAAATTATTTGTTGATCTTTATCTTACATTGTATAAAGGAATAAATAAAGAACTCTCTGTGAACAAATAAAGAACTTTCAATAATAATAATTTTCTTTAAATAAAAATATAACTAACCCAGGTCAAAATATAAATGACCCAGTTAAAAATGAATAAATATATTTCCATAGAAGATATAAAAATTATCAATAATCCCATGGAAAGATTCTCAGTACTCTTAGTCATTATAAAAATGCAAAGCAGAGCCAGGAAATACCATTTTACACACACTAGAATGGCTATAACTGTAAAGGCAGATACTGTAATAACATGTTTTGATGAGATGTGAGGAAATTGGAACCATCATACACTATTAGTAAATATACAATGATAAAACTATTTTGGAAAAAGTTAGATGTTTCTCAAAGGTTTAACATGGTTACCAATATGATCCAGGAATTCTACTTCTAGATACATACCCAATAGTAGTGACAACACAGATCCATACAAAAACGTGTACTCAAATGTTCACAGCAGCATTATTCATAATTGCCTGAAGTGAAAATAACCCAAATGTTTACAATCTCATGAATAGAGAAATACAAGTGTCATATATCCACCAGTGGAATAGCACTCTGCAGTAAAATGGAGTGCCCATGCATGCTGGAACTTGGATGAACCTTGAAAATGTTATCCTACATAAGAGAAACTAGTCACAAAAGACCACATATGTATGATTCCATTTATATGAAATGTCCAGAATAGGCAAGTCTATAGGAACATAAAGTAGATTAATATTTTCTTAAGGCTAGGGGAGGAGAGGAAGATGAATATCACTGCTAAAATGTACTGGGACTCTTGTGGAGTGAGAAAATTAGACTGTGTTTTAAAATTAGATTGGGGTCATACTTGCAAAATTTTGTGAATATGACTTGTACCATTTAAATAAGTGGCAATATTGACTTGTAGCATTTAAATCAGTGGTAAAATTTATGGTATGTGAACTATATCTTAATAAAGCTCTTCAAATAAATTTTAAAAAAATGAAATTAGAGGTCACAATCTCATTGCCCAATTCTTCATGTCACCCTTAAAAGATGAGAGATATGGTAATAATAACTCCTTGAGATTTTTGTAGGAATCTTTTCCACTCTGAGTCTAGGAAGGCAGGTTAAAAATTCATTTTCTGTATTAATTCAAAGGTGAGCTTAATTTTTTCTTTCTTTTTATCTAGTGCCCTATTAAATTTCTCATTTCATGATCCCTGGGATTCTACAGATTCAGGTGTCCTTCTGGCACTTTGAGATTTGTAAGCAAAAGGCACAGAAGATATAGCTGAAGAAAATATAGAGAGTGAAGGTAGAATTTCCTAACTAGTGAGACAATGCCCATTGTCCTCAGTCTATGCTATCTTATGGTATCCTGGAGTTTTATGTCTGGGAGGTAACTTTTTAAGCATGTGCATAAGTTGTGTATATTTCTATGCACATGAACCCTTTCATTCTTGAATCACCTGTTGACACAATACATTAGACAAGCATTCTTTTCCTTTTTAATTTTTATGGATACCTAATGTGCATATTTATGGGGCATCTGTGATATTTTGAAATTTTTTAATCAGTCTTTAGGAAATAATTGCAAGATATTGAAAATATGAGGAAATTAGATCCAGACTATTTTTGGTTAAAAAAGGCAAATAGTTATATGGTTTGCTGACACATAATTGATGTCTACTGGTTTTTCTAATACCAATATGTTTATGATAACATTTCACTACAGACTAAATTTTATCATTAAAATTGATTTTTTATCATGAAACCACAGGATCTTTGAAAACACGTTTTATATTAATAGATTGTACAGTGTCATACAAATATAAAGTATCTTAGTCCATTCAGGCTGCTCTAACAAAATACCTTAGACTAGGTAACTTATAAGCAACAAAAATTTATTTCTTACGTTTTTGGAGGCTTGGAAGTACAAGATCGAGGTGACATTAGTGCTTGGTGAGGGCATGCTTCCTCACAGGTGATACCTTCTAGCTGTGACCTCACATAGTGAAAGGGGCAAGGCAGCTTTCTGGGACCTCCCTTGTAAAAGTACTAATCCCCTTCATGAGGACTCCACCTTCATTATTTAGTCACCTCCCAAAAGGCCCCACCTCCTAATGCCATCATCTTCAGGGGTAGCATTTCAGTGTATGAATTTTGGAAAACACACACAATCAGACCTTAGAAGTATTATATATGTGATAAATAAAATTGCCCCTGGCAGAGGTCACACTTGGTGGGAATGTTCTCAAATAGATTTTAGCATTAGACAGAGTGAGGGAGGAATAGGCAATGTGAGCCTAGAGATTAAACATCGTTAGCCTTTTCTGAGTCCATCAGATGTCCCCATTCCAAGTCTGACTGCCTGTGAGAATAACACACAGATTCTTCTTAAATCCTATTCTAGCCCTGAGATTATCTTTAAAAATATTCTATTTAGCATATACAATGGGTCCAGTCACTGTGATAATTTCTTTATATCCATTATATTATCTTACCTTTATCCCATCCCTCTGGGGTATTTTAGAATCTACAGATGAGAAAAGTAAAGCTTTTATGGCTTTTAGGATGTTATGTAGCTTGTGTCATGGAGTAGAATTTTTATTTTAGACAATTTTGACTTCAAACTCTTTTGATCACTACACATACCTCACACAGTGTGTGTGTGTGTGTGTGTGTGTGTGTGTGTGTATGTTTATATGAGCCCAGAAAACATAGGGTGCTCATGAGACTGGGTGAAATGTGTACCCCCAGGAAAAGAATAATATCTGTGACAGGGTTGTGAGCAGAACATTCAAAGAAAACATTTGAGTTTGCCAGGTTCCCAGCCTACCTCTGTGATCTCAGCTGGTTTCTGTGAGTTTATGGGTAAAATTAATTCAAAGGGCAGGGAAAAGGCACAAGGGCAAGGAAGCCAAAAAAAAAAAAAAACAAAACACTGAGAAGAATTTATTTTCAAAATGAAATGATATTTATTCAATTAATGCCCTGGGCTGCCGGCTCATGTGTAGTGTGGCTCTGCTCTCAAAGCAATACAGAGTTCTTCTCAAAATGAGCTGGCTGGGAGGAAATGTTAAGGACACGTAAAGTAACCCAATGATACAAACACAATCAGGGTGACCTGTTCCAGAGGAGGGGGCAGTGCCCGCAGTGTTATAAATTTCAATTTCCCATGCCTCTGCATCAAAGTAAGGCAGAACGGCCCTTTGTGTTGAACTAGCAGCTCTGTTCACCTCTTAATTCCTTCCCCCAGGATAGGAAAATGGAAATTAAAAAGTCATATATTCTTTTTTTTTCTATGCCAAGTCGGCTGAATTTTTCTAAATTAAAATGGACTCTGGATAAATAAAGGTCAGTCCAGCCTTTGCACTTTCTTCATTAACATTAAATTGACATCTAGCTGTCTCTGCTTCCAGCCCTATTACCAAATCAGGATGCTTGAAGATACCATCAGTATGGGCCAGTGAAGCAGAGAATGCGTATATTCAATAGCAGAGGCAAGAGGCAATTATTATTTAGTTTATAATATTTACTTTATGTGCATAACAGCACTGTAAATATAATCTTCACTAGGTTTAATACTATACTATTACCTCTAGAAATAATGGCTTTTCTGCACAAAACAATGTGACAATTGTGTTGTACATTCTACTTATTCAGAGGATTGGTTTCCTCTTCATATAGAAGTGTTAAAAGTCAGACAGCCTTTAGGACATATGCTATATTACTTCCTTCTTAGCTAAGTCTTTGTCTGTGTTGATATCATTTTATGGTCTAGAATGTATAGACTCTCTAGGGAGGTTGGATAGATTTCTGTTAATAAATATAGTCAGAAGAAAGGGGGAAGAAAGACAATAGAACAATTAAGGGACAATTAAAACAGAGCAGGAGAAATGAAATGAAGTGAAACATGCTTCAGAAGCAGTATTTTGATCTGGCCTATGTCAAAAATACAGTAGGAACTTATTAAACGTTTAATAATGAATAGAATTTGGCAACTAATTAGATGAGGAAGAGGTTAATTCTGAAACTTATATAAATATTATATTTAGGATAGGAGACACAAGGAAAAGTTGGTGAATCTGTAGTTTCATTTTATATTGTAGTACTGCGAACAGCACAATTAAATATTAAGTGTGATTGGCTGTGATTACATCTGTGAATTTATAAGAATTGAAAAATTGCTTTAGGACCAAGATATAAGTACTTTTTAAAATTAAACTTTTAATAGTAAGACAATTGTAGATTCACAGCAGTTGTAATAAATAATGAAAAGATCCCATAAACCTAGTTTTCTGAAAGGTAATCTTCTGTAAAACAATATATCACAAGAAGAATATCAACATTAATGGAGTTTAGATACCAAACACCTTCACCACCATAAGAATCCCTCATTTGCTCTCTGATAACCACAACTAACTTCCTTTAAACATTTATGTGCAAGTTTTGTGTGAATGTATGATTTTATTTTTCTGGAATTAATGTCCAAGGGTATACTTATTGAGTTGCATAATAAGTGGAAGTTTAGTTTTATAAGAAATTGCCAAACTGTTTTTCAGAGTGGCCAGACCCTTTTACATTTCCATCTGCAATCTATGAATGACCCCATTTCTCTGCATTCTAGCCAGGATTTAGGATTGCCACTTTATTTTAAATCCTACTCATTCAAGTATATATGTATGACATCTCATTGTGGTTGCAATTTTTATTTCCCTGGTGGCTAATGATGTCGAGCATCTCTTCATGTACTTACATGCCATCTGTATTTACATCTTCTTTGGTGAATGGTCTATTCGTGTCTTTTGCCCACATTCTAATTAGATTAGCTTTTTTTAAACTGTTGAGTCTTTGTATGTCTTTATATATTCTTGATCCTAGTACTTTGTTGGCTAGGTGGTTTGCCAATATTTTCTTCCAATGTGTAGTGTATCTTTACATCCTTTTCCCAGGGCCTTTTGCTGATCAAAAGTGGTATTTTTTTTCTTCTTCTTTCATTTAATGAACTGTTTTAGTTTAGAAAAATTTTGGATTTAGAGGAAAATTGCAACAATAGTACATATTCTCTGCACCTAGTTCTACCCTAATATTAACACCTCATTTTACCATGGTGTATTTGTTATAATTAATGAACCGATGTTGATACATTACTATTAAGTAGTATCTATAATTTATCCAAATGTCCTTACTATTTATTTTATGTCCTTTTGCTCTTCCAGAATTGCATTCCAGATAATATATTTCATTTAGTAGTCATGTCTCCTTAGCTTTTTCTTGGTGGTGACAATTTCTTAGACTTCCCTAGTTTTTGATGACTGTGGTAGTTTTGAGGAACACTAGTCAGGTATTTTGAAAAATGTCTCTCAGTTGGGATTTGATGTTTTTCACATCATATTGTGTTTATGTGTTCTGGGGAGGAAGACTACAGAGGTAAAGTACCATTTCCCTCACATCATATCATGAGTAAATATGATCAAAATGACTTGTCATGGTTAATGTGAACATTGATCATCTGGCTGAGGTAGTATTTATTAGGCTTCTCCAATGTAAAGTTACTCCCCCTTCCATAAAAAAGTCACTATGTGCAGCCCACATTTAAGAAGGGGGAAGTTATGTTTGAGCTCTCTGAAGGCAGAATAGCTCTATATATTAATTAAAATTATTCTTCGCAAGGGATTTGAGGTGTTTTATTTTGATGAGATATAAATTATCACTTTTTCCTTTTATAAATTATGTTTTTGTTGTCAAATCTAAGAACAATTTCCCTAGCTGAGATTGCACGGATTTTCTCCTATGATTGTTTTCTGAAAGTCTTATGGTATTTAAGTCTGTGATTCATTGTGAGTTATTCTTGTACAAGGTATGAGATTTAAGTTAGGTTTGTGTTTTCAGCATGTTCATGTTCAATTGCTTCAGCACCATTTGCTGAAAGATTAAACTTCCTCTACTGAATGTATTTTACATCTTCATCAAAATCCAGTTAGGCATATTTGTATGGGTCTATATCTGTGTTCCTTATTCTGTTTAATTGATCTATATTTCTATACTTCTGCCAATAGGACACTCTCTATTACTGTAGCTATTAATATCTAGCAGGCTTTAATACTGGGCATAGTAATTCCTCCCACTTCATTCATTGTTAAATATTGTTTAAACCATCTTAAGGTCTGTGCCTTTCCACATAAACTTTAGAATGAGCTAGTCTATGTCTACTAAAAATTCTGAGATTTTGATAAGAATTGAATTAAACCTGGTGATCAATTTCAAAGAGAATTGATATATTTACTATATTGAGTCTTCCAATCTATGAACATAGTATTATTTCTTTCCATTTGTTTATGTCTTCTTTGATTTGAGAAGGCTTTTCTTGGAGATTTTGTTGTCTATGTCTTTTGGAAGTTCTGGGTTGGAAGCTTTTAAAACACCCTGTCCAGGATATATGGGAGTTAATAAGGAAAGCCAGACAAATCACCACCATATCGTTCCTCAAGTTCAGAGTTATTTGGGAAATATGCCTTTTTCTTATTTCCAACTTTCAGGATATTCTTTTGTTTGTTCTTGTACTATTCCTAGAGCCTTTTAGTTGGCAAGAAGGAGTACCTGGAAGGATAAGGCTATTCGACCTTGACAGAACCAGAAGTCCTTTTTTGTTTTCTTTTTAATGTAACTTGAGCTGAAATTTTAAGCTGAAATTTTTTCACTTTATTTCTGTCAGTACTACACTATACAAGACACATATATTATTAGCCTTCACACATACACACACACACACACACACACACACACATGCGCGCGCGCGCTTAATGGTCAATAGCAGCAGATACTTGCTTTCCCTGTGTTCTTGCTTAAGTAGGCACTTAATCTCAATTAAATAAAAATGAGGATTTAATTAATCATGGGTCTAGTGCACGGTTTAGATTTCTAAGTATCCAATTTTCTACTGGAAAGAAGCTCAGCACTGTGTTTAGAGCCAAGGTCATTACCAAACGAATCCCAGAATCTTTGAGGCTCTGGTTTCTAGCTCCATTCTTTATGACATCACCATTTTAAAATCAAAGTAATGTCAGGAAAACAGGAATCACACTAGGTATTTCAGTGGAAAGAATTTAATACAAGAAATTGGTTAAATATTTGTTAGACAACTGAAAGAGCAAAAAAACAAAAACAAAACAAAACAAATCCTCTGAGGTAACACAGAGGCAATAACTGCAGAGGACATCACCGCCTTTTAAGGCTGAGAAACAAACAGAGGAGACTGTGGCTATTAGAGCCTACATGCTCAGAAGACTTGGGCTCAGACATTTGAAGAAAGTGTACATCCTAGTTGTTTCTAACATTGCAGCATTTGGAGGAGAGTTTTACAGATATGGGGCTCAAACTTGCAAGTTAAAGGAACCATGGAAATAATGTTGGTAACTCACAAGCTAGAAGAGGACCATTGCAGAGCTGAGACCACTGAGGAGTTAGCCCTGCTCACTGGGAATGCTACCTCTGAGCATGTATTCTGAAGTTGGTTCTGGTAGTGGCAAATGCAGCTAGATACACAACCAACCACTGACACTTGGTGAACGGGCATTACTGGGGTAACACTGCCAGTAACAGCAGGGAAATGGAAAGATCAAATTCTGTCTTACTATCTTGATTTGGTGGAAGCTAACAGGATGCCATCTGAACAAAAAAACATATATAATTTGAAGAATTTTAGCCTCATAATCGTAAAACAGTATAGGTTTGCTCATTTAGAAATAAGAGAAAATGAGTTAATTATTGACACAGAAGTGTTCTTTTGTTTCCAATATATCTTTATGTGAAGTCAATACAAGTCTTTTAACCACATCTGTCCACAAATTGGCAACAAACATGTAAGTACAAGCAGAGTAAAGCATGTAAGGATTTAATCAGCAGTGGAGCTGCAGGAACAAAGAAGGAATAAATCAAAGTATATCATATACTATATTTATAATAAGATATAGGAACAAGAAGGACATGCTTCAGAAAATTGTGGGTCTTCTATGAACATAGTTAAGGAAAACCTAACGTGTGTTTTGGGATCCTTATCTCTGCATGGTAGCATTTTTATTTAAACAGAATGTTAACCTTGCATTCACGTTTTCCTTAAATCAAATTGATTCTCATTTTTTATAAAATTGCTTCAGGAATATAAACATAAGACACTGAAATATGTATCATTGCATAAAAAGTCATCAAACATAAACCTAAAAATAAACTTTAAAACAATAGGAACTTATTAAGATTGCCTTAAAACAGTCTTTTCTTTTTCTGAAAGCATTTCTTATTTATAATAAAATGGCATATTGTTACTCACATACTACAAGCTATCCAATCTGTATGTGCATGAAGAAGAGAGTAGAACCATTTTTATTTCTCATTTGGGTATCTCATTGTGTTTAGTGTGAAAGGTCCATCAAAAATAAGGTGTTGCTGGTGATACTGTTACATAAACAGCAGGAAAAGTATCCATCTACAGAAGTAGAAAGGATTAGGTGCATTTTTGCAAGAATGGTGTATTGTATATCTCCCATGCCTCAGGAGTTAAAAACAGAATGGTTCAGGAAAGGATTTAAGGGGAATAAATAAGATGGGAAACGAGGAAGAGCTAAGAGTTTAAAGCGACAACTACAAACTGTCATGCACGCACATTGACACTCTCAAATTTGTATGGCTTCAAATAATTGCACCAGTTTTTCTCAGCTGATTCTGATCCATCAGAAAGGTGGGATACACTGTTTTCTAGGTGTAAAAGCAAGTTTTCTGAAAATGAGCCATGAAGAAGTCTTCCTGATAAATCCTCCTGGACAAATTGGAAGCTAGCTTTATTTTAAACAATCAGCCCCACAGTGCATTCCCTGATTCATGAGCAAGTTCGTGGATCTGACTTCAGAATCTGGATTCTGATTTTGAGAAGAAATCAAAAATAGGAGAAAGAAAACTCCTTTACAATATTAAATGAGCTTTGAAACTTTTGCTGTGATCTTAGGATTTGTATCAGTCAGTATTCTCCAGAGAAACAGAGCAGTATAAAATTATATAAGAATAATCACACATATATACACATATACATATAATTTGATATATATACATATATAGAGATATAGAGAGAGGAAAAAAAGAGAGAGACAGAGAAAGACAGAGAGGTTTTCAAGGAATTTGCTTAAGTTATTTTGTCAGCTGGTTGACTGACAGACCCTGGAAGGAGCCAATGTTGCAGTCTTGGTACAGATTTTCTTCTGCAAAACTTTCTTCTCTTCCTCTTCCTACTCCTCCTCCCTCCTCCCTCCTCCTCCTCCCTCCTTCTTCCTCCTTCTTCCTTTTTATTTTTTTTTTTTCCTGTTAAGGCCTTTTAATTTGGATGAGGCCTACCCACATTACCAATAGTAATCTCTTTGCTTAAAATCAACAATTGCAGATGTTTGCAGATTTTAACCACATCTATAAAATAGTTTCACAGCAATGCCTAGATTACTGTTTGATTAAAACTAGGCACTATAACTTACCAAGTTTCATACAAACATGCCCAGCATAAAGCTTATTGTGACGGTCATGTGGATACGTTAGTTGTTTGCCAGTGAGATAAGTGAATGGGAGACAAAACAGACTGATGTAAAATCAGGTAAGGGAGAAAGAGGCATGAAAACTTCAGGAGCAGTGAAATGCAGAGGCCAGGTAAGACTAAAAGCCATTTACAAGCCATTTATCAGGCTTGGTGATTGATTGGGTACAGAGGATAATTCTGGGATGATTTCAAAATTTCCAGAGTGGTCAAGTGGATGAATGATTGTAACTTTTTTTTTTTTTTTTTTTTTTTGGTGATGTGGAATACAGGAAGAGGAGAAGCAGGTTTGTTAAAGAAGATAATCAGTCCAGTTTTCTTGAGTCAGTTAAATTTGATAAGCCTTTAGGCCTATACTAACTAATATTGTAGCCACTAGCCAGATGTGATCATTTAAACTTAAAATAAGTAAAAATAAATAAAATTAAAACTTTAGGACCTCAGTTTCACTAGCCAAACTTTAAGTGCTTAATAGCAACATATTGTTAGTGGGGTCACCATATTGGACAGCTTGGATTACCAAACATTTGTATAACCATAAAGTTCTCTTGGACAGCACTGCTCTAGGTTGCACAAGTAAAGCTATTCGTAAGAAACTTGAATATATCACTCTGGGACTCAGAGCATGGTGAAATGTGCTGCCTTAGGAAATAATGAGTTTCTGATCTTTGGAGATATTTCCTTGATGAAGACACTGGAGAGATTTAATTGTCAGATGAGTATTTAGATTGGATCTGCAAGTGTCACTGAGCATGTTCCAAGGGCTATCGATTTAAAATCACAAGATCTGTAAATTCAGAGAGCTTTATATTTTTCATAATAGGCTTGTGGAAAATGTGACTTGTTTCCATGGAAATCTGATACTTATGACAACACAGTTCCAAAATAGTAATAAAGTAAACCTAAAATGGTTTTCTCTTTTTTGAAATTTACTCTACAAAGAAATCTGGCTGTCAGTTATTTGTGAAATAATTTATTTAACAAATAATTATCTATGCTGAAAGATTTGTCTTATTTTATTATCCTTTTGTACTCCTTTTAATTCATACTTTTTATCCCTTCAGAAGCTAATATTTTTTAA
Source organism: Eulemur rufifrons (assembly GCF_041146395.1). NCBI lineage: Eukaryota > Metazoa > Chordata > Mammalia > Primates > Lemuridae > Eulemur > Eulemur rufifrons. The sequence continues at coordinate 53,416,392 of NC_091010.1, read as the reverse complement.
TTTAATTTTTTTATATTTGTTTTTGTTTAGCTTGTGCTCTGGGTGGGGTCTCAAACTCCTTAGCTCAAGCAATCCTCCTGCCTCAGCCTCCCAGAGTGCGAGGATTACAGGCATGAGCCACTGCACTCAGCTCAGAAGCAAATATAACATAAAAGTCAATGGATTTAGTACCTGATATTGCATAGTCAGTTCTTAATCCCCCAAGATGTCTCTGATGCATTGTCTTGTTATGAGCATCTCCCTTTCCTCTCAAAACTGGCAACAGGTTATTTCTATTGATGTGGGAATAACAGAGTTTCTCTGTTTTTGCTCTGAGGGCATGACAAATAGTATGTGTCAGTTAGCCCTATTTTCCCTCCATTTTCCTCAGATATATTCTACAATAATATTTTTCCTAGATGAAATATTTAGCATGACACTAATAGAGAAGCCAACTTAAAATAATCACATTTAAGGGAAAAAAACATGGTGGTCACAAAAAAGAAACAAAGAATCTCACCATTTAAAACAAAATGTTCCATAAATATTAATGAACAAAATTGACATGAGAGAAAACCATTGACTCCCATTTGCCAATATGAACATCTGAACTTACACAAATAATTCAACAAGGTTTCGAGAGCCATGGTTGTTCACTGAACTAGAGACTGCAGGATTCCTTCAGAGATTGAGTTATCATAGTGCATTTTAAATAGAATTCAGTTTTTAAAATCTAAATCACCCTAGACTTTGCAGGAATGTAGTTATTACTCTCATAGAAAGCAAAACCCAAATAACATTAAAATCTGTAGCGCAGTAGGGTAGATTTTACAAGAGAGAAAGTCTTATAAATTCCAAGCATTATTTTTAATCAGAGCCTATTCTAGTGTAAAGTTAGTATCTATCCTTAATGTTTCCTCCAACAATCTCCCTGGGAGTCAGCTTTTCAAAGCTGTGGTTCTTCTTCTAATGGCCTCAGACAAAGGGAGAATTCATGAAGAGTACAGCTACATTTAATGAAGATAATAGCACAGTGGAAGCATTTATTTCTCATCTGGCAGCTCCCCTATTCCTTCAGGAGTATGCTGTTTAAGGCTGTTTAGGTTTCATTCTTTTTTGTTGGTTTGTTCATTTGTTTGTTTGTCTTAAGCTATCTTTTTCTGAAAATAATGAAAGACATTGATCATCAGAGGTTAATATAATTAAAATAAGATCTTCATATCTAAGGAAAGACATCCTGATGCTGCCAGCCCGGTAGGGAATATGAAGAAATAAGGAGAGTGAGGCACTATTGCTACTTAGCCTGCACCAGCTGTCAAAGAGTTAAACTACAATCCTATTCAGCTGATAGTTCATATTGAAACTTATTTAAATGTATGCCCAATGCTGTAGAAGTATAATCATTAATGTGTAAATATGTCAATTTTAATCTGTTAAAAAGCTAAAAATATTACAGCATAGTGTGCGAGTATTAGAAAATACATATGTAGGTGGATGTTATATGGACTCATATACACAAAAATGTTTACAGAAGTCATTTTTAGGTGGAGGAACTATTCATAATTTTATGTTCATTTTCATATTGATCTTTATGTTTAGTTTTTTTTCCCAAAAAATTCATCTTCAGGATTTGATAAAATAATTTATAGAAGAAAAATGTCATTTTGAAGCTAGTTGCCTTATGATGTTATTTTTGCCTGAGTTGTTTTTCTTTTTCTCAGATTAGTGTTTTCTAATAAAAATTTATATATGAAAGTTAGACTTTTGGAATTTTTCTATTTCACCACTGAGAGCCAATTAGCTGAATTAACTGACTTTGTGAATTAAAATGTGATTAGATGAAGAATTTGAAAACTCTCTGAGGAGCAACCTTCCCTGACAAGGACATGTACCCATCTACAGGCTGACAAAATTGAGGAAAAACAGACATTATGTCCTTTCAGAAGGAGATGCAACAGCACTTCTTTCCTTATTCCTGATGGTACATAACAAACCTTGCACTTATTGCAGAAATTGTTCTTCTTTCTAACTTTCCCCCTTCAAATATGGCCTGGTCACATGGAGTTAATGTGACATCCTGAACAACTGTCTCCCACAAAAAAGTCTCCAGTCCTGGGAAGAGACAGTCTGGTTTTCAGGGCACTGAAGTCAACATATAACTGCTTCCGGTCTCCAGTCTGGGAACCTGAGGGTGGAGAGCTTGCTGTAGGTCATTACTTTGATTAAACCACATAGGAAATCTAAGATGTACTAAAATGTCATTATTAAACACATAGACATCAAATGAGATCACTTGAAAAGGCAAAAACTAGGACCTTAAGGCCCCACTTTTTCTTACTGCAATCCTCTTTTTTTGCTGCTGTCTTTTAAATCTTCTTCATTTTTCCAGCTTTATTGACTGGAAAATCTATTGACTTTATTGTTTTAACTGACAAATAAAAATTTTGTGTGTTTATTTATATATGTATATATATTTTCAAGGTGTACAATGTGATGATTTGATGTATGTATACATTATGAAATGATTACCAGAATCAAATTAGTTAATGCAGCTATTTCCACATAGTTATCATTGTGTGTGTGTGTGCATGTGTGGTGAGGACATGTAAAATCTACTCTCATAAATTTCAAGTGAACAATGTAGTATTATTAACTACAGTCACCATGCTGTAAATTAGTTCCTCAGAATGTATTTATTTTGTTACTGAACCTTTGTGCCCTTTGATCAACACCTCCCCATTTCCCACCACCAGCTCCCAGCACCCACCATTTACTATCTGCTTCTATGACTTTTTTTGATTGCACATATTAAATTAGATCATACAGTATTTGTCTCTTCTGCATTAAGATTGTGCTAGACATTGCCCTCTCCTGCACATAATCTTTACTTCAGCCATTCCTTCTACTTGGGATGTTCTCCTGTTCAGTGTTGCTTATCAAAATCCTTTCCCTGTTCAAATGTGACCTCTTCAGGAAGCTTTACTTAGAAAGAAGCTTTACTTGATCACCTCATATCATCTCTGCAATTTGAAGAGATGCAGTCCTACCTTCCTCAGATTGGCAACCTTTAGTGCCGATGCCTATGACAGTAGCCACAGGCATATGGTGGGTTCTTAATGCAAATTCATTGCAAGAAGGAACCAATGATCAAATCTTGTACTTCATGGTCTATATATCTCATAAGACTTTGACCTTGTATTATTTTGTTCAAGGGCCCCTTTTTTCCTTTTCTTCTTGAATAGTAAGCACCTTGAGACCAGGAATTGTGTCAAGGACATCTTGGTACTCTTCCCATTCTCCTCATGAGAAGCTAACACAGTGTCTTTCATTGAGTAGGCACTCAATACAAATTGTTTAACTGAGATAGTATATAAATGAGTAAATGGATTCCTATACTGCATGTTTCAGACACTCATATGGCTATAATCCCAAATCCCCTTGTATCATTTAAGAGTCTTTCCTTATGTATTGAACAAGCAGATCTGCAAAAATGTACATGATCTGCAACAGTGCCTCACCCCACACCCAATATCCAAGTGTAAAATCACTATTCTTTTATAGCAGCCTTCCAAATCCTACACAGATTTCTTTCATAAATAATCCTAATACAGAGCCTCGAGAGAGAGAATTCTGAGAAACATAGTTATATTTTAGTTTAATTATCATGGTGCAAAGCTACCAAGGAGGCTGTATTAAAGTGTTTGGATATTATGAAGGAGATGTATGATAGATACAGTTTTTGTTTTGTCTTATTTTATTTATTCATGTAAATGTTGATAATTGAGACCACAGGTGAAACTCAATAATAGAAAATAATTTGTAAATACATTAGTAACCATCATGTAAAACAAATAATAATAATAAACATCACTATTGTTTTATTTCATTTTGGATTAGAAGAAAATTGCACTGTCATGGACTGTATTTATATGTTAGGAACTTTACTATAAAAAAGTAGTAGAATATTTAAAAGGAAATGTTATCTAATACAGAAATTCACTGATGCATCACTGAATGAATTTACATATCCCTTACCTGTTTTAATCCTCTCATTTCCCGTGGTGAGTTTAGGCTGACAGATATATCTTACTGAACTTGGAACTGTGATTCAAGACATCATAACTAGGTCAGCCTGGGATTGTCCTCCCAAACCCACCTGGTAAACCAAAGCACAGCCAACTGGGAACACTCCTCAACTTTTAGATAGTACTGGGTTCTGAGGCCAGCACGCATGTGAATATCTGAAATCCGTGAACATCTGAAAGTGTGCTTGTCTTTTTTCTTTCCCTTACTCTTCTTCCTTCTCCCTCTCTTTTTTCCTCCTCATTCCTTATCCACTTATCATTTTCCTCTTTTTTCCCCTATGTCATCTGCTTTTCTGTTTTTCTTTATTCTTCTCACCACTCTTCATCTCCTAACCAATCTAAGCTTGTATACTACACGTTCTGGGATTTAGAGCTTTTTTTATTTGTATTTATTCCTGTCTTAATATGCCTTCATGCCTTGTCTCTGTTTCTTGGGTTCTACCTTGCCTTTGAAGCCCTGTTCAGTTTTCATTTTCCCAGGAATCTTTCCCTAAGTTCTTCAGTAGGCACAGACCTGTCTTTCTAGAGAAATGTCAACCTCTGAGCATTAGTGCTACCCTTATATCACTAGGCAGGCACTGTCTTGAATTGTTTTGCAAATGTCCCTGCATGGTATCACCAGTAAAACACATATACAGGAAATAACACAAGCCCAATAACAGCTTGCTGACACATCAGTGGTTATTGGTTAAAATACATGCCCCCTTTAATGTCCCTCTTCCATTCATTTCTTGCATTTCTCCCATTTTATCTCAGTGATCACCTGTTTTTCATTTACTTTTTCACAACCCTTCAGTTTCCTGTAGCATGAGGTTATGAGGTCTGCTCAGGCTAGAGAAGAACTAGTTTTGATCCAGGAGCTAGGCCATGTATGAGGGTGCATCTGTGCAACGATAAAAAATATGCTGTAATATACTTACAATTGTAAAGCATCTGTTCAGAGTAAGTTATTGTGATTTAAACATTCATACGCAAATGACACAATTTGTAAGAGCATGCATGTACTGACTAGTTGTTAAAACTTTTTAGGATGTTCCCCCATGCAACTCTATTGGAGAGACTCAAGGAAGATTGCCACTTACTGCTGGGAAGACAAAATATACATGTCTGAGAGGGAACTTACAGCATTGACAAAACTCTTTGTCCTCTTCAACCTATCTATATCCTCTGCTGGCAAATAAACCATTTCACAGAGATCTCCAGAAGCGTGCTGCTCTGTAATGTGGCCTTTCTGCCTGCTCTAACTCTCTACCCTCCTGATACTCTCCTCTTTGTTCTCTCGCTGCCCATTCTCCTCTTCCTTCTTGGGAGAAGCTCTAGAGTTGGCTTTGGGAAAAGTTCTGCACCTTTGTTCTCTTGCTCTCCAATCCCTCTCACTGACTTTCTCGTTTCCATTTCCTCCCTTGCTCACCCAACTTCTTAGCTCCATGACTTTTATTTGGACAGTGAGTAAAAATAAAAACACTTAAGAGCTCAGATCATATAGGCCAAACCTTGCCTGGAGAAGATTTTTATAGCTGAGTGTTTATTATTAAAGAATTGAAAGGCATTTCACTGAAGCAGAGAAGGAAATGTTACAGGAAGAATTGCCGAAAGCAGGAAAATGAGAGTGTAATAATTCCTGAAGCAAAAAGAAGTATTTAATGACAGCAAAGATCAAGAGCTGTTATGGTCAGTTTGAGGATGGAGTTAAGACAAAACTTGGCAAGAAGAAAAGACACTCACCTGGCTTTGAGACAAGATCATCAGGTGGGACAAGGACTGGGATTCTACACAGGCAGTCAGCAACAAGGGAGCCTGAGAGCCAATCCTTGGAGCAGTAATATCAAGGGTCCAGGAAACAATGGCCTGCTCCTATCACTAAAACTATTAGTGGTCCCTTGTCTTCAGGTTCTCTGCATGAGACACTGGTTGATATGCTTGGACTATAAATTTTAGTCCCAAGAACTAGTAAGAAGCCAATTTTAATGGTATAAGGTCTGTGGAAATGATGAGTCATTCACCAAACATTTTTCTTTTTATGCTCACAGATAAATAGCATTCCTGAGGCTTTCTTATATTTCAGTGCAGCCACATGCTTAAGTTCTGGGCAATGAAATGCAAATGAAAATGATAAATGCTATCTCCAGCTCCATACCCCATAATTCCCTCCCACGGCTGATCCTCTATTCTTTGGTGTCTAATAGAAAAGAACTCTGAGGACATGGGTCGTAGAGCCACGATATGGAAGTGACTCAGTAACCTGAGATACCACTTGGAGGAAAATGTTTTACTATACAAAAAAAAAAAAAAAAAAGAAAGAAAGAAAGAAAGAAAGAAAAGAAAACA